>NC_140514.1:67497743-69897743 GCF_964339955.1 Pipistrellus hanaki | reverse complement strand
TTCTCATCTGTTTACAGTCATTTTCACTGAATTATTCATGTTTTCATGTAATTTCCTATATTCTGCCTTCTGGTCCAAGTATAAGCTTTGCCCACTTTATCAAACAACTTCCTACACACTGTTAAGTACTGAGGCAGCTATTGAACATTGTCTCTCAACTGTGTTATAGAGTGTAGTACTACATTTCAGTGAAGTGTAAGGCTTTGCAAAGCTGCCGAACGTGTTTCTTTCTCTATTTTAATGGTATTCTGCCTTGTATAACACACATTTACCACTGTAGTCTCCTTTAAGTAAAGAATATAGGATTCATACAGTGTTTCATGTGATCTTAACTGGAATTAAGGATTTTCCTTATCTTAGCTACCTTTTCTACACTAAGAACTGACTTGGAGGATCTCTTTCAGCTGTTCTAAACAAGTTCTCATCTGTTTACAGTCATTTTCACTGAATTATTCATGTTTTCATGTAGTTTCCTATATTCGGCCTTCTGGCCCAAGTATAAGCTTTGCCCACTTTATCAGACAACTTCCTACACACTGTTATGAACTGAGGGAGCTAGGGAACATTGTCTCTCAACTGTGTGATAGAGTGTAGTACTACATGTCAGTGAAGTGTAAGGCTTTCCAAAGCTGCCGAATGTGTTTTTTTCTCTATTTCAATGGTATTCTGCCTTGTATAACACACATTTACCACTCTAGTTTCCTTTAAGTAAAGAATATAGGATTCATACAGTGTTTCATGTAATCTTAACTCGAATTAAGGATTTCCCGAATCTTAGCTACCTTTTCTACACTAAGAACTGACTTGGAGAATCTCTTTCAGCTGTTCTAAACAAGTTCTCATCTGTTTACAGTCATTTTCACTGAATTAATCATGTTTTCATGTAGTTTCCTATATTCCGCCTTCTGGTCCAAGTATAAGCTTTACCAACTTTATCAAACAACTTCCTACACACTGTTATGAACTGAGGGAGCTAGGGAACATTGTCTCTCAACTGTGTTATAGAGTGTAGTACTACATTTCAGTGAAGTGTAAGGCATTTCAAAGCTGCCAAACGTGTTTCTTTCTCTATTTCAATGGTATTCTGCCTTTTATAACACACATTTACCACTCTAGTCTCCTTTAAGTAAAGAATATAGGATTCATACAGTGTTTCATGTGATCTTAAATGGAATTAAGGATTTCCCTTATATTAGCTACCTTTTCTACACTAAGAACTGACTTGGAGATTCTCTTTCAGCTGTTCTAAAGAAGTTCTCATCTGTTTACAGTCATTTTCACTGAATTATTCATGTTTTCATGTAGTTTCCTATATTTGGCCTTCTGGCCCAAGTATAAGCTTTGCCCACTTTATCAAACAACTTCCTACACACTGTTATGAACTGAGGCAGCTCGGGAACATTGTCTCTAAAATGTGTTATAGAGTGTACTACTACATTTCAGTGAAGTGTAAGGCTTTCCTAGTTTCCTATATTCTGCCTTCTGGCCCTAGTATAAGCTTTCCCCACTTTATCAAACAACTTCCTACACACTGTTAAGTAATGAGGCAGCTATTGAACATTGTCTCTCAACTTTGTTATAGAGTGTAGTACTACATTTCAGTGAAGTGTAAGGCTTTCCAAAGCTGCCGAACGTGTTTCTTTCTCTATTTCAATGGTATTCGGCCTTGTATAACACACATTTACCACTGTAGTCTCCTTTAAGTAAAGAATATAGGATTCATACAGTGTTTCATGTGATCTTAACTGGAATTAAGGATTTTCCGGATTTAGCTACCTTTTCTACACTAAGAACTGACTTGGAGGATCTCTTTCAGCTGTTCTAAAACAAGTTCTCATCTGTTTACAGTCATTTTCACTGAATTATTCATGTTTTCATGTAGTTTCCTATATTCTGCCTTCTGGCCCATGTATAAGCTTTGCCCACTTTATCAAACAACTTCCTACACACTGTTATGAACTAAGGCCACTCGGGAACATTGTCTCTCAACTGTGTTATAGAGTGTAGTACTACATTTCAGTGAAGTGTAAGGCTTTCCAAAGCTGCCGAACGTGTTTCTTTCTCTATTTCAATGGTATTCTGCCTTGTATAACACACATTTACCACTCGAGTCTCCTTTAAGTAAGGAATATAGGATTCATACAGTGTTTCATGTGATCTTAACTGGAATTAAGGATTTTCCTTATCTTAGCTACCTTTTCTACACTAAGAACTGACTTGGAGATTCTCTTTCAGCTGTTCTAAACAAGTTCTCATCTGTTTACAGTCATTTTCACTGAATTATTCATGTTTTCATGTAGTTTCCTATATTCGGCCTTCTGGCCCAAGTATAAGCTTTGCCCACTTTATCAGACAACTTCCTACACACTGTTATGAACTGAGGGAGCTAGGGAACATTGTCTCTCAACTGTGTGATAGAGTGTAGTACTACATGTCAGTGAAGTGTAAGGCTTTCCAAAGCTGCCGAATGTGTTTTTTTCTCTATTTCAATGGTATTCTGCCTTGTATAACACACATTTACCACTCTAGTTTCCTTTAAGTAAAGAATATAGGATTCATACAGTGTTTCATGTAATCTTAACTCGAATTAAGGATTTCCCGAATCTTAGCTACCTTTTCTACACTAAGAACTGACTTGGAGAATCTCTTTCAGCTGTTCTAAACAAGTTCTCATCTGTTTAAAGTCATTTTCACTGAATTAATCATGTTTTCATGTAGTTTCCTATATTCTGCCTTCTGGTCCAAGTATAAGCTTTGCCAACTTTATCAAACAACTTCCTACACACTGTTATGAACTGAGGGAGCTAGGGAACATTGTCTCTCAACTGTGTTATAGAGTGTAGTACTACATTTCAGTGAAGTGTAAGGCTTTTCAAAGCTGCCAAACGTGTTTCTTTCTCTATTTCAATGGTATTCTGCCTTGTATAACACACATTTACCACTCTAGTCTCCTTTAAGTAAAGAATATAGGATTCATACAGTGTTTCATGTGATCTTAAATGGAATTAAGGATTTCCCTTATATTAGCTACCTTTTCTACACTAAGAACTGACTTGGAGATTCTCTTTCAGCTGTTCTAAAGAAGTTCTCATCTGTTTACAGTCATTTTCACTGAATTATTCATGTTTTCATGTAGTTTCCTATATTCGGCCTTCTGGCCCAAGTATAAGCTTTGCCCACTTTATCAAACAACTTCCTACACACTGTTATGAACTGAGGCAGCTCGGGAACATTGTCTCTAAAATGTGTTATAGAGTGTAGTACTACATTTCAGTGAAGTGTAAGGCTTTCCTAGTTTCCTATATTCTGCCTTCTGGCCCTAGTATAAGCTTTCCCCACTTTATCAAACAACTTCCTACACACTGTTAAGTAATGAGGCAGCTATTGAACATTGTCTCTCAACTTTGTTATAGAGTGTAGTACTACATTTCAGTGAAGTGTAAGGCTTTCCAAAGCTGCCGAACGTGTTTCTTTCTCTATTTCAATGGTATTCTGCCTTGTATAACACACATTTACCACTCTAGTCTCCTTTAAGTACAGAATATAGGATTCATAAAGTGTTTCATGTGATCTTAACTGGAATTAAGGATTTCCATTATCTTAGCTACATTTTCTACACTAAGAACTGACTTGGAGATTCTCTTTCAGCTGTTCTAAACAAGTTCTCATCTGTTTACAGTCATTTTCACTGAATTATTCATGTTTTCATGTAATTTCCTATATTCTGCCTTCTGGTCCAAGTATAAGCTTTGCCCACTTTATCAAACAACTTCCTACACACTGTTAAGTACTGAGGCAGCTATTGAACATTGTCTCTCAACTGTGTTATAGAGTGTAGTACTACATTTCAGTGAAGTGTAAGGCTTTCCAAAGCTGCGGAACGTGTTTCTTTCTCTATTTCAATGGTATTCTGCCTTGTATAACACACATTTACCACTCTAGTCTCCTTTAAGTACAGAATATAGGATTCATAAAGTGTTTCATGTGATCTTAACTGGAATTAAGGATTTCCATTATCTTAGCTACATTTTCTACACTAAGAACTGACTTGGAGATTCTCTTTCAGCTGTTCTAAACAAGTTCTCATCTGTTTACAGTCATTTTCACTGAATTATTCATGTTTTCATGTAATTTCCTATATTCTGCCTTCTGGTCCAAGTATAAGCTTTGCCCACTTTATCAAACAACTTCCTACACACTGTTAAGTACTGAGGCAGCTATTGAACATTGTCTCTCAACTGTGTTATAGAGTGTAGTACTACATTTCAGTGAAGTGTAAGGCTTTGCAAAGCTGCCGAACGTGTTTCTTTCTCTATTTTAATGGTATTCTGCCTTGTATAACACACATTTACCACTGTAGTCTCCTTTAAGTAAAGAATATAGGATTCATACAGTGTTTCATGTGATCTTAACTGGAATTAAGGATTTTCCGGATTTAGCTACCTTTTCTACACTAAGAACTGACTTGGAGGATCTCTTTCAGCTGTTCTAAAACAAGTTCTCATCTGTTTACAGTCATTTTCACTGAATTGTTCATGTTTTCATGTAGTTTCCTATATTCTGCCTTCTGGCCCAAGTATAAGCTTTGCCCACTTTATCAAACAACTTCCTACACACTGTTATGAACTGAGGCAGCTCGGGAACATTGTCTCTCAACTGTGTTATAGAGTGTAGTACTACATTTCAGTGAAGTGTAAGGCTTTCCAAAGCTGCCGAACGTGTTTCTTTCTCTATTTCAATGGTATTCTGCCTTGTATAACACACATTTACCACTCGAGTCTCCTTTAAGTAAGGAATATAGGATTCATACAGTGTTTCATGTAATCTTAACTCGAATTAAGGATTTCCCGAATCTTAGCTACCTTTTCTACACTAAGAACTGACTTGGAGAATCTCTTTCAGCTGTTCTAAACAAGTTCTCATCTGTTTACAGTCATTTTCACTGAATTAATCATGTTTTCATGTAGTTTCCTATATTCTGACTTCTGGTCCAAGTATAAGCTTTACCAACTTTATCAAACAACTTCCTACACACTGTTATGAACTGAGGGAGCTAGGGAACATTGTCTCTCAACTGTGTTATAGAGTGTAGTACTACATTTCAGTGAAATGTAAGGCTTTTCAAAGCTGCCAACCGTGTTTCTTTCTCTATTTCAATGGTATTCTGCCTTGTATAACACACATTTACCACTCTAGTCTGTTTAAGTAAAGAATATAGGATTCATACAGTGTTTCATGTGATCTTAAATGGAATTAAGGATTTCCCTTATATTAGCTAACTTTTCTACACTAAGAACTGACTTGGAGATTCTCTTTCAGCTGTTCTAAAGAAGTTCTCATCTGTTTACAGTCATTTTCACTGAATTATTCATGTTTTCATGTAGTTTCCTATATTCGGCCTTCTGGCCCAAGGATAAGCTTTGCCCACTTTATCAAACAACTTCCTACACACTGTTATGAACTGAGGCAGCTCGGGAACATTGTCTCTAAAATGTGTTATAGAGTGTAGTACTACATTTCAGTGAAGTGTAAGGCTTTCCTAGTTTCCTATATTCTGCCTTCTGGCCCTAGTATAAGCTTTCCCCACTTTATCAAACAACTTCCTACACACTGTTAAGTAATGAGACAGCTATTGAACATTGTCTCTCAACTTTGTTATAGAGTGTAGTACTACATTTCAGTGAAGTGTAAGGCTTTCCAAAGCTGCCGAACGTGTTTCATTCTCTATTTCAATGGTATTCTGCCTTGTATAACACACATTTACCACTCTAGTGTCCTTTAAGTAAAGAATATAGGATTCATAAAGTGTTTCATGTGATCTTAACTGGAATTAAGGATTTCCATTATCTTAGCTACATTTTCTACACTAAGAACTGACTTGGAGATTCTCTTTCAGCTGTTCTAAACAAGTTCTCATCTGTTTACAGTCATTTTCACTGAATTATTCATGTTTTCATGTAGTTTCCTATATTCTGCCTTCTGGTCCAAGTATAAGCTTTGCCCACTTTATCAAACAACTTCCTACACACTGTTAAGTACTGAGGCAGCTATTGAACATTGTCTCTCAACTGTGTTATAGAGTGTAGTACTACATTTCAGTGAAGTGTATGGCTTTGCAAAGCTGCCGAACGTGTTTCTTTCTCTATTTTAATGGTATTCTGCCTTGTATAACACACATTTACCACTGTAGTCTCCTTTAAGTAAAGAATATAGGATTCATACAGTGTTTCATGTGATCTTAACTGGAATTAAGGATTTTCCGGATTTAGCTACCTTTTCTACACTAAGAACTGACTTGGAGGATCTCTTTCAGCTGTTCTAAAACAAGTTCTCATCTGTTTACAGTCATTTTCACTGAATTGTTCATGTTTTCATGTAGTTTCCTATATTCTGCCTTCTGGCCCAAGTATAAGCTTTGCCCACTTTATCAAACAACTTCCTACACACTGTTATGAACTGAGGCAGCTCGGGAACATTGTCTCTCAACTGTGTTATAGAGTGTAGTACTACATTTCAGTGAAGTGTAAGGCTTTCCAAAGCTGCCGAACGTGTTTCTTTCTCTATTTCAATGGTATTCTGCCTTGTATAACACACATTTACCACTCTAGTCTCCTTTAAGTACAGAATATAGGATTCATAAAGTGTTTCATGTGATCTTAACTGGAATTAAGGATTTCCATTATCTTAGCTACATTTTCTACACTAAGAACTGACTTGGAGATTCTCTTTCAGCTGTTCTAAACAAGTTCTCATCTGTTTACAGTCATTTTCACTGAATTATTCATGTTTTCATGTAATTTCCTATATTCTGCCTTCTGGTCCAAGTATAAGCTTTGCCCACTTTATCAAACAACTTCCTACACACTGTTAAGTACTGAGGCAGCTATTGAACATTGTCTCTCAACTGTGTTATAGAGTGTAGTACTACATTTCAGTGAAGTGTAAGGCTTTGCAAAGCTGCCGAACGTGTTTCTTTCTCTATTTTAATGGTATTCTGCCTTGTATAACACACATTTACCACTGTAGTCTCCTTTAAGTAAAGAATATAGGATTCATACAGTGTTTCATGTGATCTTAACTGGAATTAAGGATTTTCCGGATTTAGCTACCTTTTCTACACTAAGAACTGACTTGGAGGATCTCTTTCAGCTGTTCTAAAACAAGTTCTCATCTGTTTACAGTCATTTTCACTGAATTGTTCATGTTTTCATGTAGTTTCCTATATTCTGCCTTCTGGCCCAAGTATAAGCTTTGCCCACTTTATCAAACAACTTCCTACACACTGTTATGAACTGAGGCAGCTCGGGAACATTGTCTCTCAACTGTGTTATAGAGTGTAGTACTACATTTCAGTGAAGTGTAAGGCTTTCCAAAGCTGCCGAACGTGTTTCTTTCTCTATTTCAATGGTATTCTGCCTTGTATAACACACATTTACCACTCGAGTCTCCTTTAAGTAAGGAATATAGGATTCATACAGTGTTTCATGTAATCTTAACTCGAATTAAGGATTTCCCGAATCTTAGCTACCTTTTCTACACTAAGAACTGACTTGGAGAATCTCTTTCAGCTGTTCTAAACAAGTTCTCATCTGTTTACAGTCATTTTCACTGAATTAATCATGTTTTCATGTAGTTTCCTATATTCTGCCTTCTGGTCCAAGTATAAGCTTTACCAACTTTATCAAACAACTTCCTACACACTGTTATGAACTGAGGGAGCTAGGGAACATTGTCTCTCAACTGTGTTATAGAGTGTAGTACTATATTTCAGTGAAATGTAAGGCTTTTCAAAGCTGCCAACCGTGTTTCTTTCTCTATTTCAATGGTATTCTGCCTTGTATAACACACATTTACCACTCTAGTCTGTTTAAGTAAAGAATATAGGATTCATACAGTGTTTCATGTGATCTTAAATGGAATTAAGGATTTCCCTTATATTAGCTAACTTTTCTACACTAAGAACTGACTTGGAGATTCTCTTTCAGCTGTTCTAAAGAAGTTCTCATCTGTTTACAGTCATTTTCACTGAATTATTCATGTTTTCATGTAGTTTCCTATATTCGGCCTTCTGGCCCAAGGATAAGCTTTGCCCACTTTATCAAACAACTTCCTACACACTGTTATGAACTGAGGCAGCTCGGGAACATTGTCTCTAAAATGTGTTATAGAGTGTAGTACTACATTTCAGTGAAGTGTAAGGCTTTCCTAGTTTCCTATATTCTGCCTTCTGGCCCTAGTATAAGCTTTCCCCACTTTATCAAACAACTTCCTACACACTGTTAAGTAATGAGACAGCTATTGAACATTGTCTCTCAACTTTGTTATAGAGTGTAGTACTACATTTCAGTGAAGTGTAAGGCTTTCCAAAGCTGCCGAACGTGTTTCATTCTCTATTTCAATGGTATTCTGCCTTGTATAACACACATTTACCACTCTAGTGTCCTTTAAGTAAAGAATATAGGATTCATAAAGTGTTTCATGTGATCTTAACTGGAATTAAGGATTTCCATTATCTTAGCTACATTTTCTACACTAAGAACTGACTTGGAGATTCTCTTTCAGCTGTTCTAAACAAGTTCTCATCTGTTTACAGTCATTTTCACTGAATTATTCATGTTTTCATGTAGTTTCCTATATTCTGCCTTCTGGTCCAAGTATAAGCTTTGCCCACTTTATCAAACAACTTCCTACACACTGTTAAGTACTGAGGCAGCTATTGAACATTGTCTCTCAACTGTGTTATAGAGTGTAGTACTACATTTCAGTGAAGTGTATGGCTTTGCAAAGCTGCCGAACGTGTTTCTTTCTCTATTTTAATGGTATTCTGCCTTGTATAACACACATTTACCACTGTAGTCTCCTTTAAGTAAAGAATATAGGATTCATACAGTGTTTCATGTGATCTTAACTGGAATTAAGGATTTTCCGGATTTAGCTACCTTTTCTACACTAAGAACTGACTTGGAGGATCTCTTTCAGCTGTTCTAAAACAAGTTCTCATCTGTTTACAGTCATTTTCACTGAATTGTTCATGTTTTCATGTAGTTTCCTATATTCTGCCTTCTGGCCCAAGTATAAGCTTTGCCCACTTTATCAAACAACTTCCTACACACTGTTATGAACTGAGGCAGCTCGGGAACATTGTCTCTCAACTGTGTTATAGAGTGTAGTACTACATTTCAGTGAAGTGTAAGGCTTTCCAAAGCTGCCGAACGTGTTTCTTTCTCTATTTCAATGGTATTCTGCCTTGTATAACACACATTTACCACTCGAGTCTCCTTTAAGTAAGGAATATAGGATTCATACAGTGTTTCATGTGATCTTAACTGGAATTAAGGATTTTCCTTATCTTAGCTACCTTTTCTACACTAAGAACTGACTTGGAGATTCTCTTTCAGCTGTTCTAAACAAGTTCTCATCTGTTTACAGTCATTTTCACTGAATTATTCATGTTTTCATGTAGTTTCCTATATTCGGCCTTCTGGCCCAAGTATAAGCTTTGCCCACTTTATCAGACAACTTCCTACACACTGTTATGAACTGAGGGAGCTAGGGAACATTGTCTCTCAACTGTGTGATAGAGTGTAGTACTACATGTCAGTGAAGTGTAAGGCTTTCCAAAGCTGCCGAATGTGTTTTTTTCTCTATTTCAATGGTATTCTGCCTTGTATAACACACATTTACCACTCTAGTTTCCTTTAAGTAAAGAATATAGGATTCATACAGTGTTTCATGTAATCTTAACTCGAATTAAGGATTTCCCGAATCTTAGCTACCTTTTCTACACTAAGAACTGACTTGGAGAATCTCTTTCAGCTGTTCTAAACAAGTTCTCATCTGTTTAAAGTCATTTTCACTGAATTAATCATGTTTTCATGTAGTTTCCTATATTCTGCCTTCTGGTCCAAGTATAAGCTTTGCCAACTTTATCAAACAACTTCCTACACACTGTTATGAACTGAGGGAGCTAGGGAACATTGTCTCTCAACTGTGTTATAGAGTGTAGTACTACATTTCAGTGAAGTGTAAGGCTTTTCAAAGCTGCCAAACGTGTTTCTTTCTCTATTTCAATGGTATTCTGCCTTGTATAACACACATTTACCACTCTAGTCTCCTTTAAGTAAAGAATATAGGATTCATACAGTGTTTCATGTGATCTTAAATGGAATTAAGGATTTCCCTGATATTAGCTACCTTTTCTACACTAAGAACTGACTTGGAGATTCTCTTTCAGCTGTTCTAAAGAAGTTCTCATCTGTTTACAGTCATTTTCACTGAATTATTCATGTTTTCATGTAGTTTCCTATATTCGGCCTTCTGGCCCAAGTATAAGCTTTGCCCACTTTATCAAACAACTTCCTACACACTGTTATGAACTGAGGCAGCTCGGGAACATTGTCTCTAAAATGTGTTATAGAGTGTAGTACTACATTTCAGTGAAGTGTAAGGCTTTCCTAGTTTCCTATATTCTGCCTTCTGGTCCAAGTATAAGCTTTGCCCACTTTATCAAACAACTTCCTACACACTGTTAAGTACTGAGGCAGCTATTGAACATTGTCTCTCAACTGTGTTATAGAGTGTAGTACTACATTTCAGTGAAGTGTAAGGCTTTCCAAAGCTGCCGAACGTGTTTCTTTCTCTATTTCAATGGTATTCTGCCTTGTATAACACACATTTACCACTCTAGTCTCCTTTAAGTACAGAATATAGGATTCATAAAGTGTTTCATGTGATCTTAACTGGAATTAAGGATTTCCATTATCTTAGCTACATTTTCTACACTAAGAACTGACTTGGAGATTCTCTTTCAGCTGTTCTAAACAAGTTCTCATCTGTTTACAGTCATTTTCACTGAATTATTCATGTTTTCATGTAATTTCCTATATTCTGCCTTCTGGTCCAAGTATAAGCTTTGCCCACTTTATCAAACAACTTCCTACACACTGTTAAGTACTGAGGCAGCTATTGAACATTGTCTCTCAACTGTGTTATAGAGTGTAGTACTACATTTCAGTGAAGTGTAAGGCTTTGCAAAGCTGCCGAACGTGTTTCTTTCTCTATTTTAATGGTATTCTGCCTTGTATAACACACATTTACCACTGTAGTCTCCTTTAAGTAAAGAATATAGGATTCATACAGTGTTTCATGTGATCTTAAATGGAATTAAGGATTTTCCGTATCTTAGCTACCTTTTCTACACTAAGAACTGACTTGGAGGATCTCTTTCAGCTGTTCTAAACAAGTTCTCATCTGTTTACAGTCATTTTCAATGAATTATTCATGTTTTCATGTAGTTTCCTATATTCGGCCTTCTGGCCCAAGTATAAGCTTTGCCCACTTTATCAGACAACTTCCTACACACTGTTATGAACTGAGGGAGCTAGGGAACATTGTCTCTCAACTGTGTGATAGAGTGTAGTACTACATGTCAGTGAAGTGTAAGGCTTTCCAAAGCTGCCGAATGTGTTTTTTTCTCTATTTCAATGGTATTCTGCCTTGTATAACACACATTTACCACTCTAGTTTCCTTTAAGTAAAGAATATAGGATTCATACAGTGTTTCATGTAATCTTAACTCGAATTAAGGATTTCCCGAATCTTAGCTACCTTTTCTACACTAAGAACTGACTTGGAGAATCTCTTTCAGCTGTTCTAAACAAGTTCTCATCTGTTTACAGTCATTTTCACTGAATTAATCATGTTTTCATGTAGTTTCCTATATTCCGCCTTCTGGTCCAAGTATAAGCTTTACCAACTTTATCAAACAACTTCCTACACACTGTTATGAACTGAGGGAGCTAGGGAACATTGTCTCTCAACTGTGTTATAGAGTGTAGTACTACATTTCAGTGAAGTGTAAGGCATTTCAAAGCTGCCAAACGTGTTTCTTTCTCTATTTCAATGGTATTCTGCCTTGTATAACACACATTTACCACTCTAGTCTCCTTTAAGTAAAGAATATAGGATTCATACAGTGTTTCATGTGATCTTAAATGGAATTAAGGATTTCCCTTATATTAGCTACCTTTTCTACACTAAGAACTGACTTGGAGATTCTCTTTCAGCTGTTCTAAAGAAGTTCTCATCTGTTTACAGTCATTTTCACTGAATTATTCATGTTTTCATGTAGTTTCCTATATTTGGCCTTCTGGCCCAAGTATAAGCTTTGCCCACTTTATCAAACAACTTCCTACACACTGTTATGAACTGAGGCAGCTCGGGAACATTGTCTCTAAAATGTGTTATAGAGTGTACTACTACATTTCAGTGAAGTGTAAGGCTTTCCTAGTTTCCTATATTCTGCCTTCTGGCCCTAGTATAAGCTTTCCCCACTTTATCAAACAACTTCCTACACACTGTTAAGTAATGAGGCAGCTATTGAACATTGTCTCTCAACTTTGTTATAGAGTGTAGTACTACATTTCAGTGAAGTGTAAGGCTTTCCAAAGCTGCCGAACGTGTTTCTTTCTCTATTTCAATGGTATTCGGCCTTGTATAACACACATTTACCACTGTAGTCTCCTTTAAGTAAAGAATATAGGATTCATACAGTGTTTCATGTGATCTTAACTGGAATTAAGGATTTTCCGGATTTAGCTACCTTTTCTACACTAAGAACTGACTTGGAGGATCTCTTTCAGCTGTTCTAAAACAAGTTCTCATCTGTTTACAGTCATTTTCACTGAATTATTCATGTTTTCATGTAGTTTCCTATATTCTGCCTTCTGGCCCATGTATAAGCTTTGCCCACTTTATCAAACAACTTCCTACACACTGTTATGAACTGAGGCCACTCGGGAACATTGTCTCTCAACTGTGTTATAGAGTGTAGTACTACATTTCAGTGAAGTGTAAGGCTTTCCAAAGCTGCCGAACGTGTTTCTTTCTCTATTTCAATGGTATTCTGCCTTGTATAACACACATTTACCACTCGAGTCTCCTTTAAGTAAGGAATATAGGATTCATACAGTGTTTCATGTGATCTTAACTGGAATTAAGGATTTTCCTTATCTTAGCTACCTTTTCTACACTAAGAACTGACTTGGAGATTCTCTTTCAGCTGTTCTAAACAAGTTCTCATCTGTTTACAGTCATTTTCACTGAATTATTCATGTTTTCATGTAGTTTCCTATATTCGGCCTTCTGGCCCAAGTATAAGCTTTGCCCACTTTATCAGACAACTTCCTACACACTGTTATGAACTGAGGGAGCTAGGGAACATTGTCTCTCAACTGTGTGATAGAGTGTAGTACTACATGTCAGTGAAGTGTAAGGCTTTCCAAAGCTGCCGAATGTGTTTTTTTCTCTATTTCAATGGTATTCTGCCTTGTATAACACACATTTACCACTCTAGTTTCCTTTAAGTAAAGAATATAGGATTCATACAGTGTTTCATGTAATCTTAACTCGAATTAAGGATTTCCCGAATCTTAGCTACCTTTTCTACACTAAGAACTGACTTGGAGAATCTCTTTCAGCTGTTCTAAACAAGTTCTCATCTGTTTAAAGTCATTTTCACTGAATTAATCATGTTTTCATGTAGTTTCCTATATTCTGCCTTCTGGTCCAAGTATAAGCTTTGCCAACTTTATCAAACAACTTCCTACACACTGTTATGAACTGAGGGAGCTAGGGAACATTGTCTCTCAACTGTGTTATAGAGTGTAGTACTACATTTCAGTGAAGTGTAAGGCTTTTCAAAGCTGCCAAACGTGTTTCTTTCTCTATTTCAATGGTATTCTGCCTTGTATAACACACATTTACCACTCTAGTCTCCTTTAAGTAAAGAATATAGGATTCATACAGTGTTTCATGTGATCTTAAATGGAATTAAGGATTTCCCTTATATTAGCTACCTTTTCTACACTAAGAACTGACTTGGAGATTCTCTTTCAGCTGTTCTAAAGAAGTTCTCATCTGTTTACAGTCATTTTCACTGAATTATTCATGTTTTCATGTAGTTTCCTATATTCGGCCTTCTGGCCCAAGTATAAGCTTTGCCCACTTTATCAAACAACTTCCTACACACTGTTATGAACTGAGGCAGCTCGGGAACATTGTCTCTAAAATGTGTTATAGAGTGTAGTACTACATTTCAGTGAAGTGTAAGGCTTTCCTAGTTTCCTATATTCTGCCTTCTGGCCCTAGTATAAGCTTTCCCCACTTTATCAAACAACTTCCTACACACTGTTAAGTAATGAGGCAGCTATTGAACATTGTCTCTCAACTTTGTTATAGAGTGTAGTACTACATTTCAGTGAAGTGTAAGGCTTTCCAAAGCTGCCGAACGTGTTTCTTTCTCTATTTCAATGGTATTCTGCCTTGTATAACACACATTTACCACTCTAGTCTCCTTTAAGTACAGAATATAGGATTCATAAAGTGTTTCATGTGATCTTAACTGGAATTAAGGATTTCCATTATCTTAGCTACATTTTCTACACTAAGAACTGACTTGGAGATTCTCTTTCAGCTGTTCTAAACAAGTTCTCATCTGTTTACAGTCATTTTCACTGAATTATTCATGTTTTCATGTAATTTCCTATATTCTGCCTTCTGGTCCAAGTATAAGCTTTGCCCACTTTATCAAACAACTTCCTACACACTGTTAAGTACTGAGGCAGCTATTGAACATTGTCTCTCAACTGTGTTATAGAGTGTAGTACTACATTTCAGTGAAGTGTAAGGCTTTCCAAAGCTGCCGAACGTGTTTCTTTCTCTATTTCAATGGTATTCTGCCTTGTATAACACACATTTACCACTCTAGTCTCCTTTAAGTACAGAATATAGGATTCATAAAGTGTTTCATGTGATCTTAACTGGAATTAAGGATTTCCATTATCTTAGCTACATTTTCTACACTAAGAACTGACTTGGAGATTCTCTTTCAGCTGTTCTAAACAAGTTCTCATCTGTTTACAGTCATTTTCACTGAATTATTCATGTTTTCATGTAGTTTCCTATATTCTGCCTTCTGGCCCATGTATAAGCTTTGCCCACTTTATCAAACAACTTCCTACACACTGTTATGAACTGAGGCCACTCGGGAACATTGTCTCTCAACTGTGTTATAGAGTGTAGTACTACATTTCAGTGAAGTGTAAGGCTTTCCAAAGCTGCCGAACGTGTTTCTTTCTCTATTTCAATGGTATTCTGCCTTGTATAACACACATTTACCACTCGAGTCTCCTTTAAGTAAGGAATATAGGATTCATACAGTGTTTCATGTGATCTTAACTGGAATTAAGGATTTTCCTTATCTTAGCTACCTTTTCTACACTAAGAACTGACTTGGAGATTCTCTTTCAGCTGTTCTAAACAAGTTCTCATCTGTTTACAGTCATTTTCACTGAATTATTCATGTTTTCATGTAGTTTCCTATATTCGGCCTTCTGGCCCAAGTATAAGCTTTGCCCACTTTATCAGACAACTTCCTACACACTGTTATGAACTGAGGGAGCTAGGGAACATTGTCTCTCAACTGTGTGATAGAGTGTAGTACTACATGTCAGTGAAGTGTAAGGCTTTCCAAAGCTGCCGAATGTGTTTTTTTCTCTATTTCAATGGTATTCTGCCTTGTATAACACACATTTACCACTCTAGTTTCCTTTAAGTAAAGAATATAGGATTCATACAGTGTTTCATGTAATCTTAACTCGAATTAAGGATTTCCCGAATCTTAGCTACCTTTTCTACACTAAGAACTGACTTGGAGAATCTCTTTCAGCTGTTCTAAACAAGTTCTCATCTGTTTAAAGTCATTTTCACTGAATTAATCATGTTTTCATGTAGTTTCCTATATTCTGCCTTCTGGTCCAAGTATAAGCTTTGCCAACTTTATCAAACAACTTCCTACACACTGTTATGAACTGAGGGAGCTAGGGAACATTGTCTCTTAACTGTGTTATAGAGTGTAGTACTACATTTCAGTGAAGTGTAAGGCTTTTCAAAGCTGCCAAACGTGTTTCTTTCTCTATTTCAATGGTATTCTGCCTTGTATAACACACATTTACCACTCTAGTCTCCTTTAAGTAAAGAATATAGGATTCATACAGTGTTTCATGTGATCTTAAATGGAATTAAGGATTTCCCTTATATTAGCTACCTTTTCTACACTAAGAACTGACTTGGAGATTCTCTTTCAGCTGTTCTAAAGAAGTTCTCATCTGTTTACAGTCATTTTCACTGAATTATTCATGTTTTCATGTAGTTTCCTATATTCGGCCTTCTGGCCCAAGTATAAGCTTTGCCCACTTTATCAAACAACTTCCTACACACTGTTATGAACTGAGGCAGCTCGGGAACATTGTCTCTAAAATGTGTTATAGAGTGTAGTACTACATTTCAGTGAAGTGTAAGGCTTTCCTAGTTTCCTATATTCTGCCTTCTGGCCCTAGTATAAGCTTTCCCCACTTTATCAAACAACTTCCTACACACTGTTAAGTAATGAGGCAGCTATTGAACATTGTCTCTCAACTTTGTTATAGAGTGTAGTACTACATTTCAGTGAAGTGTAAGGCTTTCCAAAGCTGCCGAACGTGTTTCTTTCTCTATTTCAATGGTATTCTGCCTTGTATAACACACATTTACCACTCTAGTCTCCTTTAAGTACAGAATATAGGATTCATAAAGTGTTTCATGTGATCTTAACTGGAATTAAGGATTTCCATTATCTTAGCTACATTTTCTACACTAAGAACTGACTTGGAGATTCTCTTTCAGCTGTTCTAAACAAGTTCTCATCTGTTTACAGTCATTTTCACTGAATTATTCATGTTTTCATGTAATTTCCTATATTCTGCCTTCTGGTCCAAGTATAAGCTTTGCCCACTTTATCAAACAACTTCCTACACACTGTTAAGTACTGAGGCAGCTATTGAACATTGTCTCTCAACTGTGTTATAGAGTGTAGTACTACATTTCAGTGAAGTGTAAGGCTTTCCAAAGCTGCTGAACGTGTTTCTTTCTCTATTTCAATGGTATTCTGCCTTGTATAACACACATTTACCACTCTAGTCTCCTTTAAGTACAGAATATAGGATTCATAAAGTGTTTCATGTGATCTTAACTGGAATTAAGGATTTCCATTATCTTAGCTACATTTTCTACACTAAGAACTGACTTGGAGATTCTCTTTCAGCTGTTCTAAACAAGTTCTCATCTGTTTACAGTCATTTTCACTGAATTATTCATGTTTTCATGTAATTTCCTATATTCTGCCTTCTGGTCCAAGTATAAGCTTTGCCCACTTTATCAAACAACTTCCTACACACTGTTAAGTACTGAGGCAGCTATTGAACATTGTCTCTCAACTGTGTTATAGAGTGTAGTACTACATTTCAGTGAAGTGTAAGGCTTTGCAAAGCTGCCGAACGTGTTTCTTTCTCTATTTTAATGGTATTCTGCCTTGTATAACACACATTTACCACTGTAGTCTCCTTTAAGTAAAGAATATAGGATTCATACAGTGTTTCATGTGATCTTAACTGGAATTAAGGATTTTCCTTATCTTAGCTACCTTTTCTACACTAAGAAGTGACTTGGAGGATCTCTTTCAGCTGTTCTAAACAAGTTCTCATCTGTTTACAGTCATTTTCACTGAATTATTCATGTTTTCATGTAGTTTCCTATATTCGGCCTTCTGGCCCAAGTATAAGCTTTGCCCACTTTATCAGACAACTTCCTACACACTGTTATGAACTGAGGGAGCTAGGGAACATTGTCTCTCAACTGTGTGATAGAGTGTAGTACTACATGTCAGTGAAGTGTAAGGCTTTCCAAAGCTGCCGAATGTGTTTTTTTCTCTATTTCAATGGTATTCTGCCTTGTATAACACACATTTACCACTCTAGTTTCCTTTAAGTAAAGAATATAGGATTCATACAGTGTTTCATGTAATCTTAACTCGAATTAAGGATTTCCCGAATCTTAGCTACCTTTTCTACACTAAGAACTGACTTGGAGAATCTCTTTCAGCTGTTCTAAACAAGTTCTCATCTGTTTACAGTCATTTTCACTGAATTAATCATGTTTTCATGTAGTTTCCTATATTCTGCCTTCTGGTCCAAGTATAAGCTTTACCAACTTTATCAAACAACTTCCTACACACTGTTATGAACTGAGGGAGCTAGGGAACATTGTCTCTCAACTGTGTTATAGAGTGTAGTACTACATTTCAGTGAAGTGTAAGGCATTTCAAAGCTGCCAAACGTGTTTCTTTCTCTATTTCAATGGTATTCTGCCTTGTATAACACACATTTACCACTCTAGTCTCCTTTAAGTAAAGAATATAGGATTCATACAGTGTTTCATGTGATCTTAAATGGAATTAAGGATTTCCCTTATATTAGCTACCTTTTCTACACTAAGAACTGACTTGGAGATTCTCTTTCAGCTGTTCTAAAGAAGTTCTCATCTGTTTACAGTCATTTTCACTGAATTATTCATGTTTTCATGTAGTTTCCTATATTTGGCCTTCTGGCCCAAGTATAAGCTTTGCCCACTTTATCAAACAACTTCCTACACACTGTTATGAACTGAGGCAGCTCGGGAACATTGTCTCTAAAATGTGTTATAGAGTGTACTACTACATTTCAGTGAAGTGTAAGGCTTTCCTAGTTTCCTATATTCTGCCTTCTGGCCCTAGTATAAGCTTTCCCCACTTTATCAAACAACTTCCTACACACTGTTAAGTAATGAGGCAGCTATTGAACATTGTCTCTCAACTTTGTTATAGAGTGTAGTACTACATTTCAGTGAAGTGTAAGGCTTTCCAAAGCTGCCGAACGTGTTTCTTTCTCTATTTCAATGGTATTCTGCCTTGTATAACACACATTTACCACTCTAGTCTCCTTTAAGTAAAGAATATAGGATTCATAAAGTGTTTCATGTGATCTTAACTGGAATTAAGGATTTCCATTATCTTAGCTACATTTTCTACACTAAGAACTGACTTGGAGATTCTCTTTCAGCTGTTCTAAACAAGTTCTCATCTGTTTACAGTCATTTTCACTGAATTATTCATGTTTTCATGTAGTTTCCTATATTCTGCCTTCTGGTCCAAGTATAAGCTTTGCCCACTTTATCAAACAACTTCCTACACACTGTTAAGTACTGAGGCAGCTATTGAACATTGTCTCTCAACTGTGTTATAGAGTGTAGTACTACATTTCAGTGAAGTGTAAGGCTTTGCAAAGCTGCCGAACGTGTTTCTTTCTCTATTTTAATGGTATTCTGCCTTGTATAACACACATTTACCACTGTAGTCTCCTTTAAGTAAAGAATATAGGATTCATACAGTGTTTCATGTGATCTTAACTGGAATTAAGGATTTTCCGGATTTAGCTACCTTTTCTACACTAAGAACTGACTTGGAGGATCTCTTTCAGCTGTTCTAAAACAAGTTCTCATCTGTTTACAGTCATTTTCACTGAATTGTTCATGTTTTCATGTAGTTTCCTATATTCTGCCTTCTGGCCCAAGTATAAGCTTTGCCCACTTTATCAAACAACTTCCTACACACTGTTATGAACTGAGGCAGCTCGGGAACATTGTCTCTCAACTGTGTTATAGAGTGTAGTACTACATTTCAGTGAAGTGTAAGGCTTTCCAAAGCTGCCGAATGTGTTTCTTTCTCTATTTCAATGGTATTCTGCCTTGTATAACACACATTTACCACTCGAGTCTCCTTTAAGTAAGGAATATAGGATTCATACAGTGTTTCATGTAATCTTAACTCGAATTAAGGATTTCCCGAATCTTAGCTACCTTTTCTACACTAAGAACTGACTTGGAGATTCTCTTTCAGCTGTTCTAAAGAAGTTCTCATCTGTTTACAGTCATTTTCACTGAATTATTCATGTTTTCATGTAGTTTCCTATATTCGGCCTTCTGGCCCAAGTATAAGCTTTGCCCACTTTATCAGACAACTTCCTACACACTGTTATGAACTGAGGCAGCTCGGGAACATTGTCTCTCAACTGTGTTATAGAGTGTAGTACTACATTTCAGTGAAGTGTAAGGCTTTCCAAAGCTGCCGAACGTGTTTCTTTCTCTATTTCAATGGTATTCTGCCTTGTATAACACACATTTACCACTCGAGTCTCCTTTAAGTAAGGAATATAGGATTCATACAGTGTTTCATGTGATCTTAACTGGAATTAAGGATTTTCCTTATCTTAGCTACCTTTTCTACACTAAGAACTGACTTGGAGATTCTCTTTCAGCTGTTCTAAACAAGTTCTCATCTGTTTACAGTCATTTTCACTGAATTATTCATGTTTTCATGTAGTTTCCTATATTCGGCCTTCTGGCCCAAGTATAAGCTTTGCCCACTTTATCAGACAACTTCCTACACACTGTTATGAACTGAGGGAGCTAGGGAACATTGTCTCTCAACTGTGTGATAGAGTGTAGTACTACATGTCAGTGAAGTGTAAGGCTTTCCAAAGCTGCCGAATGTGTTTTTTTCTCTATTTCAATGGTATTCTGCCTTGTATAACACACATTTACCACTCTAGTTTCCTTTAAGTAAAGAATATAGGATTCATACAGTGTTTCATGTAATCTTAACTCGAATTAAGGATTTCCCGAATCTTAGCTACCTTTTCTACACTAAGAACTGACTTGGAGAATCTCTTTCAGCTGTTCTAATCAAGTTCTCATCTGTTTACAGTCATTTTCACTGAATTAATCATGTTTTCATGTAGTTTCCTATATTCTGCCTTCTGGTCCAAGTATAAGCTTTACCAACTTTATCAAACAACTTCCTACACACTGTTATGAACTGAGGGAGCTAGGGAACATTGTCTCTCAACTGTGTTATAGAGTGTAGTACTACATTTCAGTGAAGTGTAAGGCTTTTCAAAGCTGCCAACCGTGTTTCTTTCTCTATTTCAATGGTATTCTGCCTTGTATAACACACATTTACCACTCTAGTCTCATTTAAGTAAAGAATATAGGATTCATACAGTGTTTCATGTGATCTTAAATGGAATTAAGGATTTCCCTTATATTAGCTACCTTTTCTACACTAAGAACTGACTTGGAGATTCTCTTTCAGCTGTTCTAAAGAAGTTCTCATCTGTTTACAGTCATTTTCACTGAATTATTCATGTTTTCATGTAGTTTCCTATATTCGGCCTTCTGGCCCAAGTATAAGCTTTGCCCACTTTATCAAACAACTTCCTACACACTGTTATGAACTGAGGCAGCTCGGGAACATTGTCTCTAAAATGTGTTATAGAGTGTAGTACTACATTTCAGTGAAGTGTAAGGCTTTCCTAGTTTCCTATATTCTGCCTTCTGGCCCTAGTATAAGCTTTCCCCACTTTATCAAACAACTTCCTACACACTGTTAAGTAATGAGGCAGCTATTGAACATTGTCTCTCAACTTTGTTATAGAGTGTAGTACTACATTTCAGTGAAGTGTAAGGCTTTCCAAAGCTGCCGAACGTGTTTCTTTCTCTATTTCAATGGTATTCTGCCTTGTATAACACACATTTACCACTCTAGTCTCCTTTAAGTAAAGAATATAGGATTCATAAAGTGTTTCATGTGATCTTAACTGGAATTAAGGATTTCCATTATCTTAGCTACATTTTCTACACTAAGAACTGACTTGGAGATTCTCTTTCAGCTGTTCTAAACAAGTTCTCATCTGTTTACAGTCATTTTCACTGAATTATTCATGTTTTCATGTAGTTTCCTATATTCTGCCTTCTGGTCCAAGTATAAGCTTTGCCCACTTTATCAAACAACTTCCTACACACTGTTAAGTACTGAGGCAGCTATTGAACATTGTCTCTCAACTGTGTTATAGAGTGTAGTACTACATTTCAGTGAAGTGTAAGGCTTTGCAAAGCTGCCGAACGTGTTTCTTTCTCTATTTTAATGGTATTCTGCCTTGTATAACACACATTTACCACTGTAGTCTCCTTTAAGTAAAGAATATAGGATTCATACAGTGTTTCATGTGATCTTAATTGGAATTAAGGATTTTCCGGATTTAGCTACCTTTTCTACACTAAGAACTGACTTGGAGGATCTCTTTCAGCTGTTCTAAAACAAGTTCTCATCTGTTTACAGTCATTTTCACTGAATTGTTCATGTTTTCATGTAGTTTCCTATATTCTGCCTTCTGGCCCAAGTATAAGCTTTGCCCACTTTATCAAACAACTTCCTACACACTGTTATGAACTGAGGCAGCTCGGGAACATTGTCTCTCAACTGTGTTATAGAGTGTAGTACTACATTTCAGTGAAGTGTAAGGCTTTCCAAAGCTGCCGAACGTGTTTCTTTCTCTATTTCAATGGTATTCTGCCTTGTATAACACACATTTACCACTCGAGTCTCCTTTAAGTAAGGAATATAGGATTCATACAGTGTTTCATGTAATCTTAACTCGAATTAAGGATTTCCCGAATCTTAGCTACCTTTTCTACACTAAGAACTGACTTGGAGAATCTCTTTCAGCTGTTCTAAACAAGTTCTCATCTGTTTACAGTCATTTTCACTGAATTAATCATGTTTTCATGTAGTTTCCTATATTCTGCCTTCTGGTCCAAGTATAAGCTTTACCAACTTTATCAAACAACTTCCTACACACTGTTATGAACTGAGGGAGCTAGGGAACATTGTCTCTCAACTGTGTTATAGAGTGTAGTACTACATTTCAGTGAAATGTAAGGCTTTTCAAAGCTGCCAACCGTGTTTCTTTCTCTATTTCAATGGTATTCTGCCTTGTATAACACACATTTACCACTCTAGTCTGTTTAAGTAAAGAATATAGGATTCATACAGTGTTTCATGTGATCTTAAATGGAATTAAGGATTTCCCTTATATTAGCTAACTTTTCTACACTAAGAACTGACTTGGAGATTCTCTTTCAGCTGTTCTAAAGAAGTTCTCATCTGTTTACAGTCATTTTCACTGAATTATTCATGTTTTCATGTAGTTTCCTATATTCGGCCTTCTGGCCCAAGGATAAGCTTTGCCCACTTTATCAAACAACTTCCTACACACTGTTATGAATTGAGGCAGCTCGGGAACATTGTCTCTAAAATGTGTTATAGAGTGTAGTACTACATTTCAGTGAAGTGTAAGGCTTTCCTAGTTTCCTATATTCTGCCTTCTGGCCCTAGTATAAGCTTTCCCCACTTTATCAAACAACTTCCTACACACTGTTAAGTAATGAGGCAGCTATTGAACATTGTCTCTCAACTTTGTTATAGAGTGTAGTACTACATTTCAGTGAAGTGTAAGGCTTTCCAAAGCTGCCGAACGTGTTTCATTCTCTATTTCAATGGTATTCTGCCTTGTATAACACACATTTACCACTCTAGTGTCCTTTAAGTAAAGAATATAGGATTCATAAAGTGTTTCATGTGATCTTAACTGGAATTAAGGATTTCCATTATCTTAGCTACATTTTCTACACTAAGAACTGACTTGGAGATTCTCTTTCAGCTGTTCTAAACAAGTTCTCATCTGTTTACAGTCATTTTCACTGAATTATTCATGTTTTCATGTAGTTTCCTATATTCTGCCTTCTGGTCCAAGTATAAGCTTTGCCCACTTTATCAAACAACTTCCTACACACTGTTAAGTACTGAGGCAGCTATTGAACATTGTCTCTCAACTGTGTTATAGAGTGTAGTACTACATTTCAGTGAAGTGTATGGCTTTGCAAAGCTGCCGAACGTGTTTCTTTCTCTATTTTAATGGTATTCTGCCTTGTATAACACACATTTACCACTGTAGTCTCCTTTAAGTAAAGAATATAGGATTCATACAGTGTTTCATGTGATCTTAACTGGAATTAAGGATTTTCCGGATTTAGCTACCTTTTCTACACTAAGAACTGACTTGGAGGATCTCTTTCAGCTGTTCTAAAACAAGTTCTCATCTGTTTACAGTCATTTTCACTGAATTGTCCATGTTTTCATGTAGTTTCCTATATTCTGCCTTCTGGCCCAAGTATAAGCTTTGCCCACTTTATCAAACAACTTCCTACACACTGTTATGAACTGAGGCAGCTCGGGAACATTGTCTCTCAACTGTGTTATAGAGTGTAGTACTACATTTCAGTGAAGTGTAAGGCTTTCCAAAGCTGCCGAACGTGTTTCTTTCTCTATTTCAATGGTATTCTGCCTTGTATAACACACATTTACCACTCGAGTCTCCTTTAAGTAAGGAATATAGGATTCATACAGTGTTTCATGTGATCTTAACTGGAATTAAGGATTTTCCTTATCTTAGCTACCTTTTCTACACTAAGAACTGACTTGGAGATTCTCTTTCAGCTGTTCTAAACAAGTTCTCATCTGTTTACAGTCATTTTCACTGAATTATTCATGTTTTCATGTAGTTTCCTATATTCGGCCTTCTGGCCCAAGTATAAGCTTTGCCCACTTTATCAGACAACTTCCTACACACTGTTATGAACTGAGGGAGCTAGGGAACATTGTCTCTCAACTGTGTGATAGAGTGTAGTACTACATGTCAGTGAAGTGTAAGGCTTTCCAAAGCTGCCGAATGTGTTTTTTTCTCTATTTCAATGGTATTCTGCCTTGTATAACACACATTTACCACTCTAGTTTCCTTTAAGTAAAGAATATAGGATTCATACAGTGTTTCATGTAATCTTAACTTGAATTAAGGATTTCCCGAATCTTAGCTACCTTTTCTACACTAAGAACTGACTTGGAGAATCTCTTTCAGCTGTTCTAAACAAGTTCTCATCTGTTTACAGTCATTTTCACTGAATTAATCATGTTTTCATGTAGTTTCCTATATTCTGCCTTCTGGTCCAAGTATAAGCTTTACCAACTTTATCAAACAACTTCCTACACACTGTTATGAACTGAGGGAGCTAGGGAACATTGTCTCTCAACTGTGTTATAGAGTGTAGTACTACATTTCAGTGAAGTGTAAGGCTTTTCAAAGCTGCCAACCGTGTTTGTTTCTCTATTTCAATGGTATTCTGCCTTGTATAACACACATTTACCACTCTAGTCTCATTTAAGTAAAGAATATAGGATTCATACAGTGTTTCATGTGATCTTAAATGGAATTAAGGATTTCCCTTATATTAGCTACCTTTTCTACACTAAGAACTGACTTGGAGATTCTCTTTCAGCTGTTCTAAAGAAGTTCTCATCTGTTTACAGTCATTTTCACTGAATTATTCATGTTTTCATGTAGTTTCCTATATTCGGCCTTCTGGCCCAAGTATAAGCTTTGCCCACTTTATCAAACAACTTCCTACACACTGTTATGAACTGAGGCAGCTCGGGAACATTGTCTCTAAAATGTGTTATAGAGTGTAGTACTACATTTCAGTGAAGTGTAAGGCTTTCCTAGTTTCCTATATTCTGCCTTCTGGCCCTAGTATAAGCTTTCCCCACTTTATCAAACAACTTCCTACACACTGTTAAGTAATGAAGCAGCTATTGAACATTGTCTCTCAACTTTGTTATAGAGTGTAGTACTACATTTCAGTGAAGTGTAAGGCTTTCCAAAGCTGCCGAACGTGTTTCTTTCTCTATTTCAATGGTATTCTGCCTTGTATAACACACATTTACCACTCTAGTCTCCTTTAAGTAAAGAATATAGGATTCATAAAGTGTTTCATGTGATCTTAACTGGAATTAAGGATTTCCATTATCTTAGCTACATTTTCTACACTAAGAACTGACTTGGAGATTCTCTTTCAGCTGTTCTAAACAAGTTCTCATCTGTTTACAGTCATTTTCACTGAATTATTCATGTTTTCATGTAGTTTCCTATATTCTGCCTTCTGGTCCAAGTATAAGCTTTGCCCACTTTATCAAACAACTTCCTACACACTGTTAAGTACTGAGGCAGCTATTGAACATTGTCTCTCAACTGTGTTATAGAGTGTAGTACTACATTTCAGTGAAGTGTAAGGCTTTGCAAAGCTGCCGAATGTGTTTTTTTCTCTATTTCAATGGTATTCTGCCTTGTATAACACACATTTACCACTGTAGTCTCCTTTAAGTAAAGAATATAGGATTCATACAGTGTTTCATGTGATCTTCACTGGAATTAAGGATTTTCCGGATTTAGCTACCTTTTCTACACTAAGAACTGACTTGGAGGATCTCTTTCAGCTGTTCTAAAACAAGTTCTCATCTGTTTACAGTCATTTTCACTGAATTGTTCATGTTTTCATGTAGTTTCCTATATTCTGCCTTCTGGCCCAAGTATAAGCTTTGCCCACTTTATCAAACAACTTCCTACACACTATTATGAACTGAGGCAGCTCGGGAACATTGTCTCTCAACTGTGTTATAGAGTGTAGTACTACATGTCAGTGAAGTGTAAGGCTTTCCAAAGCTGCCGAATGTGTTTTTTTCTCTATTTCAATGGTATTCTGCCTTGTATAACACACATTTACCACTATAGTTTCCTTTAAGTAAAGAATATAGGATTCATACAGTGTTTCATGTAATCTTAACTCGAATTAAGGATTTCCCGAATCTTAGCTACCATTTCTACACTAAGAACTGACTTGGAGAATCTCTTTCAGCTGTTCTAAACAAGTTCACATCTGTTTACAGTCATTTTCACTGAATTAATCATGTTTTCATGTAGTTTCCTATATTCTGCCTTCTGGTCCAAGTATAAGCTTTGCCCACTTTATCAAACAACTTCCTATACACTGTTAAGTACTGAGGCAGCTATTGAACATTGTCTCTCAACTGTGTTATAGAGTGTAGTACTACATTTCAGTGAAGTGTAAGGCTTTCCAAAGCTGCCGAACGTGTTTCTTTCTCTATTTCAATGGTATTCTGCCTTGTATAACACACATTTACCCCTCGAGTCTCCTTTAAGTAAGGAATATAGGATTCATACAGTGTTTCATGTGATCTTAACTGGAATTAAGGATTTTCCTTATCTTAGCTACCTTTTCTACACTAAGAACTGACTTGGAGATTCTCTTTCAGCTGTTCTAAACAAGTTCTCATCTGTTTACAGTCATTTTCACTGAATTATTCATGTTTTCATGTAGTTTCCTATATTCGGCATTCTGGCCCAAGTATAAGCTTTGCCCACTTTATCAGACAACTTCCTACACACTGTTATGAACTGAGGGAGCTAGGGAACATTGTCTCTCAACTGTGTGATAGAGTGTAGTACTACATGTCAGTGAAGTGTAAGGCTTTCCAAAGCTGCCGAATGTGTTTTTTTCTCTATTTCAATGGTATTCTGCCTTGTATAACACACATTTACCACTCTAGTTTCCTTTAAGTAAAGAATATAGGATTCATACAGTGTTTCATGTAATCTTAACTCGAATTAAGGATTTCCCGAATCTTAGCTACCTTTTCTACACTAAGAACTGACTTGGAGAATCTCTTTCAGCTGTTCTAAACAAGTTCTCATCTGTTTACAGTCATTTTCACTGAATTATTCATGTTTTCATGTAGTTTCCTATATTCTGCCTTCTGGCCCAAGTATAAGCTTTGCCCACTTTATCAAACAACTTCCTACACACTGTTATGAACTGAGGCAGCTCGGGAACATTGTCTCTCAACTGTGTTATAGAGTGTAGTACTACATGTCAGTGAAGTGTAAGGCTTTCCTAGTTTCCTATATTCTGCCTTCTGGCCCTAGTATAAGCTTTGCCCACTTTATCAAACAACTTCCTACACACTGTTAAGTAATGAGGCAGCTATTGAACATTGTCTCTCAACTTTGTTATAGAGTGTAGTACTACATTTCAGTGAAGTGTAAGGCTTTGCAAAGCTGCCGAACGTGTTTCTTTCTCCATTTTAATGGTATTCTGCCTTGTATAACACACATTTACCACTGTAGTCTCCTTTAAGTAAAGAATATAGGATTCATACCGTGTTTCATGTGATCTTAACTGGAATTACGGATTTTCCGGATTTAGCTACCTTTTCTACACTAAGAACTGACTTGGAGATTCTCTTTCAGCTGTTCTAAACAAGTTCTCATCTGTTTACAGTCATTTTCACTGAATTATTCATGTTTTCATGTAGTTTCCTATATTCTGCCTTCTGGTCCAAGTATAAGCTTTCCCCACTTTATCAAACAACTTCCTACACACTGTTATGAACTGAGGGAGCTAGGGAACATTGTCTCTTAACTGTGTTATAGAGTGTAGTACTACATTTCAGTGAAGTGTAAGGCCTTCCAAAGCTGCCAAACGTGTTTCTTTCTCTATTTCAATAGTATTCTGCCTTGTATAACACACATTTACCACTCTAGTCTCCTTTAAGTAAAGAATATAGGATTCATACAGTGTTTCATGTGATCTTTACTGGAATTAAGGATTTCCCGGATCTTAGCTACCCTTTCTACACTAAGAACTGACTTGGAGATTCTCTTTCAGCTGTTCTAAAGAAGTTCTCATCTGTTTACAGTCATTTTCACTGAATTATTCATGTTTTCATGTAGTTTCCTATATTCTGCCTTCTGGCCCAAGTATAAGCTTTGCCCACTTTATCAAACAACTTCCTACACGCTGTTATGAACTGAGGGAGCTCGGGAACATTGTCTCTAAAATGTGTTATAGAGTGTAGTACTACATTTCAGTGAAGTGTAAGGCTTTCCTAGTTTCCTATATTCTGCCTTCTGGCCCAAGTATAAGCTTTGCCCACTTTATCAAACAACTTCCTACACACTGTTAAGTAATGAGGCAGCTATTGAACATTTTCTCTCAACTTTGTTATAGAGTGTAGTACTACATTTCAGTGAAGTGTAAGGCTTTCCAAAGCTGCCGAACGTGTTTCTTTCTCTATTTCAATGGTATTCTGCCTTGTATAACACACATTTACCACTCTAGTCTCCTTTACGTAAAGAATATAGGTTGCACACAGTGTTTCATGTGATCTTAACTGGAATTAAGGGTTTTCCTTATCTTAGCTACCTTTTCTACACTAAGAACTGACTTGGAGGATCTCTTTCAGCTGTTCTAAAACAAGTTCTCATCTGTTTACAGTCATTTTCACTGAATTATTCATGTTTTCATGTAGTTTCCTATATTCTGCCTTCTGGCCCAAGTATAAGCTTTGCCCACTTTATCAAACAACTTCCTACACACTGTTATGAACTGAGGCAGCTCGGGAACATTGTCTCTTAACTGTGTTATAGAGTGTAGTACTACATTTCAGTGAAGTGTAAGGCTTTCCAAAGCTGCCGAACGTGTTTCTTTCTCTATTTCAATGGTATTCTGCCTTGTATAACACACATTTACCACTCGAGTCTCCTTTAAGTAAGGAATATAGGATTCATACAGTGTTTCATGTGATCTTCACTGGAATTAAGGATTTTCCTTATCTTAGCTACCTTTTCTACACTAAGAACTGACTTGGAGATTCTCTTTCAGCTGTTCTAAACAAGTTCTCATCTGTTTACAGTCATTTTCACTGAATTATTCATGTTTTCATGTAGTTTCCTATATTCGGCCTTCTGGCCCAAGTATAAGCTTTGCCCACTTTATCAGACAACTTCCTACACACTGTTATGAACTGAGGGAGCTAGGGAACATTGTCTCTCAACTGTGTGATAGAGTGTATTACTACATATCAGTGAAGTGTAAGGCTTTCCAAAGCTGCCGAATGTGTTTTTTTCTCTATTTCAATGGTATTCTGCCTTGTATAACACACATTTACCACTCTAGTTTCCTTTAAGTAAAGAATATAGGATTCATACAGTGTTTCATGTAATCTTAACTCGAATTAAGGATTTCCCGAATCTTAGCTACCTTTTCTACACTAAGAACTGACTTGGAGAATCTCTTTCAGCTGTTCTAAACAAGTTCTCAACTGTTTACAGTCATTTTCACTGAATTAATCATGTTTTCATGTAGTTTCCTATATTCTGCCTTCTGGTCCAAGTATAAGCTTTCCCCACTTTATCAAACAACTTCCTACACACTGTTATGAACTGAGGGAGCTAGGGAACATTGTCTCTTAACTGTGTTATAGAGTGTAGTACTACATTTCAGTGAAGTGTAAGGCCTTCCAAAGCTGCCAAACGTGTTTCTTTCTCTATTTCAATAGTATTCTGCCTTGTATAACACACATTTACCACTCTAGTCTCCTTTAAGTAAAGAATATAGGATTCACACAGTGTTTCATGTGATCTTAACAGGAATTAAGGATTTCTCTTATCTTAGCTACCTTTTCTACACTAAGAACTGACGTGGAGAATCTCTTTCAGCAGTTCTAAACAAGTTGTCATCTGTTTACAGTCATTTTCACTGAATTATTCATGTTTTCATGTAGTTTCCTATATTCTGCCTTCTGGCCCAAGTATAAGCTTTGCCCACTTTATCAAACAACTTCCTACACACTGTTATGAACTGAGGCAGCTCGGGAACATTGTCTCTCAACTGTGTTATAGAGTGTAGTACTACATGTCAGTGAAGTGTAAGGCTTTCCTAGTTTCCTATATTCTGCTTCTGGCCCTAGTATAAGCTTTGCCCACTTTATCAGACAACTTCCTACACACTGTTATGAACTGATGGAGCTAGGGAACATTGTCTCTCAACTGTGTGATAGAGTGTATTACTACATATCAGTGAAGTGTAAGGCTTTCCAAAGCTGCCGAATGTGTTTTTTTCTCTATTTCAATGGTATTCTGCCTTGTATAACACACATTTACCACTCTAGTTTCCTTTAAGTAAAGAATATAGGATTCATACAGTGTTTCATGTAATCTTAACTCGAATTAAGGATTTCCCGAATCTTAGCTACCTTTTCTACACTAAGAACTGACTTGGAGAATCTCTTTCAGCTGTTCTAAACAAGTTCTCAACTGTTTACAGTCATTTTCACTGAATTAATCATGTTTTCATGTAGTTTCCTATATTCTGCCTTCTGGTCCAAGTATAAGCTTTCCCCACTTTATCAAACAACTTCCTACACACTGTTATGAACTGAGGGAGCTAGGGAACATTGTCTCTTAACTGTGTTATAGAGTGTAGTACTACATTTCAGTGAAGTGTAAGGCCTTCCAAAGCTGCCAAACGTGTTTCTTTCTCTATTTCAATAGTATTCTGCCTTGTATAACACACATTTACCACTCTAGTCTCCTTTAAGTAAAGAATATAGGATTCACACAGTGTTTCATGTGATCTTAACTGGAATTAAGGATTTCCCTTATCTTAGCTACCTTTTCTACACTAAGAACTGACGTGGAGAATCTCTTTCAGCAGTTCTAAACAAGTTGTCATCTGTTTACAGTCATTTTCACTGAATTATTCATGTTTTCATGTAGTTTCCTATATTCTGCCTTCTGGCCCAAGTATAAGCTTTGCCCACTTTATCAAACAACTTCCTACACACTGTTATGAACTGAGGCAGCTCGGGAACATTGTCTCTCAACTGTGTTATAGAGTGTAGTACTACATGTCAGTGAAGTGTAAGGCTTTCCTAGTTTCCTATATTCTGCCTTCTGGCCCTAGTATAAGCTTTGCCCACTTTATCAAACAACTTCCTACACACTGTTAAGTAATGAGGCAGCTATTGAACATTGTCTCTCAACTGTGTTATAGAGTGTAGTACTACATTTCAGTGAAGTGTAAGGCTTTGCAAAGCTGCCGAACGTGTTTCTTTCTCTATTTCAATGGTATTCTGCCTTGTATAACACACATTTACCACTCGAGTCTCCTTTAAGTAAGGAATATAGGATTCATACAGCGTTTCATGTGATCTTAACTGGAATTAAGGATTTCCCTTATATTAGCTACCTTTTCTACACTAAGAACTGACTTGGAGATTCTCTTTCAGCTGTTCTAAACAAGTTCTCATCTGTTTACAGTCATTTTCACTGAATTATTCATGTTTTCATGTAGTTTCCTATATTCTGCCTTCTGGCCCAAGTATAAGCTTTGCCCACTTTATCAAACAACTTTCTACACACTGTTATGAACTGAGGCAGCTCGGGAACATTGTCTCTAAAATGTGTTATAGAGTGTAGTACTACATTTCAGTGAAGTGTAAGGCTTTCCTAGTTTCCTATATTCTGCCTTCTAGCGGTAGTATAAGCTTTGCCCACTTTATCAAACAACTTCCTACACACTGTTATGAACTGAGGGAGCTAGGGAACATTATTTTTCAACTGTGTTATAGAGTGTAGTACTACATTTCAGTGAAGTGTAAGGCTTTCCAAAGCTGCCGAACGTGTTTCTTTCTCTATTTCAATGGTATTCTGCCTTGTATAACACACATTTACCACTCTAGTCTTTTTTAAGGAAAGAATATAGGATTCATACAGCGTTTCATGTGATCTTAACTGGAATTAAGGATTTTCCGGATTTAGCTACCTTTTCTACACTAAGAACTGACTTGGATATTCTCTTTCAGCTGTTCTAAACAAGTTCTCATCTGTTTACAGTTATTTTCACTGAATTATTCATGTTTTCATGTAGTTTCCTATATTCTGCCTTCTGGCCCAAGTAGAAGCTTTCCCCACTTTATCAAACAACTTCCTACACACTGTTATGAACTGAGGGAGCTAGGGAACATTGTCTCTTAACTGTGTTATAGAGTGTAGTACTACATTTCAGTGAAATGTAAGGCTTTCCAAAGCTGCCGAACGTGTTTCTTTCTCCATTTCAATGGTATTCTGCCTTATATAACACACATTTACCACTCTAGTCTCCTTTACGTAAAGAATATAGGATTCACACAGTGTTTCATGTGATCTTAACTGGAATTAAGGGTTTCCCTTATCTTAGCTACCTTTTCTACACTAAGAACTGACTTGGAGATTCTCTTTCAGCTGTTCTAAAGAAGTTCTCATCAGTTTATAGTCATTTTCACTGAATTATTCATGTTTTCATGTAGTTTCCTATATTCTGCCTTCTGGCCCAAGTATAAGCTTTGCCCCCTTTATCAAACAACTTCCTACAAACTGTTATGAACTGAGGGAGCTAGGGAACATTGTCTCTCAACTGCGTTATAGAGTGTGGTACTACATTTCAGTGAAGTGTAAGGCTTTCCAAAGCTGCCGAACGTGTTTCTTTCTCCATTTCAATGGTATTCTGCCTTATATAACACACATTTACCACTCTAGTCTCCTTTAAGTAAAGAATATAGGATTCATACAGTGTTTCATGTGATCTTAACTGGAATTAAGGATTTTCCGGATTTAGCTACCTTTTCTACACTAAGAACTGACTTGGAGAATCTCTTTCAGCTGTTCTAAACAAGTTCTCATCTGTTTACAGTTATTTTCACTGAATTATTCATGTTTTCATGTAGTTTCCTATATTCTGCCTTCTGGTCCAAGTATAAGATTTGCCCACTTTATCAAACAACTTCCTACACAATGTTATGAACTGAGGCAGCTTGAGAACATTGTCTCTCAACTGTGTTATAGAGTGTAGTACTACATTTCAGTGAAGTGTAAGGCATTCCAAAGCTGCCAAACGTGTTTCTTTCTCTATTTCAATAGTATTCTGCCTTGTATAACACACATTTACCACTCTAGTCTCATTTAAGTAAAGAATATAGGATTCAAACAGTGTTTCATGTGATCTTTACTGGAATTAAGGATTTCCCGGATCTTAGGTACCCTTTCTACACTAAGAACTGACTTGGAGATTCTCTTTCAGCTGTTCTAAAGAAGTTCTCATCTGTTTACAGTCATTTTCACTGAATTATTCATGTTTTCATGTAGTTTCCTATATTCTGCCTTCTGGCCCAAGTATAAGCTTTGCCCACTTTATCAAACAACTTCCTACACACTGTTATGAACTGAGGCAGCTCGGGAACATTGTCTCTAAAATGTGTTATAGAGTGTAGTACTACATTTCAGTGAAGTGTAAGGCTTTCCTAGTTTCCTATATTCTGCCTCCTGGCCCTAGTATAAGCTTTGCCCACTTTATCAAACAACTTCCTACACACTGTTAAGTAATGAGGCAGCTATTGAACATTGTCTCTCAACTTTGTTATAGAGTGTAGTACTACATTTTAGTTAAGTGTAAGGCTTTCCAAAGCTGCTGAACGTGTTTCTTTCTCTATTTCAATGGTATTCTGCCTTGTATAACACACATTTACCACTCTAGTCTCCTTTAAGTAAAGAATATAGGATTCATACAGTGTTTCATGTGATCTTAACTGGAATTAAGGATTTTCCGGATTTAGCTACCTTTTCTACACTAAGAACTGACTTGGAGGATCTCTTTCAGCTGTTCTAAAACAAGTTCTCATCTGTTTACAGTCATTTTCACTGAATTATTCATGTTTTCATGTAGTTTCCTATATTCTGCATTCTGGTCCAAGTATAAGCTTTGCCAACTTTATCAAAAAACTTCCAACACACTGTTATGAACTGCGGCAGCTTGGGAACATTGTCTCCCAACTGTGTTATAGAGTGTAGTACTACATTTCAGTGAAGTGTAAGGCTTTCCAAAGCTGCCGAACGTGTTTCTTTCTCTATTTCAATGGTATTCTGCCTTGTATAACACACATTTACCACTCTAGTCTCCTTTACGTAAAGAATATAGGATTCACACAGTGTTTCATGTGATCTTAACTGGAATTAAGGGTTTCCCTTATCTTAGCTACCTTTTCTACACTAAGAACTGACTTGGAGATTCTCTTTCAGCTGTTCTAAACAAGTTCTCATCTGTTTACAGTCATTTTCACTGAATTATTCATGTTTTCATGTAGTTTCCTATATTCTGCCTTCTGGCCCAAGTATAAGCTTTGCCCACTTTATCAAACAACTTCCTACACACTGTTATGAACTGAGGGAGCTAGGGAACATTGTCTCTCAACTGCGTTATAGAGTGTGGTACTACATTTCAGTGAAGTGTAAGGCTTTCCAAAGCTGCTGAACGTGTTTTTTCTCCATTTCAATGGTATTCTGCCTTGTATAACACACATTTACCACTCTAGTCTCCTTTAAGTAAAGAATATAGGATTCATACAGTGTTTCATGTGATCTTAACTGGAATTAAGGATTTTCCGGATTTAGCTACCTTTTCTACACTAAGAACTGACTTGGAGAATCTCTTTCAGCTGTTCTAAACAAGTTCTCATCTGTTTACAGTTATTTTCACTGAATTATTCATGTTTTCATGTAGTTTCCTATATTCTGCCTTCTGGCCCAAGTATAAGCTTTGCCCACTTTATCAAACAACTTCCTACACAATGTTATGAACTGAGGCAGCTTGAGACCATTGTCTCTCAACTGTGTTATAGAGTGTAGTACTACATTTCAGTGAAGTGTAAGGCTTTCCAAAGCTGCCGAACGTGTTTCTTTCTCTATTTCAATGGTATTCTGCCTTGTATAACACACATTTACCACTCTAGTCTCCTTTACGTAAAGAATATAGGATTCACACAGTGTTTCATGTGATCTTAACTGGAATTAAGGGTTTCCCTTATCTTAGCTACCTTGTCTACACTAAGAACTGACTTGGAGATTCTCTTTCAGCTGTTCTGGACAAGTTCTCATCTGTTTACAGTCATTTTCACTGAATTAATCATCTTTTCATGTAGTTTCCTATATTCTGCCTTCTGGTCCAAGTATAAGCTTTGCCAACTTTATCAAACAACTTTCAACACACTGTTATGAACTGAGGCAGCTCGGGAATATTGTCTCTCAACTGCGTTATAGAGTGTAGTACTACATTTCAGTGAAGTGTAAGGCTTTCCAAAGCTGCCGAACGTGTTTCTTTATCTATTTCAATGGTATTCTGCCTTGTATAACACACATTTACCACTCTAGACTCCTTTAAGTAAAGAATATAGGATTCATACAGTGTTTCATGTGATCTTAACTGGAATTAAGGATTTCCCTTATCTTAGCTACCTTTTCTAAACTAAGAACTGACTTTGAGATTCTCTTTCCGCTGTTCTAAAGAAGTTCTCATCTGTTTACAGTCATTTTCACTGAATTATTCATGTTTTCATGTAGTTTCCTATATTCTGCCTTCTGGCCCAAGTATAAGCTTTGCCCACTTTATAAAACAACTTCCTACACACTGTTATGAACTGAGGCAGCTCTGGAACATTGTCTCTAAAATGGGTTATAGAGTGTAGTACTACATTTCAGTGAAGTGTAAGGCTTTCCTAGTTTCCTATATTCTGCCTTCTGGCCCAAGTATAAGTTTTTCCCACTTTATCAAACAACTTCCTACACACTGTTATGAACTGAGGGAGCTAGGGAACATTGTCTCTCAACTGTGTTATAGAGTGTAGTACTACATTTCACTGAATTGTAAGGCTTTCCAAATCTGCCGATCGTATTTCTTTCTCTATTTCAATGGTATTCTGCCTTGTATAGCCCACATTTACCACTCCAGTCTCCTTTAAGTAAAGAATATAGGATTTATACAGTGTTTCCTGTGATCTTAACTAGAATTAAGGATTTTCCGGATTTAGCTACCTTTTCTACACTAAGAACTGACTTTGAGGATCTCTTTCAGCTGTTCTAAAACAAGTTCCCATCTGTTTACAGTCATTTTCACTGAATTATTCATGTTTTCATGTAGTTTCCTATATTCTGCCTTCTGTTCCAAGTATAAGCTTTTCCCACTTTATCAAACAACTTCCTACACACTGTTTTGAACTGAGGGAGCTAGGGAACATTGTCTCTCAACTATGTTATAGAGTGTAGTACTACATTTCAGTGAAGTGTAAGGCTTTCCAAAGCTGCCAAACGTGTTTCTTTCTCTATTTCAATGGTATTCTGCCTTGTATAACACACATTTACCACTCTAGTCTCCTTTAAATAAAGAATAAAGATTCATACAGTGTTTCCTGTAATCTTAACTGGAATTAAGGATTTCCCGGATCTTAGATACCTTTTCTACACTAAGAACTGACTTGGAGGATCTCTTTCAGCTGTTCTAAACAAGTTCTCATCTGTTTACAGTCATTTTCACTGAATTATTCATGTTTTCATGTAGTTTCCTATATTCTGCCTTCTGGTCCAAGTATAAGCTTTGCCCACTTTATCAAACAACTTCCTACACACTGTTATGAACTGAGGGAGCTAGGGAACATTGTCTCTCAACTGTGTTATAGAGTGTAGTACTACATTTCAGTGAAGTGTAAGGCTTTCCAAAGCTGCCAAACGTGTTTCTTTCTCTATTTCAATGGTATTCTGCCTTGTATAACACACATTTACCACTCTAGTCTCCTTTAAGTAAAGAATATAGGATTCATACAGTGTTTCATGTGATCTTAACTGGAATTAAGGATTTTCCGGATTTAGCTACCTTTTCTACACTAAGAACTGACTTGGAGAATCTCTTTCAGCTGTTCTAAACAAGTTCTCATCTGTTTACAGTTATTTTCACTGAATTATTCATGTTTTCATGTAGTTTCCTATATTCTGCCTTCTGGTCCAAGTATAAGCTTTGCCCACTTTATCAAACAACTTCCTACACAATGTTATGAACTGAGGCAGCTTGAGACCATTGTCTCTCAACTGTGTTATAGAGTGTAGTACTACATTTCAGTGAAGTGTAAGGCTTTCCAAAGCTGCCGAACGTGTTTCTTTCTCTATTTCAATGGTATTCTGCCTTGTATAACACACATTTACCACTCTAGTCTCCTTTAAGTAAAGAATATAGGATTCACACAGTGTTTCATGTGATCTTAACTGGAATTAAGGGTTTCCCTTATCTTAGCTACCTTTTCTACACTAAGAACTGACTTGGAAAATCTCTTTGAGCTGTTCTAAACAAGTTCTCATCTGTTTACAGTCATTTTCTCTGAATTATCCATGTTTTCATGTAGTTTCCTATATTCTGCCTTCTGGTCCAAGTATAAGATTTGCCCACTTTATCCAACAACTTCCTACATACACACTGTTATGAACTTAGGCAGCTCGGGAACATTGTCTCTCAACTGTGCTTTAGAGTGTAGTAATACATTTCAGTGAAGTGAAAGGATTTCCAAAGCTGCCGAACGTGATTCTTTCTCTATTTCAATGGAATTCTGCCTTGTATAACACACATTTACCACTCTAGTCTCCTTTAAGTAAAGAATATAGGATTCATACCGTGTTTCATTTGATCTTAACTCAAATTAAGGATTTACCGGATCTTAGCTACCTTTTCTACACTAAGTTCTGACTTTGAGAATCTCTTTGAGCTGTTCTAAACAAGTTCTCATCTGTTTACAGTCATTTTCTCTGAATTATCCATGTTTTCATGTAGTTTCCTATATTCTGCCTTCTGGTCCAAGTATAAGCTTTGTCCATTTTATCAAACAACTTCCTACACACTGCTATGAACTGAGGCAGCTCGGGAACATTGTCTCTCAACAGTGTTATAGAGTGTAGTACTACATTTCAGTGAAGTGTAAGGCTTTCCAAAGCTGCCGAACGTGATTCTTTCTCTATTTCAATGGTATTCTGCCTTATATAACACACATTTACCACTCTAGTCTCCTTTAAGTAAAGAATATAGGATTCATACAGTGTTTCATGTGATCTTAACTGGAATTAAGGATTTTCTTTATTTAGCTACCTTTTCTACACTAAGAACTGACTTGGAGGATCTCTTTCAGCTGTTCTAAACAAGTTCTCATCTGTTTACAGTCATTTTCACTGAATTATTCATGTTTTCATGTAGTTTCCTATATTCTGCCTTCTGGCCCAAGTATAAGCTTTGCCCACTTTATCAAACAACTTCCTACACACTGTTATGAACTGAGGGAGCTAGGGAACATTGTCTCTCAACTGCGTTATAGAGTGTGGTACTACATTTCAGTGAAGTGTAAGGCTTTCCAAAGCTGCCGAACGTGTTTCTTTCTCCATTTCAATGGTATTCTCCCTTATATAACACACATTTACCACTCTAGTCTCCTTTAAGTAAAGAATATAGGATTCATACAGTGTTTCATGTGATCTTAACTGGAATTAAGGATTTTCCGGATTTAGCTACCGTTTCTACACTAAGAACTGACTTGGAGAATCTGTTTCAGCTGTTCTAAACAAGTTCTCATATGTTTACAGTTATTTTCACTGAATTATTCATGTTTTCATGTAGTTTCCTATATTCTGCCTTCTGGTCCAAGTATAAGCTTTGCCCACTTTATCAAACAACTTCCTACACAATGTTATGAACTGAGGCAGCTTGAGACCATTGTCTCTCAACTGTGTTATAGAGTGTAGTACTACATTTCAGTGAAGTGTAAGGCTTTCCAAAGCTGCCGAACGTGTTTCTTTCTCTATTTCAATGGTATTCTGCCTTATATAACACACATTTACCACTCTAGTCTCCTTTAAGTAAAGAATATAGGATTCATACTGTGTTTCATGTGATCTTAACTGGAATTAAGGATTTTCCGGATTTAGCTACCTTTTCTACACTAAGAACTGACTTGGAGAATCTCTTTCAGCTGTTCTAAACAAGTTCTCATCTGTTTACAGTTATTTTCACTGAATTATTCATGTTTTCATGTAGTTTCCTATATTCTGCCTTCTGGTCCAAGTATAAGCTTTGCCCACTTTATCAAACAACTTCCTATACAATGTTATGAACTGAGGCAGCTTGAGAACATTGTCTCTCAACTGTGTTATAGAGTGTAGTACTACATGTCAGTGAAGTGTAAGGCTTTCCAAAGCTGCCGAACGTGTTTCTTTCTCTATTTCAATGGTATTCTGCCTTGTATAACACACATTTACCACTCTAGTCTCCTTTACGTAAAGAATATAGGTTTCACACAGTGTTTCATGTGATCTTAACTGGAATTAAGGGTTTCCCTTATCTTAGCTACCTTGTCTACACTAAGAACTGACTTGGAGATTCTCTTTCAGCTGTTCTGAACAAGTTCTCCACTGTTTACAGTCATTTTCACTGAATTAATCATCTTTTCATGTAGTTTCCTATATTCTGCCTTCTGGTCCAAGTATAAGCTTTGCTAACGTTATCAAACAACTTCCAACACACTGTTATGAACTGAGGCAGCTCGGGAACATTGTCTCTAAAATGGGTTATAGAGTGTAGTACTACATTTCAGTGAAGTGTAAGGCTTTCCTAGTTTCCTATATTCTGCCTTCTCGCCCAAGTATAAGTTTTGCCCACTTTATCAAACAACTTCCTACACACTGTTATGAACTGAGGGAGCTAGGGAACATTGTCTCTCAACTGTGTTATAGAGTGTGGTACTACATTTCAGTGAAGTGTAAGACTTTCCAAAGCTGCCGAACGTGTTTCTTTCTCCATTTCAATGGTATTCTGCCTTATATAACACACATTTACCACTCTAGTCTCCTTTAAGTAAAGAATATAGGATTCACACAGTGTTTCATGTGATCTTAACTGGAATTAAGGATTTTCTTTATTTAGCTACCTTTTCTACACTAAGAACTGACTTGGAGGATCTCTTTCAGCTGTTCTAAATAAGTTCTCATCTGTTTACAGTCATTTTCACTGAATTATTCATGTTTTCATGTAGTTTCCTATATTCTGCCTTCTGGTCCAAGTATAAGCTTTGCCCACTTTATCAAACAACTTCCTACACACTGTTATGAACTGAGGGAGCCAGGGAACATTGTCTCTTAACTGTGTTATAGAGTGTAGTACTACATTTCAGTGAAGTGTAAGGCTTTCCAAAGCTGCCAAACGTGTTTCTTTCTCTATTTCAATGGTATTCTGCCTTGTATAACACACATTTACCACTCTAGTCTCCTTGAAGTAAAGAATATAGGATTCATACAGTGTTTCATGTGATCTTAACTGGAATTAAGGATTTTCCGGATTTAGCTACCTTTTCTACACTAAGCACTGACTTGGAGAATCTCTTTCAGCTGTTCTAAACAAGTTCTCATCTGTTTACAGTCATTTTCACTGAATTGTTCATGTTTTCATGTAGTTTCCTATATTCTGCCTTCTGGTCCAAGTATAAGCTTTGCCCACTTTATCAAACAACTTCCTACACAATGTTATGAACTGAGGCAGCTTGAGACCATTGTCTCTCAACTGTGTTATAGAGTGTAGTACTACATTTCAGTGAAGTGTAAGGCTTTCCAAAGCTGCCAAACGTGTTTCTTTCTGTATTTCAATGGCATTCTGCCTTTATAACACACATTTACCACTCTAGTCTTCTTAAGGTAAAGAATATAGGATTCATACAGTGTTTCATGTCATCTTACTTGAATTAAGGATTTCCCGGGTCTTAGCTACCTTTTCTACACTAAGAACTGACTTGGAGAATCTCTTTCAGCTGTTCTATAAAAGTTCTCATCTGTTTACCGTCATTTTCACTGAATTATTCAGGTTTTCATGTAGTTTCCTATATTCTGCCTTCTGTTCCAAGTATAAGCTTTTCCCACTTTATCAAACAACTTCCTACACACTGTTTTGAACTGAGGGAGCTAGGGAACATTGTCTTTCAACTGTGTTATAGAGTGTAGTACTACATTTCAGTGAAGTGTAAGGCTTTCCTAGTTTCCTATATTCTGCCTTCTGGCCCAAGTATAAGTTTTTCCCACTTTATCAAACAACTTCCTACACACTGTTATGAACTGAGGGAGCTAGGGAACATTGTCTCTCAACTGTGTTATAGAGTGTAGTACTACATTTCACTGAATTGTAAGGCTTTCCAAATCTGCCGATCGTATTTCTTTCTCTATTTCAATGGTATTCTGCCTTGTATAGCCCACATTTACCACTCTAGTCTCCTTTAAGTAAAGAATATAGGATTTATACAGTGTTTCCTGTGATCTTAACTAGAATTAAGGATTTTCCGGATTTAGCTACCTTTTCTACACTAAGAACTGACTTGGAGGATCTCTTTCAGCTGTTCTAAAACAAGTTCCCATCTGTTTACAGTCATTTTCACTGAATTATTCATGTTTTCATGTAGTTTCCTATATTCTGCCTTCTGTTCCAAGTATAAGCTTTTCCCACTTTATCAAACAACTTCCTACACACTGTTTTGAACTGAGGGAGCTAGGGAACATTGTCTCTCAACTATGTTATAGAGTGTAGTACTACATTTCAGTGAAGTGTAAGGCTTTCCAAAGCTGCCAAACGTGTTTCTTTCTCTATTTCAATGGTATTCTGCCTTGTATAACACACATTTACCACTCTAGTCTCCTTTAAATAAAGAATAAAAATTCATACAGTGTTTCCTGTAATCTTAACTGGAATTAAGGATTTCCCGGATCTTAGATACCTTTTCTACACTAAGAACTGACTTGGAGGATCTCTTTCAGCTGTTCTAAACAAGTTCTCATCTGTTTACAGTCATTTTCACTGAATTATTCATGTTTTCATGTAGTTTCCTATATTCTGCCTTCTGGTCCAAGTATAAGCTTTGCCCACTTTATCAAACAACTTCCTACACACTGTTATGAACTGAGGGAGCTAGGGAACATTGTCTCTCAACTGTGTTATAGAGTGTAGTACTACATTTCAGTGAAGTGTAAGGCTTTCCAAAGCTGCCAAACGTGTTTCTTTCTCTATTTCAATGGTATTCTGCCTTGTATAACACACATTTACCACTCTAGTCTCCTTTAAGTAAAGAATATAGGATTCATACAGTGTTTCATGTGATCTTAACTGGAATTAAGGATTTTCCGGATTTAGCTACCTTTTCTACACTAAGAACTGACTTGGAGAATCTCTTTCAGCTGTTCTAAACAAGTTCTCATCTGTTTACAGTTATTTTCACTGAATTATTCATGTTTTCATGTAGTTTCCTATATTCTGCCTTCTGGTCCAAGTATAAGCTTTGCCCACTTTATCAAACAACTTCCTACACAATGTTATGAACTGAGGCAGCTTGAGACCATTGTCTCTCAACTGTGTTATAGAGTGTAGTACTACATTTCAGTGAAGTGTAAGGCTTTCCAAAGCTGCCGAACGTGTTTCTTTCTCTATTTCAATGGTATTCTGCCTTGTATAACACACATTTACCACTCTAGTCTCCTTTAAGTAAAGAATATAGGATTCACACAGTGTTTCATGTGATCTTAACTGGAATTAAGGGTTTCCCTTATCTTAGCTACCTTTTCTACACTAAGAACTGACTTGGAAAATCTCTTTGAGCTGTTCTAAACAAGTTCTCATCTGTTTACAGTCATTTTCTCTGAATTATCCATGTTTTCATGTAGTTTCCTATATTCTGCCTTCTGGTCCAAGTATAAGATTTGCCCACTTTATCCAACAACTTCCTACATACACACTGTTATGAACTTAGGCAGCTCGGGAACATTGTCTCTCAACTGTGCTTTAGAGTGTAGTAATACATTTCAGTGAAGTGAAAGGATTTCCAAAGCTGCCGAACGTGATTCTTTCTCTATTTCAATGGAATTCTGCCTTGTATAACACACATTTACCACTCTAGTCTCCTTTAAGTAAAGAATATAGGATTCATACCGTGTTTCATTTGATCTTAACTCAAATTAAGGATTTACCGGATCTTAGCTACCTTTTCTACACTAAGTTCTGACTTTGAGAATCTCTTTGAGCTGTTCTAAACAAGTTCTCATCTGTTTACAGTCATTTTCTCTGAATTATCCATGTTTTCATGTAGTTTCCTATATTCTGCCTTCTGGTCCAAGTATAAGCTTTGTCCATTTTATCAAACAACTTCCTACACACTGCTATGAACTGAGGCAGCTCGGGAACATTGTCTCTCAACAGTGTTATAGAGTGTAGTACTACATTTCAGTGAAGTGTAAGGCTTTCCAAAGCTGCCGAACGTGATTCTTTCTCTATTTCAATGGTATTCTGCCTTATATAACACACATTTACCACTCTAGTCTCCTTTAAGTAAAGAATATAGGATTCATACAGTGTTTCATGTGATCTTAACTGGAATTAAGGATTTTCTTTATTTAGCTACCTTTTCTACACTAAGAACTGACTTGGAGGATCTCTTTCAGCTGTTCTAAACAAGTTCTCATCTGTTTACAGTCATTTTCACTGAATTATTCATGTTTTCATGTAGTTTCCTATATTCTGCCTTCTGGCCCAAGTATAAGCTTTGCCCACTTTATCAAACAACTTCCTACACACTGTTATGAACTGAGGGAGCTAGGGAACATTGTCTCTCAACTGCGTTATAGAGTGTGGTACTACATTTCAGTGAAGTGTAAGGCTTTCCAAAGCTGCCGAACGTGTTTCTTTCTCCATTTCAATGGTATTCTCCCTTATATAACACACATTTACCACTCTAGTCTCCTTTAAGTAAAGAATATAGGATTCATACAGTGTTTCATGTGATCTTAACTGGAATTAAGGATTTTCCGGATTTAGCTACCGTTTCTACACTAAGAACTGACTTGGAGAATCTGTTTCAGCTGTTCTAAACAAGTTCTCATATGTTTACAGTTATTTTCACTGAATTATTCATGTTTTCATGTAGTTTCCTATATTCTGCCTTCTGGTCCAAGTATAAGCTTTGCCCACTTTATCAAACAACTTCCTACACAATGTTATGAACTGAGGCAGCTTGAGACCATTGTCTCTCAACTGTGTTATAGAGTGTAGTACTACATTTCAGTGAAGTGTAAGGCTTTCCAAAGCTGCCGAACGTGTTTCTTTCTCTATTTCAATGGTATTCTGCCTTATATAACACACATTTACCACTCTAGTCTCCTTTAAGTAAAGAATATAGGATTCATACTGTGTTTCATGTGATCTTAACTGGAATTAAGGATTTTCCGGATTTAGCTACCTTTTCTACACTAAGAACTGACTTGGAGAATCTCTTTCAGCTGTTCTAAACAAGTTCTCATCTGTTTACAGTTATTTTCACTGAATTATTCATGTTTTCATGTAGTTTCCTATATTCTGCCTTCTGGTCCAAGTATAAGCTTTGCCCACTTTATCAAACAACTTCCTATACAATGTTATGAACTGAGGCAGCTTGAGAACATTGTCTCTCAACTGTGTTATAGAGTGTAGTACTACATGTCAGTGAAGTGTAAGGCTTTCCAAAGCTGCCGAACGTGTTTCTTTCTCTATTTCAATGGTATTCTGCCTTGTATAACACACATTTACCACTCTAGTCTCCTTTACGTAAAGAATATAGGTTTCACACAGTGTTTCATGTGATCTTAACTGGAATTAAGGGTTTCCCTTATCTTAGCTACCTTGTCTACACTAAGAACTGACTTGGAGATTCTCTTTCAGCTGTTCTGAACAAGTTCTCCACTGTTTACAGTCATTTTCACTGAATTAATCATCTTTTCATGTAGTTTCCTATATTCTGCCTTCTGGTCCAAGTATAAGCTTTGCTAACGTTATCAAACAACTTCCAACACACTGTTATGAACTGAGGCAGCTCGGGAACATTGTCTCTAAAATGGGTTATAGAGTGTAGTACTACATTTCAGTGAAGTGTAAGGCTTTCCTAGTTTCCTATATTCTGCCTTCTCGCCCAAGTATAAGTTTTGCCCACTTTATCAAACAACTTCCTACACACTGTTATGAACTGAGGGAGCTAGGGAACATTGTCTCTCAACTGTGTTATAGAGTGTGGTACTACATTTCAGTGAAGTGTAAGACTTTCCAAAGCTGCCGAACGTGTTTCTTTCTCCATTTCAATGGTATTCTGCCTTATATAACACACATTTACCACTCTAGTCTCCTTTAAGTAAAGAATATAGGATTCACACAGTGTTTCATGTGATCTTAACTGGAATTAAGGATTTTCTTTATTTAGCTACCTTTTCTACACTAAGAACTGACTTGGAGGATCTCTTTCAGCTGTTCTAAATAAGTTCTCATCTGTTTACAGTCATTTTCACTGAATTATTCATGTTTTCATGTAGTTTCCTATATTCTGCCTTCTGGTCCAAGTATAAGCTTTGCCCACTTTATCAAACAACTTCCTACACACTGTTATGAACTGAGGGAGCCAGGGAACATTGTCTCTTAACTGTGTTATAGAGTGTAGTACTACATTTCAGTGAAGTGTAAGGCTTTCCAAAGCTGCCAAACGTGTTTCTTTCTCTATTTCAATGGTATTCTGCCTTGTATAACACACATTTACCACTCTAGTCTCCTTGAAGTAAAGAATATAGGATTCATACAGTGTTTCATGTGATCTTAACTGGAATTAAGGATTTTCCGGATTTAGCTACCTTTTCTACACTAAGCACTGACTTGGAGAATCTCTTTCAGCTGTTCTAAACAAGTTCTCATCTGTTTACAGTCATTTTCACTGAATTGTTCATGTTTTCATGTAGTTTCCTATATTCTGCCTTCTGGTCCAAGTATAAGCTTTGCCCACTTTATCAAACAACTTCCTACACAATGTTATGAACTGAGGCAGCTTGAGACCATTGTCTCTCAACTGTGTTATAGAGTGTAGTACTACATTTCAGTGAAGTGTAAGGCTTTCCAAAGCTGCCAAACGTGTTTCTTTCTGTATTTCAATGGCATTCTGCCTTTATAACACACATTTACCACTCTAGTCTTCTTAAGGTAAAGAATATAGGATTCATACAGTGTTTCATGTCATCTTACTTGAATTAAGGATTTCCCGGGTCTCAGCTACCTTTTCTACACTAAGAACTGACTTGGAGAATCTCTTTCAGCTGTTCTATAAAAGTTCTCATCTGTTTACCGTCATTTTCACTGAATTATTCAGGTTTTCATGTAGTTTCCTATATTCTGCCTTCTGGTCCAACTATAAGCTTTGCCCACTTTATCAAACAACTTCCTACACACTGCTATGAACTGTGGCAGCTCGGGAACATTGTCTTTCAACTGTGTTATAGAGTGTAGTACTACATTTCAGTGAAGTGTAAGGCTTTCCAAAGCTGCCGAACGTGTTTCTTTCTCTATTTCAATGGTATTCTGCCTTGTATAACACACATTTACCACTCTAGTCTCCTTTAAGTAAAGAATATAGCATTCATACAGTGTTTCATGTGATATTAACTCGAATTAAGGATTTACCGGATCTTAGCTACCTTTTCTACACTAAGAACTGACTTGGAGAATCTCTTTCAGCTGTTCTAAACAAGTTCTCATCTGTTTACAGTCATTTTCTCTGAATTATCCATGTTTTCATGTAGTTTCCTATATTCTGCCTTCTGGCCCAAGTATAAGCTTTGCCCACTTTATCAAACAACTTCCTACACACTGTTATGAACTGAGGGAGCTAGGGAACATTGTCTCTCAACTGCGTTATAGAGTGTGGTACTACATTTCAGTGAAGTGTAAGGCTTTCCAAAGCTGCCGAACGTGTTTCTTTCTCCATTTCAATGGTATTCTCCCTTATATAACACACATTTACCACTCTAGTCTCCTTTAAGTAAAGAATATAGGATTCATACAGTGTTTCATGTGATCTTAACTGGAATTAAGGATTTTCCGGATTTAGCTACCGTTTCTACACTAAGAACTGACTTGGAGAATCTGTTTCAGCTGTTCTAAACAAGTTCTGATATGTTTACAGTTATTTTCACTGAATTATTCATGTTTTCATGTAGTTTCCTATATTCTGCCTTCTGGTCCAAGTATAAGCTTTGCCCACTTTATCAAACAACTTCCTACACAATGTTATGAACTGAGGCAGCTTGAGACCATTGTCTCTCAACTGTGTTATAGAGTGTAGTACTACATTTCAGTGAAGTGTAAGGCTTTCCAAAGCTGCCGAACGTGTTTCTTTCTCTATTTCAATGGTATTCTGCCTTATATAACACACATTTACCACTCTAGTCTCCTTTAAGTAAAGAATATAGGATTCATACTGTGTTTCATGTGATCTTAACTGGAATTAAGGATTTTCCGGATTTAGCTACCTTTTCTACACTAAGAACTGACTTGGAGAATCTCTTTCAGCTGTTCTAAACAAGTTCTCATCTGTTTACAGTTATTTTCACTGAATTATTCATGTTTTCATGTAGTTTCCTATATTCTGCCTTCTGGTCCAAGTATAAGCTTTTCCCACTTTATCAAACAACTTCCTACACAATGTTATGAACTGAGGCAGCTTGAGAACATTGTCTCTCAACTGTGTTATAGAGTGTAGTACTACATGTCAGTGAAGTGTAAGGCTTTCCAAAGCTGCCGAACGTGTTTCTTTCTCTATTTCAATGGTATTCTGCCTTGTATAACACACATTTACCACTCTAGTCTCCTTTACGTAAAGAATATAGGATTCACACAGTGTTTCATGTGATCTTAACTGGAATTAAGGGTTTCCCTTATCTTAGCTACCTTGTCTACACTAAGAACTGACTTGGAGATTCTCTTTCAGCTGTTCTGAACAAGTTCTCCACTGTTTACAGTCATTTTCACTGAATTAATCATCTTTTCATGTAGTTTCCTATATTCTGCCTTCTGGTCCAAGTATAAGCTTTGCTAACGTTATCAAACAACTTCCAACACACTGTTATGAACTGAGGCAGCTCGGGAATATTGTCTCTCAACTGCGTTATAGAGTGTAGTACTACATTTCAGTGACGTGTAAGGCTTTCCAAAGCTGCCGAACGTGTTTCTTTATCTATTTCAATGGTATTCTGCCTTGTATAACACACATTTACCACTCTAGACTCCTTTAAGTAAAGAATATAGGATTCATACAGTGTTTCATGTGATCTTAACTGGAATTAAGGATTTCCCTTATCTTAGCTACCTTTTCTAAATTAAGAACTGACTTGGAGATTCTCTTTCCGCTGTTCTAAAGAAGTTCTCATCTGTTTACAGTCATTTTCACTGAATTATTCATGTTTTCATGTAGTTTCCTATATTCTGCCTTCTGGCCCAAGTATAAGCTTTGCCCACTTTATCAAACAACTTCCTACACACTGTTATGAACTGAGGCAGCTCGGGAACATTGTCTCTAAAATGGGTTATAGAGTGTAGTACTACATTTCAGTGAAGTGTAAGGCTTTCCTAGTTTCCTATATTCTGCCTTCTCGCCCAAGTATAAGTTTTGCCCACTTTATCAAACAACTTCCTACACACTGTTATGAACTGAGGGAGCTAGGGAACATTGTCTCTCAACTGTGTTATAGAGTGTGGTACTACATTTCAGTGAAGTGTAAGACTTTCCAAAGCTGCCGAACGTGTTTCTTTCTCCATTTCAATGGTATTCTGCCTTATATAACACACATTTACCACTCTAGTCTCCTTTAAGTAAAGAATATAGGATTCACACAGTGTTTCATGTGATCTTAACTGGAATTAAGGATTTTCTTTATTTAGCTACCTTTTCTACACTAAGAACTGACTTGGAGGATCTCTTTCAGCTGTTCTAAACAAGTTCTCATCTGTTTACAGTCATTTTCACTGAATTATTCATGTTTTCATGTAGTTTCCTATATTCTGCCTTCTGGTCCAAGTATAAGCTTTGCCCACTTTATCAAACAACTTCCTACACACTGTTATGAACTGAGGGAGCCAGGGAACATTGTCTCTTAACTGTGTTATAGAGTGTAGTACTACATTTCAGTGAAGTGTAAGGCTTTCCAAAGCTGCCAAACGTGTTTCTTTCTCTATTTCAATGGTATTCTGCCTTGTATAACACACATTTACCACTCTAGTCTCCTTGAAGTAAAGAATATAGGATTCATACAGTGTTTCATGTGATCTTAACTGGAATTAAGGATTTTCCGGATTTAGCTACCTTTTCTACACTAAGCACTGACTTGGAGAATCTCTTTCAGCTGTTCTAAACAAGTTCTCATCTGTTTACAGTCATTTTCACTGAATTGTTCATGTTTTCATGTAGTTTCCTATATTCTGCCTTCTGGTCCAAGTATAAGCTTTGCCCACTTTATCAAACAACTTCCTACACAATGTTATGAACTGAGGCAGCTTGAGACCATTGTCTCTCAACTGTGTTATAGAGTGTAGTACTACATTTCAGTGAAGTGTAAGGCTTTCCAAAGCTGCCGAACGTGTTTCTTTCTGTATTTCAATGGCATTCTGCCTTTATAACACACATTTACCACTCTAGTCTTCTTAAGGTAAAGAATATAGGATTCATACAGTGTTTCATGTCATCTTACTTGAATTAAGGATTTCCCGGGTCTTAGCTACCTTTTCTACACTAAGAACTGACTTGGAGAATCTCTTTCAGCTGTTCTATAAAAGTTCTCATCTGTTTACCGTCATTTTCACTGAATTATTCAGGTTTTCATGTAGTTTCCTATATTCTGCCTTCTGGTCCAACTATAAGCTTTGCCCACTTTATCAAACAACTTCCTACACACTGCTATGAACTGTGGCAGCTCGGGAACATTGTCTTTCAACTGTGTTATAGAGTGTAGTACTACATTTCAGTGAAGTGTAAGGCTTTCCAAAGCTGCCGAACGTGTTTCTTTCTCTATTTCAATGGTATTCTGCCTTGTATAACACACATTTACCACTCTAGTCTCCTTTAAGTAAAGAATATAGCATTCATACAGTGTTTCATGTGATCTTAACTCGAATTAAGGATTTACCGGATCTTAGCTACCTTTTCTACACTAAGAACTGACTTGGAGAATCTCTTTGAGCTGTTCTAAACAAGTTCTCATCTGTTTACAGTCATTTTCTCTGAATTATCCATGTTTTCATGTAGTTTCCTATATTCTGCCTTCTGGTCCAAGTATAAGATTTGCCCACTTTATCCAACAACTTCCTACATACACACTGTTATGAACTTAGGCAGCTCGGGAACATTGTCTCTCAACTGTGCTTTAGAGTGTAGTAATACATTTCAGTGAAGTGAAAGGATTTCCAAAGCTGCCGAACGTGATTCTTTCTCTATTTCAATGGAATTCTGCCTTGTATAACACACATTTACCACTCTAGTCTCCTTTAAGTAAAGAATATAGGATTCATACCGTGTTTCATTTGATCTTAACTCAAATTAAGGATTTACCGGATCTTAGCTACCTTTTCTACACTAAGTTCTGACTTTGAGAATCTCTTTGAGCTGTTCTAAACAAGTTCTCATCTGTTTACAGTCATTTTCACTGAATTATCCATGTTTTCATGTAGTTTCCTATATTCTGCCTTCTGGTCCAAGTATAAGCTTTGTCCATTTTATCAAACAACTTCCTACACACTGCTATGAACTGAGGCAGCTCGGGAACATTGTCTCTCAACAGTGTTATAGAGTGTAGTACTACATTTCAGTGAAGTGTAAGGCTTTCCAAAGCTGCCGAACGTGATTCTTTCTCTATTTCAATGGTATTCTGCCTTGTATAACACACATTTACCACTCTAGTCTCCTTTAAGTAAAGAATATGGGATTCATAGAGTGTTTCATATGATCTGAACTAGAATTAAGGATTTACCGGATCTTAGCTACCTTTTCTACACTAAGAACTGACTTGGAGAATATCTTTGAGCTGTTCAAACAAGTTCTCATCTGTTTACAGTCATTTTCTCTGAATTATCCATGTTTTCATGTAGTTTCCTATATTCTGCCTTATGGTAAATGTATAAGCTTTGCCCGCTTTATCAAACAACTTCCTACACACTGTTATGAACTGAGGCAGCTCAGGAACATTGTCTTTAAAATGGGTTATAGAGTGTAGTACTACATTTCAGTGAAGTGTAAGGCTTTCCTAGTTTCCTATATTCTGCCTTCTGGCCCAAGTATAAGTTTTGCCCACTTTATCAAACAACTTCCTACACACTGTTATGAACTGAGGGAGCTAGGGAACATTGTCTCTCAACTGTGTTATAGAGTGTGGTACTACATTTTAGTGAATTGTAAGGCTTTCTAAAGCTGCCGATCGTATTTCTTTCTCTATTTCAATGGTATTCTGCCTTGTATAGCCCACATTTACCACTCTAGTCTCCTTTAAGTAAAGAATATAGGATTTATACAGTGTTTCATGTCATCTTAACTTGAATTAAGGATTTCCCGCTTCTTAGCTACCTTTTCTACACTAAGAACTGACTTGGAGAATCTCTTTCAGCTGTTCTAAACAAGTTCTCATCTCTTTACAGTCATTTTCTCTGAATTATCCATGTTTTCATGTAGTTTCCTATATTCTGCCTTCTTGTCCAAGTTTAAGCTTTGCCGACTCTATCAAACAACTTCCTACACACTGTTAGGAACTGAGGCAGCTCGGGAACATTGTCTCTCAACTGTGTTATAGAGTGTAGTACTACATTTCAGTGAAGTGGAAGGCTTTCCAAAGCTGCCGAACGTGTTTCTTTCTCTATTTCAATGGTATTCTGCCTTGTATAACACATATTTACCACTCTAGTCTCCTTTAAGTAAAGAATATAGGATTCATACAGTGTTTCATGTGATCTTAACTCGAATTAAAGATTACCCGGATCTTAGCTACCTTTTCTACACTAAGAACTGACTTGGAGAATCTCTTTGAGCTGTTCTAAACAAGTTCTCATCTGTTTACATTCATTTTCTCTGAATTATCCATGTTTTCATGTAGTTTCCTATATTCTGCCTTCTGGTCCAAGTATAAGCTTTGCCCACTTTATCAAACAACTTCCTACACACTGTTATGAACTGAGGCAGCTCGGGAACATTGTCCCTCAACTGTGCTTTAGAGTGTAGTACTACATTTCAGTGAAGTGTAAGGCTTTCCAAAGATGCCGATCATGATTCTTTCTTTATTTCAATGGTATTCTGCCTTGTATAACACACATTTACCACTCTAGTCTCTTTTAAGTAAAAAATATAGGATTCATACACTGTTTCATGTGATCTTAAGTCGAATTAAGGATTTCCCGGATCTTAACCACCTTTTCTACACTAAGAACTGACTTGGAGAATCTCTTTCAGCTGATCTAAACAAGTTCTCATCTCTTTACAGTCATTTTTTCTGAATTATTCATGTTTTCATGTAGTTTCCTATATTCTGCCTTCTGGTCCAAGGATAAGCTTTGCCCACTTTATCAAACAACTTCCTACACACTGTTATGAACTGAGGCAGCTCAGGAACATTGTCTCTCAACTGTGTTATAGAGTGTAGTACTACATTTCAGTGAAGTGTAAGGTTTTCCAATGCCGCCGAACGTGTTTCTTTCTCTATTTCAATGGTATAATGCCTTGTATGACACACATTTACCACTCTAGTCTCATTTAAGTGAAGAATATAGGATTCATACAGTGTTTCATGTGATCTTAACTAGAATTAAGGATTTCCCGGATCTTAGCTGTAGGAAACTATATGAAAACATGAATAATTCAGAGAAAATGACTGGAAACAGATGAGACCTCGTTTAAAAGAGCTGAAAGAGATTTGCCAAGTCAGTTCTTAGTGTAGAAAAGGTAGCTAAGATCCGGGAAATCCTCAGTTCTAGTTCAGATCACATGAAACACTGTATGAATCCTATATTGTTAACTTAAAGGAGCTTAGAGTGGTAAATGTGTGTCATACAAGGCAGAATTCCATTGAAATAGAGAAAGAAACACGTTCGGCAGCTTTGGAAAGCCTTTCACTTCAATGTAATGTAGTACAACACTCTATAACATAGTTGAGTGACAATGTTCCCAAGCTGCTTCTGTTCATAACAGTGTGTAGGAAGTTGTTTGTACATGTGGGCAAAGCTTATACTTGGACAAGAAGGCAGAATATAGGAAACTACATGGAAATGTGAATAATTCAGAGAAAATGATTGGAAACAGATGAGAACTTGTTTAAAAGAGCTGAAAGAGATTCTCCAAGTCAGTTCTTAGTGTAGAAAAGGTAGCTAAGATCCGGGAAACCCTTAGTTCGAGTTCAGATCACATGAGATACTGTATGAATCCTATATTGTTTACTTGAAGTTGCCTAGAGTGGTAAATGTGTGTCATAGAAGGCAGAATAACATTGAAATAGAGAAAGAAACACGTTCGGCAGCTTTGGAAAGCCTTACACTTCATGGCAATGTAGTACTACACCCTAGTTCAGAGACAATGTTCCTGAGCTGCTTCTGTTCATAACAGCTTGGAGGAAGTTCTTTGTACATGTGGGCAAAGCTTATACTTGGACAAGAAGGCAGAATATAGGAAACTACATGGAAACATGAATAATTCAGGAAAATGACTTTAAACATATGAGAACTCGTTTCGAACAGCTGAAGGAGATTCTCCAAGTCAGTTCGTACTGTAGAAAGGTATCTAAGCTCCAAGAAATCCATAATTAGAGTTTAGAGAACATGAAACATTATATGAATCCTATATTTTTTACTTATTGGAGCCTAGAACTTTACATGTATGTCACACAAAGCTTGAAAGAGAGAAATAAGCAAATTAAGCAGCGTTGGAAAGCCCTAAAGTTCACTTAATGTAGCATTACACTCTATAACATAATGGAGAGAAAATGTTCCCGAGATTTTCAGGTTTATAACTATGTTTAAGTAATTGTTTGTCCATGTTCCCTATGCTTGTACCTGGACCAGAAGGCCTAATGTTAGAACCTATGAGAAAACATCAGTAATTCTGGGAAAATAACAGTAAATAGATGAGAACTCGCATAGAACATGTATAAAACACTTCTCCAAGTCTGTTAGTTTAAAAAAAGGTATCTATGTTCCAAGAAATTCTTAATTAGAGTTCCGATCACATGAAACAGTTTACAAATCATATATTGTTTACTTAAAGGAGCCTGGAATGGTAAATATGTGTTATACAAGGCAGAATACCATTGAAATAGAGAAAGGAACACGTTCGGCAGCATTGGAAAGCCTTACACTTCACTGCAATGTAGTACTACACTCTATAACATAGTTGAGAGACACTGTTCCCGAGCTGCTTCTGTTCATAACAGTGTGGAGGAAGTTGTTTTTTCATGTAGGCATAGCTTATACTTGGACAAGAAGGCAGAATATAGGAAACTACATGAAAACATGAAATATTCAGAGAAAATGACTGCAAACTGATGAGAACTCATTTAGAACAGCAGAAAGAGATTCTCCAAGTCAGTTCTTAGTGTAGAAAAGGTAGCTAAGATCCGGGAAATCCTTAGTTCGAGTTAAGATCACATGAAACAATGTATAAGTCCTATATTGTTTACGTAAAGGAAATTGGAATGGTAAATGTGTGTCCTACAAGGCAGAATACCATAGAAATAGAGAAAGAAACAAGTTAGGCAGCTTTGGAAAGCCTACACTTCACTGCAATGTAGTATTACACTCTATAACATAGTTGAGAGACAATGTTCCCGAGGTTTTCAGGTTCATAACAATGTTTAGGTAGTTGTTTGTCCTTCTTCCCAATGCTTATACCTGGACAAGAAGGCCTAATGTTAGATACTATGCGAAAACATCAATAATTCTGGGAAAATAACAGTAAATAGATGAGAACTCGCAGAGAACATGTATAAAACACTTCTCCAAGTCTGTTGTTAGTTTCAAAAAGGTATCTAGGATCCAGGAAATCCTTAATTAGAGTTCAGATCACATGAAACAGTATATAAATCCTGTATTGTTTACTTAAATTAGCCTGAAATGGTAAATGTGTGTCATACAAGGCAGAATACCATTGAAATAGAGAAAGAAACACCTTAGGCAGCTTTGGAAAGCCTTACACTTCACTGCAATGTAGTATTACACTCTGTAACATAGTTGAGAGACAATGTTCCCGAGGTTTTCAGGTTCATAACAGTGTTTAGGTAGCTGTTTGTCCATGTTACCAATGCTTATACCTTGCCCAGAAGGCCTAATGTTAGAAACTATGAGAAAACATCAGTAATTCTGGGAAAATAACGGTAAATAAATGAGAACTCGCATAGAACATGGATAAAACACTTCTCCAAGTCTGTTGTTAGTTTATGAAAGGTATCTACGATCCCGGAAATACTTAATTACAGTTCAGATCACATGAAACAGTGTATAAATCCCATATTGTTTACTGAAAGGAGCCTGGAAGGGTAAATGTGTGTCATACAAGGCAGAATACCAATGAAATAGAGAAAGAAACACGATAGGTATCTTTGGAAACCCTTACACTTCACTGCAATGTAGTATTACACTCTACAACATAGTTGAGAGACAATGTTCCCGAGCTGCTTTTGTTCATAACAGTGTGTAGGAAGTTGTTTGTATATGTGGCAAAGCTTATACATGAACAAGTAGGCATAATATAGGAAACTACAAGAAAAAATGAATAATTCATAGAAAATGTCAGTAAATAGATGAGAACTCATTTAGAAAAGCCGAAACAGATTATCCAAGTCAGTTCTTAGTGTAGAAAGGTATCTAAGATTCAAGAAATCCATAATTAGAGTTTAGAGAACATGAATCATTATATGAATCCTATATTTTTTACTTATTGGAGCCTAGAACTTTACATGTATGTCACACAAAGCTTGAAAGAGAGAAATAAGCAAATTAAGCAGCTTTGGAAAGCCCTAAAGTTCACTTAATGTAGCTTTACACTCTATAACATAATTGAGAGAAAATGTTCCCAAGGTTTTCAGGTTCATAACTATGTTTAGGTAGTTGTTTGTCTATGTTCCCAATGCTTATACCTGGACCAGAAGGCCTACTGTTAGAAACTATGAGAAAACATCAGTAATTCTGGGAATATAACAGTAAATAGATGAGAACTCGCATAGAACATGTATAAAACACTTCTCCAAGTCTGTTGTTAGTTTAAAAAAAGGTATCTGCGATCCAAGAAATCCTTAATTAGAGTTCAGATTACATGAAACAGTGTACAAATCCTATATTGTTTACTTAAAGGATCCCGGAGTGGTAAATGTGTGTCATACAAGGCAGAATACCATTGAAATAGAGAAAGGAACACGTTCGGCAGCTTTGAAAAGCCTTACACTTCACTGCAATGTAGTACTACCCTCTATAATATAGTTGAGAGACAATGTTCCCGAGGTTTTCAGGTTCATAACCGTGTTTATGAAGTTGTTTGTCCATGTTCCCAATGCCTATACCTGGAACTGAGGGCCTAATGTTAGAAACTATGATAAAACATCAGTAATTCTGAGAAAATAACAGTAAATAGATGAGAACTCGCATAGAACATGTATAAAACACTTCTCCAAGTCTGTTGTTAGTTTATAAAAGTTTTATGATCCAGGAAATTCTTAATTCAAGTTCAGATCACATGATACAATGTATGAAACCTATATTGTTTACTTAAAGGAGCCTTCAATGATAAATTTGAGTCATACCAGGCAGAATACCATTGAAATAGAGAAAGAAATATGTTAGGCAGCTTTGGAAAGCCTTACACTTGACTGCAATGTAGTATTACACTCTATAACATGGTTGAGAGACAATGTTCCCGAGGTTTTCAGGTTCAAAACAGTGTTTAGGAAGTTGTTTGTCAATGTTCCCAATGCTTATACCTGGATCAGAAGGCCTATTGTTAGTAACTATGAGAAAAAATCAGTAATTCTGAGAAAATAAAGGTAAATAGATGAGAACTCGCATAGAACATGTATAAAACACTTCTCCAAGTCTGATATTAGTGTATAAAACTATCTATGATCCAGGAAATCCTTAATTAGTGTTCAGATCACAAGAAACAGTATGTAAATCCTATATTGTTTATTTAAAGGAGCCTGGAATTGTAAATTTGTCATACAAGGCAGAATACCATTGTAATAGAGAAAGAAACACGTTAGGCAGCTTTGGAAAGCCTCACACGTCACTTCAATGTAGTATTGCACTCTATAACACAGTTGAGAGACAACATTCCCTAACTTCTTCTGTTCATAACAGTGTGTAGTAAGTTCTTTGTATATGTGGGTAAAGCTTATACATGGACAAGAAGGCATGAAATAGGAAACTACATGAAAACATGAATAGTTCAGAGAAAATGTCAGAAAATAGATGAGAATTCATTTAGAACAGCTCAAACCGATTCTCCAGGTTAGTTCTTAGTGTAGAATAGATATCTAAGATCCAGGAAATCCTTAATTAGATTTCAGATCACATGAAACAGTGTACGAATCCTATATTGTTTACTTAAATGAGCCTAGAAAGATAAAAGTGTGTCATACCAGGCAGAATACCATTGAAATAGAGAAATAAACACATTAAGCAGCTTTGGAAAGCCTTACACTTCACTGAAATATTGTATTACACTCTCTAACATAGTTGAGAGACAATGTTCCCGAGCTTCTTCTGTTCATAACAGTGTGTAAGATGTTGTTTGTTTATGTGGGCAAAGCTTATACGTGGACAAGAAGGCATAATATAGGAAACTACATGAAAACATGAATAGTTCAGAGAAAATGTCAGAAAATAGATGAGAACTCATTTAGAACAGCTCAAAGAGATTCTCCAAGTCAGTTCTTAGTGTAGAAAGGTATCTAAGATCCAGGAAATCCTTAATTAAAGTTCAGATCACATGAAACAGTGTATGAATCCTACATTTTTTACTTATTGGAGCCTAGAACTTTAAATGCATGTCACACAAAGCTTTAAAGAGAGAAATAAGCAAATTTAGAAGCTTTGGAAACCCTTACAGTTCACTGTAATGTACCATTACACTCTATAACATAGTTGAGAGACAATGTTCCCGAGGTTTTCAGGTTCATAACAAAGTTTACGTTGTTGTTTGTCCATGTTCCCAATGCTTATACCTGGACCAGAAGGCCTAATGTTAGAAACTATGAGAAAACATCAGTAATTCTGGGAAAATAACAGTAAATAGATGAGAACCCGAATAGAACATGTATAAAACAATTCTCCAAGTCTGTTGTTAGTTTATCAAAGGTATCTACGATCCAGGAAATCCTTAATTAGAGTTCAGATCACATGAAACAGTGTATAAATCCTATATTGTTTACTTAAAGTAGCTTAAAATGGTAAATGTGTGTCATACAAGGGAGAATACCATTTAAATAGATAAATAAACACATTAAGCCGCTTTGGAAAGCCTTACAATTCACTGCAACCTAGTATTACACTCTTTAACATAGTTGAGAGACAATATTCCTGAGCTTTTGCTGTTCATAACAGTGTGTAGGACTTTGTTTGTATGTCGGTAAAGCTAATATTGGACAAGAAGGCCTAATATAGGAAACTACATGAAAGCATGAATAATTCAGATAAAATGTCAGTAAATAGATGAGAACTCTTTCAGAAGACCTGAAACAGATTCTCCAAGTCAGTTCTTAGTGTAGAAAGGTATCTAAGATCCAGGAAATTCTAAATTAGAGTTCAGATCACATCAAACAGTGGATGAATCCTATATTGTTTACTTAAAGGAGCATGGAATTGTAAATGTTGTCATATAGGCAGAATTCCATTGAAATAGAGAAATAAACACATTATGCAGCTTGTGAAGCGTTACACTTCACTTCAATGTAGTATTACACTCTATAACATAATTGAGAAACAATGTTCCCGAGGTCTTCAGGTTCATAACAGTGTTTAGGTAGTTGTTTGTCCATGTTACCAATGCTTATACCTGGACCAGAAGGCCTAATGTTAGAAACTATGAGAAAACATCAGTAATTTTGGGAAAATAACAGTAAATAGATGAGAACCCGCATAGAACATGTATAAAACACTTCTCTAAGTCTGTTGTTAGTTTATAAAAGTTATCTAAGATCCAGGAAATCCTTAATTAGAGTTCAGATCACATGAAACACTGTATGAATCCTACATTGTTTACTTAAATGATCCTAGAAAGGTAAAAGTGTGTCATACAGGCAGAATACCATTGAAATAGAGAAAGAAACACGTTTGGCAGCTTTGGAAAGCCTTACACTTCACTGCAATGTAGTATTACACTCTAACATAGTTGAGAGACAATGTTCCCGACCTTCTACTGTTCATAACAGTATGTAGGACATTGTTTGCATATGGGGGCAAAGCTTATGCGTAGACAAGAAGGCCTAAAAAAGGAAACAAAATGAAAACATGAATAATTTGAGTAAATGACAGTATATAGATGAGAACTAGTTTAGAACAGGTGAAACAGATTTTCCAATCAGTTCTTAGTGTAGAAAAGGGATCTAACATCAAGGAATTCCTTAATTCAAGTTTAGAGCACATGAAACAGTGTATGAATCCTATATATTTAACTTATTGGAGCATAGAACGTTAAATGTATGTCACACAAAGCTTGAAAGACAGAAATAATCAAATTAAGCAGCTTTGGAAAGCCTTACAGTTCACTGTAATTTAGCATTACACTCTATACCATAGTTGAAAGACAATGTTCCTGAGCCTTTTCTGTTCATAACAGTGTGTAGGAAGTTGTTTGTATATGTGGGCAAAGCTTATATTGGACAAGAAGGCCTAATATAGGAAATTACATGAAAACATGAATAATTCATAGAAAATATCAATAAATTGATGAGAACTCTTTCAGAAGAGCTGAAACAGATTCTCCAAGTCAGTTCTTAGTGTAGAAAGGTATCTAAGATCCAGGAAATTCTAAATTAGAGTTCAGATCATATCCAACAGTGTATGAATCCTATATTGTTTACTTAAAGGAGCCTGGAATGGTAAATGTTGTCATACAAGCGGAATTCCATTGAAAGAGAGAAAAAAAGACATTATGCTGCTTGTGAAGCCTTACACTTCACTGCAATGAACAATAGTATTACACTCTATCACATAGTTGAGAGACAATGTTCCCGAGCTTCTTCTGTTCATAACAGTGTGTAGGAAGTTGTTTGTATATGTGGGTAAAGCTTATACTTAGAAAATAAGGCATAATATTTGAAACTATATGAAAACATGAATAATTCAGAATAAATGACAGTAAATAGATGAGAACTCGTTTAGAGCAGCTGAAACAGATTCTCCAAGTCAGTTCTTAGTGTAAAAAGATCCAAGAAATTCTTAATTAGAGTTGAGAGCACATGAAACACTGTATGAATCCTATGTTGTTTACTTAAAGGAGCCTAGAAAGGTAAATGTTGTCATACAGGCAGAATTCCATTGAAATAGAGAAATAAACACATTATGCAGCTTGTGAAGCCTTACACTTAATGTAGTATTACACTCTATAACATAGTTTAGAGACAATGTTCCCGAGGTTTACAGGTTCATAACAGTGTGAACTCGCATTCAACATGTATAAAACACTTCTCCAATTCTGTTGTTCATTTATAAAAGGTATCTATCATCTAGGAAATGATTAATTAGAGTCGAGATCACATGAAACATTGTAAGACACCTATATTGTTTATTTAAAGGAGCCTAGAACAATAAATGTGTGTCATACAAGGTAGAGTGCCATTGAAATAGAGAAAGAAACACATTAAGCAGCTTTGGAAAGCCTTATACATCACTGCAATGTAGGATTACACTCTATAACGTAGTTGAGAGACAATGTTCCCGAGCTTGTTCTGTTCATAACAGTGTGTAGGAAGTTGTTTGTATATGTGGGCTATACTTTTACTTGGACAAGAAGGCCTACTATAGGAAACTACAAGAAAACATGAATAATTCAGAGAAAATGTCAGTAAATACATGAGAACTCATTTAGAACAGCTGAAAAAAATTTACCAAGTCAGATTTTAGTGTAGAAAAGTTATCTAAGACCCAGGAAATGCTTAATTAGAGTTAAGAGCACATTAATCAGTTTATGAAACACTTTTGTTTACTTAAAATAACCTAGAACTTTACATGTGTGTCACACAAGGCTTGAAAGAGAGAAATAAGCAAATTGAGCAGCTTTGGAAAGCCTTACAGATCACTGTAATGTAGCATTACAATCTATAACATAGTTGATAGACAATGTTCCCTAGCTTCTTCTGTTCATAACAGTGTGTAGGAAGTTGTTTGTATATGTGGGCTATGCTTATACTTGGACAAGTATGCCAAATATAGGAAACTACTTGAAAACATGAATAATTCAAAGAAAATGTCAGTAAATACATGAGAACTCATTTAGAACAGGTGAAACAGATTCTCCAAGACAGTTATTAGTGTAGAAAAGTTATCTAACATCCAGGAATTCCTTAATTCGAGTTGAGAGTTCATTAAACAGTGTATGAATCCTTTATTTCTTACTTAAAGGAGCCTAGAACTTTAAATGTATGTCACACAAAGCTTGCAAGAGAGAAATAAGAAAATTAAGTCGCTTTGGAAAGCCTTACGCTTCACTTATGTATCATTAAACTCTATAACATAGTTGAGATACAATGTTCTCGAGCTTGTAATGTTCATAACGGTGTTTAGGTAGTTGTCCATGTTCCCAATGCTTATACCTGGACTAATATTAGAAACTACAAGAAAACATCAGTAATTCTGGGAAAATACCAGTAAATAGATGAGAACTCGCATAGAACATGTATAAAACACTTCTCCAAGTCTGTTGTTAGTCTATAAAAGGTATCTATGATCCAGGAAATGCTTAATTAGAGTCAAGATCACATGAAACCGTGTATGAAACCTATATTGTTCACTTAAAGGAGCCTAGAACGATAAATGTGTGTCATACAAGGCAGAATGCCATTGAAATAGAGAAAGAAAAACATTAAGCAGCTTTGGAAAGCCTTACACTTCACTGCAATGTAGGATTTACACTCTATAACAAAGTTGAGAGACAATGTTCCCGAGCTTCTTCTGTTCATAACAGTGTGTAGAAAGTTGTTTGTATATGTGGGCTATACTTTTACTTGGACAAGAAGGCCTACTATAGGAAACTACAAGAAAACATGAATAATTCAGAGAAAATGTCAGTAAATACATGAGAACTCGTTTAGAACAGCTGAAACAGATTTACCAAGTCAGATTTTAGTGTAGAAAAGTTATCTAAGACCCAGGAAATGCTTAATTAGAGTTAAGAGCACATTAATCAGTGTATGAAACCATTTTTGTTTACTTAAAATAACCTAGAACTTTACATGTGTGTCACACAAGGCTTGAAAGAGAGAAATAAGCAAATTGAGCAGCTTTGGAAAGCCTTACAGATCACTGTAATGTAGCATTACAATCTATAACATAGTTGATAGACAATGTTCCCTAGCTTCTTCTGTTCATAACAGTGTGTAGGAAGTTGTTTGTATATGTGGGCTATGCTTATACTTGGACAAGTATGCCAAATATAGGAAACTACTTGAAAACATGAATAATTCAAAGAAAATGTCAGTAAATACATGAGAACTCATTTAGAACAGGTGAAACAGATTCTCCAAGACAGTTATTAGTGTAGAAAAGTTATCTAACATCCAGGAATTCCTTAATTCGAGTTGAGAGTTCATTAAACAGTGTATGATTCCTTTATTTCTTACTTAAAGGAGCCTAGAACTTTAAATGTATGTCACACAAAGCTTGCAAGAGAGAAATAAGCAAATTAAGTCGCTTTGGAAAGCGTTACGCTTCACTGAAATGTATCATTAAACTCTATAACATAGTTGAGAGACAATGTTCTCGAGCTTTTCAGGTTCATAACAGTGTTTAGGTAGTTGTTTGTCCATGTTCCCAATGCTTATACCTGGACAAGAAGGACTAATGTTAGAAACTACATCAAAACATCAGTAATTCTTGGAAAATATCAGTAAGTAGATGAGAACTCGCTTACAACATGTATAAAACACTTCTCCAAATCTGTTGTTAGTCTATAAAAGGTATCTATGATCCAGGAAATGCTTAATTTGAGTCAATATCACATTGAACAGTGTATGAAACATATACTGTTTACTTAAAGGAGCCTAGAATGGTAAATGTGTGTCATACAACCTTGAAATAGAGAAATAAGCGAATTGAGCAGCTTTGGAAATCCTTACAGATCACTGTAATGTAGCATTACACTCTATAACATAGTTGAGGGACAATGTTCTCAAGGTTTTCCTGTTTATAACAGTGTGTATGAAGTTGTTTGTATATGTGGGCTATGCTTATACTTCAACAAGTTGGCCTAATATAGGAAACTACTTGAAAACATGAATAATTCAGAGAAAATATCAGTAAATACATGAGAACTCAATTAGAACAGGTGAAACAGATTCTCCAAGACAGTTGTTAATGTAGAAAAGGTATCTCACATCCTGGAATTCCTTAATTCGAGTTGAGAGCTCATTAAACAGTGTATGAATCCTTTATTTCTTACTTAAAGGAGCCTAGAACTTTAAATGTATGTCACACAAAGCTTGAAATAGAGAAATAAGCCAATTAAGTAGCTACGGAAAGCCTTACACTTTACTGAAATGTATAATTAAACTCTATAACATATTGATAGTTGAGAGACAATGTTCTTGAGCTTTTCAGGTTCATAACAGTGTTTAGGTAGCTGTTTGTCCATGTTCCCAATGCTTATACCTGGACAAGAAGGACTAATGTTAGAAACTACAAGAAAACATCAGTAATTCTGGGAAAATAACAGAAAATAGATGTGAACTCACAGAGAACATGTATAAAACACTTCTGCAACTCTGTTGTTAGTTTATAAAAGGTATCTACGATCCAGGAAATCCTTCATTGAGCAGCTGGAAAAAGCCTTACAGTTCACTGCATTGTAGCATTGAACACTATAACATAGTTGAGAGACAATGTTCCAGAACTTCTCAGGTTCATAACCGTGTGTAGGAAGTTGTTTTTCCATATCCCCAATGCTTATACTTTGACAACAAGGCCTAATATTGGGAACTACAAGAAAATATCAGTAATTCAGGGAAAATAACATTAAATAGATGAGTACTCGCATAGAACATGTAGAAAACACTTCTCCAAGTCTGTTGTTTGTGTATAAAAAGAATCTAAGATCCAGGAAATCCTTATTACAGTAAAGAGTTGAGAAATCAGCTGACAATCGTATAGGTGCTCCTTTATAGGTAACTACCTTCTTTGCTCTTGCTGCTTTTAATATTCTCTCTTTGCCTTTGGCTCTTGGAATTTTAATTATGATTTGTCTTGGTTTGGTCCTCTTTGGATTCCTTTTGTTTGTAGTTCTGTGTGCTTCCTGGACTTGTAAGTCTAATTCTTTCACCAGATGGGGGAAGTTTTCTGTCACTATTTCTTTCAGAATGTTTTCGATATCTTGCTCTCTCTCATCTTCCGGGACCCCCATAATTCTGATGTTGGTTCGCTTGAAGTTGCCCAGAGGTTTCTTACATTATGTTCAATTTTCTGGATTCTCTTGCCTTCTAGGTTCTGTGGAGGAGTGTCTTCTGGCTCTTTACGTTCCAAATCTTTGACTTGATTCTTTTGATCTTCCATTCTGTTTTTAGGACTCTCTATAATATTTTTTTATTTCAGACAATGTATTCTTTATTTCTTGTTGATCCCTTATCATTTCTTTTTGATCCCTTATCATTTCTTATTGATTCCTTATTAATTGTAGTTGATCTCTTTTCATATCCTCATAGGTCTTATCAATCTTTTCTAGGAAATTCTTGAAAAACTTTATAAGCGTAGATTTGAACTCTATGTCCAGTCGTTTTTTGTCCTCCATTTCTTTCATTTGTAATCTATTTTGTTGTCGCATTTCCCAGCTACAGATGGGATGGCATTTCAGGGTGGAGCCTACAGCCTTGGCTTCCGTCAGCCCCGTGGCTCCTGGGTCTCAGAGTCCTTCAGTCCACGCTGCAAGTGCCTCTGAGAGAAAGGTGCCCTTGATTTTCGCCTGCTACCAATCAGTCTAGGCTTTCGCCAAATGAGCCCGGTATTGGGGTTCAGTTCAGTTGGAAGTGGAGCTGGAGGTGGCATTCAGAGCAGTCTGGAGCCCCAGTCTCCTTTCTGCCAGGGCAATCCCACGGCACAGCCAACCATCCCTTCTCTGTGCACAATGTGCAAGCCACCGGGACCTCCTTTTGCCGTTCCCCCAAGGATCCGCCTCGCAGCCCAGCTTCCTATGGATGAGCCTGGGTCCCCGGGATCTGGCCTAGAACTGGGGTTCAGAGCAATCGGAACTGGGGACCAGCACAGTTGGAGCTTTTATCTCCTTCCTGCAAGGGAATGCCAGCCAGGCACTCAGCCTCCCTCCTCTCTAGCTCCATCCTCTCCGGCTCCATCCTCTCTGCAAGCGCGGCATGTCTCCGTACCTTAGGCTTTTACAACTCCTCTGCACTTCCTTCTGGTTTTCTCCTTACTTCTCGCTGTAGAATTTCCAGTCAATCGACTTTCCTATAGTTCTGGGTAATGTCCATTTTATATTTTAGTTGTATTTTATTGAAATTGTTGGGTGAGGATGCGGCTAGGTGTCTACCTGAGCAGCCATCTTGGATTCTACAGGAACCTAGAAGTTTAAATGTGTGTCACACAAGGCTTGAAAGAGAGAAATAAGCACAATTAAGCAGCTGGAGAAAGCCTTACACTTCACTGCAATGTAGCATTGAACTCTATAACATAGTTGAGAGACAATGTTCCAGAGCATCTCAGGTTCATAACCATGTGTAGAAAGTTGTTTGTCCATATCCCCAATGCTTATACTTTGACAACAAGGCCTAATGTTGGAAACTACAAGAAAATATCATTAATTCAGGGAAAATAACATTAAATAGATGAGAACTCACATATTACATGTAGAAAACACTTCTCCAAGTCTGTTGTTTGTGTATAAAAGGAATCGAAGATCCATGAAATCCTTATTACAGTAAAGAGCTCATTAAACAGTGTATGAAATCTCTATTATTTGTTAATCGAGCCTAGAAGTGTAAATGTGTGTCATACAAAGCAAATATCCTTGAAATAGATAAATAAGCACATTTCAGCATCTTTGGAAAGCCTTACACATCACTGATATGTAGTATTAAACTCTATAATATAGGTGAGATACAATGTTCCTGAGCTTCTCAGGTTGTTAACAGCGTGAGAACTCGCGTGTAATATGTAGGAAACACTTCTCCAAGTAAGTTGTTTGTGTAGAAAGGTATTTAACATCCAGGAAATCCTTAATTAGAGTTAAGAGCACATGAAACAGTGTATGCAGACTTTTTATTTAATTAAAGTACCGTGGAACTGTAAATGTGTGCCATGCAAGACAGAATATCCTTTAAATAGAGAAATAAGCACATTTAAGCAGCTTTGGAAAGCCTTTGACTTCACTGTAATGTCGCAATAAACTCTAAAACATAGTTGAGAGACAATGTTCCAGAGCTTCTCAGGTTCAACACAGTGTTTAGGTATTTGTTTGTCCATGTTCCCAATGCATATACTTGGACAAGAAGGCATAATATTGGAAACTAGAAGAAAACAGTAATTCAGAGAAAATAACAGTAAATAGATGAGAACTCGCATAGAACATGTAGAAAACAATTCTCCAAGTCAGTTGTTAGGGTAGAAAAGGTATCTAAGATCCAGGAAAACCTTAATTACACTAAAGAGATCATTAAACAGTGTATGAAACCAATAAACCAAAAAAACCCACATAATTATAAAGGTATGTCATACAAGACAGAAATCCTTGAAATAGAGAAATAAACATATTTAAGTAGCTTTGGAAACCCTTACACTTAACTGAAATGTAGCAATAAATTCTATAACAGAGTTGAAAGACAATATTCCCTCACCCTAACCATAACCCTAGCCCTAACCCTAACCCTAATCCTAACCCTAACCCTAACCCTAACCCTAACCCTAGCCCTAACCGTAACCCTAGTTCTAACCCTAAACCTAACCCTAATCTCCTTTAAGTAAAGAATATAAGATTCATACAGTGTTTCATGTCATCTTAACTCGAAATAAGGATTTCCCGGATCTTAGCTACCTTTTCTACACTAATAACTGACTTGGAGAATCTCTTTGAGCGGTTCTAAACAAGTTCTCATCTGTTTACAGTCATTTTCTCTGAATTATCCATGTTTTCATGTAGTTTCATATATTCTGCCTTCTGGACCAAGTATAAGCTTTGCCCAGGTTATCAAACAACTTCCTACACACTGTTATGAACTGAGGCATCTCGGGAACATTGTCTCTCAACTGTGTTATAGAGTGTAGTACTACATTTCAGTGAAGTATAAGGCTTTCCAAAGCTGCCGAACGTGTTTCTTTCTCTATTTCAATGGTATTCTGCCTTGTATAACACACATTTACCACTCTAGTCTCCTTTAAGTAAAGAATATAGGATTCATACAGTGTTTCATGTCATCTTAACTCGAATTAAGGATTTCCCGGATCTTAGCTACCTTTTCTACACTAATAACTGACTTGGAGAATCTCTTTGAGCGGTTCTAAACAAGTTCTCATCTGTTTACAGTCATTTTCTCTGAATTATCCATGTTTTCATGTAGTTTCCTATATTCTGCCTTTTGGTCCTAGTATAAGCTTTGCCCACTTTATCAAACAACTTCCTACACACTGTTATGAACTGAGGCAGCTTGGGAACATTGTCTCTCAACTGTGTTACAGAGTGTAGTACTACATTTCAGTGAAGTGTATGGCTTTCCAAAGCTGCCGAAAGTGTTTCTTTCTCTATTTCAATGGTATTCTGCCTTGTATAACACACATTTACCACTCTAGTCTCCTTTAAGTAAAGAATATAGGATTCATAGAGTGTTTCAAGTCATCTTAACTTGAATTAAGGATTTCCCGGATGTTAGCTACCTTTTCTACACTAAGAAATGATTTGGAGAATCTCTTTCAGCTGTTCTAAACAAGTTATCTGTTTACAGTCATTTTCTCTGAATTATCCATGTTTTCATGTAGTTTCCTATATTCTGCCTTCTGGACCAAGTATAAGCTTTGCCCAGGTTATCAAACAACTTCCTACACACTGTTATGAACTGAGGCATCTCGGGAACATTGTCTCTCAACTGTGTTATAGAGTGTAGTACTACATTTCAGTGAAGTGTAAGGCTTTCCTAAGCTGCCGAACGTGTTTCTTTCTCTATTTCAATGGTATTCTGCCTTGTATAACACACATTTACCACTCTAGTCTCCTTTAAGTAAATAATATAGGATTCATACAGTGTTTCATGTCATCTTAACTTGAATTAAGGATTTCCCGGATCTTAGCTACCTTTTCTACACTAATAACTGACTTGGAGAATCTCTTTGAGCGGTTCTAAACAAGTTCTCATCTGTTTACAGTCATTTTCTCTGAATTATCCATGTTTTCATGTAGTTTCCTATATTCTGCCTTCTGGTCCAAGTATAAGCTTTGCTCACGTTATCAAGCAACTTCCTACACACTGTTATGAACTGAGGTAGCTCGGGAACATTAACTGTATTATAGAGTGCAGTACTACATTTCAGTGAAGTATAAGGCTTTCTAAAGCTGGCGAACGTGTTTCTTTCTCTATTTCAATGGTATTCTGCCTTGTATAACACACATTTACCACTCTAGTCTCCTTTAAGTAAAGAATATAGGATTCATACAGTGTTTTATGTCATCTTAACTCGAATTAAGGATTTCCCGGATCTTAGCTACCTTTACTAGGCTAAGAACTGACTGGAGAATCTCTTTGAGCTGTTCTAAACAAGTTCTCATCTGTTTACAGTCATTTTCTCTGAATTATCCATGTTTTCATGTAGTTTCCTATATTCTGCCTTCTGGTCCAAGTATAATCTTTTTCCACTTTATCAAACAACTTCCTACACACTGTTATGAACTGAGGCAGCTTGGGAACATTGTCTCTCAACTGTGTTACAGAGTATAGTACTATATTTCAGTGAAGTGTATGGCTTTCCAAAGCTGCCGAACGAGTTTCTTTCTCTATTTCAATGGTATTCTGCCTTGTAAAACACACATTTACCACTCCAGTCTCTTTTAAGTAAAGAATATAGGATTAATACAGTGTTTCAAGTCATCTTAACTTGAATTAAGGATTTCCCGGATCTTAGCTACCTTTTCTACACTAAGAACTGATTTGGAGAATCTCTTTCAGCTGTTCTAAACAATCTCTCATCTGTTTCCAGTCATTTTCTCTGAATTATCCATGTTTTCATGTAGTTTCTTATATTCTGCCTTCTGGTCCAAGTATAAGCTTTGCCCACTTTATCAAACAACTTCCTACACACTGTTATGAACTGAGGCAGCTCGGGAACATTGTCTGTCAACTGTGTTATAGAGTGTAGTACTATATTTCAGTGAAGTGTAAGGCTTTCCAAAGCTGCCGATCATGTTTCTTTCTCTATTTCAATGGTATTCTGCCTTATATAACACACATTTACCACTCTAGTCTCCTTTAAGTAAAGAATATAGGATTCACACAGTGTTTCATGTGATCTTAACTCGAATTAAGGATTTCCCGGATCTTAGCTACCTTTACTACACTAAGAACTGACTGGAGAATCTCTTTGAGCTGTTCTAAACAAGTTCTCATCTGTTTCCAGTCATTTTCTCTGAATTATCCATGTTTTCATGTAGTTTCCTATATTCTGCCTTCTGGACCAAGTATAAGCTTTGCCCACTTTATCAAACAACTTCCTACACACTGTTATGAACTGAGGCAGCTCGGGAACATTGTCTCTCAACTGTGTTATAGAGTGTAGTACTACATTTCAGTGAAGTGTAAGGCTTTCCAAAGCTGCCAAACGTGTTAAATTCTCTATTTCAATGGTATTCTACCTTGTATAACACACATTTAGCACTCTAGTCTCCTTTAAGTAAAGAATATAAGATTCATACAGTGTTTCATGTCATCTTAACTCGAAATAAGGATTTCCCGGATCTTAGCTACATTTACTACAATAAGAACTGAATGGAGAATCTCTTTGAGCTGTTCTAAACAAGTTCTCATCTGTTTACAGTCATTTTCTCTGAATTATCCATGTTTTCATGTAGTTTCCTATATTCTGCCTTCTGGACCAAGTATAAGCTTTGCCCAGGTTATCAAACAACTTCCTACACACTGTTATGAACTGAGGCATCTCGGGAACATTGTCTCTCAACTGTGTTATAGAGTGTAGTACTACATTTCAGTGAAGTGTAAGGCTTTCCAAAGCTGCCGAACGTGTTTCTTTCTCTATTTCAATGGTATTCTGCCTTGTATAACACACATTTACCACTCTAGTCTCCTTTAAGTAAAGAATATAGGATTCATACAGTGTTTCATGTCATCTTAACTCGAAATAAGGATTTCCCGTATCTTAGCTACATTTACTACAATAAGAACTGACTGGAGAATCTCTTTGAGCTGTTCTAAACAAGTTCTCATCTGTTTACAGTCATTTTCTCTGAATTATCCATGTTTTCATGTAGTTTCCTATATTCTGCCTTCTGTTCCAAGTATAAGCTTTTTCCACTTTATCAAACAACTTCCTACACACTGTTATGAACTGAGGCAGCTTGGGAACATTGTCTCTCAACTGTGTTACAGAGTGTAGTACTACATTTCAGTGAAGTGTATGGCTTTCCAAAGCTGCCGAAAGTGTTTCTTTCTCTATTTCAATGGTATTCTGCCTTGTATAACACACATTTACCACTCTAGTCTCCTTTAAGTAAAGAATATAGGATTCATAGAGTGTTTCAAGTCATCTTAACTTGAATTAAGGATTTCCCGGATCTTAGCTACCTTTTCTACACTAAGAAATGATTTGGAGAATCTCTTTCAGCTGTTCTAAACAAGTTATCTGTTTACAGTCATTTTCTCTGAATTATCCATGTTTTCATGTAGTTTCCTATATTCTGCCTTCTGGACCAAGTATAAGCTTTGCCCACTTTATCAAACAACTTCCTACACACTGTTATGAACTGAGGCAGCTCGGGAACATTGTCAATCAAGTGTGTTACAGAGTGTTGTACTATATTTTAGTGAAGTGTAAGGCTTTCCAAAGCTGCCGAAAGTGTTTCTTTCTCTATTTCAATGGTATTCTGCCTTGGATAACACACATTTACCACTCTAGTCTCCTTTAAGTAAAGAATATAGGATTCATACAGTGTTTCATGTGATCCTAACTCGAATTAAGGATTTCCCGGATCTTAGCTACATTTACTACAATAAGAACTGACTGGAGAATCTCTTTGAGATGTTCTAAACAAGTTCTCATCTGTTTACAGTCATTTTCTCTGAATTATCCATGTTTTCATGTAGTTTCCTATATTCTGCCTTCTGGACCAAGTATAAGCTTTGCCCAGGTTATCAAACAACTTCCTACACACTTTTATGAACTGAGGCATCTCGGGAACATTGTCTCTCAACTGTGTTATAGAGTGTAGTACTACATTTCAGTGAAGTATAAGGCTTTCCAAAGCTGCCGAACGTGTTTCTTTCTCTATTTCAATGGTATTCTGCCTTGTATAACACACATTTACCACTCTAGTCTCCTTTAAGTAAAGAATATAGGATTCATACAGTGTTTCATGTCATCTTAACTCGAAATAAGGATTTCCCGTATCTTAGCTACATTTACTACAATAAGAACTGACTGGAGAATCTCTTTGAGCTGTTCTAAACAAGTTCTCATCTGTTTACAGTCATTTTCTCTGAATTATCCATGTTTTCATGTAGTTTCCTATATTCTGCCTTCTGTTCCAAGTATAAGCTTTTTCCACTTTATCAAACAACTTCCTACACACTGTTATGAACTGAGGCAGCTTGGGAACATTGTCTCTCAACTGTGTTACAGAGTGTAGTACTACATTTCAGTGAAGTGTATGGCTTTCCAAAGCTGCCGAAAGTGTTTCTTTCTCTATTTCAATGGTATTCTGCCTTGTATAACAAACATTTACCACTCTAGTCTCCTTTAAGTAAAGAATATAGGATTCATAGAGTGTTTCAAGTCATCTTAACTTGAATTAAGGATTTCCCGGATCTTAGCTACCTTTTCTACACTAAGAACTGATTTGGAGAATCTCTTTCAGCTGTTCTAAACAATCTCTCATCTGTTTCCAGTCATTTTCTCTGAATTATCCATGTTTTCATGTAGTTTCTTATATTCTGCCTTCTGGTCCAAGTATAAGCTTTGCCCACTTTATCAAACAACTTCCTACACACTGTTATGAACTGAGGCAGCTCGGGAACATTGTCTGTCAACTGTGTTATAGAGTGTAGTACTATATTTCAGTGAAGTGTAAGGCTTTCCAAAGCTGCCGATCATGTTTCTTTCTCTATTTCAATGGTATTCTGCCTTATATAACACACATTTACCACTCTAGTCTCCTTTAAGTAAAGAATATAGGATTCACACAGTGTTTCATGTGATCTTAACTCGAATTAAGGATTTCCCGGATCTTAGCTACCTTTACTACACTAAGAACTGACTGGAGAATCTCTTTGAGCTGTTCTAAACAAGTTCTCATCTGTTTCCAGTCATTTTCTCTGAATTATCCATGTTTTCATGTAGTTTCCTATATTCTGCCTTCTGGACCAAGTATAAGCTTTGCCCACTTTATCAAACAACTTCCTACACACTGTTATGAACTGAGGCAGCTCGGGAACATTGTCTCTCAACTGTGTTATAGAGTGTAGTACTACATTTCAGTGAAGTGTAAGGCTTTCCAAAGCTGCCAAACGTGTTAAATTCTCTATTTCAATGGTATTCTACCTTGTATAACACACATTTAGCACTCTAGTCTCCTTTAAGTAAAGAATATAAGATTCATACAGTGTTTCATGTCATCTTAACTCGAAATAAGGATTTCCCGGATCTTAGCTACATTTACTACAATAAGAACTGAATGGAGAATCTCTTTGAGCTGTTCTAAACAAGTTCTCATCTGTTTACAGTCATTTTCTCTGAATTATCCATGTTTTCATGTAGTTTCCTATATTCTGCCTTCTGGACCAAGTATAAGCTTTGCCCAGGTTATCAAACAACTTCCTACACACTGTTATGAACTGAGGCATCTCGGGAACATTGTCTCTCAACTGTGTTATAGAGTGTAGTACTACATTTCAGTGAAGTGTAAGGCTTTCCAAAGCTGCCGAACGTGTTTCTTTCTCTATTTCAATGGTATTCTGCCTTGTATAACACACATTTACCACTCTAGTCTCCTTTAAGTAAAGAATATAGGATTCATACAGTGTTTCATGTCATCTTAACTCGAAATAAGGATTTCCCGTATCTTAGCTACATTTACTACAATAAGAACTGACTGGAGAATCTCTTTGAGCTGTTCTAAACAAGTTCTCATCTGTTTACAGTCATTTTCTCTGAATTATCCATGTTTTCATGTAGTTTCCTATATTCTGCCTTCTGTTCCAAGTATAAGCTTTTTCCACTTTATCAAACAACTTCCTACACACTGTTATGAACTGAGGCAGCTTGGGAACATTGTCTCTCAACTGTGTTACAGAGTGTAGTACTACATTTCAGTGAAGTGTATGGCTTTCCAAAGCTGCCGAAAGTGTTTCTTTCTCTATTTCAATGGTATTCTGCCTTGTATAACACACATTTACCACTCTAGTCTCCTTTAAGTAAAGAATATAGGATTCATAGAGTGTTTCAAGTCATCTTAACTTGAATTAAGGATTTCCCGGATCTTAGCTACCTTTTCTACACTAAGAAATGATTTGGAGAATCTCTTTCAGCTGTTCTAAACAAGTTATCTGTTTACAGTCATTTTCTCTGAAATATCCATGTTTTCATGTAGTTTCCTATATTCTGCCTTCTGGACCAAGTATAAGCTTTGCCCACTTTATCAAACAACTTCCTACACACTGTTATGAACTGAGGCAGCTCGGGAACATTGTCAATCAAGTGTGTTACAGAGTGTTGTACTATATTTTAGTGAAGTGTAAGGCTTTCCAAAGCTGCCGAAAGCGTTTCTCTCTCTATTTCAATGGTATTCTGCCTTGGATAACACACATTTACCACTCTAGTCTCCTTTAAGTAAAGAATATAGGATTCATACAGTGTTTCATGTGATCCTAACTCGAATTAAGGATTTCCCGGATCTTAGCTACATTTACTACAATAAGAACTGACTGGAGAATCTCTTTGAGCTGTTCTAAACAAGTTCTCATCTGTTTACAGTCATTTTCTCTGAATTATCCATGTTTTCATGTAGTTTCCTATATTCTGCCTTCTGGACCAAGTATAAGCTTTGCCCAGGTTATCAAACAACTTCCTACACACTGTTATGAACTGAGGCATCTCGGGAACATTGTCTCTCAACTGTGTTATAGAGTGTAGTACTACATTTCAGTGAAGTATAAGGCTTTCCAAAGCTGCCGAACGTGTTTCTTTCTCTATTTCAATGGTATTCCGCCTTGTATAACACACATTTACCACTCTAGTCTCCTTTAAGTAAAGAATATAGGATTCATACAGTGTTTCATGTCATCTTAACTCGAAATAAGGATTTCCCGTATCTTAGCTACATTTACTACAATAAGAACTGACTGGAGAATCTCTTTGAGCTGTTCTAAACAAGTTCTCATCTGTTTACAGTCATTTTCTCTGAATTATCCATGTTTTCATGTAGTTTCCTATATTCTGCCTTCTGTTCCAAGTATAAGCTTTTTCCACTTTATCAAACAACTTCCTACACACTGTTATGAACTGAGGCAGCTTGGGAACATTGTCTCTCAACTGTGTTACAGAGTGTAGTACTACATTTCAGTGAAGTGTATGGCTTTCCAAAGCTGCCGAAAGTGTTTCTTTCTCTATTTCAATGGTATTCTGCCTTGTATAACACACATTTACCACTCTAGTCTCCTTTAAGTAAAGAATATAGGATTCATAGAGTGTTTCAAGTCATCTTAACTTGAATTAAGGATTTCCCGGATCTTAGCTACCTTTTCTACACTAAGAAATGATTTGGAGAATCTCTTTCAGCTGTTCTAAACAAGTTATCTGTTTACAGTCATTTTCTCTGAATTATCCATGTTTTCATGTAGTTTCCTATATTCTGCCTTCTGGACCAAGTATAAGCTTTGCCCACTTTATCAAACAACTTCCTACACACTGTTATGAACTGAGGCAGCTCGGGAACATTGTCAATCAAGTGTGTTACAGAGTGTTGTACTATATTTTAGTGAAGTGTAAGGCTTTCCAAAGCTGCCGAAAGTGTTTCTTTCTCTATTTCAATGGTATTCTGCCTTGGATAACACACATTTACCACTCTAGTCTCCTTTAAGTAAAGAATATAGGATTCATACAGTGTTTCATGTGATCCTAACTCGAATTAAGGATTTCCCGGATCTTAGCTACCTTTACTACACTAAGAACTGATTTGGAGAATCTCTTTCAGCATTTCTAAACAAGTTCTCATCTGTTTCCAGTCATTTTCTCTGAATTATCCATGTTTTCATGTAGTTTCCTATATTCTGCCTTCTGGACCAAGTATAAGCTTTGCCCACTTTATCAAACAACTTCCTACACACTGTTATGAACTTAGGCAGCTCGGGAACATTGTCTCTCAACTGTGTTATAGAGTGTAGTACTACATTTCAGTGAAGTGTAAGGCTTTCCAAAGCTGCCAAACGTGTTTAATTCTCTATTTCAATGGTATTCTACCTTGTATAACACACATTTAGCACTCTAGTCTCCTTTAAGTAAATAATATAGGATTCATTCAGTGTTTCATGTGATCTTAACTCGAATTAAGGATTTCCCGGATCTTAGCTACATTTACTACAATAAGAACTGACTGGAGAATCTCTTTGAGCTGTTCTAAACAAGTTCTCATCTGTTTACAGTCATTTTCTCTGAATTATCCATGTTTTCATGTAGTTTCATATATTCTGCCTTCTGGACCAAGTATAAGCTTTGCCCAGGTTATCAAACAACTTCCTACACACTGTTATGAACTGAGGCATCTCGGGAACATTGTCTCTCAACTGTGTTATAGAGTGTAGTACTACATTTCAGTGAAGTATAAGGCTTTCCAAAGCTGCCGAACGTGTTTCTTTCTCTATTTCAATGGTATTCTGCCTTGTATAACACACATTTACCACTCTAGTCTCCTTTAAGTAAAGAATATAGGATTCATACAGTGTTTAATGTCATCTTAACTCGAATTAAGGATTTCCCGGATCTTAGCTACCTTTTCTACACTAATAACTGACTTGGAGAATCTCTTTGAGCGGTTCTAAACAAGTTCTCATCTGTTTACAGTCATTTTCTCTGAATTATCCTTGTTTTCATGTAGTTTCCTATATTCTGCCTTTTGGTCCTAGTATAAGCTTTGCCCACTTTATCAAACAACTTCCTACACACTGTTATGAACTGAGGCAGCTTGGGAACATTGTCTCTCAACTGTGTTACAGAGTGTAGTACTACATTTCAGTGAAGTGTATGGCTTTCCAAAGCTGCCGAAAGTGTTTCTTTCTCTATTTCAATGGTATTCTGCCTTGTATAACACACATTTACCACTCTAGTCTCCTTTAAGTAAAGAATATAGGATTCATAGAGTGTTTCAAGTCATCTTAACTTGAATTAAGGATTTCCCGGATGTTAGCTACCTTTTCTACACTAAGAAATGATTTGGAGAATCTCTTTCAGCTGTTGTAAACAAGTTATCTGTTTACAGTCATTTTCTCTGAATTATCCATGTTTTCATGTAGTTTCCTATATTCTGCCTTCTGGACCAAGTATAAGCTTTGCCCAGGTTATCAAACAACTTCCTACACACTGTTATGAACTGAGGCATCTCGGGAACATTGTCTCTCAACTGTGTTATAGAGTGTAGTACTACATTTCAGTGAAGTGTAAGGCTTTCCTAAGCTGCCGAACGTGTTTCTTTCTCTATTTCAATGGTATTCTGCCTTGTATAACACACATTTACCACTCTAGTCTCCTTTAAGTAAAGAATATAGGATTCATACAGTGTTTCATGTCATCTTAACTTGAATTAAGGATTTCCCGGATCTTAGCTACCTTTTCTACACTAATAACTGACTTGGAGAATCTCTTTGAGCGGTTCTAAACAAGTTCTCATCTGTTTCCAGTCATTTTCTCTGAATTATCCATGTTTTCATGTAGTTTCCTATATTCTGCCTTCTGGACCAAGTATAAGCTTTGCCCACTTTATCAAACAACTTCCTACACACTGTTATGAACTTAGGCAGCTCGGGAACATTGTCTCTCAACTGTGTTATAGAGTGTAGTACTACATTTCAGTGAAGTGTAAGGCTTTCCAAAGCTGCCAAACGCGTTAAATTCTCTATTTCAATGGTATTCTACCTTGTATAACACACATTTAGCACTCTAGTCTCCTTTAAGTAAAGAATATAGGATTCATACAGTGTTTCATGTCATCTTAACTCGAAATAAGGATTTCCCGGATCTTAGCTACATTTACTACAATAAGAACTGAATGGAGAATCTCTTTGAGCTGTTCTAAACAAGTTCTCATCTGTTTCCTGTCATTTTCTCTGAATTATCCATGTTTTCATGTAGTTTCCTATATTCTGCCTTCTGGTCCAAGTATAAGCTTTGCCCACTTTATCAAACAACTTCCTACACACTGTTATGAACTTAGGCAGCTCGGGAACATTGTCTCTCAACTGTGTTATAGAGTGTAGTACTACATTTCAGTGAAGTGTAAGGCTTTCCAAAGCTGCCAAACGTGTTTAATTCTCTATTTCAATGGTATTCTACCTTGTATAACACACATTTAGCACTCTAGTCTCCTTTAAGTAAAGAATATAGGATTCATACAGTGTTTCATGTGATCTTAACTCGAATTAAGGATTTCCCGGATCTTAGCTACATTTACTACAATAAGAACTGACTGGAGAATCTCTTTGAGCTGTTCTAAACAAGTTCTCATCTGTTTACAGTCATTTTCTCTGAATTATCCATGTTTTCATGTAGTTTCCTATATTCTGCCTTCTGGACCAAGTATAAGCTTTGCCCAGGTTATCAAACAACTTCCTACACACTGTTATGAACTGAGGCATCTCGGGAACATTGTCTCTCAACTGTGTTATAGAGTGTAGTACTACATTTCAGTGAAGTATAAGGCTTTCCAAAGCTGCCGAACGTGTTTCTTTCTCTATTTCAATGGTATTCTGCCTTGTATAACACACATTTACCACTCTAGTCTCCTTTAAGTAAAGAATATAGGATTCATACAGTGTTTCATGTCATCTTAACTCGAATTAAGGATTTCCCGGATCTTAGCTACCTTTTCTACACTAATAACTGACTTGGAGAATCTCTTTGAGCGGTTCTAAACAAGTTCTCATCTGTTTACAGTCATTTTCTCTGAATTATCCATGTTTTCATGTAGTTTCCTATATTCTGCCTTCTGGTCCAAGTATAAGCTTTGCTCACGTTATCAAACAACTTCCTACACACTGTTATGAACTGAGGTAGCTCGGGAACATTAACTGTGTTATAGAGTGCAGTACTACATTTCAGTGAAGTATAAGGCTTTCTAAAGCTGCCGAACGTGTTTCTTTCTCTATTTCAATGGTATTCTGCCTTGTATAACACACATTTACCACTCTAGTCTCCTTTAAGTAAAGAATATAGGATTCATACAGTGTTTTATGTCATCTTAACTCGAATTAAGGATTTCCCGGATCTTAGCTACCTTTACTAGGCTAAGAACTGACTGGAGAATCTCTTTGAGCTGTTCTAAACAAGTTCTCATCTGTTTACAGTCATTTTCTCTGAATTATCCATGTTTTCATGTAGTTTCCTATATTCTGCCTTCTGGACCAAGTATAAGCTTTGCCCACTTTATCAAACAACTTCCTACACACTGTTATGAACTGAGGCAGCTTGGGAACATTGTCTCTCAACTGTGTTACAGAGTATAGTACTATATTTCAGTGAAGTGTATGGCTTTCCAAAGCTGCCGAACGAGTTTCTTTCTCTATTTCAATGGTCTTCTGTCTTGTAAAACACACATTTACCACTCCAGTCTCTTTTAAGTAAAGAATATAGGATGCATACAGTGTTTCAAGTCATCTTAACTTGAATTAAGGATTTCCCGGATCTTAGCTACCTTTTCTACACTAAGAACTGATTTGGAGAATCTCTTTCAGCTGTTCTAAACAATCTCTCATCTGTTTCCAGTCATTTTCTCTGAATTATCCATGTTTTCATATAGTTTCTTATATTCTGCCTTCTGGTCCAAGTATAAGCTTTGCCCACTTTATCAAACAACTTCCTACACACTGTTATGAACTGAGGCAGCTCGGGAACATTGTCTGTCAACTGTGTTATAGAGTGTAGTACTATATTTCAGTGAAGTGTAAGGCTTTCCAAAGCTGCCGATCACGTTTCTTTCTCTATTTCAATGGTATTCTGCCTTATATAACACACATTTACCACTCTAGTCTCCTTTAAGTAAAGAATATAGGATTCATACAGTGTTTCATGTCATCTTAACTCGAATTAAGGATTTCCCGGATCTTAGCTACCTTTTCTACACTAAGAAATAACTTGAAGAATCTCTTTGAGCGATTCTAAACAAGTTCTCATCTGTTTACAGTCATTTTCCCTGAATTATCAATGTTTTCATGTAGTTTCCTATATTCTGCCTTCTGGTCCAAGTATAAGCTTTGCCCACTTTATCAAACAACTTCCTACACACTGTTATGAACTGAGGCAGCTCGGGAACATTGTCTGTCAACTGTGTTATAGAGTGTAGTACTATATTTCAGTGAAGTGTAAGGCTTTCCAAAGCTGCCGATCGTGTTTCTTTCTCTATTTCAATGGTATTCTGCCTTATATAACACACATTTACCACTCTAGTCTCCTTTAAGTAAAGAATATAGGATTCATACAGTGTTTCATGTCATCTTAACTCGAATTAAGGATTTCCCGGATCTTAGCTACCTTTTCTACACTAAGAACTAACTTGAAGAATCTCTTTGAGCGATTCTAAACAAGTTCTCATCTGTTTACAGTCATTTTCCCTGAATTATCAATGTTTTCATGTAGTTTCCTATATTCTGCCTTCTGGTCCAAGTATAAGCTTTGCCCACTTTATCAAACAACTTCCTACACACTGTTATGAACTGAGGCAGCTCGGGAACATTGTCTCTCAACTGTGTTATAGAGTGTAGTACTACATTTCAGTGAAGTGTAAGGCTTTCCAAAGCTGCCGAACGTGTTTCTTTCTCTATTTCAATGGTATTCTGCCTTGTATAACACACATTTACCACTCTAGTCTCCTTTAAGTAAAGAATATAGGATTCATACAGTGTTTCATGTGATCTTAACTCGAATTAAGGATTTCTCGGATGTTAGCTACCTTTACTACGCTAAGAACTGACCGGAGAATCTCTTTGAGCTGTTCTAAAGAAGTTCTCATCTGTTTACAGTCGTTTTCTCTGAATTATCCATGTTTTCATGTAGTTTCCTATATTCTGCCTTCTGGTCCAAGTATAAGCTTTGCCGACTTTATCAAACAATTTCCTACACACTGTTATGAACTGAGGCAGCTCGGGAACATTGTCTCTCAACTGTGTTATAGAGTGTAGTACTACATTTCAGTGAAGTGTAAGGCTTTCCAAAGCTGCCAAACGCGTTAAATTCTCTATTTCAATGGTATTCTACCTTGTATAACACACATTTAGCACTCTAGTCTCCTTTAAGTAAAGAATATAGGATTCATACAGTGTTTCATGTGATCTTAACTCGAATTAAGGATTTCCCGGATCTTAGCTACATTTACTACAATAAGAACTGACTGGAGAATCTCTTTGAGCTGTTCTAAACAAGTTCTCATCTGTTTACAGTCATTTTCTCTGAATTATCCATGTTTTCATGTAGTTTCCTATATTCTGCCTTCTGGACCAAGTATAAGCTTTGCCCAGGTTATCAAACAACTTCCTACACACTGTTATGAACTGAGGCATCTCGGGAACATTGTCTCTCAACTGTGTTATAGAGTGTAGTACTACATTTCAGTGAAGTATAAGGCTTTCCAAAGCTGCCGAACGTGTTTCTTTCTCTATTTCAATGGTATTCTGCCTTGTATAACACACATTTACCACTCTAGTCTCCTTTAAGTAAAGAATATAGGATTCATACAGTGTTTCATGTCATCTTAACTCGAATTAAGGATTTCCCGGATCTTAGCTACCTTTTCTACACTAATAACTGACTTGGAGAATCTCTTTGAGCGGTTCTAAACAAGTTCTCATCTGTTTACAGTCATTTTCTCTGAATTATCCATGTTTTCATGTAGTTTCCTATATTCTGCCTTCTGGTCCAAGTATAAGCTTTGCTCACGTTATCAAACAACTTCCTACACACTGTTATGAACTGAGGTAGCTCGGGAACATTAACTGTGTTATAGAGTGCAGTACTACATTTCAGTGAAGTATAAGGCTTTCTAAAGCTGCCGAACGTGTTTCTTTCTCTATTTCAATGGTATTCTGCCTTGTATAACACACATTTACCACTCTAGTCTCCTTTAAGTAAAGAATATAGGATTCATACAGTGTTTTATGTCATCTTAACTCGAATTAAGGATTTCCCGGATCTTAGCTACCTTTACTAGGCTAAGAACTGACTGGAGAATCTCTTTGAGCTGTTGTAAACAAGTTCTCATCTGTTTACAGTCATTTTCTCTGAATTATCCATGTTTTCATGTAGTTTCCTATATTCTGCCTTCTGGACCAAGTATAAGCTTTGCCCACTTTATCAAACAACTTCCTACACACTGTTATGAACTGAGGCAGCTTGGGAACATTGTCTCTCAACTGTGTTACAGAGTATAGTACTATATTTCAGTGAAGTGTATGGCTTTCCAAAGCTGCCGAACGAGTTTCTTTCTCTATTTCAATGGTATTCTGTCTTGTAAAACACACATTTACCACTCCAGTCTCTTTTAAGTAAAGAATATAGGATTCATACAGTGTTTCAAGTCATCTTAACTTGAATTAAGGATTTCCCGGATCTTAGCTACCTTTTCTACACTAAGAACTGATTTGGAGAATCTCTTTCAGCTGTTCTAAACAATCTCTCATCTGTTTCCAGTCATTTTCTCTGAATTATCCATGTTTTCATATAGTTTCTTATATTCTGCCTTCTGGTCCAAGTATAAGCTTTGCCCACTTTATCAAACAACTTCCTACACACTGTTATGAACTGAGGCAGCTCGGGAACATTGTCTGTCAACTGTGTTATAGAGTGTAGTACTATATTTCAGTGAAGTGTAAGGCTTTCCAAAGCTGCCGATCACGTTTCTTTCTCTATTTCAATGGTATTCTGCCTTATATAACACACATTTACCACTCTAGTCTCCTTTAAGTAAAGAATATAGGATTCATACAGTGTTTCATGTCATCTTAACTCGAATTAAGGATTTCCCGGATCTTAGCTACCTTTTCTACACTAAGAACTAACTTGAAGAATCTCTTTGAGCGATTCTAAACAAGTTCTCATCTGTTTACAGTCATTTTCCCTGAATTATCAATGTTTTCATGTAGTTTCCTATATTCTGCCTTCTGGTCCAAGTATAAGCTTTGCCCACTTTATCAAACAACTTCCTACACACTGTTATGAACTGAGGCAGCTCGGGAACATTGTCTCTCAACTGTGTTATAGAGTGTAGTACTACATTTCAGTGAAGTGTAAGGCTTTCCAAAGCTGCCGAACGTGTTTCTTTGTCTATTTCAATGGTATTCTGCCTTGTATAACACACATTTACCACTCTAGTCTCCTTTAAGTAAAGAATATAGGATTCATACAGTGTTTCATGTGATCTTAACTCGAATTAAGGATTTCTCGGATCTTAGCTACCTTTACTACGCTAAGAACTGACCGGAGAATCTCTTTGAGCTGTTCTAAAGAAGTTCTCATCTGTTTACAGTCGTTTTCTCTGAATTATCCATGTTTTCATGTAGTTTCCTATATTCTGCCTTCTGGTCCAAGTATAAGCTTTGCCCACTTTATCAAACAATTTCCTACACACTGTTATGAACTGAGGCAGCTCGGGAACATTGTCTCTCAACTGTGTTATAGAGTGTAGTACTACATTTCAGTGAAGTGTAAGGCTTTCCAAAGCTGCCAAACGTGTTAAATTCTCTATTTCAATGGTATTCTACCTTGTATAACACACATTTAGCACTCTAGTCTCCTTTAAGTAAAGAATATAGGATTCATACAGTGTTTCATGTGATCTTAACTCGAAATAAGGATTTCCCGGATCTTAGCTACATTTACTACAATAAGAACTGAATGGAGAATCTCTTTGACCTGTTCTAAACAAGTTCTCATCTGTTTCCTGTCATTTTCTCTGAATTATCCATGTTTTCATGTAGTTTCCTATATTCTGCCTTCTGGACCAAGTATAAGCTTTGCCCACTTTATCAAACAACTTCCTACACACTGTTATGAACTGAGGCAGCTCGGGAACATTGTCAATCAAGTGTGTTACAGAGTGTTGTACTATATTTTAGTGAAGTGTAAGGCTTTCCAAAGCTGCCGAAAGTGTTTCTTTCTCTATTTCAATGGTATTCTGCCTTGGATAACACACATTTACCACTCTAGTCTCCTTTAAGTAAAGAATAAAGGATTCATACAGTGTTTCATGTTATCCTAACTCGAATTAAGGATTTCCCGGATCTTAGCTACCTTTACTACACTAAGAACTGACTGGAGAATCTCTTTGAGCTGTTCTAAACAAGTTCTCATCTGTTTCCAGTCATTTTCTCTGAATTATCCATGTTTTCATGTAGTTTCCTATATTCTGCCTTCTGGACCAAGTATAAGCTTTGCCCAGGTTATCAAACAACTTCCTACACACTGTTATGAACTGAGACATCTCAGGAACATTGTCTCTCAACTGTGTTATAGAGTGTAGTACTACATTTCAGTGAAGTATAAGGCTTTCCAAAGCTGCCGAACGTGTTTCTTTCTCTATTTCAGTGGTATTCTGCCTTGTATAACACACATTTACCACTCTAGTCTCCTTTAAGTAAAGAATATAGGATTCATACAGTGTTTCATGTCATCTTAACTCGAATTAAGGATTTCCCGGATCTTAGCTACCTTTTCTACACTAATAACTGACTTGGAGAATCTCTTTGAGCGGTTCTAAACAAGTTCTCATCTGTTTACAGTCATTTTCTCTGAATTATCCATGTTTTCATGTAGTTTCCTATATTCTGCCTTCTGGTCCAAGTATAAGCTTTGCTCACGTTATCAAACAACTTCCTACACACTGTTATGAACTGAGGTAGCTCGGGAACATTAACTGTGTTATAGAGTGCAGTACTACATTTCAGTGAAGTATAAGGCTTTCTAAAGCTGCCGAACGTGTTTCTTTCTCTATTTCAATGGTATTCTGCCTTGTATAACACACATTTACCACTCTAGTCTCCTTTAAGTAAAGAATATAGGATTCATACAGTGTTTTATGTCATCTTAACTCGAATTAAGGATTTCCCGGATCTTAGCTACCTTTACTAGTCTAAGAACTGACTGGAGAATCTCTTTGAGCTGTTCTAAACAAGTTCTCATCTGTTTACAGTCATTTTCTCTGAATTATCCATGTTTTCATGTAGTTTCCTATATTCTGCCTTCTGGACCAAGTATAAGCTTTGCCCACTTTATCAAACAACTTCCTACACACTGTTATGAACTGAGGCAGCTTGGGAACATTGTCTCTCAACTGTGTTACAGAGTATAGTACTATATTTCAGTGAAGTGTATGGCTTTCCAAAGCTGCCGAACGAGTTTCTTTCTCTATTTCAATGGTATTCTGCCTTGTAAAACACACATTTACCACTCCAGTCTCTTTTAAGTAAAGAATATAGGATTCATAGAGTGTTTCAAGTCATCTTAACTTGAATTAAGGATTTCCCGGATCTTAGCTACCTTTTCTACACTAAGAACTGATTTGGAGAATCTCTTTCAGCTGTTCTAAACAATCTCTCATCTGTTTCCAGTCATTTTCTCTGAATTATCCATGTTTTCATGTAGTTTCTTATATTCTGCCTTCTGGTCCAAGTATAAGCTTTGCCCACTTTATCAAACAACTTCCTACACACTGTTATGAACTGAGGCAGCTCGGGAACATTGTCTGTCAACTGTGTTATAGAGTGTAGTACTATATTTCAGTGAAGTGTAAGGCTTTCCAAAGCTGCCGATCATGTTTCTTTCTCTATTTCAATGGTATTCTGCCTTATATAACACACATTTACCACTCTAGTCTCCTTTAAGTAAAGAATATAGGATTCATACAGTGTTTTATGTCATCTTAACTCGAATTAAGGATTTCCCGGATCTTAGCTACCTTTTCTACACTAAGAACTAACTTGAAGAATCTCTTTGAGCGATTCTAAACAAGTTCTCATCTGTTTACAGTCATTTTCCCTGAATTATCAATGTTTTCATGTAGTTTCCTATATTCTGCCTTCTGGTCCAAGTATAAGCTTTGCCCACTTTATCAAACAACTTCCTACACACTGTTATGAACTGAGGCAGCTCGGGAACATTGTCTCTCAACTGTGTTATAGAGTGTAGTACTACATTTCAGTGAAGTGTAAGGCTTTCCAAAGCTGCCGAACGTGTTTCTTTCTCTATTTCAATGGTATTCTCCCTTGTATAACACACATTTACCACTCTAGTCTCCTTTAAGTAAAGAATATAGGATTCATACAGTGTTTCATGTGATCTTAACTCGAATTAAGGATTTCTCGGATCTTAGCTACCTTTACTACGCTAAGAACTGACCGGAGAATCTCTTTGAGCTGTTCTAAAGAAGTTCTCATCTGTTTACAGTCGTTTTCTCTGAATTATCCATGTTTTCATGTAGTTTCCTATATTCTGCCTTCTGGTCCAAGTATAAGCTTTGCCCACTTTATCAAACAATTTCCTACACACTGTTATGAACTGAGGCAGCTCGGGAACATTGTCTCTCAACTGTGTTATAGAGTGTAGTACTACATTTCAGTGAAGTGTAAGGCTTTCCAAAGCTGCCAAACGTGTTAAATTCTCTATTTCAATGGTATTCTACCTTGTATAACACACATTTAGCACTCTAGTCTCCTTTAAGTAAAGAATATAGGATTCATACAGTGTTTCATGTCATCTTAACTCGAAATAAGGATTTCCCGGATCTTAGCTACATTTACTACAATAAGAACTGAATGGAGAATCTCTTTGAGCTGTTCTAAACAAGTTCTCATCTGTTTCCTGTCATTTTCTCTGAATTATCCATGTTTTCATGTAGTTTCCTATATTCTGCCTTCTGGTCCAAGTATAAGCTTTGCCCACTTTATCAAACAACTTCCTACACACTGTTATGAACTGAGGCAGCTCGGGAACATTGTCAATCAAGTGTGTTACAGAGTGTTGTACTATATTTTAGTGAAGTGTAAGGCTTTCCAAAGCTGCCGAAAGTGTTTCTTTCTCTATTTCAATGGTATTCTGCCTTGGATAACACACATTTACCACTCTAGTCTCCTTTAAGTAAAGAATAAAGGATTCATACAGTGTTTCATGTTATCCTAACTCGAATTAAGGATTTCCCGGATCTTAGCTACCTTTACTACACTAAGAACTGACTGGAGAATCTCTTTGAGCTGTTCTAAACAAGTTCTCATCTGTTTCCAGTCATTTTCTCTGAATTATCCATGTTTTCATGTAGTTTCCTATATTCTGCCTTCTGGACCAAGTATAAGCTTTGCCCAGGTTATCAAACAACTTCCTACACACTGTTATGAACTGAGACATCTCAGGAACATTGTCTCTCAACTGTGTTATAGAGTGTAGTACTACATTTCAGTGAAGTATAAGGCTTTCCAAAGCTGCCGAACGTGTTTCTTTCTCTATTTCAGTGGTATTCTGCCTTGTATAACACACATTTACCACTCTAGTCTCCTTTAAGTAAAGAATATAGGATTCATACAGTGTTTCATGTCATCTTAACTCGAATTAAGGATTTCCCGGATCTTAGCTACCTTTTCTACACTAATAACTGACTTGGAGAATCTCTTTGAGCGGTTCTAAACAAGTTCTCATCTGTTTACAGTCATTTTCTCTGAATTATCCATGTTTTCATGTAGTTTCCTATATTCTGCCTTCTGGTCCAAGTATAAGCTTTGCTCACGTTATCAAACAACTTCCTACACACTGTTATGAACTGAGGTAGCTCGGGAACATTAACTGTGTTATAGAGTGCAGTACTACATTTCAGTGAAGTATAAGGCTTTCTAAAGCTGCCGAACGTGTTTCTTTCTCTATTTCAATGGTATTCTGCCTTGTATAACACACATTTACCACTCTAGTCTCCTTTAAGTAAAGAATATAGGATTCATACAGTGTTTTCTGTCATCTTAACTCGAATTAAGGATTTCCCGGATCTTAGCTACCTTTACTAGGCTAAGAACTGACTGGAGAATCTCTTTGAGCTGTTCTAAACAAGTTCTCATCTGTTTACAGTCATTTTCTCTGAATTATCCATGTTTTCATGTAGTTTCCTATATTCTGCCTTCTGGACCAAGTATAAGCTTTGCCCACTTTATCAAACAACTTCCTACACACTGTTATGAACTGAGGCAGCTTGGGAACATTGTCTCTCAACTGTGTTACAGAGTATAGTACTATATTTCAGTGAAGTGTATGGCTTTCCAAAGCTGCCGAACGAGTTTCTTTCTCTATTTCAATGGTATTCTGCCTTGTAAAACACACATTTACCACTCCAGTCTCTTTTAAGTAAAGAATATAGGATTCATAGAGTGTTTCAAGTCATCTTAACTTGAATTAAGGATTTCCCGGATCTTAGCTACCTTTTCTACACTAAGAACTGATTTGGAGAATCTCTTTCAGCTGTTCTAAACAATCTCTCATCTGTTTCCAGTCATTTTCTCTGAATTATCCATGTTTTCATGTAGTTTCTTATATTCTGCCTTCTGGTCCAAGTATAAGCTTTGCCCACTTTATCAAACAACTTCCTACACACTGTTATGAACTGAGGCAGCTCGGGAACATTGTCTGTCAACTGTGTTATAGAGTGTAGTACTATATTTCAGTGAAGTGTAAGGCTTTCCAAAGCTGCCGATCATGTTTCTTTCTCTATTTCAATGGTATTCTGCCTTATATAACACACATTTACCACTCTAGTCTCCTTTAAGTAAAGAATATAGGATTCATACAGTGTTTTATGTCATCTTAACTCGAATTAAGGATTTCCCGGATCTTAGCTACCTTTTCTACACTAAGAACTAACTTGAAGAATCTCTTTGAGCGATTCTAAACAAGTTCTCATCTGTTTACAGTCATTTTCCCTGAATTATCAATGTTTTCATGTAGTTTCCTATATTCTGCCTTCTGGTCCAAGTATAAGCTTTGCCCACTTTATCAAACAACTTCCTACACACTGTTATGAACTGAGGCAGCTCGGGAACATTGTCTCTCAACTGTGTTATAGAGTGTAGTACTACATTTCAGTGAAGTGTAAGGCTTTCCAAAGCTGCCGAACGTGTTTCTTTCTCTATTTCAATGGTATTCTCCCTTGTATAACACACATTTACCACTCTAGTCTCCTTTAAGTAAAGAATATAGGATTCATACAGTGTTTCATGTGATCTTAACTCGAATTAAGGATTTCTCGGATCTTAGCTACCTTTACTACGCTAAGAACTGACCGGAGAATCTCTTTGAGCTGTTCTAAAGAAGTTCTCATCTGTTTACAGTCGTTTTCTCTGAATTATCCATGTTTTCATGTAGTTTCCTATATTCTGCCTTCTGGTCCAAGTATAAGCTTTGCCCACTTTATCAAACAATTTCCTACACACTGTTATGAACTGAGGCAGCTCGGGAACATTGTCTCTCAACTGTGTTATAGAGTGTAGTACTACATTTCAGTGAAGTGTAAGGCTTTCCAAAGCTGCCAAACGTGTTAAATTCTCTATTTCAATGGTATTCTACCTTGTATAACACACATTTAGCACTCTAGTCTCCTTTAAGTAAAGAATATAGGATTCATACAGTGTTTCATGTCATCTTAACTCGAAATAAGGATTTCCCGGATCTTAGCTACATTTACTACAATAAGAACTGAATGGAGAATCTCTTTGAGCTGTTCTAAACAAGTTCTCATCTGTTTCCTGTCATTTTCTCTGAATTATCCATGTTTTCATGTAGTTTCCTATATTCTGCCTTCTGGTCCAAGTATAAGCTTTGCCCACTTTATCAAACAACTTCCTACACACTGTTATGAACTTAGGCAGCTCGGGAACATTGTCTCTCAACTGTGTTATAGAGTGTAGTACTACATTTCAGTGAAGTGTAAGGCTTTCCAAAGCTGCCAAACGTGTTTAATTCTCTATTTCAATGGTATTCTACCTTGTATAACACACATTTAGCACTCTAGTCTCCTTTAAGTGAAGAATATAGGATTCATACAGTGTTTCATGTGATCTTAACTCGAATTAAGGATTTCCCGGATCTTAGCTACATTTACTACAATAAGAACTGACTGGAGAATCTCTTTGAGCTGTTCTAAACAAGTTCTCATCTGTTTACAGTCATTTTCTCTGAATTATCCATGTTTTCATGTAGTTTCCTATATTCTGCCTTCTGGACCAAGTATAAGCTTTGCCCAGGTTATCAAACAACTTCCTACACACTGTTATGAACTGAGGCATCTCGGGAACATTGTCTCTCAACTGTGTTATAGAGTGTAGTACTACATTTCAGTGAAGTATAAGGCTTTCCAAAGCTGCCGAACGTGTTTCTTTCTCTATTTCAATGGTATTCTGCCTTGTATAACACACATTTACCACTCTAGTCTCCTTTAAGTAAAGAATATAGGATTCATACAGTGTTTCATGTCATCTTAACTCGAATTAAGGATTTCCCGGATCTTAGCTACCTTTTCTACACTAATAACTGACTTGGAGAATCTCTTTGAGCGGTTCTAAACAAGTTCTCATCTGTTTACAGTCATTTTCTCTGAATTATCCATGTTTTCATGTAGTTTCCTATATTCTGCCTTCTGGTCCAAGTATAAGCTTTGCTCACGTTATCAAACAACTTCCTACACACTGTTATGAACTGAGGTAGCTCGGGAACATTAACTGTGTTATAGAGTGCAGTACTACATTTCAGTGAAGTATAAGGCTTTCTAAAGCTGCCGAACGTGTTTCTTTCTCTATTTCAATGGTATTCTGCCTTGTATAACACACATTTACCACTCTAGTCTCCTTTAAGTAAAGAATATAGGATTCATACAGTGTTTTATGTCATCTTAACTCGAATTAAGGATTTCCCGGATCTTAGCTACCTTTACTAGGCTAAGAACTGACTGGAGAATCTCTTTGAGCTGTTCTAAACAAGTTCTCATCTGTTTACAGTCATTTTCTCTGAATTATCCATGTTTTCATGTAGTTTCCTATATTCTGCCTTCTGGACCAAGTATAAGCTTTGCCCACTTTATCAAACAACTTCCTACACACTGTTATGAACTGAGGCAGCTTGGGAACATTGTCTCTCAACTGTGTTACAGAGTATAGTACTATATTTCAGTGAAGTGTATGGCTTTCCAAAGCTGCCGAACGAGTTTCTTTCTCTATTTCAATGGTATTCTGCCTTGTAAAACACACATTTACCACTCCAGTCTCTTTTAAGTAAAGAATATAGGATTCATACAGTGTTTCAAGTGATCTTAACTTGATTTAAGGATTTCCCGGATCTTAGCTACCTTTTCTACACTAAGAACTGATTTGGAGAATCTCTTTCAGCTGTTCTAAACAATCTCTCATCTGTTTCCAGTCATTTTCTCTGAATTATCCATGTTTTCATATAGTTTCTTATATTCTGCCTTCTGGTCCAAGTATAAGCTTTGCCCACTTTATCAAACAACTTCCTACACACTGTTATGAACTGAGGCAGCTCGGGAACATTGTCTGTCAACTGTGTTATAGAGTGTAGTACTATATTTCAGTGAAGTGTAAGGCTTTCCAAAGCTGCCGATCATGTTTCTTTCTCTATTTCAATGGTATTCTGCCTTATATAACACACATTTACCACTCTAGTCTCCTTTAAGTAAAGAATATAGGATTCATACAGTGTTTCATGTCATCTTAACTCGAATTAAGGATTTCCCGGATCTTAGCTACCTTTTCTACACTAAGAACTAACTTGAAGAATCTCTTTGAGCGATTCTAAACAAGTTCTCATCTGTTTACAGTCATTTTCCCTGAATTATCAATGTTTTCATGTAGTTTCCTATATTCTGCCTTCTGGTCCAAGTATAAGCTTTGCCCACTTTATCAAACAACTTCCTACACACTGTTATGAACTGAGGCAGCTCGGGAACATTGTCTCTCAATTGTGTTATAGAGTGCAGTACTACATTTCAGTGAAGTGTAAGGCTTTCCAAAGCTGCCGAACGTGTTTCTTTCTCTATTTCAATGGTATTCTGCCTTGTATAACACACATTTACCACTCTAGTCTCCTTTAAGTAAAGAATATAGGATTCATACAGTGTTTCATGTGATCTTAACTCGAATTAAGGATTTCTCGGATCTTAGCTACCTTTACTACGCTAAGAACTGACCGGAGAATCTCTTTGAGCTGTTCTAAAGAAGTTCTCATCTGTTTACAGTCGTTTTCTCTGAATTATCCATGTTTTCATGTAGTTTCCTATATTCTGCCTTCTGGTCCAAGTATAAGCTTTGCCCACTTTATCAAACAATTTCCTACACACTGTTATGAACTGAGGCAGCTCGGGAACATTGTCTCTCAACTGTGTTATAGAGTGTAGTACTACATTTCAGTGAAGTGTAAGGCTTTCCAAAGCTGCCAAACGTGTTAAATTCTCTATTTCAATGGTATTCTACCTTGTATAACACACATTTAGCACTCTAGTCTCCTTTAAGTAAAGTTATAGGATTCATACAGTGTTTCATGTCATCTTAACTCGAAATAAGGATTTCCCGGATCTTAGCTACATTTACTACAATAAGAACTGAATGGAGAATCTCTTTGAGCTGTTCTAAACAAGTTCTCATCTGTTTCCTGTCATTTTCTCTGAATTATCCATGTTCTCATGTAGTTTCCTATATTCTGCCTTCTGGTCCAAGTATAAGCTTTGCCCACTTTATCAAACAACTTCCTACACACTGTTATGAACTTAGGCAGCTCGGGAACATTGTCTCTCAACTGTGTTATAGAGTGTAGTACTACATTTCAGTGAAGTGTAAGGCTTTCCAAAGCTGCCAAACGTGTTTAATTTTCTATTTCAATGGTATTCTACCTTGTATAACACACATTTAGCACTCTAGTCTCCTTTAAGTAAAGAATATAGGATTCATACAGTGTTTCATGTGATCTTAACTCGAATTAAGGATTTCCCGTATCTTAGCTACATTTACTACAATAAGAACTGACTGGAGAATCTCTTTGAGCTGTTCTAAACAAGTTCTCATCTGTTTACAGTCATTTTCTCTGAATTATCCATGTTTTCATGTAGTTTCCTTTATTCTGCCTTCTGTTCCAAGTATAAGCTTTTTCCACTTTATCAAACAACTTCCTACACACTGTTATGAACTGAGGCAGCTTGGGAACATTGTCTCTCAACTGTGTTACAGAGTGTAGTACTACATTTCAGTGAAGTGTATGGCTTTCCAAAGCTGCCGAAAGTGTTTCTTTCTCTATTTCAATGGTATTCTGCCTTGTATAACACACATTTACCACTCTAGTCTCCTTTAAGTAAAGAATATAGGATTCATAGAGTGTTTCATGTCATCTTAACTTGAATTAAGGATTTCCCGGATCTTAGCTACCTTTTCTACACTAAGAAATGATTTGGAGAATCTCTTTCAGCTGTTCTAAACAAGTTATCTGTTTACAGTCATTTTCTCTGAATTATCCATGTTTTCATGTAGTTTCCTATATTCTGCCTTCTGGACCAAGTATAAGCTTTGCCCACTTTATCAAACAACTTCCTACACACTGTTATGAACTGAGGCAGCTCGGGAACATTGTCAATCAAGTGTGTTACAGAGTGTTGTACTATATTTTAGTGAAGTGTAAGGCTTTCCAAAGCTGCCGAAAGTGTTTCTTTCTCTATTTCAATGGTATTCTGCCTTGTATAACACACATTTACCACTCTAGTCTCCTTTAAGTAAAGAATATAGGATTCATACAGTGTTTCATGTGATCCTAACTCGAATTAAGGATTTCCCGGATCTTAGCTACCTTTACTACACTAAGAACTGACTGGAGAATCTCTTTGAGCTGTTCTAAACAAGTTCTCAGCTGTTTACAGTCATTTTCTCTGAATTATCCATGTTTTCATGTAGTTTCCTATATTCTGCCTTCTGGACCAAGTATAAGCTTTGCCCAGGTTATCAAACAACTTCCAACACACTGTTATGAACTGAGGCATCTCGGGAACATTGTCTCTCAACTGTGTTATAGAGTGTAGTACTACATTTCAGTGAAGTATAAGGCTTTCCAAAGCTGCCGAACGTGTTTCTTTCTCTATTTCAATGGTATTCTGCCTTGTATAACACACATTTACCACTCTAGTCTCCTTTAAGTAAAGAATATAGGATTCATACAGTGTTTCATGTCATCTTAACTCGAATTAAGGATTTCCCGGATCTTAGCTACCTTTTCTACACTAATAACTGACTTGGAGAATCTCTTTGAGCGGTTCTAAACAAGTTCTCATCTGTTTACAGTCATTTTCTCTGAATTATCCATGTTTTCATGTAGTTTCCTATATTCTGCCTTCTGGTCCAAGTATAAGCTTTGCTCACGTTATCAAACAACTTCCTACACACTGTTATGAACTGAGGTAGCTCGGGAACATTAACTGTGTTATAGAGTGCAGTACTACATTTCAGTGAAGTATAAGGCTTTCTAAAGCTGCCGAACGTGTTTCTTTCTCTATTTCAATGGTATTCTGCCTTGTATAACACACATTTACCACTCTAGTCTCCTTTAAGTAAAGAATATAGGATTCATACAGTGTTTTATGTCATCTTAACTCGAATTAAGGATTTCCCGGATCTTAGCTACCTTTACTAGGCTAAGAACTGACTGGAGAATCTCTTTGAGCTGTTCTAAACAAGTTCTCCTCTGTTTACAGTCATTTTCTCTGAATTATCCATGTTTTCATGTAGTTTCCTATATTCTGCCTTCTGGACCAAGTATAAGCTTTGCCCACTTTATCAAACAACTTCCTACACACTGTTATGAACTGAGGCAGCTTGGGAACATTGTCTCTCAACTGTGTTACAGAGTATAGTACTATATTTCAGTGAAGTGTATGGCTTTCCAAAGCTGCCGAACGAGTTTCTTTCTCTATTTCAATGGTATTGTGCCTTGTAAAACACACATTTACCACTCCAGTCTCTTTTAAGTAAAGAATATAGGATTCATACAGTGTTTCAAGTCATCTTAACTTGAATTAAGGATTTCCCGGATCTTAGCTACCTTTTCTACACTAAGAACTGATTTGGAGAATCTCTTTCAGCTGTTCTAAACAATCTCTCATCTGTTTCCAGTCATTTTCTCTGAATTATCCATGTTTTTATGTAGTTTCTTATATTCTGCCTTCTGGTCCAAGTATAAGCTTTGCCCACTTTATCAAACAACTTCCTACACACTGTTATGAACTGAGGCAGCTCGGGAACATTGTCTGTCAACTGTGTTATAGAGTGTAGTACTATATTTCAGTGAAGTGTAAGGCTTTCCAAAGCTGCCGATCATGTTTCTTTCTCTATTTCAATGGTATTCTGCCTTATATAACACACATTTACCACTCTAGTCTCCTTTAAGTAAAGAATATAGGATTCATACAGTGTTTCATGTCATCTTAACTCGAATTAAGGATTTCCCGGATCTTAGCTACCTTTTCTACACTAAGAACTAACTTGAAGAATCTCTTTGAGCGATTCTAAACAAGTTCTCATCTGTTTGCAGTCATTTTCCCTGAATTATCAATGTTTTCATGTAGTTTCCTATATTCTGCCTTCTGGTCCAAGTATAAGCTTTGCCCACTTTATCAAACAACTTCCTACACACTGTTATGAACTGAGGCAGCTCGGGAACATTGTCTCTCAACTGTGTTATAGAGTGTAGTACTACATTTCAGTGAAGTGTAAGGCTTTCCAAAGCTGCCGAACGTGTTTCTTTCTCTATTTCAATGGTATTCTGCCTTGTATAACACACATTTACCACTCTAGTCTCCTTTAAGTAAAGAATATAGGATTCATACAGTGTTTCATGTGATCTTAACTCGAATTAAGGATTTCCCGTATCTTAGCTACATTTACTACAATAAGAACTGACTGGAGAATCTCTTTGAGCTGTTCTAAACAAGTTCTCATCTGTTTACAGTCATTTTCTCTGAATTATCCATGTTTTCATGTAGTTTCCTATATTCTGCCTTCTGTTCCAAGTATAAGCTTTTTCCACTTTATCAAACAACTTCCTACACACTGTTATGAACTGAGGCAGCTTGGGAACATTGTCTCTCAACTGTGTTACAGAGTGTAGTACTACATTTCAGTGAAGTGTATGGCTTTCCAAAGCTGCCGAAAGTGTTTCTTTCTCTATTTCAATGGTATTCTGCCTTGTATAACACACATTTACCACTCTAGTCTCCTTTAAGTAAAGAATATAGGATTCATAGAGTGTTTCATGTCATCTTAACTTGAATTAAGGATTTCCCGGATCTTAGCTACCTTTTCTACACTAAGAAATGATTTGGAGAATCTCTTTCAGCTGTTCTAAACAAGTTATCTGTTTACAGTCATTTTCTCTGAATTATCCATGTTTTCATGTAGTTTCCTATATTCTGCCTTCTGGACCAAGTATAAGCTTTGCCCACTTTATCAAACAACTTCCTACACACTGTTATGAACTGAGGCAGCTCGGGAACATTGTCAATCAAGTGTGTTACAGAGTGTTGTACTATATTTTAGTGAAGTGTAAGGCTTTCCAAAGCTGCCGAAAGTGTTTCTTTCTCTATTTCAATGGTATTCTGCCTTGTATAACACACATTTACCACTCTAGTCTCCTTTAAGTAAAGAATATAGGATTCATGCAGTGTTTCATGTGATCCTAACTCGAATTAAGGATTTCCCGGATCTTAGCTACCTTTACTACACTAAGAACTGACTGGAGAATCTCTTTGAGCTGTTCTAAACAAGTTCTCATCTGTTTACAGTCATTTTCTCTGAATTATCCATGTTTTCATGTAGTTTCCTATATTCTGCCTTCTGGTCCAAGTATAAGCTTTGCCCACTTTATCAAACAACTTCCTACACACTGCTATGAACTGAGGCAGCTCGGGAACATTGTCTCTCAACTGTGTTACAGAGTTTAGTACTATATTTCAGTGAAGTGTAAGGCTTTCCAAAGCTGCCGAAAGTGTTTCTTTCTCTATTTCAATGGTATTCTGCCTTGTAAAACACACATTTACCACTCCAGTCTCCTTGAAGTAAAGAATATAGGATTCCTACAGTGTTTCAAGTCATCTTAACTGAAATTAAGGATTTCCCGGATCTTAGCTACCTTTTCTACACTAAGAACTGATTTGGAGAATCTCTTTCAGCTGTTCTAAACAAGTTCTCATCTGTTTCCAGTCATTTTCTCTGAATTATCCATGTTTTCATGTAGTTTCCTATATTCTGCCTTCTGGTCCAAGTATAAGCTTTTCCCACTGTATCAAACAACTTCCTACACACTGTTATGAACTGAGGCAGCTGGGGAACATTGTCTCTCAACTGTGTTATAGAGTGTAGTACTACATTTCAGTGAAGTGTAAGGCTTTCCAAAGCTGCCGAACGTGTTTCTTTCTCTATCTCAATGGTATTCTGCGTTGTAAAACACACATTTACCACTCCAGTCTCCTTTAAGTAAAGAATATAGGATTCCTACAGTGTTTCAAGTCATCTTAACTCGAATTAAGGATTTCCCGGATCTTAGCTACCTTTTCTACACTAAGAACTGATTTGGAGAATCTCTTTCATCGGTTCTAAACAAGTTCTCATCTGTTTCCTGTCATTTTCTCTGAATTATCCATGTTTTCATGTAGTTTCCTATATTCTGCCTTCTGGTCCAAGTATTAGCTTTGCCCACTTTATCAAACAACTTCCTACACACTGTTATGAACTGAGGCAGCTCGGGAACATTGTCTCTCAACTGTGTTATAGAGTGTAGTACTATATTTCAGTGAAGTGTAAGGCTTTCCAAAGCTGCCGAACGTGTTTCTTTCTCTATTTCAATGGTATTCTGCCTTGTATAACACACATTTACCACTCTAGTCTCCTTTAACTAAAGAATATAGGATTCATACAGTGATTCATGTGATCCTAACTCGAATTAAGGATTTCCCGGATCTTAGCTACCTTTACTACACTAAGAACTGACTGGAGAATCTCTTTGAGCTGTTCTAAACAAGTTCTCAGCTGTTTACAGTCATTTTCTCTGAATTATTCATGTTTTCATGTAGTTTCCTATATTCTGCCTTCTGGACCAAGTATAAGCTTTGCCCACTTTATCAAACAACTTCCTACACACTGTTATGAACTTAGGCAGCTCGGGAACATTGTCTCTCAACTGTGTTATAGAGTGTAGTACTACATTTCAGTGAAGTGTAAGGCTTTCCAAAGCTGCCAAACGTGTTTAATTCTCTATTTCAATGGTATTCTACCTTGTATAACACACATTTAGCACTCTAGTCTCCTTTAAGTAAAGAATATAGGATTCATACAGTGTTTCATGTCATCTTAACTCGAAATAAGGATTTCCCGGATCTTAGCTACATTTACTACAATAAGAACTGAATGGAGAATCTCTTTGATCTGTTCTAAACAAGTTCTCATCTGTTTCCAGTCATTTTCTCTGAATTATCCATGTTTTCATGTAGTTTCCTTTATTCTGTCTTCTGGTCCAAGTATAAGCTTTGCCCACTTTATCAAACAACTTCCTACACACTGTTATGAACTGAGGCAGCTCGGGAACATTGTCTCTCAACTGTGTTATAGAGTGTAGTACTACATTTCAGTGAAGTGTAAGGCTTTCCAAAGCTGCCGAACGTGTTTCTTTCTCTATTTCAATGGTATTCTGCCTTGTATAACACACATTTACCACTCTAGTCACCTTTAAGTAAAGAATATAGGATTCATACAGTGTTTCATGTGATCTTAACTCGAATGAAGGATTTCCTGGATGTTAGCTACCTTTACTACGCTAAGAACTGACTGGAGAATCTCTTTGAGCTGTTCTAAACAAGTTCTCATCTGTTTACAGTCATTTTCTCTGAATTATCCATGTTTTCATGTAGTTTCCTATATTCTGCCTTCTGGTCCAAGTATAAGCTTTTCCCACTGTATCAAACAACTTCCTACACACTGCTATGAACTGAGGCAGCTCGAGAACATTGTCTCTCAACTGTGTTACAGAGTTTAGTACTATATTTCAGTGAAGTGTAAGGCTTTCCAAAGCTGCCGAAAGTGTTTCTTTCTCTATTTCAATGGTATTCTGCCTTGTAAAACACACATTTACCACTCCAGTCTCCTTGAAGTAAAGAATATAGGATTCCTACAGTGTTTCAAGTCATCTTAACAGAAATTAAGGATTTCCCGGATCTTAGCTACCTTTTCTACACTAAGAACTGATTTGGAGAATCTCTTTCAGCTGTTCTAAACAAGTTCTCATCTGTTTCCAGTCATTTTCTCTGAATTATCCATGTTTTCATGTAGTTTCCTATATTCTGCCTTCTGGTCCAAGTATAAGCTTTTCCCACTTTATCAAACAACTTCCTACACACTGTTATGAACTGAGGCAGCTCGGGAACACTGTCTCTCAACTGTGTTATAGAGTGTAGTACTACATTTCAGTGAAGTTTAAGGCTTTCCAAAGCTGCCGAACGTGTTTCTTTCTCTATCTCAATGGTATTCTGCGTTGTAAAACACACATTTACCACTCCAGTCTCCTTTAAGTAAAGAATATAGGATTCCTACAGTGTTTCAAGTCATCTTAACTCGAATTAAGGATTTCCCGGATCTTAGCTACCTTTTCTACACTAAGAACTGATTTGGAGAATCTCTTTCATCGGTTCTAAACAAGTTCTCATCTGTTTCCTGTCATTTTCTCTGAATTATCCATGTTTTCATGTAGTTTCCTATATTCTGCCTTCTGGTCCAAGTATTAGCTTTGCCCACTTTATCAAACAACTTCCTACACACTGTTATGAACTGAGGCAGCTCGGGAACATTGTCTCTCAACTGTGTTATAGAGTGTAGTACTACATTTCAGTGAAGTGTAAGGCTTTCCTAAGCTGCCGAACGTGTTTCTTTCTCTATTTCAATGGTATTCCGCCTTGTATAACACACATTTACCACTCTAATCTCCTTTAAGTAAAGAATATAGGATTCATACAGTGTTTCTTGTGATCCTAACTCGAATTAAGGATTTCCCGGATCTTAGCTACCTTTACTACACTAAGAACTGACTGGAGAATCTCTTTGAGCTGTTCTAAACAAGTTCTCATCTGTTTCCAGTCATTTTCTCTGAATTATCCATGTTTTCATGTAGTTTCCTATATTCTGCCTTCTGGACCAAGTATAAGCTTTGCCCACTTTACCAAACAACTTCCTACACACTGTTATGAACTGAGGCAGCTCGGGAATATTGTCTCTCAACTGTGTTATAGAATGTAGTACTACATTTCAGTGAAGTGTAAGGCTTTCCAAAGCTGCCGAACGTGTTTCTTTCTCTATTTCAATGGTATTCTGCCTTGTAAAACACACATTTACCACTCAAGTCTCCTTGAAGTAAAGAATATAGGATTCCTACAGTGTTTCATGTGATCTTGTATAACACACATTTACCACTCTAGTCACCTTTAAGTAAAGAATATAGGATTCATACAGTGTTTCATGTGATCTTAACTCGAATTAAGGATTTCCTGGATGTTAGCTACCTTTACTACGCTAAGAACTGACTGGAGAATCTCTTTGAGCTGTTCTAAACAAGTTCTCATCTCTTTACAGTCATTTTCTCTGAATTATCCATGTTTTCATGTAGTTTCCTATATTCTGCCTTCTGGTCCAAGTATAAGCTTTGCCCACTTTATCAAACAACTTCCTACACACTCCTATGAACTGAGGCAGCTCGGGAACATTGTCTCTCAACTGTGTTACAGAGTTTAGTACTATATTTCAGTGAAGTGTAAGGCTTTCCAAAGCTGCCGAAAGTGTTTCTTTCTCTATTTCAATGGTATTCTGCCTTGTAAAACACACATTTACCACTCCAGTCTCCTTGAAGTAAAGAATATAGGATTCCTACAGTGTTTCAAGTCATCTTAACTGAAATTAAGGATTTCCCGGATCTTAGCTACCTTTTCTACAGTAAGAACTGATTTGGAGAATCTCTTTCAGTTGTTCTAAACAAGTTCTCATCTGTTTCCAGTCATTTTCTCTGAATTATCCATGTTTTCATGTAGTTTCCTATATTCTGCCTTCTGGTCCAAGTATAAGCTTTTCCCACTTTATCAAACAACTTCCTACACACTGTTATGAACTGAGGCAGCTCGGGAACATTGTCTCTCAACTGTTTTATAGAGTGTAGTACTACATTTCAGTGAAGTGTAAGGCTTTCCAAAGCTGCCGAACGTGTTTCTTTCTCTATCTCAATGGTATTCTGCGTTGTAAAACACACATTTACCACTCCAGTCTCCTTTAAGTAAAGAATATAGGATTCCTACAGTGTTTCAAGTCATCTTAACTCGAATTAAGGATTTCCCCGATCTTAGCTACCTTTTCTACACTAAGAACTGATTTGGAGAATCTCTTTCATCGGTTCTAAACAAGTTCTCATCTGTTTCCTGTCATTTTCTCTGAATTATCCATGTTTTCATGTAGTTTCCTATATTCTGCCTTCTGGTCCAAGTATTAGCTTTGCCCACTTTATCAAACAACTTCCTACACACTGTTATGAACTGAGGCAGCTCGGGAACATTGTCTCTCAACTGTGTTATATAGTGTAGTACTACATTTCAGTGAAGTGTAAGGCTTTCCAAAGCTGCCGAACGTGTTTCTTTCTCTATTTCAATGGTATTCTGCCTTGTATAACACACATTTACCACTCTAGTCTCCTTTAAGTAAAGAATATAGGATTCATACAGTGTTTCATGTGATCCTAACTCGAATTAAGGATTTCCCGGATCTTAGCTACCTTTACTACACTAAGAACTGACTGGAGAATCTCTTTTAGCTGTTCTAAACAATTTCTCATCTCTTTCCAGTCATTTTCTCTGAATTATCCATGTTTTCATGTAGTTTCCTATATTCCGCCTTCTGGACCAAGTATAAGCTTTGCCCACTTTATCAAACAACTTCCTACACACTGTTATGAACTGAGGCAGCTCGGGAACATTGTCTCTCAACTGTGTTATAGAGTGTAGTACTACATTTCAGTGAAGTGTAAGGCTTTCCAAAGCTGCCAAACGTGTTTAATTCTCTATTTCAATGGTATTCTACCTTGTATAACACACATTTAGCACTCTAGTCTCCTTTAAGTAAAGAATATAGGATTCATACAGTGTTTCATGTCATCTTAACTCGAAATAAGGATTTCCCGGATCTTAGCTACATTTACTACAATAAGAACTGACTGGAGAATCTCTTTGAGCTGTTCTAAACAAGTTCTCATCTGTTTACAGTCATTTTCTCTGAATTATCCATGTTTTCATGTAGTTTCCTATATTCTGCCTTCTGGTCCAAGTATAAGCTTTGCCCACTTTATCAAACAACTTCCTACACACTGCTATGAACTGAGGCAGCTCGCGAACATTGTCTCTCAACTGTGTTACAGAGTTTAGTACTATATTTCAGTGAAGTGTAAGGCTTTCCAAAGCTGCCGAAAGTGTTTCTTTCTCTATTTCAATGGTATTCTGCCTTGTAAAACACACATTTACCACTCCAGTCTCCTTGAAGTAAAGAATATAGGATTCCTACAGTGTTTCAAGTCATCTTAACTGAAATTAAGGATTTCCCGGATCTTAGCTACCTTTTCTACACTAAGAACTGATTTGGAGAATCTCTTTCAGCTGTTCTAAACAAGTTCTCATCTGTTTCCAGTCATTTTCTCTGAATTATCCATGTTTTCATGTAGTTTCCTATATTCTGCCTTCTGGTCCAAGTATAAGCTTTTCCCACTTTATCAAACAACTTCCTACACACTGTTATGAACTGAGGCAGCTCGGGAACATTGTCTCTCAACTGTCTTATAGAGTGTAGTACTACATTTCAGTGAAGTGTAAGGCTTTCCAAAGCTGCCGAACGTGTTTCTTTCTCTATCTCAATGGTATTCTGCGTTGTAAAACACACATTTACCACTCCAGTCTCCTTTAAGTAAAGAATATAGGATTCCTACAGTGTTTCAAGTCATCTTAACTCGAATTAAGGATTTCCCGGATCTTAGCTACCTTTTCTACACTAAGAACTGATTTGGAGAATCTCTTTCATCGGTTCTAAACAAGTTCTCATCTGTTTCCTGTCATTTTCTCTGAATTATCCATGTTTTCATGTAGTTTCCTATATTCTGCCTTCTGGTCCAAGTATTAGCTTTGCCCACTTTATCAAACAACTTCCTACACACTGTTATGAACTGCGGCAGCTCGGGAACATTGTCTCTCAACTGTCTTATAGAGTGTAGTACTACATTTCAGTGAAGTTTAAGGCTTTCCAAAGCTGCCGAACGTGTTTCTTTCTCTATTTCAATGGTATTCTGCCTTGTATAACACACATTTACCACTCTAGTCTCCTTTAAGTAAAGAATATAGGATTCCTACAGTGTTTCAAGTCATCTTAACTTGTATTAAGGATTTCCCGGATCTTAGCTACCTTTTCTACACTAAGATTTGGAGAATCTCTTTGAGCTGTTCTAAACAAGTTCTCATCTGTTTCCAGTCATTTTCTCTGAATTATCCATGTTTTCATGTAGTTTCCTATATTCTGCCTTCTGGTCCAAGTATAAGCTTTGCCCACTTTATCAAACAACTTCCTACACACTGTTATGAACTGAGGTAGCTCATGTACATTGTCCCTCAACTGTGTTATAGAGTGTAGTACTATATTTTAGTGAAGTGTAAGGCTTTCCAAAGCTGCCGAAAGTGTTTCTTTCTCTATTTCAATGGTATTCTGCCTTGTATAACACACATTTACCACTCTAGTCTCCTTTAAGTAAAGAATATAGGATTCATACAGTGATTCATGTGATCCTAACTCGAATTAAGGATTTCCCGGATCTTAGCTACCTTTACTACACTAAGAACTGACTGGAGAATCTCTTTGAGCTGTTCTAAACAATTTCTCATCTCTTTCCAGTCATTTTCTCTGAATTATCCATGTTTTCATGTAGTTTCCTATATTCTGCCTTCTGGACCAAGTATAAGCTTTGCCCACTTTATCAAACAACTTCCTACACACTGTTATGAACTGAGGCAGCTCGGGAACATTGTCTCTCAACTGTGTTATAGAGTGTAGTACTACATTTCAGTGAAGTGTAAGGCTTTCCAAAGCTGCCAAACGTGTTTAATTCTCTATTTCAATGGTAATCTACCTTGTATAACACACATTTAGCACTCTAGTCTCCTTTAAGTAAAGAATATAGGATTCATACAGTGTTTCATGTCATCTTAACTCGAAATAAGGATTTCCCGGATCTTAGCTACATTTACTACAATAAGAACTGAATGGAGAATCTCTTTGAGCTGTTCTAAACAAGTTCTCATCTGTTTACAGTCATTTTCTCTGAATTATCCATGTTTTCATGTAGTTTCCTATATTCTGCCTTCTGGTCCAAGTATAAGCTTTGCCCACTTTATCAAACAACTTCCTACACACTGTTATGAACTGAGGCAGCTCGGGAACATTGTCTCTCAACTGTGTTATAGAGTGTAGTACTACATTTCAGTGAAGTGTAAGGCTTTCCAAAGCTGCCGAACGTGTTTCTTTCTCTATCTCAATGGTATTCTGCGTTGTAAAACACACATTTACCACTCCAGTCTCCTTTAAGTAAAGAATATAGGATTCCTACAGTGTTTCAAGTCATCTTAACTCGAATTAAGGATTTCCCGGATCTTAGCTACCTTTTCTAAACTAAGAACTGATTTAGAGAATCTCTTTCATCAGTTCTAAACAAGTTCTCATCTGTTTCCTGTCATTTTCTCTGAATTATCCATGTTTTCATGTAGTTTCCTATATTCTGCCTTCTGGTCCTAGTATAAGCTTTGCCCACTTTATCAAACAACTTCCTACACACTGTTATGAACTGAGGCAGCTCGGGAACATTGTCTCTCAACTGTGTTATAGAGTGTAGTACTACATTTCAGTGAAGTGTAAGGCTTTCCAAAGCTGCCAAACGTGTTTAATTCTCTATTTCAATGGTATTCTACCTTGTATAAGACACATTTAGCACTCTAGTCTCCTTTAAGTAAAGAATATAGGATTCATACAGTTTTTCATGTGATCTTAACTTGAATTAAGGATTTCCCGGATCTTAGCTATATTTACTACAATAAGAACTGAATGGAGAATCTCTTTGAGCTGTTCTAAACAAGTTCTCATCTGTTTACGGTCATTTTGTCTGAATTATCCATGTTTTCATGTAGTTTCCTATATTCTGCCTTCTGGTCCAAGTATAAGCTTTGCCCACTTTATCAAACAACTTCCTACACACTGTTATGAACTGAGGCAGCTCGGGAACATTGTCTCTCAACTGTGTTATAGAGTGTAGTACTACTTTTCAGTGAAGTGTAAGGCTTTCCAAAGCTGCCGAACGTGTTTCTTTCTCTATTTCAATGGCATTCTGCCTTGTATAACACACATTTAGCACTCTAGTCTCCTTTAAGTAAAGAATATAGGATTCATACAGTGTTTCATGTGATCTTAACTCGAATTAAGGATTTCCCGGATCTTAGCTACATTTACTACAATAAGAACTGACTGGAGAATCTCTTTGAGCTGTGCTAAACAAGTTCTCATCTGTTTACAGTCATTTTCCCTGAATTATCCATGTTTTCATGTAGTTTCCTCTATTCTGCCTTCTGGTCCAAGTATAAGCTTTGCCCACTTTATCAAACAACTTCCTACACACTGTTATGAACGGAGGCAGCTCGGGAACATTGTCTCTCAACTGTGTTATAGAGTGTAGTACTACATTTCAGTGAAGTGTAAGGCTTTCCAAAGCTGCCGAAAGTGTTTCTTTCTCTATTTCAATGGTATTCTGCCTTGTATAACACACATTTACCACTCTAGTCTCCTTTAAGTAAAGAATATAGGATTCATACAGTGTTTCATGTGATCTTAACTCGAATTAAGGATTTCCGGGATCTTAGCTACCTTTACTACGCTAAGAACTGACTGGAGAATCTCTTTGAGCTGTTCTAAACCAGTTCTCATCTGTTTACAGTCATTTTCTCTGAATTATCCTTGTTTTCATGTAGTTTCCTATATTCTGCCTTCTGGTCCAAGTATAAGCTTTTCCCACTTTATCAAACAACTTCCTACACACTGTTATGAACTGAGGCAGCTCGGGAACATTGTCTCTCAACTGTGTTATAGAGTGTAGTACTACATTTCAGTGAAGTGTAAGGCTTTCCAAAGCTGCCGAACGTGTTTCTTTCTCTATCTCAATGGTATTCTGCGTTGTAAAACACACATTTACCACTCCAGTCTCCTTTAAGTAAAGAATATAGGATTCCTACAGTGTTTCAAGTCATCTTAACTCGAATTAAGGATTTCCCGGATCTTAGCTACCTTTTCTACACTAAGAACTGATTTAGAGAATCTCTTTCATCGGTTCTAAACAAGTTCTCATCTGTTTCCTGTCATTTTCTCTGAATTATCCATGTTTTCATGTAGTTTCCTATATTCTGCCTTCTGGTCCAAGTATAAGGTTTGCCCACTTTATCAAACAACTTCCTACACACTGTTATGAACTGAGGCAGCTCGGGAACATTGTCTCTCAACTGTGTTATAGAGTGTAGTACTACATTTCAGTGAAGTGTAAGGCTTTCCAAAGCTGCCGAACGTGTTTCTTTCTCTATTTCAATGGTATTCTGCCTTGTATAACACACATTTACCACTCTAGTCTCCTTTAAGTAAAGAATATAGGATTCATACAGTGTTTCATGTGATCTTAACTCGAATTAAGGATTTCCGGGATCTTAGCTACCTTTACTACGCTAAGAACTGACTGGAGAATCTCTTTGAGCTGTTCTAAACCAGTTCTCATCTGTTTACAGTCATTTTCTCTGAATTATCCTTGTTTTCATTTAGTTTCCTATATTCTGCCTTCTGGTCCAAGTATAAGCTTTGCCCACTTTATCAAACAACTTCCTACACACTGTTATGAACTGAGGCAGCTCGGGAACATTGTCTCTCAACTGTGTTACAGAGTTTAGTACTATATTTCAGTGAAGTGTAAGGCTTTCCAAAGCTGCCGAAAGTGTTTCTTTCTCTATTTCAATGGTATTCTGCCTTGTAAAACACACATTTACCACTCCAGTCTCCTTTAAGTAAAGAATATAGAATTCCTACAGTGTTTCAAGTCATCTTAACTCGAATTAAGGATTTCCCGGATCTTAGCTACCTTTTCTACACTAAGAACTGATTTGGAGAATCTCTTTCAGCTGTTCTAAACAAGTTCTCATCTGTTTCCTGTCATTTTCTCTGAATTATCCATGTTTTCATGTAGTTTCCTATATTCTGCCTTCTGGTCCAAGTATAAGCTTTTCCCACTTTATCAAACAACTTCCTACACACTGTTATGAACTGAGGCAGCTCGGGAACATTGTCTCTCAACTGTGTTATAGAGTGTAGTACTACATTTCAGTGAAGTGTAAGGCTTTCCAAAGCTGCCGAACGTGTTTCTTTCTCTATCTCAATGGTATTCTGCGTTGTAAAACACACATTTACCGCTCCAGTCTCCTTTAAGTAAAGAATATAGGATTCCTACAGTGTTTCAAGTCATCTTAACTCGAATTAAGGATTTCCCGGATCTTAGCTACCTTTTCTACACTAAGAACTGATTTGGAGAATCTCTTTCATCGGTTCTAAACAAGTTCTCATCTGTTTCCTGTCATTTTCTCTGAATTATCCATGTTTTCATGTAGTTTCCTATATTCTGCCTTCTGGTCCAAGTATTAGCTTTGCCCACTTTATCAAACAACTTCCTACACACTGTTATGAACTGCGGCAGCTCGGGAACATTGTCTCTCAACTGTCTTATAGAGTGTAGTACTACATTTCAGTGAAGTTTAAGGCTTTCCAAAGCTGCCGAACGTGTTTCTTTCTCTATTTCAATGGTATTCTGCCTTGTATAACACACATTTACCACTCTAGTCTCCTTTAAGTAAAGAATATAGGATTCATACAGTGTTTCAAGTCATCTTAACTTGTATTAAGGATTTCCCGGATCTTAGCTACCTTTTCTACACTAAGATTTGGAGAATCTCTTTGAGCTGTTCTAAACAAGTTCTCATCTGTTTCCAGTCATTTTCTCTGAATTATCCATGTTTTCATGTAGTTTCCTATATTTTGCCTTCTGGACCAAGTATAAGCTTTGCCCACTTTATCAAACAACTTCCTACACACTGTTATGAACTGAGGCAGCTCGGGAACATTGTCTCTCAACTGTGTTATAGAGTGTAGTACTACATTTCAGTGAAGTGTAAGGCTTTCCAAAGCTGCCAAACGTGTTTAATTCTCTATTTCAATGGTATTCTGCCTTGTAAAACACACATTTACCACTCCAGTCTCCTTGAAGTAAAGAATATAGGATTCCTACTGTGTTTCAAGTCATCTTAACTGAAATTAAGGATTTCCCGGATCTTAGCTACCTTTTCTACACTAAGAACTGATTTGGAGAATCTCTTTCAGTTGTTCTAAACAAGTTCTCATCTGTTTCCAGTCATTTTCTCTGAATTATCCATGTTTTCATGTAGTTTCCTATATTCTGCCTTCTGGTCCAAGTATAAGCTTTTCCCACTTTATCAAACAACTTCCTACACACTGTTATGAACTGAGGCAGCTCGGGAACATTGTCTCTCAACTGTGTTATAGAGTGTAGTACTACATTTCAGTGAAGTGTAAGGCTTTCCAAAGCTGCCGAACGTGTTTCTTTCTCTATCTCAATGGTATTCTGCGTTGTAAAACACACATTTACCACTCCAGTCTCCTTTAAGTAAAGAATATAGGATTCCTACAGTGTTTCAAGTCATCTTAACTCGAATTAAGGATTTCCCGGATCTTAGCTACCTTTTCTACACTAAGAACTGATTTGGAGAATCTCTTTCATCGGTTCTAAACAAGTTCTCATCTGTTTCCTGTCATTTTCTCTGAATTATCCATGTTTTCATGTAGTTTCCTATATTCTGCCTTCTGGTCCAAGTATTAGCTTTGCCCACTTTATCAAACAACTTCCTACACACTGTTATGAACTGAGGCAGCTCGGGAACATTGTCTCTCAACTGTGTTATAGAGTGTAGTACTACATTTCAGTGAAGTGTAAGGCTTTCCAAAGCTGCCGAACGTGTTTCTTTCTCTATTTCAATGGTATTCTGCCTTGTATAACACACATTTACCACTCGAGTCTCCTTTAAGTAAAGAATATAGGATTCATACAGTGTTTCATGTGATCTTAACTGGATTTAAGGATTTCCCTTATCTTACCTACCTTTTCTACACTAAGAACTGACTTGGAGATTCTCTTTCAGCTGTTCTAAAGAAGTTCTCATCTGTTTACAGTCATTTTCACTGAATTATTCATGTTTTCATGTAGTTTCCTATATTCTGCCTTCTGGCCCAAGTATAAGCTTTGCCCACTTTATCAAACAACTTCCTACACACTGTTATGAACTGAGGTAGCTCGGGAACATTGTCTCTAAAATGTGTTATAGAGTGTAGTACTACATTTCAGTGAATTGTAAGACTTCCTAGTTTCCTATATTCTGCCTTCTGGCCCTAGTATAAGCTTTGCCCACTTTATCAAACAACTTCCTACACACTGTTAAGTAATGAGGCAGCTATTGAACATTGTCTCTCAACTTTGTTATAGAGTGTAGTACTACATTTCAGTGAAGTGTAAGGCTTTCCAAAGCTGCCGAACGTGTTTCTTTCTCTATTTCAATGGTATTCTGCCTTGTATAACACACATTTACCACTCTAGTCTCCTTTAAGTAAAGAATATAGGATTCATTAAGTGTTTCATGTGATCTTAACTGGAATTAAGGATTTCCATTATCTTAGCTACATTTTCTACACTAAGAACTGACTTGGAGATTCTCTTTCAGCTGTTCTAAACAAGTTCTCATCTGTTTACAGTCATTTTCACTGAATTATTCATGTTTTCATGTAGTTTCCTATATTCTGCCTTCTGGTCCAAGTATAAGATTTGCCCACTTTATCAAACAACTTCCTACACACTGTTAAGTAATGAGGCAGCTATTGAACATTGTCTCTCAACTTTGTTATAGAGTGTAGTACTACATTTCAGTGAAGTGTAAGGCTTTCCTAGTTTCCTATATTCTGCCTTCTGGCCCTAGTATAAGCTTTGCCCACTTTATCAAACAACTTCCTACACACTGTTAAGTAATGAGGCAGCTATTGAACATTGTCTCTCAACTTTGTTATAGAGTGTAGTACTACATTTCAGTGAAGTGTAAGGCTTTCCAAAGCTGCCGAACGTGTTTCTTTCTCTATTTTAATGGTATTCTGCCTTGTATAACACACATTTACAACTCGAGTCTCCTTTAAGTAAAGAATATAGGATTCATACAGTGTTTCATGTGATCTTAACTGGATTTAAGGATTTCCCTTATCTTACCTACCTTTTCTACACTAAGAACTGACTTGGAGATTCTCTTTCAGCTGTTCTAAAGAAGTTCTCATCTGTTTACAGTCATTTTCACTGAATTATTCATGTTTTCATGTAGTTTCCTATATTCTGCCTTCTGGCCCAAGTATAAGCTTTGCCCACTTTATCAAACAACTTCCTACACACTGTTATGAACTGAGGTAGCTCGGGAACATTGTCTCTAAAATGTGTTATAGAGTGTAGTACTACATTTCAGTGAATTGTAAGCCTTTCCTAGTTTCCTATATTCTGCCTTCTGGCCCTAGTATAAGCTTTGCCCACTTTATCAAACAACTTCCTACACACTGTTAAGTAATGAGGCAGCTATTGAACATTGTCTCTCAACTTTGTTATAGAGTGTAGTACTACATTTCAGTGAAGTGTAAGGCTTTCCAAAGCTGCCGAACGTGTTTCTTTCTCTATTTCAATGGTATTCTGCCTTGTATAACACACATTTACCACTCTAGTCTCCTTTAAGTAAAGAATATAGGATTCATTAAGTGTTTCATGTGATCTTAACTGGAATTAAGGATTTCCATTATCTTAGCTACATTTTCTACACTAAGAACTGACTTGGAGATTCTCTTTCAGCTGTTCTAAACAAGTTCTCATCTGTTTACAGTCATTTTCACTGAATTATTCATGTTTTCATGTAGTTTCCTATATTCTGCCTTCTGGTCCAAGTATAAGATTTGCCCACTTTATCAAACAACTTCCTACACACTGTTAAGTACTGAGGAAGCTATTGAACATTGTCTCTCAACTGTGTTATAGAGTGTAGTACTACATTTCAGTGAAGTGTAAGGCTTTGCAAAGCTGCCGAACGTGTTTCTTTCTCTATTTTAATGGTATTCTGCCTTGTATAACACACATTTACCACTCGAGTCTCCTTTAAGTAAAGAATATAGGATTCATACAGTGTTTCATGTGATCTTAACTGGAATTAAGGATTTCCCTTATCTTACCTACCTTTTCTACACTAAGAACTGACTTGGAGATTCTCTTTCAGCTGTTCTAAACAAGTTCTCATCTGTTTACAGTCATTTTCACTGAATTATTCATGTTTTCATGTAGTTTCCTATATTCTGCCTTCTGGCCCAAGTATAAGCTTTGCCCACTTTATCAAACAACTTCCTACACACTGTTATGAACTGAGGCAGCTCGGGAACATTGTCTCTAAAATGTGTTATAGAGTGTAGTACTACATTTCAGTGAAGTGTAAGGCTTTCCTAGTTTCCTATATTCTGCCTTCTGGCCCTAGTATAAGCTTTGCCCACTTTATCAAACAACTTCCTACACACTGTTAAGTAATGAGGCAGCTATTGAACATTGTCTCTGAACTTTGTTATAGAGTGTAGTACTACATTTCAGTGAAGTGTAAGGCTTTCCAAAGCTGCCGAACGTGTTTCTTTCTCTATTTCAATGGTATTCTGCCTTGAATAACACACATTTACCACTCTAGTCTCCTTTAAGTAAAGAATATAGGATTCATAAAGTGTTTCATGTGATCTTAACTGGAATTAAGGATTTCCATTATCTTAGCTACATTTTCTACACTAAGAACTGACTTGGAGATTCTCTTTCAGCTGTTCTAAACAAGTTCTCATCTGTTTACAGTCATTTTCACTGAATTATTCATGTTTTCATGTAGTTTCCTATATTCTGACTTCTGGTCCAAGTATAAGCTTTGCCCACTTTATCAAACAACTTCCTACACACTGTTAAGTACTGAGGCAGCTATTGAACATTGTCCCTCAACTGTGTTATAGATTGTAGTACTACATTTCAGTGAAGTGTAAGGCTTTGCAAAGCTGCCGAACGTGTTTCTTTCTCTATTTTAATGGTATTCTGCCTTGTATAACACACATTTACCACTGTAGTCTCCTTTAAGTAAAGAATATAGGATTCATACAGTGTTTCATGTGATCTTAACTGGAATTAAGGATTTTCCGGATTTAGCTACCTTTTCTACACTAAGAACTGACTTGGAGGATCTCTTTCAGCTGTTCTAAAACAAGTTCTCATCTGTTTACAGTCATTTTCACTGAATTATTCATGTTTTCATGTAGTTTCCTATATTCTGCCTTCTGCTTCAAGTATAAGCTTTGCCCACTTTATCAAACAACTTCCTACACACTGTTATGAACTGAGGCAGCTCGGGAACATTGTCTTTCTACTGTGTTATAGAGTGTAGTACTACATTTCAGTGAAGTGTAAGGCTTTCCAAAGCTGCCGAACGTGTTTCTTTCTCTATTTCAGTGGTATTCTGCCTTGTATAACACACATTTACCACTCGAGTCTCCTTTAAGTAAAGAATATAGGATTCATACAGTGTTTCATGTGATCTTAACTGGAATTAAGGATTTTCCTTATCTTAGCTACCTTTTCTACACTAAGAACTGACTTGGAGATTCTCTGTCAGCTGTTCTAAACAAGTTCTCATCTGTTTACAGTCATTTTCACTGAATTATTCATGTTTTCATGTAGTTTCCTATATTCGGCCTTCTGGCCCAAGTATAAGCTTTGCCCACTTTATCAGACAACTTCCTCCACACTGTTATGAACTGAGGGAGCTAGGTAACATTGTCTCTCAACTGTGTGATAGAGTGTAGTATTACATGTCAGTGAAGTGTAAGGCTTTCCAAAGCTGCCGAATGTGTTTCTTTCTCTATTTCAATGGTATTCTGCCTTGTATAACACACATTTACCACTCGAGTCTCCTTTAAGTAAAGAATATAGGATTCATACAGTGTTTCATGTGATCTTAACTGGAATTAAGGATTTCCCTTATCTTACCTACCTTTTCTACACTAAGAACTGACTTGGAGATTCTCTTTCAGCTGTTCTAAACAAGTTCTCATCTGTTTACAGTCATTTTCACTGAATTAATCATGTTTTCATGTAGTTTCCTATATTCTGCCTTCTGGTCCAAGTATAAGCTTTGCCCACTTTATCAAACAACTTCCTATACACTGTTAAGTACTGAGGCAGCTATTGAACATTGTCTCTCAACTGTGTTATAGAGTGTAGTACTACATTTCAGTGAAGTGTAAGGCTTTCCAAAGCTGCCGAACGTGTTTCTTTCTCTATTTTAATGGTATACTGCCTTGTATAACACACATTTACCACTCTAGTCGCCTTTAAGTAAAGAATATAGGATTCACACAGTGTTTCATGTAATCTTAACTCGAATTAAGTATTTCCCGGATCTTAGCTACCTTTTCTACACTAAGAACTGACCTGGAGAATCTCTTTCAGCTGTTCTAAACATGTTCTCATCTGTTTACAGTCATTTTCACTGAATTAATCATGTTTTCATGTAGTTTCCTATATTCTGCATTCTGGTCCAAGTATAAGCTTTGCCAACTTTATCAAACAATTTCCAACACCTTGTTATGAACTGAGGCAGCTTGGGAACATTGTCTCTCAACTGTGTTATAGAGTGTAGTACTACATTTCAGTGAAGTGTAAGGCTTTCCAAAGCTGCCGAACGTGTTTCTTTCTCTATTTCAATGGTATTCTGCCTTGTATAACACACATTTACCACTCTAGTCTCCTTTACGTAAAGAATATAGGATGCACACAGTGTTTCATGTGATCTTAACTGGAATTAAGGGTTTCCCTTATCTTAGCTACCTTTTCCACACTAAGAACTGACTTGGAGATTCTCTTTCAGCTGTTCTAAACAAGTTCTCATCTGTTTACAGTCATTTTCACTGAATTATTCATGTTTTCATGTAGTTTCCTATATTCTGCCTTCTGGTCCAAGTATAAGCTTTCCCCACTTTATCAAACAACTTCCTACACACTGTTATGAACTGAGGGAGCTAGGGAACATTGTCTCATAACTGTGTTATAGAGTGTAGTACTACATTTCAGTGAAGTGTAAGGCATTCCAAAGCTGCCAAACGTGTTTCTTTCTCTATTTCAATAGTATTCTGCCTTGTATAACACACATTTACCACTCTAGTCTCCTTTAAGTAAAGAATATAGGATTCATACAGTGTTTCATGTGATCTTTACTGGAATTAAAAATTTCCCGGATCTTAGCTACCCTTTCTACACTAAGAACTGACTTGGAGATTCTCTTTCAGCTGTTCTAAAGAAGTTCTCATCTGTTTACAGTCATTTTCACTGAATTATTCATGTTTTCATGTAGTTTCCTATATTCTGCCTTCTGGCCCAAGTATAAGCTTTGCCCACTTTATCAAACAACTTCCTACACACTGTTAAGTAATGAGGCAGCTATTGAACATTGTCTCTCAACTTTGTTATAGAGTGTAGTACTACATTTCAGTGAAGTGTAAGGCTTTCCAAAGCTGCCGAACGTGTTTCTTTCTCTATTTCAATGGTATTCTGCCTTGTATAACACACATTTACCACTCTAGTCTCCTTTAACTAAAGAATATAGGATTCATAAAGTGTTTCATGTGATCTTAACTGGAATTAAGGATTTCCATTATCTTAGCTACATTTTCTACACTAAGAACTGACTTGGAGATTCTCTTTCAGCTGTTCTAAACAAGTTCTCATCTGTTTACAGTCATTTTCACTGAATTATTCATGTTTTCATGTAGTTTCCTATATTCTGCCTTCTGGTCCAAGTATAAGCTTTGCCCACTTTATCAAACAACTTCCTACACACTGTTAAGTACTGAGGCAGCTATTGAACATTGTCTCTCAACTGTGTTATAGAGTGTAGTACTACATTTCAGTGAAGTGTAAGGCTTTGCAAAGCTGCCGAACGTGTTTCTTTCTCTATTTTAATGGTATTCTGCCTTGTATAACACACATTTACCACTCGAGTCTCCTTTAAGTAAAGAATATAGGATTCATACAGTGTTTCATGTGATCTTAACTGGAATTAAGGATTTCCCTTATCTTACCTACCTTTTCTACACTAAGAACTGACTTGGAGATTCTCTTTCAGCTGTTCTAAAGAAGTTCTCATCTGTTTACAGTCATTTTCACTGAATTAATCATGTTTTCATGTAGTTTCCTATATTCTGCCTTCTGGTCCAAGTATAAGCTTTGCCCACTTTATCAAACACCTTCCTATACACTGTTAAGTACTGAGGCAGCTATTGAACATTGTCTCTCAACTGTGTTATAGAGTGTAGTACTACATTTCAGTGAAGTGTAAGGCTTTCCAAAGCTGCCGAACGTGTTTCTTTCTCTATTTTAATGGTATACTGCCTTGTATAACACACATTTACCACTCTAGTCGCCTTTAAGTAAAGAATATAGGATTCACACAGTGTTTCATGTAATCTTAACTCGAATTAAGTATTTCCCGGATCTTAGCTACCTTTTCTACACTAAGAACTGACCTGGAGAATCTCTTTCAGCTGTTCTAAACATGTTCTCATGTGTTTACAGTCATTTTCACTGAATTAATCATGTTTTCATGTAGTTTCCTATATTCTGCACTCTGGTCCAAGTATAAGCTTTGCCAACTTTATCAAACAACTTCCTACACACTGTTAAGTAATGAGGCAGCTATTGAACATTGTCTCTCAACTTTGTTATAGAGTGTAGTACTACATTTCAGTGAAGTGTAAGGCTTTCCTAGTTTCCTATATTCTGCCTTCTGGCCCTAGTATAAGCTTTGCCCACTTTATCAAACAACTTCCTACACACTGTTAAGTAATGAGGCAGCTATTGAACATTGTCTCTCAACTTTGTTATAGAGTGTAGTACTACATTTCAGTGAAGTGTAAGGCTTTCCAAAGCTGCCGAACGTGTTTCTTTCTCTATTTTAATGGTATTCTGCCTTGTATAACACACATTTACCACTCGAGTCTCCTTTAAGTAAAGAATATAGGATTCATACAGTGTTTCATGTGATCTTAACTGGATTTAAGGATTTCCCTTATCTTACCTACCTTTTCTACACTAAGAACTGACTTGGAGATTCTCTTTCAGCTGTTCTAAAGAAGTTCTCATCTGTTTACAGTCATTTTCACTGAATTATTCATGTTTTCATGTAGTTTCCTATATTCTGCCTTCTGGCCCAAGTATAAGCTTTGCCCACTTTATCAAACAACTTCCTACACACTGTTATGAACTGAGGTAGCTCGGGAACATTGTCTCTAAGATGTGTTATAGAGTGTAGTACTACATTTCAGTGAATTGTAAGCCTTTCCTAGTTTCCTATATTCTGCCTTCTGGCCCTAGTATAAGCTTTGCCCACTTTATCAAACAACTTCCTACACACTGTTAAGTAATGAGGCAGCTATTGAACATTGTCTCTCAACTTTGTTATAGAGTGTAGTACTACATTTCAGTGAAGTGTAAGGCTTTCCAAAGCTGCCGAACGTGTTTCTTTCTCTATTTCAATGGTATTCTGCCTTGTATAACACACATTTACCACTCTAGTCTCCTTTAAGTAAAGAATATAGGATTCATTAAGTGTTTCATGTGATCTTAACTGGAATTAAGGATTTCCATTATCTTAGCTACATTTTCTACACTAAGAACTGACTTGGAGATTCTCTTTCAGCTGTTCTAAACAAGTTCTCATCTGTTTACAGTCATTTTCACTGAATTATTCATGTTTTCATGTAGTTTCCTATATTCTGCCTTCTGGTCCAAGTATAAGATTTGCCCACTTTATCAAACAACTTCCTACACACTGTTAAGTAATGAGGCAGCTATTGAACATTGTCTCTCAACTTTGTTATAGAGTGTAGTACTACATTTCAGTGAAGTGTAAGGCTTTCCTAGTTTCCTATATTCTGCCTTCTGGCCCTAGTATAAGCTTTGCCCACTTTATCAAACAACTTCCTACACACTGTTAAGTAATGAGGCAGCTATTGAACATTGTCTCTCAACTTTGTTATAGAGTGTAGTACTACATTTCAGTGAAGTGTAAGGCTTTCCAAAGCTGCCGAACGTGTTTCTTTCTCTATTTTAATGGTATTCTGCCTTGTATAACACACATTTACCACTCGAGTCTCCTTTAAGTAAAGAATATAGGATTCATACAGTGTTTCATGTGATCTTAACTGGATTTAAGGATTTCCCTTATCTTACCTACCTTTTCTACACTAAGAACTGACTTGGAGATTCTCTTTCAGCTGTTCTAAAGAAGTTCTCATCTGTTTACAGTCATTTTCACTGAATTATTCATGTTTTCATGTAGTTTCCTATATTCTGCCTTCTGGCCCAAGTATAAGCTTTGCCCACTTTATCAAACAACTTCCTACACACTGTTATGAACTGAGGTAGCTCGGGAACATTGTCTCTAAAATGTGTTATAGAGTGTAGTACTACATTTCAGTGAATTGTAAGCCTTTCCTAGTTTCCTATATTCTGCCTTCTGGCCCTAGTATAAGCTTTGCCCACTTTATCAAACAACTTCCTACACACTGTTAAGTAATGAGGCAGCTATTGAACATTGTCTCTCAACTTTGTTATAGAGTGTAGTACTACATTTCAGTGAAGTGTAAGGCTTTCCAAAGCTGCCGAACGTGTTTCTTTCTCTATTTCAATGGTATTCTGCCTTGTACAACACACATTTACCACTCTAGTCTCCTTTAAGTAAAGAATATAGGATTCATTAAGTGTTTCATGTTATCTTAACTGGAATTAAGGATTTCCATTATCTTAGCTACATTTTCTACACTAAGAACTGACTTGGAGATTCTCTTTCAGCTGTTCTAAACAAGTTCTCATCTGTTTACAGTCATTTTCACTGAATTATTCATGTTTTCATGTAGTTTCCTATATTCTGCCTTCTGGTCCAAGTATAAGATTTGCCCACTTTATCAAACAACTTCCTACACACTGTTAAGTACTGAGGAAGCTATTGAACATTGTCTCTCAACTGTGTTATAGAGTGTAGTACTACATTTCAGTGAAGTGTAAGGCTTTGCAAAGCTGCCGAACGTGTTTCTTTCTCTATTTTAATGGTATTCTGCCTTGTATAACACACATTTACCACTCGAGTCTCCTTTAAGTAAAGAATATAGGATTCATACAGTGTTTCATATGATCTTAACTGGAATTAAGGATTTCCCTTATCTTACCTACCTTTTCTACACTAAGAACTGACTTGGAGATTCTCTTTCAGCTGTTCTAAACAAGTTCTCATCTGTTTACAGTCATTTTCACTGAATTATTCATGTTTTCATGTAGTTTCCTATATTCTGCCTTCTGGCCCAAGTATAAGCTTTGCCCACTTTATCAAACAACTTCCTACACACTGTTATGAACTGAGGCAGCTCGGGAACATTGTCTCTAAAATGTGTTATAGAGTGTAGTACTACATTTCAGTGAAGTGTAAGGCTTTCCTAGTTTCCTATATTCTGCCTTCTGGCCCTAGTATAAGCTTTGCCCACTTTATCAAACAACTTCCTACACACTGTTAAGTAATGAGGCAGCTATTGAACATTGTCTCTGAACTTTGTTATAGAGTGTAGTACTACATTTCAGTGAAGTGTAAGGCTTTCCAAAGCTGCCGAACGTGTTTCTTTCTCTATTTCAATGGTATTCTGCCTTGAATAACACACATTTACCACTCTAGTCTCCTTTAAGTAAAGAATATAGGATTCATAAAGTGTTTCATGTGATCTTAACTGGAATTAAGGATTTCCATTATCTTAGCTACATTTTCTACACTAAGAACTGACTTGGAGATTCTCTTTCAGCTGTTCTAAACAAGTTCTCATCTGTTTACAGTCATTTTCACTGAATTATTCATGTTTTCATGTAGTTTCCTATATTCTGACTTCTGGTCCAAGTATAAGCTTTGCCCACTTTATCAAACAACTTCCTACACACTGTTAAGTACTGAGGCAGCTATTGAACATTGTCCCTCAACTGTGTTATAGATTGTAGTACTACATTTCAGTGAAGTGTAAGGCTTTGCAAAGCTGCCGAACGTGTTTCTTTCTCTATTTTAATGGTATTCTGCCTTGTATAACACACATTTACCACTGTAGTCTCCTTTAAGTAAAGAATATAGGATTCATACAGTGTTTCATGTGATCTTAACTGGAATTAAGGATTTTCCGGATTTAGCTACCTTTTCTACACTAAGAACTGACTTGGAGGATCTCTTTCAGCTGTTCTAAAACAAGTTCTCATCTGTTTACAGTCATTTTCACTGAATTATTCATGTTTTCATGTAGTTTCCTATATTCTGCCTTCTGCTTCAAGTATAAGCTTTGCCCACTTTATCAAACAACTTCCTACACACTGTTATGAACTGAGGCAGCTCGGGAACATTGTCTTTCTACTGTGTTATAGAGTGTAGTACTACATTTCAGTGAAGTGTAAGGCTTTCCAAAGCTGCCGAACGTGTTTCTTTCTCTATTTCAGTGGTATTCTGCCTTGTATAACACACATTTACCACTCGAGTCTCCTTTAAGTAAAGAATATAGGATTCATACAGTGTTTCATGTGATCTTAACTGGAATTAAGGATTTTCCTTATCTTAGCTACCTTTTCTACACTAAGAACTGACTTGGAGATTCTCTGTCAGCTGTTCTAAACAAGTTCTCATCTGTTTACAGTCATTTTCACTGAATTATTCATGTTTTCATGTAGTTTCCTATATTCGGCCTTCTGGCCCAAGTATAAGCTTTGCCCACTTTATCAGACAACTTCCTCCACACTGTTATGAACTGAGGGAGCTAGGTAACATTGTCTCTCAACTGTGTGATAGAGTGTAGTATTACATGTCAGTGAAGTGTAAGGCTTTCCAAAGCTGCCGAATGTGTTTCTTTCTCTATTTCAATGGTATTCTGCCTTGTATAACACACATTTACCACTCGAGTCTCCTTTAAGTAAAGAATATAGGATTCATACAGTGTTTCATGTGATCTTAACTGGAATTAAGGATTTCCCTTATCTTACCTACCTTTTCTACACTAAGAACTGACTTGGAGATTCTCTTTCAGCTGTTCTAAACAAGTTCTCATCTGTTTACAGTCATTTTCACTGAATTAATCATGTTTTCATGTAGTTTCCTATATTCTGCCTTCTGGTCCAAGTATAAGCTTTGCCCACTTTATCAAACAACTTCCTATAAACTGTTAAGTACTGAGGCAGCTATTGAACATTGTCTCTCAACTTTGTTATAGAGTGTAGTACTACATTTCAGTGAAGTGTAAGGCTTTCCTAGTTTCCTATATTCTGCACTCTGGTCCAAGTATAAGCTTTGCCCACTTTATCACACAACTTCCTAAACACTGTTATGAACTGAGGCAGCTCGGGAACATTGTCTCTAAAATATGTTTTATATTGTAGTACTACATTTCAGTGAAGTGTAAGGCTTTCCTAGTTTCCTATATTCTGCCTTGTGGCCCTAGTATAAGCTTTGCCCACTTTATCAAACAACTTCCTACACACTGTTAAGTAATGAGGCAGCTATTGAACATTGTCTCTCAACTTTGTTATAGAGTGTAGTACTACATTTCAGTGAAGTGTAAGGCTTTGCAAAGCTGCCGAACGTGTTTCTTTCTCTATTTCAATGGTATTCTGCCTTGTATAACACACATTTACCACTGTAGTCTCCTTTAAGTAAAGAATATAGGATTCATACAGTGTTTCATGTGATCTTAACTGGAATTAAGGATTTTCCGGATTTAGCTACCTTTTATACACTAAGAACTGACTTGGAGGATCTCTTTCAGCTGTTCTAAAACAAGTTCTCATCTGTTTACAGTCATTTTCACTGAATTATTCATGTTTTCATGTAGTTTCCTATATTCTGCCTTCTGGCCCAAGTATAAGCTTTGCCCACTTTATCAAACAACTTCCTACACACTGTTATGAACTGAGGCAGCTCGGGAACATTGTCTCTCAACTGTGTTATAGAGTGTAGTACTACATTTCAGTGAAGTGTAAGGCTTTCCAAAGCTGCCGAACGTGTTTCTTTCTCTATTTCAGTGGTATTCTGCCTTGTATAACACACATTTACCACTCGAGTCTCCTTTAAGTAAGGAATATAGGATTCATACAGTGTTTCATGTGATCTTAACTGGAATTAAGGATTTTCCTTATCTTAGCTACCTTTTCTACACTAAGAACTGACTTGGAGATTCTCTTTCAGCTGTTCTAAACAAGTTCTCATCGGTTTACAGTCATTTTCACTGAATTATTCATGTTTTCATGTAGTTTCCTATATTCGGCCTTCTGGCCCAAGTATAAGCTTTGCCCACTTTATCAGACAACTTCCTACACACTGTTATGAACTGAGGGAGCTAGGGAACATTGTCTCTCAACTGTGTGATAGAGTGTAGTACTACATGTCAGTGAAGTGTAAGGCTTTCCAAAGCTGCCGAATGTGTTTTTTTCTCTATTTCAATGGTATTCTGCTTTGTATAACACACATTTACCACTCTAGTTTCCTTTAAGTAAAGAATATAGGATTCATACAGTGTTTCATGTAATCTTAACTCGAATCAAGGATTTCCCGAATCTTAGCTACCTTTTCTACACTAAGAACTGACTTGGAGAATCTCTTTCAGCTGTTCTAAACAAGTTCTCATCTGTTTACAGTCATTTTCACTGAATTAATCCTGTTTTCATGTAGTTTCCTATATTCTGCCTTCTGGTCCAAGTATAAGCTTTGCCAACTTTATCAAACAACTTCCTACACACTGTTATGAACTGAGGGAGCTAGGGAACATTGTCTCTCAACTGTGTTATAGAGTGTAGTACTACATTTCAGTGAAGTGTAAGGCTTTTCAAAGCTGCCAAACCTGTTTCTTTCTCTATTTCAATGGTATTCTGCCTTGTATAACACACATTTACCACTCTAGTCTCCTTTAAGTAAAGAATATAGGATTCATACAGTGTTTCATGTGATCTTAAATGGAATTAAGGATTTCCCTTATATTAGCTACCTTTTCTACACTAAGAACTGACTTGGAGATTCTCTTTCAGCTGTTCTAAAGAAGTTCTCATCTGTTTACAGTCATTTTCACTGAATTATTCATGTTTTTATGTAGTTTCCTATATTCGGCCTTCTGGCCCAAGTATAAGCTTTGCCCACTTTATCAAACAACTTCCTACACACTGTTATGAACTGAGGCAGCTCGGGAACATTGTCTCTAAAATGTGTTATAGAGTGTAGTACTACATTTCAGTGAAGTGTAAGGCTTTCCTAGTTTCCTATATTCTGCCTTCTGGCCCTAGTATAAGCTTTGCCCACTTTATCAAACAACTTCCTACACACTGTTAAGTAATGAGGCAGCTATTGAACATTGTCTCTCAACTTTGTTATAGAGTGTAGTACTACATTTCAGTGAAGTGTAAGGCTTTCCAAAGCTGCCGAACGTGTTTCTTTCTCTATTTCAATGGTATTCTGCCTTGTATAACACACATTTACCACTCTAGTCTCCTTTAAGTAAAGCATAAGCATATAGGATTCATAAAGTGTTTCATGTGATCTTAACTGGAATTAAGGATTTCCATTATCTTAGCTACATTTTCTACACTAAGAACTGACTTGGAGATTCTCTTTCAGCTGTTCTAAACAAGTTCTCATCTGTTTACAGTCATTTTCACTGAATTATTCATGTTTTCATGTAGTTTCCTATATTCTGCCTTCTGGTCCAAGTATAAGCTTTGCCCACTTTATCAAACAACTTCCTACACACTGTTAAGTACTGAGGCAGCTATTGAACATTGTCTCTCAACTGTGTTATAGAGTGTAGTACTACATTTCAGTGAAGTGTAAGGCATTCCAAAGCTGCCAAACGTGTTTCTTTCTCTATGTCAATAGTAGTCTGCCTTGTATAACACACATTTACCACTCTAGTCTCCTTTAAGTAAAGAATATAGGATTCATACAGTGTTTCATGTGATCTTTACTGGAATTAAGGATTTCCCGGATCTTAGCTACCCTTTCTACACTAAGAACTGACTTGGAGATTCTCTTTCAGCTGTTCTAAAGAAGTTCTCATCTGTTTACAGTCATTTTCACTGAATTATTCATGTTTTCATGTAGTTTCCTATATTCTGCCTTCTGGCCCAAGTATAAGCTTTGCCCACTTTATCAAACAACTTCCTACACACTGTTATGAACTGAGGCATCTCGGGAACATTGTCTCTAAAATGTGATATAGAGTGTAGTACTACATTTCAGTGAAGTGTAAGGCTTTCCTAGTTTCCTATATTCTGCCTTCTGGCCCTAGTATAAGCTTTGCCCACTTTATCAAACAACTTCCTACACACTGTTAAGTTATGAGGCAGCTATTGAACATTGTCTCTCAACTTTGTTATAGAGTGTAGTACTACATTTCAGTGAAGTGTAAGGCTTTCCAAAGCTGCCGAACGTGTTTCTTTCTCTATTTCAATGGTATTCTGCCTTGTATAACACACATTTACCACTCTAGTCTCCTTTAAGTAAAGAATATAGGATTCATAAAGTGTTTCATGTGATCTTAACTGGAATTAAGGATTTCCATTATCTTAGCTACATTTTCTACACTAAGAACTGACTTGGAGATTCTCTTTCAGCTGTTCTAAACAAGTTCTCATCTGTTTACAGTCATTTTCACTGAATTATTCATGTTTTCATGTAGTTTCCTATATTCTTCCTTCTGGTCCAAGTATAAGCTTTGCCCACTTTATCAAACAACTTCCTACACACTGTTAAGAACTGAGGCAGCTATTGAACATTGTCTCTCAACTGTGTTATAGAGTGTAGTACTACATTTCAGTGAAGTGTAAGGCTTTGCAAAGCTGCCGAACGTGTTTCTTTCTCTATTTTAATGGTATTCTGCCTTGTATAACACACATTTACCACTGTAGTCTTCTTTAAGTAAAGAATATAGGATTCATACAGTGTTTCATGTGATCTTAACTGGAATTAAGGATTTTCCGGATTTAGCTACCTTTTCTACACTAAGAACTGACTTGGAGGATCTCTTTCAGCTGTTCTAAAACAAGTTCTCATCTGTTTACAGTCATTTTCATTGAATTGTTCATGTTTTCATGTAGTTTCCTATATTCTGCCTTCTGGCCCAAGTATAAGCTTTGCCCACTTTATCAAACAACTTCCTACACACTGTTATGAACTGAGGCAGCTCGGGAACATTGTCTCTCAAATGTGTTATAGAGTGTAGTACTACATTTCAGTGAAGTTTAAGGCTTTCCAAAGCTGCCGAACGTGTTTCTTTCTCTATTTCAATGGTATTCTGCCTTGTATAACACACATTTACCACTCGAGTCTCCTTTAAGTAAAGAGTATAGGATTCATACCGTGTTTCATGTGATCTTAACTGGAATTAAGGATTTTCCTTATCTTAGCTACCTTTTCTACACTAAGAACTGACTTGGAGATTCTCTTTCAGCTGTTCTAAACAAGTTCTCATCTGTTTACAGTCATTTTCACTGAATTATTCATGTTTTCATGTAGTTTCCTATATTCTGCCTTCTGGTCCAAGTATAAGCTTTGCCCACTTTATCAAACAACTTCCTACACACTGTTATGAACTGAGGCAGCTCGGGAACATTGTCTCTCAACTGTGTTATAGAGTGTAGTACTACATGTCAGTGAAGTGTAAGGCTTTCCAAAGCTGCCGAATGTGTTTTTTTCTCTATTTCAATGGTATTCTGCCTTGTATAACACACATTTACCACTCTAGTTTCCTTTAAGTAAAGAATATAGGATTCATACAGTGTTTCATGTAATCTTAACTCGAATTAAGGATTTCCCGAATCTTAGCTACCTTTTCTACACTAAGAACTGACTTGGAGAATCTCTTTCAGCTGTTCTAAACAAGTTCTCATCTGTTTACAGTCATTTTCACTGAATTAATCATGTTTTCATGTAGTTTCCTATATTCTGCCTTCTGGTCCAAGTATAAGCTTTGCCAACTTTATCAAACAACTTCCTACACACTGTTATGAACTGAGGGAGCTAGGGAACATTGTCTCTCAACTGTGTTATAGAGTGTAGTACTAGTTTTCAGTGAAGTGTAAGGCTTTTCAAAGCTGCCAAACGTGTTTCTTTCTCTATTTCAATGGTATTCTGCCTTGTATAACACACATTTACCACTCTATTCTCCTTTAAGTAAAGAATATAGGATTCATACAGTGTTTCATGTGATCTTAAATGGAATTAAGGATTTCCCTTATATTAGCTACCTTTTCTACACTAAGAACTGACTTGGAGATTCTCTTTCAGCTGTTCTAAAGAAGTTCTCATCTGTTTACAGTCATTTTCACTGAATTATTCATGTTTTCATGTAGTTTCCTATATTCGGCCTTCTGGCCCAAGTATAAGCTTTGCCCACTTTATCGAACAACTTCCTACACACTGTTATGAACTGAGGCAGCTCGGGAACATTGTCTCTAAAATGTGTTATAGAGTGTAGTACTACATTTCAGTGAAGTGTAAGGCTTTCCTAGTTTCCTATATTCTGCCTTCTGGCCCTAGTATAAGCTTTGCCCACTTTATCAAACAACTTCCTACACACTGTTAAGTAATGAGGCAGCTATTGAACATTGTCTCTCAACTTTGTTATAGAGTGTAGTACTACATTTCAGTGAAGTGTAAGGCTTTCCAAAGCTGCCGAACGTGTTTCTTTCTCTATTTCAATGGTATTCTGCCTTGTATAACACACATTTACCACTCTAGTCTCCTTTAAGTAAAGAATATAGGATTCATAAAGTGTTTCATGTGATCTTAACTGGAATTAAGGATTTCCATTATCTTAGCTACATATTCTACACTAAGAACTGACTTGGAGATTCTCTTTCAGCTGTTCTAAACAAGTTCTCATCTGTTTACAGTCATTTTCACTGAATTATTCATGTTTTCATGTAGTTTCCTATATTCTGCCTTCTGGTCCAAGTATAAGCTTTGCCCACTTTATCAAACAACTTCCTACACACTGTTAAGTACTGAGGCAGCTATTGAACATTGTCTCTCAACTGTGTTATAGAGTGTAGTACTACATTTCAGTGAAGTGTAAGGCTTTGCAAAGCTGCCGAACGTGTTTCTTTCTCTATTTTAATGGTATTCTGCCTTGTATAACACACATTTACCACTGTAGTCTCCTTTAAGTAAAGAATATAGGATTCATACAGTGTTTCATGTGATCTTAACTGGAATTAAGGATTTTCCGGATTTAGCTACCTTTTCTACACTAAGAACTGACTTGGAGTATCTCTTTCAGCTGTTCTAAAACAAGTTCTCATCTGTTTACAGTCATTTTCACTGAATTGTTCATGTTTTCATGTAGTTTCCTATATTCTGCCTTCTGGCCCAAGTATAAGCTTTGCCCACTTTATCAAACAACTTCCTACACACTGTTATGAACTGAGGCAGCTCGGGAACATTGTCTCTCAACTGTGTTATAGAGTGTAGTACTACATTTCAGTGAAGTGTAAGGCTTTCCAAAGCTGCCGAACGTGTTTCTTTCTCTATTTCAATGGTATTCTGCCTTGTATAACACACATTTACCACTCGAGTCTCCTTTAAGTAAAGAATATAGGATTCATACAGTGTTTCATGTGATCTTAACTGGAATTAAGGATTTTCCTTATCTTAGCTACCTTTTCTACACTAAGAACTGACTTGGAGATTCTCTTTCAGCTGTTCTAAACAAGTTCTCATCTGTTTACAGTCATTTTCACTGAATTATTCATGTTTTCATGTAGTTTCCTATATTCTGCCTTCTGGTCCAAGTATAAGCTTTGCCCACTTTATCAAACAACTTCCTACACACTGTTAAGTACTGAGGCAGCTATTGAACATTGTCTCTCAACTGTGTTATAGAGTGTAGTACTACATTTCAGTGAAGTGTAAGGCATTCCAAAGCTGCCAAACGTGTTTCTTTCTCTATGTCAATAGTAGTCTGCCTTGTATAACACACATTTACCACTCTAGTCTCCTTTAAGTAAAGAATATAGGATTCATACAGTGTTTCATGTGATCTTTACTGGAATTAAGGATTTCCCGGATCTTAGCTACCCTTTCTACACTAAGAACTGACTTGGAGATTCTCTTTCACCTGTTCTAAAGAAGTTCTCATCTGTTTACAGTCATTTTCACTGAATTATTCATGTTTTCATGTAGTTTCCTATATTCTGCCTTCTGGCCCAAGTATAAGCTTTGCCCACTTTATCAAACAACTTCCTACACACTGTTATGAACTGAGGCATCTCGGGAACATTGTCTCTAAAATGTGATATAGAGTGTAGTACTACATTTCAGTGAAGTGTAAGGCTTTCCTAGTTTCCTATATTCTGCCTTCTGGCCCTAGTATAAGCTTTGCCCACTTTATCAAACAACTTCCTACACACTGTTAAGTAATGAGGCAGCTATTGAACATTGTCTCTCAACTTTGTTATAGAGTGTAGTACTACATTTCAGTGAAGTGTAAGGCTTTCCAAAGCTGCCGAACGTGTTTCTTTCTCTATTTCAATGGTATTCTGCCTTGTATAACACACATTTACCACTCTAGTCTCCTTTAAGTAAAGAATATAGGATTCATAAAGTGTTTCATGTGATCTTAACTGGAATTAAGGATTTCCATTATCTTAGCTACATTTTCTACACTAAGAACTGACTTGGAGATTCTCTTTCAGCTGTTCTAAACAAGTTCTCATCTGTTTACAGTCATTTTCACTGAATTATTCATGTTTTCATGTAGTTTCCTATATTCTTCCTTCTGGTCCAAGTATAAGCTTTGCCCACTTTATCAAACAACTTCCTACACACTGTTAAGAACTGAGGCAGCTATTGAACATTGTCTCTCAACTGTGTTATAGAGTGTAGTACCACATTTCAGTGAAGGTTAAGGCTTTGCAAAGCTGCCGAACGTGTTTCTTTCTCTATTTTAATGGTATTCTGCCTTGTATAACACACATTTACCACTGTAGTCTTCTTTAAGTAAAGAATATAGGATTCATACAGTGTTTCATGTGATCTTAACTGGAATTAAGGATTTTCCGGATTTAGCTACCTTTTCTACACTAAGAACTGACTTGGAGGATCTCTTTCAGCTGTTCTAAAACAAGTTCTCATCTGTTTACAGTCATTTTCATTGAATTGTTCATGTTTTCATGTAGTTTCCTATATTCTGCCTTCTGGCCCAAGTATAAGCTTTGCCCACTTTATCAAACAACTTCCTACACACTGTTATGAACTGAGGCAGCTCGGGAACATTGTCTCTCAAATGTGTTATAGAGTGTAGTACTACATTTCAGTGAAGTTTAAGGCTTTCCAAAGCTGCCGAACGTGTTTCTTTCTCTATTTCAATGGTATTCTGCCTTGTATAACACACATTTACCACTCGAGTCTCCTTTAAGTAAAGAGTATAGGATTCATACCGTGTTTCATGTGATCTTAACTGGAATTAAGGATTTTCCTTATCTTAGCTACCTTTTCTACACTAAGAACTGACTTGGAGATTCTCTTTCAGCTGTTCTAAACAAGTTCTCATCTGTTTACAGTCATTTTCACTGAATTATTCATGTTTTCATGTAGTTTCCTATATTCGGCCTTCTGGCCCAAGTATAAGCTTTGCCCACTTTATCAAACAACTTCCTACACACTGTTATGAACTGAGGCAGCTCGGGAACATTGTCTCTCAACTGTGTTATAGAGTGTAGTACTACATGTCAGTGAAGTGTAAGGCTTTCCAAAGCTGCCGAATGTGTTTTTTTCTCTATTTCAATGGTATTCTGCCTTGTATAACACACATTTACCACTCTAGTTTCCTTTAAGTAAAGAATATAGGATTCATACAGTGTTTCATGTAATCTTAACTCGAATTAAGGATTTCCCGAATCTTAGCTACCTTTTCTACACTAAGAACTGACTTGGAGAATCTCTTTCAGCTGTTCTAAACAAGTTCTCATCTGTTTACAGTCATTTTCACTGAATTAATCATGTTTTCATGTAGTTTCCTATATTCTGCCTTCTGGTCCAAGTATAAGCTTTGCCAACTTTATCAAACAACTTCCTACACACTGTTATGAACTGAGGGAGCTAGGGAACATTGTCTCTCAACTGTGTTATAGAGTGTAGTACTAGTTTTCAGTGAAGTGTAAGGCTTTTCAAAGCTGCCAAACGTGTTTCTTTCTCTATTTCAATGGTATTCTGCCTTGTATAACACACATTTACCACTCTATTCTCCTTTAAGTAAAGAATATAGGATTCATACAGTGTTTCATGTGATCTTAAATGGAATTAAGGATTTCCCTTATATTAGCTACCTTTTCTACACTAAGAACTGACTTGGAGATTCTCTTTCAGCTGTTCTAAAGAAGTTCTCATCTGTTTACAGTCATTTTCACTGAATTATTCATGTTTTCATGTAGTTTCCTATATTCGGCCTTCTGGCCCAAGTATAAGCTTTGCCCACTTTATCAAACAACTTCCTACACACTGTTATGAACTGAGGCAGCTCGGGAACATTGTCTCTAAAATGTGTTATAGAGTGTAGTACTACATTTCAGTGAAGTGTAAGGCTTTCCTAGTTTCCTATATTCTGCCTTCTGGCCCTAGTATAAGCTTTGCCCACTTTATCAAACAACTTCCTACACACTGTTAAGTAATGAGGCAGCTATTGAACATTGTCTCTCAACTTTGTTATAGAGTGTAGTACTACATTTCAGTGAAGTGTAAGGCTTTCCAAAGCTGCCGAACGTGTTTCTTTCTCTATTTCAATGGTATTCTGCCTTGTATAACACACATTTACCACTCTAGTCTCCTTTAAGTAAAGAATATAGGATTCATAAAGTGTTTCATGTGATCTTAACTGGAATTAAGGATTTCCATTATCTTAGCTACATTTTCTACACTAAGAACTGACTTGGAGATTCTCTTTCAGCTGTTCTAAACAAGTTCTCATCTGTTTACAGTCATTTTCACTGAATTATTCATGTTTTCATGTAGTTTCCTATATTCTGCCTTCTGGTCCAAGTATAAGCTTTGCCCACTTTATCAAACAACTTCCTACACACTGTTAAGTACTGAGGCAGCTATTGAACATTGTCTCTCAACTGTGTTATAGAGTGTAGTACTACATTTCAGTGAAGTGTAAGGCTTTGCAAAGCTGCCGAACGTGTTTCTTTCTCTATTTTAATGGTATTCTGCCTTGTATAACACACATTTACCACTGTAGTCTCCTTTAAGTAAAGAATATAGGATTCATACAGTGTTTCATGTGATCTTAACTGGAATTAAGGATTTTCCGGATTTAGCTACCTTTTCTACACTAAGAACTGACTTGGAGGATCTCTTTCAGCTGTTCTAAAACAAGTTCTCATCTGTTTACAGTCATTTTCACTGAATTGTTCATGTTTTCATGTAGTTTCCTATATTCTGCCTTCTGGCCCAAGTATAAGCTTTGCCCACTTTATCAAACAACTTCCTACACACTGTTATGAACTGAGGCAGCTCGGGAACATTGTCTCTCAACTGTGTTATAGAGTGTAGTACTACATTTCAGTGAAGTTTAAGGCTTTCCAAAGCTGCCGAACGTGTTTCTTTCTCTATTTCAATGGTATTCTGCCTTGTATAACACACATTTACCACTCGAGTCTCCTTTAAGTAAAGAATATAGGATTCATACAGTGTTTCATGTGATCTTAACTGGAATTAAGGATTTTCCTTATCTTAGCTACCTTTTCTACACTAAGAACTGACTTGGAGATTCTCTTTCAGCTGTTCTAAACAAGTTCTCATCTGTTTACAGTCATTTTCACTGAATTATTCATGTTTTCATGTAGTTTCCTATATTCTGCCTTCTGGCCCAAGTATAAGCTTTGCCCACTTTATCAAACAACTTCCTACACACTGTTATGAACTGAGGCAGCTCGGGAACATTGTCTCTCAACTGTGTTATAGAGTGTAGTACTACATGTCAGTGAAGTGTAAGGCTTTCCAAAGCTGCCGAATGTGTTTTTTTCTCTATTTCAATGGTATTCTGCCTTGTATAACACACATTTACCACTATAGTTTCCTTTAAGTAAAGAATATAGGATTCATACAGTGTTTCATGTAATCTTAACTCGAATTAAGGATTTCCCGAATCTTAGCTACCTTTTCTACACTAAGAACTGACTTGGAGAATCTCTTTCAGCTGTTCTAAACAAGTTCACATCTGTTTACAGTCATTTTCACTGACTTAATCATGTTTTCATGTAGTTTCCTATATTCTGCCTTCTGGTCCAAGTATAAGCTTTGCCCACTTTATCAAACAACTTCCTATACACTGTTAAGTACTGAGGCAGCTATTGAACATTGTCTCTCAACTGTGTTATAGAGTGTAGTACTACATTTCAGTGAAGTGTAAGGCTTTCCAAAGCTGCCGAACGTGTTTCTTTCTCTATTTCAATGGTATTCTGCCTTGTATAACACACATTTACCACTCGAGTCTCCTTTAAGTAAGGAATATAGGATTCATACAGTGTTTCATGTGATCTTAACTGGAATTAAGGATTTTCCTTATCTTAGCTACCTTTTCTACACTAAGAACTGACTTGGAGATTCTCTTTCAGCTGTTCTAAACAAGTTCTCATCTGTTTACAGTCATTTTCACTGAATTATTCATGTTTTCATGTAGTTTCCTATATTCGGCCTTCTGGCCCAAGTATAAGCTTTGCCCACTTTATCAGACAACTTCCTACACACTGTTATGAACTGAGGGAGCTAGGGAACATTGTCTCTCAACTGTGTGATAGAGTGTAGTACTACATGTCAGTGAAGTGTAAGGCTTTCCAAAGCTGCCGAATGTGTTTTTTTCTCTATTTCAATGGTATTCTGCCTTGTATAACACACATTTACCACTCTAGTTTCCTTTAAGTAAAGAATATAGGATTCATACAGTGTTTCATGTAATCTTAACTCGAATTAAGGATTTCCCGAATCTTAGCTACCTTTTCTACACTAAGAACTGACTTGGAGAATCTCTTTCAGCTGTTCTAAACAAGTTCACATCTGTTTACAGTCATTTTCACTGAATTAATCATGTTTTCATGTAGTTTCCTATATTCTGCCTTCTGGTCCAAGTATAAGCTTTGCCCACTTTATCAAACAACTTCCTATACACTGTTAAGTACTGAGGCAGCTATTGAACATTGTCTCTCAACTGTGTTATAGAGTGTAGTACTACATTTCAGTGAAGTGTAAGGCTTTCCAAAGCTGCCAAACGTGTTTCTTTCTCTATTTCAATGGTATTCTGCCTTGTATAACACACATTTACCACTCGAGTCTCCTTTAAGTAAGGAATATAGGATTCATACAGTGTTTCATGTGATCTTAACTGGAATTAAGGATTTTCCTTATCTTAGCTACCTTTTCTAAACTAAGAACTGACTTGGAGATTCTCTTTCAGCTGTTCTAAACAAGTTCTCATCTGTTTACAGTCATTTTCACTGAATTATTCATGTTTTCATGTAGTTTCCTATATTCGGCCTTCTGGCCCAAGTATAAGTTTTGCCCACTTTATCAGACAACTTCCTACACACTGTTATGAACTGAGGGATCTAGGGAACATTGTCTCTCAACTGTGTGATAGAGTGTAGTACTACATGTCAGTGAAGTGTAAGGATTTCCAAAGCTGCCGAATGTGTTTTTTTCTCTATTTCAATGGTATTCTGCCTTGTATAACACACATTTACCACTCTAGTTTCCTTTAAGTAAAGAATATAGGATTCATACAGTGTTTCATGTAATCTTAACTCGAATTAAGGATTTCCCGAATCTTAGCTACCTTTTCTACACTAAGAACTGACTTGGAGAATCTCTTTCAGCTGTTCTAAACAAGTTCTCATCTGTTTACAGTCATTTTCACTGAATTAATCATGTTTTCATGTAGTTTCCTATATTCTGCCTTCTGGTCCAAGTATAAGCTTTGCCAACTTTATCAAACAACTTCCTACACACTGTTATGAACTGAGGGAGCTAGGGAACATTGTCTCTCAACTGTGTTATAGAGTGTAGTACTACATTTCAGTGAAGTGTAAGGCTTTCCAAAGCTGCTGAATGTGTTTCTTTCTCTATTTCAATGGTATTCTGCCTTGTATAACACACATTTACCACTCTAGTCTCCTTTAAGTAAAGAATATAGGATTCATACAGTGTTTCATGTGATCTTAAATGGAATTAAGGATTTCCCTTATATTAGCTACCTTTTCTACACTAAGAACTGACTTGGAGGATCTCTTTCAGCTGTTCTAAAACAAGTTCTCATCTGTTTACAGTCATTTTCACTGAATTATTCATGTTTTCATGTAGTTTCCTATATTCTGCCTTCTGGCCCAAGTATAAGCTTTGCCCACTTTATCAAACAACTTCCTACACACTGTTATGAACTGAGGCAGCTCGGGAACATTGTCTCTCAACTGTGTTATAGAGTGTAGTACTACATTTCAGTGAAGTTTAAGGCTTTCCAAAGCTGCCAAACGTGTTTCTTTCTCTATTTCAATGGTATTCTGCCTTGTATAACACACATTTACCACTGTAGTCTCCTTTAAGTAAAGAATATAGGATTCATACAGTGTTTCATGTGATCTTAACTGGAATTAAGGATTTTCCGGATTTAGCTACCTTTTCTACACTAAGAACTGACTTGGAGGATCTCTTTCAGCTGTTCTAAAACAAGTTCTCATCTGTTTACAGTCATTTTCACTGAATTATTCATGTTTTCATGTAGTTTCCTATATTCTGCCTTCTGGCCCAAGTATAAGCTTTGCCCACTTTATCAAACAACTTCCTACACACTGTTATGAACTGAGGCAGCTCGGGAACATTGTCTCTCAACTGTGTTATAGAGTGTAGTACTACATTTCAGTGAAGTGTAAGGCTTTCCAAAGCTGCCGAACGTGTTTCTTTCTCTATTTCAATGGTATTCTGCCTTGTATAACACACATTTACCACTCGAGTCTCCTTTAAGTAAGGAATATAGGATTCATACAGTGTTTCATGTGATCTTAACTGGAATTAAGGATTTTCCTTATCTTAGCTACCTTTTCTACACTAAGAACTGACTTGGAGATTCTCTTTCAGCTGTTCTAAACAAGTTCTCATCTGTTTACAGTCATTTTCACTGAATTATTCATGTTTTCATGTAGTTTCCTATATTCGGCCTTCTGGCCCAAGTATAAGCTTTGCCCACTTTATCAGACAACTTCCTACACACTGTTATGAACTGAGGGAGCTAGGGAACATTGTCTCTCAACTGTGTGATAGAGTGTAGTACTACATGTCAGTGAAGTGTAAGGCTTTCCAAAGCTGCCGAATGTGTTTTTTTCTCTATTTCAATGGTATTCTGCCTTGTATAACACACATTTACCACTCTAGTTTCCTTTAAGTAAAGAATATAGGATTCATACAGTGTTTCATGTAATCTTAACTCGAATTAAGGATTTCCCGAATCTTAGCTACCTTTTCTACACTAAGAACTGACTTGGAGAATCTCTTTCAGCTGTTCTAAACAAGTTCTCATCTGTTTAAAGTCATTTTCACTGAATTAATCATGTTTTCATGTAGTTTCCTACATTCTGCCTTCTGGTCCAAGTATAAGCTTTGCCAACTTTATCAAACAACTTCCTACACACTGTTATGAACTGAGGGAGCTAGGGAACATTGTCTCTCAACTGTGTTATAGAGTGTAGTACTACATTTCAGTGAAGTGTAAGGCTTTTCAAAGCTGCCAAACGTGTTTCTTTCTCTATTTCAATGGTATTCTGCCTTGTATAACACACATTTACCACTCTAGTCTCCTTTAAGTAAAGAATATAGGATTCATACAGTGTTTCATGTGATCTTAAATGGAATTAAGGATTTCCCTTATATTAGCTACCTTTTCTACACTAAGAACTGACTTGGAGATTCTCTTTCAGCTGTTCTAAAGAAGTTCTCATCTGTTTACAGTCATTTTCACTGAATTATTCATGTTTTCATGTAGTTTCCTATATTCTGCCTTCTGGTCCAAGTATAAGCTTTGCCCACTTTATCAAACAACTTCCTACACACTGTTAAGTACTGAGGCAGCTATTGAACATTGTCTCTCAACTGTGTTATAGAGTGTAGTACTACATTTCAGTGAAGTGTAAGGCTTTGCAAAGCTGCCGAAGGTGTTTCTTTCTCTATTTTAATGGTATTCTTCCTTGTATAACACACATTTACCACTGTAGTCTCCTTTAAGTAAAGAATATAGGATTCATACAGTGTTTCATGTGATCTTAACTGGAATTAAGGATTTTCCGGATTTAGCTACCTTTTCTACACTAAGAACTGACTTGGAGGATCTCTTTCAGCTGTTCTAAAACAAGTTCTCATCTGTTTACAGTCATTTTCACTGAATTATTCATGTTTTCATGTAGTTTCCTATATTCTGCCTTCTGGCCCAAGTATAAGCTTTGCCCACTTTATCAAACAACTTCCTACACACTGTTATGAACTGAGGCAGCTCGGGAACATTGTCTCTCAACTGTGTTATAGAGTGTAGTACTACATTTCAGTGAAGTTTAAGGCTTTCCAAAGCTGCCAAACGTGTTTCTTTCTCTATTTCAATGGTATTCTGCCTTGTATAACACACATTTACCACTGTAGTCTCCTTTAAGTAAAGAATATAGGATTCATACAGTGTTTCATGTGATCTTAACTGGAATTAAGGATTTTCCGGATTTAGCTACCTTTTCTACACTAAGAACTGACTTGGAGGATCTCTTTCAGCTGTTCTAAAACAAGTTCTCATCTGTTTACAGTCATTTTCACTGAATTATTCATGTTTTCATGTAGTTTCCTATATTCTGCCTTCTGGCCCAAGTATAAGCTTTGCCCACTTTATCAAACAACTTCCTACACACTGTTATGAACTGAGGCAGCTCGGGAACATTGTCTCTAAAATGTGTTATAGAGTGTAGTACCACATTTCAGTGAAGTGTAAGGCTTTCCTAGTTTCCTATATTCTGCCTTCTGGCCCTAGTATAAGCTTTGCCCACTTTATCAAACAACTTCCTACACACTGTTAAGTACTGAGGCAGCTATTGAACATTGTCTCTCAACTGTGTTATAGAGTGTAGTACTACATTTCAGTGAAGTTTAAGGCTTTCCAAAGCTGCCAAACGTGTTTCTTTCTCTATTTCAATGGTATTCGGCCTTGTATAACACACATTTACCACTGTAGTCTCCTTTAAGTAAAGAATATAGGATTCATACAGTGTTTCATGTGATCTTAACTGGAATTAAGGATTTTCCGGATTTAGCTACCTTTTCTACACTAAGAACTGACTTGGAGGATCTCTTTCAGCTGTTCTAAAACAAGTTCTCATCTGTTTACAGTCATTTTCACTGAATTATTCATGTTTTCATGTAGTTTCCTATATTCTGCCTTCTGGCCCATGTATAAGCTTTGCCCACTTTATCAAACAACTTCCTACACACTGTTATGAACTGAGGCCACTCGGGAACATTGTCTCTCAACTGTGTTATAGAGTGCAGTACTACATTTCAGTGAAGTGTAAGGCTTTCCAAAGCTGCCGAACGTGTTTCTTTCTCTATTTCAATGGTATTCTGCCTTGTATAACACACATTTACCACTCGAGTCTCCTTTAAGTAAGGAATATAGGATTCATACAGTGTTTCATGTGATCTTAACTGGAATTAAGGATTTTCCTTATCTTAGCTACCTTTTCTACACTAAGAACTGACTTGGAGATTCTCTTTCAGCTGTTCTAAACAAGTTCTCATCTGTTTACAGTCATTTTCACTGAATTATTCATGTTTTCATGTAGTTTCCTATATTCGGCCTTCTGGCCCAAGTATAAGCTTTGCCCACTTTATCAGACAACTTCCTACACACTGTTATGAACTGAGGGAGCTAGGGAACATTGTCTCTCAACTGTGTGATAGAGTGTAGTACTACATGTCAGTGAAGTGTAAGGCTTTCCAAAGCTGCCGAATGTGTTTTTTTCTCTATTTCAATGGTATTCTGCCTTGTATAACACACATTTACCACTCTAGTTTCCTTTAAGTAAAGAATATAGGATTCATACAGTGTTTCATGTAATCTTAACTCGAATTAAGGATTTCCCGAATCTTAGCTACCTTTTCTACACTAAGAACTGACTTGGAGAATCTCTTTCAGCTGTTCTAAACAAGTTCTCATCTGTTTAAAGTCATTTTCACTGAATTAATCATGTTTTCATGTAGTTTCCTATATTCTGCCTTCTGGTCCAAGTATAAGCTTTGCCAACTTTATCAAACAACTTCCTACACACTGTTATGAACTGAGGGAGCTAGGGAACATTGTCTCTCAACTGTGTTATAGAGTGTAGTACTACATTTCAGTGAAGTGTAAGGCTTTTCAAAGCTGCCAAACGTGTTTCTTTCTCTATTCCAATGGTATTCTGCCTTGTATAACACACATTTACCACTCTAGTCTCCTTTAAGTAAAGAATATAGGATTCATACAGTGTTTCATGTGATCTTAAATGGAATTAAGGATTTCCCTTATATTAGCTACCTTTTCTACACTAAGAACTGACTTGGAGATTCTCTTTCAGCTGTTCTAAAGAAGTTCTCATCTGTTTACAGTCATTTTCACTGAATTATTCATGTTTTCATGTAGTTTCCTATATTCGGCCTTCTGGCCCAAGTATAAGCTTTGCCCACTTTATCAAACAACTTCCTACACACTGTTATGAACTGAGGCAGCTCGGGAACATTGTCTCTAAAATGTGTTATAGAGTGTAGTACCACATTTCAGTGAAGTGTAAGGCTTTCCTAGTTTCCTATATTCTGCCTTCTGGCCCTAGTATAAGCTTTGCCCACTTTATCAAACAACTTCCTACACACTGTTAAGTACTGAGGCAGCTATTGAACATTGTCTCTCAACTGTGTTATAGAGTGTAGTACTACATTTCAGTGAAGTGTAAGGCTTTGCAAAGCTGCCGAAGGTGTTTCTTTCTCTATTTTAATGGTATTCTTCCTTGTATAACACACATTTACCACTGTAGTCTCCTTTAAGTAAAGAATTTAGGATTCATACAGTGTTTCATGTGATCTTAACTGGAATTAAGGATTTTCCGGATATAGCTACCTTTTCTACACTAAGAACTGACTTGGAGGATCTCTTTCAGCTGTTCTAAAACAAGTTCTCATCTGTTTTCAGTCATTTTCACTGAATTATTCATGTTTTCATGTAGTTTCCTATATTCTGCCTTCTGGCCCAAGTATAAGCTTTGCCCACTTTATCAAACAACTTCCTACACACTGTTATGAACTGAGGCAGCTCGGGAACATTGTCTCTCAACTGTGTTATAGAGTGTAGTACTACATTTCAGTGAAGTTTAAGGCTTTCCAAAGCTGCCAAACGTGTTTCTTTCTCTATTTCAATGGTATTCTGCCTTGTATAACACACATTTACCACTGTAGTCTCCTTTAAGTAAAGAATATAGGATTCATACAGTGTTTCATGTGATCTTAACTGGAATTAAGGATTTTCCGGATTTAGCTACCTTTTCTACACTAAGAACTGACTTGGAGGATCTCTTTCAGCTGTTCTAAAACAAGTTCTCATCTGTTTACAGTCATTTTCACTGAATTATTCATGTTTTCATGTAGTTTCCTATATTCTGCCTTCTGGCCCAAGTATAAGCTTTGCCCACTTTATCAAACAACTTCCTACACACTGTTATGAACTGAGGCAGCTCGGGAACATTGTCTCTCAACTGTGTTATAGAGTGTAGTACTACATTTCAGTGAAGTGTAAGGCTTTCCAAAGCTGCCGAACGTGTTTCTTTCTCTATTTCAATGGTATTCTGCCTTGTATAACACACATTTACCACTCGAGTCTCCTTTAAGTAAGGAATATAGGATTCATACAGTGTTTCATGTGATCTTAACTGGAATTAAGGATTTTCCTTATCTTAGCTACCTTTTCTACACTAAGAACTGACTTGGAGATTCTCTTTCAGCTGTTCTAAACAAGTTCTCATCTGTTTACAGTCATTTTCACTGAATTATTCATGTTTTCATGTAGTTTCCTATATTCGGCCTTCTGGCCCAAGTATAAGCTTTGCCCACTTTATCAGACAACTTCCTACACACTGTTATGAACTGAGGGAGCTAGGGAACATTGTCTCTCAACTGTGTGATAGAGTGTAGTACTACATGTCAGTGAAGTGTAAGGCTTTCCAAAGCTGCCGAATGTGTTTTTTTCTCTATTTCAATGGTATTCTGCCTTGTATAACACACATTTACCACTCTAGTTTCCTTTAAGTAAAGAATATAGGATTCATACAGTGTTTCATGTAATCTTAACTCGAATTAAGGATTTCCCGAATCTTAGCTACCTTTTCTACACTAAGAACTGACTTGGAGAATCTCTTTCAGCTGTTCTAAACAAGTTCTCATCTGTTTAAAGTCATTTTCACTGAATTAATCATGTTTTCATGTAGTTTCCTACATTCTGCCTTCTGGTCCAAGTATAAGCTTTGCCAACTTTATCAAACAACTTCCTACACACTGTTATGAACTGAGGGAGCTAGGGAACATTGTCTCTCAACTGTGTTATAGAGTGTAGTACTACATTTCAGTGAAGTGTAAGGCTTTTCAAAGCTGCCAAACGTGTTTCTTTCTCTATTTCAATGGTATTCTGCCTTGTATAACACACATTTACCACTCTAGTCTCCTTTAAGTAAAGAATATAGGATTCATACAGTGTTTCATGTGATCTTAAATGGAATTAAGGATTTCCCTTATATTAGCTACCTTTTCTACACTAAGAACTGACTTGGAGATTCTCTTTCAGCTGTTCTAAAGAAGTTCTCATCTGTTTACAGTCATTTTCACTGAATTATTCATGTTTTCATGTAGTTTCCTATATTCGGCCTTCTGGCCCAAGTATAAGCTTTGCCCACTTTATCAAACAACTTCCTACACACTGTTATGAACTGAGGCAGCTCGGGAACATTGTCTCTAAAATGTGTTATAGAGTGTAGTACCACATTTCAGTGAAGTGTAAGGCTTTCCTAGTTTCCTATATTCTGCCTTCTGGCCCTAGTATAAGCTTTGCCCACTTTATCAAACAACTTCCTACACACTGTTAAGTACTGAGGCAGCTATTGAACATTGTCTCTCAACTGTGTTATAGAGTGTAGTACTACATTTCAGTGAAGTTTAAGGCTTTCCAAAGCTGCCAAACGTGTTTCTTTCTCTATTTCAATGGTATTCGGCCTTGTATAACACACATTTACCACTGTAGTCTCCTTTAAGTAAAGAATATAGGATTCATACAGTGTTTCATGTGATGTTAACTGGAATTAAGGATTTTCCGGATTTAGCTACCTTTTCTACACTAAGAACTGACTTGGAGGATCTCTTTCAGCTGTTCTAAAACAAGTTCTCATCTGTTTACAGTCATTTTCACTGAATTATTCATGTTTTCATGTAGTTTCCTATATTCTGCCTTCTGGCCCATGTATAAGCTTTGCCCACTTTATCAAACAACTTCCTACACACTGTTATGAACTGAGGCCACTCGGGAACATTGTCTCTCAACTGTGTTATAGAGTGCAGTACTACATTTCAGTGAAGTGTAAGGCTTTCCAAAGCTGCCGAACGTGTTTCTTTCTCTATTTCAATGGTATTCTGCCTTGTATAACACACATTTACCACTCGAGTCTCCTTTAAGTAAGGAATATAGGATTCATACAGTGTTTCATGTGATCTTAACTGGAATTAAGGATTTTCCTTATCTTAGCTACCTTTTCTACACTAAGAACTGACTTGGAGATTCTCTTTCAGCTGTTCTAAACAAGTTCTCATCTGTTTACAGTCATTTTCACTGAATTATTCATGTTTTCATGTAGTTTCCTATATTCGGCCTTCTGGCCCAAGTATAAGCTTTGCCCACTTTATCAGACAACTTCCTACACACTGTTATGAACTGAGGGAGCTAGGGAACATTGTCTCTCAACTGTGTGATAGAGTGTAGTACTACATGTCAGTGAAGTGTAAGGCTTTCCAAAGCTGCCGAATGTGTTTTTTTCTCTATTTCAATGGTATTCTGCCTTGTATAACACACATTTACCACTCTAGTTTCCTTTAAGTAAAGAATATAGGATTCATACAGTGTTTCATGTAATCTTAACTCGAATTAAGGATTTCCCGAATCTTAGCTACCTTTTCTACACTAAGAACTGACTTGGAGAATCTCTTTCAGCTGTTCTAAACAAGTTCTCATCTGTTTAAAGTCATTTTCACTGAATTAATCATGTTTTCATGTAGTTTCCTATATTCTGCCTTCTGGTCCAAGTATAAGCTTTGCCAACTTTATCAAACAACTTCCTACACACTGTTATGAACTGAGGGAGCTAGGGAACATTGTCTCTCAACTGTGTTATAGAGTGTAGTACTACATTTCAGTGAAGTGTAAGGCTTTTCAAAGCTGCCAAACGTGTTTCTTTCTCTATTCCAATGGTATTCTGCCTTGTATAACACACATTTACCACTCTAGTCTCCTTTAAGTAAAGAATATAGGATTCATACAGTGTTTCATGTGATCTTAAATGGAATTAAGGATTTCCCTTATATTAGCTACCTTTTCTACACTAAGAACTGACTTGGAGATTCTCTTTCAGCTGTTCTAAAGAAGTTCTCATCTGTTTACAGTCATTTTCACTGAATTATTCATGTTTTCATGTAGTTTCCTATATTCGGCCTTCTGGCCCAAGTATAAGCTTTGCCCACTTTATCAAACAACTTCCTACACACTGTTATGAACTGAGGCAGCTCGGGAACATTGTCTCTAAAATGTGTTATAGAGTGTAGTACCACATTTCAGTGAAGTGTAAGGCTTTCCTAGTTTCCTATATTCTGCCTTCTGGCCCTAGTATAAGCTTTGCCCACTTTATCAAACAACTTCCTACACACTGTTAAGTACTGAGGCAGCTATTGAACATTGTCTCTCAACTGTGTTATAGAGTGTAGTACTACATTTCAGTGAAGTGTAAGGCTTTGCAAAGCTGCCGAAGGTGTTTTTTTCTCTATTTTAATGGTATTCTTCCTTGTATAACACACATTTACCACTGTAGTCTCCTTTAAGTAAAGAATTTAGGATTCATACAGTGTTTCATGTGATCTTAACTGGAATTAAGGATTTTCCGGATTTAGCTACCTTTTCTACACTAAGAACTGACTTGGAGGATCTCTTTCAGCTGTTCTAAAACAAGTTCTCATCTGTTTTCAGTCATTTTCACTGAATTATTCATGTTTTCATGTAGTTTCCTATATTCTGCCTTCTGGCCCAAGTATAAGCTTTGCCCACTTTATCAAACAACTTCCTACACACTGTTATGAACTGAGGCAGCTCGGGAACATTGTCTCTCAACTGTGTTATAGAGTGTAGTACTACATTTCAGTGAAGTTTAAGGCTTTCCAAAGCTGCCAAACGTGTTTCTTTCTCTATTTCAATGGTATTCTGCCTTGTATAACACACATTTACCACTGTAGTCTCCTTTAAGTAAAGAATATAGGATTCATACAGTGTTTCATGTGATCTTAACTGGAATTAAGGATTTTCCGGATTTAGCTACCTTTTCTACACTAAGAACTGACTTGGAGGATCTCTTTCAGCTGTTCTAAAACAAGTTCTCATCTGTTTACAGTCATTTTCACTGAATTATTCATGTTTTCATGTAGTTTCCTATATTCTGCCTTCTGGCCCAAGTATAAGCTTTGCCCACTTTATCAAACAACTTCCTACACACTGTTATGAACTGAGGCAGCTCGGGAACATTGTCTCTCAACTGTGTTATAGAGTGTAGTACTACATTTCAGTGAAGTGTAAGGCTTTCCAAAGCTGCCGAACGTGTTTCTTTCTCTATTTCAATGGTATTCTGCCTTGTATAACACACATTTACCACTCGAGTCTCCTTTAAGTAAGGAATATAGGATTCATACAGTGTTTCATGTGATCTTAACTGGAATTAAGGATTTTCCTTATCTTAGCTACCTTTTCTACACTAAGAACTGACTTGGAGATTCTCTTTCAGCTGTTCTAAACAAGTTCTCATCTGTTTACAGTCATTTTCACTGAATTATTCATGTTTTCATGTAGTTTCCTATATTCGGCCTTCTGGCCCAAGTATAAGCTTTGCCCACTTTATCAGACAACTTCCTACACACTGTTATGAACTGAGGGAGCTAGGGAACATTGTCTCTCAACTGTGTGATAGAGTGTAGTACTACATGTCAGTGAAGTGTAAGGCTTTCCAAAGCTGCCGAATGTGTTTTTTTCTCTATTTCAATGGTATTCTGCCTTGTATAACACACATTTACCACTCTAGTTTCCTTTAAGTAAAGAATATAGGATTCATACAGTGTTTCATGTAATCTTAACTCGAATTAAGGATTTCCCGAATCTTAGCTACCTTTTCTACACTAAGAACTGACTTGGAGAATCTCTTTCAGCTGTTCTAAACAAGTTCTCATCTGTTTAAAGTCATTTTCACTGAATTAATCATGTTTTCATGTAGTTTCCTACATTCTGCCTTCTGGTCCAAGTATAAGCTTTGCCAACTTTATCAAACAACTTCCTACACACTGTTATGAACTGAGGGAGCTAGGGAACATTGTCTCTCAACTGTGTTATAGAGTGTAGTACTACATTTCAGTGAAGTGTAAGGCTTTTCAAAGCTGCCAAACGTGTTTCTTTCTCTATTTCAATGGTATTCTGCCTTGTATAACACACATTTACCACTCTAGTCTCCTTTAAGTAAAGAATATAGGATTCATACAGTGTTTCATGTGATCTTAAATGGAATTAAGGATTTCCCTTATATTAGCTACCTTTTCTACACTAAGAACTGACTTGGAGATTCTCTTTCAGCTGTTCTAAAGAAGTTCTCATCTGTTTACAGTCATTTTCACTGAATTATTCATGTTTTCATGTAGTTTCCTATATTCGGCCTTCTGGCCCAAGTATAAGCTTTGCCCACTTTATCAAACAACTTCCTACACACTGTTATGAACTGAGGCAGCTCGGGAACATTGTCTCTAAAATGTGTTATAGAGTGTAGTACCACATTTCAGTGAAGTGTAAGGCTTTCCTAGTTTCCTATATTCTGCCTTCTGGCCCTAGTATAAGCTTTGCCCACTTTATCAAACAACTTCCTACACACTGTTAAGTACTGAGGCAGCTATTGAACATTGTCTCTCAACTGTGTTATAGAGTGTAGTACTACATTTCAGTGAAGTGTAAGGCTTTGCAAAGCTGCCGAAGGTGTTTCTTTCTCTATTTTAATGGTATTCTTCCTTGTATAACACACATTTACCACTGTAGTCTCCTTTAAGTAAAGAATATAGGATTCATACAGTGTTTCATGTGATCTTAACTGGAATTAAGGATTTTCCGGATTTAGCTACCTTTTCTACACTAAGAACTGACTTGGAGGATCTCTTTCAGCTGTTCTAAAACAAGTTCTCATCTGTTTACAGTCATTTACACAGAATTATTCATGTTTTCATGTAGTTTCCTATATTCTGCCTTCTGGCCCAAGTATAAGCTTTGCCCACTTTATCAAACAACTTCCTACACACTGTTATGAACTGAGGCAGCTCGGGAACATTGTCTCTCAACTGTGTTATAGAGTGTAGTACTACATTTCAGTGAAGTTTAAGGCTTTCCAAAGCTGCCAAACGTGTTTCTTTCTCTATTTCAATGGTATTCGGCCTTGTATAACACACATTTACCACTGTAGTCTCCTTTAAGTAAAGAATATAGGATTCATACAGTGTTTCATGTGATCTTAACTGGAATTAAGGATTTTCCGGATTTAGCTACCTTTTCTACACTAAGAACTGACTTGGAGGATCTCTTTCAGCTGTTCTAAAACAAGTTCTCATCTGTTTACAGTCATTTTCACTGAATTATTCATGTTTTCATGTAGTTTCCTATATTCTGCCTTCTGGCCCATGTATAAGCTTTGCCCACTTTATCAAACAACTTCCTACACACTGTTATGAACTGAGGCCACTCGGGAACATTGTCTCTCAACTGTGTTATAGAGTGCAGTACTACATTTCAGTGAAGTGTAAGGCTTTCCAAAGCTGCCGAACGTGTTTCTTTCTCTATTTCAATGGTATTCTGCCTTGTATAACACACATTTACCACTCGAGTCTCCTTTAAGTAAGGAATATAGGATTCATACAGTGTTTCATGTGATCTTAACTGGAATTAAGGATTTTCCTTATCTTAGCTACCTTTTCTACACTAAGAACTGACTTGGAGATTCTCTTTCAGCTGTTCTAAACAAGTTCTCATCTGTTTACAGTCATTTTCACTGAATTATTCATGTTTTCATGTAGTTTCCTATATTCGGCCTTCTGGCCCAAGTATAAGCTTTGCCCACTTTATCAGACAACTTCCTACACACTGTTATGAACTGAGGGAGCTAGGGAACATTGTCTCTCAACTGTGTGATAGAGTGTAGTACTACATGTCAGTGAAGTGTAAGGCTTTCCAAAGCTGCCGAATGTGTTTTTTTCTCTATTTCAATGGTATTCTGCCTTGTATAACACACATTTACCACTCTAGTTTCCTTTAAGTAAAGAATATAGGATTCATACAGTGTTTCATGTAATCTTAACTCGAATTAAGGATTTCCCGAATCTTAGCTACCTTTTCTACACTAAGAACTGACTTGGAGAATCTCTTTCAGCTGTTCTAAACAAGTTCTCATCTGTTTAAAGTCATTTTCACTGAATTAATCATGTTTTCATGTAGTTTCCTATATTCTGCCTTCTGGTCCAAGTATAAGCTTTGCCAACTTTATCAAACAACTTCCTACACACTGTTATGAACTGAGGGAGCTAGGGAACATTGTCTCTCAACTGTGTTATAGAGTGTAGTACTACATTTCAGTGAAGTGTAAGGCTTTTCAAAGCTGCCAAACGTGTTTCTTTCTCTATTTCAATGGTATTCTGCCTTGTATAACACACATTTACCACTCTAGTCTCCTTTAAGTAAAGAATATAGGATTCATACAGTGTTTCATGTGATCTTAAATGGAATTAAGGATTTCCCTTATATTAGCTACCTTTTCTACACTAAGAACTGACTTGGAGATTCTCTTTCAGCTGTTCTAAAGAAGTTCTCATCTGTTTACAGTCATTTTCACTGAATTATTCATGTTTTCATGTAGTTTCCTATATTCGGCCTTCTGGCCCAAGTATAAGCTTTGCCCACTTTATCAAACAACTTCCTACACACTGTTATGAACTGAGGCAGCTCGGGAACATTGTCTCTAAAATGTGTTATAGAGTGTAGTACTACATTTCAGTGAAGTGTAAGGCTTTCCTAGTTTCCTATATTCTGCCTTCTGGCCCTAGTATAAGCTTTCCCCACTTTATCAAACAACTTCCTACACACTGTTAAGTAATGAGGCAGCTATTGAACATTGTCTCTCAACTTTGTTATAGAGTGTAGTACTACATTTCAGTGAAGTGTAAGGCTTTCCAAAGCTGCCGAACGTGTTTCTTTCTCTATTTCAATGGTATTCTGCCTTGTATAACACACATTTACCACTCTAGTCTCCTTTAAGTACAGAATATAGGATTCATAAAGTGTTTCATGTGATCTTAACTGGAATTAAGGATTTCCATTATCTTAGCTACATTTTCTACACTAAGAACTGACTTGGAGATTCTCTTTCAGCTGTTCTAAACAAGTTCTCATCTGTTTACAGTCATTTTCACTGAATTATTCATGTTTTCATGTAATTTCCTATATTCTGCCTTCTGGTCCAAGTATAAGCTTTGCCCACTTTATCAAACAACTTCCTACACACTGTTAAGTACTGAGGCAGCTATTGAACATTGTCTCTCAACTGTGTTATAGAGTGTAGTACTACATTTCAGTGAAGTGTAAGGCTTTCCAAAGCTGCCGAACGTGTTTCTTTCTCTATTTCAATGGTATTCTGCCTTGTATAACACACATTTACCACTCGAGTCTCCTTTAAGTAAGGAATATAGGATTCATACAGTGTTTCATGTGATCTTAACTGGAATTAAGGATTTTCCTTATCTTAGCTACCTTTTCTACACTAAGAACTGACTTGGAGATTCTCTTTCAGCTGTTCTAAACAAGTTCTCATCTGTTTACAGTCATTTTCACTGAATTATTCATGTTTTCATGTAGTTTCCTATATTCGGCCTTCTGGCCCAAGTATAAGCTTTGCCCACTTTATCAGACAACTTCCTACACACTGTTATGAACTGAGGGAGCTAGGGAACATTGTCTCTCAACTGTGTGATAGAGTGTAGTACTACATGTCAGTGAAGTGTAAGGCTTTCCAAAGCTGCCGAATGTGTTTTTTTCTCTATTTCAATGGTATTCTGCCTTGTATAACACACATTTACCACTCTAGTTTCCTTTAAGTAAAGAATATAGGATTCATACAGTGTTTCATGTAATCTTAACTCGAATTAAGGATTTCCCGAATCTTAGCTACCTTTTCTACACTAAGAACTGACTTGGAGAATCTCTTTCAGCTGTTCTAAACAAGTTCACATCTGTTTACAGTCATTTTCACTGAATTAATCATGTTTTCATGTAGTTTCCTATATTCTGCCTTCTGGTCCAAGTATAAGCTTTGCCCACTTTATCAAACAACTTCCTATACACTGTTAAGTACTGAGGCAGCTATTGAACATTGTCTCTCAACTGTGTTATAGAGTGTAGTACTACATTTCAGTGAAGTGTAAGGCTTTCCAAAGCTGCCGAACGTGTTTCTTTCTCTATTTCAATGGTATTCTGCCTTGTATAACACACATTTACCACTCGAGTCTCCTTTAAGTAAGGAATATAGGATTCATACAGTGTTTCATGTGATCTTAACTGGAATTAAGGATTTTCCTTATCTTAGCTACCTTTTCTACACTAAGAACTGACTTGGAGATTCTCTTTCAGCTGTTCTAAACAAGTTCTCATCTGTTTACAGTCATTTTCACTGAATTATTCATGTTTTCATGTAGTTTCCTATATTCGGCCTTCTGGCCCAAGTATAAGCTTTGCCCACTTTATCAGACAACTTCCTACACACTGTTATGAACTGAGGCAGCTCGGGAACATTGTCTCTAAAATGTGTTATAGAGTGTAGAACCACATTTCAGTGAAGTGTAAGGCTTTCCTAGTTTCCTATATTCTGCCTTCTGGCCCTAGTATAAGCTTTGCCCACTTTATCAAACAACTTCCTACACACTGTTAAGTACTGAGGCAGCTATTGAACATTGTCTCTCAACTGTGTTATAGAGTGTAGTACTACATTTCAGTGAAGTGTAAGGCTTTGCAAAGCTGCCGAAGGTGTTTCTTTCTCTATTTTAATGGTATTCTTCCTTGTATAACACACATTTACCACTGTAGTCTCCTTTAAGTAAAGAATATAGGATTCATACAGTGTTTCATGTGATCTTAACTGGAATTAAGGATTTTCCGGATTTAGCTACCTTTTCTACACTAAGAACTGACTTGGAGGATCTCTTTCAGCTGTTCTAAAACAAGTTCTCATCTGTTTACAGTCATTTTCACTGAATTATTCATGTTTTCATGTAGTTTCCTATATTCTGCCTTCTGGCCCAAGTATAAGCTTTGCCCACTTTATCAAACAACTTCCTACACACTGTTATGAACTGAGGCAGCTCGGGAACATTGTCTCTCAACTGTGTTATAGAGTGTAGTACTACATTTCAGTGAAGTTTAAGGCTTTCCAAAGCTGCCAAACGTGTTTCTTTCTCTATTTCAATGGTATTCTGCCTTGTATAACACACATTTACCACTGTAGTCTCCTTTAAGTAAAGAATATAGGATTCATACAGTGTTTCATGTGATCTTAACTGGAATTAAGGATTTTCCGGATTTAGCTACCTTTTCTACACTAAGAACTGACTTGGAGGATCTCTTTCAGCTGTTCTAAAACAAGTTCTCATCTGTTTACAGTCATTTTCACTGAATTATTCATGTTTTCATGTAGTTTCCTATATTCTGCCTTCTGGCCCAAGTATAAGCTTTGCCCACTTTATCAAACAACTTCCTACACACTGTTATGAACTGAGGCAGCTCGGGAACATTGTCTCTCAACTGTGTTATAGAGTGTAGTACTACATTTCAGTGAAGTGTAAGGCTATCCAAAGATGCCGAACGTGTTTCTTTCTCTATTTCAATGGTATTCTGCCTTGTATAACACACATTTACCACTCGAGTCTCCTTTAAGTAAGGAATATAGGATTCATACAGTGTTTCATGTGATCTTAACTGGAATTAAGGATTTTCCTTATCTTAGCTACCTTTTCTACACTAAGAACTGACTTGGAGATTCTCTTTCAGCTGTTCTAAACAAGTTCTCATCTGTTTACAGTCATTTTCACTGAATTATTCATGTTTTCATGTAGTTTCCTATATTCGGCCTTCTGGCCCAAGTATAAGCTTTGCCCACTTTATCAGACAACTTCCTACACACTGTTATGAACTGAGGGAGCTAGGGAACATTGTCTCTCAACTGTGTGATAGAGTGTAGTACTACATGTCAGTGAAGTGTAAGGCTTTCCAAAGCTGCCGAATGTGTTTTTTTCTCTATTTCAATGGTATTCTGCCTTGTATAACACACATTTACCACTCTAGTTTCCTTTAAGTAAAGAATATAGGATTCATACAGTGTTTCATGTAATCTTAACTCGAATTAAGGATTTCCCGAATCTTAGCTACCTTTTCTACACTAAGAACTGACTTGGAGAATCTCTTTCAGCTGTTCTAAACAAGTTCTCATCTGTTTAAAGTCATTTTCACTGAATTAATCATGTTTTCATGTAGTTTCCTACATTCTGCCTTCTGGTCCAAGTATAAGCTTTGCCAACTTTATCAAACAACTTCCTACACACTGTTATGAACTGAGGGAGCTAGGGAACATTGTCTCTCAACTGTGTTATAGAGTGTAGTACTACATTTCAGTGAAGTGTAAGGCTTTTCAAAGCTGCCAAACGTGTTTCTTTCTCTATTCCAATGGTATTCTGCCTTGTATAACACACATTTACCACTCTAGTCTCCTTTAAGTAAAGAATATAGGATTCATACAGTGTTTCATGTGATCTTAAATGGAATTAAGGATTTCCCTTATATTAGCTACCTTTTCTACACTAAGAACTGACTTGGAGATTCTCTTTCAGCTGTTCTAAAGAAGTTCTCATCTGTTTACAGTCATTTTCACTGAATTATTCATGTTTTCATGTAGTTTCCTATATTCGGCCTTCTGGCCCAAGTATAAGCTTTGCCCACTTTATCAAACAACTTCCTACACACTGTTATGAACTGAGGCAGCTCGGGAACATTGTCTCTAAAATGTGTTATAGAGTGTAGTACCACATTTCAGTGAAGTGTAAGGCTTTCCTAGTTTCCTATATTCTGCCTTCTGGCCCTAGTATAAGCTTTGCCCACTTTATCAAACAACTTCCTACACACTGTTAAGTACTGAGGCAGCTATTGAACATTGTCTCTCAACTGTGTTATAGAGTGTAGTACTACATTTCAGTGAAGTGTAAGGCTTTGCAAAGCTGCCGAAGGTGTTTCTTTCTCTATTTTAATAGTATTCTTCCTTGTATAACACACATTTACCACTGTAGTCTCCTTTAAGTAAAGAATTTAGGATTCATACAGTGTTTCATGTGATCTTAACTGGAATTAAGGATTTTCCGGATTTAGCTACCTTTTCTACACTAAGAACTGACTTGGAGGATCTCTTTCAGCTGTTCTAAAACAAGTTCTCATCTGTTTACAGTCATTTTCACTGAATTATTCATGTTTTCATGTAGTTTCCTATATTCTGCCTTCTGGCCCAAGTATAAGCTTTGCCCACTTTATCAAACAACTTCCTACACACTGTTATGAACTGAGGCAGCTCGGGAACATTGTCTCTCAACTGTGTTATAGAGTGTAGTACTACATTTCAGTGAAGTTTAAGGCTTTCCAAAGCTGCCAAACGTGTTTCTTTCTCTATTTCAATGGTATTCTGCCTTGTATAACACACATTTACCACTGTAGTCTCCTTTAAGTAAAGAATATAGGATTCATACAGTGTTTCATGTGATCTTAACTGGAATTAAGGATTTTCCGGATTTAGCTACCTTTTCTACACTAAGAACTGACTTGGAGGATCTCTTTCAGCTGTTCTAAAACAAGTTCTCATCTGTTTACAGTCATTTTCACTGAATTATTCATGTTTTCATGTAGTTTCCTATATTCTGCCTTCTGGCCCAAGTATAAGCTTTGCCCACTTTATCAAACAACTTCCTACACACTGTTATGAACTGAGGCAGCTCGGGAACATTGTCTCTCAACTGTGTTATAGAGTGTAGTACTACATTTCAGTGAAGTGTAAGGCTTTCCAAAGCTGCCGAACGTGTTTCTTTCTCTATTTCAATGGTATTCTGCCTTGTATAACACACATTTACCACTCGAGTCTCCTTTAAGTAAGGAATATAGGATTCATACAGTGTTTCATGTGATCTTAACTGGAATTAAGGATTTTCCTTATCTTAGCTACCTTTTCTACACTAAGAACTGACTTGGAGATTCTCTTTCAGCTGTTCTAAACAAGTTCTCATCTGTTTACAGTCATTTTCACTGAATTATTCATGTTTTCATGTAGTTTCCTATATTCGGCCTTCTGGCCCAAGTATAAGCTTTGCCCACTTTATCAGACAACTTCCTACACACTGTTATGAACTGAGGGAGCTAGGGAACATTGTCTCTCAACTGTGTGATAGAGTGTAGTACTACATGTCAGTGAAGTGTAAGGCTTTCCAAAGCTGCCGAATGTGTTTTTTTCTCTATTTCAATGGTATTCTGCCTTGTATAACACACATTTACCACTCTAGTTTCCTTTAAGTAAAGAATATAGGATTCATACAGTGTTTCATGTAATCTTAACTCGAATTAAGGATTTCCCGAATCTTAGCTACCTTTTCTACACTAAGAACTGACTTGGAGAATCTCTTTCAGCTGTTCTAAACAAGTTCTCATCTGTTTAAAGTCATTTTCACTGAATTAATCATGTTTTCATGTAGTTTCCTACATTCTGCCTTCTGGTCCAAGTATAAGCTTTGCCAACTTTATCAAACAACTTCCTACACACTGTTATGAACTGAGGGAGCTAGGGAACATTGTCTCTCAACTGTGTTATAGAGTGTAGTACTACATTTCAGTGAAGTGTAAGGCTTTTCAAAGCTGCCAAACGTGTTTCTTTCTCTATTCCAATGGTATTCTGCCTTGTATAACACACATTTACCACTCTAGTCTCCTTTAAGTAAAGAATATAGGATTCATACAGTGTTTCATGTGATCTTAAATGGAATTAAGGATTTCCCTTATATTAGCTACCTTTTCTACACTAAGAACTGACTTGGAGATTCTCTTTCAGCTGTTCTAAAGAAGTTCTCATCTGTTTACAGTCATTTTCACTGAATTATTCATGTTTTCATGTAGTTTCCTATATTCGGCCTTCTGGCCCAAGTATAAGCTTTGCCCACTTTATCAAACAACTTCCTACACACTGTTATGAACTGAGGCAGCTCGGGAACATTGTCTCTAAAATGTGTTATAGAGTGTAGTACCACATTTCAGTGAAGTGTAAGGCTTTCCTAGTTTCCTATATTCTGCCTTCTGGCCCTAGTATAAGCTTTGCCCACTTTATCAAACAACTTCCTACACACTGTTAAGTACTGAGGCAGCTATTGAACATTGTCTCTCAACTGTGTTATAGAGTGTAGTACTACATTTCAGTGAAGTGTAAGGCTTTGCAAAGCTGCCGAAGGTGTTTCTTTCTCTATTTTAATGGTATTCTTCCTTGTATAACACACATTTACCACTGTAGTCTCCTTTAAGTAAAGAATTTAGGATTCATACAGTGTTTCATGTGATCTTAACTGGAATTAAGGATTTTCCGGATTTAGCTACCTTTTCTACACTAAGAACTGACTTGGAGGATCTCTTTCAGCTGTTCTAAAACAAGTTCTCATCTGTTTACAGTCATTTTCACTGAATTATTCATGTTTTCATGTAGTTTCCTATATTCTGCCTTCTGGCCCAAGTATAAGCTTTGCCCACTTTATCAAACAACTTCCTACACACTGTTATGAACTGAGGCAGCTCGGGAACATTGTCTCTCAACTGTGTGATAGAGTGTAGTACTACATTTCAGTGAAGTTTAAGGCTTTCCAAAGCTGCCAAACGTGTTTCTTTCTCTATTTCAATGGTATTCTGCCTTGTATAACACACATTTACCACTGTAGTCTCCTTTAAGTAAAGAATATAGGATTCATACAGTGTTTCATGTGATCTTAACTGGAATTAAGGATTTTCCGGATTTAGCTACCTTTTCTACACTAAGAACTGACTTGGAGGATCTCTTTCAGCTGTTCTAAAACAAGTTCTCATCTGTTTACAGTCATTTTCACTGAATTATTCATGTTTTCATGTAGTTTCCTATATTCTGCCTTCTGGCCCAAGTATAAGCTTTGCCCACTTTATCAAACAACTTCCTACACACTGTTATGAACTGAGGCAGCTCAGGAACATTGTCTCTCAACTGTGTTATAGAGTGTAGTACTACATTTCAGTGAAGTGTAAGGCTTTCCAAAGCTGCCGAACGTGTTTCTTTCTCTATTTCAATGGTATTCTGCCTTGTATAACACACATTTACCACTCGAGTCTCCTTTAAGTAAGGAATATAGGATTCATACAGTGTTTCATGTGATCTTAACTGGAATTAAGGATTTTCCTTATCTTAGCTACCTTTTCTACACTAAGAACTGACTTGGAGATTCTCTTTCAGCTGTTCTAAACAAGTTCTCATCTGTTTACAGTCATTTTCACTGAATTATTCATGTTTTCATGTAGTTTCCTATATTCGGCCTTCTGGCCCAAGTATAAGCTTTGCCCACTTTATCAGACAACTTCCTACACACTGTTATGAACTGAGGGAGCTAGGGAACATTGTCTCTCAACTGTGTGATAGAGTGTAGTACTACATGTCAGTGAAGTGTAAGGCTTTCCAAAGCTGCCGAATGTGTTTTTTTCTCTATTTCAATGGTATTCTGCCTTGTATAACACACATTTACCACTCTAGTTTCCTTTAAGTAAAGAATATAGGATTCATACAGTGTTTCATGTAATCTTAACTCGAATTAAGGATTTCCCGAATCTTAGCTACCTTTTCTACACTAAGAACTGACTTGGAGAATCTCTTTCAGCTGTTCTAAACAAGTTCTCATCTGTTTAAAGTCATTTTCACTGAATTAATCATGTTTTCATGTAGTTTCCTATATTCTGCCTTCTGGCCCAAGTATAAGCTTTGCCCACTTTATCAAACAACTTCCTACACACTGTTATGAACTGAGGCAGCTCGGGAACATTGTCTCTAAAATGTGTTATAGAGTGTAGTACTACATTTCAGTGAAGTGTAAGGCTTTCCTAGTTTCCTATATTCTGCCTTCTGGCCCTAGTATAAGCTTTCCCCACTTTATCAAACAACTTCCTACACACTGTTAAGTAATGAGCCAGCTATTGAACATTGTCTCTCAACTTTGTTATAGAGTGTAGTACTACATTTCAGTGAAGTGTAAGGCTTTCCAAAGCTGCCGAACGTGTTTCTTTCTCTATTTCAATGGTATTCTGCCTTGTATAACACACATTTACCACTCTAGTCTCCTTTAAGTACAGAATATAGGATTCATAAAGTGTTTCATGTGATCTTAACTGGAATTAAGGATTTCCATTATCTTAGCTACATTTTCTACACTAAGAACTGACTTGGAGATTCTCTTTCAGCTGTTCTAAACAAGTTCTCATCTGTTTACAGTCATTTTCACTGAATTATTCATGTTTTCATGTAATTTCCTATATTCTGCCTTCTGGTCCAAGTATAAGCTTTGCCCACTTTATCAAACAACTTCCTACACACTGTTAAGTACTGAGGCAGCTATTGAACATTGTCTCTCAACTGTGTTATAGAGTGTAGTACTACATTTCAGTGAAGTGTAAGGCTTTCCAAAGCTGCCGAACGTGTTTCTTTCTCTATTTCAATGGTATTCTGCCTTGTATAACACACATTTACCACTCGAGTCTCCTTTAAGTAAGGAATATAGGATTCATACAGTGTTTCATGTGATCTTAACTGGAATTAAGGATTTTCCGGATTTAGCTACCTTTTCTACACTAAGAACTGACTTGGAGGATCTCTTTCAGCTGTTCTAAAACAAGTTCTCATCTGTTTACAGTCATTTTCACTGAATTGTTCATGTTTTCATGTAGTTTCCTATATTCTGCCTTCTGGCCCAAGTATAAGCTTTGCCCACTTTATCAAACAACTTCCTACACACTGTTATGAACTGAGGCAGCTCGGGAACATTGTCTCTCAACTGTGTTATAGAGTGTAGTACTACATTTCAGTGAAGTGTAAGGCTTTCCAAAGCTGCCGAACGTGTTTCTTTCTCTATTTCAATGGTATTCTGCCTTGTATAACACACATTTACCACTCGAGTCTCCTTTAAGTAAGGAATATAGGATTCATACAGTGTTTCATGTGATCTTAACTGGAATTAAGGATTTTCCTTATCTTAGCTACCTTTTCTACACTAAGAACTGACTTGGAGGATCTCTTTCAGCTGTTCTAAACAAGTTCTCATCTGTTTACAGTCATTTTCACTGAATTATTCATGTTTTCATGTAGTTTCCTATATTCGGCCTTCTGGCCCAAGTATAAGCTTTGCCCACTTTATCAGACAACTTCCTACACACTGTTATGAACTGAGGGAGCTAGGGAACATTGTCTCTCAACTGTGTGATAGAGTGTAGTACTACATGTCAGTGAAGTGTAAGGCTTTCCAAAGCTGCCGAATGTGTTTTTTTCTCTATTTCAATGGTATTCTGCCTTGTATAACACACATTTACCACTCTAGTTTCCTTTAAGTAAAGAATATAGGATTCATACAGTGTTTCATGTAATCTTAACTCGAATTAAGGATTTCCCGAATCTTAGCTACCTTTTCTACACTAAGAACTGACTTGGAGAATCTCTTTCAGCTGTTCTAAACAAGTTCTCATCTGTTTACAGTCATTTTCACTGAATTAATCATGTTTTCATGTAGTTTCCTATATTCTGCCTTCTGGTCCAAGTATAAGCTTTACCAACTTTATCAAACAACTTCCTACACACTGTTATGAACTGAGGGAGCTAGGGAACATTGTCTCTCAACTGTGTTATAGAGTGTAGTACTACATTTCAGTGAAGTGTAAGGCATTTCAAAGCTGCCAAACGTGTTTCTTTCTCTATTTCAATGGTATTCTGCCTTGTATAACACACATTTACCACTCTAGTCTCCTTTAAGTAAAGAATATAGGATTCATACAGTGTTTCATGTGATCTTAAATGGAATTAAGGATTTCCCTTATATTAGCTACCTTTTCTACACTAAGAACTGACTTGGAGATTCTCTTTCAGCTGTTCTAAAGAAGTTCTCATCTGTTTACAGTCATTTTCACTGAATTATTCATGTTTTCATGTAGTTTCCTATATTTGGCCTTCTGGCCCAAGTATAAGCTTTGCCCACTTTATCAAACAACTTCCTACACACTGTTATGAACTGAGGCAGCTCGGGAACATTGTCTCTAAAATGTGTTATAGAGTGTACTACTACATTTCAGTGAAGTGTAAGGCTTTCCTAGTTTCCTATATTCTGCCTTCTGGCCCTAGTATAAGCTTTCCCCACTTTATCAAACAACTTCCTACACACTGTTAAGTAATGAGGCAGCTATTGAACATTGTCTCTCAACTTTGTTATAGAGTGTAGTACTACATTTCAGTGAAGTGTAAGGCTTTCCAAAGCTGCCGAACGTGTTTCTTTCTCTATTTCAATGGTATTCTGCCTTGTATAACACACATTTACCACTCTAGTCTCCTTTAAGTAAAGAATATAGGATTCATAAAGTGTTTCATGTGATCTTAACTGGAATTAAGGATTTCCATTATCTTAGCTACATTTTCTACACTAAGAACTGACTTGGAGATTCTCTTTCAGCTCTTCTAAACAAGTTCTCATCTGTTTACAGTCATTTTCACTGAATTATTCATGTTTTCATGTAGTTTCCTATATTCTGCCTTCTGGTCCAAGTATAAGCTTTGCCCACTTTATCAAACAACTTCCTACACACTGTTAAGTACTGAGGCAGCTATTGAACATTGTCTCTCAACTGTGTTATAGAGTGTAGTACTACATTTCAGTGAAGTGTAAGGCTTTGCAAAGCTGCCGAACGTGTTTCTTTCTCTATTTTAATGGTATTCTGCCTTGTATAACACACATTTACCACTGTAGTCTCCTTTAAGTAAAGAATATAGGATTCATACAGTGTTTCATGTGATCTTAACTGGAATTAAGGATTTTCCGGATTTAGCTACCTTTTCTACACTAAGAACTGACTTGGAGGATCTCTTTCAGCTGTTCTAAAACAAGTTCTCATCTGTTTACAGTCATTTTCACTGAATTGTTCATGTTTTCATGTAGTTTCCTATATTCTGCCTTCTGGCCCAAGTATAAGCTTTGCCCACTTTATCAAACAACTTCCTACACACTGTTATGAACTGAGGCAGCTCGGGAACATTGTCTCTCAACTGTGTTATAGAGTGTAGTACTACATTTCAGTGAAGTGTAAGGCTTTCCAAAGCTGCCGAACGTGTTTCTTTCTCTATTTCAATGGTATTCTGCCTTGTATAACACACATTTACCACTCGAGTCTCCTTTAAGTAAGGAATATAGGATTCATACAGTGTTTCATGTGATCTTAACTGGAATTAAGGATTTTACTTATCTTAGCTACCTTTTCTACACTAAGAACTGACTTGGAGATTCTCTTTCAGCTGTTCTAAACAAGTTCTCATTTGTTTACAGTCATTTTCACTGAATTATTCATGTTTTCATGTAGTTTCCTATATTCTGCCTTCTGGTCCAAGTATAAGCTTTACCAACTTTATCAAACAACTTCCTACACACTGTTATGAACTGACGGAGCTAGGGAACATTGTCTCTCAACTGTGTTATAGAGTGTAGTACTACATTTCAGTGAAGTGTAAGGCATTTCAAAGCTGCCAAACGTGTTTCTTTCTCTATTTCAATGGTATTCTGCCTTGTATAACACACATTTACCACTCTGGTCTCCTTTAAGTAAAGAATATAGGATTCATACAGTGTTTCATGTGATCTTTACTGGAATTAAGGATTTCCCGGATCTTAGCTACCCTTTCTACACTAAGAACTGACTTGGAGATTCTCTTTCAGCTGTTCTAAAGAAGTTCTCATCTGTTTACAGTCATTTTCACTGAATTATTCATGTTTTCATGTAGTTTCCTATATTCTGCCTTCTGGCCCAAGTATAAGCTTTGCCCACTTTATCAAACAACTTCCTACACACTGTTATGAACTGAGGCAGCTCGGGAACATTGTCTCTAAAATGTGTTATAGAGTGTAGTACTACATTTCAGTGAAGTGTAAGGCTTTCCTAGTTTCCTATATTCTGCCTTCTGGCCCTAGTATAAGCTTTGCCCACTTTATCAAACAACTTCCTACACACTGTTAAGTAATGAGGCAGCTATTGAACATTGTCTCTCAACTTTGTTATAGAGTGTAGTACTACATTTCAGTGAAGTGTAAGGCTTTCCAAAGCTGCCGAACGTGTTTCTTTCTCTATTTCAATGGTACTCTGCCTTGTATAACACACATTTACCACTCTAGTCTCCTTTAAGTAAAGAATATAGGATTCATAAAGTGTTTCATGTGATCTTAACTGGAATTAAGGATTTCCATTATCTTAGCTACATTTTCTACACTAAGAACTGACTTGGAGATTCTCTTTCAGCTGTTCTAAACAAGTTCTCATCTGTTTACAGTCATTTTCACTGAATTATTCATGTTTTCATGTAGTTTCCTATATTCTGCCTTCTGGTCCAAGTATAAGCTTTGCCCACTTTATCAAACAACTTCCTACACACTGTTAAGTACTGAGGCAGCTATTGAACATTGTCTCTCAACTGTGTTATAGAGTGTAGTACTACATTTCAGTGAAGTGTAAGGCTTTGCAAAGCTGCCGAACGTGTTTCTTTCTCTATTTTAATGGTATTCTGCCTTGTATAACACACATTTACCACTGTAGTCTCCTTTAAGTAAAGAATATAGGATTCATACAGTGTTTCATGTGATCTTAACTGGAATTAAGGATTTTCCGGATTTAGCTACCTTTTCTACACTAAGAACTGACTTGGAGGATCTCTTTCAGCTGTTCTAAAACAAGTTCTCATCTGTTTACAGTCATTTTCACTGAATTGTTCATGTTTTCATGTAGTTTCCTATATTCTGCCTTCTGGCCCAAGTATAAGCTTTGCCCACTTTATCAAACAACTTCCTACACACTGTTATGAACTGAGGCAGCTCGGGAACATTGTCTCTCAACTGTGTTATAGGGTGTAGTACTACATTTCAGTGAAGTGTAAGGCTTTCCAAAGCTGCCGAACGTGTTTCTTTCTCTATTTCAATGGTATTCTGCCTTGTATAACACACATTTACCACTCGAGTCTCCTTTAAGTAAGGAATATAGGATTCATACAGTGTTTCATGTGATCTTAACTGGAATTAAGGATTTTCCTCATCTTAGCTACCTTTTCTACACTAAGAACTGACTTGGAGATTCTCTTTCAGCTGTTCTAAACAAGTTCTCATCTGTTTACAGTCATTTTCACTGAATTATTCATGTTTTCATGTAGTTTCCTATATTCGGCCTTCTGGCCCAAGTATAAGCTTTGCCCACTTTATCAGACAACTTCCTACACACTGTTATGAACTGAGGGAGCTAGGGAACATTGTCTCTCAACTGTGTGATAGAGTGTAGTACTACATGTCAGTGAAGTGTAAGGCTTTCCAAAGCTGCCGAATGTGTTTTTTTCTCTATTTCAATGGTATTCTGCCTTGTATAACACACATTTACCACTCTAGTTTCCTTTAAGTAAAGAATATAGGATTCATACAGTGTTTCATGTAATCTTAACTCGAATTAAGGATTTCCCGAATCTTAGCTACCTTTTCTACACTAAGAACTGACTTGGAGAATCTCTTTCAGCTGTTCTAAACAAGTTCTCATCTGTTTACAGTCATTTTCACTGAATTAATCATGTTTTCATGTAGTTTCCTATATTCTGCCTTCTGGTCCAAGTATAAGCTTTACCAACTTTATCAAACAACTTCCTACACACTGTTATGAACTGAGGGAGCTAGGGAACATTGTCTCTCAACTGTGTTATAGAGTGTAGTACTACATTTCAGTGAAGTGTAAGGCTTTTCAAAGCTGCCAACCGTGTTTCTTTCTCTATTTCAATGGTATTCTGCCTTGTATAACACACATTTACCACTCTAGTCTCCTTTAAGTAAAGAATATAGGATTCATACAGTGTTTCATGTGATCTTAAATGGAATTAAGGATTTCCCTTATATTAGCTACCTTTTCTACACTAAGAACTGACTTGGAGATTCTCTTTCAGCTGTTCTAAAGAAGTTCTCATCTGTTTACAGTCATTTTCACTGAATTATTCATGTTTTCATGTAGTTTCCTATATTCGGCCTTCTGGCCCAAGGATAAGCTTTGCCCACTTTATCAAACAACTTCCTACACACTGTTATGAACTGAGGCAGCTCGGGAACATTGTCTCTAAAATGTGTTATAGAGTGTAGTACTACATTTCAGTGAAGTGTAAGGCTTTCCTAGTTTCCTATATTCTGCCTTCTGGCCCTAGTATAAGCTTTCCCCACTTTATCAAACAACTTCCTACACACTGTTAAGTAATGAGGCAGCTATTGAACATTGTCTCTCAACTTTGTTATAGAGTGTAGTACTACACTTCAGTGAAGTGTAAGGCTTTCCAAAGCTGCCGAACGTGTTTCATTCTCTATTTCAATGGTATTCTGCCTTGTATAACACACATTTACCACTCTAGTGTCCTTTAAGTAAAGAATATAGGATTCATAAAGTTTTTCATGTGATCTTAACTGGAATTAAGGATTTCCATTATCTTAGCTACATTTTCTACACTAAGAACTGACTTGGAGATTCTCTTTCAGCTGTTCTAAAGAAGTTCTCATCTGTTTACAGTCATTTTCACTGAATTATTCATGTTTTCATGTAGTTTCCTATATTCTGCCTTCTGGTCCAAGTATAAGCTTTGCCCACTTTATCAAACAACTTCCTACACACTGTTAAGTACTGAGGCAGCTATTGAACATTGTCTCTCAACTGTGTTATAGAGTGTAGTACTACATTTCAGTGAAGTGTAAGGCTTTGCAAAGCTGCCGAACGTGTTTCTTTCTCTATTTTAATGGTATTCTGCCTTGTATAACACACATTTACCACTGTAGTCTCCTTTAAGTAAAGAATATAGGATTCATACAGTGTTTCATGTGATCTTAACTGGAATTAAGGATTTTCCGGATTTAGCTACCTTTTCTACACTAAGAACTGACTTGGAGGATCTCTTTCAGCTGTTCTAAAACAAGTTCTCATCTGTTTACAGTCATTTTCACTGAATTGTTCATGTTTTCATGTAGTTTCCTATATTCTGCCTTCTGGCCCAAGTATAAGCTTTGCCCACTTTATCAAACAACTTCCTACACACTGTTATGAACTGAGGGAGCTAGGGAACATTGTCTATCAACTGTGTGATAGAGTGTAGTACTACATGTCAGTGAAGTGTAAGGCTTTCCAAAGCTGCCGAATGTGTTTTTTTCTCTATTTCAATGGTATTCTGCCTTGTATAACACACATTTACCACTCTAGTTTCCTTTAAGTAAAGAATATAGGATTCATACAGTGTTTCATGTAATCTTAACTCGAATTAAGGATTTCCCGAATCTTAGCTACCTTTTCTACACTAAGAACTGACTTGGAGAATCTCTTTCAGCTGTTCTAAACAAGTTCTCATCTGTTTACAGTCATTTTCACTGAATTAATCATGTTTTCATGTAGTTTCCTATATTCTGCCTTCTGGTCCAAGTATAAGCTTTACCAACTTTATCAAACAACTTCCTACACACTGTTATGAACTGAGGGAGCTAGGGAACATTGTCTCTCAACTGTGTTATAGAGTGTAGTACTACATTTCAGTGAAGTGTAAGGCTTTTCAAAGCTGCCAACCGTGTTTCTTTCTCTATTTCAATGGTATTCTGCCTTGTATAACACACATTTACCACTCTAGTCTCCTTTAAGTAAAGAATATAGGATTCATACAGTGTTTCATGTGATCTTAAATGGAATTAAGGATTTCCCTTATATTAGCTACCTTTTCTACACTAAGAACTGACTTGGAGATTCTCTTTCAGCTGTTCTAAAGAAGTTCTCATCTGTTTACAGTCATTTTCACTGAATTATTCATGTTTTCATGTAGTTTCCTATATTCGGCCTTCTGGCCCAAGGATAAGCTTTGCCCACTTTATCAAACAACTTCCTACACACTGTTATGAACTGAGGCAGCTCGGGAACATTGTCTCTAAAATGTGTTATAGAGTGTAGTACTACATTTCAGTGAAGTGTAAGGCTTTCCTAGTTTCCTATATTCTGCCTTCTGGCCCTAGTATAAGCTTTCCCCACTTTATCAAACAACTTCCTACACACTGTTAAGTAATGAGGCAGCTATTGAACATTGTCTCTCAACTTTGTTATAGAGTGTAGTACTACACTTCAGTGAAGTGTAAGGCTTTCCAAAGCTGCCGAACGTGTTTCATTCTCTATTTCAATGGTATTCTGCCTTGTATAACACACATTTACCACTCTAGTGTCCTTTAAGTAAAGAATATAGGATTCATAAAGTGTTTCATGTGATCTTAACTGGAATTAAGGATTTCCATTATCTTAGCTACATTTTCTACACTAAGAACTGACTTGGAGATTCTCTTTCAGCTGTTCTAAACAAGTTCTCATCTGTTTACAGTCATTTTCACTGAATTATTCATGTTTTCATGTAGTTTCCTATATTCTGCCTTCTGGTCCAAGTATAAGCTTTGCCCACTTTATCAAACAACTTCCTACACACTGTTAAGTACTGAGGCAGCTATTGAACATTGTCTCTCAACTGTGTTATAGAGTGTAGTACTACATTTCAGTGAAGTGTAAGGCTTTGCAAAGCTGCCGAACGTGTTTCTTTCTCTATTTTAATGGTATTCTGCCTTGTATAACACACATTTACCACTGTAGTCTCCTTTAAGTAAAGAATATAGGATTCATACAGTGTTTCATGTGATCTTAACTGGAATTAAGGATTTTCCGGATTTAGCTACCTTTTCTACACTAAGAACTGACTTGGAGGATCTCTTTCAGCTGTTCTAAAACAAGTTCTCATCTGTTTACAGTCATTTTCACTGAATTGTTCATGTTTTCATGTAGTTTCCTATATTCTGCCTTCTGGCCCAAGTATAAGCTTTGCCCACTTTATCAAACAACTTCCTACACACTTTTATGAACTGAGGCAGCTCGGGAACATTGTCTCTCAACTGTGTTATAGAGTGTAGTACTACATTTCAGTGAAGTGTAAGGCTTTCCAAAGCTGCCGAACGTGTTTCTTTCTCTATTTCAATGGTATTCTGCCTTGTATAACACACATTTACCACTCGAGTCTCCTTTAAGTAAGGAATATAGGATTCATACAGTGTTTCATGTGATCTTAACTGGAATTAAGGATTTTCCTTATCTTAGCTACCTTTTCTACACTAAGAACTGACTTGGAGATTCTCTTTCAGCTGTTCTAAAGAAGTTCTCATCTGTTTACAGTCATTTTCACTGAATTATTCATGTTTTCATGTAGTTTCCTATATTTGGCCTTCTGGCCCAAGTATAAGCTTTGCCCACTTTATCAAACAACTTCCTACACACTGTTATGAACTGAGGCAGCTCGGGAACATTGTCTCTAAAATGTGTTATAGAGTGTACTACTACATTTCAGTGAAGTGTAAGGCTTTCCTAGTTTCCTATATTCTGCCTTCTGGCCCTAGTATAAGCTTTCCCCACTTTATCAAACAACTTCCTACACACTGTTAAGTAATGAGGCAGCTATTGAACATTGTCTCTCAACTTTGTTATAGAGTGTAGTACTACATTTCAGTGAAGTGTAAGGCTTTCCAAAGCTGCCGAACGTGTTTCTTTCTCTATTTCAATGGTATTCTGCCTTGTATAACACACATTTACCACTCTAGTCTCCTTTAAGTAAAGAATATAGGATTCATAAAGTGTTTCATGTGATCTTAACTGGAATTAAGGATTTCCATTATCTTAGCTACATTTTCTACACTAAGAACTGACTTGGAGATTCTCTTTCAGCTCTTCTAAACAAGTTCTCATCTGTTTACAGTCATTTTCACTGAATTATTCATGTTTTCATGTAGTTTCCTATATTCTGCCTTCTGGTCCAAGTATAAGCTTTGCCCACTTTATCAAACAACTTCCTACACACTGTTAAGTACTGAGGCAGCTATTGAACATTGTCTCTCAACTGTGTTATAGAGTGTAGTACTACATTTCAGTGAAGTGTAAGGCTTTGCAAAGCTGCCGAACGTGTTTCTTTCTCTATTTTAATGGTATTCTGCCTTGTATAACACACATTTACCACTGTAGTCTCCTTTAAGTAAAGAATATAGGATTCATACAGTGTTTCATGTGATCTTAACTGGAATTAAGGATTTTCCGGATTTAGCTACCTTTTCTACACTAAGAACTGACTTGGAGGATCTCTTTCAGCTGTTCTAAAACAAGTTCTCATCTGTTTACAGTCATTTTCACTGAATTGTTCATGTTTTCATGTAGTTTCCTATATTCTGCCTTCTGGCCCAAGTATAAGCTTTGCCCACTTTATCAAACAACTTCCTCCACACTGTTATGAACTGAGGCAGCTCGGGAACATTGTCTCTCAACTGTGTTATAGAGTGTAGTACTACATTTCAGTGAAGTGTAAGGCTTTCCAAAGCTGCCGAACGTGTTTCTTTCTCTATTTCAATGGTATTCTGCCTCGTATAACACACATTTACCACTCGAGTCTCCTTTAAGTAAGGAATATAGGATTCATACAGTGTTTCATGTGATCTTAACTGGAATTAAGGATTTTCCTCATCTTAGCTACCTTTTCTACACTAAGAACTGACTTGGAGATTCTCTTTCAGCTGTTCTAAACAAGTTCTCATCTGTTTACAGTCATTTTCACTGAATTATTCATGTTTTCATGTAGTTTCCTATATTCGGCCTTCTGGCCCAAGTATAAGCTTTGCCCACTTTATCAGACAACTTCCTACACACTGTTATGAACTGAGGGAGCTAGGGAACATTGTCTCTCAACTGTGTGATAGAGTGTAGTACTACATGTCAGTGAAGTGTAAGGCTTTCCAAAGCTGCCGAATGTGTTTTTTTCTCTATTTCAATGGTATTCTGCCTTGTATAACACACATTTACCACTCTAGTTTCCTTTAAGTAAAGAATATAGGATTCATACAGTGTTTCATGTAATCTTAACTCGAATTAAGGATTTCCCGAATCTTAGCTACCTTTTCTACACTAAGAACTGACTTGGAGAATCTCTTTCAGCTGTTCTAAACAAGTTCTCATCTGTTTACAGTCATTTTCACTGAATTAATCATGTTTTCATGTAGTTTCCTATATTCTGCCTTCTGGTCCAAGTATAAGCTTTACCAACTTTATCAAACAACTTCCTACACACTGTTATGAACTGAGGGAGCTAGGGAACATTGTCTCTCAACTGTGTTATAGAGTGTAGTACTACATTTCAGTGAAGTGTAAGGCTTTTCAAAGCTGCCAACCGTGTTTCTTTCTCTATTTCAATGGTATTCTGCCTTGTATAACACACATTTACCACTCTAGTCTCCTTTAAGTAAAGAATATAGGATTCATACAGTGTTTCATGTGATCTTAAATGGAATTAAGGATTTCCCTTATATTAGCTACCTTTTCTACACTACGAACTGACTTGGAGATTCTCTTTCAGCTGTTCTAAAGAAGTTCTCATCTGTTTACAGTCATTTTCACTGAATTATTCATGTTTTCATGTAGTTTCCTATATTTGGCCTTCTGGCCCAAGGATAAGCTTTGCCCACTTTATCAAACAACTTCCTACACACTGTTATGAACTGAGGCAGCTCGGGAACATTGTCTCTAAAATGTGTTATAGAGTGTAGTACTACATTTCAGTGAAGTGTAAGGCTTTCCTAGTTTCCTATATTCTGCCTTCTGGCCCTAGTATAAGCTTTCCCCACTTTATCAAACAACTTCCTACACACTGTTAAGTAATGAGGCAGCTATTGAACATTGTCTCTCAACTTTGTTATAGAGTGTAGTACTACATTTCAGTGAAGTGTAAGGCTTTCCAAAGCTGCCGAACGTGTTTCATTCTCTATTTCAATGGTATTCTGCCTTGTATAACACACATTTACCACTCTAGTGTCCTTTAAGTAAAGAATATAGGATTCATAAAGTGTTTCATGTGATCTTAACTGGAATTAAGGATTTCCATTATCTTAGCTACATTTTCTACACTAAGAACTGACTTGGAGATTCTCTTTCAGCTCTTCTAAACAAGTTCTCATCTGTTTACAGTCATTTTCACTGAATTATTCATGTTTTCATGTAGTTTCCTATATTCTGCCTTCTGGTCCAAGTATAAGCTTTGCCCACTTTATCAAACAACTTCCTACACACTGTTAAGTACTGAGGCAGCTATTGAACATTGTCTCTCAACTGTGTTATAGAGTGTAGTACTACATTTCAGTGAAGTGTAAGGCTTTGCAAAGCTGCCGAACGTGTTTCTTTTTCTATTTTAATGGTATTCTGCCTTGTATAACACACATTTACCACTGTAGTCTCCTTTAAGTAAAGAATATAGGATTCATACAGTGTTTCATGTGATCTTAACTGGAATTAAGGATTTTCCGGATTTAGCTACCTTTTCTACACTAAGAACTGACTTGGAGGATCTCTTTCAGCTGTTCTAAAACAAGTTCTCATCTGTTTACAGTCATTTTCACTGAATTGTTCATGTTTTCATGTAGTTTCCTATATTCTGCCTTCTGGCCCAAGTATAAGCTTTGCCCACTTTATCAAACAACTTCCTACACACTGTTATGAACTGAGGCAGCTCGGGAACATTGTCTCTCAACTGTGTTATAGAGTGTAGTACTACATTTCAGTGAAGTGTAAGGCTTTCCAAAGCTGCCGAACGTGTTTCTTTCTCTATTTCAATGGTATTCTGCCTTGTATAACACACATTTACCACTCGAGTCTCCTTTAAGTAAGGAATATAGGATTCATACAGTGTTTCATGTGATCTTAACTGGAATTAAGGATTTTCCTTATCTTAGCTACCTTTTCTACACTAAGAACTGACTTGGAGATTCTCTTTCAGCTGTTCTAAACAAGTTCTCATCTGTTTACAGTCATTTTCACTGAATTATTCATGTTTTCATGTAGTTTCCTATATTCGGCCTTCTGGCCCAAGTATAAGCTTTGCCCACTTTATCAGACAACTTCCTACACACTGTTATGAACTGAGGGAGCAAGGGAACATTGTCTCTCAACTGTGTGATAGAGTGTAGTACTACATGTCAGTGAAGTGTAAGGCTTTCCAAAGCTGCCGAATGTGTTTTTTTCTCTATTCCAATGGTATTCTGCCTTGTATAACACACATTTACCACTCTAGTTTCCTTTAAGTAAAGAATATAGGATTCATACAGTGTTTCATGTAATCTTAACTCGAATTAAGGATTTCCCGAATCTTAGCTACCTTTTCTACACTAAGAACTGACTTGGAGAATCTCTTTCAGCTGTTCTAAACAAGTTCTCATCTGTTTACAGTCATTTTCACTGAATTAATCATGTTTTCATGTAGTTTCCTATATTCTGCCTTCTGGTCCAAGTATAAGCTTTACCAACTTTATCAAACAACTTCCTACACACTGTTATGAACTGAGGGAGCTAGGGAACATTGTCTCTCAACTGTGTTATAGAGTGTAGTACTACATTTCAGTGAAGTGTAAGGCTTTTCAAAGCTGCCAACCGTGTTTCTTTCTCTATTTCAATGGTATTCTGCCTTGTATAACACACATTTACCACTCTAGTTTCCTTTAAGTAAAGAATATAGGATGCACACAGTGTTTCATGTGATCTTAACTGGAATTAAGGGTTTCCCTTATCTTAGCTACCTTTTCTACACTAAGAACTGACTTGGAGATTCTCTTTCAGCTGTTCTAAACAAGTTCTCATCTGTTTACAGTCATTTTCACTGAATTATTCATGTTTTCATGTAGTTTCCTATATTCTGCCTTCTGGTCCAAGTATAAGCTTTCCCCACTTTATCAAACAACTTCCTACACACTGTTATGAACTGAGGCAGCTAGGGAACATTGTCTCTAAAATGTGTTATAGAGTGTAGTACTACATTTCAGTGAAGGGTAAGGCTTTCCTAGTTTCCTATATTCTGCCTTCTGGCCCTAGTATAAGCTTTGCCCACTTTATCAAACAACTTCCTACACACTGTTAAGTAATGAGGCAGCTATTGAACATTGTCTCTCAACTTTGTTATAGAGTGTAGTACTACATTTCCGTGAAGTGTAAGGCTTTCCAAAGCTGCCGAACGTGTTTCTTTCTCTATTTCAATGGTATTCTGCCTTGTATAACACACATTTACCACTCTAGTCTCCTTTAAGTAAAGAATATAGGATTCATAAAGTGTTTCATGTGATCTTAACTGGAATTAAGGATTTCCATTATCTTAGCTACATTTTCTACACTAAGAACTGACTTGGAGATTCTCTTTCAGCTGTTCTAAACAAGTTCTCATCTGTTTACAGTCATTTTCACTGAATTATTCATGTTTTCATGTAGTTTCCTATATTCTGCCTTCTGGTCCAAGTATAAGCTTTGCCCACTTTATCAAACAACTTCCTACACACTGTTAAGTACTGAGGCAGCTATTGAACATTGTCTCTCAACTGTGTTATAGAGTGTAGTACTACATTTCAGTGAAGTGTAAGGCTTTGCAAAGCTGCCGAACGTGTTTCTTTCTCTATTTTAATGGTATTCTGCCTTGTATAACACACATTTACCACTGTAGTCTCCTTTAAGTAAAGAATATACGATTCATACAGTGTTTCATGTGATCTTAACTGGAATTAAGGATTTTCCGGATTTAGCTACCTTTTCTACACTAAGAACTGACTTGGAGGATCTCTTTCAGCTGTTCTAAAACAAGTTCTCATCTGTTTACAGTCATTTTCACTGAATTATTCATGTTTTCATGTAGTTTCCTATATTCTGCCTTCTGCTTCAAGTATAAGCTTTGCCCACTTTATCAAACAACTTCCTACACACTGTTATGAACTGAGGCAGCTCGGGAACATTGTCTCTCTACTGTGTTATAGAGTGTAGTACTACATTTCAGTGAAGTGTAAGGCTTTCCAAAGCTGCCGAACGTGTTTCTTTCTCTATTTCAGTGGTATTCTGCCTTGTATAACACACATTTACCACTCGAGTCTCCTTTAAGTAAAGAATATAGGATTCATACAGTGTTTCATGTGATCTTAACTGGAATTAAGGATTTTCCTTATCTTAGCTACCTTTTCTACACTAAGAACTGACTTGGAGATTCTCTTTCAGCTGTTCTAAACAAGTTCTCATCTGTTTACAGTCATTTTCACTGAATTATTCATGTTTTCATATAGTTTCCTATATTCGGCCTTCTGGCCCAAGTATAAGCTTTGCCCACTTTATCAGACAATTTCCTCCACACTGTTATGAACTGAGGGAGCTAGGGAACATTGTCTCTCAACTGTGTGATAGAGTGTAGTATTACATGTCAGTGAAGTGTAAGGCTTTCCAAAGCTGCCGAATGTGTTTCTTTCTCTATTTCAATGGTATTCTGCCTTGTATAACACACATTTACCACTCGAGTCTCCTTTAAGTAAAGAATATAGGATTCATACAGTGTTTCATGTGATCTTAACTGGAATTAAGGATTTCCCTTATCTTACCTACCTTTTCTACACTAAGAACTGACTTGGAGATTCTCTTTCAGCTGTTCTAAACAAGTTCTCATCTGTTTACAGTCATTTTCACTGAATTAATCATGTTTTCATGTAGTTTCCTATATTCTGCCTTCTGGTCCAAGTATAAGCTTTGCCCACTTTATCAAACAACTTCCTACACACTGTTAAGTACTGAGGCAGCTATTGAACATTGTCTCTCAACTGTGTTATAGAGTGTAGTACTACATTTCAGTGAAGTGTAAGGCATTCCAAAGCTGCCAAACGTGTTTCTTTCTCTATTTCAATAGTAGTCTGCCTTGTATAACACACATTTACCACTCTAGTCTCCTTTAAGTAAATAATATAGGATTCATACAGTGTTTCATGTGATCTTTACTGGAATTAAGGATTTCCCGGATCTTAGCTACCCTTTCTACACTAAGAACTGACTTGGAGATTCTCTTTCAGCTGTTCTAAAGAAGTTCTCATCTGTTTACAGTCATTTTCACTGAATTATTCATGTTTTCATGTAGTTTCCTATATTCTGCCTTCTGGCCCAAGTATAAGCTTTGCCCACTTTATCAAACAACTTCCTACACACTGTTATGAACTGAGGCAGCTCGGGAACATTGTCTCTAAAATGTCTTATAGAGTGTAGTACTACATTTCAGTGAAGTGTAAGGCTTTCCTAGTTTCCTATATTCTGCCTTCTGGCCCTAGTATAAGCTTTGCCCACTTTATCAAACAACTTCCTACACACTGTTAAGTAATGAGCCAGCTATTGAACATTGTCTCTCAACTTTGTTATAGAGTGTAGTACTACATTTCAGTGAAGTGTAAGGCTTTCCAAAGCTGCCGAACGTGTTTCTTTCTCTATTTCAATGGTATTCTGCTTTGTATAACACACATTTACCACTCTAGTCTCCTTTAAGTAAAGAATATAGGATTCATAAAGTGTTTCATGTGATCTTAACTGGAATTAAGGATTTCCATTATCTTAGCTACATTTTCTACACTAAGAACTGACTTGGAGATTCTCTTTCAGCTGTTCTAAACAAGTTCTCATCTGTTTACAGTCATTTTCACTGAATTATTCATGTTTTCATGTAGTTTCCTATATTCTGCCTTCTGGTCCAAGTATAAGCTTTGCCCACTTTATCAAACAACTTCCTACACACTGTTAAGTACTGAGGCAGCTATTGAACATTGTCTCTCAACTGTGTTATAGAGTGTAGTACTACATTTCAGTGAAGTGTAAGGCATTCCAAAGCTGCCAAACGTGTTTCTTTCTTTATTTCAATAGTAGTCTGCCTTGTATAACACACATTTACCACTCTGGTCTCCTTTAAGTAAAGAATATAGGATTCATACAGTGTTTCATGTGATCTTTACTGGAATTAAGGATTTCCCGGATCTTAGCTACCCTTTCTACACTAAGAACTGACTTGGAGATTCTCTTTCAGCTGTTCTAAAGAAGTTCTCATCTGTTTACAGTCATTTTCACTGAATTATTCATGTTTTCATGTAGTTTCCTATATTCTGCCTTCTGGCCCAAGTATAAGCTTTGCCCACTTTATCAAACAACTTCCTACACACTGTTATGAACTGAGGCAGCTCGGGAACATTGTCTCTAAAATGTGTTATAGAGTGTAGTACTACATTTCAGTGAAGTGTAAGGCTTTCCTAGTTTCCTATATTCTGCCTTCTGGCCCTAGTATAAGCTTTGCCCACTTTATCAAACAACTTCCTACACACTGTTAAGTAATGAGGCAGCTATTGAACATTGTCTCTCAACTTTGTTATAGAGTGTAGTACTACATTTCAGTGAAGTGTAAGGCTTTCCAAAGCTGCCGAACGTGTTTCTTTCTCTATTTCAATGGTACTCTGCCTTGTATAACACACATTTACCACTCTAGTCTCCTTTAAGTAAAGAATATAGGATTCATAAAGTGTTTCATGTGATCTTAACTGGAATTAAGGATTTCCATTATCTTAGCTACATTTTCTACACTAAGAACTGACTTGGAGATTCTCTTTCAGCTGTTCTAAACAAGTTCTCATCTGTTTACAGTCATTTTCACTGAATTATTCATGTTTTCATGTAGTTTCCTATATTCTGCCTTCTGGTCCAAGTATAAGCTTTGCCCACTTTATCAAACAACTTCCTACACACTGTTAAGTACTGAGGCAGCTATTGAACATTGTCTCTCAACTGTGTTATAGAGTGTAGTACTACATTTCAGTGAAGTGTAAGGCTTTGCAAAGCTGCCGAACGTGTTTCTTTCTCTATTTTAATGGTATTCTGCCTTGTATAACACACATTTACCACTGTAGTCTCCTTTAAGTAAAGAATATAGGATTCATACAGTGTTTCATGTGATCTTAACTGGAATTAAGGATTTTCCGGATTTAGCTACCTTTTCTACACTAAGAACTGACTTGGAGGATCTCTTTCAGCTGTTCTAAAACAAGTTCTCATCTGTTTACAGTCATTTTCACTGAATTGTTCATGTTTTCATGTAGTTTCCTATATTCTGCCTTCTGGCCCAAGTATAAGCTTTGCCCACTTTATCAAACAACTTCCTACACACTGTTATGAACTGAGGCAGCTCGGGAACATTGTCTCTCAACTGTGTTATAGAGTGTAGTACTGCATTTCAGTGAAGTTTAAGGCTTTCCAAAGCTGCCGAACGTGTTTCTTTCTCTATTTCAATGGTATTCTGCCTTGTATAACACACATTTACCACTCGAGTCTCCTTTAAGTAAAGAATATAGGATTCATACAGTGTTTCATGTGATCTTAACTGGAATTAAGGATTTCCCTTATCTTACCTACCTTTTCTACACTAAGAACTGACTTGGAGATTCTCTTTCAGCTGTTCTAAACAAGTTCTCATCTGTTTACAGTCATTTTCACTGAATTAATCATGTTTTCATGTAGTTTCCTATATTCTGCCTTCTGGTCCAAGTATAAGCTTTGCCCACTTTATCAAACAACTTCCTATACACTGTTAAGTACTGAGGCAGCTATTGAACATTGTCTCTCAACTGTGTTATAGAGTGTAGTACTACATTTCAGTGAAGTGTAAGGCTTTCCAAAGCTGCCGAACGTGTTTCTTTCTCTATTTCAATGGTATTCTGCCTTGTATAACACACATTTACCACTCTAGTCTCCTTTAAGTAAAGAATATAGGATTCATACAGTGTTTCATGTGATCTTTACTGGAATTAAGGATTTCCCGGATCTTAGCTACCCTTTCTACACTAAGAACTGACTTGGAGATTCTCTTTCAGCTGTTCTAAAAAAGTTCTCATCTGTTTACAGTCATTTTCACTGAATTATTCATGTTTTCATGTAGTTTCCTATATTCTGCCTTCTGGCCCAAGTATAAGCTTTGCCCACTTTATCAAACAACTTCCTACACACTGTTATGAACTGAGGCAGCTCGGGAACATTGTCTCTAAAATGTGTTATAGAGTGTAGTACTACATTTCAGTGAAGTGTAAGGCTTTCCTAGTTTCCTATATTCTGCCTTCTGGCCCTAGTATAAGCTTTGCCCACTTTATCAAACAACTTCCTACACACTGTTAAGTAATGAGGCAGCTATTGAACATTGTCTCTCAACTTTGTTATAGAGTGTAGTACTACATTTCAGTGAAGTGTAAGGCTTTCTAAAGCTGCCGAACGTGTTTCTTTCTCTATTTCAATGGTATTCTGCCTTGTATAACACACATTTACCACTCTAGTCTCCTTTAAGTAAAGAATATAGGATTCATAAAGTGTTTCATGTGATCTTAACTGGAATTAAGGATTTCCATTATCTTAGCTACATTTTCTACACTAAGAACTGACTTGGAGATTCTCTTTCAGCTGTTCTAAACAAGTTCTCATCTGTTTACAGTCATTTTCACTGAATTATTCATGTTTTCATGTAGTTTCCTATATTCTGCCTTCTGGTCCAAGTATAAGCTTTGCTCACTTTATCAAACAACTTCCTACACACTGTTAAGTACTGAGGCAGCTATTGAACATTGTCTCTCAACTGTGTTATAGAGTGTAGTACTACATTTCAGTGAAGTGTAAGGCATTCCAAAGCTGCCAAACGTGTTTCTTTCTCTATTTCAATAGTAGTCTGCCTTGTATAACACACATTTACCACTCTAGTCTCCTTTAAGTAAAGAATATAGGATTCATACAGTGTTTCATGTGATCTTTACTGGAATTAAGGATTTCCCGGATCTTAGCTACCCTTTCTACACAAAGAACTGACTTGGAGATTCTCTTTCAGCTGTTCTAAAGAAGTTCTCATCTGTTTACAGTCATTTTCACTGAATTATTCATGTTTTCATGTAGTTTCCTATATTCTGCCTTCTGGCCCAAGTATAAGCTTTGCCCACTTTATCAAACAACTTCCTACACACTGTTATGAACTGAGGCAGCTCGGGAACATTGTCTCTAAAATGTGTTATAGAGTGTAGTACTACATTTCAGTGAAGTGTAAGGCTTTCCTAGTTTCCTATATTCTGCCTTCGGGCCCTAGTATAAGCTTTGCCCACTTTATCAAACAACTTCCTACACACTGTTAAGTAATGAGGCAGCTATTTAACATTGTCTCTCAACTTTGTTATAGAGTGTAGTACTACATTTCAGTGAAGTGTAAGGCTTTCCAAAGCTGCCGAACGTGTTTCTTTCTCTATTTCAATGGTACTCTGCCTTGTATAACACACATTTACCACTCTAGTCTCCTTTAAGTAAAGAATATAGGATTCATAAAGTGTTTCATGTGATCTTAACTGGAATTAAGGATTTCCATTATCTTAGCTACATTTTCTACACTAAGAACTGACTTGGAGATTCTCTTTCAGCTGTTCTAAACAAGTTCTCATCTGTTTACAGTCATTTTCACTGAATTATTCATGTTTTCATGTAGTTTCCTATATTCTGCCTTCTGGTCCAAGTATAAGCTTTGCCCACTTTATCAAACAACTTCCTACACACTGTTAAGTACTGAGGCAGCTATTGAACATTGTCTCTCAACTGTGTTATAGAGTGTAGTACTACATTTCAGTGAAGTGTAAGGCTTTGCAAAGCTGCCGAACGTGTTTCTTTCTCTATTTTAATGGTATTCTGCCTTGTATAACACACATTTACCACTGTAGTCTCCTTTAAGTAAAGAATATAGGATTCATACAGTGTTTCATGTGATCTTAACTGGAATTAAGGATTTTCCGGATTTAGCTACCTTTTCTACACTAAGAACTGACTTGGAGGATCTCTTTCAGCTGTTCTAAAACAAGTTCTCATCTGTTTACAGTTATTTTCACTGAATTGTTCATGTTTTCATGTAGTTTCCTATATTCTGCCTTCTGGCCCAAGTATAAGCTTTGCCCACTTTATCAAACAACTTCCTACACACTGTTATGAACTGAGGCAGCTCGGGAACATTGTCTCTCAACTGTGTTATAGAGTGTAGTACTACATTTCAGTGAAGTTTAAGGCTTTCCAAAGCTGCCGAACGTGTTTCTTTCTCTATTTCAATGGTATTCTGCCTTGTATAACACACATTTACCACTCGAGTCTCCTTTAAATAAAGAATATAGGATTCATACCGTGTTTCATGTGATCTTAACTGGAATTAAGGATTTTCCTTATCTTAGCTACCTTTTCTACACTAAGAACTGACTTGGAGATTCTCTTTCAGCTGTTCTAAACAAGTTCTCATCTGTTTACAGTCATTTTCACTGAATTATTCATGTTTTCATGTAGTTTCCTATATTCTGCCTTCTGGTCCAAGTATAAGCTTTGCCCACTTTATCAAACAACTTCCTACACACTATTAAGTACTGAGGCAGCTATTGAACATTGTCTCTCAACTGTGTTATAGAGTGTAGTACTACATTTCAGTGAAGTATAAGGCTTTGCAAAGCTGCCGAACGTGTTTCTTTCTCTATTTTAATGGTGTTCTGCCTTGTATAACACACATTTACCACTGTAGTCTCCTTTAAGTAAAGAATATGGGATTCATACAGTGTTTCATGTGATCTTAACTGGAATTAAGGATTTTCCTTATCTTAGCTACCTTTTCTACACTAAGAACTGACTTGGAGATTCTCTTTCAGCTGTTCTAAACAAGTTCTCATCTGTTTACAGTCATTTTCACTTAATTATTCATGTTTTTATGTAGTTTCCTATATTCGGCCTTCTGGCCCAAGTATAAGCTTTGCCCACTTTATCAGACAACTTCCTACACACTGTTATGAACTGAGGGAGCTAGGGAACATTGTCTCTCAACTGTGTGATAGAGTGTAGTACTACATGTCAGTGAAGTGTAAGGCTTTCCAAAGCTGCCGAATGTGTTTTTTTCTCTATTTCAATGGTATTCTGCCTTGTATATCACACATTTACCACTCTAGTTTCCTTTAAGTAAAGAATATAGGATTCATACAGTGTTTCATGTAATCTTAACTCGAATTAAGGATTTCCCGAATGTTAGCTACCTTTTCTACACTAAGAACTGACTTGGAGAATCTCTTTCAGCTGTTCTAAACAAGTTCTCATCTGTTTAAAGTCATTTTCACTGAATTAATCATGTTTTCATGTAGTTTCCTACATTCTGCCTTCTGGTCCAAGTATAAGCTTTGCCAACTTTATCAAACAACTTCCTACACACTGTTATGAACTGAGGGAGCTAGGGAACATTGTCTCTCAACTGTGTTATAGAGTGTAGTACTACATTTCAGTGAAGTGTAAGGCTTTTCAAAGCTGCCAAACGTGTTTCTTTCTCTATTTCAATGGTATTCTGCCTTGTATAACACACATTTACCACTCTAGTCTCCTTTAAGTAAAGAATATAGGATTCATACAGTGTTTCATGTGATCTTAAATGGAATTAAGGATTTCCCTTATATTAGCTACCTTTTCTACACTAAGAACTGACTTGGAGATTCTCTTTCAGCTGTTCTAAAGAAGTTCTCATCTGTTTACAGTCATTTTCACTGAATTATTCATGTTTTCATGTAGTTTCCTATATTCTGCCTTCTGGCCCAAGTATAAGCTTTGCCCACTTTATCAAACAACTTCCTACACACTGTTATGAACTGAGGCAGCTCGGGAACATTGTCTCTAAAATGTGTTATAGAGTGTAGTACTACATTTCAGTGAAGTGTAAGGCTTTCCTAGTTTCCTATATTCTGCCTTCTGGCCCTAGTATAAGCTTTGCCCACTTTATCAAACAACTTCCTACACACTGTTAAGTACTGAGGCAGCTATTGAACATTGTCTCTCAACTGTGTTATAGAGTGTAGTACTACATTTCAGTGAAGTGTAAGGCTTTGCAAAGCTGCCGAAGGTGTTTCTTTCTCTATTTTAATGGTATTCTTCCTTGTATAACACACATTTACCACTGTAGTCTCCTTTAAGTAAAGAATATAGGATTCATACAGTGTTTCATGTGATCTTAACTGGAATTAAGGATTTTCCGGATTTAGCTACCTTTTCTACACTAAGAACTGACTTGGAGGATCTCTTTCAGCTGTTCTAAAACAAGTTCTCATCTGTTTACAGTCATTTTCACTGAATTATTCATGTTTTCATGTAGTTTCCTATATTCTGCCTTCTGGCCCATGTATAAGCTTTGCCCACTTTATCAAACAACTTCCTACACACTGTTATGAACTGAGGCCACTCGGGAACATTGTCTCTCAACTGTGTTATAGAGTGTAGTACTACATTTCAGTGAAGTGTAAGGCTTTCCAAAGCTGCCGAACGTGTTTCTTTCTCTATTTCAATGGTATTCTGCCTTGTATAACACACATTTACCACTCGAGTCTCCTTTAAGTAAGGAATATAGGATTCATACAGTGTTTCATGTGATCTTAACTGGAATTAAGGATTTTCCTTATCTTAGCTACCTTTTCTACACTAAGAACTGACTTGGAGATTCTCTTTCAGCTGTTCTAAACAAGTTCTCATCTGTTTACAGTCATTTTCACTGAATTATTCATGTTTTCATGTAGTTTCCTATATTCGGCCTTCTGGCCCAAGTATAAGCTTTGCCCACTTTATCAGACAACTTCCTACACACTGTTATGAACTGAGGGAGCTAGGGAACATTGTCTCTCAACTGTGTGATAGAGTGTAGTACTACATGTCAGTGAAGTGTAAGGCTTTCCAAAGCTGCCGAATGTGTTTTTTTCTCTATTTCAATGGTATTCTGCCTTGTATAACACACATTTACCACTCTAGTTTCCTTTAAGTAAAGAATATAGGATTCATACAGTGTTTCATGTAATCTTAACTCGAATTAAGGATTTCCTGAATCTTAGCTACCTTTTCTACACTAAGAACTGACTTGGAGAATCTCTTTCAGCTGTTCTAAACAAGTTCTCATCTGTTTAAAGTCATTTTCACTGAATTAATCATGTTTTCATGTAGTTTCCTATATTCTGCCTTCTGGTCCAAGTATAAGCTTTGCCAACTTTATCAAACAACTTCCTACACACTGTTATGAACTGAGGGAGCTAGGGAACATTGTCTCTCAACTGTGTTATAGAGTGTAGTACTACATTTCAGTGAAGTGTAAGGCTTTTCAAAGCTGCCAAACGTGTTTCTTTCTCTATTTCAATGGTATTCTGCCTTGTATAACACACATTTACCACTCTAGTCTCCTTTAAGTAAAGAATATAGGATTCATACAGTGTTTCATGTGATCTTAAATGGAATTAAGGATTTCCCTTATATTAGCTACCTTTTCTACACTAAGAACTGACTTGGAGATTCTCTTTCAGCTGTTCTAAAGAAGTTCTCATCTGTTTACAGTCATTTTCACTGAATTATTCATGTTTTCATATAGTTTCCTATATTCGGCCTTCTGGCCCAAGTATAAGCTTTGCCCACTTTATCAAACAACTTCCTACACACTGTTATGAACTGAGGCAGCTCGGGAACATTGTCTCTAAAATGTGTTATAGAGTGTAGTACTACATTTCAGTGAAGTGTAAGGCTTTCCTAGTTTCCTATATTCTGACTTCTGGTCCAAGTATAAGCTTTGCCCACTTTATCAAACAACTTCCTACACACTGTTAAGTACTGAGGCAGCTATTGAACATTGTCTCTCAACTGTGTTATAGAGTGTAGTACTACATTTCAGTGAAGTGTAAGGCTTTCCAAAGCTGCCGAACGTGTTTCTTTCTCTATTTCAATGGTATTCTGGCTTGTATAACACACATTTACCACTCTAGTCTCCTTTAAGTACAGAATATAGGATTCATAAAGTGTTTCATGTGATCTTAACTGGAATTAAGGATTTCCATTATCTTAGCTACATTTTCTACACTAAGAACTGACTTGGAGATTCTCTTTCAGCTGTTCTAAACAAGTTCTCATCTGTTTACAGTCATTTTCACTGAATTATTCATGTTTTCATGTAATTTCCTATATTCTGCCTTCTGGTCCAAGTATAAGCTTTGCCCACTTTATCAAACAACTTCCTACACACTGTTAAGTACTGAGGCAGCTATTGAACATTGTCTCTCAACTGTGTTATAGAGTGTAGTACTACATTTCAGTGAAGTGTAAGGCTTTGCAAAGCTGCCGACCGTGTTTCTTTCTCTATTTTAATGGTATTCTGCCTTGTATAACACACATTTACCACTGTAGTCTCCTTTAAGTAAAGAATATAGGATTCATACAGTGTTTCATGTGATCTTAACTGGAATTAAGGATTTTCCTTATCTTAGCTACCTTTTCTACACTAAGAACTGACTTGGAGGATCTCTTTCAGCTGTTCTAAACAAGTTCTCATCTGTTTACAGTCATTTTCACTGAATTATTCATGTTTTCATGTAGTTTCCTATATTCGGCCTTCTGGCCCAAGTATAAGCTTTGCCCACTTTATCAGACAACTTCCTACACACTGTTATGAACTGAGGGAGCTAGGGAACATTGTCTCTCAACTGTGTGATAGAGTGTAGTACTACATGTCAGTGAAGTGTAAGGCTTTCCAAAGCTGCCGAATGTGTTTTTTTCTCTATTTCAATGGTATTCTGCCTTGTATAACACACATTTACCACTCTAGTTTCCTTTAAGTAAAGAATATAGGATTCATACAGTGTTTCATGTAATCTTAACTCGAATTAAGGATTTCCCGAATCTTAGCTACCTTTTCTACACTAAGAACTGACTTGGAGAATCTCTTTCAGCTGTTCTAAACAAGTTCTCATCTGTTTACAGTCATTTTCACTGAATTAATCATGTTTTCATGTAGTTTCCTATATTCCGCCTTCTGGTCCAAGTATAAGCTTTACCAACTTTATCAAACAACTTCCTACACACTGTTATGAACTGAGGGAGCTAGGGAACATTGTCTCTCAACTGTGTTATAGAGTGTAGTACTACATTTCAGTGAAGTGTAAGGCATTTCAAAGCTGCCAAACGTGTTTCTTTCTCTATTTCAATGGTATTCTGCCTTGTATAACACACATTTACCACTCTAGTCTCCTTTAAGTAAAGAATATAGGATTCATACAGTGTTTCATGTGATCTTAAATGGAATTAAGGATTTCCCTTATATTAGCTACCTTTTCTACACTAAGAACTGACTTGGAGATTCTCTTTCAGCTGTTCTAAAGAAGTTCTCATCTGTTTACAGTCATTTTCACTGAATTATTCATGTTTTCATGTAGTTTCCTATATTTGGCCTTCTGGCCCAAGTATAAGCTTTGCCCACTTTATCAAACAACTTCCTACACACTGTTATGAACTGAGGCAGCTCGGGAACATTGTCTCTAAAATGTGTTATAGAGTGTACTACTACATTTCAGTGAAGTGTAAGGCTTTCCTAGTTTCCTATATTCTGCCTTCTGGCCCTAGTATAAGCTTTCCCCACTTTATCAAACAACTTCCTACACACTGTTAAGTAATGAGGCAGCTATTGAACATTGTCTCTCAACTTTGTTATAGAGTGTAGTACTAAATTTCAGTGAAGTGTAAGGCTTTCCAAAGCTGCCGAACGTGTTTCTTTCTCTATTTCAATGGTATTCGGCCTTGTATAACACACATTTACCACTGTAGTCTCCTTTAAGTAAAGAATATAGGATTCATACAGTGTTTCATGTGATCTTAACTGGAATTAAGGATTTTCCGGATTTAGCTACCTTTTCTACACTAAGAACTGACTTGGAGGATCTCTTTCAGCTGTTCTAAAACAAGTTCTCATCTGTTTACAGTCATTTTCACTGAATTATTCATGTTTTCATGTAGTTTCCTATATTCTGCCTTCTGGCCCATGTATAAGCTTTGCCCACTTTATCAAACAACTTCCTACACACTGTTATGAACTGAGGCCACTCGGGAACATTGTCTCTCAACTGTGTTATAGAGTGTAGTACTACATTTCAGTGAAGTGTAAGGCTTTCCAAAGCTGCCGAACGTGTTTCTTTCTCTATTTCATTGGTATTCTGCCTTGTATAACACACATTTACCACTCGAGTCTCCTTTAAGTAAGGAATATAGGATTCATACAGTGTTTCATGTGATCTTAACTGGAATTAAGGATTTTCCTTATCTTAGCTACCTTTTCTACACTAAGAACTGACTTGGAGATTCTCTTTCAGCTGTTCTAAGCAAGTTCTCATCTGTTTACAGTCATTTTCACTGAATTATTCATGTTTTCATGTAGTTTCCTATATTCGGCCTTCTGGCCCAAGTATAAGCTTTGCCCACTTTATCAGACAACTTCCTACACACTGTTATGAACTGAGGGAGCTAGGGAACATTGTCTCTCAACTGTGTGATAGAGTGTAGTACTACATGTCAGTGAAGTGTAAGGCTTTCCAAAGCTGCCGAATGTGTTTTTTTCTCTATTTCAATGGTATTCTGCCTTGTATAACACACATTTACCACTCTAGTTTCCTTTAAGTAAAGAATATAGGATTCATACAGTGTTTCATGTAATCTTAACTCGAATTAAGGATTTCCCGAATCTTAGCTACCTTTTCTACACTAAGAACTGACTTGGAGAATCTCTTTCAGCTGTTCTAAACAAGTTCTCATCTGTTTAAAGTCATTTTCACTGAATTAATCATGTTTTCATGTAGTTTCCTATATTCTGCCTTCTGGTCCAAGTATAAGCTTTGCCAACTTTATCAAACAACTTCCTACACACTGTTATGAACTGAGGGAGCTAGGGAACATTGTCTCTCAACTGTGTTATAGAGTGTAGTACTACATTTCAGTGAAGTGTAAGGCTTTTCAAAGCTGCCAAACGTGTTTCTTTCTCTATTTCAATGGTATTCTGCCTTGTATAACACACATTTACCACTCTAGTCTCCTTTAAGTAAAGAATATAGGATTCATACAGTGTTTCATGTGATCTTAAATGGAATTAAGGATTTCCCTTATATTAGCTACCTTTTCTACACTAAGAACTGACTTGGAGATTCTCTTTCAGCTGTTCTAAAGAAGTTCTCATCTGTTTACAGTCATTTTCACTGAATTATTCATGTTTTCATGTAGTTTCCTATATTCGGCCTTCTGGCCCAAGTATAAGCTTTGCCCACTTTATCAAACAACTTCCTACACACTGTTATGAACTGAGGCAGCTCGGGAACATTGTCTCTAAAATGTGTTATAGAGTGTAGTACTACATTTCAGTGAAGTGTAAGGCTTACCTAGTTTCCTATATTCTGCCTTCTGGTCCAAGTATAAGCTTTGCCCACTTTATCAAACAACTTCCTACACACTGTTAAGTACTGAGGCAGCTATTGAACATTGTCTCTCAACTGTGTTATAGAGTGTAGTACTACATTTCAGTGAAGTGTAAGGCTTTCCAAAGCTGCCGAACGTGTTTCTTTCTCTATTTCAATGGTATTCTGCCTTGTATAACACACATTTACCACTCTAGTCTCCTTTAAGTACAGAATATAGGATTCATAAAGTGTTTCATGTGATCTTAACTGGAATTAAGGATTTCCATTATCTTAGCTACATTTTCTACACTAAGAACTGACTTGGAGATTCTCTTTCAGCTGTTCTAAACAAGTTCTCATCTGTTTACAGTCATTTTCACTGAATTATTCATGTTTTCATGTAATTTCCTATATTCTGCCTTCTGGTCCAAGTATAAGCTTTGCCCACTTTATCAAACAACTTCCTACACACTGTTAAGTACTGAGGCAGCTATTGAACATTGTCTCTCAACTGTGTTATAGAGTGTAGTACTACATTTCAGTGAAGTGTAAGGCTTTGCAAAGCTGCCGACCGTGTTTCTTTCTCTATTTTAATGGTATTCTGCCTTGTATAACACACATTTACCACTGTAGTCTCCTTTAAGTAAAGAATATAGGATTCATACAGTGTTTCATGTGATCTTAACTGGAATTAAGGATTTTCCTTATCTTAGCTACCTTTTCTACACTAAGAACTGACTTGGAGGATCTCTTTCAGCTGTTCTAAACAAGTTCTCATCTGTTTACAGTCATTTTCACTGAATTATTCATGTTTTCATGTAGTTTCCTATATTCGGCCTTCTGGCCCAAGTATAAGCTTTGCCCACTTTATCAGACAACTTCCTACACACTGTTATGAACTGAGGGAGCTAGGGAACATTGTCTCTCAACTGTGTGATAGAGTGTAGTACTACATGTCAGTGAAGTGTAAGGCTTTCCAAAGCTGCCGAATGTGTTTTTTTCTCTATTTCAATGGTATTCTGCCTTGTATAACACACATTTACCACTCTAGTTTCCTTTAAGTAAAGAATATAGGATTCATACAGTGTTTCATGTAATCTTAACTCGAATTAAGGATTTCCCGAATCTTAGCTACCTTTTCTACACTAAGAACTGACTTGGAGAATCTCTTTCAGCTGTTCTAAACAAGTTCTCATCTGTTTACAGTCATTTTCACTGAATTAATCATGTTTTCATGTAGTTTCCTATATTCCGCCTTCTGGTCCAAGTATAAGCTTTACCAACTTTATCAAACAACTTCCTACACACTGTTATGAACTGAGGGAGCTAGGGAACATTGTCTCTCAACTGTGTTATAGAGTGTAGTACTACATTTCAGTGAAGTGTAAGGCATTTCAAAGCTGCCAAACGTGTTTCTTTCTCTATTTCAATGGTATTCTGCCTTGTATAACACACATTTACCACTCTAGTCTCCTTTAAGTAAAGAATATAGGATTCATACAGTGTTTCATGTGATCTTAAATGGAATTAAGGATTTCCCTTATATTAGCTACCTTTTCTACACTAAGAACTGACTTGGAGATTCTCTTTCAGCTGTTCTAAAGAAGTTCTCATCTGTTTACAGTCATTTTCACTGAATTATTCATGTTTTCATGTAGTTTCCTATATTTGGCCTTCTGGCCCAAGTATAAGCTTTGCCCACTTTATCAAACAACTTCCTACACACTGTTATGAACTGAGGCAGCTCGGGAACATTGTCTCTAAAATGTGTTATAGAGTGTACTACTACATTTCAGTGAAGTGTAAGGCTTTCCTAGTTTCCTATATTCTGCCTTCTGGCCCTAGTATAAGCTTTCCCCACTTTATCAAACAACTTCCTACACACTGTTAAGTAATGAGGCAGCTATTGAACATTGTCTCTCAACTTTGTTATAGAGTGTAGTACTAAATTTCAGTGAAGTGTAAGGCTTTCCAAAGCTGCCGAACGTGTTTCTTTCTCTATTTCAATGGTATTCGGCCTTGTATAACACACATTTACCACTGTAGTCTCCTTTAAGTAAAGAATATAGGATTCATACAGTGTTTCATGTGATCTTAACTGGAATTAAGGATTTTCCGGATTTAGCTACCTTTTCTACACTAAGAACTGACTTGGAGGATCTCTTTCAGCTGTTCTAAAACAAGTTCTCATCTGTTTACAGTCATTTTCACTGAATTATTCATGTTTTCATGTAGTTTCCTATATTCTGCCTTCTGGCCCATGTATAAGCTTTGCCCACTTTATCAAACAACTTCCTACACACTGTTATGAACTGAGGCCACTCGGGAACATTGTCTCTCAACTGTGTTATAGAGTGTAGTACTACATTTCAGTGAAGTGTAAGGCTTTCCAAAGCTGCCGAACGTGTTTCTTTCTCTATTTCATTGGTATTCTGCCTTGTATAACACACATTTACCACTCGAGTCTCCTTTAAGTAAGGAATATAGGATTCATACAGTGTTTCATGTGATCTTAACTGGAATTAAGGATTTTCCTTATCTTAGCTACCTTTTCTACACTAAGAACTGACTTGGAGATTCTCTTTCAGCTGTTCTAAACAAGTTCTCATCTGTTTACAGTCATTTTCACTGAATTATTCATGTTTTCATGTAGTTTCCTATATTCGGCCTTCTGGCCCAAGTATAAGCTTTGCCCACTTTATCAGACAACTTCCTACACACTGTTATGAACTGAGGGAGCTAGGGAACATTGTCTCTCAACTGTGTGATAGAGTGTAGTACTACATGTCAGTGAAGTGTAAGGCTTTCCAAAGCTGCCGAATGTGTTTTTTTCTCTATTTCAATGGTATTCTGCCTTGTATAACACACATTTACCACTCTAGTTTCCTTTAAGTAAAGAATATAGGATTCATACAGTGTTTCATGTAATCTTAACTCGAATTAAGGATTTCCCGAATCTTAGCTACCTTTTCTACACTAAGAACTGACTTGGAGAATCTCTTTCAGCTGTTCTAAACAAGTTCTCATCTGTTTAAAGTCATTTTCACTGAATTAATCATGTTTTCATGTAGTTTCCTATATTCTGCCTTCTGGTCCAAGTATAAGCTTTGCCAACTTTATCAAACAACTTCCTACACACTGTTATGAACTGAGGGAGCTAGGGAACATTGTCTCTCAACTGTGTTATAGAGTGTAGTACTACATTTCAGTGAAGTGTAAGGCTTTTCAAAGCTGCCAAACGTGTTTCTTTCTCTATTTCAATGGTATTCTGCCTTGTATAACACACATTTACCACTCTAGTCTCCTTTAAGTAAAGAATATAGGATTCATACAGTGTTTCATGTGATCTTAAATGGAATTAAGGATTTCCCTTATATTAGCTACCTTTTCTACACTAAGAACTGACTTGGAGATTCTCTTTCAGCTGTTCTAAAGAAGTTCTCATCTGTTTACAGTCATTTTCACTGAATTATTCATGTTTTCATGTAGTTTCCTATATTCGGCCTTCTGGCCCAAGTATAAGCTTTGCCCACTTTATCAAACAACTTCCTACACACTGTTATGAACTGAGGCAGCTCGGGAACATTGTCTCTAAAATGTGTTATAGAGTGTAGTACTACATTTCAGTGAAGTGTAAGGCTTACCTAGTTTCCTATATTCTGCCTTCTGGTCCAAGTATAAGCTTTGCCCACTTTATCAAACAACTTCCTACACACTGTTAAGTACTGAGGCAGCTATTGAACATTGTCTCTCAACTGTGTTATAGAGTGTAGTACTACATTTCAGTGAAGTGTAAGGCTTTCCAAAGCTGCCGAACGTGTTTCTTTCTCTATTTCAATGGTATTCTGCCTTGTATAACACACATTTACCACTCTAGTCTCCTTTAAGTACAGAATATAGGATTCATAAAGTGTTTCATGTGATCTTAACTGGAATTAAGGATTTCCATTATCTTAGCTACATTTTCTACACTAAGAACTGACTTGGAGATTCTCTTTCAGCTGTTCTAAACAAGTTCTCATCTGTTTACAGTCATTTTCACTGAATTATTCATGTTTTCATGTAATTTCCTATATTCTGCCTTCTGGTCCAAGTATAAGCTTTGCCCACTTTATCAAACAACTTCCTACACACTGTTAAGTACTGAGGCAGCTATTGAACATTGTCTCTCAACTGTGTTATAGAGTGTAGTACTACATTTCAGTGAAGTGTAAGGCTTTGCAAAGCTGCCGACCGTGTTTCTTTCTCTATTTTAATGGTATTCTGCCTTGTATAACACACATTTACCACTGTAGTCTCCTTTAAGTAAAGAATATAGGATTCATACAGTGTTTCATGTGATCTTAACTGGAATTAAGGATTTTCCTTATCTTAGCTACCTTTTCTACACTAAGAACTGACTTGGAGGATCTCTTTCAGCTGTTCTAAACAAGTTCTCATCTGTTTACAGTCATTTTCACTGAATTATTCATGTTTTCATGTAGTTTCCTATATTCGGCCTTCTGGCCCAAGTATAAGCTTTGCCCACTTTATCAGACAACTTCCTACACACTGTTATGAACTGAGGGAGCTAGGGAACATTGTCTCTCAACTGTGTGATAGAGTGTAGTACTACATGTCAGTGAAGTGTAAGGCTTTCCAAAGCTGCCGAATGTGTTTTTTTCTCTATTTCAATGGTATTCTGCCTTGTATAACACACATTTACCACTCTAGTTTCCTTTAAGTAAAGAATATAGGATTCATACAGTGTTTCATGTAATCTTAACTCGAATTAAGGATTTCCCGAATCTTAGCTACCTTTTCTACACTAAGAACTGACTTGGAGAATCTCTTTCAGCTGTTCTAAACAAGTTCTCATCTGTTTACAGTCATTTTCACTGAATTAATCATGTTTTCATGTAGTTTCCTATATTCCGCCTTCTGGTCCAAGTATAAGCTTTACCAACTTTATCAAACAACTTCCTACACACTGTTATGAACTGAGGGAGCTAGGGAACATTGTCTCTCAACTGTGTTATAGAGTGTAGTACTACATTTCAGTGAAGTGTAAGGCATTTCAAAGCTGCCAAACGTGTTTCTTTCTCTATTTCAATGGTATTCTGCCTTGTATAACACACATTTACCACTCTAGTCTCCTTTAAGTAAAGAATATAGGATTCATACAGTGTTTCATGTGATCTTAAATGGAATTAAGGATTTCCCTTATATTAGCTACCTTTTCTACACTAAGAACTGACTTGGAGATTCTCTTTCAGCTGTTCTAAAGAAGTTCTCATCTGTTTACAGTCATTTTCACTGAATTATTCATGTTTTCATGTAGTTTCCTATATTTGGCCTTCTGGCCCAAGTATAAGCTTTGCCCACTTTATCAAACAACTTCCTACACACTGTTATGAACTGAGGCAGCTCGGGAACATTGTCTCTAAAATGTGTTATAGAGTGTACTACTACATTTCAGTGAAGTGTAAGGCTTTCCTAGTTTCCTATATTCTGCCTTCTGGCCCTAGTATAAGCTTTCCCCACTTTATCAAACAACTTCCTACACACTGTTAAGTAATGAGGCAGCTATTGAACATTGTCTCTCAACTTTGTTATAGAGTGTAGTACTAAATTTCAGTGAAGTGTAAGGCTTTCCAAAGCTGCCGAACGTGTTTCTTTCTCTATTTCAATGGTATTCGGCCTTGTATAACACACATTTACCACTGTAGTCTCCTTTAAGTAAAGAATATAGGATTCATACAGTGTTTCATGTGATCTTAACTGGAATTAAGGATTTTCCGGATTTAGCTACCTTTTCTACACTAAGAACTGACTTGGAGGATCTCTTTCAGCTGTTCTAAAACAAGTTCTCATCTGTTTACAGTCATTTTCACTGAATTATTCATGTTTTCATGTAGTTTCCTATATTCTGCCTTCTGGCCCATGTATAAGCTTTGCCCACTTTATCAAACAACTTCCTACACACTGTTATGAACTGAGGCCACTCGGGAACATTGTCTCTCAACTGTGTTATAGAGTGTAGTACTACATTTCAGTGAAGTGTAAGGCTTTCCAAAGCTGCCGAACGTGTTTCTTTCTCTATTTCATTGGTATTCTGCCTTGTATAACACACATTTACCACTCGAGTCTCCTTTAAGTAAGGAATATAGGATTCATACAGTGTTTCATGTGATCTTAACTGGAATTAAGGATTTTCCTTATCTTAGCTACCTTTTCTACACTAAGAACTGACTTGGAGATTCTCTTTCAGCTGTTCTAAACAAGTTCTCATCTGTTTACAGTCATTTTCACTGAATTATTCATGTTTTCATGTAGTTTCCTATATTCGGCCTTCTGGCCCAAGTATAAGCTTTGCCCACTTTATCAGACAACTTCCTACACACTGTTATGAACTGAGGGAGCTAGGGAACATTGTCTCTCAACTGTGTGATAGAGTGTAGTACTACATGTCAGTGAAGTGTAAGGCTTTCCAAAGCTGCCGAATGTGTTTTTTTCTCTATTTCAATGGTATTCTGCCTTGTATAACACACATTTACCACTCTAGTTTCCTTTAAGTAAAGAATATAGGATTCATACAGTGTTTCATGTAATCTTAACTCGAATTAAGGATTTCCCGAATCTTAGCTACCTTTTCTACACTAAGAACTGTCTTGGAGAATCTCTTTCAGCTGTTCTAAACAAGTTCTCATCTGTTTAAAGTCATTTTCACTGAATTAATCATGTTTTCATGTAGTTTCCTATATTCTGCCTTCTGGTCCAAGTATAAGCTTTGCCAACTTTATCAAACAACTTCCTACACACTGTTATGAACTGAGGGAGCTAGGGAACATTGTCTCTCAACTGTGTTATAGAGTGTAGTACTACATTTCAGTGAAGTGTAAGGCTTTTCAAAGCTGCCAAACGTGTTTCTTTCTCTATTTCAATGGTATTCTGCCTTGTATAACACACATTTACCACTCTAGTCTCCTTTAAGTAAAGAATATAGGATTCATACAGTGTTTCATGTGATCTTAAATGGAATTAAGGATTTCCCTTATATTAGCTACCTTTTCTACACTAAGAACTGACTTGGAGATTCTCTTTCAGCTGTTCTAAAGAAGTTCTCATCTGTTTACAGTCATTTTCACTGAATTATTCATGTTTTCATGTAGTTTCCTATATTCGGCCTTCTGGCCCAAGTATAAGCTTTGCCCACTTTATCAAACAACTTCCTACACACTGTTATGAACTGAGGCAGCTCGGGAACATTGTCTCTAAAATGTGTTATAGAGTGTAGTACTACATTTCAGTGAAGTGTAAGGCTTACCTAGTTTCCTATATTCTGCCTTCTGGTCCAAGTATAAGCTTTGCCCACTTTATCAAACAACTTCCTACACACTGTTAAGTACTGAGGCAGCTATTGAACATTGTCTCTCAACTGTGTTATAGAGTGTAGTACTACATTTCAGTGAAGTGTAAGGCTTTCCAAAGCTGCCGAACGTGTTTCTTTCTCTATTTCAATGGTATTCTGCCTTGTATAACACACATTTACCACTCTAGTCTCCTTTAAGTACAGAATATAGGATTCATAAAGTGTTTCATGTGATCTTAACTGGAATTAAGGATTTCCATTATCTTAGCTACATTTTCTACACTAAGAACTGACTTGGAGATTCTCTTTCAGCTGTTCTAAACAAGTTCTCATCTGTTTACAGTCATTTTCACTGAATTATTCATGTTTTCATGTAATTTCCTATATTCTGCCTTCTGGTCCAAGTATAAGCTTTGCCCACTTTATCAAACAACTTCCTACACACTGTTAAGTACTGAGGCAGCTATTGAACATTGTCTCTCAACTGTGTTATAGAGTGTAGTACTACATTTCAGTGAAGTGTAAGGCTTTGCAAAGCTGCCGACCGTGTTTCTTTCTCTATTTTAATGGTATTCTGCCTTGTATAACACACATTTACCACTGTAGTCTCCTTTAAGTAAAGAATATAGGATTCATACAGTGTTTCATGTGATCTTAACTGGAATTAAGGATTTTCCTTATCTTAGCTACCTTTTCTACACTAAGAACTGACTTGGAGGATCTCTTTCAGCTGTTCTAAACAAGTTCTCATCTGTTTACAGTCATTTTCACTGAATTATTCATGTTTTCATGTAGTTTCCTATATTCGGCCTTCTGGCCCAAGTATAAGCTTTGCCCACTTTATCAGACAACTTCCTACACACTGTTATGAACTGAGGGAGCTAGGGAACATTGTCTCTCAACTGTGTGATAGAGTGTAGTACTACATGTCAGTGAAGTGTAAGGCTTTCCAAAGCTGCCGAATGTGTTTTTTTCTCTATTTCAATGGTATTCTGCCTTGTATAACACACATTTACCACTCTAGTTTCCTTTAAGTAAAGAATATAGGATTCATACAGTGTTTCATGTAATCTTAACTCGAATTAAGGATTTCCCGAATCTTAGCTACCTTTTCTACACTAAGAACTGACTTGGAGAATCTCTTTCAGCTGTTCTAAACAAGTTCTCATCTGTTTACAGTCATTTTCACTGAATTAATCATGTTTTCATGTAGTTTCCTATATTCCGCCTTCTGGTCCAAGTATAAGCTTTACCAACTTTATCAAACAACTTCCTACACACTGTTATGAACTGAGGGAGCTAGGGAACATTGTCTCTCAACTGTGTTATAGAGTGTAGTACTACATTTCAGTGAAGTGTAAGGCATTTCAAAGCTGCCAAACGTGTTTCTTTCTCTATTTCAATGGTATTCTGCCTTGTATAACACACATTTACCACTCTAGTCTCCTTTAAGTAAAGAATATAGGATTCATACAGTGTTTCATGTGATCTTAAATGGAATTAAGGATTTCCCTTATATTAGCTACCTTTTCTACACTAAGAACTGACTTGGAGATTCTCTTTCAGCTGTTCTAAAGAAGTTCTCATCTGTTTACAGTCATTTTCACTGAATTATTCATGTTTTCATGTAGTTTCCTATATTTGGCCTTCTGGCCCAAGTATAAGCTTTGCCCACTTTATCAAACAACTTCCTACACACTGTTATGAACTGAGGCAGCTCGGGAACATTGTCTCTAAAATGTGTTATAGAGTGTACTACTACATTTCAGTGAAGTGTAAGGCTTTCCTAGTTTCCTATATTCTGCCTTCTGGCCCTAGTATAAGCTTTCCCCACTTTATCAAACAACTTCCTACACACTGTTAAGTAATGAGGCAGCTATTGAACATTGTCTCTCAACTTTGTTATAGAGTGTAGTACTAAATTTCAGTGAAGTGTAAGGCTTTCCAAAGCTGCCGAACGTGTTTCTTTCTCTATTTCAATGGTATTCGGCCTTGTATAACACACATTTACCACTGTAGTCTCCTTTAAGTAAAGAATATAGGATTCATACAGTGTTTCATGTGATCTTAACTGGAATTAAGGATTTTCCGGATTTAGCTACCTTTTCTACACTAAGAACTGACTTGGAGGATCTCTTTCAGCTGTTCTAAAACAAGTTCTCATCTGTTTACAGTCATTTTCACTGAATTATTCATGTTTTCATGTAGTTTCCTATATTCTGCCTTCTGGCCCATGTATAAGCTTTGCCCACTTTATCAAACAACTTCCTACACACTGTTATGAACTGAGGCCACTCGGGAACATTGTCTCTCAACTGTGTTATAGAGTGTAGTACTACATTTCAGTGAAGTGTAAGGCTTTCCAAAGCTGCCGAACGTGTTTCTTTCTCTATTTCATTGGTATTCTGCCTTGTATAACACACATTTACCACTCGAGTCTCCTTTAAGTAAGGAATATAGGATTCATACAGTGTTTCATGTGATCTTAACTGGAATTAAGGATTTTCCTTATCTTAGCTACCTTTTCTACACTAAGAACTGACTTGGAGATTCTCTTTCAGCTGTTCTAAACAAGTTCTCATCTGTTTACAGTCATTTTCACTGAATTATTCATGTTTTCATGTAGTTTCCTATATTCGGCCTTCTGGCCCAAGTATAAGCTTTGCCCACTTTATCAGACAACTTCCTACACACTGTTATGAACTGAGGGAGCTAGGGAACATTGTCTCTCAACTGTGTGATAGAGTGTAGTACTACATGTCAGTGAAGTGTAAGGCTTTCCAAAGCTGCCGAATGTGTTTTTTTCTCTATTTCAATGGTATTCTGCCTTGTATAACACACATTTACCACTCTAGTTTCCTTTAAGTAAAGAATATAGGATTCATACAGTGTTTCATGTAATCTTAACTCGAATTAAGGATTTCCCGAATCTTAGCTACCTTTTCTACACTAAGAACTGACTTGGAGAATCTCTTTCAGCTGTTCTAAACAAGTTCTCATCTGTTTAAAGTCATTTTCACTGAATTAATCATGTTTTCATGTAGTTTCCTATATTCTGCCTTCTGGTCCAAGTATAAGCTTTGCCAACTTTATCAAACAACTTCCTACACACTGTTATGAACTGAGGGAGCTAGGGAACATTGTCTCTCAACTGTGTTATAGAGTGTAGTACTACATTTCAGTGAAGTGTAAGGCTTTTCAAAGCTGCCAAACGTGTTTCTTTCTCTATTTCAATGGTATTCTGCCTTGTATAACACACATTTACCACTCTAGTCTCCTTTAAGTAAAGAATATAGGATTCATACAGTGTTTCATGTGATCTTAAATGGAATTAAGGATTTCCCTTATATTAGCTACCTTTTCTACACTAAGAACTGACTTGGAGATTCTCTTTCAGCTGTTCTAAAGAAGTTCTCATCTGTTTACAGTCATTTTCACTGAATTATTCATGTTTTCATGTAGTTTCCTATATTCGGCCTTCTGGCCCAAGGATAAGCTTTGCCCACTTTATCAAACAACTTCCTACACACTGTTATGAACTGAGGCAGCTCGGGAACATTGTCTCTAAAATGTGTTATAGAGTGTAGTACTACATTTCAGTGAAGTGTAAGGCTTTCCTAGTTTCCTATATTCTGCCTTCTGGTCCAAGTATAAGCTTTGCCCACTTTATCAAACAACTTCCTACACACTGTTAAGTACTGAGGCAGCTATTGAACATTGTCTCTCAACTGTGTTATAGAGTGTAGTACTACATTTCAGTGAAGTGTAAGGCTTTCCAAAGCTGCCGAACGTGTTTCTTTCTCTATTTCAATGGTATTCTGCCTTGTATAACACACATTTACCACTCTAGTCTCCTTTAAGTACAGAATATAGGATTCATAAAGTGTTTCATGTGATCTTAACTGGAATTAAGGATTTCCATTATCTTAGCTACATTTTCTACACTAAGAACTGACTTGGAGATTCTCTTTCAGCTGTTCTAAACAAGTTCTCATCTGTTTACAGTCATTTTCACTGAATTATTCATGTTTTCATGTAATTTCCTATATTCTGCCTTCTGGTCCAAGTATAAGCTTTGCCCACTTTATCAAACAACTTCCTACACACTGTTAAGTACTGAGGCAGCTATTGAACATTGTCTCTCAACTGTGTTATAGAGTGTAGTACTACATTTCAGTGAAGTGTAAGGCTTTGCAAAGCTGCCGAACGTGTTTCTTTCTCTATTTTAATGGTATTCTGCCTTGTATAACACACATTTACCACTGTAGTCTCCTTTAAGTAAAGAATATAGGATTCATACAGTGTTTCATGTGATCTTAACTGGAATTAAGGATTTTCCTTATCTTAGCTACCTTTTCTACACTAAGAACTGACTTGGAGGATCTCTTTCAGCTGTTCTAAACAAGTTCTCATCTGTTTACAGTCATTTTCACTGAATTATTCATGTTTTCATGTAGTTTCCTATATTCGGCCTTCTGGCCCAAGTATAAGCTTTGCCCACTTTATCAGACAACTTCCTACACACTGTTATGAACTGAGGGAGCTAGGGAACATTGTCTCTCAACTGTGTGATAGAGTGTAGTACTACATGTCAGTGAAGTGTAAGGCTTTCCAAAGCTGCCGAATGTGTTTTTTTCTCTATTTCAATGGTATTCTGCCTTGTATAACACACATTTACCACTCTAGTTTCCTTTAAGTAAAGAATATAGGATTCATACAGTGTTTCATGTAATCTTAACTCGAATTAAGGATTTCCCGAATCTTAGCTACCTTTTCTACACTAAGAACTGACTTGGAGAATCTCTTTCAGCTGTTCTAAACAAGTTCTCATCTGTTTACAGTCATTTTCACTGAATTAATCATGTTTTCATGTAGTTTCCTATATTCCGCCTTCTGGTCCAAGTATAAGCTTTACCAACTTTATCAAACAACTTCCTACACACTGTTATGAACTGAGGGAGCTAGGGAACATTGTCTCTCAACTGTGTTATAGAGTGTAGTACTACATTTCAGTGAAGTGTAAGGCATTTCAAAGCTGCCAAACGTGTTTCTTTCTCTATTTCAATGGTATTCTGCCTTTTATAACACACATTTACCACTCTAGTCTCCTTTAAGTAAAGAATATAGGATTCATACAGTGTTTCATGTGATCTTAAATGGAATTAAGGATTTCCCTTATATTAGCTACCTTTTCTACACTAAGAACTGACTTGGAGATTCTCTTTCAGCTGTTCTAAAGAAGTTCTCATCTGTTTACAGTCATTTTCACTGAATTATTCATGTTTTCATGTAGTTTCCTATATTTGGCCTTCTGGCCCAAGTATAAGCTTTGCCCACTTTATCAAACAACTTCCTACACACTGTTATGAACTGAGGCAGCTCGGGAACATTGTCTCTAAAATGTGTTATAGAGTGTACTACTACATTTCAGTGAAGTGTAAGGCTTTCCTAGTTTCCTATATTCTGCCTTCTGGCCCTAGTATAAGCTTTCCCCACTTTATCAAACAACTTCCTACACACTGTTAAGTAATGAGGCAGCTATTGAACATTGTCTCTCAACTTTGTTATAGAGTGTAGTACTACATTTCAGTGAAGTGTAAGGCTTTCCAAAGCTGCCGAACGTGTTTCTTTCTCTATTTCAATGGTATTCGGCCTTGTATAACACACATTTACCACTGTAGTCTCCTTTAAGTAAAGAATATAGGATTCATACAGTGTTTCATGTGATCTTAACTGGAATTAAGGATTTTCCGGATTTAGCTACCTTTTCTACACTAAGAACTGACTTGGAGGATCTCTTTCAGCTGTTCTAAAACAAGTTCTCAACTGTTTACAGTCATTTTCACTGAATTATTCATGTTTTCATGTAGTTTCCTATATTCTGCCTTCTGGCCCATGTATAAGCTTTGCCCACTTTATCAAACAACTTCCTACACACTGTTATGAACTAAGGCCACTCGGGAACATTGTCTCTCAACTGTGTTATAGAGTGTAGTACTACATTTCAGTGAAGTGTAAGGCTTTCCAAAGCTGCCGAACGTGTTTCTTTCTCTATTTCAATGGTATTCTGCCTTGTATAACACACATTTACCACTCGAGTCTCCTTTAAGTAAGGAATATAGGATTCATACAGTGTTTCATGTGATCTTAACTGGAATTAAGGATTTTCCTTATCTTAGCTACCTTTTCTACACTAAGAACTGACTTGGAGATTCTCTTTCAGCTGTTCTAAACAAGTTCTCATCTGTTTACAGTCATTTTCACTGAATTATTCATGTTTTCATGTAGTTTCCTATATTCGGCCTTCTGGCCCAAGTATAAGCTTTGCCCACTTTATCAGACAACTTCCTACACACTGTTATGAACTGAGGGAGCTAGGGAACATTGTCTCTCAACTGTGTGATAGAGTGTAGTACTACATGTCAGTGAAGTGTAAGGCTTTCCAAAGCTGCCGAATGTGTTTTTTTCTCTATTTCAATGGTATTCTGCCTTGTATAACACACATTTACCACTCTAGTTTCCTTTAAGTAAAGTATATAGGATTCATACAGTGTTTCATGTAATCTTAACTCGAATTAAGGATTTCCCGAATCTTAGCTACCTTTTCTACACTAAGAACTGACTTGGAGAATCTCTTTCAGCTGTTCTAAACAAGTTCTCATCTGTTTAAAGTCATTTTCACTGAATTAATCATGTTTTCATGTAGTTTCCTATATTCTGCCTTCTGGTCCAAGTATAAGCTTTGCCAACTTTATCAAACAACTTCCTACACACTGTTATGAACTGAGGGAGCTAGGGAACATTGTCTCTCAACTGTGTTATAGAGTGTAGTACTACATTTCAGTGAAGTGTAAGGCTTTTCAAAGCTGCCAAACGTGTTTCTTTCTCTATTTCAATGGTATTCTGCCTTGTATAACACACATTTACCACTCTAGTCTCCTTTAAGTAAAGAATATAGGATTCATACAGTGTTTCATGTGATCTTAAATGGAATTAAGGATTTCCCTTATATTAGCTACCTTTTCTACACTAAGAACTGACTTGGAGATTCTCTTTCAGCTGTTCTAAAGAAGTTCTCATCTGTTTACAGTCATTTTCACTGAATTATTCATGTTTTCATGTAGTTTCCTATATTCGGCCTTCTGGCCCAAGTATAAGCTTTGCCCACTTTATCAAACAACTTCCTACACACTGTTATGAACTGAGGCAGCTCGGGAACATTGTCTCTAAAATGTGTTATAGAGTGTAGTACTACATTTCAGTGAAGTGTAAGGCTTTCCTAGTTTCCTATATTCTGCCTTCTGGCCCTAGTATAAGCTTTCCCCACTTTATCAAACAACTTCCTACACACTGTTAAGTAATGAGGCAGCTATTGAACATTGTCTCTCAACTTTGTTATAGAGTGTAGTACTACATTTCAGTGAAGTGTAAGGCTTTCCAAAGCTGCCGAACGTGTTTCTTTCTCTATTTCAATGGTATTCTGCCTTGTATAACACACATTTACCACTCTAGTCTCCTTTAAGTACAGAATATAGGATTCATAAAGTGTTTCATGTGATCTTAACTGGAATTAAGGATTTCCATTATCTTAGCTACATTTTCTACACTAAGAACTGACTTGGAGATTCTCTTTCAGCTGTTCTAAACAAGTTCTCATCTGTTTACAGTCATTTTCACTGAATTATTCATGTTTTCATGTAATTTCCTATATTCTGCCTTCTGGTCCAAGTATAAGCTTTGCCCACTTTATCAAACAACTTCCTACACACTGTTAAGTACTGAGGCAGCTATTGAACATTGTCTCTCAACTGTGTTATAGAGTGTAGTACTACATTTCAGTGAAGTGTAAGGCTTTCCAAAGCTGCCGAACGTGTTTCTTTCTCTATTTCAATGGTATTCTGCCTTGTATAACACACATTTACCACTCTAGTCTCCTTTAAGTACAGAATATAGGATTCATAAAGTGTTTCATGTGATCTTAACTGGAATTAAGGATTTCCATTATCTTAGCTACATTTTCTACACTAAGAACTGACTTGGAGATTCTCTTTCAGCTGTTCTAAACAAGTTCTCATCTGTTTACAGTCATTTTCACTGAATTATTCATGTTTTCATGTAATTTCCTATATTCTGCCTTCTGGTCCAAGTATAAGCTTTGCCCACTTTATCAAACAACTTCCTACACACTGTTAAGTACTGAGGCAGCTATTGAACATTGTCTCTCAACTGTGTTATAGAGTGTAGTACTACATTTCAGTGAAGTGTAAGGCTTTGCAAAGCTGCCGAACGTGTTTCTTTCTCTATTTTAATGGTATTCTGCCTTGTATAACACACATTTACCACTGTAGTCTCCTTTAAGTAAAGAATATAGGATTCATACAGTGTTTCATGTGATCTTAACTGGAATTAAGGATTTTCCGGATTTAGCTACCTTTTCTACACTAAGAACTGACTTGGAGGATCTCTTTCAGCTGTTCTAAAACAAGTTCTCATCTGTTTACAGTCATTTTCACTGAATTGTTCATGTTTTCATGTAGTTTCCTATATTCTGCCTTCTGGCCCAAGTATAAGCTTTGCCCACTTTATCAAACAACTTCCTACACACTGTTATGAACTGAGGCAGCTCGGGAACATTGTCTCTCAACTGTGTTATAGAGTGTAGTACTACATTTCAGTGAAGTGTAAGGCTTTCCAAAGCTGCCGAACGTGTTTCTTTCTCTATTTCAATGGTATTCTGCCTTGTATAACACACATTTACCACTCGAGTCTCCTTTAAGTAAGGAATATAGGATTCATACAGTGTTTCATGTAATCTTAACTCGAATTAAGGATTTCCCGAATCTTAGCTACCTTTTCTACACTAAGAACTGACTTGGAGAATCTCTTTCAGCTGTTCTAAACAAGTTCTCATCTGTTTACAGTCATTTTCACTGAATTAATCATGTTTTCATGTAGTTTCCTATATTCTGCCTTCTGGTCCAAGTATAAGCTTTACCAACTTTATCAAACATCTTCCTACACACTGTTATGAACTGAGGGAGCTAGGGAACATTGTCTCTCAACTGTGTTATAGAGTGTAGTACTACATTTCAGTGAAATGTAAGGCTTTTCAAAGCTGCCAACCGTGTTTCTTTCTCTATTTCAATGGTATTCTGCCTTGTATAACACACATTTACCACTCTAGTCTGTTTAAGTAAAGAATATAGGATTCATACAGTGTTTCATGTGATCTTAAATGGAATTAAGGATTTCCCTTATATTAGCTAACTTTTCTACACTAAGAACTGACTTGGAGATTCTCTTTCAGCTGTTCTAAAGAAGTTCTCATCTGTTTACAGTCATTTTCACTGAATTATTCATGTTTTCATGTAGTTTCCTATATTCGGCCTTCTGGCCCAAGTATAAGCTTTGCCCACTTTATCAGACAACTTCCTACACACTGTTATGAACTGAGGGAGCTAGGGAACATTGTCTCTCAACTGTGTGATAGAGTGTAGTACTACATGTCAGTGAAGTGTAAGGCTTTCCAAAGCTGCCGAATGTGTTTTTTTCTCTATTTCAATGGTATTCTGCCTTGTATAACACACATTTACCACTCTAGTTTCCTTTAAGTAAAGAATATAGGATTCATACAGTGTTTCATGTAATCTTAACTCGAATTAAGGATTTCCCGAATCTTAGCTACCTTTTCTACACTAAGAACTGACTTGGAGAATCTCTTTCAGCTGTTCTAAACAAGTTCTCATCTGTTTAAAGTCATTTTCACTGAATTAATCATGTTTTCATGTAGTTTCCTATATTCTGCCTTCTGGTCCAAGTATAAGCTTTGCCAACTTTATCAAACAACTTCCTACACACTGTTATGAACTGAGGGAGCTAGGGAACATTGTCTCTCAACTGTGTTATAGAGTGTAGTACTACATTTCAGTGAAGTGTAAGGCTTTTCAAAGCTGCCAAACGTGTTTCTTTCTCTATTTCAATGGTATTCTGCCTTGTATAACACACATTTACCACTCTAGTCTCCTTTAAGTAAAGAATATAGGATTCATACAGTGTTTCATGTGATCTTAAATGGAATTAAGGATTTCCCTTATATTAGCTACCTTTTCTACACTAAGAACTGACTTGGAGATTCTCTTTCAGCTGTTCTAAAGAAGTTCTCATCTGTTTACAGTCATTTTCACTGAATTATTCATGTTTTCATGTAGTTTCCTATATTCGGCCTTCTGGCCCAAGGATAAGCTTTGCCCACTTTATCAAACAACTTCCTACACACTGTTATGAACTGAGGCAGCTCGGGAACATTGTCTCTAAAATGTGTTATAGAGTGTAGTACTACATTTCAGTGAAGTGTAAGGCTTTCCTAGTTTCCTATATTCTGCCTTCTGGTCCAAGTATAAGCTTTGCCCACTTTATCAAACAACTTCCTACACACTGTTAAGTACTGAGGCAGCTATTGAACATTGTCTCTCAACTGTGTTATAGAGTGTAGTACTACATTTCAGTGAAGTGTAAGGCTTTCCAAAGCTGCCGAACGTGTTTCTTTCTCTATTTCAATGGTATTCTGCCTTGTATAACACACATTTACCACTCTAGTCTCCTTTAAGTACAGAATATAGGATTCATAAAGTGTTTCATGTGATCTTAACTGGAATTAAGGATTTCCATTATCTTAGCTACATTTTCTACACTAAGAACTGACTTGGAGATTCTCTTTCAGCTGTTCTAAACAAGTTCTCATCTGTTTACAGTCATTTTCACTGAATTATTCATGTTTTCATGTAATTTCCTATATTCTGCCTTCTGGTCCAAGTATAAGCTTTGCCCACTTTATCAAACAACTTCCTACACACTGTTAAGTACTGAGGCAGCTATTGAACATTGTCTCTCAACTGTGTTATAGAGTGTAGTACTACATTTCAGTGAAGTGTAAGGCTTTGCAAAGCTGCCGAACGTGTTTCTTTCTCTATTTTAATGGTATTCTGCCTTGTATAACACACATTTACCACTGTAGTCTCCTTTAAGTAAAGAATATAGGATTCATACAGTGTTTCATGTGATCTTAACTGGAATTAAGGATTTTCCTTATCTTAGCTACCTTTTCTACACTAAGAACTGACTTGGAGGATCTCTTTCAGCTGTTCTAAACAAGTTCTCATCTGTTTACAGTCATTTTCACTGAATTATTCATGTTTTCATGTAGTTTCCTATATTCGGCCTTCTGGCCCAAGTATAAGCTTTGCCCACTTTATCAGACAACTTCCTACACACTGTTATGAACTGAGGGAGCTAGGGAACATTGTCTCTCAACTGTGTGATAGAGTGTAGTACTACATGTCAGTGAAGTGTAAGGCTTTCCAAAGCTGCCGAATGTGTTTTTTTCTCTATTTCAATGGTATTCTGCCTTGTATAACACACATTTACCACTCTAGTTTCCTTTAAGTAAAGAATATAGGATTCATACAGTGTTTCATGTAATCTTAACTCGAATTAAGGATTTCCCGAATCTTAGCTACCTTTTCTACACTAAGAACTGACTTGGAGAATCTCTTTCAGCTGTTCTAAACAAGTTCTCATCTGTTTACAGTCATTTTCACTGAATTAATCATGTTTTCATGTAGTTTCCTATATTCCGCCTTCTGGTCCAAGTATAAGCTTTACCAACTTTATCAAACAACTTCCTACACACTGTTATGAACTGAGGGAGCTAGGGAACATTGTCTCTCAACTGTGTTATAGAGTGTAGTACTACATTTCAGTGAAGTGTAAGGCATTTCAAAGCTGCCAAACGTGTTTCTTTCTCTATTTCAATGGTATTCTGCCTTTTATAACACACATTTACCACTCTAGTCTCCTTTAAGTAAAGAATATAGGATTCATACAGTGTTTCATGTGATCTTAAATGGAATTAAGGATTTCCCTTATATTAGCTACCTTTTCTACACTAAGAACTGACTTGGAGATTCTCTTTCAGCTGTTCTAAAGAAGTTCTCATCTGTTTACAGTCATTTTCACTGAATTATTCATGTTTTCATGTAGTTTCCTATATTTGGCCTTCTGGCCCAAGTATAAGCTTTGCCCACTTTATCAAACAACTTCCTACACACTGTTATGAACTGAGGCAGCTCGGGAACATTGTCTCTAAAATGTGTTATAGAGTGTACTACTACATTTCAGTGAAGTGTAAGGCTTTCCTAGTTTCCTATATTCTGCCTTCTGGCCCTAGTATAAGCTTTCCCCACTTTATCAAACAACTTCCTACACACTGTTAAGTAATGAGGCAGCTATTGAACATTGTCTCTCAACTTTGTTATAGAGTGTAGTACTACATTTCAGTGAAGTGTAAGGCTTTCCAAAGCTGCCGAACGTGTTTCTTTCTCTATTTCAATGGTATTCGGCCTTGTATAACACACATTTACCACTGTAGTCTCCTTTAAGTAAAGAATATAGGATTCATACAGTGTTTCATGTGATCTTAACTGGAATTAAGGATTTTCCGGATTTAGCTACCTTTTCTACACTAAGAACTGACTTGGAGGATCTCTTTCAGCTGTTCTAAAACAAGTTCTCAACTGTTTACAGTCATTTTCACTGAATTATTCATGTTTTCATGTAGTTTCCTATATTCTGCCTTCTGGCCCATGTATAAGCTTTGCCCACTTTATCAAACAACTTCCTACACACTGTTATGAACTAAGGCCACTCGGGAACATTGTCTCTCAACTGTGTTATAGAGTGTAGTACTACATTTCAGTGAAGTGTAAGGCTTTCCAAAGCTGCCGAACGTGTTTCTTTCTCTATTTCAATGGTATTCTGCCTTGTATAACACACATTTACCACTCGAGTCTCCTTTAAGTAAGGAATATAGGATTCATACAGTGTTTCATGTGATCTTAACTGGAATTAAGGATTTTCCTTATCTTAGCTACCTTTTCTACACTAAGAACTGACTTGGAGATTCTCTTTCAGCTGTTCTAAACAAGTTCTCATCTGTTTACAGTCATTTTCACTGAATTATTCATGTTTTCATGTAGTTTCCTATATTCGGCCTTCTGGCCCAAGTATAAGCTTTGCCCACTTTATCAGACAACTTCCTACACACTGTTATGAACTGAGGGAGCTAGGGAACATTGTCTCTCAACTGTGTGATAGAGTGTAGTACTACATGTCAGTGAAGTGTAAGGCTTTCCAAAGCTGCCGAATGTGTTTTTTTCTCTATTTCAATGGTATTCTGCCTTGTATAACACACATTTACCACTCTAGTTTCCTTTAAGTAAAGTATATAGGATTCATACAGTGTTTCATGTAATCTTAACTCGAATTAAGGATTTCCCGAATCTTAGCTACCTTTTCTACACTAAGAACTGACTTGGAGAATCTCTTTCAGCTGTTCTAAACAAGTTCTCATCTGTTTAAAGTCATTTTCACTGAATTAATCATGTTTTCATGTAGTTTCCTATATTCTGCCTTCTGGTCCAAGTATAAGCTTTGCCAACTTTATCAAACAACTTCCTACACACTGTTATGAACTGAGGGAGCTAGGGAACATTGTCTCTCAACTGTGTTATAGAGTGTAGTACTACATTTCAGTGAAGTGTAAGGCTTTTCAAAGCTGCCAAACGTGTTTCTTTCTCTATTTCAATGGTATTCTGCCTTGTATAACACACATTTACCACTCTAGTCTCCTTTAAGTAAAGAATATAGGATTCATACAGTGTTTCATGTGATCTTAAATGGAATTAAGGATTTCCCTTATATTAGCTACCTTTTCTACACTAAGAACTGACTTGGAGATTCTCTTTCAGCTGTTCTAAAGAAGTTCTCATCTGTTTACAGTCATTTTCACTGAATTATTCATGTTTTCATGTAGTTTCCTATATTCGGCCTTCTGGCCCAAGTATAAGCTTTGCCCACTTTATCAAACAACTTCCTACACACTGTTATGAACTGAGGCAGCTCGGGAACATTGTCTCTAAAATGTGTTATAGAGTGTAGTACTACATTTCAGTGAAGTGTAAGGCTTTCCTAGTTTCCTATATTCTGCCTTCTGGCCCTAGTATAAGCTTTCCCCACTTTATCAAACAACTTCCTACACACTGTTAAGTAATGAGGCAGCTATTGAACATTGTCTCTCAACTTTGTTATAGAGTGTAGTACTACATTTCAGTGAAGTGTAAGGCTTTCCAAAGCTGCCGAACGTGTTTCTTTCTCTATTTCAATGGTATTCTGCCTTGTATAACACACATTTACCACTCTAGTCTCCTTTAAGTACAGAATATAGGATTCATAAAGTGTTTCATGTGATCTTAACTGGAATTAAGGATTTCCATTATCTTAGCTACATTTTCTACACTAAGAACTGACTTGGAGATTCTCTTTCAGCTGTTCTAAACAAGTTCTCATCTGTTTACAGTCATTTTCACTGAATTATTCATGTTTTCATGTAATTTCCTATATTCTGCCTTCTGGTCCAAGTATAAGCTTTGCCCACTTTATCAAACAACTTCCTACACACTGTTAAGTACTGAGGCAGCTATTGAACATTGTCTCTCAACTGTGTTATAGAGTGTAGTACTACATTTCAGTGAAGTGTAAGGCTTTCCAAAGCTGCCGAACGTGTTTCTTTCTCTATTTCAATGGTATTCTGCCTTGTATAACACACATTTACCACTCTAGTCTCCTTTAAGTACAGAATATAGGATTCATAAAGTGTTTCATGTGATCTTAACTGGAATTAAGGATTTCCATTATCTTAGCTACATTTTCTACACTAAGAACTGACTTGGAGATTCTCTTTCAGCTGTTCTAAACAAGTTCTCATCTGTTTACAGTCATTTTCACTGAATTATTCATGTTTTCATGTAATTTCCTATATTCTGCCTTCTGGTCCAAGTATAAGCTTTGCCCACTTTATCAAACAACTTCCTACACACTGTTAAGTACTGAGGCAGCTATTGAACATTGTCTCTCAACTGTGTTATAGAGTGTAGTACTACATTTCAGTGAAGTGTAAGGCTTTGCAAAGCTGCCGAACGTGTTTCTTTCTCTATTTTAATGGTATTCTGCCTTGTATAACACACATTTACCACTGTAGTCTCCTTTAAGTAAAGAATATAGGATTCATACAGTGTTTCATGTGATCTTAACTGGAATTAAGGATTTTCCGGATTTAGCTACCTTTTCTACACTAAGAACTGACTTGGAGGATCTCTTTCAGCTGTTCTAAAACAAGTTCTCATCTGTTTACAGTCATTTTCACTGAATTGTTCATGTTTTCATGTAGTTTCCTATATTCTGCCTTCTGGCCCAAGTATAAGCTTTGCCCACTTTATCAAACAACTTCCTACACACTGTTATGAACTGAGGCAGCTCGGGAACATTGTCTCTCAACTGTGTTATAGAGTGTAGTACTACATTTCAGTGAAGTGTAAGGCTTTCCAAAGCTGCCGAACGTGTTTCTTTCTCTATTTCAATGGTATTCTGCCTTGTATAACACACATTTACCACTCGAGTCTCCTTTAAGTAAGGAATATAGGATTCATACAGTGTTTCATGTAATCTTAACTCGAATTAAGGATTTCCCGAATCTTAGCTACCTTTTCTACACTAAGAACTGACTTGGAGAATCTCTTTCAGCTGTTCTAAACAAGTTCTCATCTGTTTAGAGTCATTTTCACTGAATTAATCATGTTTTCATGTAGTTTCCTATATTCTGCCTTCTGGTCCAAGTATAAGCTTTACCAACTTTATCAAACAACTTCCTACACACTGTTATGAACTGAGGGAGCTAGGGAACATTGTCTCTCAACTGTGTTATAGAGTGTAGTACTACATTTCAGTGAAATGTAAGGCTTTTCAAAGCTGCCAACCGTGTTTCTTTCTCTATTTCAATGGTATTCTGCCTTGTATAACACACATTTACCACTCTAGTCTGTTTAAGTAAAGAATATAGGATTCATACAGTGTTTCATGTGATCTTAAATGGAATTAAGGATTTCCCTTATATTAGCTAACTTTTCTACACTAAGAACTGACTTGGAGATTCTCTTTCAGCTGTTCTAAAGAAGTTCTCATCTGTTTACAGTCATTTTCACTGAATTATTCATGTTTTCATGTAGTTTCCTATATTCGGCCTTCTGGCCCAAGGATAAGCTTTGCCCACTTTATCAAACAACTTCCTACACACTGTTATGAACTGAGGCAGCTCGGGAACATTGTCTCTAAAATGTGTTATAGAGTGTAGTACTACATTTCAGTGAAGTGTAAGGCTTTCCTAGTTTCCTATATTCTGCCTTCTGGCCCTAGTATAAGCTTTCCCCACTTTATCAAACAACTTCCTACACACTGTTAAGTAATGAGACAGCTATTGAACATTGTCTCTCAACTTTGTTATAGAGTGTAGTACTACATTTCAGTGAAGTGTAAGGCTTTCCAAAGCTGCCGAACGTGTTTCATTCTCTATTTCAATGGTATTCTGCCTTGTATAACACACATTTACCACTCTAGTGTCCTTTAAGTAAAGAATATAGGATTCATAAAGTGTTTCATGTGATCTTAACTGGAATTAAGGATTTCCATTATCTTAGCTACATTTTCTACACTAAGAACTGACTTGGAGATTCTCTTTCAGCTGTTCTAAACAAGTTCTCATCTGTTTACAGTCATTTTCACTGAATTATTCATGTTTTCATGTAGTTTCCTATATTCTGCCTTCTGGTCCAAGTATAAGCTTTGCCCACTTTATCAAACAACTTCCTACACACTGTTAAGTACTGAGGCAGCTATTGAACATTGTCTCTCAACTGTGTTATAGAGTGTAGTACTACATTTCAGTGAAGTGTATGGCTTTGCAAAGCTGCCGAACGTGTTTCTTTCTCTATTTTAATGGTATTCTGCCTTGTATAACACACATTTACCACTGTAGTCTCCTTTAAGTAAAGAATATAGGATTCATACAGTGTTTCATGTGATCTTAACTGGAATTAAGGATTTTCCGGATTTAGCTACCTTTTCTACACTAAGAACTGACTTGGAGGATCTCTTTCAGCTGTTCTAAAACAAGTTCTCATCTGTTTACAGTCATTTTCACTGAATTGTTCATGTTTTCATGTAGTTTCCTATATTCTGCCTTCTGGCCCAAGTATAAGCTTTGCCCACTTTATCAAACAACTTCCTACACACTGTTATGAACTGAGGCAGCTCGGGAACATTGTCTCTCAACTGTGTTATAGAGTGTAGTACTACATTTCAGTGAAGTGTAAGGCTTTCCAAAGCTGCCGAACGTGTTTCTTTCTCTATTTCAATGGTATTCTGCCTTGTATAACACACATTTACCACTCGAGTCTCCTTTAAGTAAGGAATATAGGATTCATACAGTGTTTCATGTGATCTTAACTGGAATTAAGGATTTTCCTTATCTTAGCTACCTTTTCTACACTAAGAACTGACTTGGAGATTCTCTTTCAGCTGTTCTAAACAAGTTCTCATCTGTTTACAGTCATTTTCACTGAATTATTCATGTTTTCATGTAGTTTCCTATATTCGGCCTTCTGGCCCAAGTATAAGCTTTGCCCACTTTATCAGACAACTTCCTACACACTGTTATGAACTGAGGGAGCTAGGGAACATTGTCTCTCAACTGTGTGATAGAGTGTAGTACTACATGTCAGTGAAGTGTAAGGCTTTCCAAAGCTGCCGAATGTGTTTTTTTCTCTATTTCAATGGTATTCTGCCTTGTATAACACACATTTACCACTCTAGTTTCCTTTAAGTAAAGAATATAGGATTCATACAGTGTTTCATGTAATCTTAACTCGAATTAAGGATTTCCCGAATCTTAGCTACCTTTTCTACACTAAGAACTGACTTGGAGAATCTCTTTCAGCTGTTCTAATCAAGTTCTCATCTGTTTACAGTCATTTTCACTGAATTAATCATGTTTTCATGTAGTTTCCTATATTCTGCCTTCTGGTCCAAGTATAAGCTTTACCAACTTTATCAAACAACTTCCTACACACTGTTATGAACTGAGGGAGCTAGGGAACATTGTCTCTCAACTGTGTTATAGAGTGTAGTACTACATTTCAGTGAAGTGTAAGGCTTTTCAAAGCTGCCAACCGTGTTTCTTTCTCTATTTCAATGGTATTCTGCCTTGTATAACACACATTTACCACTCTAGTCTCATTTAAGTAAAGAATATAGGATTCATACAGTGTTTCATGTGATCTTAAATGGAATTAAGGATTTCCCTTATATTAGCTACCTTTTCTACACTAAGAACTGACTTGGAGATTCTCTTTCAGCTGTTCTAAAGAAGTTCTCATCTGTTTACAGTCATTTTCACTGAATTATTCATGTTTTCATGTAGTTTCCTATATTCGGCCTTCTGGCCCAAGTATAAGCTTTGCCCACTTTATCAAACAACTTCCTACACACTGTTATGAACTGAGGCAGCTCGGGAACATTGTCTCTAAAATGTGTTATAGAGTGTAGTACTACATTTCAGTGAAGTGTAAGGCTTTCCTAGTTTCCTATATTCTGCCTTCTGGCCCTAGTATAAGCTTTCCCCACTTTATCAAACAACTTCCTACACACTGTTAAGTAATGAGGCAGCTATTGAACATTGTCTCTCAACTTTGTTATAGAGTGTAGTACTACATTTCAGTGAAGTGTAAGGCTTTCCAAAGCTGCCGAACGTGTTTCTTTCTCTATTTCAATGGTATTCTGCCTTGTATAACACACATTTACCACTCTAGTCTCCTTTAAGTAAAGAATATAGGATTCATAAAGTGTTTCATGTGATCTTAACTGGAATTAAGGATTTCCATTATCTTAGCTACATTTTCTACACTAAGAACTGACTTGGAGATTCTCTTTCAGCTGTTCTAAACAAGTTCTCATCTGTTTACAGTCATTTTCACTGAATTATTCATGTTTTCATGTAGTTTCCTATATTCTGCCTTCTGGTCCAAGTATAAGCTTTGCCCACTTTATCAAACAACTTCCTACACACTGTTAAGTACTGAGGCAGCTATTGAACATTGTCTCTCAACTGTGTTATAGAGTGTAGTACTACATTTCAGTGAAGTGTAAGGCTTTGCAAAGCTGCCGAACGTGTTTCTTTCTCTATTTTAATGGTATTCTGCCTTGTATAACACACATTTACCACTGTAGTCTCCTTTAAGTAAAGAATATAGGATTCATACAGTGTTTCATGTGATCTTAACTGGAATTAAGGGTTTTCCGGATTTAGCTACCTTTTCTACACTAAGAACTGACTTGGAGGATCTCTTTCAGCTGTTCTAAAACAAGTTCTCATCTGTTTACAGTCATTTTCACTGAATTGTACATGTTTTCATGTAGTTTCCTATATTCTGCCTTCTGGCCCAAGTATAAGCTTTGCCCACTTTATCAAACAACTTCCTACACACTGTTATGAACTGAGGCAGCTCGGGAACATTGTCTCTCAACTGTGTTATAGAGTGTAGTACTACATTTCAGTGAAGTGTAAGGCTTTCCAAAGCTGCCGAACGTGTTTCTTTCTCTATTTCAATGGTATTCTGCCTTGTATAACACACATTTACCACTCGAGTCTCCTTTAAGTAAGGAATATAGGATTCATACAGTGTTTCATGTAATCTTAACTCGAATTAAGGATTTCCCGAATCTTAGCTACCTTTTCTACACTAAGAACTGACTTGGAGAATCTCTTTCAGCTGTTCTAAACAAGTTCTCATCTGTTTACAGTCATTTTCACTGAATTAATCATGTTTTCATGTAGTTTCCTATATTCTGCCTTCTGGTCCAAGTATAAGCTTTACCAACTTTATCAAACAACTTCCTACACACTGTTAAGTACTGAGGCAGCTATTGAACATTGTCTCTCAACTTTGTTATAGAGTGTAGTACTACATTTCAGTGAAGTGTAAGGCTTTCCAAAGCTGCCGAACGTGTTTCATTCTCTATTTCAATGGTATTCTGCCTTGTATAACACACATTTACCACTCTAGTGTCCTTTAAGTAAAGAATATAGGATTCATAAAGTGTTTCATGTGATCTTAACTGGAATTAAGGATTTCCATTATCTTAGCTACATTTTCTACACTAAGAACTGACTTGGAGATTCTCTTTCAGCTGTTCTAAACAAGTTCTCATCTGTTTACAGTCATTTTCACTGAATTATTCATGTTTTCATGTAGTTTCCTATATTCTGCCTTCTGGTCCAAGTATAAGCTTTGCCCACTTTATCAAACAACTTCCTACACACTGTTAAGTACTGAGGCAGCTATTGAACATTGTCTCTCAACTGTGTTATAGAGTGTAGTACTACATTTCAGTGAAGTGTATGGCTTTGCAAAGCTGCCGAACGTGTTTCTTTCTCTATTTTAATGGTATTCTGCCTTGTATAACACACATTTACCACTGTAGTCTCCTTTAAGTAAAGAATATAGGATTCATACAGTGTTTCATGTGATCTTAACTGGAATTAAGGATTTTCCGGATTTAGCTACCTTTTCTACACTAAGAACTGACTTGGAGGATCTCTTTCAGCTGTTCTAAAACAAGTTCTCATCTGTTTACAGTCATTTTCACTGAATTGTTCATGTTTTCATGTAGTTTCCTATATTCTGCCTTCTGGCCCAAGTATAAGCTTTGCCCACTTTATCAAACAACTTCCTACACACTGTTATGAACTGAGGCAGCTCGGGAACATTGTCTCTCAACTGTGTTATAGAGTGTAGTACTACATTTCAGTGAAGTGTAAGGCTTTCCAAAGCTGCCGAACGTGTTTCTTTCTCTATTTCAATGGTATTCTGCCTTGTATAACACACATTTACCACTCGAGTCTCCTTTAAGTAAGGAATATAGGATTCATACAGTGTTTCATGTGATCTTAACTGGAATTAAGGATTTTCCTTATCTTAGCTACCTTTTCTACACTAAGAACTGACTTGGAGATTCTCTTTCAGCTGTTCTAAACAAGTTCTCATCTGTTTACAGTCATTTTCACTGAATTATTCATGTTTTCATGTAGTTTCCTATATTCGGCCTTCTGGCCCAAGTATAAGCTTTGCCCACTTTATCAGACAACTTCCTACACACTGTTATGAACTGAGGGAGCTAGGGAACATTGTCTCTCAACTGTGTGATAGAGTGTAGTACTACATGTCAGTGAAGTGTAAGGCTTTCCAAAGCTGCCGAATGTGTTTTTTTCTCTATTTCAATGGTATTCTGCCTTGTATAACACACATTTACCACTCTAGTTTCCTTTAAGTAAAGAATATAGGATTCATACAGTGTTTCATGTAATCTTAACTCGAATTAAGGATTTCCCGAATCTTAGCTACCTTTTCTACACTAAGAACTGACTTGGAGAATCTCTTTCAGCTGTTCTAAACAAGTTCTCATCTGTTTAAAGTCATTTTCACTGAATTAATCATGTTTTCATGTAGTTTCCTATATTCTGCCTTCTGGTCCAAGTATAAGCTTTGCCAACTTTATCAAACAACTTCCTACACACTGTTATGAACTGAGGGAGCTAGGGAACATTGTCTCTCAACTGTGTTATAGAGTGTAGTACTACATTTCAGTGAAGTGTAAGGCTTTTCAAAGCTGCCAAACGTGTTTCTTTCTCTATTTCAATGGTATTCTGCCTTGTATAACACACATTTACCACTCTAGTCTCCTTTAAGTAAAGAATATAGGATTCATACAGTGTTTCATGTGATCTTAAATGGAATTAAGGATTTCCCTGATATTAGCTACCTTTTCTACACTAAGAACTGACTTGGAGATTCTCTTTCAGCTGTTCTAAAGAAGTTCTCATCTGTTTACAGTCATTTTCACTGAATTATTCATGTTTTCATGTAGTTTCCTATATTCGGCCTTCTGGCCCAAGTATAAGCTTTGCCCACTTTATCAAACAACTTCCTACACACTGTTATGAACTGAGGCAGCTCGGGAACATTGTCTCTAAAATGTGTTATAGAGTGTAGTACTACATTTCAGTGAAGTGTAAGGCTTTCCTAGTTTCCTATATTCTGCCTTCTGGTCCAAGTATAAGCTTTGCCCACTTTATCAAACAACTTCCTACACACTGTTAAGTACTGAGGCAGCTATTGAACATTGTCTCTCAACTGTGTTATAGAGTGTAGTACTACATTTCAGTGAAGTGTAAGGCTTTCCAAAGCTGCCGAACGTGTTTCTTTCTCTATTTCAATGGTATTCTGCCTTGTATAACACACATTTACCACTCTAGTCTCCTTTAAGTACAGAATATAGGATTCATAAAGTGTTTCATGTGATCTTAACTGGAATTAAGGATTTCCATTATCTTAGCTACATTTTCTACACTAAGAACTGACTTGGAGATTCTCTTTCAGCTGTTCTAAACAAGTTCTCATCTGTTTACAGTCATTTTCACTGAATTATTCATGTTTTCATGTAATTTCCTATATTCTGCCTTCTGGTCCAAGTATAAGCTTTGCCCACTTTATCAAACAACTTCCTACACACTGTTAAGTACTGAGGCAGCTATTGAACATTGTCTCTCAACTGTGTTATAGAGTGTAGTACTACATTTCAGTGAAGTGTAAGGCTTTGCAAAGCTGCCGAACGTGTTTCTTTCTCTATTTTAATGGTATTCTGCCTTGTATAACACACATTTACCACTGTAGTCTCCTTTAAGTAAAGAATATAGGATTCATACAGTGTTTCATGTGATCTTAACTGGAATTAAGGATTTTCCGTATCTTAGCTACCTTTTCTACACTAAGAACTGACTTGGAGGATCTCTTTCAGCTGTTCTAAACAAGTTCTCATCTGTTTACAGTCATTTTCACTGAATTATTCATGTTTTCATGTAGTTTCCTATATTCGGCCTTCTGGCCCAAGTATAAGCTTTGCCCACTTTATCAGACAACTTCCTACACACTGTTATGAACTGAGGGAGCTAGGGAACATTGTCTCTCAACTGTGTGATAGAGTGTAGTACTACATGTCAGTGAAGTGTAAGGCTTTCCAAAGCTGCCGAATGTGTTTTTTTCTCTATTTCAATGGTATTCTGCCTTGTATAACACACATTTACCACTCTAGTTTCCTTTAAGTAAAGAATATAGGATTCATACAGTGTTTCATGTAATCTTAACTCGAATTAAGGATTTCCCGAATCTTAGCTACCTTTTCTACACTAAGAACTGACTTGGAGAATCTCTTTCAGCTGTTCTAAACAAGTTCTCATCTGTTTACAGTCATTTTCACTGAATTAATCATGTTTTCATGTAGTTTCCTATATTCCGCCTTCTGGTCCAAGTATAAGCTTTACCAACTTTATCAAACAACTTCCTACACACTGTTATGAACTGAGGGAGCTAGGGAACATTGTCTCTCAACTGTGTTATAGAGTGTAGTACTACATTTCAGTGAAGTGTAAGGCATTTCAAAGCTGCCAAACGTGTTTCTTTCTCTATTTCAATGGTATTCTGCCTTGTATAACACACATTTACCACTCTAGTCTCCTTTAATTAAAGAATATAGGATTCATACAGTGTTTCATGTGATCTTAAATGGAATTAAGGATTTCCCTTATATTAGCTACCTTTTCTACACTAAGAACTGACTTGGAGATTCTCTTTCAGCTGTTCTAAAGAAGTTCTCATCTGTTTACAGTCATTTTCACTGAATTATTCATGTTTTCATGTAGTTTCCTATATTTGGCCTTCTGGCCCAAGTATAAGCTTTGCCCACTTTATCAAACAACTTCCTACACACTGTTATGAACTGAGGCAGCTCGGGAACATTGTCTCTAAAATGTGTTATAGAGTGTACTACTACATTTCAGTGAAGTGTAAGGCTTTCCTAGTTTCCTATATTCTGCCTTCTGGCCCTAGTATAAGCTTTCCCCACTTTATCAAACAACTTCCTACACACTGTTAAGTAATGAGGCAGCTATTGAACATTGTCTCTCAACTTTGTTATAGAGTGTAGTACTACATTTCAGTGAAGTGTAAGGCTTTCCAAAGCTGCCGAACGTGTTTCTTTCTCTATTTCAATGGTATTCGGCCTTGTATAACACACATTTACCACTGTAGTCTCCTTTAAGTAAAGAATATAGGATTCATACAGTGTTTCATGTGATCTTAACTGGAATTAAGGATTTTCCGGATTTAGCTACCTTTTCTACACTAAGAACTGACTTGGAGGATCTCTTTCAGCTGTTCTAAAACAAGTTCTCATCTGTTTACAGTCATTTTCACTGAATTATTCATGTTTTCATGTAGTTTCCTATATTCTGCCTTCTGGCCCATGTATAAGCTTTGCCCACTTTATCAAACAACTTCCTACACACTGTTATGAACTGAGGCCACTCGGGAACATTGTCTCTCAACTGTGTTATAGAGTGTAGTACTACATTTCAGTGAAGTGTAAGGCTTTCCAAAGCTGCCGAACGTGTTTCTTTCTCTATTTCAATGGTATTCTGCCTTGTATAACACACATTTACCACTCGAGTCTCCTTTAAGTAAGGAATATAGGATTCATACAGTGTTTCATGTGATCTTAACTGGAATTAAGGATTTTCCTTATCTTAGCTACCTTTTCTACACTAAGAACTGACTTGGAGATTCTCTTTCAGCTGTTCTAAACAAGTTCTCATCTGTTTACAGTCATTTTCACTGAATTATTCATGTTTTCATGTAGTTTCCTATATTCGGCCTTCTGGCCCAAGTATAAGCTTTGCCCACTTTATCAGACAACTTCCTACACACTGTTATGAACTGAGGGAGCTAGGGAACATTGTCTCTCAACTGTGTGATAGAGTGTAGTACTACATGTCAGTGAAGTGTAAGGCTTTCCAAAGCTGCCGAATGTGTTTTTTTCTCTATTTCAATGGTATTCTGCCTTGTATAACACACATTTACCACTCTAGTTTCCTTTAAGTAAAGAATATAGGATTCATACAGTGTTTCATGTAATCTTAACTCGAATTAAGGATTTCCCGAATCTTAGCTACCTTTTCTACACTAAGAACTGACTTGGAGAATCTCTTTCAGCTGTTCTAAACAAGTTCTCATCTGTTTAAAGTCATTTTCACTGAATTAATCATGTTTTCATGTAGTTTCCTATATTCTGCCTTCTGGTCCAAGTATAAGCTTTGCCAACTTTATCAAACAACTTCCTACACACTGTTATGAACTGAGGGAGCTAGGGAACATTGTCTCTCAACTGTGTTATAGAGTGTAGTACTACATTTCAGTGAAGTGTAAGGCTTTTCAAAGCTGCCAAACGTGTTTCTTTCTCTATTTCAATGGTATTCTGCCTTGTATAACACACATTTACCACTCTAGTCTCCTTTAAGTAAAGAATATAGGATTCATACAGTGTTTCATGTGATCTTAAATGGAATTAAGGATTTCCCTTATATTAGCTACCTTTTCTACACTAAGAACTGACTTGGAGATTCTCTTTCAGCTGTTCTAAAGAAGTTCTCATCTGTTTACAGTCATTTTCACTGAATTATTCATGTTTTCATGTAGTTTCCTATATTCGGCCTTCTGGCCCAAGTATAAGCTTTGCCCACTTTATCAAACAACTTCCTACACACTGTTATGAACTGAGGCAGCTCGGGAACATTGTCTCTAAAATGTGTTATAGAGTGTAGTACTACATTTCAGTGAAGTGTAAGGCTTTCCTAGTTTCCTATATTCTGCCTTCTGGCCCTAGTATAAGCTTTCCCCACTTTATCAAACAACTTCCTACACACTGTTAAGTAATGAGGCAGCTATTGAACATTGTCTCTCAACTTTGTTATAGAGTGTAGTACTACATTTCAGTGAAGTGTAAGGCTTTCCAAAGCTGCCGAACGTGTTTCTTTCTCTATTTCAATGGTATTCTGCCTTGTATAACACACATTTACCACTCTAGTCTCCTTTAAGTACAGAATATAGGATTCATAAAGTGTTTCATGTGATCTTAACTGGAATTAAGGATTTCCATTATCTTAGCTACATTTTCTACACTAAGAACTGACTTGGAGATTCTCTTTCAGCTGTTCTAAACAAGTTCTCATCTGTTTACAGTCATTTTCACTGAATTATTCATGTTTTCATGTAATTTCCTATATTCTGCCTTCTGGTCCAAGTATAAGCTTTGCCCACTTTATCAAACAACTTCCTACACACTGTTAAGTACTGAGGCAGCTATTGAACATTGTCTCTCAACTGTGTTATAGAGTGTAGTACTACATTTCAGTGAAGTGTAAGGCTTTCCAAAGCTGCCGAACGTGTTTCTTTCTCTATTTCAATGGTATTCTGCCTTGTATAACACACATTTACCACTCTAGTCTCCTTTAAGTACAGAATATAGGATTCATAAAGTGTTTCATGTGATCTTAACTGGAATTAAGGATTTCCATTATCTTAGCTACATTTTCTACACTAAGAACTGACTTGGAGATTCTCTTTCAGCTGTTCTAAACAAGTTCTCATCTGTTTACAGTCATTTTCACTGAATTATTCATGTTTTCATGTAGTTTCCTATATTCTGCCTTCTGGCCCATGTATAAGCTTTGCCCACTTTATCAAACAACTTCCTACACACTGTTATGAACTGAGGCCACTCGGGAACATTGTCTCTCAACTGTGTTATAGAGTGTAGTACTACATTTCAGTGAAGTGTAAGGCTTTCCAAAGCTGCCGAACGTGTTTCTTTCTCTATTTCAATGGTATTCTGCCTTGTATAACACACATTTACCACTCGAGTCTCCTTTAAGTAAGGAATATAGGATTCATACAGTGTTTCATGTGATCTTAACTGGAATTAAGGATTTTCCGGATTTAGCTACCTTTTCTACACTAAGAACTGACTTGGAGGATCTCTTTCAGCTGTTCTAAAACAAGTTCTCATCTGTTTACAGTCATTTTCACTGAATTGTTCATGTTTTCATGTAGTTTCCTATATTCTGCCTTCTGGCCCAAGTATAAGCTTTGCCCACTTTATCAAACAACTTCCTACACACTGTTATGAACTGAGGCAGCTCGGGAACATTGTCTCTCAACTGTGTTATAGAGTGTAGTACTACATTTCAGTGAAGTGTAAGGCTTTCCAAAGCTGCCGAACGTGTTTCTTTCTCTATTTCAATGGTATTCTGCCTTGTATAACACACATTTACCACTCGAGTCTCCTTTAAGTAAGGAATATAGGATTCATACAGTGTTTCATGTGATCTTAACTGGAATTAAGGATTTTACTTATCTTAGCTACCTTTTCTACACTAAGAACTGACTTGGAGATTCTCTTTCAGCTGTTCTAAACAAGTTCTCATTTGTTTACAGTCATTTTCACTGAATTATTCATGTTTTCATGTAGTTTCCTATATTCTGCCTTCTGGTCCAAGTATAAGCTTTACCAACTTTATCAAACAACTTCCTACACACTGTTATGAACTGACGGAGCTAGGGAACATTGTCTCTCAACTGTGTTATAGAGTGTAGTACTACATTTCAGTGAAGTGTAAGGCATTTCAAAGCTGCCAAACGTGTTTCTTTCTCTATTTCAATGGTATTCTGCCTTGTATAACACACATTTACCACTCTGGTCTCCTTTAAGTAAAGAATATAGGATTCATACAGTGTTTCATGTGATCTTTACTGGAATTAAGGATTTCCCGGATCTTAGCTACCCTTTCTACACTAAGAACTGACTTGGAGATTCTCTTTCAGCTGTTCTAAAGAAGTTCTCATCTGTTTACAGTCATTTTCACTGAATTATTCATGTTTTCATGTAGTTTCCTATATTCTGCCTTCTGGCCCAAGTATAAGCTTTGCCCACTTTATCAAACAACTTCCTACACACTGTTATGAACTGAGGCAGCTCGGGAACATTGTCTCTAAAATGTGTTATAGAGTGTAGTACTACATTTCAGTGAAGTGTAAGGCTTTCCTAGTTTCCTATATTCTGCCTTCTGGCCCTAGTATAAGCTTTGCCCACTTTATCAAACAACTTCCTACACACTGTTAAGTAATGAGGCAGCTATTGAACATTGTCTCTCAACTTTGTTATAGAGTGTAGTACTACATTTCAGTGAAGTGTAAGGCTTTCCAAAGCTGCCGAACGTGTTTCTTTCTCTATTTCAATGGTACTCTGCCTTGTATAACACACATTTACCACTCTAGTCTCCTTTAAGTAAAGAATATAGGATTCATAAAGTGTTTCATGTGATCTTAACTGGAATTAAGGATTTCCATTATCTTAGCTACATTTTCTACACTAAGAACTGACTTGGAGATTCTCTTTCAGCTGTTCTAAACAAGTTCTCATCTGTTTACAGTCATTTTCACTGAATTGTTCATGTTTTCATGTAGTTTCCTATATTCTGCCTTCTGGCCCAAGTATAAGCTTTGCCCACTTTATCAAACAACTTCCTACACACTGTTATGAACTGAGGCAGCTCGGGAACATTGTCTCTCAACTGTGTTATAGAGTGTAGTACTACATTTCAGTGAAGTGTAAGGCTTTCCAAAGCTGCCGAATGTGTTTCTTTCTCTATTTCAATGGTATTCTGCCTTGTATAACACACATTTACCACTCGAGTCTCCTTTAAGTAAGGAATATAGGATTCATACAGTGTTTCATGTAATCTTAACTCGAATTAAGGATTTCCCGAATCTTAGCTACCTTTTCTACACTAAGAACTGACTTGGAGATTCTCTTTCAGCTGTTCTAAACAAGTTCTCATCTGTTTACAGTCATTTTCACTGAATTATTCATGTTTTCATGTAGTTTCCTATATTCGGCCTTCTGGCCCAAGTATAAGCTTTGCCCACTTTATCAGACAACTTCCTACACACTGTTATGAACTGAGGCAGCTCGGGAACATTGTCTCTCAACTGTGTTATAGAGTGTAGTACTACATTTCAGTGAAGTGTAAGGCTTTCCAAAGCTGCCGAACGTGTTTCTTTCTCTATTTCAATGGTATTCTGCCTTGTATAACACACATTTACCACTCGAGTCTCCTTTAAGTAAGGAATATAGGATTCATACAGTGTTTCATGTGATCTTAACTGGAATTAAGGATTTTCCTTATCTTAGCTACCTTTTCTACACTAAGAACTGACTTGGAGATTCTCTTTCAGCTGTTCTAAACAAGTTCTCATCTGTTTACAGTCATTTTCACTGAATTATTCATGTTTTCATGTAGTTTCCTATATTCGGCCTTCTGGCCCAAGTATAAGCTTTGCCCACTTTATCAGACAACTTCCTACACACTGTTATGAACTGAGGGAGCTAGGGAACATTGTCTCTCAACTGTGTGATAGAGTGTAGTACTACATGTCAGTGAAGTGTAAGGCTTTCCAAAGCTGCCGAATGTGTTTTTTTCTCTATTTCAATGGTATTCTGCCTTGTATAACACACATTTACCACTCTAGTTTCCTTTAAGTAAAGAATATAGGATTCATACAGTGTTTCATGTAATCTTAACTCGAATTAAGGATTTCCCGAATCTTAGCTACCTTTTCTACACTAAGAACTGACTTGGAGAATCTCTTTCAGCTGTTCTAATCAAGTTCTCATCTGTTTACAGTCATTTTCACTGAATTAATCATGTTTTCATGTAGTTTCCTATATTCTGCCTTCTGGTCCAAGTATAAGCTTTACCAACTTTATCAAACAACTTCCTACACACTGTTATGAACTGAGGGAGCTAGGGAACATTGTCTCTCAACTGTGTTATAGAGTGTAGTACTACATTTCAGTGAAGTGTAAGGCTTTTCAAAGCTGCCAACCGTGTTTCTTTCTCTATTTCAATGGTATTCTGCCTTGTATAACACACATTTACCACTCTAGTCTCATTTAAGTAAAGAATATAGGATTCATACAGTGTTTCATGTGATCTTAAATGGAATTAAGGATTTCCCTTATATTAGCTACCTTTTCTACACTAAGAACTGACTTGGAGATTCTCTTTCAGCTGTTCTAAAGAAGTTCTCATCTGTTTACAGTCATTTTCACTGAATTATTCATGTTTTCATGTAGTTTCCTATATTCGGCCTTCTGGCCCAAGTATAAGCTTTGCCCACTTTATCAAACAACTTCCTACACACTGTTATGAACTGAGGCAGCTCGGGAACATTGTCTCTAAAATGTGTTATAGAGTGTAGTACTACATTTCAGTGAAGTGTAAGGCTTTCCTAGTTTCCTATATTCTGCCTTCTGGCCCTAGTATAAGCTTTCCCCACTTTATCAAACAACTTCCTACACACTGTTAAGTAATGAGGCAGCTATTGAACATTGTCTCTCAACTTTGTTATAGAGTGTAGTACTACATTTCAGTGAAGTGTAAGGCTTTCCAAAGCTGCCGAACGTGTTTCTTTCTCTATTTCAATGGTATTCTGCCTTGTATAACACACATTTACCACTCTAGTCTCCTTTAAGTAAAGAATATAGGATTCATAAAGTGTTTCATGTGATCTTAACTGGAATTAAGGATTTCCATTATCTTAGCTACATTTTCTACACTAAGAACTGACTTGGAGATTCTCTTTCAGCTGTTCTAAACAAGTTCTCATCTGTTTACAGTCATTTTCACTGAATTATTCATGTTTTCATGTAGTTTCCTATATTCTGCCTTCTGGTCCAAGTATAAGCTTTGCCCACTTTATCAAACAACTTCCTACACACTGTTAAGTACTGAGGCAGCTATTGAACATTGTCTCTCAACTGTGTTATAGAGTGTAGTACTACATTTCAGTGAAGTGTAAGGCTTTGCAAAGCTGCCGAACGTGTTTCTTTCTCTATTTTAATGGTATTCTGCCTTGTATAACACACATTTACCACTGTAGTCTCCTTTAAGTAAGAATATAGGATTCATACAGTGTTTCATGTGATCTTAATTGGAATTAAGGATTTTCCGGATTTAGCTACCTTTTCTACACTAAGAACTGACTTGGAGGATCTCTTTCAGCTGTTCTAAAACAAGTTCTCATCTGTTTACAGTCATTTTCACTGAATTGTTCATGTTTTCATGTAGTTTCCTATATTCTGCCTTCTGGCCCAAGTATAAGCTTTGCCCACTTTATCAAACAACTTCCTACACACTGTTATGAACTGAGGCAGCTCGGGAACATTGTCTCTCAACTGTGTTATAGAGTGTAGTACTACATTTCAGTGAAGTGTAAGGCTTTCCAAAGCTGCCGAACGTGTTTCTTTCTCTATTTCAATGGTATTCTGCCTTGTATAACACACATTTACCACTCGAGTCTCCTTTAAGTAAGGAATATAGGATTCATACAGTGTTTCATGTAATCTTAACTCGAATTAAGGATTTCCCGAATCTTAGCTACCTTTTCTACACTAAGAACTGACTTGGAGAATCTCTTTCAGCTGTTCTAAACAAGTTCTCATCTGTTTACAGTCATTTTCACTGAATTAATCATGTTTTCATGTAGTTTCCTATATTCTGCCTTCTGGTCCAAGTATAAGCTTTACCAACTTTATCAAACAACTTCCTACACACTGTTATGAACTGAGGGAGCTAGGGAACATTGTCTCTCAACTGTGTTATAGAGTGTAGTACTACATTTCAGTGAAATGTAAGGCTTTTCAAAGCTGCCAACCGTGTTTCTTTCTCTATTTCAATGGTATTCTGCCTTGTATAACACACATTTACCACTCTAGTCTGTTTAAGTAAAGAATATAGGATTCATACAGTGTTTCATGTGATCTTAAATGGAATTAAGGATTTCCCTTATATTAGCTAACTTTTCTACACTAAGAACTGACTTGGAGATTCTCTTTCAGCTGTTCTAAAGAAGTTCTCATCTGTTTACAGTCATTTTCACTGAATTATTCATGTTTTCATGTAGTTTCCTATATTCGGCCTTCTGGCCCAAGGATAAGCTTTGCCCACTTTATCAAACAACTTCCTACACACTGTTATGAACTGAGGCAGCTCGGGAACATTGTCTCTAAAATGTGTTATAGAGTGTAGTACTACATTTCAGTGAAGTGTAAGGCTTTCCTAGTTTCCTATATTCTGCCTTCTGGCCCTAGTATAAGCTTTCCCCACTTTATCAAACAACTTCCTACACACTGTTAAGTAATGAGGCAGCTATTGAACATTGTCTCTCAACTTTGTTATAGAGTGTAGTACTACATTTCAGTGAAGTGTAAGGCTTTCCAAAGCTGCCGAACGTGTTTCATTCTCTATTTCAATGGTATTCTGCCTTGTATAACACACATTTACCACTCTAGTGTCCTTTAAGTAAAGAATATAGGATTCATAAAGTGTTTCATGTGATCTTAACTGGAATTAAGGATTTCCATTATCTTAGCTACATTTTCTACACTAAGAACTGACTTGGAGATTCTCTTTCAGCTGTTCTAAACAAGTTCTCATCTGTTTACAGTCATTTTCACTGAATTATTCATGTTTTCATGTAGTTTCCTATATTCTGCCTTCTGGTCCAAGTATAAGCTTTGCCCACTTTATCAAACAACTTCCTACACACTGTTAAGTACTGAGGCAGCTATTGAACATTGTCTCTCAACTGTGTTATAGAGTGTAGTACTACATTTCAGTGAAGTGTATGGCTTTGCAAAGCTGCCGAACGTGTTTCTTTCTCTATTTTAATGGTATTCTGCCTTGTATAACACACATTTACCACTGTAGTCTCCTTTAAGTAAAGAATATAGGATTCATACAGTGTTTCATGTGATCTTAACTGGAATTAAGGATTTTCCGGATTTAGCTACCTTTTCTACACTAAGAACTGACTTGGAGGATCTCTTTCAGCTGTTCTAAAACAAGTTCTCATCTGTTTACAGTCATTTTCACTGAATTGTCCATGTTTTCATGTAGTTTCCTATATTCTGCCTTCTGGCCCAAGTATAAGCTTTGCCCACTTTATCAAACAACTTCCTACACACTGTTATGAACTGAGGCAGCTCGGGAACATTGTCTCTCAACTGTGTTATAGAGTGTAGTACTACATTTCAGTGAAGTGTAAGGCTTTCCAAAGCTGCCGAACGTGTTTCTTTCTCTATTTCAATGGTATTCTGCCTTGTATAACACACATTTACCACTCGAGTCTCCTTTAAGTAAGGAATATAGGATTCATACAGTGTTTCATGTGATCTTAACTGGAATTAAGGATTTTCCTTATCTTAGCTACCTTTTCTACACTAAGAACTGACTTGGAGATTCTCTTTCAGCTGTTCTAAACAAGTTCTCATCTGTTTACAGTCATTTTCACTGAATTATTCATGTTTTCATGTAGTTTCCTATATTCGGCCTTCTGGCCCAAGTATAAGCTTTGCCCACTTTATCAGACAACTTCCTACACACTGTTATGAACTGAGGGAGCTAGGGAACATTGTCTCTCAACTGTGTGATAGAGTGTAGTACTACATGTCAGTGAAGTGTAAGGCTTTCCAAAGCTGCCGAATGTGTTTTTTTCTCTATTTCAATGGTATTCTGCCTTGTATAACACACATTTACCACTCTAGTTTCCTTTAAGTAAAGAATATAGGATTCATACAGTGTTTCATGTAATCTTAACTTGAATTAAGGATTTCCCGAATCTTAGCTACCTTTTCTACACTAAGAACTGACTTGGAGAATCTCTTTCAGCTGTTCTAAACAAGTTCTCATCTGTTTACAGTCATTTTCACTGAATTAATCATGTTTTCATGTAGTTTCCTATATTCTGCCTTCTGGTCCAAGTATAAGCTTTACCAACTTTATCAAACAACTTCCTACACACTGTTATGAACTGAGGGAGCTAGGGAACATTGTCTCTCAACTGTGTTATAGAGTGTAGTACTACATTTCAGTGAAGTGTAAGGCTTTTCAAAGCTGCCAACCGTGTTTGTTTCTCTATTTCAATGGTATTCTGCCTTGTATAACACACATTTACCACTCTAGTCTCATTTAAGTAAAGAATATAGGATTCATACAGTGTTTAATGTGATCTTAAATGGAATTAAGGATTTCCCTTATATTAGCTACCTTTTCTACACTAAGAACTGACTTGGAGATTCTCTTTCAGCTGTTCTAAAGAAGTTCTCATCTGTTTACAGTCATTTTCACTGAATTATTCATGTTTTCATGTAGTTTCCTATATTCGGCCTTCTGGCCCAAGTATAAGCTTTGCCCACTTTATCAAACAACTTCCTACACACTGTTATGAACTGAGGCAGCTCGGGAACATTGTCTCTAAAATGTGTTATAGAGTGTAGTACTACATTTCAGTGAAGTGTAAGGCTTTCCTAGTTTCCTATATTCTGCCTTCTGGCCCTAGTATAAGCTTTCCCCACTTTATCAAACAACTTCCTACACACTGTTAAGTAATGAAGCAGCTATTGAACATTGTCTCTCAACTTTGTTATAGAGTGTAGTACTACATTTCAGTGAAGTGTAAGGATTTCCAAAGCTGCCGAACGTGTTTCTTTCTCTATTTCAATGGTATTCTGCCTTGTATAACACACATTTACCACTCTAGTCTCCTTTAAGTAAAGAATATAGGATTCATAAAGTGTTTCATGTGATCTTAACTGGAATTAAGGATTTCCATTATCTTAGCTACATTTTCTACACTAAGAACTGACTTGGAGATTCTCTTTCAGCTGTTCTAAACAAGTTCTCATCTGTTTACAGTCATTTTCACTGAATTATTCATGTTTTCATGTAGTTTCATATATTCTGCCTTCTGGTCCAAGTATAAGCTTTGCCCACTTTATCAAACAACTTCCTACACACTGTTAAGTACTGAGGCAGCTATTGAACATTGTCTCTCAACTGTGTTATAGAGTGTAGTACTACATTTCAGTGAAGTGTAAGGCTTTGCAAAGCTGCCGAATGTGTTTTTTTCTCTATTTCAATGGTATTCTGCCTTGTATAACACACATTTACCACTGTAGTCTCCTTTAAGTAAAGAATATAGGATTCATACAGTGTTTCATGTGATCTTCACTGGAATTAAGGATTTTCCGGATTTAGCTACCTTTTCTACACTAAGAACTGACTTGGAGGATCTCTTTCAGCTGTTCTAAAACAAGTTCTCATCTGTTTACAGTCATTTTCACTGAATTGTTCATGTTTTCATGTAGTTTCCTATATTCTGCCTTCTGGCCCAAGTATAAGCTTTGCCCACTTTATCAAACAACTTCCTACACACTGTTATGAACTGAGGCAGCTCGGGAACATTGTCTCTCAACTGTGTTATAGAGTGTAGTACTACATTTCAGTGAAGTTTAAGGCTTTCCAAAGCTGCCGAACGTGTTTCTTTCTCTATTTCAATGGTATTCTGCCTTGTATAACACACATTTACCACTCGAGTCTCCTTTAAGTAAAGAATATAGGATTCATACAGTGTTTCATGTGATCTTAACTGGAATTAAGGATTTTCCTTATCTTAGCTACCTTTTCTACACTAAGAACTGACTTGGAGATTCTCTTTCAGCTGTTCTAAACAAGTTCTCATCTGTTTACAGTCATTTTCACTGAATTATTCATGTTTTCATGTAGTTTCCTATATTCGGCCTTCTGGCCCAAGTATAAGCTTTGCCCACTTTATCAAACAACTTCCTACACACTATTATGAACTGAGGCAGCTCGGGAACATTGTCTCTCAACTGTGTTATAGAGTGTAGTACTACATGTCAGTGAAGTGTAAGGCTTTCCAAAGCTGCCGAATGTGTTTTTTTCTCTATTTCAATGGTATTCTGCCTTGTATAACACACATTTACCACTATAGTTTCCTTTAAGTAAAGAATATAGGATTCATACAGTGTTTCATGTAATCTTAACTCGAATTAAGGATTTCCCGAATCTTAGCTACCATTTCTACACTAAGAACTGACTTGGAGAATCTCTTTCAGCTGTTCTAAACAAGTTCACATCTGTTTACAGTCATTTTCACTGAATTAATCATGTTTTCATGTAGTTTCCTATATTCTGCCTTCTGGTCCAAGTATAAGCTTTGCCCACTTTATCAAACAACTTCCTATACACTGTTAAGTACTGAGGCAGCTATTGAACATTGTCTCTCAACTGTGTTATAGAGTGTAGTACTACATTTCAGTGAAGTGTAAGGCTTTCCAAAGCTGCCGAACGTGTTTCTTTCTCTATTTCAATGGTATTCTGCCTTGTATAACACACATTTACCCCTCGAGTCTCCTTTAAGTAAGGAATATAGGATTCATACAGTGTTTCATGTGATCTTAACTGGAATTAAGGATTTTCCTTATCTTAGCTACCTTTTCTACACTAAGAACTGACTTGGAGATTCTCTTTCAGCTGTTCTAAACAAGTTCTCATCTGTTTACAGTCATTTTCACTGAATTATTCATGTTTTCATGTAGTTTCCTATATTCGGCCTTCTGGCCCAAGTATAAGCTTTGCCCACTTTATCAGACAACTTCCTACACACTGTTATGAACTGAGGGAGCTAGGGAACATTGTCTCTCAACTGTGTGATAGAGTGTAGTACTACATGTCAGTGAAGTGTAAGGCTTTCCAAAGCTGCCGAATGTGTTTTTTTCTCTATTTCAATGGTATTCTGCCTTGTATAACACACATTTACCACTCTAGTTTCCTTTAAGTAAAGAATATAGGATTCATACAGTGTTTCATGTAATCTTAACTCGAATTAAGGATTTCCCGAATCTTAGCTACCTTTTCTACACTAAGAACTGACTTGGAGAATCTCTTTCAGCTGTTCTAAACAAGTTCTCATCTGTTTACAGTCATTTTCACTGAATTATTCATGTTTTCATGTAGTTTCCTATATTCTGCCTTCTGGCCCAAGTATAAGCTTTGCCCACTTTATCAAACAACTTCCTACACACTGTTATGAACTGAGGCAGCTCGGGAACATTGTCTCTCAACTGTGTTATAGAGTGTAGTACTACATGTCAGTGAAGTGTAAGGCTTTCCTAGTTTCCTATATTCTGCCTTCTGGCCCTAGTATAAGCTTTGCCCACTTTATCAAACAACTTCCTACACACTGTTAAGTAATGAGGCAGCTATTGAACATTGTCTCTCAACTTTGTTATAGAGTGTAGTACTACATTTCAGTGAAGTGTAAGGCTTTGCAAAGCTGCCGAACGTGTTTCTTTCTCCATTTTAATGGTATTCTGCCTTGTATAACACACATTTACCACTGTAGTCTCCTTTAAGTAAAGAATATAGGATTCATACCGTGTTTCATGTGATCTTAACTGGAATTACGGATTTTCCGGATTTAGCTACCTTTTCTACACTAAGAACTGACTTGGAGATTCTCTTTCAGCTGTTCTAAACAAGTTCTCATCTGTTTACAGTCATTTTCACTGAATTATTCATGTTTTCATGTAGTTTCCTATATTCTGCCTTCTGGTCCAAGTATAAGCTTTCCCCACTTTATCAAACAACTTCCTACACACTGTTATGAACTGAGGGAGCTAGGGAACATTGTCTCTTAACTGTGTTATAGAGTGTAGTACTACATTTCAGTGAAGTGTAAGGCCTTCCAAAGCTGCCAAACGTGTTTCTTTCTCTATTTCAATAGTATTCTGCCTTGTATAACACACATTTACCACTCTAGTCTCCTTTAAGTAAAGAATATAGGATTCATACAGTGTTTCATGTGATCTTTACTGGAATTAAGGATTTCCCGGATCTTAGCTACCCTTTCTACACTAAGAACTGACTTGGAGATTCTCTTTCAGCTGTTCTAAAGAAGTTCTCATCTGTTTACAGTCATTTTCACTGAATTATTCATGTTTTCATGTAGTTTCCTATATTCTGCCTTCTGGCCCAAGTATAAGCTTTGCCCACTTTATCAAACAACTTCCTACACGCTGTTATGAACTGAGGGAGCTCGGGAACATTGTCTCTAAAATGTGTTATAGAGTGTAGTACTACATTTCAGTGAAGTGTAAGGCTTTCCTAGTTTCCTATATTCTGCCTTCTGGCCCTAGTATAAGCTTTGCCCACTTTATCAAACAACTTCCTACACACTGTTAAGTAATGAGGCAGCTATTGAACATTTTCTCTCAACTTTGTTATAGAGTGTAGTACTACATTTCAGTGAAGTGTAAGGCTTTCCAAAGCTGCCGAACGTGTTTCTTTCTCTATTTCAATGGTATTCTGCCTTGTATAACACACATTTACCACTCTAGTCTCCTTTAAGTAAAGAATATAGGTTGCACACAGTGTTTCATGTGATCTTAACTGGAATTAAGGGTTTTCCTTATCTTAGCTACCTTTTCTACACTAAGAACTGACTTGGAGGATCTCTTTCAGCTGTTCTAAAACAAGTTCTCATCTGTTTACAGTCATTTTCACTGAATTATTCATGTTTTCATGTAGTTTCCTATATTCTGCCTTCTGGCCCAAGTATAAGCTTTGCCCACTTTATCAAACAACTTCCTACACACTGTTATGAACTGAGGCAGCTCGGGAACATTGTCTCTTAACTGTGTTATAGAGTGTAGTACTACATTTCAGTGAAGTGTAAGGCTTTCCAAAGCTGCCGAACGTGTTTCTTTCTCTATTTCAATGGTATTCTGCCTTGTATAACACACATTTACCACTCGAGTCTCCTTTAAGTAAGGAATATAGGATTCATACAGTGTTTCATGTGATCTTCACTGGAATTAAGGATTTTCCTTATCTTAGCTACCTTTTCTACACTAAGAACTGACTTGGAGATTCTCTTTCAGCTGTTCTAAACAAGTTCTCATCTGTTTACAGTCATTTTCACTGAATTATTCATGTTTTCATGTAGTTTCCTATATTCGGCCTTCTGGCCCAAGTATAAGCTTTGCCCACTTTATCAGACAACTTCCTACACACTGTTATGAACTGAGGGAGCTAGGGAACATTGTCTCTCAACTGTGTGATAGAGTGTATTACTACATATCAGTGAAGTGTAAGGCTTTCCAAAGCTGCCGAATGTGTTTTTTTCTCTATTTCAATGGTATTCTGCCTTGTATAACACACATTTACCACTCTAGTTTCCTTTAAGTAAAGAATATAGGATTCATACAGTGTTTCATGTAATCTTAACTCGAATTAAGGATTTCCCGAATCTTAGCTACCTTTTCTACACTAAGAACTGACTTGGAGAATCTCTTTCAGCTGTTCTAAACAAGTTCTCAACTGTTTACAGTCATTTTCACTGAATTAATCATGTTTTCATGTAGTTTCCTATATTCTGCCTTCTGGTCCAAGTATAAGCTTTCCCCACTTTATCAAACAACTTCCTACACACTGTTATGAACTGAGGGAGCTAGGGAACATTGTCTCTTAACTGTGTTATAGAGTGTAGTACTACATTTCAGTGAAGTGTAAGGCCTTCCAAAGCTGCCAAACGTGTTTCTTTCTCTATTTCAATAGTATTCTGCCTTGTATAACACACATTTACCACTCTAGTCTCCTTTAAGTAAAGAATATAGGATTCACACAGTGTTTCATGTGATCTTAACTGGAATTAAGGATTTCTCTTATCTTAGCTACCTTTTCTACACTAAGAACTGACGTGGAGAATCTCTTTCAGCAGTTCTAAACAAGTTGTCATCTGTTTACAGTCATTTTCACTGAATTATTCATGTTTTCATGTAGTTTCCTATATTCTGCCTTCTGGCCCAAGTATAAGCTTTGCCCACTTTATCAAACAACTTCCTACACACTGTTATGAACTGAGGCAGCTCGGGAACATTGTCTCTCAACTGTGTTATAGAGTGTAGTACTACATGTCAGTGAAGTGTAAGGCTTTCCTAGTTTCCTATATTCTGCTTCTGGCCCTAGTATAAGCTTTGCCCACTTTATCAAACAACTTCCTACACACTGTTAAGTAATGAGGCAGCTATTGAACATTGTCTCTCAACTGTGTTATAGAGTGTAGTACTACATTTCAGTGAAGTGTAAGGCTTTGCAAAGCTGCCGAACGTGTTTCTTTCTCTATTTCAATGGTATTCTGCCTTGTATAACACACATTTACCACTCGAGTCTCCTTTAAGTTAGGAATATAGGATTCATACAGTGTTTCATGTGATCTTAACTCGAATTAAGGATTTTCCTTATCTTAGCTACCTTTTCTACACTAAGAACTGACTTGGAGATTCTCTTTCAGCTGTTCTAAACAAGTTCTCATCTGTTTACAGTCATTTTCACTGAATTATTCATGTTTTCATGTAGTTTCCTATATTCGGCATTCTGGCCCAAGTATAAGCTTTGCCCACTTTATCAGACAACTTCCTACACACTGTTATGAACTGAGGGAGCTAGGGAACATTGTCTCTCAACTGTGTGATAGAGTGTAGTACTACATGTCAGTGAAGTGTAAGGCTTTCCAAAGCTGCCGAATGTGTTTTTTTCTCTATTTCAATGGTATTCTGCCTTGTATAACACACATTTACCACTCTAGTTTCCTTTAAGTAAAGAATATAGGATTCATACAGTGTTTCATGTAATCTTAACTCGAATTAAGGATTTCCCGAATCTTAGCTACCTTTTCTACACTAAGAACTGACTTGGAGAATCTCTTTCAGCTGTTCTAAACAAGTTCTCATCTGTTTACAGTCATTTTCACTGAATTATTCATGTTTTCATGTAGTTTCCTATATTCTGCCTTCTGGCCCAAGTATAAGCTTTGCCCACTTTATCAAACAACTTCCTACACACTGTTATGAACTGAGGCAGCTCGGGAACATTGTCTCTCAACTGTGTTATAGAGTGTAGTACTACATGTCAGTGAAGTGTAAGGCTTTCCTAGTTTCCTATATTCTGCCTTCTGGCCCTAGTATAAGCTTTGCCCACTTTATCAAACAACTTCCTACACACTGTTAAGTAATGAGGCAGCTATTGAACATTGTCTCTCAACTTTGTTATAGAGTGTAGTACTACATTTCAGTGAAGTGTAAGGCTTTGCAAAGCTGCCGAACGTGTTTCTTTCTCCATTTTAATGGTATTCTGCCTTGTATAACACACATTTACCACTGTAGTCTCCTTTAAGTAAAGAATATAGGATTCATACCGTGTTTCATGTGATCTTAACTGGAATTACGGATTTTCCGGATTTAGCTACCTTTTCTACACTAAGAACTGACTTGGAGATTCTCTTTCAGCTGTTCTAAACAAGTTCTCATCTGTTTACAGTCATTTTCACTGAATTATTCATGTTTTCATGTAGTTTCCTATATTCTGCCTTCTGGTCCAAGTATAAGCTTTCCCCACTTTATCAAACAACTTCCTACACACTGTTATGAACTGAGGGAGCTAGGGAACATTGTCTCTTAACTGTGTTATAGAGTGTAGTACTACATTTCAGTGAAGTGTAAGGCCTTCCAAAGCTGCAAAACGTGTTTCTTTCTCTATTTCAATAGTATTCTGCCTTGTATAACACACATTTACCACTCTAGTCTCCTTTAAGTAAAGAATATAGGATTCATACAGTGTTTCATGTGATCTTTACTGGAATTAAGGATTTCCCGGATCTTAGCTACCCTTTCTACACTAAGAACTGACTTGGAGATTCTCTTTCAGCTGTTCTAAAGAAGTTCTCATCTGTTTAGAGTCATTTTCACTGAATTATTCATGTTTTCATGTAGTTTCCTATATTCTGCCTTCTGGCCCAAGTATAAGCTTTGCCCACTTTATCAAACAACTTCCTACACGCTGTTATGAACTGAGGCAGCTCGGGAACATTGTCTCTAAAATGTGTTATAGAGTGTAGTACTACATTTCAGTGAAGTGTAAGGCTTTCCTAGTTTCCTATATTCTGCCTTCTGGCCCTAGTATAAGCTTTGCCCACTTTATCAAACAACTTCCTACACACTGTTAAGTAATGAGGCAGCTATTGAACATTTTCTCTCAACTTTGTTATAGAGTGTAGTACTACATTTCTGTGAAGTGTAAGGCTTTCCAAAGCTGCCGAACGTGTTTCTTTCTCTATTTTAATGGTATTCTGCCTTGTATAACACACATTTACCACTGTAGTCTCCTTTAAGTAAAGAATATAGGATTCATACAGTGTTTCATGTGATCTTAACTGGAATTAAGGATTTTCCGGATTTAGCTACCTTTTCTACACTAAGAACTGACTTGGAGGATCTCTTTCAGCTGTTCTAAAACAAGTTCTCATCTGTTTACAGTCATTTTCACTGAATTATTCATGTTTTCATGTAGTTTCCTATATTCTGCCTTCTGGCCCAAGTATAAGCTTTGCCCACTTTATCAAACAACTTCCTACACACTGTTATGAACTGAGGCAGCTCGGGAACATTGTCACTTAACTGTGTTATAGAGTGTAGTACTACATTTCAGTGAAGTGTAAGGCTTTCCAAAGCTGCCGAACGTGTTTCTTTCTCTATTTCAATGGTATTCTGCCTTGTATAACACACATTTACCACTCGAGTCTCCTTTAAGTAAGGAATATAGGATTCATACAGTGTTTCATGTGATCTTCACTGGAATTAAGGATTTTCCTTATCTTAGCTACCTTTTCTACACTAAGAACTGACTTGGAGATTCTCTTTCAGCTGTTCTAAACAAGTTCTCATCTGTTTACAGTCATTTTCACTGAATTATTCATGTTTTCATGTAGTTTCCTATATTCGGCCTTCTGGCCCAAGTATAAGCTTTGCCCACTTTATCAGACAACTTCCTACACACTGTTATGAACTGATGGAGCTAGGGAACATTGTCTCTCAACTGTGTGATAGAGTGTATTACTACATATCAGTGAAGTGTAAGGCTTTCCAAAGCTGCCGAATGTGTTTTTTTCTCTATTTCAATGGTATTCTGCCTTGTATAACACACATTTACCACTCTAGTTTCCTTTAAGTAAAGAATATAGGATTCATACAGTGTTTCATGTAATCTTAACTCGAATTAAGGATTTCCCGAATCTTAGCTACCTTTTCTACACTAAGAACTGACTTGGAGAATCTCTTTCAGCTGTTCTAAACAAGTTCTCAACTGTTTACAGTCATTTTCACTGAATTAATCATGTTTTCATGTAGTTTCCTATATTCTGCCTTCTGGTCCAAGTATAAGCTTTCCCCACTTTATCAAACAACTTCCTACACACTGTTATGAACTGAGGGAGCTAGGGAACATTGTCTCTTAACTGTGTTATAGAGTGTAGTACTACATTTCAGTGAAGTGTAAGGCCTTCCAAAGCTGCCAAACGTGTTTCTTTCTCTATTTCAATAGTATTCTGCCTTGTATAACACACATTTACCACTCTAGTCTCCTTTAAGTAAAGAATATAGGATTCACACAGTGTTTCATGTGATCTTAACTGGAATTAAGGATTTCCCTTATCTTAGCTACCTTTTCTACACTAAGAACTGACGTGGAGAATCTCTTTCAGCAGTTCTAAACAAGTTGTCATCTGTTTACAGTCATTTTCACTGAATTATTCATGTTTTCATGTAGTTTCCTATATTCTGCCTTCTGGCCCAAGTATAAGCTTTGCCCACTTTATCAAACAACTTCCTACACACTGTTATGAACTGAGGCAGCTCGGGAACATTGTCTCTCAACTGTGTTATAGAGTGTAGTACTACATGTCAGTGAAGTGTAAGGCTTTCCTAGTTTCCTATATTCTGCCTTCTGGCCCTAGTATAAGCTTTGCCCACTTTATCAAACAACTTCCTACACACTGTTAAGTAATGAGGCAGCTATTGAACATTGTCTCTCAACTGTGTTATAGAGTGTAGTACTACATTTCAGTGAAGTGTAAGGCTTTGCAAAGCTGCCAAACGTGTTTCTTTCTCTATTTCAATGGTATTCTGCCTTGTATAACACACATTTACCACTCGAGTCTCCTTTAAGTAAGGAATATAGGATTCATACAGCGTTTCATGTGATCTTAACTGGAATTAAGGATTTCCCTTATATTAGCTACCTTTTCTACACTAAGAACTGACTTGGAGATTCTCTTTCAGCTGTTCTAAACAAGTTCTCATCTGTTTACAGTCATTTTCACTGAATTATTCATGTTTTCATGTAGTTTCCTATATTCTGCCTTCTGGCCCAAGTATAAGCTTTGCCCACTTTATCAAACAACTTTCTACACACTGTTATGAACTGAGGCAGCTCGGGAACATTGTCTCTAAAATGTGTTATAGAGTGTAGTACTACATTTCAGTGAAGTGTAAGGCTTTCCTAGTTTCCTATATTCTGCCTTCTAGCGGTAGTATAAGCTTTGCCCACTTTATCAAACAACTTCCTACACACTGTTATGAACTGAGGGAGCTAGGGAACATTATTTTTCAACTGTGTTATAGAGTGTAGTACTACATTTCAGTGAAGTGTAAGGCTTTCCAAAGCTGCCGAACGTGTTTCTTTCTCTATTTCAATGGTATTCTGCCTTGTATAACACACATTTACCACTCTAGTCTTTTTTAAGGAAAGAATATAGGATTCATACAGCGTTTCATGTGATCTTAAATGGAATTAAGGATTTTCCGGATTTAGCTACCTTTTCTACACTAAGAACTGACTTGGATATTCTCTTTCAGCTGTTCTAAACAAGTTCTCATCTGTTTACAGTTATTTTCACTGAATTATTCATGTTTTCATGTAGTTTCCTATATTCTGCCTTCTGGCCCAAGTAGAAGCTTTCCCCACTTTATCAAACAACTTCCTACACACTGTTATGAACTGAGGGAGCTAGGGAACATTGTCTCTTAACTGTGTTATAGAGTGTAGTACTACATTTCAGTGAAATGTAAGGCTTTCCAAAGCTGCCGAACGTGTTTCTTTCTCCATTTCAATGGTATTCTGCCTTATATAACACACATTTACCACTCTAGTCTCCTTTACGTAAAGAATATAGGATTCACACAGTGTTTCATGTGATCTTAACTGGAATTAAGGGTTTCCCTTATCTTAGCTACCTTTTCTACACTAAGAACTGACTTGGAGATTCTCTTTCAGCTGTTCTAAAGAAGTTCTCATCAGTTTATAGTCATTTTCACTGAATTATTCATGTTTTCATGTAGTTTCCTATATTCTGCCTTCTGGCCCAAGTATAAGCTTTGCCCCCTTTATCAAACAACTTCCTACAAACTGTTATGAACTGAGGGAGCTAGGGAACATTGTCTCTCAACTGCGTTATAGAGTGTGGTACTACATTTCAGTGAAGTGTAAGGCTTTCCAAAGCTGCCGAACGTGTTTCTTTCTCCATTTCAATGGTATTCTGCCTTATATAACACACATTTACCACTCTAGTCTCCTTTAAGTAAAGAATATAGGATTCATACAGTGTTTCATGTGATCTTAACTGGAATTAAGGATTTTCCGGATTTAGCTACCTTTTCTACACTAAGAACTGACTTGGAGAATCTCTTTCAGCTGTTCTAAACAAGTTCTCATCTGTTTACAGTTATTTTCACTGAATTATTCATGTTTTCATGTAGTTTCCTATATTCTGCCTTCTGGTCCAAGTATAAGATTTGCCCACTTTATCAAACAACTTCCTACACAATGTTATGAACTGAGGCAGCTTGAGAACATTGTCTCTCAACTGTGTTATAGAGTGTAGTACTACATTTCAGTGAAGTGTAAGGCATTCCAAAGCTGCCAAACGTGTTTCTTTCTCTATTTCAATAGTATTCTGCCTTGTATAACACACATTTACCACTCTAGTCTCATTTAAGTAAAGAATATAGGATTCAAACAGTGTTTCATGTGATCTTTACTGGAATTAAGGATTTCCCGGATCTTAGGTACCCTTTCTACACTAAGAACTGACTTGGAGATTCTCTTTCAGCTGTTCTAAAGAAGTTCTCATCTGTTTACAGTCATTTTCACTGAATTATTCATGTTTTCATGTAGTTTCCTATATTCTGCCTTCTGGCCCAAGTATAAGCTTTGCCCACTTTATCAAACAACTTCCTACACACTGTTATGAACTGAGGCAGCTCGGGAACATTGTCTCTAAAATGTGTTATAGAGTGTAGTACTACATTTCAGTGAAGTGTAAGGCTTTCCTAGTTTCCTATATTCTGCCTCCTGGCCCTAGTATAAGCTTTGCCCACTTTATCAAACAACTTCCTACACACTGTTAAGTAATGAGGCAGCTATTGAACATTGTCTCTCAACTTTGTTATAGAGTGTAGTACTACATTTTAGTTAAGTGTAAGGCTTTCCAAAGCTGCTGAACGTGTTTCTTTCTCTATTTCAATGGTATTCTGCCTTGTATAACACACATTTACCACTCTAGTCTCCTTTAAGTAAAGAATATAGGATTCATACAGTGTTTCATGTGATCTTAACTGGAATTAAGGATTTTCCGGATTTAGCTACCTTTTCTACACTAAGAACTGACTTGGAGGATCTCTTTCAGCTGTTCTAAAACAAGTTCTCATCTGTTTACAGTCATTTTCACTGAATTATTCATGTTTTCATGTAGTTTCCTATATTCTGCATTCTGGTCCAAGTATAAGCTTTGCCAACTTTATCAAAAAACTTCCAACACACTGTTATGAACTGAGGCAGCTTGGGAACATTGTCTCCCAACTGTGTTATAGAGTGTAGTACTACATTTCAGTGAAGTGTAAGGCTTTCCAAAGCTGCCGAACGTGTTTCTTTCTCTATTTCAATGGTATTCTGCCTTGTATAACACACATTTACCACTCTAGTCTCCTTTACGTAAAGAATATAGGATTCACACAGTGTTTCATGTGATCTTAACTGGAATTAAGGGTTTCCCTTATCTTAGCTACCTTTTCTACACTAAGAACTGACTTGGAGATTCTCTTTCAGCTGTTCTAAACAAGTTCTCATCTGTTTACAGTCATTTTCACTGAATTATTCATGTTTTCATGTAGTTTCCTATATTCTGCCTTCTGGCCCAAGTATAAGCTTTGCCCACTTTATCAAACAACTTCCTACACACTGTTATGAACTGAGGGAGCTAGGGAACATTGTCTCTCAACTGCGTTATAGAGTGTGGTACTACATTTCAGTGAAGTGTAAGGCTTTCCAAAGCTGCTGAACGTGTTTTTTCTCCATTTCAATGGTATTCTGCCTTGTATAACACACATTTACCACTCTAGTCTCCTTTAAGTAAAGAATATAGGATTCATACAGTGTTTCATGTGATCTTAACTGGAATTAAGGATTTTCCGGATTTAGCTACCTTTTCTACACTAAGAACTGACTTGGAGAATCTCTTTCAGCTGTTCTAAACAAGTTCTCATCTGTTTACAGTTATTTTCACTGAATTATTCATGTTTTCATGTAGTTTCCTATATTCTGCCTTCTGGCCCAAGTATAAGCTTTGCCCACTTTATCAAACAACTTCCTACACAATGTTATGAACTGAGGCAGCTTGAGACCATTGTCTCTCAACTGTGTTATAGAGTGTAGTACTACATTTCAGTGAAGTGTAAGGCTTTCCAAAGCTGCCGAACGTGTTTCTTTCTCTATTTCAATGGTATTCTGCCTTGTATAACACACATTTACCACTCTAGTCTCCTTTACGTAAAGAATATAGGATTCACACAGTGTTTCATGTGATCTTAACTGGAATTAAGGGTTTCCCTTATCTTAGCTACCTTGTCTACACTAAGAACTGACTTGGAGATTCTCTTTCAGCTGTTCTGAACAAGTTCTCATCTGTTTACAGTCATTTTCACTGAATTAATCATCTTTTCATGTAGTTTCCTATATTCTGCCTTCTGGTCCAAGTATAAGCTTTGCCCACTTTATCAAACAACTTCCTACACACTGTTATGAACTGAGGGAGCTAGGGAACATTGTCTCTCAACTGCGTTATAGAGTGTGGTACTACATTTCAGTGAAGTGTAAGGCTTTCCAAAGCTGCTGAACGTGTTTTTTCTCCATTTCAATGGTATTCTGCCTTGTATAACACACATTTACCACTCTAGTCTCCTTTAAGTAAAGAATATAGGATTCATACAGTGTTTCATGTGATCTTAACTGGAATTAAGGATTTTCCGGATTTAGCTACCTTTTCTACACTAAGAACTGACTTGGAGAATCTCTTTCAGCTGTTCTAAACAAGTTCTCATCTGTTTACAGTTATTTTCACTGAATTATTCATGTTTTCATGTAGTTTCCTATATTCTGCCTTCTGGCCCAAGTATAAGCTTTGCCCACTTTATCAAACAACTTCCTACACAATGTTATGAACTGAGGCAGCTTGAGACCATTGTCTCTCAACTGTGTTATAGAGTGTAGTACTACATTTCAGTGAAGTGTAAGGCTTTCCAAAGCTGCCGAACGTGTTTCTTTCTCTATTTCAATGGTATTCTGCCTTGTATAACACACATTTACCACTCTAGTCTCCTTTACGTAAAGAATATAGGATTCACACAGTGTTTCATGTGATCTTAACTGGAATTAAGGGTTTCCCTTATCTTAGCTACCTTGTCTACACTAAGAACTGACTTGGAGATTCTCTTTCAGCTGTTCTGAACAAGTTCTCATCTGTTTACAGTCATTTTCACTGAATTAATCATCTTTTCATGTAGTTTCCTATATTCTGCCTTCTGGTCCAAGTATAAGCTTTGCCAACTTTATCAAACAACTTTCAACACACTGTTATGAACTGAGGCAGCTCGGGAATATTGTCTCTCAACTGCGTTATAGAGTGTAGTACTACATTTCAGTGAAGTGTAAGGCTTTCCAAAGCTGCCGAACGTGTTTCTTTATCTATTTCAATGGTATTCTGCCTTGTATAACACACATTTACCACTCTAGACTCCTTTAAGTAAAGAATATAGGATTCATACAGTGTTTCATGTGATCTTAACTGGAATTAAGGATTTCCCTTATCTTAGCTACCTTTTCTAAACTAAGAACTGACTTTGAGATTCTCTTTCCGCTGTTCTAAAGAAGTTCTCATCTGTTTACAGTCATTTTCACTGAATTATTCATGTTTTCATGTAGTTTCCTATATTCTGCCTTCTGGCCCAAGTATAAGCTTTGCCCACTTTATAAAACAACTTCCTACACACTGTTATGAACTGAGGCAGCTCGGGAACATTGTCTCTAAAATGGGTTATAGAGTGTAGTACTACATTTCAGTGAAGTGTAAGGCTTTCCTAGTTTCCTATATTCTGCCTTCTGGCCCAAGTATAAGTTTTTCCCACTTTATCAAACAACTTCCTACACACTGTTATGAACTGAGGGAGCTAGGGAACATTGTCTCTCAACTGTGTTATAGAGTGTAGTACTACATTTCACTGAATTGTAAGGCTTTCCAAATCTGCCGATCGTATTTCTTTCTCTATTTCAATGGTATTCTGCCTTGTATAGCCCACATTTACCACTCTAGTCTCCTTTAAGTAAAGAATATAGGATTTATACAGTGTTTCCTGTGATCTTAACTAGAATTAAGGATTTTCCGGATTTAGCTACCTTTTCTACACTAAGAACTGACTTTGAGGATCTCTTTCAGCTGTTCTAAAACAAGTTCCCATCTGTTTACAGTCATTTTCACTGAATTATTCATGTTTTCATGTAGTTTCCTATATTCTGCCTTCTGTTCCAAGTATAAGCTTTTCCCACTTTATCAAACAACTTCCTACACACTGTTTTGAACTGAGGGAGCTAGGGAACATTGTCTCTCAACTATGTTATAGAGTGTAGTACTACATTTCAGTGAAGTGTAAGGCTTTCCAAAGCTGCCAAACGTGTTTCTTTCTCTATTTCAATGGTATTCTGCCTTGTATAACACACATTTACCACTCTAGTCTCCTTTAAATAAAGAATAAAGATTCATACAGTGTTTCCTGTAATCTTAACTGGAATTAAGGATTTCCCGGATCTTAGATACCTTTTCTACACTAAGAACTGACTTGGAGGATCTCTTTCAGCTGTTCTAAACAAGTTCTCATCTGTTTACAGTCATTTTCACTGAATTATTCATGTTTTCATGTAGTTTCCTATATTCTGCCTTCTGGTCCAAGTATAAGCTTTGCCCACTTTATCAAACAACTTCCTACACACTGTTATGAACTGAGGGAGCTAGGGAACATTGTCTCTCAACTGTGTTATAGAGTGTAGTACTACATTTCAGTGAAGTGTAAGGCTTTCCAAAGCTGCCAAACGTGTTTCTTTCTCTATTTCAATGGTATTCTGCCTTGTATAACACACATTTACCACTCTAGTCTCCTTTAAGTAAAGAATATAGGATTCATACAGTGTTTCATGTGATCTTAACTGGAATTAAGGATTTTCCGGATTTAGCTACCTTTTCTACACTAAGAACTGACTTGGAGAATCTCTTTCAGCTGTTCTAAACAAGTTCTCATCTGTTTACAGTTATTTTCACTGAATTATTCATGTTTTCATGTAGTTTCCTATATTCTGCCTTCTGGTCCAAGTATAAGCTTTGCCCACTTTATCAAACAACTTCCTACACAATGTTATGAACTGAGGCAGCTTGAGACCATTGTCTCTCAACTGTGTTATAGAGTGTAGTACTACATTTCAGTGAAGTGTAAGGCTTTCCAAAGCTGCCGAACGTGTTTCTTTCTCTATTTCAATGGTATTCTGCCTTGTATAACACACATTTACCACTCTAGTCTCCTTTAAGTAAAGAATATAGGATTCACACAGTGTTTCATGTGATCTTAACTGGAATTAAGGGTTTCCCTTATCTTAGCTACCTTTTCTACACTAAGAACTGACTTGGAAAATCTCTTTGAGCTGTTCTAAACAAGTTCTCATCTGTTTACAGTCATTTTCTCTGAATTATCCATGTTTTCATGTAGTTTCCTATATTCTGCCTTCTGGTCCAAGTATAAGATTTGCCCACTTTATCCAACAACTTCCTACATACACACTGTTATGAACTTAGGCAGCTCGGGAACATTGTCTCTCAACTGTGCTTTAGAGTGTAGTAATACATTTCAGTGAAGTGAAAGGATTTCCAAAGCTGCCGAACGTGATTCTTTCTCTATTTCAATGGAATTCTGCCTTGTATAACACACATTTACCACTCTAGTCTCCTTTAAGTAAAGAATATAGGATTCATACCGTGTTTCATTTGATCTTAACTCAAATTAAGGATTTACCGGATCTTAGCTACCTTTTCTACACTAAGTTCTGACTTTGAGAATCTCTTTGAGCTGTTCTAAACAAGTTCTCATCTGTTTACAGTCATTTTCTCTGAATTATCCATGTTTTCATGTAGTTTCCTATATTCTGCCTTCTGGTCTAAGTATAAGCTTTGTCCATTTTATCAAACAACTTCCTACACACTGCTATGAACTGAGGCAGCTCGGGAACATTGTCTCTCAACAGTGTTATAGAGTGTAGTACTACATTTCAGTGAAGTGTAAGGCTTTCCAAAGCTGCCGAACGTGATTCTTTCTCTATTTCAATGGTATTCTGCCTTATATAACACACATTTACCACTCTAGTCTCCTTTAAGTAAAGAATATAGGATTCATACAGTGTTTCATGTGATCTTAACTGGAATTAAGGATTTTCTTTATTTAGCTACCTTTTCTACACTAAGAACTGACTTGGAGGATCTCTTTCAGCTGTTCTAAACAAGTTCTCATCTGTTTACAGTCATTTTCACTGAATTATTCATGTTTTCATGTAGTTTCCTATATTCTGCCTTCTGGCCCAAGTATAAGCTTTGCCCACTTTATCAAACAACTTCCTACACACTGTTATGAACTGAGGGAGCTAGGGAACATTGTCTCTCAACTGCGTTATAGAGTGTGGTACTACATTTCAGTGAAGTGTAAGGCTTTCCAAAGCTGCCGAACGTGTTTCTTTCTCCATTTCAATGGTATTCTCCCTTATATAACACACATTTACCACTCTAGTCTCCTTTAAGTAAAGAATATAGGATTCATACAGTGTTTCATGTGATCTTAACTGGAATTAAGGATTTTCCGGATTTAGCTACCGTTTCTACACTAAGAACTGACTTGGAGAATCTGTTTCAGCTGTTCTAAACAAGTTCTCATATGTTTACAGTTATTTTCACTGAATTATTCATGTTTTCATGTAGTTTCCTATATTCTGCCTTCTGGTCCAAGTATAAGCTTTGCCCACTTTATCAAACAACTTCCTACACAATGTTATGAACTGAGGCAGCTTGAGACCATTGTCTCTCAACTGTGTTATAGAGTGTAGTACTACATTTCAGTGAAGTGTAAGGCTTTCCAAAGCTGCCGAACGTGTTTCTTTCTCTATTTCAATGGTATTCTGCCTTATATAACACACATTTACCACTCTAGTCTCCTTTAAGTAAAGAATATAGGATTCATACTGTGTTTCATGTGATCTTAACTGGAATTAAGGATTTTCCGGATTTAGCTACCTTTTCTACACTAAGAACTGACTTGGAGAATCTCTTTCAGCTGTTCTAAACAAGTTCTCATCTGTTTACAGTTATTTTCACTGAATTATTCATGTTTTCATGTAGTTTCCTATATTCTGCCTTCTGGTCCAAGTATAAGCTTTGCCCACTTTATCAAACAACTTCCTATACAATGTTATGAACTGAGGCAGCTTGAGAACATTGTCTCTCAACTGTGTTATAGAGTGTAGTACTACATGTCAGTGAAGTGTAAGGCTTTCCAAAGCTGCCGAACGTGTTTCTTTCTCTATTTCAATGGTATTCTGCCTTGTATAACACACATTTAACACTCTAGTCTCCTTTACGTAAAGAATATAGGTTTCACACAGTGTTTCATGTGATCTTAACTGGAATTAAGGGTTTCCCTTATCTTAGCTACCTTGTCTACACTAAGAACTGACTTGGAGATTCTCTTTCAGCTGTTCTGAACAAGTTCTCCACTGTTTACAGTCATTTTCACTGAATTAATCATCTTTTCATGTAGTTTCCTATATTCTGCCTTCTGGTCCAAGTATAAGCTTTGCTAACGTTATCAAACAACTTCCAACACACTGTTATGAACTGAGGCAGCTCGGGAACATTGTCTCTAAAATGGGTTATAGAGTGTAGTACTACATTTCAGTGAAGTGTAAGGCTTTCCTAGTTTCCTATATTCTGCCTTCTCGCCCAAGTATAAGTTTTGCCCACTTTATCAAACAACTTCCTACACACTGTTATGAACTGAGGGAGCTAGGGAACATTGTCTCTCAACTGTGTTATAGAGTGTGGTACTACATTTCAGTGAAGTGTAAGACTTTCCAAAGCTGCCGAACGTGTTTCTTTCTCCATTTCAATGGTATTCTGCCTTATATAACACACATTTACCACTCTAGTCTCCTTTAAGTAAAGAATATAGGATTCACACAGTGTTTCATGTGATCTTAACTGGAATTAAGGATTTTCTTTATTTAGCTACCTTTTCTACACTAAGAACTGACTTGGAGGATCTCTTTCAGCTGTTCTAAATAAGTTCTCATCTGTTTACAGTCATTTTCACTGAATTATTCATGTTTTCATGTAGTTTCCTATATTCTGCCTTCTGGTCCAAGTATAAGCTTTGCCCACTTTATCAAACAACTTCCTACACACTGTTATGAACTGAGGGAGCCAGGGAACATTGTCTCTTAACTGTGTTATAGAGTGTAGTACTACATTTCAGTGAAGTGTAAGGCTTTCCAAAGCTGCCAAACGTGTTTCTTTCTCTATTTCAATGGTATTCTGCCTTGTATAACACACATTTACCACTCTAGTCTCCTTGAAGTAAAGAATATAGGATTCATACAGTGTTTCATGTGATCTTAACTGGAATTAAGGATTTTCCGGATTTAGCTACCTTTTCTACACTAAGCACTGACTTGGAGAATCTCTTTCAGCTGTTCTAAACAAGTTCTCATCTGTTTACAGTCATTTTCACTGAATTGTTCATGTTTTCATGTAGTTTCCTATATTCTGCCTTCTGGTCCAAGTATAAGCTTTGCCCACTTTATCAAACAACTTCCTACACAATGTTATGAACTGAGGCAGCTTGAGACCATTGTCTCTCAACTGTGTTATAGAGTGTAGTACTACATTTCAGTGAAGTGTAAGGCTTTCCAAAGCTGCCAAACGTGTTTCTTTCTGTATTTCAATGGCATTCTGCCTTTATAACACACATTTACCACTCTAGTCTTCTTAAGGTAAAGAATATAGGATTCATACAGTGTTTCATGTCATCTTACTTGAATTAAGGATTTCCCGGGTCTTAGCTACCTTTTCTACACTAAGAACTGACTTGGAGAATCTCTTTCAGCTGTTCTATAAAAGTTCTCATCTGTTTACCGTCATTTTCACTGAATTATTCAGGTTTTCATGTAGTTTCCTATATTCTGCCTTCTGTTCCAAGTATAAGCTTTTCCCACTTTATCAAACAACTTCCTACACACTGTTTTGAACTGAGGGAGCTAGGGAACATTGTCTTTCAACTGTGTTATAGAGTGTAGTACTACATTTCAGTGAAGTGTAAGGCTTTCCTAGTTTCCTATATTCTGCCTTCTGGCCCAAGTATAAGTTTTTCCCACTTTATCAAACAACTTCCTACACACTGTTATGAACTGAGGGAGCTAGGGAACATTGTCTCTCAACTGTGTTATAGAGTGTAGTACTACATTTCACTGAATTGTAAGGCTTTCCAAATCTGCCGATCGTATTTCTTTCTCTATTTCAATGGTATTCTGCCTTGTATAGCCCACATTTACCACTCTAGTCTCCTTTAAGTAAAGAATATAGGATTTATACAGTGTTTCCTGTGATCTTAACTAGAATTAAGGATTTTCCGGATTTAGCTACCTTTTCTACACTAAGAACTGACTTGGAGGATCTCTTTCAGCTGTTCTAAAACAAGTTCCCATCTGTTTACAGTCATTTTCACTGAATTATTCATGTTTTCATGTAGTTTCCTATATTCTGCCTTCTGTTCCTAGTATAAGCTTTTCCCACTTTATCAAACAACTTCCTACACACTGTTTTGAACTGAGGGAGCTAGGGAACATTGTCTCTCAACTATGTTATAGAGTGTAGTACTACATTTCAGTGAAGTGTAAGGCTTTCCAAAGCTGCCAAACGTGTTTCTTTCTCTATTTCAATGGTATTCTGCCTTGTATAACACACATTTACCACTCTAGTCTCCTTTAAATAAAGAATAAAGATTCATACAGTGTTTCCTGTAATCTTAACTGGAATTAAGGATTTCCCGGATCTTAGATACCTTTTCTACACTAAGAACTGACTTGGAGGATCTCTTTCAGCTGTTCTAAACAAGTTCTCATCTGTTTACAGTCATTTTCACTGAATTATTCATGTTTTCATGTAGTTTCCTATATTCTGCCTTCTGGTCCAAGTATAAGCTTTGCCCACTTTATCAAACAACTTCCTACACACTGTTATGAACTGAGGGAGCTAGGGAACATTGTCTCTCAACTGTGTTATAGAGTGTAGTACTACATTTCAGTGAAGTGTAAGGCTTTCCAAAGCTGCCAAACGTGTTTCTTTCTCTATTTCAATGGTATTCTGCCTTGTATAACACACATTTACCACTCTAGTCTCCTTTAAGTAAAGAATATAGGATTCATACAGTGTTTCATGTGATCTTAACTGGAATTAAGGATTTTCCGGATTTAGCTACCTTTTCTACACTAAGAACTGACTTGGAGAATCTCTTTCAGCTGTTCTAAACAAGTTCTCATCTGTTTACAGTTATTTTCACTGAATTATTCATGTTTTCATGTAGTTTCCTATATTCTGCCTTCTGGTCCAAGTATAAGCTTTGCCCACTTTATCAAACAACTTCCTACACAATGTTATGAACTGAGGCAGCTTGAGACCATTGTCTCTCAACTGTGTTATAGAGTGTAGTACTACATTTCAGTGAAGTGTAAGGCTTTCCAAAGCTGCCGAACGTGTTTCTTTCTCTATTTCAATGGTATTCTGCCTTGTATAACACACATTTACCACTCTAGTCTCCTTTAAGTAAAGAATATAGGATTCACACAGTGTTTCATGTGATCTTAACTGGAATTAAGGGTTTCCCTTATCTTAGCTACCTTTTCTACACTAAGAACTGACTTGGAAAATCTCTTTGAGCTGTTCTAAACAAGTTCTCATCTGTTTACAGTCATTTTCTCTGAATTATCCATGTTTTCATGTAGTTTCCTATATTCTGCCTTCTGGTCCAAGTATAAGATTTGCCCACTTTATCCAACAACTTCCTACATACACACTGTTATGAACTTAGGCAGCTCGGGAACATTGTCTCTCAACTGTGCTTTAGAGTGTAGTAATACATTTCAGTGAAGTGAAAGGATTTCCAAAGCTGCCGAACGTGATTCTTTCTCTATTTCAATGGAATTCTGCCTTGTATAACACACATTTACCACTCTAGTCTCCTTTAAGTAAAGAATATAGGATTCATACCGTGTTTCATTTGATCTTAACTCAAATTAAGGATTTACCGGATCTTAGCTACCTTTTCTACACTAAGTTCTGACTTTGAGAATCTCTTTGAGCTGTTCTAAACAAGTTCTCATCTGTTTACAGTCATTTTCTCTGAATTATCCATGTTTTCATGTAGTTTCCTATATTCTGCCTTCTGGTCCAAGTATAAGCTTTGTCCATTTTATCAAACAACTTCCTACACACTGCTATGAACTGAGGCAGCTCGGGAACATTGTCTCTCAACAGTGTTATAGAGTGTAGTACTACATTTCAGTGAAGTGTAAGGCTTTCCAAAGCTGCCGAACGTGATTCTTTCTCTATTTCAATGGTATTCTGCCTTATATAACACACATTTACCACTCTAGTCTCCTTTAAGTAAAGAATATAGGATTCATACAGTGTTTCATGTGATCTTAACTGGAATTAAGGATTTTCTTTATTTAGCTACCTTTTCTACACTAAGAACTGACTTGGAGGATCTCTTTCAGCTGTTCTAAACAAGTTCTCATCTGTTTACAGTCATTTTCACTGAATTATTCATGTTTTCATGTAGTTTCCTATATTCTGCCTTCTGGCCCAAGTATAAGCTTTGCCCACTTTATCAAACAACTTCCTACACACTGTTATGAACTGAGGGAGCTAGGGAACATTGTCTCTCAACTGCGTTATAGAGTGTGGTACTACATTTCAGTGAAGTGTAAGGCTTTCCAAAGCTGCCGAACGTGTTTCTTTCTCCATTTCAATGGTATTCTCCCTTATATAACACACATTTACCACTCTAGTCTCCTTTAAGTAAAGAATATAGGATTCATACAGTGTTTCATGTGATCTTAACTGGAATTAAGGATTTTCCGGATTTAGCTACCGTTTCTACACTAAGAACTGACTTGGAGAATCTGTTTCAGCTGTTCTAAACAAGTTCTCATATGTTTACAGTTATTTTCACTGAATTATTCATGTTTTCATGTAGTTTCCTATATTCTGCCTTCTGGTCCAAGTATAAGCTTTGCCCACTTTATCAAACAACTTCCTACACAATGTTATGAACTGAGGCAGCTTGAGACCATTGTCTCTCAACTGTGTTATAGAGTGTAGTACTACATTTCAGTGAAGTGTAAGGCTTTCCAAAGCTGCCGAACGTGTTTCTTTCTCTATTTCAATGGTATTCTGCCTTATATAACACACATTTACCACTCTAGTCTCCTTTAAGTAAAGAATATAGGATTCATACTGTGTTTCATGTGATCTTAACTGGAATTAAGGATTTTCCGGATTTAGCTACCTTTTCTACACTAAGAACTGACTTGGAGAATCTCTTTCAGCTGTTCTAAACAAGTTCTCATCTGTTTACAGTTATTTTCACTGAATTATTCATGTTTTCATGTAGTTTCCTATATTCTGCCTTCTGGTCCAAGTATAAGCTTTGCCCACTTTATCAAACAACTTCCTATACAATGTTATGAACTGAGGCAGCTTGAGAACATTGTCTCTCAACTGTGTTATAGAGTGTAGTACTACATGTCAGTGAAGTGTAAGGCTTTCCAAAGCTGCCGAACGTGTTTCTTTCTCTATTTCAATGGTATTCTGCCTTGTATAACACACATTTAACACTCTAGTCTCCTTTACGTAAAGAATATAGGTTTCACACAGTGTTTCATGTGATCTTAACTGGAATTAAGGGTTTCCCTTATCTTAGCTACCTTGTCTACACTAAGAACTGACTTGGAGATTCTCTTTCAGCTGTTCTGAACAAGTTCTCCACTGTTTACAGTCATTTTCACTGAATTAATCATCTTTTCATGTAGTTTCCTATATTCTGCCTTCTGGTCCAAGTATAAGCTTTGCTAACGTTATCAAACAACTTCCAACACACTGTTATGAACTGAGGCAGCTCGGGAACATTGTCTCTAAAATGGGTTATAGAGTGTAGTACTACATTTCAGTGAAGTGTAAGGCTTTCCTAGTTTCCTATATTCTGCCTTCTCGCCCAAGTATAAGTTTTGCCCACTTTATCAAACAACTTCCTACACACTGTTATGAACTGAGGGAGCTAGGGAACATTGTCTCTCAACTGTGTTATAGAGTGTGGTACTACATTTCAGTGAAGTGTAAGACTTTCCAAAGCTGCCGAACGTGTTTCTTTCTCCATTTCAATGGTATTCTGCCTTATATAACACACATTTACCACTCTAGTCTCCTTTAAGTAAAGAATATAGGATTCACACAGTGTTTCATGTGATCTTAACTGGAATTAAGGATTTTCTTTATTTAGCTACCTTTTCTACACTAAGAACTGACTTGGAGGATCTCTTTCAGCTGTTCTAAATAAGTTCTCATCTGTTTACAGTCATTTTCACTGAATTATTCATGTTTTCATGTAGTTTCCTATATTCTGCCTTCTGGTCCAAGTATAAGCTTTGCCCACTTTATCAAACAACTTCCTACACACTGTTATGAACTGAGGGAGCCAGGGAACATTGTCTCTTAACTGTGTTATAGAGTGTAGTACTACATTTCAGTGAAGTGTAAGGCTTTCCAAAGCTGCCAAACGTGTTTCTTTCTCTATTTCAATGGTATTCTGCCTTGTATAACACACATTTACCACTCTAGTCTCCTTGAAGTAAAGAATATAGGATTCATACAGTGTTTCATGTGATCTTAACTGGAATTAAGGATTTTCCGGATTTAGCTACCTTTTCTACACTAAGCACTGACTTGGAGAATCTCTTTCAGCTGTTCTAAACAAGTTCTCATCTGTTTACAGTCATTTTCACTGAATTGTTCATGTTTTCATGTAGTTTCCTATATTCTGCCTTCTGGTCCAAGTATAAGCTTTGCCCACTTTATCAAACAACTTCCTACACAATGTTATGAACTGAGGCAGCTTGAGACCATTGTCTCTCAACTGTGTTATAGAGTGTAGTACTACATTTCAGTGAAGTGTAAGGCTTTCCAAAGCTGCCAAACGTGTTTCTTTCTGTATTTCAATGGCATTCTGCCTTTATAACACACATTTACCACTCTAGTCTTCTTAAGGTAAAGAATATAGGATTCATACAGTGTTTCATGTCATCTTACTTGAATTAAGGATTTCCCGGGTCTTAGCTACCTTTTCTACACTAAGAACTGACTTGGAGAATCTCTTTCAGCTGTTCTATAAAAGTTCTCATCTGTTTACCGTCATTTTCACTGAATTATTCAGGTTTTCATGTAGTTTCCTATATTCTGCCTTCTGGTCCAACTATAAGCTTTGCCCACTTTATCAAACAACTTCCTACACACTGCTATGAACTGTGGCAGCTCGGGAACATTGTCTTTCAACTGTGTTATAGAGTGTAGTACTACATTTCAGTGAAGTGTAAGGCTTTCCAAAGCTGCCGAACGTGTTTCTTTCTCTATTTCAATGGTATTCTGCCTTGTATAACACACATTTACCACTCTAGTCTCCTTTAAGTAAAGAATATAGCATTCATACAGTGTTTCATGTGATATTAACTCGAATTAAGGATTTACCGGATCTTAGCTACCTTTTCTACACTAAGAACTGACTTGGAGAATCTCTTTCAGCTGTTCTAAACAAGTTCTCATCTGTTTACAGTCATTTTCTCTGAATTATCCATGTTTTCATGTAGTTTCCTATATTCTGCCTTCTGGCCCAAGTATAAGCTTTGCCCACTTTATCAAACAACTTCCTACACACTGTTATGAACTGAGGGAGCTAGGGAACATTGTCTCTCAACTGCGTTATAGAGTGTGGTACTACATTTCAGTGAAGTGTAAGGCTTTCCAAAGCTGCCGAACGTGTTTCTTTCTCCATTTCAATGGTATTCTCCCTTATATAACACACATTTACCACTCTAGTCTCCTTTAAGTAAAGAATATAGGATTCATACAGTGTTTCATGTGATCTTAACTGGAATTAAGGATTTTCCGGATTTAGCTACCGTTTCTACACTAAGAACTGACTTGGAGAATCTGTTTCAGCTGTTCTAAACAAGTTCTGATATGTTTACAGTTATTTTCACTGAATTATTCATGTTTTCATGTAGTTTCCTATATTCTGCCTTCTGGTCCAAGTATAAGCTTTGCCCACTTTATCAAACAACTTCCTACACAATGTTATGAACTGAGGCAGCTTGAGACCATTGTCTCTCAACTGTGTTATAGAGTGTAGTACTACATTTCAGTGAAGTGTAAGGCTTTCCAAAGCTGCCGAACGTGTTTCTTTCTCTATTTCAATGGTATTCTGCCTTATATAACACACATTTACCACTCTAGTCTCCTTTAAGTAAAGAATATAGGATTCATACTGTGTTTCATGTGATCTTAACTGGAATTAAGGATTTTCCGGATTTAGCTACCTTTTCTACACTAAGAACTGACTTGGAGAATCTCTTTCAGCTGTTCTAAACAAGTTCTCATCTGTTTACAGTTATTTTCACTGAATTATTCATGTTTTCATGTAGTTTCCTATATTCTGCCTTCTGGTCCAAGTATAAGCTTTTCCCACTTTATCAAACAACTTCCTACACAATGTTATGAACTGAGGCAGCTTGAGAACATTGTCTCTCAACTGTGTTATACAGTGTAGTACTACATGTCAGTGAAGTGTAAGGCTTTCCAAAGCTGCCGAACGTGTTTCTTTCTCTATTTCAATGGTATTCTGCCTTGTATAACACACATTTACCACTCTAGTCTCCTTTACGTAAAGAATATAGGATTCACACAGTGTTTCATGTGATCTTAACTGGAATTAAGGGTTTCCCTTATCTTAGCTACCTTGTCTACACTAAGAACTGACTTGGAGATTCTCTTTCAGCTGTTCTGAACAAGTTCTCCACTGTTTACAGTCATTTTCACTGAATTAATCATCTTTTCATGTAGTTTCCTATATTCTGCCTTCTGGTCCAAGTATAAGCTTTGCTAACGTTATCAAACAACTTCCAACACACTGTTATGAACTGAGGCAGCTCGGGAATATTGTCTCTCAACTGCGTTATAGAGTGTAGTACTACATTTCAGTGACGTGTAAGGCTTTCCAAAGCTGCCGAACGTGTTTCTTTATCTATTTCAATGGTATTCTGCCTTGTATAACACACATTTACCACTCTAGACTCCTTTAAGTAAAGAATATAGGATTCATACAGTGTTTCATGTGATCTTAACTGGAATTAAGGATTTCCCTTATCTTAGCTACCTTTTCTAAATTAAGAACTGACTTGGAGATTCTCTTTCCGCTGTTCTAAAGAAGTTCTCATCTGTTTACAGTCATTTTCACTGAATTATTCATGTTTTCATGTAGTTTCCTATATTCTGCCTTCTGGCCCAAGTATAAGCTTTGCCCACTTTATCAAACAACTTCCTACACACTGTTATGAACTGAGGCAGCTCGGGAACATTGTCTCTAAAATGGGTTATAGAGTGTAGTACTACATTTCAGTGAAGTGTAAGGCTTTCCTAGTTTCCTATATTCTGCCTTCTCGCCCAAGTATAAGTTTTGCCCACTTTATCAAACAACTTCCTACACACTGTTATGAACTGAGGGAGCTAGGGAACATTGTCTCTCAACTGTGTTATAGAGTGTGGTACTACATTTCAGTGAAGTGTAAGACTTTCCAAAGCTGCCGAACGTGTTTCTTTCTCCATTTCAATGGTATTCTGCCTTATATAACACACATTTACCACTCTAGTCTCCTTTAAGTAAAGAATATAGGATTCACACAGTGTTTCATGTGATCTTAACTGGAATTAAGGATTTTCTTTATTTAGCTACCTTTTCTACACTAAGAACTGACTTGGAGGATCTCTTTCAGCTGTTCTAAACAAGTTCTCATCTGTTTACAGTCATTTTCACTGAATTATTCATGTTTTCATGTAGTTTCCTATATTCTGCCTTCTGGTCCAAGTATAAGCTTTGCCCACTTTATCAAACAACTTCCTACACACTGTTATGAACTGAGGGAGCCAGGGAACATTGTCTCTTAACTGTGTTATAGAGTGTAGTACTACATTTCAGTGAAGTGTAAGGCTTTCCAAAGCTGCCAAACGTGTTTCTTTCTCTATTTCAATGGTATTCTGCCTTGTATAACACACATTTACCACTCTAGTCTCCTTGAAGTAAAGAATATAGGATTCATACAGTGTTTCATGTGATCTTCACTGGAATTAAGGATTTTCCGGATTTAGCTACCTTTTCTACACTAAGAACTGACTTGGAGGATCTCTTTCAGCTGTTCTAAAACAAGTTCTCATCTGTTTACAGTCATTTTCACTGAATTGTTCATGTTTTCATGTAGTTTCCTATATTCTGCCTTCTGGCCCAAGTATAAGCTTTGCCCACTTTATCAAACAACTTCCTACACACTGTTATGAACTGAGGCAGCTCGGGAACATTGTCTCTCAACTGTGTTATAGAGTGTAGTACTACATTTCAGTGAAGTTTAAGGCTTTCCAAAGCTGCCGAACGTGTTTCTTTCTCTATTTCAATGGTATTCTGCCTTGTATAACACACATTTACCACTCGAGTCTCCTTTAAGTAAAGAATATAGGATTCATACAGTGTTTCATGTGATCTTAACTGGAATTAAGGATTTTCCTTATCTTAGCTACCTTTTCTACACTAAGAACTGACTTGGAGATTCTCTTTCAGCTGTTCTAAACAAGTTCTCATCTGTTTACAGTCATTTTCACTGAATTATTCATGTTTTCATGTAGTTTCCTATATTCGGCCTTCTGGCCCAAGTATAAGCTTTGCCCACTTTATCAAACAACTTCCTACACACTATTATGAACTGAGGCAGCTCGGGAACATTGTCTCTCAACTGTGTTATAGAGTGTAGTACTACATGTCAGTGAAGTGTAAGGCTTTCCAAAGCTGCCGAATGTGTTTTTTTCTCTATTTCAATGGTATTCTGCCTTGTATAACACACATTTACCACTATAGTTTCCTTTAAGTAAAGAATATAGGATTCATACAGTGTTTCATGTAATCTTAACTCGAATTAAGGATTTCCCGAATCTTAGCTACCATTTCTACACTAAGAACTGACTTGGAGAATCTCTTTCAGCTGTTCTAAACAAGTTCACATCTGTTTACAGTCATTTTCACTGAATTAATCATGTTTTCATGTAGTTTCCTATATTCTGCCTTCTGGTCCAAGTATAAGCTTTGCCCACTTTATCAAACAACTTCCTATACACTGTTAAGTACTGAGGCAGCTATTGAACATTGTCTCTCAACTGTGTTATAGAGTGTAGTACTACATTTCAGTGAAGTGTAAGGCTTTCCAAAGCTGCCGAACGTGTTTCTTTCTCTATTTCAATGGTATTCTGCCTTGTATAACACACATTTACCCCTCGAGTCTCCTTTAAGTAAGGAATATAGGATTCATACAGTGTTTCATGTGATCTTAACTGGAATTAAGGATTTTCCTTATCTTAGCTACCTTTTCTACACTAAGAACTGACTTGGAGATTCTCTTTCAGCTGTTCTAAACAAGTTCTCATCTGTTTACAGTCATTTTCACTGAATTATTCATGTTTTCATGTAGTTTCCTATATTCGGCATTCTGGCCCAAGTATAAGCTTTGCCCACTTTATCAGACAACTTCCTACACACTGTTATGAACTGAGGGAGCTAGGGAACATTGTCTCTCAACTGTGTGATAGAGTGTAGTACTACATGTCAGTGAAGTGTAAGGCTTTCCAAAGCTGCCGAATGTGTTTTTTTCTCTATTTCAATGGTATTCTGCCTTGTATAACACACATTTACCACTCTAGTTTCCTTTAAGTAAAGAATATAGGATTCATACAGTGTTTCATGTAATCTTAACTCGAATTAAGGATTTCCCGAATCTTAGCTACCTTTTCTACACTAAGAACTGACTTGGAGAATCTCTTTCAGCTGTTCTAAACAAGTTCTCATCTGTTTACAGTCATTTTCACTGAATTATTCATGTTTTCATGTAGTTTCCTATATTCTGCCTTCTGGCCCAAGTATAAGCTTTGCCCACTTTATCAAACAACTTCCTACACACTGTTATGAACTGAGGCAGCTCGGGAACATTGTCTCTCAACTGTGTTATAGAGTGTAGTACTACATGTCAGTGAAGTGTAAGGCTTTCCTAGTTTCCTATATTCTGCCTTCTGGCCCTAGTATAAGCTTTGCCCACTTTATCAAACAACTTCCTACACACTGTTAAGTAATGAGGCAGCTATTGAACATTGTCTCTCAACTTTGTTATAGAGTGTAGTACTACATTTCAGTGAAGTGTAAGGCTTTGCAAAGCTGCCGAACGTGTTTCTTTCTCCATTTTAATGGTATTCTGCCTTGTATAACACACATTTACCACTGTAGTCTCCTTTAAGTAAAGAATATAGGATTCATACCGTGTTTCATGTGATCTTAACTGGAATTACGGATTTTCCGGATTTAGCTACCTTTTCTACACTAAGAACTGACTTGGAGATTCTCTTTCAGCTGTTCTAAACAAGTTCTCATCTGTTTACAGTCATTTTCACTGAATTATTCATGTTTTCATGTAGTTTCCTATATTCTGCCTTCTGGTCCAAGTATAAGCTTTCCCCACTTTATCAAACAACTTCCTACACACTGTTATGAACTGAGGGAGCTAGGGAACATTGTCTCTTAACTGTGTTATAGAGTGTAGTACTACATTTCAGTGAAGTGTAAGGCCTTCCAAAGCTGCCAAACGTGTTTCTTTCTCTATTTCAATAGTATTCTGCCTTGTATAACACACATTTACCACTCTAGTCTCCTTTAAGTAAAGAATATAGGATTCATACAGTGTTTCATGTGATCTTTACTGGAATTAAGGATTTCCCGGATCTTAGCTACCCTTTCTACACTAAGAACTGACTTGGAGATTCTCTTTCAGCTGTTCTAAAGAAGTTCTCATCTGTTTACAGTCATTTTCACTGAATTATTCATGTTTTCATGTAGTTTCCTATATTCTGCCTTCTGGCCCAAGTATAAGCTTTGCCCACTTTATCAAACAACTTCCTACACGCTGTTATGAACTGAGGGAGCTCGGGAACATTGTCTCTAAAATGTGTTATAGAGTGTAGTACTACATTTCAGTGAAGTGTAAGGCTTTCCTAGTTTCCTATATTCTGCCTTCTGGCCCTAGTATAAGCTTTGCCCACTTTATCAAACAACTTCCTACACACTGTTAAGTAATGAGGCAGCTATTGAACATTTTCTCTCAACTTTGTTATAGAGTGTAGTACTACATTTCAGTGAAGTGTAAGGCTTTCCAAAGCTGCCGAACGTGTTTCTTTCTCTATTTCAATGGTATTCTGCCTTGTATAACACACATTTACCACTCTAGTCTCCTTTAAGTAAAGAATATAGGTTGCACACAGTGTTTCATGTGATCTTAACTGGAATTAAGGGTTTTCCTTATCTTAGCTACCTTTTCTACACTAAGAACTGACTTGGAGGATCTCTTTCAGCTGTTCTAAAACAAGTTCTCATCTGTTTACAGTCATTTTCACTGAATTATTCATGTTTTCATGTAGTTTCCTATATTCTGCCTTCTGGCCCAAGTATAAGCTTTGCCCACTTTATCAAACAACTTCCTACACACTGTTATGAACTGAGGCAGCTCGGGAACATTGTCTCTTAACTGTGTTATAGAGTGTAGTACTACATTTCAGTGAAGTGTAAGGCTTTCCAAAGCTGCCGAACGTGTTTCTTTCTCTATTTCAATGGTATTCTGCCTTGTATAACACACATTTACCACTCGAGTCTCCTTTAAGTAAGGAATATAGGATTCATACAGTGTTTCATGTGATCTTCACTGGAATTAAGGATTTTCCTTATCTTAGCTACCTTTTCTACACTAAGAACTGACTTGGAGATTCTCTTTCAGCTGTTCTAAACAAGTTCTCATCTGTTTACAGTCATTTTCACTGAATTATTCATGTTTTCATGTAGTTTCCTATATTCGGCCTTCTGGCCCAAGTATAAGCTTTGCCCACTTTATCAGACAACTTCCTACACACTGTTATGAACTGAGGGAGCTAGGGAACATTGTCTCTCAACTGTGTGATAGAGTGTATTACTACATATCAGTGAAGTGTAAGGCTTTCCAAAGCTGCCGAATGTGTTTTTTTCTCTATTTCAATGGTATTCTGCCTTGTATAACACACATTTACCACTCTAGTTTCCTTTAAGTAAAGAATATAGGATTCATACAGTGTTTCATGTAATCTTAACTCGAATTAAGGATTTCCCGAATCTTAGCTACCTTTTCTACACTAAGAACTGACTTGGAGAATCTCTTTCAGCTGTTCTAAACAAGTTCTCAACTGTTTACAGTCATTTTCACTGAATTAATCATGTTTTCATGTAGTTTCCTATATTCTGCCTTCTGGTCCAAGTATAAGCTTTCCCCACTTTATCAAACAACTTCCTACACACTGTTATGAACTGAGGGAGCTAGGGAACATTGTCTCTTAACTGTGTTATAGAGTGTAGTACTACATTTCAGTGAAGTGTAAGGCCTTCCAAAGCTGCCAAACGTGTTTCTTTCTCTATTTCAATAGTATTCTGCCTTGTATAACACACATTTACCACTCTAGTCTCCTTTAAGTAAAGAATATAGGATTCACACAGTGTTTCATGTGATCTTAACTGGAATTAAGGATTTCTCTTATCTTAGCTACCTTTTCTACACTAAGAACTGACGTGGAGAATCTCTTTCAGCAGTTCTAAACAAGTTGTCATCTGTTTACAGTCATTTTCACTGAATTATTCATGTTTTCATGTAGTTTCCTATATTCTGCCTTCTGGCCCAAGTATAAGCTTTGCCCACTTTATCAAACAACTTCCTACACACTGTTATGAACTGAGGCAGCTCGGGAACATTGTCTCTCAACTGTGTTATAGAGTGTAGTACTACATGTCAGTGAAGTGTAAGGCTTTCCTAGTTTCCTATATTCTGCTTCTGGCCCTAGTATAAGCTTTGCCCACTTTATCAAACAACTTCCTACACACTGTTAAGTAATGAGGCAGCTATTGAACATTGTCTCTCAACTGTGTTATAGAGTGTAGTACTACATTTCAGTGAAGTGTAAGGCTTTGCAAAGCTGCCGAACGTGTTTCTTTCTCTATTTCAATGGTATTCTGCCTTGTATAACACACATTTACCACTCGAGTCTCCTTTAAGTTAGGAATATAGGATTCATACAGTGTTTCATGTGATCTTAACTCGAATTAAGGATTTTCCTTATCTTAGCTACCTTTTCTACACTAAGAACTGACTTGGAGATTCTCTTTCAGCTGTTCTAAACAAGTTCTCATCTGTTTACAGTCATTTTCACTGAATTATTCATGTTTTCATGTAGTTTCCTATATTCGGCATTCTGGCCCAAGTATAAGCTTTGCCCACTTTATCAGACAACTTCCTACACACTGTTATGAACTGAGGGAGCTAGGGAACATTGTCTCTCAACTGTGTGATAGAGTGTAGTACTACATGTCAGTGAAGTGTAAGGCTTTCCAAAGCTGCCGAATGTGTTTTTTTCTCTATTTCAATGGTATTCTGCCTTGTATAACACACATTTACCACTCTAGTTTCCTTTAAGTAAAGAATATAGGATTCATACAGTGTTTCATGTAATCTTAACTCGAATTAAGGATTTCCCGAATCTTAGCTACCTTTTCTACACTAAGAACTGACTTGGAGAATCTCTTTCAGCTGTTCTAAACAAGTTCTCATCTGTTTACAGTCATTTTCACTGAATTATTCATGTTTTCATGTAGTTTCCTATATTCTGCCTTCTGGCCCAAGTATAAGCTTTGCCCACTTTATCAAACAACTTCCTACACACTGTTATGAACTGAGGCAGCTCGGGAACATTGTCTCTCAACTGTGTTATAGAGTGTAGTACTACATGTCAGTGAAGTGTAAGGCTTTCCTAGTTTCCTATATTCTGCCTTCTGGCCCTAGTATAAGCTTTGCCCACTTTATCAAACAACTTCCTACACACTGTTAAGTAATGAGGCAGCTATTGAACATTGTCTCTCAACTTTGTTATAGAGTGTAGTACTACATTTCAGTGAAGTGTAAGGCTTTGCAAAGCTGCCGAACGTGTTTCTTTCTCCATTTTAATGGTATTCTGCCTTGTATAACACACATTTACCACTGTAGTCTCCTTTAAGTAAAGAATATAGGATTCATACCGTGTTTCATGTGATCTTAACTGGAATTACGGATTTTCCGGATTTAGCTACCTTTTCTACACTAAGAACTGACTTGGAGATTCTCTTTCAGCTGTTCTCAACAAGTTCTCATCTGTTTACAGTCATTTTCACTGAATTATTCATGTTTTCATGTAGTTTCCTATATTCTGCCTTCTGGTCCAAGTATAAGCTTTCCCCACTTTATCAAACAACTTCCTACACACTGTTATGAACTGAGGGAGCTAGGGAACATTGTCTCTTAACTGTGTTATAGAGTGTAGTACTACATTTCAGTGAAGTGTAAGGCCTTCCAAAGCTGCCAAACGTGTTTCTTTCTCTATTTCAATAGTATTCTGCCTTGTATAACACACATTTACCACTCTAGTCTCCTTTAAGTAAAGAATATAGGATTCATACAGTGTTTCATGTGATCTTTACTGGAATTAAGGATTTCCCGGATCTTAGCTACCCTTTCTACACTAAGAACTGACTTGGAGATTCTCTTTCAGCTGTTCTAAAGAAGTTCTCATCTGTTTAGAGTCATTTTCACTGAATTATTCATGTTTTCATGTAGTTTCCTATATTCTGCCTTCTGGCCCAAGTATAAGCTTTGCCCACTTTATCAAACAACTTCCTACACGCTGTTATGAACTGAGGCAGCTCGGGAACATTGTCTCTAAAATGTGTTATAGAGTGTAGTACTACATTTCAGTGAAGTGTAAGGCTTTCCTAGTTTCCTATATTCTGCCTTCTGGCCCTAGTATAAGCTTTGCCCACTTTATCAAACAACTTCCTACACACTGTTAAGTAATGAGGCAGCTATTGAACATTTTCTCTCAACTTTGTTATAGAGTGTAGTACTACATTTCTGTGAAGTGTAAGGCTTTCCAAAGCTGCCGAACGTGTTTCTTTCTCTATTTTAATGGTATTCTGCCTTGTATAACACACATTTACCACTGTAGTCTCCTTTAAGTAAAGAATATAGGATTCATACAGTGTTTCATGTGATCTTAACTGGAATTAAGGATTTTCCGGATTTAGCTACCTTTTCTACACTAAGAACTGACTTGGAGGATCTCTTTCAGCTGTTCTAAAACAAGTTCTCATCTGTTTACAGTCATTTTCACTGAATTATTCATGTTTTCATGTAGTTTCCTATATTCTGCCTTCTGGCCCAAGTATAAGCTTTGCCCACTTTATCAAACAACTTCCTACACACTGTTATGAACTGAGGCAGCTCGGGAACATTGTCACTTAACTGTGTTATAGAGTGTAGTACTACATTTCAGTGAAGTGTAAGGCTTTCCAAAGCTGCCGAACGTGTTTCTTTCTCTATTTCAATGGTATTCTGCCTTGTATAACACACATTTACCACTCGAGTCTCCTTTAAGTAAGGAATATAGGATTCATACAGTGTTTCATGTGATCTTCACTGGAATTAAGGATTTTCCTTATCTTAGCTACCTTTTCTACACTAAGAACTGACTTGGAGATTCTCTTTCAGCTGTTCTAAACAAGTTCTCATCTGTTTACAGTCATTTTCACTGAATTATTCATGTTTTCATGTAGTTTCCTATATTCGGCCTTCTGGCCCAAGTATAAGCTTTGCCCACTTTATCAGACAACTTCCTACACACTGTTATGAACTGATGGAGCTAGGGAACATTGTCTCTCAACTGTGTGATAGAGTGTATTACTACATATCAGTGAAGTGTAAGGCTTTCCAAAGCTGCCGAATGTGTTTTTTTCTCTATTTCAATGGTATTCTGCCTTGTATAACACACATTTACCACTCTAGTTTCCTTTAAGTAAAGAATATAGGATTCATACAGTGTTTCATGTAATCTTAACTCGAATTAAGGATTTCCCGAATCTTAGCTACCTTTTCTACACTAAGAACTGACTTGGAGAATCTCTTTCAGCTGTTCTAAACAAGTTCTCAACTGTTTACAGTCATTTTCACTGAATTAATCATGTTTTCATGTAGTTTCCTATATTCTGCCTTCTGGTCCAAGTATAAGCTTTCCCCACTTTATCAAACAACTTCCTACACACTGTTATGAACTGAGGGAGCTAGGGAACATTGTCTCTTAACTGTGTTATAGAGTGTAGTACTACATTTCAGTGAAGTGTAAGGCCTTCCAAAGCTGCCAAACGTGTTTCTTTCTCTATTTCAATAGTATTCTGCCTTGTATAACACACATTTACCACTCTAGTCTCCTTTAAGTAAAGAATATAGGATTCACACAGTGTTTCATGTGATCTTAACTGGAATTAAGGATTTCCCTTATCTTAGCTACCTTTTCTACACTAAGAACTGACGTGGAGAATCTCTTTCAGCAGTTCTAAACAAGTTGTCATCTGTTTACAGTCATTTTCACTGAATTATTCATGTTTTCATGTAGTTTCCTATATTCTGCCTTCTGGCCCAAGTATAAGCTTTGCCCACTTTATCAAACAACTTCCTACACACTGTTATGAACTGAGGCAGCTCGGGAACATTGTCTCTCAACTGTGTTATAGAGTGTAGTACTACATGTCAGTGAAGTGTAAGGCTTTCCTAGTTTCCTATATTCTGCCTTCTGGCCCTAGTATAAGCTTTGCCCACTTTATCAAACAACTTCCTACACACTGTTAAGTAATGAGGCAGCTATTGAACATTGTCTCTCAACTGTGTTATAGAGTGTAGTACTACATTTCAGTGAAGTGTAAGGCTTTGCAAAGCTGCCAAACGTGTTTCTTTCTCTATTTCAATGGTATTCTGCCTTGTATAACACACATTTACCACTCGAGTCTCCTTTAAGTAAGGAATATAGGATTCATACAGCGTTTCATGTGATCTTAACTGGAATTAAGGATTTCCCTTATATTAGCTACCTTTTCTACACTAAGAACTGACTTGGAGATTCTCTTTCAGCTGTTCTAAACAAGTTCTCATCTGTTTACAGTCATTTTCACTGAATTATTCATGTTTTCATGTAGTTTCCTATATTCTGCCTTCTGGCCCAAGTATAAGCTTTGCCCACTTTATCAAACAACTTTCTACACACTGTTATGAACTGAGGCAGCTCGGGAACATTGTCTCTAAAATGTGTTATAGAGTGTAGTACTACATTTCAGTGAAGTGTAAGGCTTTCCTAGTTTCCTATATTCTGCCTTCTAGCGGTAGTATAAGCTTTGCCCACTTTATCAAACAACTTCCTACACACTGTTATGAACTGAGGGAGCTAGGGAACATTATTTTTCAACTGTGTTATAGAGTGTAGTACTACATTTCAGTGAAGTGTAAGGCTTTCCAAAGCTGCCGAACGTGTTTCTTTCTCTATTTCAATGGTATTCTGCCTTGTATAACACACATTTACCACTCTAGTCTTTTTTAAGGAAAGAATATAGGATTCATACAGCGTTTCATGTGATCTTAACTGGAATTAAGGATTTTCCGGATTTAGCTACCTTTTCTACACTAAGAACTGACTTGGATATTCTCTTTCAGCTGTTCTAAACAAGTTCTCATCTGTTTACAGTTATTTTCACTGAATTATTCATGTTTTCATGTAGTTTCCTATATTCTGCCTTCTGGCCCAAGTAGAAGCTTTCCCCACTTTATCAAACAACTTCCTACACACTGTTATGAACTGAGGGAGCTAGGGAACATTGTCTCTTAACTGTGTTATAGAGTGTAGTACTACATTTCAGTGAAATGTAAGGCTTTCCAAAGCTGCCGAACGTGTTTCTTTCTCCATTTCAATGGTATTCTGCCTTATATAACACACATTTACCACTCTAGTCTCCTTTACGTAAAGAATATAGGATTCACACAGTGTTTCATGTGATCTTAACTGGAATTAAGGGTTTCCCTTATCTTAGCTACCTTTTCTACACTAAGAACTGACTTGGAGATTCTCTTTCAGCTGTTCTAAAGAAGTTCTCATCAGTTTATAGTCATTTTCACTGAATTATTCATGTTTTCATGTAGTTTCCTATATTCTGCCTTCTGGCCCAAGTATAAGCTTTGCCCCCTTTATCAAACAACTTCCTACAAACTGTTATGAACTGAGGGAGCTAGGGAACATTGTCTCTCAACTGCGTTATAGAGTGTGGTACTACATTTCAGTGAAGTGTAAGGCTTTCCAAAGCTGCCGAACGTGTTTCTTTCTCCATTTCAATGGTATTCTGCCTTATATAACACACATTTACCACTCTAGTCTCCTTTAAGTAAAGAATATAGGATTCATACAGTGTTTCATGTGATCTTAACTGGAATTAAGGATTTTCCGGATTTAGCTACCTTTTCTACACTAAGAACTGACTTGGAGAATCTCTTTCAGCTGTTCTAAACAAGTTCTCATCTGTTTACAGTTATTTTCACTGAATTATTCATGTTTTCATGTAGTTTCCTATATTCTGCCTTCTGGTCCAAGTATAAGATTTGCCCACTTTATCAAACAACTTCCTACACAATGTTATGAACTGAGGCAGCTTGAGAACATTGTCTCTCAACTGTGTTATAGAGTGTAGTACTACATTTCAGTGAAGTGTAAGGCATTCCAAAGCTGCCAAACGTGTTTCTTTCTCTATTTCAATAGTATTCTGCCTTGTATAACACACATTTACCACTCTAGTCTCATTTAAGTAAAGAATATAGGATTCAAACAGTGTTTCATGTGATCTTTACTGGAATTAAGGATTTCCCGGATCTTAGGTACCCTTTCTACACTAAGAACTGACTTGGAGATTCTCTTTCAGCTGTTCTAAAGAAGTTCTCATCTGTTTACAGTCATTTTCACTGAATTATTCATGTTTTCATGTAGTTTCCTATATTCTGCCTTCTGGCCCAAGTATAAGCTTTGCCCACTTTATCAAACAACTTCCTACACACTGTTATGAACTGAGGCAGCTCGGGAACATTGTCTCTAAAATGTGTTATAGAGTGTAGTACTACATTTCAGTGAAGTGTAAGGCTTTCCTAGTTTCCTATATTCTGCCTCCTGGCCCTAGTATAAGCTTTGCCCACTTTATCAAACAACTTCCTACACACTGTTAAGTAATGAGGCAGCTATTGAACATTGTCTCTCAACTTTGTTATAGAGTGTAGTACTACATTTTAGTTAAGTGTAAGGCTTTCCAAAGCTGCTGAACGTGTTTCTTTCTCTATTTCAATGGTATTCTGCCTTGTATAACACACATTTACCACTCTAGTCTCCTTTAAGTAAAGAATATAGGATTCATACAGTGTTTCATGTGATCTTAACTGGAATTAAGGATTTTCCGGATTTAGCTACCTTTTCTACACTAAGAACTGACTTGGAGGATCTCTTTCAGCTGTTCTAAAACAAGTTCTCATCTGTTTACAGTCATTTTCACTGAATTATTCATGTTTTCATGTAGTTTCCTATATTCTGCATTCTGGTCCAAGTATAAGCTTTGCCAACTTTATCAAAAAACTTCCAACACACTGTTATGAACTGAGGCAGCTTGGGAACATTGTCTCCCAACTGTGTTATAGAGTGTAGTACTACATTTCAGTGAAGTGTAAGGCTTTCCAAAGCTGCCGAACGTGTTTCTTTCTCTATTTCAATGGTATTCTGCCTTGTATAACACACATTTACCACTCTAGTCTCCTTTACGTAAAGAATATAGGATTCACACAGTGTTTCATGTGATCTTAACTGGAATTAAGGGTTTCCCTTATCTTAGCTACCTTTTCTACACTAAGAACTGACTTGGAGATTCTCTTTCAGCTGTTCTAAACAAGTTCTCATCTGTTTACAGTCATTTTCACTGAATTATTCATGTTTTCATGTAGTTTCCTATATTCTGCCTTCTGGCCCAAGTATAAGCTTTGCCCACTTTATCAAACAACTTCCTACACACTGTTATGAACTGAGGGAGCTAGGGAACATTGTCTCTCAACTGCGTTATAGAGTGTGGTACTACATTTCAGTGAAGTGTAAGGCTTTCCAAAGCTGCTGAACGTGTTTTTTCTCCATTTCAATGGTATTCTGCCTTGTATAACACACATTTACCACTCTAGTCTCCTTTAAGTAAAGAATATAGGATTCATACAGTGTTTCATGTGATCTTAACTGGAATTAAGGATTTTCCGGATTTAGCTACCTTTTCTACACTAAGAACTGACTTGGAGAATCTCTTTCAGCTGTTCTAAACAAGTTCTCATCTGTTTACAGTTATTTTCACTGAATTATTCATGTTTTCATGTAGTTTCCTATATTCTGCCTTCTGGCCCAAGTATAAGCTTTGCCCACTTTATCAAACAACTTCCTACACAATGTTATGAACTGAGGCAGCTTGAGACCATTGTCTCTCAACTGTGTTATAGAGTGTAGTACTACATTTCAGTGAAGTGTAAGGCTTTCCAAAGCTGCCGAACGTGTTTCTTTCTCTATTTCAATGGTATTCTGCCTTGTATAACACACATTTACCACTCTAGTCTCCTTTACGTAAAGAATATAGGATTCACACAGTGTTTCATGTGATCTTAACTGGAATTAAGGGTTTCCCTTATCTTAGCTACCTTGTCTACACTAAGAACTGACTTGGAGATTCTCTTTCAGCTGTTCTGAACAAGTTCTCATCTGTTTACAGTCATTTTCACTGAATTAATCATCTTTTCATGTAGTTTCCTATATTCTGCCTTCTGGTCCAAGTATAAGCTTTGCCAACTTTATCAAACAACTTTCAACACACTGTTATGAACTGAGGCAGCTCGGGAATATTGTCTCTCAACTGCGTTATAGAGTGTAGTACTACATTTCAGTGAAGTGTAAGGCTTTCCAAAGCTGCCGAACGTGTTTCTTTATCTATTTCAATGGTATTCTGCCTTGTATAACACACATTTACCACTCTAGACTCCTTTAAGTAAAGAATATAGGATTCATACAGTGTTTCATGTGATCTTAACTGGAATTAAGGATTTCCCTTATCTTAGCTACCTTTTCTAAACTAAGAACTGACTTTGAGATTCTCTTTCCGCTGTTCTAAAGAAGTTCTCATCTGTTTACAGTCATTTTCACTGAATTATTCATGTTTTCATGTAGTTTCCTATATTCTGCCTTCTGGCCCAAGTATAAGCTTTGCCCACTTTATAAAACAACTTCCTACACACTGTTATGAACTGAGGCAGCTCGGGAACATTGTCTCTAAAATGGGTTATAGAGTGTAGTACTACATTTCAGTGAAGTGTAAGGCTTTCCTAGTTTCCTATATTCTGCCTTCTGGCCCAAGTATAAGTTTTTCCCACTTTATCAAACAACTTCCTACACACTGTTATGAACTGAGGGAGCTAGGGAACATTGTCTCTCAACTGTGTTATAGAGTGTAGTACTACATTTCACTGAATTGTAAGGCTTTCCAAATCTGCCGATCGTATTTCTTTCTCTATTTCAATGGTATTCTGCCTTGTATAGCCCACATTTACCACTCTAGTCTCCTTTAAGTAAAGAATATAGGATTTATACAGTGTTTCCTGTGATCTTAACTAGAATTAAGGATTTTCCGGATTTAGCTACCTTTTCTACACTAAGAACTGACTTTGAGGATCTCTTTCAGCTGTTCTAAAACAAGTTCCCATCTGTTTACAGTCATTTTCACTGAATTATTCATGTTTTCATGTAGTTTCCTATATTCTGCCTTCTGTTCCAAGTATAAGCTTTTCCCACTTTATCAAACAACTTCCTACACACTGTTTTGAACTGAGGGAGCTAGGGAACATTGTCTCTCAACTATGTTATAGAGTGTAGTACTACATTTCAGTGAAGTGTAAGGCTTTCCAAAGCTGCCAAACGTGTTTCTTTCTCTATTTCAATGGTATTCTGCCTTGTATAACACACATTTACCACTCTAGTCTCCTTTAAATAAAGAATAAAGATTCATACAGTGTTTCCTGTAATCTTAACTGGAATTAAGGATTTCCCGGATCTTAGATACCTTTTCTACACTAAGAACTGACTTGGAGGATCTCTTTCAGCTGTTCTAAACAAGTTCTCATCTGTTTACAGTCATTTTCACTGAATTATTCATGTTTTCATGTAGTTTCCTATATTCTGCCTTCTGGTCCAAGTATAAGCTTTGCCCACTTTATCAAACAACTTCCTACACACTGTTATGAACTGAGGGAGCTAGGGAACATTGTCTCTCAACTGTGTTATAGAGTGTAGTACTACATTTCAGTGAAGTGTAAGGCTTTCCAAAGCTGCCAAACGTGTTTCTTTCTCTATTTCAATGGTATTCTGCCTTGTATAACACACATTTACCACTCTAGTCTCCTTTAAGTAAAGAATATAGGATTCATACAGTGTTTCATGTGATCTTAACTGGAATTAAGGATTTTCCGGATTTAGCTACCTTTTCTACACTAAGAACTGACTTGGAGAATCTCTTTCAGCTGTTCTAAACAAGTTCTCATCTGTTTACAGTTATTTTCACTGAATTATTCATGTTTTCATGTAGTTTCCTATATTCTGCCTTCTGGTCCAAGTATAAGCTTTGCCCACTTTATCAAACAACTTCCTACACAATGTTATGAACTGAGGCAGCTTGAGACCATTGTCTCTCAACTGTGTTATAGAGTGTAGTACTACATTTCAGTGAAGTGTAAGGCTTTCCAAAGCTGCCGAACGTGTTTCTTTCTCTATTTCAATGGTATTCTGCCTTGTATAACACACATTTACCACTCTAGTCTCCTTTAAGTAAAGAATATAGGATTCACACAGTGTTTCATGTGATCTTAACTGGAATTAAGGGTTTCCCTTATCTTAGCTACCTTTTCTACACTAAGAACTGACTTGGAAAATCTCTTTGAGCTGTTCTAAACAAGTTCTCATCTGTTTACAGTCATTTTCTCTGAATTATCCATGTTTTCATGTAGTTTCCTATATTCTGCCTTCTGGTCCAAGTATAAGATTTGCCCACTTTATCCAACAACTTCCTACATACACACTGTTATGAACTTAGGCAGCTCGGGAACATTGTCTCTCAACTGTGCTTTAGAGTGTAGTAATACATTTCAGTGAAGTGAAAGGATTTCCAAAGCTGCCGAACGTGATTCTTTCTCTATTTCAATGGAATTCTGCCTTGTATAACACACATTTACCACTCTAGTCTCCTTTAAGTAAAGAATATAGGATTCATACCGTGTTTCATTTGATCTTAACTCAAATTAAGGATTTACCGGATCTTAGCTACCTTTTCTACACTAAGTTCTGACTTTGAGAATCTCTTTGAGCTGTTCTAAACAAGTTCTCATCTGTTTACAGTCATTTTCTCTGAATTATCCATGTTTTCATGTAGTTTCCTATATTCTGCCTTCTGGTCCAAGTATAAGCTTTGTCCATTTTATCAAACAACTTCCTACACACTGCTATGAACTGAGGCAGCTCGGGAACATTGTCTCTCAACAGTGTTATAGAGTGTAGTACTACATTTCAGTGAAGTGTAAGGCTTTCCAAAGCTGCCGAACGTGATTCTTTCTCTATTTCAATGGTATTCTGCCTTATATAACACACATTTACCACTCTAGTCTCCTTTAAGTAAAGAATATAGGATTCATACAGTGTTTCATGTGATCTTAACTGGAATTAAGGATTTTCTTTATTTAGCTACCTTTTCTACACTAAGAACTGACTTGGAGGATCTCTTTCAGCTGTTCTAAACAAGTTCTCATCTGTTTACAGTCATTTTCACTGAATTATTCATGTTTTCATGTAGTTTCCTATATTCTGCCTTCTGGCCCAAGTATAAGCTTTGCCCACTTTATCAAACAACTTCCTACACACTGTTATGAACTGAGGGAGCTAGGGAACATTGTCTCTCAACTGCGTTATAGAGTGTGGTACTACATTTCAGTGAAGTGTAAGGCTTTCCAAAGCTGCCGAACGTGTTTCTTTCTCCATTTCAATGGTATTCTCCCTTATATAACACACATTTACCACTCTAGTCTCCTTTAAGTAAAGAATATAGGATTCATACAGTGTTTCATGTGATCTTAACTGGAATTAAGGATTTTCCGGATTTAGCTACCGTTTCTACACTAAGAACTGACTTGGAGAATCTGTTTCAGCTGTTCTAAACAAGTTCTCATATGTTTACAGTTATTTTCACTGAATTATTCATGTTTTCATGTAGTTTCCTATATTCTGCCTTCTGGTCCAAGTATAAGCTTTGCCCACTTTATCAAACAACTTCCTACACAATGTTATGAACTGAGGCAGCTTGAGACCATTGTCTCTCAACTGTGTTATAGAGTGTAGTACTACATTTCAGTGAAGTGTAAGGCTTTCCAAAGCTGCCGAACGTGTTTCTTTCTCTATTTCAATGGTATTCTGCCTTATATAACACACATTTACCACTCTAGTCTCCTTTAAGTAAAGAATATAGGATTCATACTGTGTTTCATGTGATCTTAACTGGAATTAAGGATTTTCCGGATTTAGCTACCTTTTCTACACTAAGAACTGACTTGGAGAATCTCTTTCAGCTGTTCTAAACAAGTTCTCATCTGTTTACAGTTATTTTCACTGAATTATTCATGTTTTCATGTAGTTTCCTATATTCTGCCTTCTGGTCCAAGTATAAGCTTTGCCCACTTTATCAAACAACTTCCTATACAATGTTATGAACTGAGGCAGCTTGAGAACATTGTCTCTCAACTGTGTTATAGAGTGTAGTACTACATGTCAGTGAAGTGTAAGGCTTTCCAAAGCTGCCGAACGTGTTTCTTTCTCTATTTCAATGGTATTCTGCCTTGTATAACACACATTTAACACTCTAGTCTCCTTTACGTAAAGAATATAGGTTTCACACAGTGTTTCATGTGATCTTAACTGGAATTAAGGGTTTCCCTTATCTTAGCTACCTTGTCTACACTAAGAACTGACTTGGAGATTCTCTTTCAGCTGTTCTGAACAAGTTCTCCACTGTTTACAGTCATTTTCACTGAATTAATCATCTTTTCATGTAGTTTCCTATATTCTGCCTTCTGGTCCAAGTATAAGCTTTGCTAACGTTATCAAACAACTTCCAACACACTGTTATGAACTGAGGCAGCTCGGGAACATTGTCTCTAAAATGGGTTATAGAGTGTAGTACTACATTTCAGTGAAGTGTAAGGCTTTCCTAGTTTCCTATATTCTGCCTTCTCGCCCAAGTATAAGTTTTGCCCACTTTATCAAACAACTTCCTACACACTGTTATGAACTGAGGGAGCTAGGGAACATTGTCTCTCAACTGTGTTATAGAGTGTGGTACTACATTTCAGTGAAGTGTAAGACTTTCCAAAGCTGCCGAACGTGTTTCTTTCTCCATTTCAATGGTATTCTGCCTTATATAACACACATTTACCACTCTAGTCTCCTTTAAGTAAAGAATATAGGATTCACACAGTGTTTCATGTGATCTTAACTGGAATTAAGGATTTTCTTTATTTAGCTACCTTTTCTACACTAAGAACTGACTTGGAGGATCTCTTTCAGCTGTTCTAAATAAGTTCTCATCTGTTTACAGTCATTTTCACTGAATTATTCATGTTTTCATGTAGTTTCCTATATTCTGCCTTCTGGTCCAAGTATAAGCTTTGCCCACTTTATCAAACAACTTCCTACACACTGTTATGAACTGAGGGAGCCAGGGAACATTGTCTCTTAACTGTGTTATAGAGTGTAGTACTACATTTCAGTGAAGTGTAAGGCTTTCCAAAGCTGCCAAACGTGTTTCTTTCTCTATTTCAATGGTATTCTGCCTTGTATAACACACATTTACCACTCTAGTCTCCTTGAAGTAAAGAATATAGGATTCATACAGTGTTTCATGTGATCTTAACTGGAATTAAGGATTTTCCGGATTTAGCTACCTTTTCTACACTAAGCACTGACTTGGAGAATCTCTTTCAGCTGTTCTAAACAAGTTCTCATCTGTTTACAGTCATTTTCACTGAATTGTTCATGTTTTCATGTAGTTTCCTATATTCTGCCTTCTGGTCCAAGTATAAGCTTTGCCCACTTTATCAAACAACTTCCTACACAATGTTATGAACTGAGGCAGCTTGAGACCATTGTCTCTCAACTGTGTTATAGAGTGTAGTACTACATTTCAGTGAAGTGTAAGGCTTTCCAAAGCTGCCAAACGTGTTTCTTTCTGTATTTCAATGGCATTCTGCCTTTATAACACACATTTACCACTCTAGTCTTCTTAAGGTAAAGAATATAGGATTCATACAGTGTTTCATGTCATCTTACTTGAATTAAGGATTTCCCGGGTCTTAGCTACCTTTTCTACACTAAGAACTGACTTGGAGAATCTCTTTCAGCTGTTCTATAAAAGTTCTCATCTGTTTACCGTCATTTTCACTGAATTATTCAGGTTTTCATGTAGTTTCCTATATTCTGCCTTCTGTTCCAAGTATAAGCTTTTCCCACTTTATCAAACAACTTCCTACACACTGTTTTGAACTGAGGGAGCTAGGGAACATTGTCTTTCAACTGTGTTATAGAGTGTAGTACTACATTTCAGTGAAGTGTAAGGCTTTCCTAGTTTCCTATATTCTGCCTTCTGGCCCAAGTATAAGTTTTTCCCACTTTATCAAACAACTTCCTACACACTGTTATGAACTGAGGGAGCTAGGGAACATTGTCTCTCAACTGTGTTATAGAGTGTAGTACTACATTTCACTGAATTGTAAGGCTTTCCAAATCTGCCGATCGTATTTCTTTCTCTATTTCAATGGTATTCTGCCTTGTATAGCCCACATTTACCACTCTAGTCTCCTTTAAGTAAAGAATATAGGATTTATACAGTGTTTCCTGTGATCTTAACTAGAATTAAGGATTTTCCGGATTTAGCTACCTTTTCTACACTAAGAACTGACTTGGAGGATCTCTTTCAGCTGTTCTAAAACAAGTTCCCATCTGTTTACAGTCATTTTCACTGAATTATTCATGTTTTCATGTAGTTTCCTATATTCTGCCTTCTGTTCCTAGTATAAGCTTTTCCCACTTTATCAAACAACTTCCTACACACTGTTTTGAACTGAGGGAGCTAGGGAACATTGTCTCTCAACTATGTTATAGAGTGTAGTACTACATTTCAGTGAAGTGTAAGGCTTTCCAAAGCTGCCAAACGTGTTTCTTTCTCTATTTCAATGGTATTCTGCCTTGTATAACACACATTTACCACTCTAGTCTCCTTTAAATAAAGAATAAAGATTCATACAGTGTTTCCTGTAATCTTAACTGGAATTAAGGATTTCCCGGATCTTAGATACCTTTTCTACACTAAGAACTGACTTGGAGGATCTCTTTCAGCTGTTCTAAACAAGTTCTCATCTGTTTACAGTCATTTTCACTGAATTATTCATGTTTTCATGTAGTTTCCTATATTCTGCCTTCTGGTCCAAGTATAAGCTTTGCCCACTTTATCAAACAACTTCCTACACACTGTTATGAACTGAGGGAGCTAGGGAACATTGTCTCTCAACTGTGTTATAGAGTGTAGTACTACATTTCAGTGAAGTGTAAGGCTTTCCAAAGCTGCCAAACGTGTTTCTTTCTCTATTTCAATGGTATTCTGCCTTGTATAACACACATTTACCACTCTAGTCTCCTTTAAGTAAAGAATATAGGATTCATACAGTGTTTCATGTGATCTTAACTGGAATTAAGGATTTTCCGGATTTAGCTACCTTTTCTACACTAAGAACTGACTTGGAGAATCTCTTTCAGCTGTTCTAAACAAGTTCTCATCTGTTTACAGTTATTTTCACTGAATTATTCATGTTTTCATGTAGTTTCCTATATTCTGCCTTCTGGTCCAAGTATAAGCTTTGCCCACTTTATCAAACAACTTCCTACACAATGTTATGAACTGAGGCAGCTTGAGACCATTGTCTCTCAACTGTGTTATAGAGTGTAGTACTACATTTCAGTGAAGTGTAAGGCTTTCCAAAGCTGCCGAACGTGTTTCTTTCTCTATTTCAATGGTATTCTGCCTTGTATAACACACATTTACCACTCTAGTCTCCTTTAAGTAAAGAATATAGGATTCACACAGTGTTTCATGTGATCTTAACTGGAATTAAGGGTTTCCCTTATCTTAGCTACCTTGTCTACACTAAGAACTGACTTGGAGATTCTCTTTCAGCTGTTCTGAACAAGTTCTCCACTGTTTACAGTCATTTTCACTGAATTAATCATCTTTTCATGTAGTTTCCTATATTCTGCCTTCTGGTCCAAGTATAAGCTTTGCTAACGTTATCAAACAACTTCCAACACACTGTTATGAACTGAGGCAGCTCGGGAACATTGTCTCTAAAATGGGTTATAGAGTGTAGTACTACATTTCAGTGAAGTGTAAGGCTTTCCTAGTTTCCTATATTCTGCCTTCTCGCCCAAGTATAAGTTTTGCCCACTTTATCAAACAACTTCCTACACACTGTTATGAACTGAGGGAGCTAGGGAACATTGTCTCTCAACTGTGTTATAGAGTGTGGTACTACATTTCAGTGAAGTGTAAGACTTTCCAAAGCTGCCGAACGTGTTTCTTTCTCCATTTCAATGGTATTCTGCCTTATATAACACACATTTACCACTCTAGTCTCCTTTAAGTAAAGAATATAGGATTCACACAGTGTTTCATGTGATCTTAACTGGAATTAAGGATTTTCTTTATTTAGCTACCTTTTCTACACTAAGAACTGACTTGGAGGATCTCTTTCAGCTGTTCTAAATAAGTTCTCATCTGTTTACAGTCATTTTCACTGAATTATTCATGTTTTCATGTAGTTTCCTATATTCTGCCTTCTGGTCCAAGTATAAGCTTTGCCCACTTTATCAAACAACTTCCTACACACTGTTATGAACTGAGGGAGCCAGGGAACATTGTCTCTTAACTGTGTTATAGAGTGTAGTACTACATTTCAGTGAAGTGTAAGGCTTTCCAAAGCTGCCAAACGTGTTTCTTTCTCTATTTCAATGGTATTCTGCCTTGTATAACACACATTTACCACTCTAGTCTCCTTGAAGTAAAGAATATAGGATTCATACAGTGTTTCATGTGATCTTAACTGGAATTAAGGATTTTCCGGATTTAGCTACCTTTTCTACACTAAGCACTGACTTGGAGAATCTCTTTCAGCTGTTCTAAACAAGTTCTCATCTGTTTACAGTCATTTTCACTGAATTGTTCATGTTTTCATGTAGTTTCCTATATTCTGCCTTCTGGTCCAAGTATAAGCTTTGCCCACTTTATCAAACAACTTCCTACACAATGTTATGAACTGAGGCAGCTTGAGACCATTGTCTCTCAACTGTGTTATAGAGTGTAGTACTACATTTCAGTGAAGTGTAAGGCTTTCCAAAGCTGCCAAACGTGTTTCTTTCTGTATTTCAATGGCATTCTGCCTTTATAACACACATTTACCACTCTAGTCTTCTTAAGGTAAAGAATATAGGATTCATACAGTGTTTCATGTCATCTTACTTGAATTAAGGATTTCCCGGGTCTTAGCTACCTTTTCTACACTAAGAACTGACTTGGAGAATCTCTTTCAGCTGTTCTATAAAAGTTCTCATCTGTTTACCGTCATTTTCACTGAATTATTCAGGTTTTCATGTAGTTTCCTATATTCTGCCTTCTGGTCCAACTATAAGCTTTGCCCACTTTATCAAACAACTTCCTACACACTGCTATGAACTGTGGCAGCTCGGGAACATTGTCTTTCAACTGTGTTATAGAGTGTAGTACTACATTTCAGTGAAGTGTAAGGCTTTCCAAAGCTGCCGAACGTGTTTCTTTCTCTATTTCAATGGTATTCTGCCTTGTATAACACACATTTACCACTCTAGTCTCCTTTAAGTAAAGAATATAGCATTCATACAGTGTTTCATGTGATATTAACTCGAATTAAGGATTTACCGGATCTTAGCTACCTTTTCTACACTAAGAACTGACTTGGAGAATCTCTTTCAGCTGTTCTAAACAAGTTCTCATCTGTTTACAGTCATTTTCTCTGAATTATCCATGTTTTCATGTAGTTTCCTATATTCTGCCTTCTGGCCCAAGTATAAGCTTTGCCCACTTTATCAAACAACTTCCTACACACTGTTATGAACTGAGGGAGCTAGGGAACATTGTCTCTCAACTGCGTTATAGAGTGTGGTACTACATTTCAGTGAAGTGTAAGGCTTTCCAAAGCTGCCGAACGTGTTTCTTTCTCCATTTCAATGGTATTCTCCCTTATATAACACACATTTACCACTCTAGTCTCCTTTAAGTAAAGAATATAGGATTCATACAGTGTTTCATGTGATCTTAACTGGAATTAAGGATTTTCCGGATTTAGCTACCGTTTCTACACTAAGAACTGACTTGGAGAATCTGTTTCAGCTGTTCTAAACAAGTTCTGATATGTTTACAGTTATTTTCACTGAATTATTCATGTTTTCATGTAGTTTCCTATATTCTGCCTTCTGGTCCAAGTATAAGCTTTGCCCACTTTATCAAACAACTTCCTACACAATGTTATGAACTGAGGCAGCTTGAGACCATTGTCTCTCAACTGTGTTATAGAGTGTAGTACTACATTTCAGTGAAGTGTAAGGCTTTCCAAAGCTGCCGAACGTGTTTCTTTCTCTATTTCAATGGTATTCTGCCTTATATAACACACATTTACCACTCTAGTCTCCTTTAAGTAAAGAATATAGGATTCATACTGTGTTTCATGTGATCTTAACTGGAATTAAGGATTTTCCGGATTTAGCTACCTTTTCTACACTAAGAACTGACTTGGAGAATCTCTTTCAGCTGTTCTAAACAAGTTCTCATCTGTTTACAGTTATTTTCACTGAATTATTCATGTTTTCATGTAGTTTCCTATATTCTGCCTTCTGGTCCAAGTATAAGCTTTTCCCACTTTATCAAACAACTTCCTACACAATGTTATGAACTGAGGCAGCTTGAGAACATTGTCTCTCAACTGTGTTATAGAGTGTAGTACTACATGTCAGTGAAGTGTAAGGCTTTCCAAAGCTGCCGAACGTGTTTCTTTCTCTATTTCAATGGTATTCTGCCTTGTATAACACACATTTACCACTCTAGTCTCCTTTACGTAAAGAATATAGGATTCACACAGTGTTTCATGTGATCTTAACTGGAATTAAGGGTTTCCCTTATCTTAGCTACCTTGTCTACACTAAGAACTGACTTGGAGATTCTCTTTCAGCTGTTCTGAACAAGTTCTCCACTGTTTACAGTCATTTTCACTGAATTAATCATCTTTTCATGTAGTTTCCTATATTCTGCCTTCTGGTCCAAGTATAAGCTTTGCTAACGTTATCAAACAACTTCCAACACACTGTTATGAACTGAGGCAGCTCGGGAATATTGTCTCTCAACTGCGTTATAGAGTGTAGTACTACATTTCAGTGACGTGTAAGGCTTTCCAAAGCTGCCGAACGTGTTTCTTTATCTATTTCAATGGTATTCTGCCTTGTATAACACACATTTACCACTCTAGACTCCTTTAAGTAAAGAATATAGGATTCATACAGTGTTTCATGTGATCTTAACTGGAATTAAGGATTTCCCTTATCTTAGCTACCTTTTCTAAATTAAGAACTGACTTGGAGATTCTCTTTCCGCTGTTCTAAAGAAGTTCTCATCTGTTTACAGTCATTTTCACTGAATTATTCATGTTTTCATGTAGTTTCCTATATTCTGCCTTCTGGCCCAAGTATAAGCTTTGCCCACTTTATCAAACAACTTCCTACACACTGTTATGAACTGAGGCAGCTCGGGAACATTGTCTCTAAAATGGGTTATAGAGTGTAGTACTACATTTCAGTGAAGTGTAAGGCTTTCCTAGTTTCCTATATTCTGCCTTCTCGCCCAAGTATAAGTTTTGCCCACTTTATCAAACAACTTCCTACACACTGTTATGAACTGAGGGAGCTAGGGAACATTGTCTCTCAACTGTGTTATAGAGTGTGGTACTACATTTCAGTGAAGTGTAAGACTTTCCAAAGCTGCCGAACGTGTTTCTTTCTCCATTTCAATGGTATTCTGCCTTATATAACACACATTTACCACTCTAGTCTCCTTTAAGTAAAGAATATAGGATTCACACAGTGTTTCATGTGATCTTAACTGGAATTAAGGATTTTCTTTATTTAGCTACCTTTTCTACACTAAGAACTGACTTGGAGGATCTCTTTCAGCTGTTCTAAACAAGTTCTCATCTGTTTACAGTCATTTTCACTGAATTATTCATGTTTTCATGTAGTTTCCTATATTCTGCCTTCTGGTCCAAGTATAAGCTTTGCCCACTTTATCAAACAACTTCCTACACACTGTTATGAACTGAGGGAGCCAGGGAACATTGTCTCTTAACTGTGTTATAGAGTGTAGTACTACATTTCAGTGAAGTGTAAGGCTTTCCAAAGCTGCCAAACGTGTTTCTTTCTCTATTTCAATGGTATTCTGCCTTGTATAACACACATTTACCACTCTAGTCTCCTTGAAGTAAAGAATATAGGATTCATACAGTGTTTCATGTGATCTTAACTGGAATTAAGGATTTTCCGGATTTAGCTACCTTTTCTACACTAAGCACTGACTTGGAGAATCTCTTTCAGCTGTTCTAAACAAGTTCTCATCTGTTTACAGTCATTTTCACTGAATTGTTCATGTTTTCATGTAGTTTCCTATATTCTGCCTTCTGGTCCAAGTATAAGCTTTGCCCACTTTATCAAACAACTTCCTACACAATGTTATGAACTGAGGCAGCTTGAGACCATTGTCTCTCAACTGTGTTATAGAGTGTAGTACTACATTTCAGTGAAGTGTAAGGCTTTCCAAAGCTGCCGAACGTGTTTCTTTCTGTATTTCAATGGCATTCTGCCTTTATAACACACATTTACCACTCTAGTCTTCTTAAGGTAAAGAATATAGGATTCATACAGTGTTTCATGTCATCTTACTTGAATTAAGGATTTCCCGGGTCTTAGCTACCTTTTCTACACTAAGAACTGACTTGGAGAATCTCTTTCAGCTGTTCTATAAAAGTTCTCATCTGTTTACCGTCATTTTCACTGAATTATTCAGGTTTTCATGTAGTTTCCTATATTCTGCCTTCTGGTCCAACTATAAGCTTTGCCCACTTTATCAAACAACTTCCTACACACTGCTATGAACTGTGGCAGCTCGGGAACATTGTCTTTCAACTGTGTTATAGAGTGTAGTACTACATTTCAGTGAAGTGTAAGGCTTTCCAAAGCTGCCGAACGTGTTTCTTTCTCTATTTCAATGGTATTCTGCCTTGTATAACACACATTTACCACTCTAGTCTCCTTTAAGTAAAGAATATAGCATTCATACAGTGTTTCATGTGATCTTAACTCGAATTAAGGATTTACCGGATCTTAGCTACCTTTTCTACACTAAGAACTGACTTGGAGAATCTCTTTGAGCTGTTCTAAACAAGTTCTCATCTGTTTACAGTCATTTTCTCTGAATTATCCATGTTTTCATGTAGTTTCCTATATTCTGCCTTCTGGTCCAAGTATAAGATTTGCCCACTTTATCCAACAACTTCCTACATACACACTGTTATGAACTTAGGCAGCTCGGGAACATTGTCTCTCAACTGTGCTTTAGAGTGTAGTAATACATTTCAGTGAAGTGAAAGGATTTCCAAAGCTGCCGAACGTGATTCTTTCTCTATTTCAATGGAATTCTGCCTTGTATAACACACATTTACCACTCTAGTCTCCTTTAAGTAAAGAATATAGGATTCATACCGTGTTTCATTTGATCTTAACTCAAATTAAGGATTTACCGGATCTTAGCTACCTTTTCTACACTAAGTTCTGACTTTGAGAATCTCTTTGAGCTGTTCTAAACAAGTTCTCATCTGTTTACAGTCATTTTCACTGAATTATCCATGTTTTCATGTAGTTTCCTATATTCTGCCTTCTGGTCCAAGTATAAGCTTTGTCCATTTTATCAAACAACTTCCTACACACTGCTATGAACTGAGGCAGCTCGGGAACATTGTCTCTCAACAGTGTTATAGAGTGTAGTACTACATTTCAGTGAAGTGTAAGGCTTTCCAAAGCTGCCGAACGTGATTCTTTCTCTATTTCAATGGTATTCTGCCTTGTATAACACACATTTACCACTCTAGTCTCCTTTAAGTAAAGAATATGGGATTCATAGAGTGTTTCATATGATCTTAACTAGAATTAAGGATTTACCGGATCTTAGCTACCTTTTCTACACTAAGAACTGACTTGGAGAATATCTTTGAGCTGTTCAAACAAGTTCTCATCTGTTTACAGTCATTTTCTCTGAATTATCCATGTTTTCATGTAGTTTCCTATATTCTGCCTTATGGTAAATGTATAAGCTTTGCCCGCTTTATCAAACAACTTCCTACACACTGTTATGAACTGAGGCAGCTCAGGAACATTGTCTTTAAAATGGGTTATAGAGTGTAGTACTACATTTCAGTGAAGTGTAAGGCTTTCCTAGTTTCCTATATTCTGCCTTCTGGCCCAAGTATAAGTTTTGCCCACTTTATCAAACAACTTCCTACACACTGTTATGAACTGAGGGAGCTAGGGAACATTGTCTCTCAACTGTGTTATAGAGTGTGGTACTACATTTTAGTGAATTGTAAGGCTTTCTAAAGCTGCCGATCGTATTTCTTTCTCTATTTCAATGGTATTCTGCCTTGTATAGCCCACATTTACCACTCTAGTCTCCTTTAAGTAAAGAATATAGGATTTATACAGTGTTTCATGTCATCTTAACTTGAATTAAGGATTTCCCGCTTCTTAGCTACCTTTTCTACACTAAGAACTGACTTGGAGAATCTCTTTCAGCTGTTCTAAACAAGTTCTCATCTCTTTACAGTCATTTTCTCTGAATTATCCATGTTTTCATGTAGTTTCCTATATTCTGCCTTCTTGTCCAAGTTTAAGCTTTGCCGACTCTATCAAACAACTTCCTACACACTGTTAGGAACTGAGGCAGCTCGGGAACATTGTCTCTCAACTGTGTTATAGAGTGTAGTACTACATTTCAGTGAAGTGGAAGGCTTTCCAAAGCTGCCGAACGTGTTTCTTTCTCTATTTCAATGGTATTCTGCCTTGTATAACACATATTTACCACTCTAGTCTCCTTTAAGTAAAGAATATAGGATTCATACAGTGTTTCATGTGATCTTAACTCGAATTAAAGATTACCCGGATCTTAGCTACCTTTTCTACACTAAGAACTGACTTGGAGAATCTCTTTGAGCTGTTCTAAACAAGTTCTCATCTGTTTACATTCATTTTCTCTGAATTATCCATGTTTTCATGTAGTTTCCTATATTCTGCCTTCTGGTCCAAGTATAAGCTTTGCCCACTTTATCAAACAACTTCCTACACACTGTTATGAACTGAGGCAGCTCGGGAACATTGTCCCTCAACTGTGCTTTAGAGTGTAGTACTACATTTCAGTGAAGTGTAAGGCTTTCCAAAGATGCCGATCATGATTCTTTCTTTATTTCAATGGTATTCTGCCTTGTATAACACACATTTACCACTCTAGTCTCTTTTAAGTAAAAAATATAGGATTCATACACTGTTTCATGTGATCTTAAGTCGAATTAAGGATTTCCCGGATCTTAACCACCTTTTCTACACTAAGAACTGACTTGGAGAATCTCTTTCAGCTGATCTAAACAAGTTCTCATCTCTTTACAGTCATTTTTTCTGAATTATTCATGTTTTCATGTAGTTTCCTATATTCTGCCTTCTGGTCCAAGGATAAGCTTTGCCCACTTTATCAAACAACTTCCTACACACTGTTATGAACTGAGGCAGCTCAGGAACATTGTCTCTCAACTGTGTTATAGAGTGTAGTACTACATTTCAGTGAAGTGTAAGGTTTTCCAATGCCGCCGAACGTGTTTCTTTCTCTATTTCAATGGTATAATGCCTTGTATGACACACATTTACCACTCTAGTCTCATTTAAGTGAAGAATATAGGATTCATACAGTGTTTCATGTGATCTTAACTAGAATTAAGGATTTCCCGGATCTTAGCTGTAGGAAACTATATGAAAACATGAATAATTCAGAGAAAATGACTGGAAACAGATGAGACCTCGTTTAAAAGAGCTGAAAGAGATTTGCCAAGTCAGTTCTTAGTGTAGAAAAGGTAGCTAAGATCCGGGAAATCCTCAGTTCTAGTTCAGATCACATGAAACACTGTATGAATCCTATATTGTTAACTTAAAGGAGCTTAGAGTGGTAAATGTGTGTCATACAAGGCAGAATTCCATTGAAATAGAGAAAGAAACACGTTCGGCAGCTTTGGAAAGCCTTTCACTTCAATGTAATGTAGTACAACACTCTATAACATAGTTGAGTGACAATGTTCCCAAGCTGCTTCTGTTCATAACAGTGTGTAGGAAGTTGTTTGTACATGTGGGCAAAGCTTATACTTGGACAAGAAGGCAGAATATAGGAAACTACATGGAAATGTGAATAATTCAGAGAAAATGATTGGAAACAGATGAGAACTTGTTTAAAAGAGCTGAAAGAGATTCTCCAAGTCAGTTCTTAGTGTAGAAAAGGTAGCTAAGATCCGGGAAACCCTTAGTTCGAGTTCAGATCACATGAGATACTGTATGAATCCTATATTGTTTACTTGAAGTTGCCTAGAGTGGTAAATGTGTGTCATAGAAGGCAGAATAACATTGAAATAGAGAAAGAAACACGTTCGGCAGCTTTGGAAAGCCTTACACTTCATGGCAATGTAGTACTACACCCTAGTTCAGAGACAATGTTCCTGAGCTGCTTCTGTTCATAACAGCTTGGAGGAAGTTCTTTGTACATGTGGGCAAAGCTTATACTTGGACAAGAAGGCAGAATATAGGAAACTACATGGAAACATGAATAATTCAGGAAAATGACTTTAAACATATGAGAACTCGTTTCGAACAGCTGAAGGAGATTCTCCAAGTCAGTTCGTACTGTAGAAAGGTATCTAAGCTCCAAGAAATCCATAATTAGAGTTTAGAGAACATGAAACATTATATGAATCCTATATTTTTTACTTATTGGAGCCTAGAACTTTACATGTATGTCACACAAAGCTTGAAAGAGAGAAATAAGCAAATTAAGCAGCGTTGGAAAGCCCTAAAGTTCACTTAATGTAGCATTACACTCTATAACATAATGGAGAGAAAATGTTCCCGAGATTTTCAGGTTTATAACTATGTTTAAGTAATTGTTTGTCCATGTTCCCTATGCTTGTACCTGGACCAGAAGGCCTAATGTTAGAACCTATGAGAAAACATCAGTAATTCTGGGAAAATAACAGTAAATAGATGAGAACTCGCATAGAACATGTATAAAACACTTCTCCAAGTCTGTTAGTTTAAAAAAAGGTATCTATGTTCCAAGAAATTCTTAATTAGAGTTCCGATCACATGAAACAGTTTACAAATCATATATTGTTTACTTAAAGGAGCCTGGAATGGTAAATATGTGTTATACAAGGCAGAATACCATTGAAATAGAGAAAGGAACACGTTCGGCAGCATTGGAAAGCCTTACACTTCACTGCAATGTAGTACTACACTCTATAACATAGTTGAGAGACACTGTTCCCGAGCTGCTTCTGTTCATAACAGTGTGGAGGAAGTTGTTTTTTCATGTAGGCATAGCTTATACTTGGACAAGAAGGCAGAATATAGGAAACTACATGAAAACATGAAATATTCAGAGAAAATGACTGCAAACTGATGAGAACTCATTTAGAACAGCAGAAAGAGATTCTCCAAGTCAGTTCTTAGTGTAGAAAAGGTAGCTAAGATCCGGGAAATCCTTAGTTCGAGTTAAGATCACATGAAACAATGTATAAGTCCTATATTGTTTACGTAAAGGAAATTGGAATGGTAAATGTGTGTCCTACAAGGCAGAATACCATAGAAATAGAGAAAGAAACAAGTTAGGCAGCTTTGGAAAGCCTACACTTCACTGCAATGTAGTATTACACTCTATAACATAGTTGAGAGACAATGTTCCCGAGGTTTTCAGGTTCATAACAATGTTTAGGTAGTTGTTTGTCCTTCTTCCCAATGCTTATACCTGGACAAGAAGGCCTAATGTTAGATACTATGCGAAAACATCAATAATTCTGGGAAAATAACAGTAAATAGATGAGAACTCGCAGAGAACATGTATAAAACACTTCTCCAAGTCTGTTGTTAGTTTCAAAAAGGTATCTAGGATCCAGGAAATCCTTAATTAGAGTTCAGATCACATGAAACAGTATATAAATCCTGTATTGTTTACTTAAATTAGCCTGAAATGGTAAATGTGTGTCATACAAGGCAGAATACCATTGAAATAGAGAAAGAAACACCTTAGGCAGCTTTGGAAAGCCTTACACTTCACTGCAATGTAGTATTACACTCTGTAACATAGTTGAGAGACAATGTTCCCGAGGTTTTCAGGTTCATAACAGTGTTTAGGTAGCTGTTTGTCCATGTTACCAATGCTTATACCTTGCCCAGAAGGCCTAATGTTAGAAACTATGAGAAAACATCAGTAATTCTGGGAAAATAACGGTAAATAAATGAGAACTCGCATAGAACATGGATAAAACACTTCTCCAAGTCTGTTGTTAGTTTATGAAAGGTATCTACGATCCCGGAAATACTTAATTACAGTTCAGATCACATGAAACAGTGTATAAATCCCATATTGTTTACTGAAAGGAGCCTGGAAGGGTAAATGTGTGTCATACAAGGCAGAATACCAATGAAATAGAGAAAGAAACACGATAGGTATCTTTGGAAACCCTTACACTTCACTGCAATGTAGTATTACACTCTACAACATAGTTGAGAGACAATGTTCCCGAGCTGCTTTTGTTCATAACAGTGTGTAGGAAGTTGTTTGTATATGTGGCAAAGCTTATACATGAACAAGTAGGCATAATATAGGAAACTACAAGAAAAAATGAATAATTCATAGAAAATGTCAGTAAATAGATGAGAACTCATTTAGAAAAGCCGAAACAGATTATCCAAGTCAGTTCTTAGTGTAGAAAGGTATCTAAGATTCAAGAAATCCATAATTAGAGTTTAGAGAACATGAATCATTATATGAATCCTATATTTTTTACTTATTGGAGCCTAGAACTTTACATGTATGTCACACAAAGCTTGAAAGAGAGAAATAAGCAAATTAAGCAGCTTTGGAAAGCCCTAAAGTTCACTTAATGTAGCTTTACACTCTATAACATAATTGAGAGAAAATGTTCCCAAGGTTTTCAGGTTCATAACTATGTTTAGGTAGTTGTTTGTCTATGTTCCCAATGCTTATACCTGGACCAGAAGGCCTACTGTTAGAAACTATGAGAAAACATCAGTAATTCTGGGAATATAACAGTAAATAGATGAGAACTCGCATAGAACATGTATAAAACACTTCTCCAAGTCTGTTGTTAGTTTAAAAAAAGGTATCTGCGATCCAAGAAATCCTTAATTAGAGTTCAGATTACATGAAACAGTGTACAAATCCTATATTGTTTACTTAAAGGATCCCGGAGTGGTAAATGTGTGTCATACAAGGCAGAATACCATTGAAATAGAGAAAGGAACACGTTCGGCAGCTTTGAAAAGCCTTACACTTCACTGCAATGTAGTACTACCCTCTATAATATAGTTGAGAGACAATGTTCCCGAGGTTTTCAGGTTCATAACCGTGTTTATGAAGTTGTTTGTCCATGTTCCCAATGCCTATACCTGGAACTGAGGGCCTAATGTTAGAAACTATGATAAAACATCAGTAATTCTGAGAAAATAACAGTAAATAGATGAGAACTCGCATAGAACATGTATAAAACACTTCTCCAAGTCTGTTGTTAGTTTATAAAAGTTTTATGATCCAGGAAATTCTTAATTCAAGTTCAGATCACATGATACAATGTATGAAACCTATATTGTTTACTTAAAGGAGCCTTCAATGATAAATTTGAGTCATACCAGGCAGAATACCATTGAAATAGAGAAAGAAATATGTTAGGCAGCTTTGGAAAGCCTTACACTTGACTGCAATGTAGTATTACACTCTATAACATGGTTGAGAGACAATGTTCCCGAGGTTTTCAGGTTCAAAACAGTGTTTAGGAAGTTGTTTGTCAATGTTCCCAATGCTTATACCTGGATCAGAAGGCCTATTGTTAGTAACTATGAGAAAAAATCAGTAATTCTGAGAAAATAAAGGTAAATAGATGAGAACTCGCATAGAACATGTATAAAACACTTCTCCAAGTCTGATATTAGTGTATAAAACTATCTATGATCCAGGAAATCCTTAATTAGTGTTCAGATCACAAGAAACAGTATGTAAATCCTATATTGTTTATTTAAAGGAGCCTGGAATTGTAAATTTGTCATACAAGGCAGAATACCATTGTAATAGAGAAAGAAACACGTTAGGCAGCTTTGGAAAGCCTCACACGTCACTTCAATGTAGTATTGCACTCTATAACACAGTTGAGAGACAACATTCCCTAACTTCTTCTGTTCATAACAGTGTGTAGTAAGTTCTTTGTATATGTGGGTAAAGCTTATACATGGACAAGAAGGCATGAAATAGGAAACTACATGAAAACATGAATAGTTCAGAGAAAATGTCAGAAAATAGATGAGAATTCATTTAGAACAGCTCAAACCGATTCTCCAGGTTAGTTCTTAGTGTAGAATAGATATCTAAGATCCAGGAAATCCTTAATTAGATTTCAGATCACATGAAACAGTGTACGAATCCTATATTGTTTACTTAAATGAGCCTAGAAAGATAAAAGTGTGTCATACCAGGCAGAATACCATTGAAATAGAGAAATAAACACATTAAGCAGCTTTGGAAAGCCTTACACTTCACTGAAATATTGTATTACACTCTCTAACATAGTTGAGAGACAATGTTCCCGAGCTTCTTCTGTTCATAACAGTGTGTAAGATGTTGTTTGTTTATGTGGGCAAAGCTTATACGTGGACAAGAAGGCATAATATAGGAAACTACATGAAAACATGAATAGTTCAGAGAAAATGTCAGAAAATAGATGAGAACTCATTTAGAACAGCTCAAAGAGATTCTCCAAGTCAGTTCTTAGTGTAGAAAGGTATCTAAGATCCAGGAAATCCTTAATTAAAGTTCAGATCACATGAAACAGTGTATGAATCCTACATTTTTTACTTATTGGAGCCTAGAACTTTAAATGCATGTCACACAAAGCTTTAAAGAGAGAAATAAGCAAATTTAGAAGCTTTGGAAACCCTTACAGTTCACTGTAATGTACCATTACACTCTATAACATAGTTGAGAGACAATGTTCCCGAGGTTTTCAGGTTCATAACAAAGTTTACGTTGTTGTTTGTCCATGTTCCCAATGCTTATACCTGGACCAGAAGGCCTAATGTTAGAAACTATGAGAAAACATCAGTAATTCTGGGAAAATAACAGTAAATAGATGAGAACCCGAATAGAACATGTATAAAACAATTCTCCAAGTCTGTTGTTAGTTTATCAAAGGTATCTACGATCCAGGAAATCCTTAATTAGAGTTCAGATCACATGAAACAGTGTATAAATCCTATATTGTTTACTTAAAGTAGCTTAAAATGGTAAATGTGTGTCATACAAGGGAGAATACCATTTAAATAGATAAATAAACACATTAAGCCGCTTTGGAAAGCCTTACAATTCACTGCAACCTAGTATTACACTCTTTAACATAGTTGAGAGACAATATTCCTGAGCTTTTGCTGTTCATAACAGTGTGTAGGACTTTGTTTGTATGTCGGTAAAGCTAATATTGGACAAGAAGGCCTAATATAGGAAACTACATGAAAGCATGAATAATTCAGATAAAATGTCAGTAAATAGATGAGAACTCTTTCAGAAGACCTGAAACAGATTCTCCAAGTCAGTTCTTAGTGTAGAAAGGTATCTAAGATCCAGGAAATTCTAAATTAGAGTTCAGATCACATCAAACAGTGGATGAATCCTATATTGTTTACTTAAAGGAGCATGGAATTGTAAATGTTGTCATATAGGCAGAATTCCATTGAAATAGAGAAATAAACACATTATGCAGCTTGTGAAGCGTTACACTTCACTTCAATGTAGTATTACACTCTATAACATAATTGAGAAACAATGTTCCCGAGGTCTTCAGGTTCATAACAGTGTTTAGGTAGTTGTTTGTCCATGTTACCAATGCTTATACCTGGACCAGAAGGCCTAATGTTAGAAACTATGAGAAAACATCAGTAATTTTGGGAAAATAACAGTAAATAGATGAGAACCCGCATAGAACATGTATAAAACACTTCTCTAAGTCTGTTGTTAGTTTATAAAAGTTATCTAAGATCCAGGAAATCCTTAATTAGAGTTCAGATCACATGAAACACTGTATGAATCCTACATTGTTTACTTAAATGATCCTAGAAAGGTAAAAGTGTGTCATACAGGCAGAATACCATTGAAATAGAGAAAGAAACACGTTTGGCAGCTTTGGAAAGCCTTACACTTCACTGCAATGTAGTATTACACTCTAACATAGTTGAGAGACAATGTTCCCGACCTTCTACTGTTCATAACAGTATGTAGGACATTGTTTGCATATGGGGGCAAAGCTTATGCGTAGACAAGAAGGCCTAAAAAAGGAAACAAAATGAAAACATGAATAATTTGAGTAAATGACAGTATATAGATGAGAACTAGTTTAGAACAGGTGAAACAGATTTTCCAATCAGTTCTTAGTGTAGAAAAGGGATCTAACATCAAGGAATTCCTTAATTCAAGTTTAGAGCACATGAAACAGTGTATGAATCCTATATATTTAACTTATTGGAGCATAGAACGTTAAATGTATGTCACACAAAGCTTGAAAGACAGAAATAATCAAATTAAGCAGCTTTGGAAAGCCTTACAGTTCACTGTAATTTAGCATTACACTCTATACCATAGTTGAAAGACAATGTTCCTGAGCCTTTTCTGTTCATAACAGTGTGTAGGAAGTTGTTTGTATATGTGGGCAAAGCTTATATTGGACAAGAAGGCCTAATATAGGAAATTACATGAAAACATGAATAATTCATAGAAAATATCAATAAATTGATGAGAACTCTTTCAGAAGAGCTGAAACAGATTCTCCAAGTCAGTTCTTAGTGTAGAAAGGTATCTAAGATCCAGGAAATTCTAAATTAGAGTTCAGATCATATCCAACAGTGTATGAATCCTATATTGTTTACTTAAAGGAGCCTGGAATGGTAAATGTTGTCATACAAGCGGAATTCCATTGAAAGAGAGAAAAAAAGACATTATGCTGCTTGTGAAGCCTTACACTTCACTGCAATGAACAATAGTATTACACTCTATCACATAGTTGAGAGACAATGTTCCCGAGCTTCTTCTGTTCATAACAGTGTGTAGGAAGTTGTTTGTATATGTGGGTAAAGCTTATACTTAGAAAATAAGGCATAATATTTGAAACTATATGAAAACATGAATAATTCAGAATAAATGACAGTAAATAGATGAGAACTCGTTTAGAGCAGCTGAAACAGATTCTCCAAGTCAGTTCTTAGTGTAAAAAGATCCAAGAAATTCTTAATTAGAGTTGAGAGCACATGAAACACTGTATGAATCCTATGTTGTTTACTTAAAGGAGCCTAGAAAGGTAAATGTTGTCATACAGGCAGAATTCCATTGAAATAGAGAAATAAACACATTATGCAGCTTGTGAAGCCTTACACTTAATGTAGTATTACACTCTATAACATAGTTTAGAGACAATGTTCCCGAGGTTTACAGGTTCATAACAGTGTGAACTCGCATTCAACATGTATAAAACACTTCTCCAATTCTGTTGTTCATTTATAAAAGGTATCTATCATCTAGGAAATGATTAATTAGAGTCGAGATCACATGAAACATTGTAAGACACCTATATTGTTTATTTAAAGGAGCCTAGAACAATAAATGTGTGTCATACAAGGTAGAGTGCCATTGAAATAGAGAAAGAAACACATTAAGCAGCTTTGGAAAGCCTTATACATCACTGCAATGTAGGATTACACTCTATAACGTAGTTGAGAGACAATGTTCCCGAGCTTGTTCTGTTCATAACAGTGTGTAGGAAGTTGTTTGTATATGTGGGCTATACTTTTACTTGGACAAGAAGGCCTACTATAGGAAACTACAAGAAAACATGAATAATTCAGAGAAAATGTCAGTAAATACATGAGAACTCATTTAGAACAGCTGAAAAAAATTTACCAAGTCAGATTTTAGTGTAGAAAAGTTATCTAAGACCCAGGAAATGCTTAATTAGAGTTAAGAGCACATTAATCAGTTTATGAAACACTTTTGTTTACTTAAAATAACCTAGAACTTTACATGTGTGTCACACAAGGCTTGAAAGAGAGAAATAAGCAAATTGAGCAGCTTTGGAAAGCCTTACAGATCACTGTAATGTAGCATTACAATCTATAACATAGTTGATAGACAATGTTCCCTAGCTTCTTCTGTTCATAACAGTGTGTAGGAAGTTGTTTGTATATGTGGGCTATGCTTATACTTGGACAAGTATGCCAAATATAGGAAACTACTTGAAAACATGAATAATTCAAAGAAAATGTCAGTAAATACATGAGAACTCATTTAGAACAGGTGAAACAGATTCTCCAAGACAGTTATTAGTGTAGAAAAGTTATCTAACATCCAGGAATTCCTTAATTCGAGTTGAGAGTTCATTAAACAGTGTATGAATCCTTTATTTCTTACTTAAAGGAGCCTAGAACTTTAAATGTATGTCACACAAAGCTTGCAAGAGAGAAATAAGAAAATTAAGTCGCTTTGGAAAGCCTTACGCTTCACTTATGTATCATTAAACTCTATAACATAGTTGAGATACAATGTTCTCGAGCTTGTAATGTTCATAACGGTGTTTAGGTAGTTGTCCATGTTCCCAATGCTTATACCTGGACTAATATTAGAAACTACAAGAAAACATCAGTAATTCTGGGAAAATACCAGTAAATAGATGAGAACTCGCATAGAACATGTATAAAACACTTCTCCAAGTCTGTTGTTAGTCTATAAAAGGTATCTATGATCCAGGAAATGCTTAATTAGAGTCAAGATCACATGAAACCGTGTATGAAACCTATATTGTTCACTTAAAGGAGCCTAGAACGATAAATGTGTGTCATACAAGGCAGAATGCCATTGAAATAGAGAAAGAAAAACATTAAGCAGCTTTGGAAAGCCTTACACTTCACTGCAATGTAGGATTTACACTCTATAACAAAGTTGAGAGACAATGTTCCCGAGCTTCTTCTGTTCATAACAGTGTGTAGAAAGTTGTTTGTATATGTGGGCTATACTTTTACTTGGACAAGAAGGCCTACTATAGGAAACTACAAGAAAACATGAATAATTCAGAGAAAATGTCAGTAAATACATGAGAACTCGTTTAGAACAGCTGAAACAGATTTACCAAGTCAGATTTTAGTGTAGAAAAGTTATCTAAGACCCAGGAAATGCTTAATTAGAGTTAAGAGCACATTAATCAGTGTATGAAACCATTTTTGTTTACTTAAAATAACCTAGAACTTTACATGTGTGTCACACAAGGCTTGAAAGAGAGAAATAAGCAAATTGAGCAGCTTTGGAAAGCCTTACAGATCACTGTAATGTAGCATTACAATCTATAACATAGTTGATAGACAATGTTCCCTAGCTTCTTCTGTTCATAACAGTGTGTAGGAAGTTGTTTGTATATGTGGGCTATGCTTATACTTGGACAAGTATGCCAAATATAGGAAACTACTTGAAAACATGAATAATTCAAAGAAAATGTCAGTAAATACATGAGAACTCATTTAGAACAGGTGAAACAGATTCTCCAAGACAGTTATTAGTGTAGAAAAGTTATCTAACATCCAGGAATTCCTTAATTCGAGTTGAGAGTTCATTAAACAGTGTATGATTCCTTTATTTCTTACTTAAAGGAGCCTAGAACTTTAAATGTATGTCACACAAAGCTTGCAAGAGAGAAATAAGCAAATTAAGTCGCTTTGGAAAGCGTTACGCTTCACTGAAATGTATCATTAAACTCTATAACATAGTTGAGAGACAATGTTCTCGAGCTTTTCAGGTTCATAACAGTGTTTAGGTAGTTGTTTGTCCATGTTCCCAATGCTTATACCTGGACAAGAAGGACTAATGTTAGAAACTACATCAAAACATCAGTAATTCTTGGAAAATATCAGTAAGTAGATGAGAACTCGCTTACAACATGTATAAAACACTTCTCCAAATCTGTTGTTAGTCTATAAAAGGTATCTATGATCCAGGAAATGCTTAATTTGAGTCAATATCACATTGAACAGTGTATGAAACATATACTGTTTACTTAAAGGAGCCTAGAATGGTAAATGTGTGTCATACAACCTTGAAATAGAGAAATAAGCGAATTGAGCAGCTTTGGAAATCCTTACAGATCACTGTAATGTAGCATTACACTCTATAACATAGTTGAGGGACAATGTTCTCAAGGTTTTCCTGTTTATAACAGTGTGTATGAAGTTGTTTGTATATGTGGGCTATGCTTATACTTCAACAAGTTGGCCTAATATAGGAAACTACTTGAAAACATGAATAATTCAGAGAAAATATCAGTAAATACATGAGAACTCAATTAGAACAGGTGAAACAGATTCTCCAAGACAGTTGTTAATGTAGAAAAGGTATCTCACATCCTGGAATTCCTTAATTCGAGTTGAGAGCTCATTAAACAGTGTATGAATCCTTTATTTCTTACTTAAAGGAGCCTAGAACTTTAAATGTATGTCACACAAAGCTTGAAATAGAGAAATAAGCCAATTAAGTAGCTACGGAAAGCCTTACACTTTACTGAAATGTATAATTAAACTCTATAACATATTGATAGTTGAGAGACAATGTTCTTGAGCTTTTCAGGTTCATAACAGTGTTTAGGTAGCTGTTTGTCCATGTTCCCAATGCTTATACCTGGACAAGAAGGACTAATGTTAGAAACTACAAGAAAACATCAGTAATTCTGGGAAAATAACAGAAAATAGATGTGAACTCACAGAGAACATGTATAAAACACTTCTGCAACTCTGTTGTTAGTTTATAAAAGGTATCTACGATCCAGGAAATCCTTCATTGAGCAGCTGGAAAAAGCCTTACAGTTCACTGCATTGTAGCATTGAACACTATAACATAGTTGAGAGACAATGTTCCAGAACTTCTCAGGTTCATAACCGTGTGTAGGAAGTTGTTTTTCCATATCCCCAATGCTTATACTTTGACAACAAGGCCTAATATTGGGAACTACAAGAAAATATCAGTAATTCAGGGAAAATAACATTAAATAGATGAGTACTCGCATAGAACATGTAGAAAACACTTCTCCAAGTCTGTTGTTTGTGTATAAAAAGAATCTAAGATCCAGGAAATCCTTATTACAGTAAAGAGTTGAGAAATCAGCTGACAATCGTATAGGTGCTCCTTTATAGGTAACTACCTTCTTTGCTCTTGCTGCTTTTAATATTCTCTCTTTGCCTTTGGCTCTTGGAATTTTAATTATGATTTGTCTTGGTTTGGTCCTCTTTGGATTCCTTTTGTTTGTAGTTCTGTGTGCTTCCTGGACTTGTAAGTCTAATTCTTTCACCAGATGGGGGAAGTTTTCTGTCACTATTTCTTTCAGAATGTTTTCGATATCTTGCTCTCTCTCATCTTCCGGGACCCCCATAATTCTGATGTTGGTTCGCTTGAAGTTGCCCAGAGGTTTCTTACATTATGTTCAATTTTCTGGATTCTCTTGCCTTCTAGGTTCTGTGGAGGAGTGTCTTCTGGCTCTTTACGTTCCAAATCTTTGACTTGATTCTTTTGATCTTCCATTCTGTTTTTAGGACTCTCTATAATATTTTTTTATTTCAGACAATGTATTCTTTATTTCTTGTTGATCCCTTATCATTTCTTTTTGATCCCTTATCATTTCTTATTGATTCCTTATTAATTGTAGTTGATCTCTTTTCATATCCTCATAGGTCTTATCAATCTTTTCTAGGAAATTCTTGAAAAACTTTATAAGCGTAGATTTGAACTCTATGTCCAGTCGTTTTTTGTCCTCCATTTCTTTCATTTGTAATCTATTTTGTTGTCGCATTTCCCAGCTACAGATGGGATGGCATTTCAGGGTGGAGCCTACAGCCTTGGCTTCCGTCAGCCCCGTGGCTCCTGGGTCTCAGAGTCCTTCAGTCCACGCTGCAAGTGCCTCTGAGAGAAAGGTGCCCTTGATTTTCGCCTGCTACCAATCAGTCTAGGCTTTCGCCAAATGAGCCCGGTATTGGGGTTCAGTTCAGTTGGAAGTGGAGCTGGAGGTGGCATTCAGAGCAGTCTGGAGCCCCAGTCTCCTTTCTGCCAGGGCAATCCCACGGCACAGCCAACCATCCCTTCTCTGTGCACAATGTGCAAGCCACCGGGACCTCCTTTTGCCGTTCCCCCAAGGATCCGCCTCGCAGCCCAGCTTCCTATGGATGAGCCTGGGTCCCCGGGATCTGGCCTAGAACTGGGGTTCAGAGCAATCGGAACTGGGGACCAGCACAGTTGGAGCTTTTATCTCCTTCCTGCAAGGGAATGCCAGCCAGGCACTCAGCCTCCCTCCTCTCTAGCTCCATCCTCTCCGGCTCCATCCTCTCTGCAAGCGCGGCATGTCTCCGTACCTTAGGCTTTTACAACTCCTCTGCACTTCCTTCTGGTTTTCTCCTTACTTCTCGCTGTAGAATTTCCAGTCAATCGACTTTCCTATAGTTCTGGGTAATGTCCATTTTATATTTTAGTTGTATTTTATTGAAATTGTTGGGTGAGGATGCGGCTAGGTGTCTACCTGAGCAGCCATCTTGGATTCTACAGGAACCTAGAAGTTTAAATGTGTGTCACACAAGGCTTGAAAGAGAGAAATAAGCACAATTAAGCAGCTGGAGAAAGCCTTACACTTCACTGCAATGTAGCATTGAACTCTATAACATAGTTGAGAGACAATGTTCCAGAGCATCTCAGGTTCATAACCATGTGTAGAAAGTTGTTTGTCCATATCCCCAATGCTTATACTTTGACAACAAGGCCTAATGTTGGAAACTACAAGAAAATATCATTAATTCAGGGAAAATAACATTAAATAGATGAGAACTCACATATTACATGTAGAAAACACTTCTCCAAGTCTGTTGTTTGTGTATAAAAGGAATCGAAGATCCATGAAATCCTTATTACAGTAAAGAGCTCATTAAACAGTGTATGAAATCTCTATTATTTGTTAATCGAGCCTAGAAGTGTAAATGTGTGTCATACAAAGCAAATATCCTTGAAATAGATAAATAAGCACATTTCAGCATCTTTGGAAAGCCTTACACATCACTGATATGTAGTATTAAACTCTATAATATAGGTGAGATACAATGTTCCTGAGCTTCTCAGGTTGTTAACAGCGTGAGAACTCGCGTGTAATATGTAGGAAACACTTCTCCAAGTAAGTTGTTTGTGTAGAAAGGTATTTAACATCCAGGAAATCCTTAATTAGAGTTAAGAGCACATGAAACAGTGTATGCAGACTTTTTATTTAATTAAAGTACCGTGGAACTGTAAATGTGTGCCATGCAAGACAGAATATCCTTTAAATAGAGAAATAAGCACATTTAAGCAGCTTTGGAAAGCCTTTGACTTCACTGTAATGTCGCAATAAACTCTAAAACATAGTTGAGAGACAATGTTCCAGAGCTTCTCAGGTTCAACACAGTGTTTAGGTATTTGTTTGTCCATGTTCCCAATGCATATACTTGGACAAGAAGGCATAATATTGGAAACTAGAAGAAAACAGTAATTCAGAGAAAATAACAGTAAATAGATGAGAACTCGCATAGAACATGTAGAAAACAATTCTCCAAGTCAGTTGTTAGGGTAGAAAAGGTATCTAAGATCCAGGAAAACCTTAATTACACTAAAGAGATCATTAAACAGTGTATGAAACCAATAAACCAAAAAAACCCACATAATTATAAAGGTATGTCATACAAGACAGAAATCCTTGAAATAGAGAAATAAACATATTTAAGTAGCTTTGGAAACCCTTACACTTAACTGAAATGTAGCAATAAATTCTATAACAGAGTTGAAAGACAATATTCCCTCACCCTAACCATAACCCTAGCCCTAACCCTAACCCTAATCCTAACCCTAACCCTAACCCTAACCCTAACCCTAGCCCTAACCGTAACCCTAGTTCTAACCCTAAACCTAACCCTAATCCTAACCCTAGCCCTAACCCTAACCCTAGCCCTAACCATAACCCTAGCTTCCCAGCTTCATAACAGTGTGTAGCAAGTTGTTTGTCCTTGTGCGCAATGCTTATATTTGGATAAGAAGGCCTAATATATGAAACTACAAGAAAAAATGAGTAATACAGAGAAATCAACAGTAAATAGATGAGACCTCACATAAAACAGCTGAAACAGATTTCTACAAGTCAGTTATTAGTAGAGAAAGCGATCTAAGACCCAGGCAATCTTTAATTAAATGGAGCAGCACATTAAACAGTGTATGAAACCTCTATTATTTTCTTAAGGTAGCCTAGAACTTTAAATGTGTGTCACACAAGGCTTGAAAGAGAGAAATAAGCACAATTAAGCAGCTTTGGAAATCCTTAGACTTTACTGCATTGTAGCATTAAACTCTAAAACATAGTTGAGAGACAATGTTTCCAAGCTTCTCTGGTTCATAACAGTGTGCAGGAAGTTGTTTGTACATGTGGGCAATGCTTATACTTGGACAAGAAGGCCTAATATAGGAAACTACATGAAAACATGAATAATTCAGAGAAAATGACAGTAAATAGATGAGAACTCGTTTAGAACAGGTGAAACAGATTCTCCAAGTCAGTTGTTAGTATAGAAAAGGTATCTAATATCCAGGAATTCCTTAATTAGAGTTAAGAGCACATTAAACAGTGTATGAATCCCATATTATTTACTTAAAGGAGCCCAGATCTTTAAATATGTGTCACACAAGGCTTGAAAGAGAGAAATAAGCACAATTAAGCAACTGGAGAAAGCCTTAGACTTCACTACAATGTAGCATTGAACTCTATAACATAGTTGAGGGGCAATGTTCCAGAGCTTGTCAGATTCATAACCGTGTGTAGGAAGTTGTTTGTCCATATCTCCAATGCTTATACTTTGACAAGAAGTCCTAATATTGGAAACTATAAGAAAATATCAGTAATTCAGGGAAAATAACAGTAAATAGATGAATACTGGCATAGAACATGTAGAAAACACTTCTCCAAGTCTGTTGTTTGTGTATAAAAGGAATCTAAGATCCAGGAAATCCTTAATTACAGTAAAGAGCTCATTAAACCGTGTAGGAACCCTCTATTATTTACTTAAAGGAGCCTAGAACTGTAAATGTGTGACATGAAAGGCAAAATATCCTTGATATAGAGAAATACGCACATTTCAGCATCTTTGGAAAGTCTTAGGCTTCACAGCAATGTAGTATTCAACTCTATAATATAGTTGAGAATCAATGTTCCTGAGTTTCTCAGGTTGTTAACAGTGTGAGAACTCGCATGTAATATGTAGGAAACACTTCTCCAAGTAAGTTGTTTTTGTAGAAAGGTATCTAACATCCAGGAAACACTTAATTAGAGTTAAGAGCACATAAAACAGTGTATGAAACCTCTATTATTTACTTAAAGTAGCCTAGCACTGTAAATGTGTGTCATGCAAGACAGAATATCCTTGAAATAGAGAAATAAGCATATTTAAGCAGCTTTGGAAAGCTTTTGACTTTACTGTAATGTAGCATTAAACTCTATAACATAGTTGAGAGACAATGTTCCAGAGCTTCTCAGGTTCAAAACAGTATTTAAGTAGTTGTTTGTCCATGTTCCCAATGCTTATACTTGATCAAGAAAGCCTAATATTGGAAACTAGAAGAAAACAGGAATTCAGAGAAAATAACAGTAAATAAATGAGAACTCGCATAGAACATGTAGAAAACACTTCTACAAGTCAGTTGTTAGTGTAGAAAAGGTATCTAAGATCCAGGAAAACCTTATTTATACTAAAGAGATCATTAAAACCTATATTATGTACTTAAAGGAGCACATAACTATAAATGTATGTCATAAAAGACATAAATCCTTGAAATAGAGAAATAAACATATTTAAGTAGCTTTGGAAACCCTTACACTTCACTGAAATGTAGCATTAAACTCTATAACAGAGTTGAAAGACAATACTCCCTCACCCTAACCATAACCGTAGCCCTAACCCTATCACTAGCCCTAACCCTAACCCTAACACTAGCCCTAACCCTAACCCTAGCCCTAACTTTAACCCTAGCTTCCCAGCTTCATAACAGTGTGTAGCAAGTTGTTTGTCCTTGTGGGCAATGCTTATAATTGGATAAGAAGTCCTAATATATAAAACAATTAAGCAGCTTTGCAAATCCTTAGACTTTACTGCATTGTAGCATTAAACTCTAAAACACAGTTGAGAGACAATGTTCTCGAGCTTCTCGGGTTCATAACAGTGTGCAGGAAGTTGTTTGTCCATGTGGGAAATGCTTATACTTGGACAAGAAGGCCTAATATTTGAAACTACAAGAAAACATCAGTAATTCAGGGAAAATAACAGTAAATAGATGAGAACTCCCATAGGACATCTAGAAAACATTTCTCCAAGTCTGTTGTTAGTTTATAAAATGTATCTACGATCCAGGAAATCCTTAATTAGATTTAAGATCACATGAAACAGTGTATGAATTATTTACTTACAGGAGCCTAGAATGGTAAATGGGTGTCATACAAGGAAAAATATCCTTGAAATAGACAAACAATTTAAGCAACTTTGGAAAGACTCCTGCTTCATGATAATGTAGCATTTAACTCTATAATATAGTTGAGAGACAATGTTCCAGAGCTTCTCAGGTTCATAACCTTGTGTAGAAAGTTGTTTGTCCATATCCCAATGCTTATTCCTTGAAAAAGAGGCCTAATATTGGGAACTACAAGAAAACATCAGTAATACAGAGAAAACTACATTAAATAGATGATAACTTGTATCGAACTGGTGAAACAGATTCTCCAAGTCAGTTGATAAAGTTGAAAAGGTATCTAAGATCCAGAAAATCCTTAATTAGAGTTACGATCACATCTAACAGTGTATGAACCCTACATTATTTACTTAAAGGTGCTTAGAACTTTAAATGTGTCTCAAACAAGATAAATAAGCATAATTAAGCAGCTTTGGAAAGCCTTACCCTTCACTATAATGTACTATTAAACTCTATAACATCACTAATTCCGGGAAAATAACAGCAAACAGATGAGAATTAGCATAGAACAGGTGAAACAGATTTCTCTAAGTCAGTTGTTAGTGTAGAGAAGGTATCTAAGATCCAGAAAATCCTTAATTAAACTTAAGAGCACATTAAACTCAAAATGAAACCTCATACAAGTCTTGAAAGAGTGAAATAAGCACAATTCAGCAGCTTTGAAAAGCCTTAGACTTCACTACAATTTAGCTTTAAACTCTATAACGTAGTTGAGAGACAATGTTACCCTGCTCTTAGGTTCATAACAGTGTGTTTGTTTAAGTAGGCAATGCTTATACTTAAACAAGAAGGCCTAATATAGGCAACTACATGAAAACATGAGTAATTCAGCGAAAATAACAGTAAATAGATGAGAACTCGTTTAGAACAGGTTAAACAGGTTCCTTTTCTACACTAACAACTTACTTGGAGAAGTGTTTTCTACATGTACTATGAGAGTTCTCGTCTATTTTCTGTTATTTTTTCTGAATTACTCATGTTTTCTTGTAGTTTCCTATATTAGGATTTCTTGTCCAATTATAAGCATTGCCCATATGTACAAACAATTTCCTACACAATGTTATGAAGCTGAGAACTCGGGAACATTGTCTCTCAACCATGTTTTAGAGTTTAATGCTACATTGTAGTGAAGTCTAAGGCTTTCCAAAGCTGCTTAGTTGTGTTTATTTCTCTCTTTCAATCCCTGTATGTCACACATTTAAAGTTCTAGGCCCCTTTAAGTAAATAATAGAGGTTTCATACACTGATTCATGTGCTCTTAACTCTAATTAAGAATTTCCTGGATCTTCAATACATTTCTACAATAACAACTAACGTGGAGAAGAGTGTTCTACCTCTTCTATTCGAGTTCTAATCCTTTTACTGTTATTTTCTCTGAATTACTCAAGTTTTCTTGTAGTTTACTACAGTAGGCCTTCTAGTCCAAGTATAAGCATTGCCCACAGGTACAAACAACTTCCTACACACTGCTTAAATGTGCTTACGTCTTTCTTTCAAGCTTCTATGACACACATTTACAGTTCTCTTAACTCTAATTTAGGATTTCCTGTATCTTATATAACTTTCTACACTAACAACTTACTTGAAGAAATGTTTTCAACATGTTCTATTAGAGTTCTCATTTATTTATTGTTATTTGTTCTGAATTACTCAGGTTTTCTTGTAGTTTCGTATATTCAGCATTCTTGCCTTATAAGCATTGTTAAAGGGTTTAAGGCTACATTGCAGTGAACTCTAAGGCTTTCCAAAGCTGCTTAAATGTGCTTATTTCTGCATTTAAAGGATATTCTGCCTTGTATGACACACATTTACAGTTCTAGGCTCCTTTAAGTAAATAATAGATGTTTCATGTGCTCTTTACTCTAATTAAGGATTTCCTGGATCTTAGATACCTTTCTACACTAACAACTTACTTGAAGTAGCGTTTTCTATACATTCTATGGGAGTTCTCATGTATTTACTGTTATTTTTCCTGGATCTTAGATACCTTTTCTACACTAACAACTGAGTAGGAGAATCTGTTTCACTTGTTCTATACCATTTTCATCTATTTACTGTTATTTTCTCTGAATTACTCATGTTTTCTTTTAGTTTTATATATTAGGCCTTCTTTCCAAAGATAAGCTTTGCCCACATATACACACAACTTTGTACACACTGTTAATAACCTGAGAAACGCCAGAACATTGTCTCTCAATATGTTATAGAGTTTAATGATACATTGCAGTGAAGTCTAATGGTTTCCACAACTGCTTAAATGTTTTAGAGTTTAATGCTACATTGCAGTGAAATCTAAGGCTTTCCAAAGCTGCTTAGATGTGCTTATTTCTCTATTTCAAAGATATTCTGCCTTGTATGACACATAATTACAGTTCTAGGCACCTTTAAGTAAATAATAGACGTTTCATTCACCGTTTAATGTGCTCTAATCTCTAATTAATGATTTCCTGGATCTTAGATAACTTTCTACACTAACAACTTACCTGGAGACCTGTTTTCTACATGTTCTATGAGAGTTCTCATCTATTTACTGTTATTACTTCTGAATTACTCATGTTTTCTTGTAGTTTCCTATATTAGACGTTCTTGTCCAATCATAAACATTGCTCACATGTACAATCAACTTACTACACACTGTTATGAAGCTGAGAAGCTCGGGAACATTGTCTCTCAACTATGTTTCAGAGTTTAATGCTACATTGCAGTGAAGTCTAAGGCTTTCTCCAGCAGCTTAATTGTGCTTATTTCTCTCAAGTCTTGTATGACACACATTTACAGTTCTAGGCTCCTTTAAGTAAATAATAGAGGCTTCATACACTGTTTAATCTTCTCTTAACTCTAAGGATTTTCTGGATCTTCGATACTTTTTCTATACTAACAACTGACTTGGAGAAGTGTCTTCCACATTTTTTATGCAATTTTTCATCTATATGTTGTTATTTTCTCTGAAGTATTCATGTTTTCTTGTAGTTTCCTATATTAGGCCTTCTTGTCCAAGTATAAGCATTGCTCACATATACAAACAACTTCCTACACACTGTAATGAACCTGAGAAGCTAGGGAACATTTTCTCTCAACTACGGTTTAGAGTTTAATGCTACATTGCTGTGAAGTCTAAGGCTTCCCAAAGCTGCTTACTTGTGCATATTTCCCTCTTTCAAGCCTTGTATGACACACATGTAAAGTTCTAGGCTCCTTTCAGTAAATAATAGAGGTTTCATACAATCTTAAATGTGATATTTACTCTAATTAAGGAGTTCTGGATCTTAGGTACCTTTTCTACACTAACGACTGACTAGCAGAATGTGTTTTACCTGTTCTATGGGAGTTCTCATCTATTTACTGTTATTTTCCATAAATTACTCATGTTTTCTGTAGTTTCCTATATTAGGCCTTCTTTTCCAAGTATAAGCATTGCACACGTGAACAAACAACTTCTTACACACTGTAATGAACCTGAGAAGCTCGGGAACATTTTTCTTGCAACTATGGTTTAGAGTTTAAGGCTATCTTGCTGTGAAGTCTAAGGCTTTCTAAAGCTGCTTAATTGTGCATATTTCTCTCTTTCAAGCCTTATATGACACACATTTACAGTTTAGGCTTTTTTAAGTAAATAATAGAGGTTTCATACACTGTTTAATGTGCTCTTTACTGTAATTAAAAATTTCCTGGATCTTAGATACCTTTCTACGCTAACAACTTACTTGGAGAAGTGTGTTCTACATGTACTATGGGAGTTCTCATCTATTTACTGTTATTATCTCTGAATTACTCATGTTTTCTTGAGTTTTCTATATTGGGCTTTCTTGTCAATGTATAAGCATTGCTCACATGTACAAACAACTTCCCACACACTGTTATGAACCTGAGAAGTTTGAGAACATTGTCTCTCCACTAAGTTATAGGGTTTAATGCAACACTGCAGTTAAGTCAAAGGCTTTCCAAAGCTGCTTAATTGTGCAAATTTCTCTCTTTTAAGCCTTGTATAACACATATTTACAGTTGTAGGCTACTGTAAGTAAATAATAGAGGTTTCATACACTGTTTAATGTGCTCTTTATTGTAATTAAAAATTTCCTGGATCTTAGATAACTTTCTGCACTAACAACTTACATGGATTAGTGTTTTCTACATGTTCTATGAGAGTTCTCATCTATTTACTATTATTTCTTCTGAATTATTCATGTTTTCTTGTAGTTTTCTATATTATGCCTGCTTATCCAAGTATAAGCATTGCACACATGTACAAACAACTACCTAAACACTATAATCAACCTGAGAATCTAGGGAACATTGTCTCTCAACCATGTTCTACAGTTTATTGTTACATTGCAGTGAAGTCTAAGCCTTTCCAAAGCTGCTTAACTGTGCGTATTTCTCTCTATCAAGTCTTCTATGACACACATTTAAAGTTCTTGGGTCCATTAAGTAAATAATAGACGTTTCATACAATGGTAAATGTGCTATTTATTCTAAGGATTCCCAAGATCTTAGATACCTTTTCTACACTAACAACTGAATTGGGGAATCAGTTTCACCTGTTCTATACCAGTTTTCATCTATTTACTTTTATTTTCTCTGAATTACTCATGTTTTCAGGTAGTTTCCCATATTAGGCCTTCTCGTCAAAGTATAAACATTGCCCACATATACAAACAACGTTTTACACACTGTTAATGACATGAGAAGCTTGGGAACATTGTCTCTCAATTATGTTTTAAAGTTTAATGCTACATTTCAGTGAAGTGTAAGGCTTTCCAAAGCTACTAAAATGTGCTTATTTCTCCAATTCAAGGATATTCTGCCTTGTATGAAACACATAACAGTTCTAGGCTTTTATAGTAGATAATGGAGGTTTCATACATGGTTTCATGTGCTCTAAACTCTAAGGATTTCCTGTATCTTAGATACGTTTTCTACACTAACAACTGACTTGGAAAAGTGTGTTCTACATGTTCTATGCATGTTCTCATCTACTTAATGTTATTTTTATGAATGACTCATGTTTTCCTGTAGTTTCCTATATGAGGCATTGTTGTCCAAGTATAACCATTGCCCACAGGTACAAACAACTTCCGACAAACTGTTATGAACCTGAGAATGTCGGGAACATTGTATCTCAACTATGTTATAGGGTTTAAAGCTACATTGCAGTGAAGTCTAAGGCTTTCCAAAGCTGCTTAAATGTGCTTATTTCTCTATTTCAAGGATATTATTCCTTGTATGACACACATTTATAGTTCTAGGCTCCTTTAAGTAAATAAAAGAGGTTTCATACACTGTTTAATGTGCTCTTAACTCTAATTAAAGATTTCCCGGATCTTCGATACTTTTTCTATACTAACAACTGACTTGGAGAAGTGTCTTCTACATGTTCTATTAGAGTTCTCATCTATTTACTGTTATTACTTCTGAATTATTCATGTTTTCTTGAAGTTTCCTGTATAAGGCCTTCTTGTCCAAGTAAAAACATTGCCCACAAGAACAAAATACTTCATAAATACTGTAATGAACCTGAGAATCTAGGAAACATTTTCCCTCAACTATGGTTTAGAGTTCAATGCTACATTGCTATGAGGTCTAAGGTTTTCCATAACTGATTAATTGTGCATATTTCCCTCTTTCAAGCCTTGTATGATACACATTTACAGCTCTAGACTACTGTAAGTAAATAATAGAGGTTTCATACACTGTTCAATGTGCTCTTTACAGTAATTAAAAATTTCCTGGATCTTAGATAACTTTCTGCATTAACAACTTCCTAGGAATAGTGTTTTCTACATATTCTATGAGAGTTCTCATTTATTTACGATTATTACAATGAATTATTCATGATTTCTTCTACATTCCTATATTAGGCCTTCTTGTCCAAGCATAAGCATTGCCCAAATGTACAAACAACTTCCTAAACAATGTAATCAACCTAAGAAAGTAGGGAATATTATCTTTCAACCATATTTTACAGGAGAAGGTGCCCCCATAGTGGAAAGTGATTTTCTTGGACCTGACACAGCTCTCTCACCATTGTCAAAGGCTAACCCTAACCCTAAAACTAAGCCTATCCCTCAACCTAACCCTCACCAGTGGCTACCGCCCTGGGGCCCTGTGAAACCTGGAAGAGGGTCTCAAGTGCCCACAAAAGCCTCACCTGCCTGAGCTTCAGACTGGATGCCAGCAAGAGGGACCCTTGTCCTCAGGGCAGGGCGTTCCAGGCGAATGGGGCAGAAAGCAGGCCCCCGGGGACCGGGCACCAGACCAGTAAGAACATCCCGAGGGGCCGGGGAGGTGCCCCCAGAGTGGAAAGTGATTTTTCTCGGATTTGACAGAGCTCTCTCCCGGTTGTCAAAGCCCATAGGCAGGCCTGTGGGATTCCCAGGACACTCTGCTGTGAGCTGCCCTTTGGTGGGAGCGATGGGGGCCGGGGTGGGGGGGGTGGATAGAGGGTCGGCCCCGAGGCTCATGGAGGCTCGTGTGTGTCCTGAAGGGAGGGCTGGCTGGTCTGCCCACGCTTGGGGACCTGGGAGGCACCCTGTGAGCAGAGGGCTATGTGCCTTTACATCCCAGTGGTGGGGGCTATTCCTCTGTGTTTGGGAGCAGGGCAGACTGGCTGGTGCTGCTCGCTCATTGGTCGAATGGACCAGGGGCGTGGTTTCCGGAACCAGGCGGTGGGCCCAGGCCCACAGCTGAGCCAGGTCAAGTCAAGGCGGGGGCGGGGCCAGGTGAGCAGCTGGAGGCGGTCACGGGATCAAGGGGGCGGGGCCAGGTGAACAGCCTGAAGTGGTGAGGTAAGCAGGAGAGAGGGTCGCGGGCAGGGACACGGGTGACCAGCAGGCGGGTCTGCCGGCGGCAGGGACCTAAAGAGGGGGCCCGGCGGCTTGGCCGGCCCCTTAGCTGACCTGCGGGAAGCGGTCAAGGGAAGAGTGGGTTGGGGCCGGTGTCAAAAGCTGGAGGTGGTCCAGTGGGGAAGGCCCTGGGGCCCGTGAAGGTGCCCCAGGAGCGCAAAGTGATTTTCTCGGACTTGACACAGCTCTCTCCCCGTTGTCAAAGGCTCACCGTAACCCTAAAACTAAGCCTATCCCTCAACCTAACCCTCACCAGTGGCTAAGGCCCTGGGGCCCTGTGAAACCTGGACGAGGGTCTCAAGTGCCCACAAAAGCCTCACCTGCCTGAGCTTCAGACTGGATGCCAGCAAGAGGGACCCTTGTCCTCAGGGCTGGGCGTTCCATTCGAAGGGGGCAGAAAGCAGGCCCCCGGGGCCGTTCCACCAGACCAGTCAGAACCTCCGGAGGGGCCGGGGAGGTGCCCCCAGAGTGGAAAGTGATAATTTCTCGGACTTGACACAGCTCTCTCCCGGTTTTCAAAGCCCATAGGCAGGGCTCTGGGCGTCCCAGGACACTCTGCTCTGAGCTGCCCTTTGGTGGGAGCGATGGGGGCCGGGGCGGGCGGGTTAGAGGGCCGGCCCCGAGGCTCATGGAGGCCCCTGGGTGTCCTGAAGGGATGGCTGGCTGGTCTGCCCACGCTTGGGGACCTGGGAGGCACCCTGTGAGCAGAGGGCTATGTGCCTTTACATCCCAGTGGTGGGGCTATTCCTCTGTGTTTGGGAGCAGGGCAGGCTGGCTGGTGCTGATCGCTTATTGGTCGAATGGACCAGGGGCGTGGTTTCTGGAACCAGGAGGCGGGCCCAGGCCCACAGCTGAGCCAGGTCAAGTCAAGGAGGGGGCGGGGCCAGGTGAGCAGCTGGAGGCGGTCACGGGATCACGGGGGCGGGGCCAGGTGAACAGCCTGAAGTGGTGAGGTAAGCAGGAGAGAGGGTCGCGGGCAGGGACACGGGTGACCAGCAGGCGGGTCTGCCAGCGGCAGGGACCTAAAGAGGGGGCCCGGCGGCTTGGCCGGCCACTTAGCTGACCTGTGGGAAGCGGTCAAGGGAAGAGTGGGTTGGGGCCGGTGTCAAAAGCTGGAGATGGTCCAGTGGTGAAGGCCCTGGGGCCCGGTGAAGGTGCTCCAGGAGCGCAAAGTGATTTCCTCGGACTTGACACAGCTCTCTCCCCGTTGTCAAAGGCTAAACCTAACCCTAAAACTAATCCTATCACTCAACCTAACCCTCACCAGTGGCTAAGGCCCTGGGGCCCTGTGAAACCTGGACGAGGGTCTCAAGTACCCACAAAAGCCTCACCTGCCTGAGCTTCAGACTGGATGCCAGCAAGAGGGACCCTTGTCCTCAGGGCAGGGTGTTCCAGAGGAATGGGGCGGAAAGCAGGCCCCCGGGGCCGGGCCACCAGACCAGTCAGAACCTCCGGAGGGGCCGGGGAGGTGCCCCCAGAGTGGAAAATGATAATTTCTCGGACTTGACACAGCTCTCTCCCGGTTGTCAAAGCCCATAGGCAGGGCTCTGGGCGTCCCAGGACACTCTGCTCTGAGCTGCCCTTTGGTGGGAGCGATGGGGGCCGGGGCCGGGGGGTTAGAGGGCCGACCCCGAGGCTCATGGAGGCCCCTGGGTGTCCTGAAGGGAGGGCTGGCTGGTCTGCCCAAGCTTGGGGACCTGGGAGGCACCCTGTGAGCAGAGGGCTATGTGCCTTTACATCCCAGTGGTGGGGGCTATTCCTCTGTGTTTGGGAGCAGGGCAGACTGGCTGGTGCTGCTCGCTCATTGGTCGAATGGACCAGGGGCGTGGTTTCCGGAACCAGGAGGCGGGCCCAGGCCCACAGCTGAGCCTGGTCAAGTCAAGGCGGGGGCGGGGCCAGGTGAGCAGCTGGAGGCGGTCACGGTATCAATGGGGCGGGGCCAGGTGAACAGCCTGAAGTGGTGAGGTAAGCAGGAGAGAGGGTCTCGGGCAGGGACACGGGTGACCAGCAGGCGGGTCTGCTGGCGGCAAGGACCTCAAGAGGGGGCCCGGCGGCTTGGCCGGCCCCTTAGCTGACCTGCGGGAAGCGGTCAAGGGAAGAGTGGGTTGGTGCCGGTGTCAAAAGCTGGAGGTGGTCCAGTGGGGAAGGCCCTGGGGCCCGGTGAAGGTGCCCAGGAGCGCAAAGTGATTTTCTCGGACTTGACACAGCTCTCTCCCCGTTGTCAAAGGCTATCCCTTACCCTAAAACTAAGCCTATCCCTCAACCTAACCCTCACCAGTGGCTAAGGCCTTGGGGCCCTGTGAAATCTGGACGAGGGTCTCAAGTGCCCACAAAAGCCTCACCTGCCTGAGCTTCAGACTGGATGCCAGCAAGAGGGACCCTTGTCCTCAGGGCAGGGTGTTCCAGGCGAATGGGGCGGAAAGCAGGCCCCCGGGGCCGGGCCACCAGACCAGTCAGAACCTCCGGAGGGGTCGGGGAGGTGCCCCCAGAGTGGAAAGTGATGATTTCTCGGACTTGACACAGCTCTCTCCCAGTTGTCAAAGCCCATAGGCAGGGCTCTGGGCGTCCCAGGACACTCTGCTCTGAGCTGCCCTTTGGTGGGAGCGATGGGGGCCGGGGCGGGGGGGTTAAAGGGCCGGCCCCGAGGCTCCTGGAGGACCCTGGGTGTCCTGAAGGGAGGGCTGGCTGGTCTGCCCACGCTTGGGGACCTGGGAGGCACCCTGTGAGCAGAGGGCTATGTGCCTTTACATCCCAGTCAGTGGTGGGGGCTATTCCTCTGTGTTTGGGAGCAGGGCAGACTGGCTGGTGCTGCTCGCTCATTGGTCGAATGGACCAGGGGCGTGGTTTCTGGAACCAGGAGGCGGGCCCAGGCCCACAGCTGAGCCAGGTCAAGTCAAGGCGGGGGCGGGGCCAGGTGAGCAGCTGGAGGCGGTCACTGGATCAAGGGGGCGGGGCCAGGTGAACAGCCTGAAGTGGTGAGGTAAGCAGGAGAGAGGGTCGCGGGCAGGGACACGGGTGACCAGCAGGCGGGTCTGCCGGCGGCAGGGACCTAAAGAGGGGGCCCGGCGGCTTGGCCGGCCCCTTAGCTGACCTGCGGGAAGCGGTCAAGGGAAGAGTGGGTTGGGGCCGGTGTCAAAAGCTGGAGGTGGTCCAGTGGGGAAGGCCCTGGGGCCCGTGAAGGTGCCCCAGGAGCGCAAAGTGATTTTCTCGGACTTGACACAGCTCTCTCCCCGTTGTCAAAGGCTCACCGTAACCCTAAAACTAAGCCTATCCCTCAACCTAACCCTCACCAGTGGCTAAGGCCCTGGGGCCCTGTGAAACCTGGACGAGGGTCTCAAGTGCCCACAAAAGCCTCACCTGCCTGAGCTTCAGACTGGATGCCAGCAAGAGGGACCCTTGTCCTCAGGGCTGGGCGTTCCATTCGAAGGGGGCAGAAAGCAGGCCCCCGGGGCCGTTCCACCAGACCAGTCAGAACCTCCGGAGGGGCCGGGGAGGTGCCCCCAGAGTGGAAAGTGATAATTTCTCGGACTTGACACAGCTCTCTCCCGGTTTTCAAAGCCCATAGGCAGGGCTCTGGGCGTCCCAGGACACTCTGCTCTGAGCTGCCCTTTGGTGGGAGCGATGGGGGCCGGGGCGGGCGGGTTAGAGGGCCGGCCCCGAGGCTCATGGAGGCCCCTGGGTGTCCTGAAGGGATGGCTGGCTGGTCTGCCCACGCTTGGGGACCTGGGAGGCACCCTGTGAGCAGAGGGCTATGTGCCTTTACATCCCAGTGGTGGGGCTATTCCTCTGTGTTTGGGAGCAGGGCAGGCTGGCTGGTGCTGATCGCTTATTGGTCGAATGGACCAGGGGCGTGGTTTCTGGAACCAGGAGGCGGGCCCAGGCCCACAGCTGAGCCAGGTCAAGTCAAGGAGGGGGCGGGGCCAGGTGAGCAGCTGGAGGCGGTCACGGGATCACGGGGGCGGGGCCAGGTGAACAGCCTGAAGTGGTGAGGTAAGCAGGAGAGAGGGTCGCGGGCAGGGACACGGGTGACCAGCAGGCGGGTCTGCCAGCGGCAGGGACCTAAAGAGGGGGCCCGGCGGCTTGGCCGGCCACTTAGCTGACCTGTGGGAAGCGGTCAAGGGAAGAGTGGGTTGGGGCCGGTGTCAAAAGCTGGAGATGGTCCAGTGGTGAAGGCCCTGGGGCCCGGTGAAGGTGCTCCAGGAGCGCAAAGTGATTTCCTCGGACTTGACACAGCTCTCTCCCCGTTGTCAAAGGCTAAACCTAACCCTAAAACTAATCCTATCACTCAACCTAACCCTCACCAGTGGCTAAGGCCCTGGGGCCCTGTGAAACCTGGACGAGGGTCTCAAGTACCCACAAAAGCCTCACCTGCCTGAGCTTCAGACTGGATGCCAGCAAGAGGGACCCTTGTCCTCAGGGCAGGGTGTTCCAGAGGAATGGGGCGGAAAGCAGGCCCCCGGGGCCGGGCCACCAGACCAGTCAGAACCTCCGGAGGGGCCGGGGAGGTGCCCCCAGAGTGGAAAATGATAATTTCTCGGACTTGACACAGCTCTCTCCCGGTTGTCAAAGCCCATAGGCAGGGCTCTGGGCGTCCCAGGACACTCTGCTCTGAGCTGCCCTTTGGTGGGAGCGATGGGGGCCGGGGCCGGGGGGTTAGAGGGCCGACCCCGAGGCTCATGGAGGCCCCTGGGTGTCCTGAAGGGAGGGCTGGCTGGTCTGCCCAAGCTTGGGGACCTGGGAGGCACCCTGTGAGCAGAGGGCTATGTGCCTTTACATCCCAGTGGTGGGGGCTATTCCTCTGTGTTTGGGAGCAGGGCAGACTGGCTGGTGCTGCTCGCTCATTGGTCGAATGGACCAGGGGCGTGGTTTCCGGAACCAGGAGGCGGGCCCAGGCCCACAGCTGAGCCTGGTCAAGTCAAGGCGGGGGCGGGGCCAGGTGAGCAGCTGGAGGCGGTCACGGTATCAATGGGGCGGGGCCAGGTGAACAGCCTGAAGTGGTGAGGTAAGCAGGAGAGAGGGTCTCGGGCAGGGACACGGGTGACCAGCAGGCGGGTCTGCTGGCGGCAAGGACCTCAAGAGGGGGCCCGGCGGCTTGGCCGGCCCCTTAGCTGACCTGCGGGAAGCGGTCAAGGGAAGAGTGGGTTGGTGCCGGTGTCAAAAGCTGGAGGTGGTCCAGTGGGGAAGGCCCTGGGGCCCGGTGAAGGTGCCCAGGAGCGCAAAGTGATTTTCTCGGACTTGACACAGCTCTCTCCCCGTTGTCAAAGGCTATCCCTTACCCTAAAACTAAGCCTATCCCTCAACCTAACCCTCACCAGTGGCTAAGGCCTTGGGGCCCTGTGAAATCTGGACGAGGGTCTCAAGTGCCCACAAAAGCCTCACCTGCCTGAGCTTCAGACTGGATGCCAGCAAGAGGGACCCTTGTCCTCAGGGCAGGGTGTTCCAGGCGAATGGGGCGGAAAGCAGGCCCCCGGGGCCGGGCCACCAGACCAGTCAGAACCTCCGGAGGGGTCGGGGAGGTGCCCCCAGAGTGGAAAGTGATGATTTCTCGGACTTGACACAGCTCTCTCCCAGTTGTCAAAGCCCATAGGCAGGGCTCTGGGCGTCCCAGGACACTCTGCTCTGAGCTGCCCTTTGGTGGGAGCGATGGGGGCCGGGGCGGGGGGGTTAAAGGGCCGGCCCCGAGGCTCCTGGAGGACCCTGGGTGTCCTGAAGGGAGGGCTGGCTGGTCTGCCCACGCTTGGGGACCTGGGAGGCACCCTGTGAGCAGAGGGCTATGTGCCTTTACATCCCAGTCAGTGGTGGGGGCTATTCCTCTGTGTTTGGGAGCAGGGCAGACTGGCTGGTGCTGCTCGCTCATTGGTCGAATGGACCAGGGGCGTGGTTTCTGGAACCAGGAGGCGGGCCCAGGCCCACAGCTGAGCCAGGTCAAGTCAAGGCGGGGGCGGGGCCAGGTGAGCAGCTGGAGGCGGTCACTGGATCAAGGGGGCGGGGCCAGGTGAACAGCCTGAAGTGGTTAGGTAAGCAGGAGAGAGGGTCGCGGGCAGGGACACGGGTGACCAGCAGGCGGGTCTGCCGGCGGCAGGGACCTAAAGAGGGGGCCCGGCGGCTTGGCCGGCCCCTTAGCTGACCTGCGGGAAGCGGTCAAGGGAAGAGTGGGTTGGGGCCGGTGTCAAAAGCTGGAGGTGGTCCAGTGGGGAAGGCCCTGGGGCCTGGTGAAGGTGCCCCAGGAGCGCAAAGTGATTTTCTCGGACTTGACACAGCTCTCTCCCCGTTGTCAAAGGCTCACCCTAAACCTAAAACTAAGCCTATACCTCAACCTAACCCTCACCAGTGGCTCAGGCCCTGGGGCCCTGTGAAACCTGGACGAGGGTCTCAAGTGCCCACAAAAGCCTCACCTGCCTGAGCTTCAGACTGGATGCCAGCAAGAGGGACCGTTGTCCTCAGGGCAGGGCGTTCCAGGCGAATGGGGCGGAAAGCAGGCCCCCGGGGCCGTTCCACTAGACCAGTCAGAACCTCCGGAGGGGCCGGGGAGGTGCCCCCAGAGTGGAAAGTGATAATTTCTCGGACTTGACACAGCTCTCTCCCGGTTGTCAAAGCCCATAGGCAGGGCTCTGGGCGTCCCAGGACACTCGGCTCTGAGCTGCCCTTTGGTGGGAGCGATGGGGGCCGGGGCGGGGGGGTTAGAGGGCCGGCCCCGAGGCTCATGGAGGACCCTGGGTGTCCTGAAGGGAGGGCTGGCTGGTCTCCCCACGCTTGGGGACCTGGGAGGCTCCCTGTGAGCAGAGGGAGATGTGCCTTTACATCCCAGTGGTGGGGGCTATTCCTCTGTGTTTGGGAGCAGGTCAGACTGGCTGGTGCTGCTCGCTCATTGGTCCAAAGGACCAGGGGCGTGGTTTCCAGAACCAGGAGGAGGGCCCAGGCCCACAGCTGAGCCAGGTCAAGTCAAGGCGGGGGCGGGGCCAGGTGAGCAGCTGGAGGCGGTCACTGGATCAAGGGGGCGGGGCCAGGTTAACAGCCTGAAGTGGTTAGGTAAGCAGGAGAGAGGGTCGCGGGCAGGGACATGGGTGACCAGCAGGCGGGTCTGCCGGCGGCAGGGACCTATAGAGGGGGCCCGGCGGCTTGGGCGGCCCCTTAGCTGACCTGCGGGAAGCGGTCAAGGGAAGAGTGGGTTGGGGCCGGTGTCAAAAGCTGGAGGAGGTCCAGTGGGGAAGGCCCTGGGGTCCGGTGAAGGTGCCCCAGGAGCGCAAAGTGATTTTCTCGGACTTGACGCAGCTCTCTCCCCGTTGTCAAAGGCTCACCCTAAACCTAAAACTAAGCCTATACCTCAACCTAACCCTCACCAGTGGCTCAGGCCCTGGGGCCCTGTGAAACCTGGACGAGGGTCTCAAGTGCCCACAAAAGCCTCACCTGCCTGAGATTCAGACTGGATGCCAGCAAGAGGGACCCTTGTCCTCAGGGCAGGGCGTTCCAGGCGAATGGGGCGGAAAGCAGGCCCCCGGGTCCGGGCCACCAGACCAGTCAGAACCTCCGGAGGGGCCGGGGAGGTGCCCACAGAGTGGAAAGTGATAATTTCTCGGACTTGACACAGCTCTCTCCCGGTTGTCAAAGCCCATAGGCAGGGCTCTGGGCGTCCCAGGACACTCTGCTCTGAGCTGCCCTTTGGGGGGAGCGATGGGGGCCGGGGTGGGGGGGTTAGAGGGCCGGCCCCGAGGCTCATGGAGGCCCCTGGGTGTCCTGAAGGGATGGCTGGCTGGTCTGCCCACGCTTGGGGACCTGGGAGGCACCCTGTGAGCAGAGGGCTATGTGCCTTTACATCCCAGTGGTGGGGCTATTCCTCTGTGTTTGGGAGCAGGGCAGGCTGGCTGGTGCTGATCGCTTATTGGTCGAATGGACCAGGGGCGTGGTTTCTGGAACCAGGAGGAGGGCCCAGGCCCACAGCTGAGCCAGGTCAAGTCAAGGCGGGGGCGGGGCCAGGTGAGCAGCTGGAGGCCGTCACGGGATCACGGGGGCGGGGCCAGGTGAACAGCCTGAAGTGGTGAGGTAAGCAGGAGAGAGGGTCGCGGGCAGGGACACAGGTGACCAGCAGGCGGGTCTGCCAGCGGCAGGGACCTAAAGAGGGGGCCCGGCGGCTTGGCCGGCCACTTAGCTGACCTGTGGGAAGCGGTCAAGGGAAGAGTGGGTTGGGGCCGGTGTCAAAAGCTGGAGGTGGTCCAGTGGTGAAGGCCCTGGGGCCCGGTGAAGGTGCTCCAGGAGCGCAAAGTGATTTCCTCGGACTTGACACAGCTCTCTCCCCGTTGTCAAAGGCTAAACCTAACCCTAAAACTAATCCTATCACTCAACCTAACCCTCACCAGTGGCTAAGGCCCTGGGGCACTGTGAAACCTGGACGAGGGTCTCAAGTACCCACAAAAGCCTCACCTGCCTGAGCTTCAGACTGGATGCCAGCAAGAGGGACCCTTGTCCTCAGGGCAGGGCGTTCCAGGGGAATGGGGCGGAAAGCAGGCCCCCGGGGCCGGGCCACCAGACCAGTCAGAACCTCCGGAGGGGCCGGGGAGGTGCCCCCAGAGTGGAAAATGATAATTTCTCGGACTTGACACAGCTCTCTCCCGGTTGTCAAAGCCCATAGGCAGGGCTCTGGGCGTCCCAGGACACTGTGCTCTGAGCTGCCCTTTGGTGGGAGCGATGGGGGCCGGGGCCGGGGGGTTAGAGGGCCGACCCCGAGGCTCATGGAGGCCCCTGGGTGTCCTGAAGGGAGGGCTGGCTGGTCTGCCCACGCTTGGGGACCTGGGAGGCACCCTGTGAGCAGAGGGCTATGTGCCTTTACATCCCAGTGGTGGGGGCTATTCCTCTGTGTTTGGGAGCAGGTCAGACTGGCTGGTGCTGCTCGCTCATTGGTCGAATGGACCAGGGGCGTGGTTTCCGGAACCAGGAGGCGGGCCCAGGCCCACAGATGAGCCAGGTCAAGGCAAGGCGGGGGCGGGGCCAGGTGAGCAGCTGGAGGCGGTCACGGGATCAAGGGGGCGGGGCCAGGTGAACAGCCTGAAGTGGTGAGGTAAGCAGGAGAGAGGGTCGCGGGCAGGGACACGGGTGACCAGCAGGCGGGTCTGCTGGCGGCAGGGACCTCAAGAGGGGGCCCGGCGGCTTGGCCGGCCCCTTAGCTGACCTGCGGGAAGCGGTCAAGGGAAGAGTGGGTTGGGGCCGGTGTCAAAAGCTGGAGGTGGTCCAGTGGGGAAGGCCCTGGGGCCCGGTGAAGGTGCCCCAGGAGCGCAAAGTGATTTTCTCGGACTTGATACAGCTCTCTCCCCGTTGTCAAAGGCTAACCCTAACCCTAAAACTAAGCCTATCCCTCAACCTAACCCTCACCAGTGGCTAAGGCCCTGGGGCCCTGTGAAACCTGGACGAGGGTCTCAAGTGCCCACAAAAGCCTCACCTGCCTGAGCTTCAAACTGGATGCCAGCAAGAGGAACCCTTGTCCTCAGGGCAGGGTGTTCCAGGCGAATGGGGCGGAAAGCAGGCCCCCGGGGCCGGGCCACCAGACCAGTCAGAACCTCCGGAGGGGCCGGGGAGGTGCCCCCAGAGTGGAAAGTGATAATTTCTCGGACTTGACACAGCTCTCTCCCGGTTGTCAAAGCCCATAGGCAGGGCTCTGGGCGTCCCAGGACACTCGGCTCTGAGCTGCCCTTTGGTGGGAGCGATGTGGGCCGGGGCGGGGGGGTTAGAGGGCCGGCCCCGAGGCTCCTGGAGGACCCTGGGTGTCCTGAAGGGAGGGCTGGCTGGTCTGCCCACGCTTGGGGACCTGGGAGGCACCCTGTGAGCAGAGGGCTATGTGCCTTTACATCCCAGGGGTGGGGGCTATTCCTCTGTGTTTGGGAGCAGGGCAGACTGGCTGGTGCTGCTCGCTCATTGGTCGAATGGACCAGGGGCGTGGTTTCCGGAACCAGGAGGCGGGCCCAGGCCCACAGCTGAGCCAGGTCAAGTCAAGGCGGGGGCGGGGCCAGGTGAGCAGCTGGAGGCGGTCACTGGATCAAGGGGGCGGGGCCAGGTGAACAGCCTGAAGTGGTGAGGTAAGCAGGAGAGAGGGTCGCGGGCAGGGACACGGGTGACCAGCAGGCGGGTCTGCTGGCGGCAGGGACCTCAAGAGGGGGCCCGGCGGCTTGGCCGGCCCCTTAGCTGACCTGCGGGAAGCGGTCAAGGGAAGAGTGGGTTGGGGCCGGTGTCAAAAGCTGGAGGTGGTCCAGTGGGGAAGGCCCTGGGGCCCGGTGAAGGTGCCCCAGGAGCGCCAAGTGATTTTCTCGGACTTGATACAGCTCTCTCCCCGTTGTCAAAGGCTAACCCTAACCCTAAAACTAAGCCTATCCCTCAACCTAACCCTCACCAGTGGCTAAGGCCCTGGGGCCCTGTGAAACCTGGACGAGGGTCTCAAGTGCCCACAAAAGCCTCACCTGCCTGAGCTTCACACTGGATGCCAGCAGGAGGAACCCTTGTCCTCAGGGCAGGGCGTTCCAGGCGAATGGGGCAGAAAGCAGGCCCCCGAGGCTGTTCCACCAGACCAGTCAGAACCTCCGGAGGGGCCGGGGAGGTGCCGCCAGAGTGGAAAGTGATAATTTCTCGGACTTGACACAGCTCTCTCCCGGTTGTCAAAGCCCATAGGCAGGGCTCTGGGCGTCCCAGGACACTCGGCTCTGAGCTGCCCTTTGTTGGGGGCGATGGGGGCGGGGGCGGGGGGGTTAGAGGGCCGGCCCCGAGGCTCCTGGAGGCCCCTGGGTGTCCTGAATGGAGGGCTGGCTGGTCTGCCCACGCTTGGGGACCTGGGAGGCACCCTGTGAGCAGAGGGCTATGTGCCTTTACATCCCAGTGGTGGGGGCTATTCCTCTGTGTTTGGGAGCAGGGCAGACTGGCTGGTGCTGCTCGCTCATTGGTCGAATGGACCAGGGGCGTGGTTTCCGGAACCAGGAGGCGGGCCCAGGCCCACAGCTGAGCCAGGTCAAGTCAAGGCGGGTGCGGGGCCAGGTGAGCAGCTGGAGGCGGTCACTGGATCAAGGGGGCGGGGCCAGGTGAACAGCCTGAAGTGGTGAGGTAAGCAGGAGAGAGGGTCGCGGGCAGGGACACGGGTGACCAGCAGGCGGGTCTGCTGGCGGCAGGGACCTCAAGAGGGGGCCCGGCGGCTTGGCCGGCCCCTTAGCTGACCTGCGGGAAGCGGTCAAGGGAAGAGTGGGTTGGGGCCGGTGTCAAAAGCTGGAGGTTGTCCAGTGGGGAAGGCCCTGGGGCCCGGTGAAGGTGCCCCAGGAGCCCAAAGTGATTTTCTCGGACTTGATACAGCTCTCTCCCCGTTGTCAAAGGCTAACCCTAACCCTAAAACTAAGCCTATCCCTCAACCTAACCCTCACCAGTGGCTAAGGCCCTGGGGCCCTGTGAAACCTGGACGAGGGTCTCAAGTGCCCACAAAAGCCTCACCTGCCTGAGCTTCAAACTGGATGCCAGCAAGAGGAACCCTTGTCCTCAGGGCAGGGTGTTCCAGGCGAATGGGGCGGAAAGCAGGCCCCCGGGGCCGGGCCACCAGACCAGTCAGAACCTCCGGAGGGGCCGGGGAGGTGCCCCCAGAGTGGAAAGTGATGATTTCTCGGACTTGACACAGCTCTCTCCCGGTTGTCAAAGCCCATAGGCAGGGCTCTGGGCGTCCCAGGACACTCGGCTCTGAGCTGCCCTTTGGTGGGAGCTATGTGGGCCGGGGCGGGGGGGTTAGAGGGCCGGCCCCGAGGCTCATGGAGAACCCTGGGTGTCCTGAAGGGAGGGCTGGCTGGTCTGCCCACGCTTGGGGACCTGGGAGGCACCCTGTGAGCAGAGGGCTATGTGCCTTTACATCCCAGTGGTGGGGGCTATTCCTCTGTGTTTGGGAGCAGGGCAGACTGGCTGGTGCTGCTCGCTCATTGGTCGAATGGACCAGGGGCATGGTTTCCGGAACCAGGAGGCGGGCCCAGGCCCACAGCTGAGCCAGGTCAAGTCAAGGCGGGGGCGGGGCCAGGTGAGCAGCTGGAGGCGGTCACTGGATCAAGGGGGCGGGGCCAGGTGAACAGCCTGAAGTGGTGAGGTAAGCAGGAGAGAGGGTCGCGGGCAGGGACACGGGTGACCAGCAGGCGGGTCTGCCGGCGGCAGGGACCTAAAGAGGGGGCCCGGCGGCTTTGCCGGCCCCTTAGCTGACCTGCGGGAAGGGGTCAAGGGAAGAGTGGGTTGGGGCCGGTGTCAAAAGCTGGAGGTGGTCCAGTGGGGAAGGCCCTGGGGCCCGGTGAAGGTGCCCCAGGAGCGCAAAATGATTTTCTCGGACTTGACACCGCTCTCTCCCCGTTGTCAAAGGCTAACCCTAACCCTAAAACTAAGCCTATCCCTCAACCTAACCCTCACCAGTGGCTAAGGCCTTGGGGCCCTGTGAAATCTGGACGAGGGTCTCAAGTGCCCACAAAAGCCTCACCTGCCTGAGCTTCAAACTGGATGCCAGCAAGAGGAACCCTTGTCCTCAGGGCAGGGCGTTCCAGGCGAATGGGGCGGAAAGCAGGCCCCCGGGGCCGGGCCACCAGACCAGTCAGAACCTCCGGAGGGGCCGGGGAGGTGCCCCCAGAGTGGAAAGTGATAATTTCTCGGACTTGACACAGCTCTCTCCCGGTTGTCAAAGCCCATAGGCAGGGCTCTGGGCGTCCCAGGACACTCGGCTCTGAGCTGCCCTTTGGTGGGAGCGATGTGGGCCGGGGCGGGGGGGTTAGAGGGCCGGCCCCGAGGCTCCTGGAGGACCCTGGGTGTCCTGAAGGGAGGGCTGGCTGGTCTGCCCACGCTTGGGGACCTGGGAGGCACCCTGTGAGCAGAGGGCTATGTGCCTTTACATCCCAGGGGTGGGGGCTATTCCTCTGTGTTTGGGAGCAGGGCAGACTGGCTGGTGCTGCTCGCTCATTGGTCGAATGGACCAGGGGCGTGGTTTCCGGAACCAGGAGGCGGGCCCAGGCCCACAGCTGAGCCAGGTCAAGTCAAGGCGGGGGCGGGGCCAGGTGAGCAGCTGGAGGCGGTCACTGGATCAAGGGGGCGGGGCCAGGTGAACAGCCTGAAGTGGTGAGGTAAGCAGGAGAGAGGGTCGCGGGCAGGGACACGGGTGACCAGCAGGCGGGTCTGCTGGCGGCAGGGACCTCAAGAGGGGGCCCGGCGGCTTGGCCGGCCCCTTAGCTGACCTGCGGGAAGCGGTCAAGGGAAGAGTGGGTTGGGGCCGGTGTCAAAAGCTGGAGGTTGTCCAGTGGGGAAGGCCCTGGGGCCCGGTGAAGGTGCCCCAGGAGCGCAAAGTGATTTTCTAGGACTTGATACAGCTCTCTCCCCGTTGTCAAAGGCTAACCCTAACCCTAAAACTAAGCCTATCCCTCAACCTAACCCTCACCAGTGGCTAAGGCCCTGGGGCCCTGTGAAACCTGGACGAGGGTCTCAAGTGCCCACAAAAGCCTCACCTGCCTGAGCTTCACACTGGATGCCAGCAGGAGAAACCCTTGTCCTCAGGGCAGGGCGTTCCAGGCGAATGGGGCAGAAAGCAGGCCCCCGAGGCTGTTCCACCAGACCAGTCAGAACCTCCGGAGGGGCCGGGGAGGTGCCGCCAGAGTGGAAAGTGATAATTTCTCGGACTTGACACAGCTCTCTCCCGGTTGTCAAAGCCCATAGGCAGGGCTCTGGGCGTCCCAGGACACTCGGCTCTGAGCTGCCCTTTGGTGGGAGCGATGTGGGCCGGGGCGGGGGGGTTAGAGGGCCGGCCCCGAGGCGCATGGAGGACCCTGGGTGTCCTGAAGGGAGGGCTGGCTGGTCTGCCCACGCTTGGGGACCTGGGAGGCACCCTGTGAGCAGAGGGCTATGTGCCTTTACATCCCAGTGGTGGGGCTATTCCTCTGTGTTTGGGAGCAGGGCAGACTGGCTGGTGCTGCTCGCTCATTGGTCGAATGGACCAGGGGCGTGGTTTCCGGAACCAGGAGGCGGGCCCAGGCCCACAGCTGAGCCAGGTCAAGTCAAGGCGGGGGCGGGGCCAGGTGAGCAGCTGGAGGCGGTCACTGGATCAAGGGGGCGGGGCCAGGTGAACAGGCTGAAGTGGTGAGGTAAGCAGGAGAGAGGGTCGCGGGCAGGGACACAGGTGACCAGCAGGCGGGTCTGCCGGCAGCAGGGACCTAAAGAGGGGGCCCGGCGGCTTGGCCTGCCCCTTAGCTGACCTGCGGGAAGGGGTCAAGGGAAGAGTGGGTTGGGGCCGGTGTCAAAAGCTGGAGGTTGTCCAGTGGGGAAGGCCCTGGGGCCCGGTGAAGGTGCCCCAGGAGCGCCAAGTGATTTTCTCGGACTTGATACAGCTCTCTCCCCGTTGTCAAAGGCTAACCCTAACCCTAAAACTAAGCCTATCCCTCAACCTAACCCTCACCAGTGGCTAAGGCCCTGGGGCCCTGTGAAACCTGGACGAGGGTCTCAAGTGCCCACAAAAGCCTCACCTGCCTGAGCTTCAAACTGGATGCCAGCAAGAGGAACCCTTGTCCTCAGGGCAGGGTGTTCCAGGCGAATGGGGCGGAAAGCAGGCCCCCGGGGCCGGGCCACCAGACCAGTCAGAACCTCCGGAGGGGCCGGGGAGGTGCCCCCAGAGTGGAAAGTGATGATTTCTCGGACTTGACACAGCTCTCTCCCGGTTGTCAAAGCCCATAGGCAGGGCTCTGGGCGTCCCAGGACACTCTGCTCTGAGCTGCCCTTTGTTGGGGGCGATGGGGGCCGGGGCGGGGGGGTTAGAGGGCCGGCCCCGAGGCTCCTGGAGGCCCCTGGGTGTCCTGAAGGGAGGGCTGGATGGTCTGCCCACGCTTGGGGACCTGGGAGGCACCCTGTGAGCAGAGGGCTATGTGCCTTTACATCCCAGTGGTGGGGGCTATTCCTCTGTGTTTGGGAGCAGGGCAGACTGGCTGGTGCTGCTCGCTCATTGGTCGAATGGACCAGGGGCGTGGTTTCCGGAACGAGGAGGCGGGCCCAGGCCCACAGCTGAGCCAGGTCAAGTCAAGGCGGGGGCGGGGCCAGGTGAGCAGCTGGAGGCGGTCACTGGATCAAGGGGGCGGGGCCAGGTGAACAGCCTGAAGTGGTGAGGTAAGCAGGAGAGAGGGTCGCGGGCAGGGACACGGGTGACCAGCAGGCGGGTCTGCTGGCGGCAGGGACCTCAAGAGGGGGCCCGGCGACTTGGCCGGCCCCTTAGCTGACCTGCGGGAAGCGGTCAAGGGAAGAGTGGGTTGGGGCCGGTGTCAAAAGCTGGAGGTGGTCCAGTGGGGAAGGCCCTGGGGCCCGGTGAAGGTGCCCCAGGAGCGCCAAGTGATTTTCTCGGACTTGATACAGCTCTCTCCCCGTTGTCAAAGGCTAACCCTAACCCTAAAACTAAGCCTATCCCTCAACCTAACCCTCACCAGTGGCTAAGGCCCTGGGGCCCTGTGAAACCTGGACGAGGGTCTCAAGTGCCCACAAAAGCCTCACCTGCCTGAGCTTCAGACTGGATTCCAGCAAGAGGGACCCTTGTCCTCAGGGCAGGGCGTTCCAGGCGAATGGGGCAGAAAGCAGGCCCCCGGGGCTGTTCCACCAGACCAGTCAGAACCTCCGGAGGGGCCGGGGAGGTGCCGGCAGAGTGGAAAGTGATAATTTCTCGGACTTGACACAGCTCTCTCCCGGTTGTCAAAGCCCATAGGCAGGGCTCTGGGCGTCCCAGGACACTCGGCTCTGAGCTGCCCTTTGGTGGGAGCTATGTGGGCCGGGGCGGGGGGGTTAGAGGGCCGGCCCCGAGGCTCATGGAGAACCCTGGGTGTCCTGAAGGGAGGGCTGGCTGGTCTGCCCACGCTTGGGGACCTGGGAGGCACCCTGTGAGCAGAGGGCTATGTGCCTTTACATCCCAGTGGTGGGGGCTATTCCTCTGTGTTTGGGAGCAGGGCAGACTGGCTGGTGCTGCTCGCTCATTGGTCGAATGTACCAGGGGCATGGTTTCCGGAACCAGGAGGCGGGCCCAGGCCCACAGCTGAGCCAGGTCAAGTCAAGGCGGGGGCGGGGCCAGGTGAGCAGCTGGAGGCGGTCACTGGATCAAGGGGGCGGGGCCAGGTGAACAGCCTGAAGTGGTGAGGTAAGCAGGAGAGAGGGTCGCGGGCAGGGACACGGGTGACCAGCAGGCGGGTCTGCCGGCGGCAGGGACCTAAAGAGGGGGCCCGGCGGCTTTGCCGGCCCCTTAGCTGACCTGCGGGAAGGGGTCAAGGGAAGAGTGGGTTGGGGCTGGTGTCAAAAGCTGGAGGTGGTCCAGTGGGGAAGGCCCTGGGGCCCGGTGAAGGTGCCCCAGGAGCACAAAATGATTTTCTCGGACTTGACACCGCTCTCTCCCCGTTGTCAAAGGCTAACCCTAACCCTAAAACTAAGCCTATCCCTCAACCTAACCCTCACCAGTGGCTAAGGCCTTGGGGCCCTGTGAAATCTGGACGAGGGTCTCAAGTGCCCACAAAAGCCTCACCTGCCTGAGCTTCAGACTGGATGCCAGCAAGAGGGACCCTTGTCCTCAGGGCAGGGCGTTCCAGGCGAATGGGGCGGAAAGCCGGCCCCTGGGGCCGTTCCACCAGACCAGTCAGAACCTCCGGAGGGGCCGGGGAGGTGCCCCCAGAGTGGAAAGTGATAATTTCTCGGACTTGACACAGCTCTCTCCCGGTTGTCAAAGCCCATAGGCAGGGCTCTGGGCGTCCCAGGACACTCTGCTCTGAGCTGCCCTTTGGTGGGAGCGATGGGGGCCGGGTCGGGGGGGTTAGAGGGCCGTCCCCGAGGCTCATGGAGGCCCCTGGGTGTCCTGAAGGGAGGGCTGGCCTGTCTGCGCACGCTTGGGGACCTGGGAGGCACCCTGTGAGCAGAGGGCTATGTGTCTTTACATCCCAGTGGTGGGGGCTATTCCTCTGTGTTTGGGAGCAGGGCAGACTAGCTGGTGCTGCTCGCTCATTGGTCGAATGGACCAGGGGCGTGGTTTCCGGAACGAGGAGGCGGGCCTAGGCCCACAGATGAGCCAGGTCAAGTCAAGGCGGGGTCTGGGCCAGGTGAGCAGCTGGAGGCGGTCACTGGATCAAGGGGGCGGGGCCAGGTGAACAGCCTGAAGCGGTGAGGTAAGCAGGAGAGAGGGTCGCGGGCAGGGACACCGGTGACCAGCAGGCGGGTGTGCCGGCGGCAGGGACCTAAAGAGGGGGCCCGGCGGCTTGGCCGGCCCCTTAGCTGACCTGCGGGAAGCGGTCAAGGGAAGAGTGGGTTGGGGCCGGTGTCAAAAGCTGGAGGTGGTCCAGTGGGGTAGGCCCTGGGGCACGGTGAAGGTGCCCCAGGAGCGCAAAGTGATTTTCTCAGACTTGATACAGCTCTCTCCCCATTGTCAAACGCTAACCCTAACCCTAAAACTAAGCCTATCCCTCAACCTAACCCTCACCAGTGGCTAAGGCCCTGGGGCCCTGTGAAACCTGGACGACGGTCTCAAGTGCCCACAAAAGCCTCACCTTCCTGAGCTTCAGACTGGATGCCAGCAAGAGGGACCCTTGTCCTCAGGGCAGGGCGTTCCAGGCGAATGGGGCAGAAAGCAGGCCCCCGGGGCTGTTCCACCAGACCAGTCAGAACCTCCGGAGGGGCCGGGGAGGTGCCCCCAGAGTGGAAAGTGATGATTTCTCGGACTTGACACAGCTCTCTCCCAGTTGTCAAAGCCCATAGGCAGGGCTCTGGGCGTCCCAGGACACTCTGCTCTGAGCTGCCCTTTGGTGGGAGCAATGGGGGCCGGGGTGGGGGGGTTAGAGGGCCGGCCCCGAGGCTCATGGAGGAACCTGGGTGTCCTGAAGGGAGGGCTGGCTGGTCTGCCAACGCTTGGGGACCTGGGAGGCACCCTGTGAGCAGAGGGCTATGTGCCTTTACATCCCAGTGGTGGGGGCTATTCCTCTGTGTTTGGGAGCAGGTCAGACTGGCTGGTGCTGCTCGCTCATTGGTCGAATGGACCAGGGGCGTGGTTTCCGGAACGAGGAGGCGGGCCCAGGCCCACAGATGAGCCAGGTCAAGTCAAGGCGGGGGCGGGGCCAGGTGAGCAGCTGGAGGCGGTCACTGGATCAAGGGGGCGGGGCCAGGTGAACAGCCTGAAGTGGTGAGGTAAGCAGGAGAGAGGGTCGCGGGCAGGGACACGGGTGACCAGCAGGGGGGTCTGCCGGCGGCAGGGATCTAAAGAGGGGGTCCAGCGGCTTGGCCGGCCCCTTAGCTGACCTGCGGGAAGGGGTCAAGGGAAGAGTGGGTTGGGGCCGGTGTCAAAAGCTGGAGGTGGTCCAGTGGGGAAGGCCCTGGGGCCCGGTGAAGGTGCCCCAGGAGCGCAAAATGATTTTCTCGGACTTGACACCGCTCTCTCCCCATTGTCATAGGCTAACCCTAACCCTAAAACTAAGCCTATCCCTCAACCTAACCCTCACCAGTGGCTAAGGCTTTGGGGCCCTGTGAAACCTGGACGAGGGTCTCAAGTGCCCACAAAAGCCTCACCTGCCTGAGCTTCAGACTGGATGCCAGCAAGAGGGACCCTTGTCCTCAGGGCAGGGCGTTCCAGGCGAATGGGGCGGAAAGCCAGCCCCCGGGGCCGGGCCACCAGACCAGTCAGAACCTCTGGAGGGGCCGGGGAGGTGCCCCCAGAGTGGAAAGTGATAATTTCTCGGACTTGACACAGCTCTCTCCCGGTTGTCACAGCCCATAGGCAGGGCTCTGGGCGTCCCAGGACACTCTGCTCTGAGCTGCCCTTTGGTGGGAGCGATGGGGGCCGGGGCGGGGGTGTTAGAGGGCCGGCCCCGAGGCTCCTGGAGGCCCCTGGGTGTCCTGAAGGGAGGGCTGGATGGTCTGCACACGCTTGGGGACCTGGGAGGCACCCTGTGAGCAGAGGGCTATGTGCCTTTACATCCCAGTGGTGGGGGCTATTCCTTTGTGTTTGGGAGCAGGGCCAACTGGCTGGTGCTGCTTGCTCATTGGTCGAATGGACCAGGGGCGTGGTTTCCGGAACCAGGAGGCGGGCCCAGGCCCACAGCTGAGCCTGGTCAAGTCAAGGCGGGGGCGGGGCCAGGTGAGCAGCTGGAGGCGGTCACGGGATCAAGGGGGCGGGGCCAGGTGAACAGCCTGAAGTGGTGAGGTAAGTAGGAGAGAGGGTCTCGGGCAGGGACACGGGTGAACAGCAGGCGGGTCTGCCGGCGGCAGGGACCTAAAGAGGGGGCCCGGCGGCTTGGCCGGCCCCTTAGCTGACCTGCGGGAAGCGGTCAAGGGAAGAGTGGGTTGGGGCCGATGTCAAAAGCTGGAGGTGGTCCAGTGGGGAAGGCCCTGGGGCCCGGTGAAGGTGCCCCAGGAGCGCAAAGTGATTTTCTCGGACTTGACACAGCTCTCTCCCGGTTGTCAAAGGCTCACCGTAACCCTAAAACAAAGCCTATCCCTCAACCTAACCCTCACCAGTGGCTAAGGCCTTGGGGCCCTGTGAAATCTGGACGAGGGTCTCAAGTGCCCACAAAAGCCTCACCTGCCTGAGCTTCAGACTGGATGCCAGCAAGAGGGACCCTTGTCCTCAGGGCAGGGCGTTCCAGGCGAATGGTGCGGAAAGCCGGCCCCCGGGGCTGTTCCACCAGACCAGTCAGAACCTCCGGAGGGGCCGGGGAGGTGCCCCCAGAGTGGAAAGTGATAATTTCTCGGACTTGACACAGCTCTCTCCCGGTTGTCAAAGCCCATAGGCAGGGCTCTGGGCGTCCCAGGACACTCTGCTCTGAGCTGCCCTTTGGTGGGAGCAATGGGGGCCGGGGCGGGGGGGGGTTAGAGGGCCGTCCCCGAGGCTCATGGAGGCCCCTGGGTGTCCTGAAGGGAGGGCTGGCTGGACTGCACACGCTTGGGGACCTGGGAGGCACCCTGTGAGCAGAGGGCTATGTGTCTTTACATCCCAGTGGTGGGGGCTATTCCTCTGTGTTTGGGAGCAGGGCAGACTGGCTGGTGCTGCTCGCTCATTGGTCGAATGGACCAGGGGCGTGGTTTCCGGAACCAGGAGGCGGGCCCAGGCCCACAGCTGAGCCTGTAAAGTCAAGGAGGGGGCGGGGCCAGGTGAGCAGCTGGAGGCGGTCACGGGATCAAGGGGGCGGGGCCAGTTGAACAGCCTGAAGTGGTGAGGTAAGCAGGAGAGAGGGTCGCGGGCAGGGACACGGGTGACCAGCAGGCGGGTCTGCCGGCGGCAGGGACCTAAAGAGGGGGCCCGGCGGCTTGGCCGGCCCCTTAGCTGACCTGCGGGAAGCGGTCAAGGGAAGAGTGGGTTGGGGCCGGTGTCAAAAGCTGGAGGTGGTCCAGTGGGGAAGGCCCTGGGGCCTGGTGAAGGTGCCCCAGGAGCACAAAATGATTTTCTCGGACTTGACACCGCTCTCTCCCCGTTGTCATAGGCTAACCCTAACCCTAAAACTAAGCCTATCCCTCAACCTAACCCTCACCAGTGGCTAAGGCTTTGGGGCCCTGTGAAACCTGGACGAGGGTCTCAAGTGCCCACCAAAGCCTCACCTGCCTGAGCTTCAGACTGGATGCCAGCAAGAGGGACCCTTGTCCTCAGGGCAGGGCGTTCCAGGCGAATGGGGCGGAAAGCCAGCCCCCGGGGCCGGGCCACCAGACCAGTCAGAACCTCTGGAGGGGCCGGGGAGGTGCCCCCAGAGTGGAAAGTGATAATTTCTCGGACTTGACACAGCTCTCTCCCGGTTGTCAAAGCCCATAGGCAGGGCTCTGGGCGTCCCAGGACACTCTGCTCTGAGCTGCCCTTTGGTAGGAGCGATGGGGGCCGGGGCGGGGGGGTTAGAGGGCCGGCCCCGAGGCTCCTGGAGGCCCCTGGGTGTCCTGAAGGGAGGGCTGGATGGTCTGCACACGCTTGGGGACCTGGGAGGCACCCTGTGAGCAGAGGGCTATGTGCCTTTACATCCCAGTGGTGGGGGCTATTCCTTTGTGTTTGGGAGCAAGGCCGACTGGCTGGTGCTGCTCGCTCATTGGTCGAATCGACCAGGGGCGTGGTTTCCGGAACCAGGAGGCGGGCCCAGGCCCACAGCTGAGCCATTTAAAGTCAAGGCGGGGGCGGGGCCAGGTGAGCAGCTGGAGGCGGTCACGGGATCACGGGGTTGGGGCCAGGTGAACAGCCTGAAGTGGTGAGGTAAGCAGGAGAGAGGGTCGCGGGCAGGGACACGGGTGACCAGCAGGCGGGTCTGCCGGCGGCAGGGACCTAAAGCGGGGGCCCGGCGGCTTTGCCGGCCCCTTAGCTGACCTGCGGGAAGGGGTCAAGGGAAGAGTGGGTTGGGGCCGGTGTCAAAAGCTGGAGGTGGTCCAGTGGGGAAGGCCCTGGGGCCCGGTGAAGGTGCCCCAGGAGCGCAAAATGATTTTCTCGGACTTGACACCGCTCTCTCCCCGTTGTCAAAGGCTAACCCTAACCCTAAAACTAAGCCTATCCCTCAACCTAACCCTCACCAGTGGCTAAGGCCTTGGGGCCCTGTGAAACCTGGACGAGGGTCTCAAGTGCCCACAAAAGCCTCACCTGCCTGAGCTTCAGACTGGATGCCAGCAAGAGGGACCCTTGTCCTCAGGGCAGGGCATTCCAGGCGAATGGTGCGGAAAGCCGGCCCCTGGGGCTGTTCCACCAGACCAGTCAGAACCTCCGGAGGGGCCGGGGAGGTGCCCCCAGAGTGGAAAGTGATAATTTCTCGGACTTGACACAGCTCTCTCCCGGTTGTCAAAGCCCATAGGCAGGGCTCTGGGCGTCCCAGGACACTCTGCTCTGAGCTGCCCTTTGGTGGGAGCGATGGGGGCCGGGGCGGGGGGGTTAGAGGGCCGTCCCCGAGGCTCATGGAGGCCCCTGGGTGTCCTGAAGGGAGGGCTGGCCTGTCTGCGCACGCTTGGGGACCTGGGAGGAACCCTGTGAGCAGAGGGCTATGTGTCTTTACATCCCAGTGGTGGGGGCTATTCCTCTGTGTTTGGGAGCAGGGCAGACTAGCTGGTGCTGCTCGCTCATTGGTCGAATGGACCAGGGGCGTGGTTTCCGGAACGAGGAGGCGGGCCTAGGCCCACAGATGAGCCAGGTCAAGTCAAGGCGGGGTCGGGGCCAGGTGAGCAGCTGGAGGCGGTCACTGGATCAAGGGGGCGGGGCCAGGTGAACAGCCTGAAGCGGTGAGGTAAGCAGGAGAGAGGGTCGCGGGCAGGGACACCGGTGACCAGCAGGCGGGTGTGCCGGCGGCAGGGACCTAAAGAGGGGGCACGGCGGCTTGGCCGGCCCCTTAGCTGACCTGCGGGAAGCGGTCAAGGGAAGAGTGGGTTGGGGCCGGTGTCAAAAGCTGGAGGTGGTCCAGTGCGGAAGGCCCTGGGGCACGGTGAAGGTGCCCCAGGAGCGCAAAGTGATTTTCTCAGACTTGATACAGCTCTCTCCCCATTGTCAAACGCTAACCCTAACCCTAAAACTAAGCCTATCCCTCAACCTAACCCTCACCAGTGGCTAAGGCCCTGGGGCCCTGTGAAACCTGGACGACGGTCTCAAGTGCCCACAAAAGCCTCACCTGCCTGAACTTCAGACTGGATGCCAGCAAGAGGGACCCTTGTCCTCAGGGCAGGGCGTTCCAGGCGAATGGGGCAGAAAGCAGGCCCCCGGGGCTGTTCCACCAGACCAGTCAGAACCTCCGGAGGGGCCGGGGAGGTGCCCCCAGAGTGGGAAGTGATGATTTCTCGGACTTGACACAGCTCTCTCCCGGTTGTCAAAGCCCATAGGCAGGGCTCTGGGCGTCCCAGGACACTCTGCTCTGAGCTGCCCTTTGGTGGGAGCGATGGGGGCCGGGGCCGGGGGGTTAGAGGGCCGACCCCGAGGCTCATGGAGGCCCCTGGGTGTCCTGAAGGGAGGGCTGGCTGGTCTGCCCACGCTTGGGGACCTGGGAGGCACCCTGTGAGCAGAGGGCTATGTGCCTTTACATCCCAGTGGTGGGGGCTATTCCTCTGCGTTTGGGAGCAGGTCAGACTGGCTGGTGCTGCTCGCTCATTGGTCGAATGGACCAGGGGCGTGGTTTCCGGAACCAGGAGGCGGGCCCAGGCCCACAGATGAGCCAGGTCAAGGCAAGGCGGGGGCGGGGCCAGGTGAGCAGCTGGAGGCAGTCACGGGATCAAGGGGGCGGGGCCAGGTGAACAGCCTGAAGTGGTGAGGTAAGCAGGAGAGAGGGTCGTGGGCAGGGACACGGGTGACCAGCAGGCGGGTCTGCCGGCGGCAGGGACCTAAAGAGGGGGCCCGGCGGCTTGGCCGGCCCCTTAGCTGACCTGCGGGAAGCGGTCAAGGGAAGAGTGGGTTGGGGCCAGTGTCAAAAGCTGGAGGTGGTCCCTTGGGGAAGGCCCTGGGGCCCGGTGAAGGTGCCCCAGGAGCGCAAAGTGATTTTCTCGGACTTGACACAGCTCTCTCCGGGTTGTCAAAGGCTCACCGTAACCCTAAAACTAAGCCTATCCCTCAACCTAACCCTCACCAGTGGCTAAGGCCCTGGGGCCCTGTGAAACCTGGACGAGGGTCTCAAGTGCCCACAAAAGCCTCACCTGCCTGAGCTTCAGACTGGATGCCAGCAAGAGGGACCCTTGTCCTCAGGGCAGGGCGTTCCAGGCGAATGGGGCGGAAAGCAGGCTCCCGGGGCTGTTCCACCAGACCAGTCAGAACCTCCGGAGGGGCCGGGGAGGTGCCCCCAGAGTGGAAAGTGATAATTTCTCGGACTTGACACAGCTCTCTCCCGGTTGTCAAAGCCCATAGGCAGGGCTCTGGGCGTCCCAGGACACTCGGCTCTGAGCTGCCCTTTGGTGGGAGCGATGTGGGCCGGGGCGGGGGGGTTAGAGGGCCGGCCCCGAGGCTCATGGAGGACCCTGGGTGTCCTGAAGGGAGGGCTGGCTGGTCTGCCCACGCTTGGGGACCTGGGAGTCACCCTGTGAGCAGAGGGCTATGTGTCTTTACATCCCAGTGGTGGGGGCTATTCCTTTGTGTTTGGGAGCAGGGCCGACTGGCTGGTGCTGCTCGCTCATTGGTCGAATGGACCAGGGGCGTGGTTTCCGGAACCAGGAGGCGGGCCCAGGCCCACAGCTGAGCCAGGTCAAGTCAAGGCGGGGGCGGGGCCAGGTGAGCAGCTGGAGGCGGTCACTGGATCAAGGGGGCGGGGCCAGGTGAACAGCCTGAAGTGGTGAGGTAAGCAGGAGAGAGGGTCGCGGGCAGGGACACGGGTGACCAGCAGGCGGGTCTGCCGGCGGCAGGGACCTAAAGAGGGGGCCCGGCGGCTTGGGCGGCCCCTTAGCTGACCTGCGGGAAACGGTCAAGGGAAGAGTGGGTTGGGGCCGGTGTCAAAAGCTGGAGGAGGTCCAGTGGGGAAGGCCCTGGGGCCCGGTGAAGGTGCCCCAGGAGCGCAAAGTGATTTTCTCGGACTTGACGCAGCTCTCTCCCCGTTGTCAAAGGCTCACCCTAAACCTAAAACTAAGCCTATACCTCAACCTAACCCTCACCAGTGGCTCAGGCCCTGGGGCCCTGTGAAACCTGGACGAGGGTCTCAAGTGCCCACAAAAGCCTCACCTGCCTGAGATTCAGACTGGATGCCAGCAAGAGGGACCCTTTTCCTCAGGGCAGGGCGTTCCAGGCGAATGGGGCGGAAAGCAGGCCCCCGGGGCCGGGCCACCAGACCAGTCAGAACCTCCGGAGGGGCCGGGGAGGTGCCCACAGAGTGGAAAGTGATAATTTCTCGGACTTGACACAGCTCTCTCCCGGTTGTCAAAGCCCATAGGCAGGGCTCTGGGCGTCCCAGGACACTCGGCTCTGAGCTGCCCTTTGGTGGGAGCGATGTGGGCCGGAGCGGGGGGGTTAGAGGGCCGGCCCCGAGGCTCATGGAGGACCCTGGGTGTCCTGAAGTGAGGGCTGGCTGGTCTGCCCACGCTTGGGGACCTGGGAGGCACCCTGTGAGCAGAGGGCTATGTGCCTTTACATCCCAGTGGTGGGGGCTATTCCTCTGTGTTTGGGAGCAGGGCAGACTGGCTGGTGCTGCTCGCTCATTGGTCGAATGGACCAGGGGCGTGGTTTCCGGAACCAGGAGGCGGGCCCAGGCCCACAGCTGAGCCAGGTCAAGTCAAGGCGGGGGCGGGGCCAGGTGAGCAGCTGGAGGTGGTCACTGGATCAAGCGGGCGGGGCCAGGTGAACAGCCTGAAGTGGTGAGGTAAGCAGGAGAGAGGGTCGCGGGCAGGGACACAGGTGACCAGCAGGCGGGTCTGCCGGCGGCAGGGACCTAAAGAGGGGGCCCAGCGGCTTGGCCGGCCCCTTAGCTGACCTGCGGGAAGCGGTCAAGGGAAGAGTGGGTTGGGGCCGGTGTCAAAAGCTGGAGGTGGTCCAGTGGGGAAGGCCCTGGGGCCCGGTGAAGGTGCCCCAGGAGCGCCAAGTGATTTTCTCGGACTTGATACAGCTCTCTCCCCGTTGTCAAAGGCTAACCCTAACCCTAAAACTAAGCCTATCCCTCAACCTAACCCTCACCAGTGGCTAAGGCCCTGGGGCCCTGTGAAACCTGGACGAGGGTCTCAAGTGCCCACAAAAGCCTCACCTGCCTGAGCTTCAAACTGGATGCCAGCAAGAGGAACCCTTGTCCTCAGGGCAGGGCGTTCCAGGCGAATGGGGCGGAAAGCAGGCCCCCGGGGCCGGGCCACCAGACCAGTCAGAAGCTCCGGAGGGGCCGGGGAGGTGCCCCCAGAGTGGAAAGTGATGATTTCTCGGACGTGACACAGCTCTCTCCTGGTTGTCAAAGCCCATAGGCAGGGCTCTGGGCGTCCCAGGACACTCTGCTCTGAGCTGCCCTTTGTTGGGGGCGATGGGGGCCGGGGCGTGGGGGTTAGAGGGCCGGCCCCGAGGCTCCTGGAGGCCCCTGGGTGTCCTGAAGGGAGGGCTGGCTGGTCTGCCCACGCTTGGGGACCTGGGAGGCACCCTGTGAGCAGAGGGCTATGTGCCTTAACATCCCAGTGCTGGGGGCTATTCCTCTGTGTTTGGGAGCAGGGCAGACTGGCTGGTGCTGCTCGCTCATTGGTCGAATGGACCAGGGGCGTGGTTTCCGGAACCAGGAGGCGGGCCCAGGCCCACAGCTGAGCCAGGTCAAGTCAAGGCGGGGGCGGGGCCAGGTGAGCAGCTGGAGGCGGTTACTGGATCAAGGGGGCGGGGCCAGGTGAACAGCCTGAAGTGGTGAGGTAAGCAGGAGAGAGGATCGCGGGCAGTGACACAGGTGACCAGCAGGCGGGTCTGCCGGCGGCAGGGACCTAAAGAGGGGGCCCGGCGGCTTGGCCGGCCCCTTAGCTGACCTGCGGGAAGCGGTCTAGGGAAGAGTGGGTTGGGGCCGGTGTCAAAAGCTGGAGGTGGTCCAGTGGGGAAGGCCCTGGGGCCCGGTGAAGGTGCCCCAGGAGGGCCAAGTGATTTTCTCGGACTTGATACAGCTCTCTCCCCGTTGTCAAAGGCTAACCCTAACCCTAAAACTAAGCCTATCCCTCAACCTAACCCTCACCAGTGGCTAAGGCCCTGGGGCCCTGTGAAACCTGGACGAGGGTCTCAAGTGCCCACAAAAGCCTCACCTGCCTGAGCTTCAAACTGGATGCCAGCAAGAGGAACCCTTGTCCTCAGGGCAGGGCGTTCCAGGCGAATGGGGCGGAAAGCAGGCCCCCGGGGCCGGGCCACCAGACCAGTCAGAACCTCCGGAGGGGCCGGGGAGTTGCCCCCAGAGTGGAAAGTGATGATTTCTCGGACTTGACACAGCTCTCTCCCGGTTGTCAAAGCCCATAGGCAGGGCTCTGGGCGTCCCAGGACACTCTGCTCTGAGCTGCCCTTTCTTGGGGGCGATGGGGGCCGGGGCGGGGGGGTTAGAGGGCCGGCCCCGAGGCTCCTGGAGGCCCCTGGGTGTCCTGAAGGGAGGGCTGGCTGGTCTGCCCACGCTTGGGGACCTGGGAGGCACCCTGTGAGCAGAGGGCTATGTGCCTTTACATCCCAGTGGTGGGGGCTATTCCTCTGTGTTTGGGAGCAGGGCAGACTGGCTGGTGCTGCTCGCTCATTGGTCGAATGGACCAGGGGCGTGGTTTCCGGAACCAGGAGGCGGGCCCAGGCCCACAGCTGAGCCAGGTCAAGTCAAGGCGGGGGCGGGGCCAGGTGAGCAGCTGGAGGCGGTCACTGGATCAAGGGGGCGGGGCCAGGTGAACAGCCTGAAGTGGTGAGGTAAGCAGGAGAGAGGGTCGCGGGCAGGGACACGGGTGACCAGCAGGCGGGTCTGCTGGCGGCAGGGACCTCAAGAGGGGGCCCGGCGGCTTGGCCGGCCCCTTAGCTGACCTGCGGGAAGCGGTCAAGGGAAGAGTGGGTTGGGGCCGGTGTCAAAAGCTGGAGGTGGTCCAGTGGGGAAGGCCCTGGGGCCCGGTGAAGGTGCCCCAGGAGCGCAAAGTGATTTTCTCGGACTTGACACAGCTCTCTCCCCGTTTTCAAAGGCTAACCCTAACCCTAAAACTAAAACTATCCCTCAACCTAACCCTCACCAGTGGCTAAGGCCCTGGGGCCCTGTGAAACCTGGACGAGGGTCTCAAGTGCCCACAAAAGCCTCACCTGCCTGAGCTTCAGACTGGATGCCAGCAAGAGGGACCCTTGTCCTCAGGGCAGGGCGTTCCAGGCGAATGGTGCGGAAAGCCGGCCCCTGGGGCTGTTCCACCAGACCAGTCAGAACCTCCGGAGGGGCCGGGGAGGTGCCCCCAGAGTGGAAAGTGATAATTTCTCGGACTTGACACAGCTCTCTCCCGGTTGTCAAAGCCCATAGGCAGGGCTCTGGGCGTCCCAGGACACTCTGCTCTGAGCTGCCCTTTGGTGGGAGCGATGGGGGCCGGGGCGGGGGGGTTAGAGGGCCGTCCCCGAGGCTCATGGAGGCCCCTGGGTGTCCTGAAGGGAGGGCTGGCCTGTCTGCGCACGCTTGGGGACCTGGGAGGAACCCTGTGAGCAGAGGGCTATGTGTCTTTACATCCCAGTGGTGGGGGCTATTCCTCTGTGTTTGGGAGCAGGGCAGACTAGCTGGTGCTGCTCGCTCATTGGTCGAATGGACCAGGGGCGTGGTTTCCGGAACGAGGAGGCGGGCCTAGGCCCACAGATGAGCCAGGTCAAGTCAAGGCGGGGTCGGGGCCAGGTGAGCAGCTGGAGGCGGTCACTGGATCAAGGGGGCGGGGCCAGGTGAACAGCCTGAAGCGGTGAGGTAAGCAGGAGAGAGGGTCGCGGGCAGGGACACCGGTGACCAGCAGGCGGGTGTGCCGGCGGCAGGGACCTAAAGAGGGGGCACGGCGGCTTGGCCGGCCCCTTAGCTGACCTGCGGGAAGCGGTCAAGGGAAGAGTGGGTTGGGGCCGGTGTCAAAAGCTGGAGGTGGTCCAGTGCGGAAGGCCCTGGGGCACGGTGAAGGTGCCCCAGGAGCGCAAAGTGATTTTCTCAGACTTGATACAGCTCTCTCCCCATTGTCAAACGCTAACCCTAACCCTAAAACTAAGCCTATCCCTCAACCTAACCCTCACCAGTGGCTAAGGCCCTGGGGCCCTGTGAAACCTGGACGACGGTCTCAAGTGCCCACAAAAGCCTCACCTGCCTGAACTTCAGACTGGATGCCAGCAAGAGGGACCCTTGTCCTCAGGGCAGGGCGTTCCAGGCGAATGGGGCAGAAAGCAGGCCCCCGGGGCTGTTCCACCAGACCAGTCAGAACCTCCGGAGGGGCCGGGGAGGTGCCCCCAGAGTGGGAAGTGATGATTTCTCGGACTTGACACAGCTCTCTCCCGGTTGTCAAAGCCCATAGGCAGGGCTCTGGGCGTCCCAGGACACTCTGCTCTGAGCTGCCCTTTGGTGGGAGCGATGGGGGCCGGGGCCGGGGGGTTAGAGGGCCGACCCCGAGGCTCATGGAGGCCCCTGGGTGTCCTGAAGGGAGGGCTGGCTGGTCTGCCCACGCTTGGGGACCTGGGAGGCACCCTGTGAGCAGAGGGCTATGTGCCTTTACATCCCAGTGGTGGGGGCTATTCCTCTGCGTTTGGGAGCAGGTCAGACTGGCTGGTGCTGCTCGCTCATTGGTCGAATGGACCAGGGGCGTGGTTTCCGGAACCAGGAGGCGGGCCCAGGCCCACAGATGAGCCAGGTCAAGGCAAGGCGGGGGCGGGGCCAGGTGAGCAGCTGGAGGCGGTCACGGGATCAAGGGGGCGGGGCCAGGTGAACAGCCTGAAGTGGTGAGGTAAGCAGGAGAGAGGGTCGTGGGCAGGGACACGGGTGACCAGCAGGCGGGTCTGCCGGCGGCAGGGACCTAAAGAGGGGGCCCGGCGGCTTGGCCGGCCCCTTAGCTGACCTGCGGGAAGCGGTCAAGGGAAGAGTGGGTTGGGGCCAGTGTCAAAAGCTGGAGGTGGTCCCTTGGGGAAGGCCCTGGGGCCCGGTGAAGGTGCCCCAGGAGCGCAAAGTGATTTTCTCGGACTTGACACAGCTCTCTCCGGGTTGTCAAAGGCTCACCGTAACCCTAAAACTAAGCCTATCCCTCAACCTAACCCTCACCAGTGGCTAAGGCCCTGGGGCCCTGTGAAACCTGGACGAGGGTCTCAAGTGCCCACAAAAGCCTCACCTGCCTGAGCTTCAGACTGGATGCCAGCAAGAGGGACCCTTGTCCTCAGGGCAGGGCGTTCCAGGCGAATGGGGCGGAAAGCAGGCTCCCGGGGCTGTTCCACCAGACCAGTCAGAACCTCCGGAGGGGCCGGGGAGGTGCCCCCAGAGTGGAAAGTGATAATTTCTCGGACTTGACACAGCTCTCTCCCGGTTGTCAAAGCCCATAGGCAGGGCTCTGGGCGTCCCAGGACACTCGGCTCTGAGCTGCCCTTTGGTGGGAGCGATGTGGGCCGGGGCGGGGGGGTTAGAGGGCCGGCCCCGAGGCTCATGGAGGACCCTGGGTGTCCTGAAGGGAGGGCTGGCTGGTCTGCCCACGCTTGGGGACCTGGGAGTCACCCTGTGAGCAGAGGGCTATGTGTCTTTACATCCCAGTGGTGGGGGCTATTCCTTTGTGTTTGGGAGCAGGGCCGACTGGCTGGTGCTGCTCGCTCATTGGTCGAATGGACCAGGGGCGTGGTTTCCGGAACCAGGAGGCGGGCCCAGGCCCACAGCTGAGCCAGGTCAAGTCAAGGCGGGGGCGGGGCCAGGTGAGCAGCTGGAGGCGGTCACTGGATCAAGGGGGCGGGGCCAGGTGAACAGCCTGAAGTGGTGAGGTAAGCAGGAGAGAGGGTCGCGGGCAGGGACACGGGTGACCAGCAGGCGGGTCTGCCGGCGGCAGGGACCTAAAGAGGGGGCCCGGCGGCTTGGGCGGCCCCTTAGCTGACCTGCGGGAAACGGTCAAGGGAAGAGTGGGTTGGGGCCGGTGTCAAAAGCTGGAGGAGGTCCAGTGGGGAAGGCCCTGGGGCCCGGTGAAGGTGCCCCAGGAGCGCAAAGTGATTTTCTCGGACTTGACGCAGCTCTCTCCCCGTTGTCAAAGGCTCACCCTAAACCTAAAACTAAGCCTATACCTCAACCTAACCCTCACCAGTGGCTCAGGCCCTGGGGCCCTGTGAAACCTGGACGAGGGTCTCAAGTGCCCACAAAAGCCTCACCTGCCTGAGATTCAGACTGGATGCCAGCAAGAGGGACCCTTTTCCTCAGGGCAGGGCGTTCCAGGCGAATGGGGCGGAAAGCAGGCCCCCGGGGCCGGGCCACCAGACCAGTCAGAACCTCCGGAGGGGCCGGGGAGGTGCCCACAGAGTGGAAAGTGATAATTTCTCGGACTTGACACAGCTCTCTCCCGGTTGTCAAAGCCCATAGGCAGGGCTCTGGGCGTCCCAGGACACTCGGCTCTGAGCTGCCCTTTGGTGGGAGCGATGTGGGCCGGAGCGGGGGGGTTAGAGGGCCGGCCCCGAGGCTCATGGAGGACCCTGGGTGTCCTGAAGTGAGGGCTGGCTGGTCTGCCCACGCTTGGGGACCTGGGAGGCACCCTGTGAGCAGAGGGCTATGTGCCTTTACATCCCAGTGGTGGGGGCTATTCCTCTGTGTTTGGGAGCAGGGCAGACTGGCTGGTGCTGCTCGCTCATTGGTCGAATGGACCAGGGGCGTGGTTTCCGGAACCAGGAGGCGGGCCCAGGCCCACAGCTGAGCCAGGTCAAGTCAAGGCGGGGGCGGGGCCAGGTGAGCAGCTGGAGGTGGTCACTGGATCAAGCGGGCGGGGCCAGGTGAACAGCCTGAAGTGGTGAGGTAAGCAGGAGAGAGGGTCGCGGGCAGGGACACAGGTGACCAGCAGGCGGGTCTGCCGGCGGCAGGGACCTAAAGAGGGGGCCCAGCGGCTTGGCCGGCCCCTTAGCTGACCTGCGGGAAGCGGTCAAGGGAAGAGTGGGTTGGGGCCGGTGTCAAAAGCTGGAGGTGGTCCAGTGGGGAAGGCCCTGGGGCCCGGTGAAGGTGCCCCAGGAGCGCCAAGTGATTTTCTCGGACTTGATACAGCTCTCTCCCCGTTGTCAAAGGCTAACCCTAACCCTAAAACTAAGCCTATCCCTCAACCTAACCCTCACCAGTGGCTAAGGCCCTGGGGCCCTGTGAAACCTGGACGAGGGTCTCAAGTGCCCACAAAAGCCTCACCTGCCTGAGCTTCAAACTGGATGCCAGCAAGAGGAACCCTTGTCCTCAGGGCAGGGCGTTCCAGGCGAATGGGGCGGAAAGCAGGCCCCCGGGGCCGGGCCACCAGACCAGTCAGAAGCTCCGGAGGGGCCGGGGAGGTGCCCCCAGAGTGGAAAGTGATGATTTCTCGGACGTGACACAGATCTCTCCTGGTTGTCAAAGCCCATAGGCAGGGCTCTGGGCGTCCCAGGACACTCTGCTCTGAGCTGCCCTTTGTTGGGGGCGATGGGGGCCGGGGCGTGGGGGTTAGAGGGCCGGCCCCGAGGCTCCTGGAGGCCCCTGGGTGTCCTGAAGGGAGGGCTGGCTGGTCTGCCCACGCTTGGGGACCTGGGAGGCACCCTGTGAGCAGAGGGCTATGTGCCTTTACATCCCAGTGGTGGGGGCTATTCCTCTGTGTTTGGGAGCAGGGCAGACTGGCTGGTGCTGCTCGCTCATTGGTCGAATGGACCAGGGGCGTGGTTTCCGGAACCAGGAGGCGGGCCCAGGCCCACAGCTGAGCCAGGTCAAGTCAAGGCGGGGGCGGGGCCAGGTGAGCAGCTGGAGGCGGTCACTGGATCAAGGGGGCGGGGCCAGGTGAACAGCCTGAAGTGGTGAGGTAAGCAGGAGAGAGGGTCGCGGGCAGGGACACGGGTGACCAGCAGGCGGGTCTGCTGGCGGCAGGGACCTCAAGAGGGGGCCCGGCGGCTTGGCCGGCCCCTTAGCTGACCTGCGGGAAGCGGTCAAGGGAAGAGTGGGTTGGGGCCGGTGTCAAAAGCTGGAGGTGGTCCAGTGGGGAAGGCCCTGGGGCCCGGTGAAGGTGCCCCAGGAGCGCAAAGTGATTTTCTCGGACTTGACACAGCTCTCTCCCCGTTTTCAAAGGCTAACCCTAACCCTAAAACTAAAACTATCCCTCAACCTAACCCTCACCAGTGGCTAAGGCCCTGGGGCCCTGTGAAACCTGGACGAGGGTCTCAAGTGCCCACAAAAGCCTCACCTGCCTGAGCTTCAGACTGGATGCCAGCAAGAGGGACCCTTGTCCTTAGGGCAGGGCGTTCCAGGCGAATGGGGCGGAAAGCCGGCCCCCGGGGCCGGGCCACCAGACCAGTCAGAACCTCCGGAGGGCCGGGGAGGTGCCCCCAGAGTGGAAAGTGATAATTTCTCGGACTTGACACAGCTCTCTCCCAGTTGTCAAAGCCCATAGGCAGGGCTCTGGGCGTCCCAGGACACTCTGCTCTGAGCTGCCCTTTGGGGGGAGCGATGGGGGCCGGGGCGGGGGGGTTAGAGGGCCGGCCCCGAGGCTCCTGGAGGCCCCTGGGTGTCCTGAAGGGAGGGCTGGATGGTCTGCACACGCTTGGGGACCTGGGAGGCACCCTGTGAGCAGAGGGCTATGTGCCTTTACATCCCAGTGGTGGGGGCTATTCCTTTGTGTTTGGGAGCAGGGCCGACTGGCTGGTGCTGCTCGCTCATTGGTCGAATCGACCAGGGGCGTGGTTTCCGGAACCAGGAGGCGGGCCCAGGCCCACAGCTGAGCCATTTAAAGTCAAGGCGGGGGCGGGGCCAGGTGAGCAGCTGGAGGCGGTCACGGGATCACGGGGTTGGGGCCAGGTGAACAGCCTGAAGTGGTGAGGTAAGCAGGAGAGAGGGTCGCGGGCAGGGACACGGGTGACCAGCAGGCGGGTCTGCCGGCGGCAGGGACCTAAAGAGGGGGCCCGGCGGCTTTGCCGGCCCCTTAGCTGACCTGCGGGAAGGGGTCAAGGGAAGAGTGGGTTGGGGCCGGTGTCAAAAGCTGGAGGTGGTCCAGTGGGGAAGGCCCTGGGGCCCGGTGAAGGTGCCCCAGGAGCGCAAAATGATTTTCTCGGACTTGACACCGCTCTCTCCCCGTTGTCAAAGGCTAACCCTAACCCTAAAACTAAGCCTATCCCTCAACCTAACCCTCACCAGTGGCTAAGGCCTTGGGGCCCTGTGAAACCTGGACGAGGGTCTCAAGTGCCCACAAAAGCCTCACCTGCCTGAGCTTCAGACTGGATGCCAGCAAGAGGGACCCTTGTCCTCAGGGCAGGGCGTTCCAGGCGAATGGTGCGGAAAGCCGGCCCCTGGGGCTGTTCCACCAGACCAGTCAGAACCTCCGGAGGGGCCGGGGAGGTGCCCCCAGAGTGGAAAGTGATAATTTCTCGGACTTGACACAGCTCTCTCCCGGTTGTCAAAGCCCATAGGCAGGGCTCTGGGCGTCCCAGGACACTCTGCTCTGAGCTGCCCTTTGGTGGGAGCGATGGGGGCCGGGGCGGGGGGGTTAGAGGGCCGTCCCCGAGGCTCATGGAGGCCCCTGGGTGTCCTGAAGGGAGGGCTGGCCTGTCTGCGCACGCTTGGGGACCTGGGAGGCACCCTGTGAGCAGAGGGCTATGTGTCTTTACATCCCAGTGGTGGGGGCTATTCCTCTGTGTTTGGGAGCAGGGCAGACTAGCTGGTGCTGCTCGCTCATTGGTCGAATGGACCAGGGGCGTGGTTTCCGGAACGAGGAGGCGGGCCTAGGCCCACAGATGAGCCAGGTCAAGTCAAGGCGGGGTCGGGGCCAGGTGAGCAGCTGGAGGCGGTCACTGGATCAAGGGGGCGGGGCCAGGTGAACAGCCTGAAGCGGTGAGGTAAGCAGGAGAGAGGGTCGCGGGCAGGGACACCGGTGACCAGCAGGCGGGTGTGCCGGCGGCAGGGACCTAAAGAGGGGGCACGGCGGCTTGGCCGGCCCCTTAGCTGACCTGCGGGAAGCGGTCAAGGGAAGAGTGGGTTGGGGCCGGTGTCAAAAGCTGGAGGTGGTCCAGTGCGGAAGGCCCTGGGGCACGGTGAAGGTGCCCCAGGAGCGCAAAGTGATTTTCTCAGACTTGATACAGCTCTCTCCCCATTGTCAAACGCTAACCCTAACCCTAAAACTAAGCCTATCCCTCAACCTAACCCTCACCAGTGGCTAAGGCCCTGGGGCCCTGTGAAACCTGGACGACGGTCTCAAGTGCCCACAAAAGCCTCACCTGCCTGAACTTCAGACTGGATGCCAGCAAGAGGGACCCTTGTCCTCAGGGCAGGGCGTTCCAGGCGAATGGGGCAGAAAGCAGGCCCCCGGGGCTGTTCCACCAGACCAGTCAGAACCTCCGGAGGGGCCGGGGAGGTGCCCCCAGAGTGGGAAGTGATGATTTCTCGGACTTGACACAGCTCTCTCCCGGTTGTCAAAGCCCATAGGCAGGGCTCTGGGCGTCCCAGGACACTCTGCTCTGAGCTGCCCTTTGGTGGGAGCGATGGGGGCCGGGGCCGGGGGGTTAGAGGGCCGACCCCGAGGCTCATGGAGGCCCCTGGGTGTCCTGAAGGGAGGGCTGGCTGGTCTGCCCACGCTTGGGGACCTGGGAGGCACCCTGTGAGCAGAGGGCTATGTGCCTTTACATCCCAGTGGTGGGGGCTATTCCTCTGTGTTTGGGAGCAGGTCAGACTGGCTGGTGCTGCTCGCTCATTGGTCGAATGGACCAGGGGCGTGGTTTCCGGAACGAGGAGGCGGGCCCAGGCCCACAGATGAGCCAGGTCAAGTCAAGGCGGGGGCGGGGCCAGGTGAGCAGCTGGAGGCGGTCACTGGATCAAGGGGGCGGGGCCAGGTGAACAGCCTGAAGTGGTGAGGTAAGCAGGAGAGAGGGTCGCGGGCAGGGACACGGGTGACCAGCAGGGGGGTCTGCCGGCGGCAGGGATCTAAAGAGGGGGTCCAGCGGCTTGGCCGGCCCCTTAGCTGACCTGCGGGAAGGGGTCAAGGGAAGAGTGGGTTGGGGCCGGTGTCAAAAGCTGGAGGTGGTCCAGTGGGGAAGGCCCTGGGGCCCGGTGAAGGTGCCCCAGGAGCGCAAAATGATTTTCTCGGACTTGACACCGCTCTCTCCCCATTGTCATAGGCTAACCCTAACCCTAAAACTAAGCCTATCCCTCAACCTAACCCTCACCAGTGGCTAAGGCTTTGGGGCCCTGTGAAACCTGGACGAGGGTCTCAAGTGCCCACAAAAGCCTCACCTGCCTGAGCTTCAGACTGGATGCCAGCAAGAGGGACCCTTGTCCTCAGGGCAGGGCGTTCCAGGCGAATGGGGCGGAAAGCCAGCCCCCGGGGCCGGGCCACCAGACCAGTCAGAACCTCTGGAGGGGCCGGGGAGGTGCCCCCAGAGTGGAAAGTGATAATTTCTCGGACTTGACACAGCTCTCTCCCGGTTGTCACAGCCCATAGGCAGGGCTCTGGGCGTCCCAGGACACTCTGCTCTGAGCTGCCCTTTGGTGGGAGCGATGGGGGCCGGGGCGGGGGTGTTAGAGGGCCGGCCCCGAGGCTCCTGGAGGCCCCTGGGTGTCCTGAAGGGAGGGCTGGATGGTCTGCACACGCTTGGGGACCTGGGAGGCACCCTGTGAGCAGAGGGCTATGTGCCTTTACATCCCAGTGGTGGGGGCTATTCCTTTGTGTTTGGGAGCAGGGCCAACTGGCTGGTGCTGCTTGCTCATTGGTCGAATGGACCAGGGGCGTGGTTTCCGGAACCAGGAGGCGGGCCCAGGCCCACAGCTGAGCCTGGTCAAGTCAAGGCGGGGGCGGGGCCAGGTGAGCAGCTGGAGGCGGTCACGGGATCAAGGGGGCGGGGCCAGGTGAACAGCCTGAAGTGGTGAGGTAAGTAGGAGAGAGGGTCTCGGGCAGGGACACGGGTGAACAGCAGGCGGGTCTGCCGGCGGCAGGGACCTAAAGAGGGGGCCCGGCGGCTTGGCCGGCCCCTTAGCTGACCTGCGGGAAGCGGTCAAGGGAAGAGTGGGTTGGGGCCGATGTCAAAAGCTGGAGGTGGTCCAGTGGGGAAGGCCCTGGGGCCCGGTGAAGGTGCCCCAGGAGCGCAAAGTGATTTTCTCGGACTTGACACAGCTCTCTCCCGGTTGTCAAAGGCTCACCGTAACCCTAAAACAAAGCCTATCCCTCAACCTAACCCTCACCAGTGGCTAAGGCCTTGGGGCCCTGTGAAATCTGGACGAGGGTCTCAAGTGCCCACAAAAGCCTCACCTGCCTGAGCTTCAGACTGGATGCCAGCAAGAGGGACCCTTGTCCTCAGGGCAGGGCGTTCCAGGCGAATGGTGCGGAAAGCCGGCCCCCGGGGCTGTTCCACCAGACCAGTCAGAACCTCCGGAGGGGCCGGGGAGGTGCCCCCAGAGTGGAAAGTGATAATTTCTCGGACTTGACACAGCTCTCTCCCGGTTGTCAAAGCCCATAGGCAGGGCTCTGGGCGTCCCAGGACACTCTGCTCTGAGCTGCCCTTTGGTGGGAGCAATGGGGGCCGGGGCGGGGGGGGGTTAGAGGGCCGTCCCCGAGGCTCATGGAGGCCCCTGGGTGTCCTGAAGGGAGGGCTGGCTGGACTGCACACGCTTGGGGACCTGGGAGGCACCCTGTGAGCAGAGGGCTATGTGTCTTTACATCCCAGTGGTGGGGGCTATTCCTCTGTGTTTGGGAGCAGGGCAGACTGGCTGGTGCTGCTCGCTCATTGGTCGAATGGACCAGGGGCGTGGTTTCCGGAACCAGGAGGCGGGCCCAGGCCCACAGCTGAGCCTGTAAAGTCAAGGAGGGGGCGGGGCCAGGTGAGCAGCTGGAGGCGGTCACGGGATCAAGGGGGCGGGGCCAGTTGAACAGCCTGAAGTGGTGAGGTAAGCAGGAGAGAGGGTCGCGGGCAGGGACACGGGTGACCAGCAGGCGGGTCTGCCGGCGGCAGGGACCTAAAGAGGGGGCCCGGCGGCTTGGCCGGCCCCTTAGCTGACCTGCGGGAAGCGGTCAAGGGAAGAGTGGGTTGGGGCCGGTGTCAAAAGCTGGAGGTGGTCCAGTGGGGAAGGCCCTGGGGCCTGGTGAAGGTGCCCCAGGAGCACAAAATGATTTTCTCGGACTTGACACCGCTCTCTCCCCGTTGTCATAGGCTAACCCTAACCCTAAAACTAAGCCTATCCCTCAACCTAACCCTCACCAGTGGCTAAGGCTTTGGGGCCCTGTGAAACCTGGACGAGGGTCTCAAGTGCCCACCAAAGCCTCACCTGCCTGAGCTTCAGACTGGATGCCAGCAAGAGGGACCCTTGTCCTCAGGGCAGGGCGTTCCAGGCGAATGGGGCGGAAAGCCAGCCCCCGGGGCCGGGCCACCAGACCAGTCAGAACCTCTGGAGGGGCCGGGGAGGTGCCCCCAGAGTGGAAAGTGATAATTTCTCGGACTTGACACAGCTCTCTCCCGGTTGTCAAAGCCCATAGGCAGGGCTCTGGGCGTCCCAGGACACTCTGCTCTGAGCTGCCCTTTGGTAGGAGCGATGGGGGCCGGGGCGGGGGGGTTAGAGGGCCGGCCCCGAGGCTCCTGGAGGCCCCTGGGTGTCCTGAAGGGAGGGCTGGATGGTCTGCACACGCTTGGGGACCTGGGAGGCACCCTGTGAGCAGAGGGCTATGTGCCTTTACATCCCAGTGGTGGGGGCTATTCCTTTGTGTTTGGGAGCAGGGCCGACTGGCTGGTGCTGCTCGCTCATTGGTCGAATCGACCAGGGGCGTGGTTTCCGGAACCAGGAGGCGGGCCCAGGCCCACAGCTGAGCCATTTAAAGTCAAGGCGGGGGCGGGGCCAGGTGAGCAGCTGGAGGCGGTCACGGGATCACGGGGTTGGGGCCAGGTGAACAGCCTGAAGTGGTGAGGTAAGCAGGAGAGAGGGTCGCGGGCAGGGACACGGGTGACCAGCAGGCGGGTCTGCCGGCGGCAGGGACCTAAAGAGGGGGCCCGGCGGCTTTGCCGGCCCCTTAGCTGACCTGCGGGAAGGGGTCAAGGGAAGAGTGGGTTGGGGCCGGTGTCAAAAGCTGGAGGTGGTCCAGTGGGGAAGGCCCTGGGGCCCGGTGAAGGTGCCCCAGGAGCGCAAAATGATTTTCTCGGACTTGACACCGCTCTCTCCCCGTTGTCAAAGGCTAACCCTAACCCTAAAACTAAGCCTATCCCTCAACCTAACCCTCACCAGTGGCTAAGGCCTTGGGGCCCTGTGAAACCTGGACGAGGGTCTCAAGTGCCCACAAAAGCCTCACCTGCCTGAGCTTCAGACTGGATGCCAGCAAGAGGGACCCTTGTCCTCAGGGCAGGGCGTTCCAGGCGAATGGTGCGGAAAGCCGGCCCCTGGGGCTGTTCCACCAGACCAGTCAGAACCTCCGGAGGGGCCGGGGAGGTGCCCCCAGAGTGGAAAGTGATAATTTCTCGGACTTGACACAGCTCTCTCCCGGTTGTCAAAGCCCATAGGCAGGGCTCTGGGCGTCCCAGGACACTCTGCTCTGAGCTGCCCTTTGGTGGGAGCGATGGGGGCCGGGGCGGGGGGGTTAGAGGGCCGTCCCCGAGGCTCATGGAGGCCCCTGGGTGTCCTGAAGGGAGGGCTGGCCTGTCTGCGCACGCTTGGGGACCTGGGAGGCACCCTGTGAGCAGAGGGCTATGTGTCTTTACATCCCAGTGGTGGGGGCTATTCCTCTGTGTTTGGGAGCAGGGCAGACTAGCTGGTGCTGCTCGCTCATTGGTCGAATGGACCAGGGGCGTGGTTTCCGGAACGAGGAGGCGGGCCTAGGCCCACAGATGAGCCAGGTCAAGTCAAGGCGGGGTCGGGGCCAGGTGAGCAGCTGGAGGCGGTCACTGGATCAAGGGGGCGGGGCCAGGTGAACAGCCTGAAGCGGTGAGGTAAGCAGGAGAGAGGGTCGCGGGCAGGGACACCGGTGACCAGCAGGCGGGTGTGCCGGCGGCAGGGACCTAAAGAGGGGGCACGGCGGCTTGGCCGGCCCCTTAGCTGACCTGCGGGAAGCGGTCAAGGGAAGAGTGGGTTGGGGCCGGTGTCAAAAGCTGGAGGTGGTCCAGTGCGGAAGGCCCTGGGGCACGGTGAAGGTGCCCCAGGAGCGCAAAGTGATTTTCTCAGACTTGATACAGCTCTCTCCCCATTGTCAAACGCTAACCCTAACCCTAAAACTAAGCCTATCCCTCAACCTAACCCTCACCAGTGGCTAAGGCCCTGGGGCCCTGTGAAACCTGGACGACGGTCTCAAGTGCCCACAAAAGCCTCACCTGCCTGAACTTCAGACTGGATGCCAGCAAGAGGGACCCTTGTCCTCAGGGCAGGGCGTTCCAGGCGAATGGGGCAGAAAGCAGGCCCCCGGGGCTGTTCCACCAGACCAGTCAGAACCTCCGGAGGGGCCGGGGAGGTGCCCCCAGAGTGGGAAGTGATGATTTCTCGGACTTGACACAGCTCTCTCCCGGTTGTCAAAGCCCATAGGCAGGGCTCTGGGCGTCCCAGGACACTCTGCTCTGAGCTGCCCTTTGGTGGGAGCGATGGGGGCCGGGGCCGGGGGGTTAGAGGGCCGACCCCGAGGCTCATGGAGGCCCCTGGGTGTCCTGAAGGGAGGGCTGGCTGGTCTGCCCACGCTTGGGGACCTGGGAGGCACCCTGTGAGCAGAGGGCTATGTGCCTTTACATCCCAGTGGTGGGGGCTATTCCTCTGCGTTTGGGAGCAGGTCAGACTGGCTGGTGCTGCTCGCTCATTGGTCGAATGGACCAGGGGCGTGGTTTCCGGAACCAGGAGGCGGGCCCAGGCCCACAGATGAGCCAGGTCAAGGCAAGGCGGGGGCGGGGCCAGGTGAGCAGCTGGAGGCGGTCACGGGATCAAGGGGGCGGGGCCAGGTGAACAGCCTGAAGTGGTGAGGTAAGCAGGAGAGAGGGTCGTGGGCAGGGACACGGGTGACCAGCAGGCGGGTCTGCCGGCGGCAGGGACCTAAAGAGGGGGCCCGGCGGCTTGGCCGGCCCCTTAGCTGACCTGCGGGAAGCGGTCAAGGGAAGAGTGGGTTGGGGCCAGTGTCAAAAGCTGGAGGTGGTCCCTTGGGGAAGGCCCTGGGGCCCGGTGAAGGTGCCCCAGGAGCGCAAAGTGATTTTCTCGGACTTGACACAGCTCTCTCCGGGTTGTCAAAGGCTCACCGTAACCCTAAAACTAAGCCTATCCCTCAACCTAACCCTCACCAGTGGCTAAGGCCCTGGGGCCCTGTGAAACCTGGACGAGGGTCTCAAGTGCCCACAAAAGCCTCACCTGCCTGAGCTTCAGACTGGATGCCAGCAAGAGGGACCCTTGTCCTCAGGGCAGGGCGTTCCAGGCGAATGGGGCGGAAAGCAGGCTCCCGGGGCTGTTCCACCAGACCAGTCAGAACCTCCGGAGGGGCCGGGGAGGTGCCCCCAGAGTGGAAAGTGATAATTTCTCGGACTTGACACAGCTCTCTCCCGGTTGTCAAAGCCCATAGGCAGGGCTCTGGGCGTCCCAGGACACTCGGCTCTGAGCTGCCCTTTGGTGGGAGCGATGTGGGCCGGGGCGGGGGGGTTAGAGGGCCGGCCCCGAGGCTCATGGAGGACCCTGGGTGTCCTGAAGGGAGGGCTGGCTGGTCTGCCCACGCTTGGGGACCTGGGAGTCACCCTGTGAGCAGAGGGCTATGTGTCTTTACATCCCAGTGGTGGGGGCTATTCCTTTGTGTTTGGGAGCAGGGCCGACTGGCTGGTGCTGCTCGCTCATTGGTCGAATGGACCAGGGGCGTGGTTTCCGGAACCAGGAGGCGGGCCCAGGCCCACAGCTGAGCCAGGTCAAGTCAAGGCGGGGGCGGGGCCAGGTGAGCAGCTGGAGGCGGTCACTGGATCAAGGGGGCGGGGCCAGGTGAACAGCCTGAAGTGGTGAGGTAAGCAGGAGAGAGGGTCGCGGGCAGGGACACGGGTGACCAGCAGGCGGGTCTGCCGGCGGCAGGGACCTAAAGAGGGGGCCCGGCGGCTTGGGCGGCCCCTTAGCTGACCTGCGGGAAACGGTCAAGGGAAGAGTGGGTTGGGGCCGGTGTCAAAAGCTGGAGGAGGTCCAGTGGGGAAGGCCCTGGGGCCCGGTGAAGGTGCCCCAGGAGCGCAAAGTGATTTTCTCGGACTTGACGCAGCTCTCTCCCCGTTGTCAAAGGCTCACCCTAAACCTAAAACTAAGCCTATACCTCAACCTAACCCTCACCAGTGGCTAAGGCCCTGGGGCCCTGTGAAACCTGGACGACGGTCTCAAGTGCCCACAAAAGCCTCACCTGCCTGAACTTCAGACTGGATGCCAGCAAGAGGGACCCTTGTCCTCAGGGCAGGGCGTTCCAGGCGAATGGGGCAGAAAGCAGGCCCCCGGGGCTGTTCCACCAGACCAGTCAGAACCTCCGGAGGGGCCGGGGAGGTGCCCCCAGAGTGGGAAGTGATGATTTCTCGGACTTGACACAGCTCTCTCCCGGTTGTCAAAGCCCATAGGCAGGGCTCTGGGCGTCCCAGGACACTCTGCTCTGAGCTGCCCTTTGGTGGGAGCGATGGGGGCCGGGGCCGGGGGGTTAGAGGGCCGACCCCGAGGCTCATGGAGGCCCCTGGGTGTCCTGAAGGGAGGGCTGGCTGGTCTGCCCACGCTTGGGGACCTGGGAGGCACCCTGTGAGCAGAGGGCTATGTGCCTTTACATCCCAGTGGTGGGGGCTATTCCTCTGCGTTTGGGAGCAGGTCAGACTGGCTGGTGCTGCTCGCTCATTGGTCGAATGGACCAGGGGCGTGGTTTCCGGAACCAGGAGGCGGGCCCAGGCCCACAGATGAGCCAGGTCAAGGCAAGGCGGGGGCGGGGCCAGGTGAGCAGCTGGAGGCGGTCACGGGATCAAGGGGGCGGGGCCAGGTGAACAGCCTGAAGTGGTGAGGTAAGCAGGAGAGAGGGTCGTGGGCAGGGACACGGGTGACCAGCAGGCGGGTCTGCCGGCGGCAGGGACCTAAAGAGGGGGCCCGGCGGCTTGGCCGGCCCCTTAGCTGACCTGCGGGAAGCGGTCAAGGGAAGAGTGGGTTGGGGCCAGTGTCAAAAGCTGGAGGTGGTCCCTTGGGGAAGGCCCTGGGGCCCGGTGAAGGTGCCCCAGGAGCGCAAAGTGATTTTCTCGGACTTGACACAGCTCTCTCCGGGTTGTCAAAGGCTCACCGTAACCCTAAAACTAAGCCTATCCCTCAACCTAACCCTCACCAGTGGCTAAGGCCCTGGGGCCCTGTGAAACCTGGACGAGGGTCTCAAGTGCCCACAAAAGCCTCACCTGCCTGAGCTTCAGACTGGATGCCAGCAAGAGGGACCCTTGTCCTCAGGGCAGGGCGTTCCAGGCGAATGGGGCGGAAAGCAGGCTCCCGGGGCTGTTCCACCAGACCAGTCAGAACCTCCGGAGGGGCCGGGGAGGTGCCCCCAGAGTGGAAAGTGATAATTTCTCGGACTTGACACAGCTCTCTCCCGGTTGTCAAAGCCCATAGGCAGGGCTCTGGGCGTCCCAGGACACTCGGCTCTGAGCTGCCCTTTGGTGGGAGCGATGTGGGCCGGGGCGGGGGGGTTAGAGGGCCGGCCCCGAGGCTCATGGAGGACCCTGGGTGTCCTGAAGGGAGGGCTGGCTGGTCTGCCCACGCTTGGGGACCTGGGAGTCACCCTGTGAGCAGAGGGCTATGTGTCTTTACATCCCAGTGGTGGGGGCTATTCCTTTGTGTTTGGGAGCAGGGCCGACTGGCTGGTGCTGCTCGCTCATTGGTCGAATGGACCAGGGGCGTGGTTTCCGGAACCAGGAGGCGGGCCCAGGCCCACAGCTGAGCCAGGTCAAGTCAAGGCGGGGGCGGGGCCAGGTGAGCAGCTGGAGGCGGTCACTGGATCAAGGGGGCGGGGCCAGGTGAACAGCCTGAAGTGGTGAGGTAAGCAGGAGAGAGGGTCGCGGGCAGGGACACGGGTGACCAGCAGGCGGGTCTGCCGGCGGCAGGGACCTAAAGAGGGGGCCCGGCGGCTTGGGCGGCCCCTTAGCTGACCTGCGGGAAACGGTCAAGGGAAGAGTGGGTTGGGGCCGGTGTCAAAAGCTGGAGGAGGTCCAGTGGGGAAGGCCCTGGGGCCCGGTGAAGGTGCCCCAGGAGCGCAAAGTGATTTTCTCGGACTTGACGCAGCTCTCTCCCCGTTGTCAAAGGCTCACCCTAAACCTAAAACTAAGCCTATACCTCAACCTAACCCTCACCAGTGGCTCAGGCCCTGGGGCCCTGTGAAACCTGGACGAGGGTCTCAAGTGCCCACAAAAGCCTCACCTGCCTGAGATTCAGACTGGATGGCAGCAAGAGGGACCCTTTTCCTCAGGGCAGGGCGTTCCAGGCGAATGGGGCGGAAAGCAGGCCCCCGGGGCCGGGCCACCAGACCAGTCAGAACCTCCGGAGGGGCCGGGGAGGTGCCCACAGAGTGGAAAGTGATAATTTCTCGGACTTGACACAGCTCTCTCCCGGTTGTCAAAGCCCATAGGCAGGGCTCTGGGCGTCCCAGGACACTCGGCTCTGAGCTGCCCTTTGGTGGGAGCGATGTGGGCCGGAGCGGGGGGGTTAGAGGGCCGGCCCCGAGGCTCATGGAGGACCCTGGGTGTCCTGAAGTGAGGGCTGGCTGGTCTGCCCACGCTTGGGGACCTGGGAGGCACCCTGTGAGCAGAGGGCTATGTGCCTTTACATCCCAGTGGTGGGGGCTATTCCTCTGTGTTTGGGAGCAGGGCAGACTGGCTGGTGCTGCTCGCTCATTGGTCGAATGGACCAGGGGCGTGGTTTCCGGAACCAGGAGGCGGGCCCAGGCCCACAGCTGAGCCAGGTCAAGTCAAGGCGGGGGCGGGGCCAGGTGAGCAGCTGGAGGTGGTCACTGGATCAAGCGGGCGGGGCCAGGTGAACAGCCTGAAGTGGTGAGGTAAGCAGGAGAGAGGGTCGCGGGCAGGGACACAGGTGACCAGCAGGCGGGTCTGCCGGCGGCAGGGACCTAAAGAGGGGGCCCAGCGGCTTGGCCGGCCCCTTAGCTGACCTGCGGGAAGCGGTCAAGGGAAGAGTGGGTTGGGGCCGGTGTCAAAAGCTGGAGGTGGTCCAGTGGGGAAGGCCCTGGGGCCCGGTGAAGGTGCCCCAGGAGCGCCAAGTGATTTTCTCGGACTTGATACAGCTCTCTCCCCGTTGTCAAAGGCTAACCCTAACCCTAAAACTAAGCCTATCCCTCAACCTAACCCTCACCAGTGGCTAAGGCCCTGGGGCCCTGTGAAACCTGGACGAGGGTCTCAAGTGCCCACAAAAGCCTCACCTGCCTGAGCTTCAAACTGGATGCCAGCAAGAGGAACCCTTGTCCTCAGGGCAGGGCGTTCCAGGCGAATGGGGCGGAAAGCAGGCCCCCGGGGCCGGGCCACCAGACCAGTCAGAAGCTCCGGAGGGGCCGGGGAGGTGCCCCCAGAGTGGAAAGTGATGATTTCTCGGACGTGACACAGCTCTCTCCTGGTTGTCAAAGCCCATAGGCAGGGCTCTGGGCGTCCCAGGACACTCTGCTCTGAGCTGCCCTTTGTTGGGGGCGATGGGGGCCGGGGCGTGGGGGTTAGAGGGCCGGCCCCGAGGCTCCTGGAGGCCCCTGGGTGTCCTGAAGGGAGGGCTGGCTGGTCTGCCCACGCTTGGGGACCTGGGAGGCACCCTGTGAGCAGAGGGCTATGTGCCTTAACATCCCAGTGCTGGGGGCTATTCCTCTGTGTTTGGGAGCAGGGCAGACTGGCTGGTGCTGCTCGCTCATTGGTCGAATGGACCAGGGGCGTGGTTTCCGGAACCAGGAGGCGGGCCCAGGCCCACAGCTGAGCCAGGTCAAGTCAAGGCGGGGGCGGGGCCAGGTGAGCAGCTGGAGGCGGTTACTGGATCAAGGGGGCGGGGCCAGGTGAACAGCCTGAAGTGGTGAGGTAAGCAGGAGAGAGGATCGCGGGCAGTGACACAGGTGACCAGCAGGCGGGTCTGCCGGCGGCAGGGACCTAAAGAGGGGGCCCGGCGGCTTGGCCGGCCCCTTAGCTGACCTGCGGGAAGCGGTCTAGGGAAGAGTGGGTTGGGGCCGGTGTCAAAAGCTGGAGGTGGTCCAGTGGGGAAGGCCCTGGGGCCCGGTGAAGGTGCCCCAGGAGGGCCAAGTGATTTTCTCGGACTTGATACAGCTCTCTCCCCGTTGTCAAAGGCTAACCCTAACCCTAAAACTAAGCCTATCCCTCAACCTAACCCTCACCAGTGGCTAAGGCCCTGGGGCCCTGTGAAACCTGGACGAGGGTCTCAAGTGCCCACAAAAGCCTCACCTGCCTGAGCTTCAAACTGGATGCCAGCAAGAGGAACCCTTGTCCTCAGGGCAGGGCGTTCCAGGCGAATGGGGCGGAAAGCAGGCCCCCGGGGCCGGGCCACCAGACCAGTCAGAACCTCCGGAGGGGCCGGGGAGTTGCCCCCAGAGTGGAAAGTGATGATTTCTCGGACTTGACACAGCTCTCTCCCGGTTGTCAAAGCCCATAGGCAGGGCTCTGGGCGTCCCAGGACACTCTGCTCTGAGCTGCCCTTTCTTGGGGGCGATGGGGGCCGGGGCGGGGGGGTTAGAGGGCCGGCCCCGAGGCTCCTGGAGGCCCCTGGGTGTCCTGAAGGGAGGGCTGGCTGGTCTGCCCACGCTTGGGGACCTGGGAGGCACCCTGTGAGCAGAGGGCTATGTGCCTTTACATCCCAGTGGTGGGGGCTATTCCTCTGTGTTTGGGAGCAGGGCAGACTGGCTGGTGCTGCTCGCTCATTGGTCGAATGGACCAGGGGCGTGGTTTCCGGAACCAGGAGGCGGGCCCAGGCCCACAGCTGAGCCAGGTCAAGTCAAGGCGGGGGCGGGGCCAGGTGAGCAGCTGGAGGCGGTCACTGGATCAAGGGGGCGGGGCCAGGTGAACAGCCTGAAGTGGTGAGGTAAGCAGGAGAGAGGGTCGCGGGCAGGGACACGGGTGACCAGCAGGCGGGTCTGCTGGCGGCAGGGACCTCAAGAGGGGGCCCGGCGGCTTGGCCGGCCCCTTAGCTGACCTGCGGGAAGCGGTCAAGGGAAGAGTGGGTTGGGGCCGGTGTCAAAAGCTGGAGGTGGTCCAGTGGGGAAGGCCCTGGGGCCCGGTGAAGGTGCCCCAGGAGCGCAAAGTGATTTTCTCGGACTTGACACAGCTCTCTCCCCGTTTTCAAAGGCTAACCCTAACCCTAAAACTAAAACTATCCCTCAACCTAACCCTCACCAGTGGCTAAGGCCCTGGGGCCCTGTGAAACCTGGACGAGGGTCTCAAGTGCCCACAAAAGCCTCACCTGCCTGAGCTTCAGACTGGATGCCAGCAAGAGGGACCCTTGTCCTTAGGGCAGGGCGTTCCAGGCGAATGGGGCGGAAAGCCGGCCCCCGGGGCCGGGCCACCAGACCAGTCAGAACCTCCGGAGGGCCGGGGAGGTGCCCCCAGAGTGGAAAGTGATAATTTCTCGGACTTGACACAGCTCTCTCCCAGTTGTCAAAGCCCATAGGCAGGGCTCTGGGCGTCCCAGGACACTCTGCTCTGAGCTGCCCTTTGGGGGGAGCGATGGGGGCCGGGGCGGGGGGGTTAGAGGGCCGGCCCCGAGGCTCCTGGAGGCCCCTGGGTGTCCTGAAGGGAGGGCTGGATGGTCTGCACACGCTTGGGGACCTGGGAGGCACCCTGTGAGCAGAGGGCTATGTGCCTTTACATCCCAGTGGTGGGGGCTATTCCTTTGTGTTTGGGAGCAGGGCCGACTGGCTGGTGCTGCTCGCTCATTGGTCGAATCGACCAGGGGCGTGGTTTCCGGAACCAGGAGGCGGGCCCAGGCCCACAGCTGAGCCATTTAAAGTCAAGGCGGGGGCGGGGCCAGGTGAGCAGCTGGAGGCGGTCACGGGATCACGGGGTTGGGGCCAGGTGAACAGCCTGAAGTGGTGAGGTAAGCAGGAGAGAGGGTCGCGGGCAGGGACACGGGTGACCAGCAGGCGGGTCTGCCGGCGGCAGGGACCTAAAGAGGGGGCCCGGCGGCTTTGCCGGCCCCTTAGCTGACCTGCGGGAAGGGGTCAAGGGAAGAGTGGGTTGGGGCCGGTGTCAAAAGCTGGAGGTGGTCCAGTGGGGAAGGCCCTGGGGCCCGGTGAAGGTGCCCCAGGAGCGCAAAATGATTTTCTCGGACTTGACACCGCTCTCTCCCCGTTGTCAAAGGCTAACCCTAACCCTAAAACTAAGCCTATCCCTCAACCTAACCCTCACCAGTGGCTAAGGCCTTGGGGCCCTGTGAAACCTGGACGAGGGTCTCAAGTGCCCACAAAAGCCTCACCTGCCTGAGCTTCAGACTGGATGCCAGCAAGAGGGACCCTTGTCCTCAGGGCAGGGCGTTCCAGGCGAATGGTGCGGAAAGCCGGCCCCTGGGGCTGTTCCACCAGACCAGTCAGAACCTCCGGAGGGGCCGGGGAGGTGCCCCCAGAGTGGAAAGTGATAATTTCTCGGACTTGACACAGCTCTCTCCCGGTTGTCAAAGCCCATAGGCAGGGCTCTGGGCGTCCCAGGACACTCTGCTCTGAGCTGCCCTTTGGTGGGAGCGATGGGGGCCGGGGCGGGGGGGTTAGAGGGCCGTCCCCGAGGCTCATGGAGGCCCCTGGGTGTCCTGAAGGGAGGGCTGGCCTGTCTGCGCACGCTTGGGGACCTGGGAGGCACCCTGTGAGCAGAGGGCTATGTGTCTTTACATCCCAGTGGTGGGGGCTATTCCTCTGTGTTTGGGAGCAGGGCAGACTAGCTGGTGCTGCTCGCTCATTGGTCGAATGGACCAGGGGCGTGGTTTCCGGAACGAGGAGGCGGGCCCAGGCCCACAGATGAGCCAGGTCAAGTCAAGGCGGGGTCGGGGCCAGGTGAGCAGCTGGAGGCGGTCACTGGATCAAGGGGGCGGGGCCAGGTGAACAGCCTGAAGCGGTGAGGTAAGCAGGAGAGAGGGTCGCGGGCAGGGACACCGGTGACCAGCAGGCGGGTGTGCCGGCGGCAGGGACCTAAAGAGGGGGCACGGCGGCTTGGCCGGCCCCTTAGCTGACCTGCGGGAAGCGGTCAAGGGAAGAGTGGGTTGGGGCCGGTGTCAAAAGCTGGAGGTGGTCCAGTGCGGAAGGCCCTGGGGCACGGTGAAGGTGCCCCAGGAGCGCAAAGTGATTTTCTCAGACTTGATACAGCTCTCTCCCCATTGTCAAACGCTAACCCTAACCCTAAAACTAAGCCTATCCCTCAACCTAACCCTCACCAGTGGCTAAGGCCCTGGGGCCCTGTGAAACCTGGACGAGGGTCTCAAGTGCCCACAAAAGCCTCACCTGCCTGAGCTTCAGACTGGATGCCAGCAAGAGGGACCCTTGTCCTCAGGGCAGGGCGTTCCAGGCGAATGGGGCGGAAAGCAGGCTCCCGGGGCTGTTCCACCAGACCAGTCAGAACCTCCGGAGGGGCCGGGGAGGTGCCCCCAGAGTGGAAAGTGATAATTTCTCGGACTTGACACAGCTCTCTCCCGGTTGTCAAAGCCCATAGGCAGGGCTCTGGGCGTCCCAGGACACTCGGCTCTGAGCTGCCCTTTGGTGGGAGCGATGTGGGCCGGGGCGGGGGGGTTAGAGGGCCGGCCCCGAGGCTCATGGAGGACCCTGGGTGTCCTGAAGGGAGGGCTGGCTGGTCTGCCCACGCTTGGGGACCTGGGAGTCACCCTGTGAGCAGAGGGCTATGTGTCTTTACATCCCAGTGGTGGGGGCTATTCCTTTGTGTTTGGGAGCAGGGCCGACTGGCTGGTGCTGCTCGCTCATTGGTCGAATGGACCAGGGGCGTGGTTTCCGGAACCAGGAGGCGGGCCCAGGCCCACAGCTGAGCCAGGTCAAGTCAAGGCGGGGGCGGGGCCAGGTGAGCAGCTGGAGGCGGTCACTGGATCAAGGGGGCGGGGCCAGGTGAACAGCCTGAAGTGGTGAGGTAAGCAGGAGAGAGGATCGCGGGCAGTGACACAGGTGACCAGCAGGCGGGTCTGCCGGCGGCAGGGACCTAAAGAGGGGGCCCGGCGGCTTGGCCGGCCCCTTAGCTGACCTGCGGGAAGCGGTCTAGGGAAGAGTGGGTTGGGGCCGGTGTCAAAAGCTGGAGGTGGTCCAGTGGGGAAGGCCCTGGGGCCCGGTGAAGGTGCCCCAGGAGGGCCAAGTGATTTTCTCGGACTTGATACAGCTCTCTCCCCGTTGTCAAAGGCTAACCCTAACCCTAAAACTAAGCCTATCCCTCAACCTAACCCTCACCAGTGGCTAAGGCCCTGGGGCCCTGTGAAACCTGGACGAGGGTCTCAAGTGCCCACAAAAGCCTCACCTGCCTGAGCTTCAAACTGGATGCCAGCAAGAGGAACCCTTGTCCTCAGGGCAGGGCGTTCCAGGCGAATGGGGCGGAAAGCAGGCCCCCGGGGCCGGGCCACCAGACCAGTCAGAACCTCCGGAGGGGCCGGGGAGTTGCCCCCAGAGTGGAAAGTGATGATTTCTCGGACTTGACACAGCTCTCTCCCGGTTGTCAAAGCCCATAGGCAGGGCTCTGGGCGTCCCAGGACACTCTGCTCTGAGCTGCCCTTTCTTGGGGGCGATGGGGGCCGGGGCGGGGGGGTTAGAGGGCCGGCCCCGAGGCTCCTGGAGGCCCCTGGGTGTCCTGAAGGGAGGGCTGGCTGGTCTGCCCACGCTTGGGGACCTGGGAGGCACCCTGTGAGCAGAGGGCTATGTGCCTTTACATCCCAGTGGTGGGGGCTATTCCTCTGTGTTTGGGAGCAGGGCAGACTGGCTGGTGCTGCTCGCTCATTGGTCGAATGGACCAGGGGCGTGGTTTCCGGAACCAGGAGGCGGGCCCAGGCCCACAGCTGAGCCAGGTCAAGTCAAGGCGGGGGCGGGGCCAGGTGAGCAGCTGGAGGCGGTCACTGGATCAAGGGGGCGGGGCCAGGTGAACAGCCTGAAGTGGTGAGGTAAGCAGGAGAGAGGGTCGCGGGCAGGGACACGGGTGACCAGCAGGCGGGTCTGCCGGCGGCAGGGACCTCAAGAGGGGGCCCGGCGGCTTGGCCGGCCCCTTAGCTGACCTGCGGGAAGCGGTCAAGGGAAGAGTGGGTTGGGGCCGGTGTCAAAAGCTGGAGGTGGTCCAGTGGGGAAGGCCCTGGGGCCCGGTGAAGGTGCCCCAGGAGCGCAAAGTGATTTTCTCGGACTTGACACAGCTCTCTCCCCGTTTTCAAAGGCTAACCCTAACCCTAAAACTAAAACTATCCCTCAACCTAACCCTCACCAGTGGCTAAGGCCCTGGGGCCCTGTGAAACCTGGACGAGGGTCTCAAGTGCCCACAAAAGCCTCACCTGCCTGAGCTTCAGACTGGATGCCAGCAAGAGGGACCCTTGTCCTTAGGGCAGGGCGTTCCAGGCGAATGGGGCGGAAAGCCGGCCCCCGGGGCCGGGCCACCAGACCAGTCAGAACCTCCGGAGGGCCGGGGAGGTGCCCCCAGAGTGGAAAGTGATAATTTCTCGGACTTGACACAGCTCTCTCCCAGTTGTCAAAGCCCATAGGCAGGGCTCTGGGCGTCCCAGGACACTCTGCTCTGAGCTGCCCTTTGGGGGGAGCGATGGGGGCCGGGGCGGGGGGGTTAGAGGGCCGGCCCCGAGGCTCCTGGAGGCCCCTGGGTGTCCTGAAGGGAGGGCTGGATGGTCTGCACACGCTTGGGGACCTGGGAGGCACCCTGTGAGCAGAGGGCTATGTGCCTTTACATCCCAGTCAGTGGTGGGGGCTATTCCTCTGTGTTTGGGAGCAGGGCAGACTGGCTGGTGCTGCTCGCTCATTGGTCGAATGGACCAGGGGCGTGGTTTCCGGAACCAGGAGGAGGGCCCAGGCCCACAGCTGAGCCTGTAAAGTCAAGGAGAGGGCGGGGCCACGTGAGCAGCTGGAGGCGGTCACGGGATCACGGGGGCGGGGCCAGGTGAACAGCCTGAAGTGGTGAGGTAAGCAGGAAAGAGGGTCGAGGGCAGGGACACGGGTGACCAGCAGGCGGGTCTGCCGGCGGCAGGGACCTAAAGAGGGGGCCCGGCGGCTTGGCCGGCCCCTTAGCTGACCTGCGGGAAGCGGTCAAGGGAAGAGTGGGTTGGGGCCGGTGTCAAAAGCTGGAGGTGGTCCAGTGGGGAAGGCCCTGTGGCCCGGTGAAGGTGCCCCAGGAGCACAAAGTGATTTTCTCGGACTTGACACAGCTCTCTCCCCGTTGTCAAAGGCTAACCCTAACCCTAAAACTAAGCCTATCCCTCAACCTAACCCTCACCAGTGGCTAAGGCCCTGGGGACCTGTGAAACCTGGACGAGGGTCTCAAGTGCCCACAAAAGCCTCACCTGCCTGAGCTTCAGACTGGATGCCAGCAAGAGGGACCCTTGTCCTCAGGGCAGGGCGTTCGAGGCGAATGGGGCGGAAAGCAGGCCCCCGGGGCCGTTCCACCAGACCAGTCAGAACCTCCGGAGGGGCCGGGGAGGTGCCCCCAGAGTGGAAAGTGATAATTTCTCGGACTTGACACAGCTCTCTCCCGGTTGTCAAAGCCCATAGGCAGGGCTCTGGGCGTCCCAGGACACTCGGCTCTGAGCTGCCCTTTGGTGGGAGCGATGTGGGCCGGGGCGGGGGGGTTAGAGGGCCGGCCCCGAGGCTCATGGAGGCCCCTGGGTGTCCTGAAGGGAGGGCTGGCTGGTCTGCCCACGCTTGGGGACCTGGGAGGCACCCTGTGAGCAGAGGGCTATGTGCCTTTACATCCCAGTGGTGGGGGCTATTCCTCTGTGTTTGGAAGCAGGGCAGACTGGCTGGTGCTGCTCGCTCATTGGTCGAATGGACCAGGGGCGTGGTTTCCGGAACCAGGAGGCGGGCCCAGGCCCACAGCTGAGCCAGGTCAAGTCAAGGCGGGGGCGGGGCCAGGTGAGCAGCTGGAGGCGGTCACGGGATCAAGGGGGCAGGGCCAGGTGAACAGCCTGAAGTGGTTAGGTAAGCAGAAGAGAGGGTCGCGGGCAGGGACACGGGTGAGCAGCAGGCGGGTCTGCCGGCGGCAGGGACCTAAAGAGGGGGCCCGGCGGCTTGGCCGGCCCCTTAGCTGACCTGCGGGAAGCGGTCAAGGGAAGAGTGGGTTGGGGCCGGTGTCAAAAGCTGGAGGTGGTACAGTGGGGAAGGCCCTGGGGCCCGGTGAAGGTGCCCCAGGAGCGCAAAGTGATTTTCTCGGACTTGACACAGCTCTCTCCCCGTTGTCAAAGGCTAACCCTAACCCTAAAACTAAGCCTATCCCTCAACCTAACCCTCACCAGTGGCTAAGGCCCTGGGGCCCTGTGAAACCTGGACGAGGGTCTCAAGTGCCCACAAAAGCCTCACCTGCCTGAGCTTCAGACTGGATGCCAGCAAGAGGGACCCTTGTCCTCAGGGCAGGGCGTTCCAGGCGAATGGGGCAGAAAGCAGGCCCCCGGGGCCGGGCCACCAGACCACTCAGAACCTCCGGAGGTGCCGGGGAGGTGCCCCTAGAGTGGAAAGTGATGATTTTTCGGACTTGACACAGCTCTCTCCCGGTTTTCAAAGCCCATAGGCAGGGCTCTGGGCGTCCCAGGACACTCTGCTCTGAGCTGCCCTTTGGTGGGAGCGATGAGGGCCGGGGCGGGGGGGTTAGAGGGCCGGCCCCGAGGCTCATGGAGGCCCCTGGGTGTCCTGAAGGGATGGCTGGCTGGTCTGCCCACGCTTGGGGACCTGGGAGGCACCCTGTGAGCAGAGGGCTATGTGCCTTTACATCCCAGTGGTGGGGCTATTCCTCTGTGTTTGGGAGCAGGGCAGGCTGGCTGGTGCTGATCGCTTATTGGTCGAATGGACCAGGGGCGTGGTTTCTGGAACCAGGAGGCGGGCCCAGGCCCACAGCTGAGCCAGGTCAAGTCAAGGAGGGGGCGGGGCCAGGTGAGCAGCTGGAGGCAGTCACGGGATCACGGGGGCGGGGCCAGGAGAACAGCCTGAAGTGGTGAGGTAAGCAGGAGAGAGTGTCGAGGGCAGGGACACGGGTTACCAGCAGGCGGGTCTGCCAGCGGCAGGGACCTAAAGAGGGGGCCCGGCGGCTTGGCCGGCCACTTAGCTGACCTGTGGGAAGCGGTCAAGGGAAGAGTGGGTTGGGGCCGGTGTCAAAAGCTGGAGGAGGTCCAGTGGGGAAGGCCCTGGGGCCCGGTGAAGGTGCTCCAGGAGCGCAAAGTGATATCCTCGGACTTGACACAGCTCTCTCCCCGTTGTCAAAGGCTAAACCTAACCCTAAAACTAATCCTATCACTCAACCTAACCCTCACCAGTGGCTCAGGCCCTGGGGCCCTGTGAAACCTGGACGAGGGTCTCAAGTACCCACAAAAGCCTCACCTGCCTGAGCTTCAGACTGGATGCCAGCAAGAGGGACCCTTGTCCTCAGGGCAGGGCGTTCCAGGGGAATGGGGCGGAAAGCAGGCCCCCGGGGCCGGGCCACCAGACCAGTCAGAACCTCCGGAGGGGCCGGGGAGGTGCCCCCAGAGTGGAAAATGATAATTTCTCGGACTTGACACAGCTCTCTCCTGGTTGTCAAAGCCCATAGGCAGGGCTCTGGGCGTCCCAGGACACTCTGCTCTGAGCTGCCCTTTGGTGGGAGCGATGGGGGCCGGGGCCGGGGGGTTAGAGGGCCGACCCCGAGGCTCATGGAGGCCCCTGGGTGTCCTGAAGGGAGGGCTGGCTGGTCTGCCCAAGCTTGGGGACCTGGGAGGCACCCTGTGAGTAGAGGGCTATGTGCCTTTACATCCCAGTGGTGGGGGCTATTCCTCTGTGTTTGGGAGCAGGGCAGACTGGCTGGTGCTGCTCGCTCATTGGTCGAATGGACCAGGGGCGTGGTTTCCGGAACCAGGAGGCGGGCCCAGGCCCACAGCTGAGCCAGGTCAAGTCAAGGCGGGGCGGTTCCAGGTGAGCAGCTGGAGGCGGTCACGGGATCACGGGGGCGGGGCCAGGTGAACAGCCTGAAGTGGTGAGGTAAGCAGGAGAGAGGGTCGCGGGCAGGGACACGGGTGACCAGCAGGCGGGTCTGCCGGCGGCAGGGACCTAAAGAGGGGGCCCGGCGGCTTTGCCGGCCCCTTAGCTGACCTGCGGGAAGGGGTCAAGGGAAGAGTGGGTTGGGGCCGGTGTCAAAAGCTGGAGGTGGTCCAGTGGGGAAGGCCCTGGGGCCCGGTGAAGGTGCCCCAGGAGCGCAAAATGATTTTCTCGGACTTGACACCGCTCTCTCCCCGTTGTCAAAGGCTAACCCTAACCCTAAAACTAAGCCTATCCCTCAACCTAACCCTCACCAGTGGCTAAGGCCTTGGGGCCCTGTGAAATCTGGACGAGGGTCTCAAGTGCCCACAAAAGCCTCACCTGCCTGAGCTTCAGACTGGATGCCAGCAAGAGGGACCCTTGTCCTCAGGGCAGGGCGTTCCAGGCGAATGGTGCGGAAAGCCGGCCCCTGGGGCTGTTCCACCAGACCAGTCAGAACCTCCGGAGGGGCCGGGGAGGTGCCCCCAGAGTGGAAAGTGATAATTTCTCGGACTTGACACAGCTCTCTCCCGGTTGTCAAAGCCCATAGGCAGGGCTCTGGGCGTCCCAGGACACTCTGCTCTGAGCAGCCCTTTGGTGGGAGCGATGGGGGCCGGGGCGGGGGGGTTAGAGGGCCGTCCCCGAGGCTCATGGAGGCCCCTGGGTGTCCTGAAGGGAGGGCTGGCCTGTCTGCGCACGCTTGGGGACCTGGGAGGCACCCTGTGAGCAGAGGGCTATGTGTCTTTACATCCCAGTGGTGGGGGCTATTCCTCTGTGTTTGGGAGCAGGGCAGACTAGCTGGTGCTGCTCGCTCATTGGTCGAATGGACCAGGGGCGTGGTTTCCGGAACGAGGAGGCGGGCCTAGGCCCACAGATGAGCCAGGTCAAGTCAAGGCGGGGTCGGGGCCAGGTGAGCAGCTGGAGGCGGTCACTGGATCAAGGGGGCGGGGCCAGGTGAACAGCCTGAAGCGGTGAGGTAAGCAGGAGAGAGGGTCGCTGACAGGGACACCGGTGACCAGCAGGCGGGTGTGCCGGCGGCAGGGACCTAAAGAGGGGGCACGGCGGCTTGCCCGGCCCCTTAGCTGACCTGCGGGAAGCGGTCAAGGGAAGAGTGGGTTGGGGCCGGTGTCAAAAGCTGGAGGTGGTCCAGTGGGGAAGGCCCTGGGGCACGGTGAAGGTGCCCCAGGAGCGCAAAGTGATTTTCTCAGACTTGATACAGCTCTCTCCCCATTGTCAAACGCTAACCCTAACCCTAAAACTAAGCCTATCCCTCAACCTAACCCTCACCAGTGGCTAAGGCCCTGGGGCCCTGTGAAACCTGGACGACGGTCTCAAGTGCCCACAAAAGCCTCACCTGCCTGAGCTTCAGACTGGATGCCAGCAAGAGGGACCCTTGTCCTCAGGGCAGGGCGTTCCAGGCGAATGGGGCAGAAAGCAGGCCCCCGGGGCTGTTCCACCAGACCAGTCAGAACCTCCGGAGGGGCCGGGGAGGTGCCCCCAGAGTGGAAAGTGATGATTTCTCGGACTTGACACAGCTCTCTCCCAGTTGTCAAAGCCCATAGGCAGGGCTCTGGGCGTCCCAAGACACTCTGCTCTGAGCTGCCCTTTGGTGGGAGCAATGGGGGCCGGGATGGGGGGGTTAGAGGGCCGGCCCCGAGGCTCATGGAGGAACCTGGGTGTCCTGAAGGGAGGGCTGGCTGGTCTGCCAACGCTTGGGGACCTGGGAGGCACCCTGTGAGCAGAGGGCTATGTGCCTTTACATCCCAGTGGTGGGGGCTATTCCTCTGTGTTTGGGAGCAGGTCAGACTGGCTGGTGCTGCTCGCTCATTGGTCGAATGGACCAGGGGCGTGGTTTCCGGAACGAGGAGGCGGGCCCAGGCCCACAGATGAGCCAGGTCAAGTCAAGGCGGGGGCGGGGCCAGGTGAGCAGCTGGAGGCGGTCACTGGATCAAGGAGGCGGGGCCAGGTGAACAGCCTGAAGTGGTGAGGTAAGCAGGAGAGAGGGTCGCGGGCAGGGACACGGGTGACCAGCAGGGGGGTCTGCCGGCGGCAGGGACCTAAAGAGGGGGTCCGGCGGCTTGGCCGGCCCCTTAGCTGACCTGCGGGAAGGGGTCAAGGGAAGAGTGGGTTGGGGCCGGTGTCAAAAGCTGGAGGTGGTCCAGTGGGGAAGGCCCTGGGGCCCGGTGAAGGTGCCCCAGGAGCGCAAAATGATTTTCTCGGACTTGACACCGCTCTCTCCCCGTTGTCATAGGCTAACCCTAACCCTAAAACTAAGCCTATCCCTCAACCTAACCCTCACCAGTGGCTAAGGCTTTGGGGCCCTGTGAAACCTGGACGAGGGTCTCAAGTGCCCACAAAAGCCTCACCTGCCTGAGCTTCAGACTGGATGCCAGCAAGAGGGACCCTTGTCCTCAGGGCAGGGCGTTCCAGGCGAATGGGGCGGAAAGCCAGCCCCCGGGGCCGGGCCACCAGACCAGTCAGAACCTCTGGAGGGGCCGGGGAGGTGCCCCCAGAGTGGAAAGTGATAATTTCTCGGACTTGACACAGCTCTCTCCCGGTTGTCAAAGCCCATAGGCAGGGCTCTGGGCGTCCCAGGACACTCGGCTCTGAGCTGCTCTTTGGTGGGAGCGATGTGGGCCGGGGCGGGGGGGTTAGAGGGCCGGCCCCGAGGCTCATGGAGGACCCTGGGTGTCCTGAAGGGAGGGCTGGCTGGTCTGCCCACGCTTGGGGACCTGGGAGTCACCCTGTGAGCAGAGGGCTATGTGTCTTTACATCCCAGTGGTGGGGGCTATTCCTTAGTGTTTGGGAGCAGGGCCGACTGGCTGGTGCTGCTCGCTCATTGGTCGAATGGACCAGGGGCGTGGTTTCCGGAACCAGGAGGCGGCCCCAGGCCCACAGCTGAGCCAGGTCAAGTCAAGGCGGGGGCGGGGCCAGGTGAGCAGCTGGAGGCGGTCACTGGATCAAGGGGGCGGGGCCAGGTGAACAGCCTGAAGTGGTGAGGTAAGCAGGAGAGAGGGTCGCGGGCAGGGACACGGGTGACCAGCAGGCGGGTCTGCCAGCGGCAGGGACCTAAAGAGGGGGCCCGGCGGCTTGGCCGGCCACTTAGCTGACCTGTGGGAAGCGGTCAAGGGAAGAGTGGGTTGGGGCCGGTGTCAAAAGCTGGAGGTGGTCCAGTGGTGAAGGCCCTGGGGCCCGGTGAAGGTGCTCCAGGAGCGCAAAGTGATTTCCTCGGAATTGACACAGCTCTCTCCCCGTTGTCAAAGGCTAAACCTAACCCTAAAACTAATCCTATCACTCAACCTAACCCTCACCAGTGGCTAAGGCCCTGGGGCACTGTGAAACCTGGACGAGGGTCTCAAGTACCCACAAAAGCCTCACCTGCCTGAGCTTCAGACTGGATGCCAGCAAGAGGGACCCTTGTCCTCAGGGCAGGGCGTTCCAGGGGAATGGGGCGGAAAGCAGGCCCCCGGGGCCGGGCCACCAGACCAGTCAGAACCTCCGGAGGGGCCGGGGAGGTGCCCCCAGAGTGGAAAATGATAATTTCTCGGACTTGACACAGCTCTCTCCCGGTTGTCAAAGCCCATAGGCAGGGCTCTGGGCGTCCCAGGACACTCTGCTCTGAGCTGCCCTTGGGTGGGAGCGATGGGGGCCGGGGCCGGGGGGTTAGAGGGCCGACCCCGAGGCTCATGGAGGCCCCTGGGTGTCCTGAAGGGAGGGCTGGCTGGTCTGCCCACGCTTGGGGACCTGGGAGGCACCCTGTGAGCAGAGGGCTATGTGCCTTTACATCCCAGTGGTGGGGGCTATTCCTCTGTGTTTGGGAGCAGGTCAGACTGGCTGGTGCTGCTCGCTCATTGGTCGAATGGACCAGGGGCGTGGTTTCCGGAACCAGGTGGCGGGCCCAGGCCCACAGATGAGCCAGGTCAAGGCAAGGCGGGGGCGGGGCGAGGTGAGCAGCTGGAGGCGGTCACGGGATCAAGGGGGCGGGGCCAGGTGAACAGCCTGAAGTGGTGAGGTAAGCAGGAGAGAGGGTCGTGGGCAGGGACACGGGTGACCAGCAGGCGGGTCTGCCGGCGGCAGGGACCTAAAGAGGGGGCCCGGCGGCTTGGCCGGCCCCTTAGCTGACCTGCGGGAAGCGGTCTAGGGAAGAGTGGGTTGGGGCCGGTGTCAAAAGCTGGAGGTGGTCCAGTGGGGAAGGCCCTGGGGCCCGGTGAAGGTGCCCCAGGAGGGCCAAGTGATTTTCTCGGACTTGATACAGCTCTCTCCCCGTTGTCAAAGGCTAACCCTAACCCTAAAACTAAGCCTATCCCTCAACCTAACCCTCACCAGTGGCTAAGGCCCTGGGGCCCTGTGAAACCTGGACGAGGGTCTCAAGTGCCCACAAAAGCCTCACCTGCCTGAGCTTCAAACTGGATGCCAGCAAGAGGAACCCTTGTCCTCAGGGCAGGGCGTTCCAGGCGAATGGGGCGGAAAGCAGGCCCCCGGGGCCGGGCCACCAGACCAGTCAGAACCTCCGGAGGGGCCGGGGAGTTGCCCCCAGAGTGGAAAGTGATGATTTCTCGGACTTGACACAGCTCTCTCCCGGTTGTCAAAGCCCATAGGCAGGGCTCTGGGCGTCCCAGGACACTCTGCTCTGAGCTGCCCTTTCTTGGGGGCGATGGGGGCCGGGGCGGGGGGGTTAGAGGGCCGGCCCCGAGGCTCCTGGAGGCCCCTGGGTGTCCTGAAGGGAGGGCTGGCTGGTCTGCCCACGCTTGGGGACCTGGGAGGCACCCTGTGAGCAGAGGGCTATGTGCCTTTACATCCCAGTGGTGGGGGCTATTCCTCTGTGTTTGGGAGCAGGGCAGACTGGCTGGTGCTGCTCGCTCATTGGTCGAATGGACCAGGGGCGTGGTTTCCGGAACCAGGAGGCGGGCCCAGGCCCACAGCTGAGCCAGGTCAAGTCAAGGCGGGGGCGGGGCCAGGTGAGCAGCTGGAGGCGGTCACTGGATCAAGGGGGCGGGGCCAGGTGAACAGCCTGAAGTGGTGAGGTAAGCAGGAGAGAGGGTCGCGGGCAGGGACACGGGTGACCAGCAGGCGGGTCTGCTGGCGGCAGGGACCTCAAGAGGGGGCCCGGCGGCTTGGCCGGCCCCTTAGCTGACCTGCGGGAAGCGGTCAAGGGAAGAGTGGGTTGGGGCCGGTGTCAAAAGCTGGAGGTGGTCCAGTGGGGAAGGCCCTGGGGCCCGGTGAAGGTGCCCCAGGAGCGCAAAGTGATTTTCTCGGACTTGACACAGCTCTCTCCCCGTTTTCAAAGGCTAACCCTAACCCTAAAACTAAAACTATCCCTCAACCTAACCCTCACCAGTGGCTAAGGCCCTGGGGCCCTGTGAAACCTGGACGAGGGTCTCAAGTGCCCACAAAAGCCTCACCTGCCTGAGCTTCAGACTGGATGCCAGCAAGAGGGACCCTTGTCCTTAGGGCAGGGCGTTCCAGGCGAATGGGGCGGAAAGCCGGCCCCCGGGGCCGGGCCACCAGACCAGTCAGAACCTCCGGAGGGCCGGGGAGGTGCCCCCAGAGTGGAAAGTGATAATTTCTCGGACTTGACACAGCTCTCTCCCAGTTGTCAAAGCCCATAGGCAGGGCTCTGGGCGTCCCAGGACACTCTGCTCTGAGCTGCCCTTTGGGGGGAGCGATGGGGGCCGGGGCGGGGGGGTTAGAGGGCCGGCCCCGAGGCTCCTGGAGGCCCCTGGGTGTCCTGAAGGGAGGGCTGGATGGTCTGCACACGCTTGGGGACCTGGGAGGCACCCTGTGAGCAGAGGGCTATGTGCCTTTACATCCCAGTGGTGGGGGCTATTCCTTTGTGTTTGGGAGCAGGGCCGACTGGCTGGTGCTGCTCGCTCATTGGTCGAATCGACCAGGGGCGTGGTTTCCGGAACCAGGAGGCGGGCCCAGGCCCACAGCTGAGCCATTTAAAGTCAAGGCGGGGGCGGGGCCAGGTGAGCAGCTGGAGGCGGTCACGGGATCACGGGGTTGGGGCCAGGTGAACAGCCTGAAGTGGTGAGGTAAGCAGGAGAGAGGGTCGCGGGCAGGGACACGGGTGACCAGCAGGCGGGTCTGCCGGCGGCAGGGACCTAAAGAGGGGGCCCGGCGGCTTTGCCGGCCCCTTAGCTGACCTGCGGGAAGGGGTCAAGGGAAGAGTGGGTTGGGGCCGGTGTCAAAAGCTGGAGGTGGTCCAGTGGGGAAGGCCCTGGGGCCCGGTGAAGGTGCCCCAGGAGCGCAAAATGATTTTCTCGGACTTGACACCGCTCTCTCCCCGTTGTCAAAGGCTAACCCTAACCCTAAAACTAAGCCTATCCCTCAACCTAACCCTCACCAGTGGCTAAGGCCTTGGGGCCCTGTGAAACCTGGACGAGGGTCTCAAGTGCCCACAAAAGCCTCACCTGCCTGAGCTTCAGACTGGATGCCAGCAAGAGGGACCCTTGTCCTCAGGGCAGGGCGTTCCAGGCGAATGGTGCGGAAAGCCGGCCCCTGGGGCTGTTCCACCAGACCAGTCAGAACCTCCGGAGGGGCCGGGGAGGTGCCCCCAGAGTGGAAAGTGATAATTTCTCGGACTTGACACAGCTCTCTCCCGGTTGTCAAAGCCCATAGGCAGGGCTCTGGGCGTCCCAGGACACTCTGCTCTGAGCTGCCCTTTGGTGGGAGCGATGGGGGCCGGGGCGGGGGGGTTAGAGGGCCGTCCCCGAGGCTCATGGAGGCCCCTGGGTGTCCTGAAGGGAGGGCTGGCCTGTCTGCGCACGCTTGGGGACCTGGGAGGCACCCTGTGAGCAGAGGGCTATGTGTCTTTACATCCCAGTGGTGGGGGCTATTCCTCTGTGTTTGGGAGCAGGGCAGACTAGCTGGTGCTGCTCGCTCATTGGTCGAATGGACCAGGGGCGTGGTTTCCGGAACGAGGAGGCGGGCCCAGGCCCACAGATGAGCCAGGTCAAGTCAAGGCGGGGTCGGGGCCAGGTGAGCAGCTGGAGGCGGTCACTGGATCAAGGGGGCGGGGCCAGGTGAACAGCCTGAAGCGGTGAGGTAAGCAGGAGAGAGGGTCGCGGGCAGGGACACCGGTGACCAGCAGGCGGGTGTGCCGGCGGCAGGGACCTAAAGAGGGGGCACGGCGGCTTGGCCGGCCCCTTAGCTGACCTGCGGGAAGCGGTCAAGGGAAGAGTGGGTTGGGGCCGGTGTCAAAAGCTGGAGGTGGTCCAGTGCGGAAGGCCCTGGGGCACGGTGAAGGTGCCCCAGGAGCGCAAAGTGATTTTCTCAGACTTGATACAGCTCTCTCCCCATTGTCAAACGCTAACCCTAACCCTAAAACTAAGCCTATCCCTCAACCTAACCCTCACCAGTGGCTAAGGCCCTGGGGCCCTGTGAAACCTGGACGAGGGTCTCAAGTGCCCACAAAAGCCTCACCTGCCTGAGCTTCAGACTGGATGCCAGCAAGAGGGACCCTTGTCCTCAGGGCAGGGCGTTCCAGGCGAATGGGGCGGAAAGCAGGCTCCCGGGGCTGTTCCACCAGACCAGTCAGAACCTCCGGAGGGGCCGGGGAGGTGCCCCCAGAGTGGAAAGTGATAATTTCTCGGACTTGACACAGCTCTCTCCCGGTTGTCAAAGCCCATAGGCAGGGCTCTGGGCGTCCCAGGACACTCGGCTCTGAGCTGCCCTTTGGTGGGAGCGATGTGGGCCGGGGCGGGGGGGTTAGAGGGCCGGCCCCGAGGCTCATGGAGGACCCTGGGTGTCCTGAAGGGAGGGCTGGCTGGTCTGCCCACGCTTGGGGACCTGGGAGTCACCCTGTGAGCAGAGGGCTATGTGTCTTTACATCCCAGTGGTGGGGGCTATTCCTTTGTGTTTGGGAGCAGGGCCGACTGGCTGGTGCTGCTCGCTCATTGGTCGAATGGACCAGGGGCGTGGTTTCCGGAACCAGGAGGCGGGCCCAGGCCCACAGCTGAGCCAGGTCAAGTCAAGGCGGGGGCGGGGCCAGGTGAGCAGCTGGAGGCGGTCACTGGATCAAGGGGGCGGGGCCAGGTGAACAGCCTGAAGTGGTGAGGTAAGCAGGAGAGAGGATCGCGGGCAGTGACACAGGTGACCAGCAGGCGGGTCTGCCGGCGGCAGGGACCTAAAGAGGGGGCCCGGCGGCTTGGCCGGCCCCTTAGCTGACCTGCGGGAAGCGGTCTAGGGAAGAGTGGGTTGGGGCCGGTGTCAAAAGCTGGAGGTGGTCCAGTGGGGAAGGCCCTGGGGCCCGGTGAAGGTGCCCCAGGAGGGCCAAGTGATTTTCTCGGACTTGATACAGCTCTCTCCCCGTTGTCAAAGGCTAACCCTAACCCTAAAACTAAGCCTATCCCTCAACCTAACCCTCACCAGTGGCTAAGGCCCTGGGGCCCTGTGAAACCTGGACGAGGGTCTCAAGTGCCCACAAAAGCCTCACCTGCCTGAGCTTCAAACTGGATGCCAGCAAGAGGAACCCTTGTCCTCAGGGCAGGGCGTTCCAGGCGAATGGGGCGGAAAGCAGGCCCCCGGGGCCGGGCCACCAGACCAGTCAGAACCTCCGGAGGGGCCGGGGAGTTGCCCCCAGAGTGGAAAGTGATGATTTCTCGGACTTGACACAGCTCTCTCCCGGTTGTCAAAGCCCATAGGCAGGGCTCTGGGCGTCCCAGGACACTCTGCTCTGAGCTGCCCTTTCTTGGGGGCGATGGGGGCCGGGGCGGGGGGGTTAGAGGGCCGGCCCCGAGGCTCCTGGAGGCCCCTGGGTGTCCTGAAGGGAGGGCTGGCTGGTCTGCCCACGCTTGGGGACCTGGGAGGCACCCTGTGAGCAGAGGGCTATGTGCCTTTACATCCCAGTGGTGGGGGCTATTCCTCTGTGTTTGGGAGCAGGGCAGACTGGCTGGTGCTGCTCGCTCATTGGTCGAATGGACCAGGGGCGTGGTTTCCGGAACCAGGAGGCGGGCCCAGGCCCACAGCTGAGCCAGGTCAAGTCAAGGCGGGGGCGGGGCCAGGTGAGCAGCTGGAGGCGGTCACTGGATCAAGGGGGCGGGGCCAGGTGAACAGCCTGAAGTGGTGAGGTAAGCAGGAGAGAGGGTCGCGGGCAGGGACACGGGTGACCAGCAGGCGGGTCTGCCGGCGGCAGGGACCTCAAGAGGGGGCCCGGCGGCTTGGCCGGCCCCTTAGCTGACCTGCGGGAAGCGGTCAAGGGAAGAGTGGGTTGGGGCCGGTGTCAAAAGCTGGAGGTGGTCCAGTGGGGAAGGCCCTGGGGCCCGGTGAAGGTGCCCCAGGAGCGCAAAGTGATTTTCTCGGACTTGACACAGCTCTCTCCCCGTTTTCAAAGGCTAACCCTAACCCTAAAACTAAAACTATCCCTCAACCTAACCCTCACCAGTGGCTAAGGCCCTGGGGCCCTGTGAAACCTGGACGAGGGTCTCAAGTGCCCACAAAAGCCTCACCTGCCTGAGCTTCAGACTGGATGCCAGCAAGAGGGACCCTTGTCCTTAGGGCAGGGCGTTCCAGGCGAATGGGGCGGAAAGCCGGCCCCCGGGGCCGGGCCACCAGACCAGTCAGAACCTCCGGAGGGCCGGGGAGGTGCCCCCAGAGTGGAAAGTGATAATTTCTCGGACTTGACACAGCTCTCTCCCAGTTGTCAAAGCCCATAGGCAGGGCTCTGGGCGTCCCAGGACACTCTGCTCTGAGCTGCCCTTTGGGGGGAGCGATGGGGGCCGGGGCGGGGGGGTTAGAGGGCCGGCCCCGAGGCTCCTGGAGGCCCCTGGGTGTCCTGAAGGGAGGGCTGGATGGTCTGCACACGCTTGGGGACCTGGGAGGCACCCTGTGAGCAGAGGGCTATGTGCCTTTACATCCCAGTCAGTGGTGGGGGCTATTCCTCTGTGTTTGGGAGCAGGGCAGACTGGCTGGTGCTGCTCGCTCATTGGTCGAATGGACCAGGGGCGTGGTTTCCGGAACCAGGAGGAGGGCCCAGGCCCACAGCTGAGCCTGTAAAGTCAAGGAGAGGGCGGGGCCACGTGAGCAGCTGGAGGCGGTCACGGGATCACGGGGGCGGGGCCAGGTGAACAGCCTGAAGTGGTGAGGTAAGCAGGAAAGAGGGTCGAGGGCAGGGACACGGGTGACCAGCAGGCGGGTCTGCCGGCGGCAGGGACCTAAAGAGGGGGCCCGGCGGCTTGGCCGGCCCCTTAGCTGACCTGCGGGAAGCGGTCAAGGGAAGAGTGGGTTGGGGCCGGTGTCAAAAGCTGGAGGTGGTCCAGTGGGGAAGGCCCTGTGGCCCGGTGAAGGTGCCCCAGGAGCACAAAGTGATTTTCTCGGACTTGACACAGCTCTCTCCCCGTTGTCAAAGGCTAACCCTAACCCTAAAACTAAGCCTATCCCTCAACCTAACCCTCACCAGTGGCTAAGGCCCTGGGGACCTGTGAAACCTGGACGAGGGTCTCAAGTGCCCACAAAAGCCTCACCTGCCTGAGCTTCAGACTGGATGCCAGCAAGAGGGACCCTTGTCCTCAGGGCAGGGCGTTCGAGGCGAATGGGGCGGAAAGCAGGCCCCCGGGGCCGTTCCACCAGACCAGTCAGAACCTCCGGAGGGGCCGGGGAGGTGCCCCCAGAGTGGAAAGTGATAATTTCTCGGACTTGACACAGCTCTCTCCCGGTTGTCAAAGCCCATAGGCAGGGCTCTGGGCGTCCCAGGACACTCGGCTCTGAGCTGCCCTTTGGTGGGAGCGATGTGGGCCGGGGCGGGGGGGTTAGAGGGCCGGCCCCGAGGCTCATGGAGGCCCCTGGGTGTCCTGAAGGGAGGGCTGGCTGGTCTGCCCACGCTTGGGGACCTGGGAGGCACCCTGTGAGCAGAGGGCTATGTGCCTTTACATCCCAGTGGTGGGGGCTATTCCTCTGTGTTTGGAAGCAGGGCAGACTGGCTGGTGCTGCTCGCTCATTGGTCGAATGGACCAGGGGCGTGGTTTCCGGAACCAGGAGGCGGGCCCAGGCCCACAGCTGAGCCAGGTCAAGTCAAGGCGGGGGCGGGGCCAGGTGAGCAGCTGGAGGCGGTCACGGGATCAAGGGGGCAGGGCCAGGTGAACAGCCTGAAGTGGTTAGGTAAGCAGAAGAGAGGGTCGCGGGCAGGGACACGGGTGAGCAGCAGGCGGGTCTGCCGGCGGCAGGGACCTAAAGAGGGGGCCCGGCGGCTTGGCCGGCCCCTTAGCTGACCTGCGGGAAGCGGTCAAGGGAAGAGTGGGTTGGGGCCGGTGTCAAAAGCTGGAGGTGGTACAGTGGGGAAGGCCCTGGGGCCCGGTGAAGGTGCCCCAGGAGCGCAAAGTGATTTTCTCGGACTTGACACAGCTCTCTCCCCGTTGTCAAAGGCTAACCCTAACCCTAAAACTAAGCCTATCCCTCAACCTAACCCTCACCAGTGGCTAAGGCCCTGGGGCCCTGTGAAACCTGGACGAGGGTCTCAAGTGCCCACAAAAGCCTCACCTGCCTGAGCTTCAGACTGGATGCCAGCAAGAGGGACCCTTGTCCTCAGGGCAGGGCGTTCCAGGCGAATGGGGCAGAAAGCAGGCCCCCGGGGCCGGGCCACCAGACCACTCAGAACCTCCGGAGGTGCCGGGGAGGTGCCCCTAGAGTGGAAAGTGATGATTTTTCGGACTTGACACAGCTCTCTCCCGGTTTTCAAAGCCCATAGGCAGGGCTCTGGGCGTCCCAGGACACTCTGCTCTGAGCTGCCCTTTGGTGGGAGCGATGAGGGCCGGGGCGGGGGGGTTAGAGGGCCGGCCCCGAGGCTCATGGAGGCCCCTGGGTGTCCTGAAGGGATGGCTGGCTGGTCTGCCCACGCTTGGGGACCTGGGAGGCACCCTGTGAGCAGAGGGCTATGTGCCTTTACATCCCAGTGGTGGGGCTATTCCTCTGTGTTTGGGAGCAGGGCAGGCTGGCTGGTGCTGATCGCTTATTGGTCGAATGGACCAGGGGCGTGGTTTCTGGAACCAGGAGGCGGGCCCAGGCCCACAGCTGAGCCAGGTCAAGTCAAGGAGGGGGCGGGGCCAGGTGAGCAGCTGGAGGCAGTCACGGGATCACGGGGGCGGGGCCAGGAGAACAGCCTGAAGTGGTGAGGTAAGCAGGAGAGAGTGTCGAGGGCAGGGACACGGGTTACCAGCAGGCGGGTCTGCCAGCGGCAGGGACCTAAAGAGGGGGCCCGGCGGCTTGGCCGGCCACTTAGCTGACCTGTGGGAAGCGGTCAAGGGAAGAGTGGGTTGGGGCCGGTGTCAAAAGCTGGAGGAGGTCCAGTGGGGAAGGCCCTGGGGCCCGGTGAAGGTGCTCCAGGAGCGCAAAGTGATATCCTCGGACTTGACACAGCTCTCTCCCCGTTGTCAAAGGCTAAACCTAACCCTAAAACTAATCCTATCACTCAACCTAACCCTCACCAGTGGCTCAGGCCCTGGGGCCCTGTGAAACCTGGACGAGGGTCTCAAGTACCCACAAAAGCCTCACCTGCCTGAGCTTCAGACTGGATGCCAGCAAGAGGGACCCTTGTCCTCAGGGCAGGGCGTTCCAGGGGAATGGGGCGGAAAGCAGGCCCCCGGGGCCGGGCCACCAGACCAGTCAGAACCTCCGGAGGGGCCGGGGAGGTGCCCCCAGAGTGGAAAATGATAATTTCTCGGACTTGACACAGCTCTCTCCTGGTTGTCAAAGCCCATAGGCAGGGCTCTGGGCGTCCCAGGACACTCTGCTCTGAGCTGCCCTTTGGTGGGAGCGATGGGGGCCGGGGCCGGGGGGTTAGAGGGCCGACCCCGAGGCTCATGGAGGCCCCTGGGTGTCCTGAAGGGAGGGCTGGCTGGTCTGCCCAAGCTTGGGGACCTGGGAGGCACCCTGTGAGTAGAGGGCTATGTGCCTTTACATCCCAGTGGTGGGGGCTATTCCTCTGTGTTTGGGAGCAGGGCAGACTGGCTGGTGCTGCTCGCTCATTGGTCGAATGGACCAGGGGCGTGGTTTCCGGAACCAGGAGGCGGGCCCAGGCCCACAGCTGAGCCAGGTCAAGTCAAGGCGGGGCGGTTCCAGGTGAGCAGCTGGAGGCGGTCACGGGATCACGGGGGCGGGGCCAGGTGAACAGCCTGAAGTGGTGAGGTAAGCAGGAGAGAGGGTCGCGGGCAGGGACACGGGTGACCAGCAGGCGGGTCTGCCGGCGGCAGGGACCTAAAGAGGGGGCCCGGCGGCTTTGCCGGCCCCTTAGCTGACCTGCGGGAAGGGGTCAAGGGAAGAGTGGGTTGGGGCCGGTGTCAAAAGCTGGAGGTGGTCCAGTGGGGAAGGCCCTGGGGCCCGGTGAAGGTGCCCCAGGAGCGCAAAATGATTTTCTCGGACTTGACACCGCTCTCTCCCCGTTGTCAAAGGCTAACCCTAACCCTAAAACTAAGCCTATCCCTCAACCTAACCCTCACCAGTGGCTAAGGCCTTGGGGCCCTGTGAAATCTGGACGAGGGTCTCAAGTGCCCACAAAAGCCTCACCTGCCTGAGCTTCAGACTGGATGCCAGCAAGAGGGACCCTTGTCCTCAGGGCAGGGCGTTCCAGGCGAATGGTGCGGAAAGCCGGCCCCTGGGGCTGTTCCACCAGACCAGTCAGAACCTCCGGAGGGGCCGGGGAGGTGCCCCCAGAGTGGAAAGTGATAATTTCTCGGACTTGACACAGCTCTCTCCCGGTTGTCAAAGCCCATAGGCAGGGCTCTGGGCGTCCCAGGACACTCTGCTCTGAGCAGCCCTTTGGTGGGAGCGATGGGGGCCGGGGCGGGGGGGTTAGAGGGCCGTCCCCGAGGCTCATGGAGGCCCCTGGGTGTCCTGAAGGGAGGGCTGGCCTGTCTGCGCACGCTTGGGGACCTGGGAGGCACCCTGTGAGCAGAGGGCTATGTGTCTTTACATCCCAGTGGTGGGGGCTATTCCTCTGTGTTTGGGAGCAGGGCAGACTAGCTGGTGCTGCTCGCTCATTGGTCGAATGGACCAGGGGCGTGGTTTCCGGAACGAGGAGGCGGGCCTAGGCCCACAGATGAGCCAGGTCAAGTCAAGGCGGGGTCGGGGCCAGGTGAGCAGCTGGAGGCGGTCACTGGATCAAGGGGGCGGGGCCAGGTGAACAGCCTGAAGCGGTGAGGTAAGCAGGAGAGAGGGTCGCTGACAGGGACACCGGTGACCAGCAGGCGGGTGTGCCGGCGGCAGGGACCTAAAGAGGGGGCACGGCGGCTTGCCCGGCCCCTTAGCTGACCTGCGGGAAGCGGTCAAGGGAAGAGTGGGTTGGGGCCGGTGTCAAAAGCTGGAGGTGGTCCAGTGGGGAAGGCCCTGGGGCACGGTGAAGGTGCCCCAGGAGCGCAAAGTGATTTTCTCAGACTTGATACAGCTCTCTCCCCATTGTCAAACGCTAACCCTAACCCTAAAACTAAGCCTATCCCTCAACCTAACCCTCACCAGTGGCTAAGGCCCTGGGGCCCTGTGAAACCTGGACGACGGTCTCAAGTGCCCACAAAAGCCTCACCTGCCTGAGCTTCAGACTGGATGCCAGCAAGAGGGACCCTTGTCCTCAGGGCAGGGCGTTCCAGGCGAATGGGGCAGAAAGCAGGCCCCCGGGGCTGTTCCACCAGACCAGTCAGAACCTCCGGAGGGGCCGGGGAGGTGCCCCCAGAGTGGAAAGTGATGATTTCTCGGACTTGACACAGCTCTCTCCCAGTTGTCAAAGCCCATAGGCAGGGCTCTGGGCGTCCCAAGACACTCTGCTCTGAGCTGCCCTTTGGTGGGAGCAATGGGGGCCGGGATGGGGGGGTTAGAGGGCCGGCCCCGAGGCTCATGGAGGAACCTGGGTGTCCTGAAGGGAGGGCTGGCTGGTCTGCCAACGCTTGGGGACCTGGGAGGCACCCTGTGAGCAGAGGGCTATGTGCCTTTACATCCCAGTGGTGGGGGCTATTCCTCTGTGTTTGGGAGCAGGTCAGACTGGCTGGTGCTGCTCGCTCATTGGTCGAATGGACCAGGGGCGTGGTTTCCGGAACGAGGAGGCGGGCCCAGGCCCACAGATGAGCCAGGTCAAGTCAAGGCGGGGGCGGGGCCAGGTGAGCAGCTGGAGGCGGTCACTGGATCAAGGAGGCGGGGCCAGGTGAACAGCCTGAAGTGGTGAGGTAAGCAGGAGAGAGGGTCGCGGGCAGGGACACGGGTGACCAGCAGGGGGGTCTGCCGGCGGCAGGGACCTAAAGAGGGGGTCCGGCGGCTTGGCCGGCCCCTTAGCTGACCTGCGGGAAGGGGTCAAGGGAAGAGTGGGTTGGGGCCGGTGTCAAAAGCTGGAGGTGGTCCAGTGGGGAAGGCCCTGGGGCCCGGTGAAGGTGCCCCAGGAGCGCAAAATGATTTTCTCGGACTTGACACCGCTCTCTCCCCGTTGTCATAGGCTAACCCTAACCCTAAAACTAAGCCTATCCCTCAACCTAACCCTCACCAGTGGCTAAGGCTTTGGGGCCCTGTGAAACCTGGACGAGGGTCTCAAGTGCCCACAAAAGCCTCACCTGCCTGAGCTTCAGACTGGATGCCAGCAAGAGGGACCCTTGTCCTCAGGGCAGGGCGTTCCAGGCGAATGGGGCGGAAAGCCAGCCCCCGGGGCCGGGCCACCAGACCAGTCAGAACCTCTGGAGGGGCCGGGGAGGTGCCCCCAGAGTGGAAAGTGATAATTTCTCGGACTTGACACAGCTCTCTCCCGGTTGTCAAAGCCCATAGGCAGGGCTCTGGGCGTCCCAGGACACTCGGCTCTGAGCTGCTCTTTGGTGGGAGCGATGTGGGCCGGGGCGGGGGGGTTAGAGGGCCGGCCCCGAGGCTCATGGAGGACCCTGGGTGTCCTGAAGGGAGGGCTGGCTGGTCTGCCCACGCTTGGGGACCTGGGAGTCACCCTGTGAGCAGAGGGCTATGTGTCTTTACATCCCAGTGGTGGGGGCTATTCCTTAGTGTTTGGGAGCAGGGCCGACTGGCTGGTGCTGCTCGCTCATTGGTCGAATGGACCAGGGGCGTGGTTTCCGGAACCAGGAGGCGGCCCCAGGCCCACAGCTGAGCCAGGTCAAGTCAAGGCGGGGGCGGGGCCAGGTGAGCAGCTGGAGGCGGTCACTGGATCAAGGGGGCGGGGCCAGGTGAACAGCCTGAAGTGGTGAGGTAAGCAGGAGAGAGGGTCGCGGGCAGGGACACGGGTGACCAGCAGGCGGGTCTGCCAGCGGCAGGGACCTAAAGAGGGGGCCCGGCGGCTTGGCCGGCCACTTAGCTGACCTGTGGGAAGCGGTCAAGGGAAGAGTGGGTTGGGGCCGGTGTCAAAAGCTGGAGGTGGTCCAGTGGTGAAGGCCCTGGGGCCCGGTGAAGGTGCTCCAGGAGCGCAAAGTGATTTCCTCGGAATTGACACAGCTCTCTCCCCGTTGTCAAAGGCTAAACCTAACCCTAAAACTAATCCTATCACTCAACCTAACCCTCACCAGTGGCTAAGGCCCTGGGGCACTGTGAAACCTGGACGAGGGTCTCAAGTACCCACAAAAGCCTCACCTGCCTGAGCTTCAGACTGGATGCCAGCAAGAGGGACCCTTGTCCTCAGGGCAGGGCGTTCCAGGGGAATGGGGCGGAAAGCAGGCCCCCGGGGCCGGGCCACCAGACCAGTCAGAACCTCCGGAGGGGCCGGGGAGGTGCCCCCAGAGTGGAAAATGATAATTTCTCGGACTTGACACAGCTCTCTCCCGGTTGTCAAAGCCCATAGGCAGGGCTCTGGGCGTCCCAGGACACTCTGCTCTGAGCTGCCCTTGGGTGGGAGCGATGGGGGCCGGGGCCGGGGGGTTAGAGGGCCGACCCCGAGGCTCATGGAGGCCCCTGGGTGTCCTGAAGGGAGGGCTGGCTGGTCTGCCCACGCTTGGGGACCTGGGAGGCACCCTGTGAGCAGAGGGCTATGTGCCTTTACATCCCAGTGGTGGGGGCTATTCCTCTGTGTTTGGGAGCAGGTCAGACTGGCTGGTGCTGCTCGCTCATTGGTCGAATGGACCAGGGGCGTGGTTTCCGGAACCAGGTGGCGGGCCCAGGCCCACAGATGAGCCAGGTCAAGGCAAGGCGGGGGCGGGGCGAGGTGAGCAGCTGGAGGCGGTCACGGGATCAAGGGGGCGGGGCCAGGTGAACAGCCTGAAGTGGTGAGGTAAGCAGGAGAGAGGGTCGTGGGCAGGGACACGGGTGACCAGCAGGCGGGTCTGCCGGCGGCAGGGACCTAAAGAGGGGGCCCGGCGGCTTGGCCGGCCCCTTAGCTGACCTGCGGGAAGCGGTCAAGGGAAGAGTGGGTTGGGGCCAGTGTCAAAAGCTGGAGGTGGTCCAGTGGGGAAGGCCCTGGGGCCCGGTGAAGGTGCCCCAGGAGCGCAAAATGATTTTCTCGGACTTGACACCGCTCTCTCCCCGTTGTCATAGGCTAACCCTAACCCTAAAACTAAGCCTATCCCTCAACCTAACCCTCACCAGTGGCTAAGGCTTTGGGGCCCTGTGAAACCTGGACGAGGGTCTCAAGTGCCCACAAAAGCCTCACCTGCCTGAGCTTCAGACTGGATGCCAGCAAGAGGGACCCTTGTCCTCAGGGCAGGGCGTTCCAGGCGAATGGGGCGGAAAGCCAGCCCCCGGGGCCGGGCCACCAGACCAGTCAGAACCTCTGGAGGGGCCGGGGAGGTGCCCCCAGAGTGGAAAGTGATAATTTCTCGGACTTGACACAGCTCTCTCCCGGTTGTCAAAGCCCATAGGCAGGGCTCTGGGCGTCCCAGGACACTCGGCTCTGAGCTGCTCTTTGGTGGGAGCGATGTGGGCCGGGGCGGGGGGGTTAGAGGGCCGGCCCCGAGGCTCATGGAGGACCCTGGGTGTCCTGAAGGGAGGGCTGGCTGGTCTGCCCACGCTTGGGGACCTGGGAGTCACCCTGTGAGCAGAGGGCTATGTGTCTTTACATCCCAGTGGTGGGGGCTATTCCTTAGTGTTTGGGAGCAGGGCCGACTGGCTGGTGCTGCTCGCTCATTGGTCGAATGGACCAGGGGCGTGGTTTCCGGAACCAGGAGGCGGCCCCAGGCCCACAGCTGAGCCAGGTCAAGTCAAGGCGGGGGCGGGGCCAGGTGAGCAGCTGGAGGCGGTCACTGGATCAAGGGGGCGGGGCCAGGTGAACAGCCTGAAGTGGTGAGGTAAGCAGGAGAGAGGGTCGCGGGCAGGGACACGGGTGACCAGCAGGCGGGTCTGCCAGCGGCAGGGACCTAAAGAGGGGGCCCGGCGGCTTGGCCGGCCACTTAGCTGACCTGTGGGAAGCGGTCAAGGGAAGAGTGGGTTGGGGCCGGTGTCAAAAGCTGGAGGTGGTCCAGTGGTGAAGGCCCTGGGGCCCGGTGAAGGTGCTCCAGGAGCGCAAAGTGATTTCCTCGGAATTGACACAGCTCTCTCCCCGTTGTCAAAGGCTAAACCTAACCCTAAAACTAATCCTATCACTCAACCTAACCCTCACCAGTGGCTAAGGCCCTGGGGCACTGTGAAACCTGGACGAGGGTCTCAAGTACCCACAAAAGCCTCACCTGCCTGAGCTTCAGACTGGATGCCAGCAAGAGGGACCCTTGTCCTCAGGGCAGGGCGTTCCAGGGGAATGGGGCGGAAAGCAGGCCCCCGGGGCCGGGCCACCAGACCAGTCAGAACCTCCGGAGGGGCCGGGGAGGTGCCCCCAGAGTGGAAAATGATAATTTCTCGGACTTGACACAGCTCTCTCCCGGTTGTCAAAGCCCATAGGCAGGGCTCTGGGCGTCCCAGGACACTCTGCTCTGAGCTGCCCTTGGGTGGGAGCGATGGGGGCCGGGGCCGGGGGGTTAGAGGGCCGACCCCGAGGCTCATGGAGGCCCCTGGGTGTCCTGAAGGGAGGGCTGGCTGGTCTGCCCACGCTTGGGGACCTGGGAGGCACCCTGTGAGCAGAGGGCTATGTGCCTTTACATCCCAGTGGTGGGGGCTATTCCTCTGTGTTTGGGAGCAGGTCAGACTGGCTGGTGCTGCTCGCTCATTGGTCGAATGGACCAGGGGCGTGGTTTCCGGAACCAGGTGGCGGGCCCAGGCCCACAGATGAGCCAGGTCAAGGCAAGGCGGGGGCGGGGCGAGGTGAGCAGCTGGAGGCGGTCACGGGATCAAGGGGGCGGGGCCAGGTGAACAGCCTGAAGTGGTGAGGTAAGCAGGAGAGAGGGTCGTGGGCAGGGACACGGGTGACCAGCAGGCGGGTCTGCCGGCGGCAGGGACCTAAAGAGGGGGCCCGGCGGCTTGGCCGGCCCCTTAGCTGACCTGCGGGAAGCGGTCAAGGGAAGAGTGGGTTGGGGCCAGTGTCAAAAGCTGGAGGTGGTCCAGTGGGGAAGGCCCTGGGGCCCGGTGAAGGTGCCCCAGGAGCGCAAAGTGATTTTCTCGGACTTGACACAGCTCTCTCCCGGTTGTCAAAGGCTCACCGTAACCCTAAAACTAAGCCTATCCCTCAACCTAACCCTCACCAGTGGCTAAGGCCCTTGGGCCCTGTGAAACCTGGACGAGGGTCTCAAGTGCCCACAAAAGCCTCACCTGCCTGAGCTTCAAACTGGATGCCAGCAAGAGGGACCCTTGTCCTCAGGGCAGGGCATTCCAGGCGAATGGGGCGGAAAGCAGGCTCCCGGGGCTGTTCCACCAGACCAGTCAGAACCTCCGGAGGGGCCGGGGAGGTGCCCCCAGAGTGGAAAGTGATAATTTCTCGGACTTGACACAGCTCTCTCCCGGTTGTCAAAGCCCATAGGCAGGGCTCTGGGCGTCCCAGGACACTCGGCTCTGAGCTGCCCTTTGGTGGGAGCGATGTGGGCCGGGGCGGGGGGGTTAGAGGGCCGGCCCCGAGGCTCATGGAGGACCCTGGGTGTCCTGAAGGGAGGGCTGGCTGGTCTGCCCACGCTTGGGGACCTGGGAGTCACCCTGTGAGCAGAGGGCTATGTGTCTTTACATCCCAGTGGTGGGGGCTATTCCTTAGTGTTTGGGAGCAGGGCCGACTGGCTGGTGCTGCTCGCTCATTGGTCGAATGGACCAGGGGCGTGGTTTCCGGAACCAGGAGGCGGCCCCAGGCCCACAGCTGAGCCAGGTCAAGTCAAGGCGGGGGCGGGGCCAGGTGAGCAGCTGGAGGCGGTCACTGGATCAAGGGGGCGGGGCCAGGTGAACAGCCTGAAGTGGTGAGGTAAGCAGGAGAGAGGGTCGCGGGCAGGGACACGGGTGACCAGCAGGCGGGTCTGCCAGCGGCAGGGACCTAAAGAGGGGGCCCGGCGGCTTGGCCGGCCACTTAGCTGACCTGTGGGAAGCGGTCAAGGGAAGAGTGGGTTGGGGCCGGTGTCAAAAGCTGGAGGTGGTCCAGTGGTGAAGGCCCTGGGGCCCGGTGAAGGTGCTCCAGGAGCGCAAAGTGATTTCCTCGGAATTGACACAGCTCTCTCCCCGTTGTCAAAGGCTAAACCTAACCCTAAAACTAATCCTATCACTCAACCTAACCCTCACCAGTGGCTAAGGCCCTGGGGCACTGTGAAACCTGGACGAGGGTCTCAAGTACCCACAAAAGCCTCACCTGCCTGAGCTTCAGACTGGATGCCAGCAAGAGGGACCCTTGTCCTCAGGGCAGGGCGTTCCAGGGGAATGGGGCGGAAAGCAGGCCCCCGGGGCCGGGCCACCAGACCAGTCAGAACCTCCGGAGGGGCCGGGGAGGTGCCCCCAGAGTGGAAAATGATAATTTCTCGGACTTGACACAGCTCTCTCCCGGTTGTCAAAGCCCATAGGCAGGGCTCTGGGCGTCCCAGGACACTCTGCTCTGAGCTGCCCTTGGGTGGGAGCGATGGGGGCCGGGGCCGGGGGGTTAGAGGGCCGACCCCGAGGCTCATGGAGGCCCCTGGGTGTCCTGAAGGGAGGGCTGGCTGGTCTGCCCACGCTTGGGGACCTGGGAGGCACCCTGTGAGCAGAGGGCTATGTGCCTTTACATCCCAGTGGTGGGGGCTATTCCTCTGTGTTTGGGAGCAGGTCAGACTGGCTGGTGCTGCTCGCTCATTGGTCGAATGGACCAGGGGCGTGGTTTCCGGAACCAGGTGGCGGGCCCAGGCCCACAGATGAGCCAGGTCAAGGCAAGGCGGGGGCGGGGCGAGGTGAGCAGCTGGAGGCGGTCACGGGATCAAGGGGGCGGGGCCAGGTGAACAGCCTGAAGTGGTGAGGTAAGCAGGAGAGAGGGTCGTGGGCAGGGACACGGGTGACCAGCAGGCGGGTCTGCCGGCGGCAGGGACCTAAAGAGGGGGCCCGGCGGCTTGGCCGGCCCCTTAGCTGACCTGCGGGAAGCGGTCAAGGGAAGAGTGGGTTGGGGCCAGTGTCAAAAGCTGGAGGTGGTCCAGTGGGGAAGGCCCTGGGGCCCGGTGAAGGTGCCCCAGGAGCGCAAAGTGATTTTCTCGGACTTGACACAGCTCTCTCCCGGTTGTCAAAGGCTCACCGTAACCCTAAAACTAAGCCTATCCCTCAACCTAACCCTCACCAGTGGCTAAGGCCCTTGGGCCCTGTGAAACCTGGACGAGGGTCTCAAGTGCCCACAAAAGCCTCACCTGCCTGAGCTTCAAACTGGATGCCAGCAAGAGGGACCCTTGTCCTCAGGGCAGGGCATTCCAGGCGAATGGGGCGGAAAGCAGGCTCCCGGGGCTGTTCCACCAGACCAGTCAGAACCTCCGGAGGGGCCGGGGAGGTGCCCCCAGAGTGGAAAGTGATAATTTCTCGGACTTGACACAGCTCTCTCCCGGTTGTCAAAGCCCATAGGCAGGGCTCTGGGCGTCCCAGGACACTCGGCTCTGAGCTGCCCTTTGGTGGGAGCGATGTGGGCCGGGGCGGGGGGGTTAGAGGGCCGGCCCCGAGGCTCATGGAGGACCCTGGGTGTCCTGAAGGGAGGGCTGGCTGGTCTGCCCACGCTTGGGGACCTGGGAGTCACCCTGTGAGCAGAGGGCTATGTGTCTTTACATCCCAGTGGTGGGGGCTATTCCTTTGTGTTTGGGAGCAGGGCCGACTGGCTGGTGCTGCTCGCTCATTGGTCGAATGGACCAGGGGCGTGGTTTCCGGAACCAGGAGGCGGGCCCAGGCCCACAGCTGAGCCAGGTCAAGTCAAGGCGGGGGCGGGGCCAGGTGAGCAGCTGGAGGCGGTCACTGGATCAAGGGGGCGGGGCCAGGTGAACAGCCTGAAGTGGTTAGGTAAGCAGGAGAGAGGGTCGCGGGCAGGGACACGGGTGACCAGCAGGCGGGTCTGCCGGCGGCAGGGACCTAAAGAGGGGGCCCGGCGGCTTGGGCGGCCCCTTAGCTGACCTGCGGGAAACGGTCAAGGGAAGAGTGGGTTGGGGCCGGTGTCAAAAGCTGGAGGAGGTCCAGTGGGGAAGGCCCTGGGGCCCGGTGAAGGTGCCCCAGGAGCGCAAAGTGATTTTCTCGGAGTTGACGCAGCTCTCTCCCCGTTGTCAAAGGCTCACCCTAAACCTAAAACTAAGCCTATACCTCAACCTAACCCTCACCAGTGGCTCAGGCCCTGGGGCCCTGTGAAACCTGGACGAGGGTCTCAAGTGCCCACAAAAGCCTCACCTGCCTGAGATTCAGACTGGATGCCAGCAAGAGGGACCCTTTTCCTCAGGGCAGGGCGTTCCAGGCGAATGGGGCGGAAAGCAGGCCCCCGGGGCCGGGCCACCAGACCAGTCAGAACCTCCGGAGGGGCCGGGGAGGTGCCCACAGAGTGGAAAGTGATAATTTCTCGGACTTGACACAGCTCTCTCCCGGTTGTCAAAGCCCATAGGCAGGGCTCTGGGCGTCCCAGGACACTCTCCTCTCAGCTGCCCTTTGGTGGGAGCGATGGGGGCCGGGGCGGGGGGGTTAGAGGGCCGGCCCCGAGGCTCATGGAGGACCCTGGGTGTCCTGAAGGGATGGCTGGCTGGTCTGCCCACGCTTGGGGACCTGGGAGGCACCCTGTGAGCAGAGGGCTATGTGCCTTTACATCCCAGTGGTGGGGGCTATTCCTCTGTGTTTGGGAGCAGGGCAGACTGGCTGGTGCTGCTCGCTCATTGGTCGAATGGACCAGGGGCGTGGTTTCCGGAACCAGGAGGCCGGCCCAGGCCCACAGCTGAGCCAGGTCAAGTCAAGGCGGGGGCGGGGCCAGGTGAGCAGCTGGAGGCGGTCACTGGATCAAGGGGGCGGGGCCAGGTGAACAGCCTGAAGTGGTGAGGTAAGCAGGAGAGAGGGTCGCGGGCAGGGACACGGGTGACCAGCAGGCGGGTCTGCCGGCGGCAGGGACCAAAAGAGGGGGCCCGGCGGCTTGGCCGGCCCCTCAGCTGACCTGCGGGAAGCGGTCATGGGAAGAGTGGGTTGGGGCCGGTGTCAAGAGCTGGAGGTGGTCCAGTGGGGAAGGCCCTGGGGCCCGGTGAAGGTGCGCCAGGAGCGCAAAGTGATTTTCTCGGACTTGATACAGCTCTCTCCCCGTTGTCAAAGGCTAACCCTAACCCTAAAACTAAGCCTATCCCTCAACCTAACCCTCACCAGTGGCTAAGGCCCTGGGGCCCTGTGAAACCTGGACGAGGGTCTCAAGTGCCCACAAAAGCCTCACATGCCTGAGCTTCAAACTGGATGCCAGCAAGAGGAACCCTTGTCCTCAGGGCAGGGCGTTCCAGGCGAATGGGGCGGAAAGCAGGCCCCCGGGGCCGGGCCACCAGACCAGTCAGAACCTCCGGAGGGGCCGGGGAGGTGCCCCCAGAGTGGAAAGTGATGATTTCTCGGACGTGACACAGCTCTCTCCTGGTTGTCAAAGCCCATAGGCAGGGCTCTGGGCGTCCCAGGACACTCTGCTCTGAGCTGCCCTTTGTTGGGGGCGATGGGGGCCGGGGCGTGGGGGTTAGAGGGCCGGCCCCGAGGCTCCTGGAGGCCCCTGGGTGTCCTGAAGGGAGGGCTGGCTGGTCTGCCCACGCTTGGGGACCTGGGAGGCACCCTGTGAGCAGAGGGCTATGTGCCTTTACATCCCAGTGCTGGGGGCTATTCCTCTGTGTTTGGGAGCAGGGCAGACTGGCTGGTGCTGCTCGCTCATTGGTCGAATGGACCAGGGGCGTGGTTTCCGGAACCAGGAGGCGGGCCCAGGCCCACAGCTGAGCCAGGTCAAGTCAAGGCGGGGGCGGGGCCAGGTGAGCAGCTGGAGGCGGTTACTGGATCAAGGGGGCGGGGCCAGGTGAACAGCCTGAAGTGGTGAGGTAAGCAGGAGAGAGGATCGCGGGCAGTGACACAGGTGACCAGCAGGCGGGTCTGCCGGTGGCAGGGACATAAAGAGGGGGCCCGGCGGCTTGGCCGGCCCCTTAGCTGACCTGCGGGAAGCGGTCAAGGGAAGAGTGGGTTGGGGCCGGTGTCAAAAGCTGGAGGTGGTCCAGTGGGGAAGGCCCTGGGGCCCGGTGAAGGTGCCCCAGGAGCGCCAAGTGATTTTCTCGGACTTGATACAGCTCTCTCCCCGTTGTCAAAGGCTAACCCTAACCCTAAAACTAAGCCTATCCCTCAACCTAACCCTCACCAGTGGCTAAGGCCCTGGGGCCCTGTGAAACCTGGACGAGGGTCTCAAGTGCCCACAAAAGCCTCACCTGCCTGAGCTTCAAACTGGATGCCAGCAAGAGGAACCCTTGTCCTCAGGGCAGGGCGTTCCAGGCGAATGGGGCGGAAAGCAGGCCCCCGGGGCCGGGCCACCAGACCAGTCAGAACCTCCGGAGGGGCCGGGGAGTTGCCCCCAGAGTGGAAAGTGATGATTTCTCGGACTTGACACAGCTCTCTCCCGGTTGTCAAAGCCCATAGGCAGGGCTCTGGGCGTCCCAGGACACTCTGCTCTGAGCTGCCCTTTGTTGGGGGCGATGGGGGCCGGGGCGGGGGGGTTAGAGGGCCGGCCCCGAGGCTCATGGAGGCCCCTGGGTGTCCTGAAGGGAGGGCTGGCTGGTCTGCCCACGCTTGGGGACCTGGGAGGCACCCTGTGAGCAGAGTGCTATGTGCCTTTACATCCCAGTGGTGGGGGCTATTCCTCTGTGTTTGGGAGCAGGGCAGACTGGCTGGTGCTGCTCGCTCATTGGTCGAATGGACCAGGGGCGTGGTTTCCGGAACCAGGAGGCGGGCCCAGGCCCACAGCTGAGCCAGGTCAAGTCAAGGCGGGGGCGGGGCCAGGTGAGCAGCTGGAGGCGGTCACTGGATCAAGGGGGCGGGGCCAGGTGAACAGCCTGAAGTGGTGAGGTAAGCAGGAGAGAGGGTCGCGGGCAGGGACACGGGTGACCAGCAGGCGGGTCTGCTGGCGGCAGGGACCTCAAGAGGGGGCCCGGCGGCTTGGCCGGCCCCTTAGCTGACCTGCGGGAAGCGGTCAAGGGAAGAGTGGGTTGGGGCCGGTGTCAAAAGCTGGAGGTGGTCCAGTGGGGAAGGCCCTGGGGCCCGGTGAAGGTGCCCCAGGAGCGCAAAGTGATTTTCTCGGACTTGACACAGCTCTCTCCCCGTTTTCAAAGGCTAACCCTAACCCTAAAACTAAAACTATCCCTCAACCTAACCCTCACCAGTGGCTAAGGCCCTGGGGCCCTGTGAAACCTGGACGAGGGTCTCAAGTGCCCACAAAAGCCTCACCTGCCTGAGCTTCAGACTGGATGCCAGCAAGAGGGACCCTTGTCCTTAGGGCAGGGCGTTCCAGGCGAATGGGGCGGAAAGCCGGCCCCCGGGGCCGGGCCACCAGACCAGTCAGAACCTCCGGAGGGCCGGGGAGGTGCCCCCAGAGTGGAAAGTGATAATTTCTCGGACTTGACACAGCTCTCTCCCAGTTGTCAAAGCCCATAGGCAGGGCTCTGGGCGTCCCAGGACACTCTGCTCTGAGCTGCCCTTTGGGGGGAGCGATGGGGGCCGGGGCGGGGGGGTTAGAGGGCCGGCCCCGAGGCTCCTGGAGGCCCCTGGGTGTCCTGAAGGGAGGGCTGGATGGTCTGCACACGCTTGGGGACCTGGGAGGCACCCTGTGAGCAGAGGGCTATGTGCCTTTACATCCCAGTCAGTGGTGGGGGCTATTCCTCTGTGTTTGGGAGCAGGGCAGACTGGCTGGTGCTGCTCGCTCATTGGTCGAATGGACCAGGGGCGTGGTTTCCGGAACCAGGAGGAGGGCCCAGGCCCACAGCTGAGCCTGTAAAGTCAAGGAGAGGGCGGGGCCAGGTGAGCAGCTGGAGGCGGTCACTGGATCAAGGGGGCGGGGCCAGGTGAACAGCCTGAAGTGGTGAGGTAAGCAGGAAAGAGGGTCGCGGGCAGGGACACGGGTGACCAGCAGGCGGGTCTGCCGGCGGCAGGGACCTAAAGAGGGGGCCCGGCGGCTTGGCCGGCCCCTTAGCTGACCTGCGGGAAGCGGTCAAGGGAAGAGTGGGTTGGGGCCGGTGTCAAAAGCTGGAGGTGGTCCAGTGGGGAAGGCCCTGTGGCCCGGTGAAGGTGCCCCAGGAGCACAAAGTGATTTTCTCGGACTTGACACAGCTCTCTCCCCGTTGTGAAAGGCTAACCCTAACCCTAAAACTAAGCCTATCCCTCAACCTAACCCTCACCAGTGGCTAAGGCCCGGGGGACCTGTGAAACCTGGACGAGGGTCTCAAGTGCCCACAAAAGCCTCACCTGCCTGAGCTTCAGACTGGATGCCAGCAAGAGGGACCCTTGTCCTCAGGGCAGGGCGTTCCAGGCGAATGGGGCGGAAAGCAGGCCCCCGGGGCCGTTCCACCAGACCAGTCAGAACCTCCGGATGGGCCGGGGAGGTGCCCCCAGAGTGGAAAGTGATAATTTCTCGGACTTGACACAGCTCTCTCCCGGTTGTCAAAGCCCATAGGCAGGGCTCTGGGCGTCCCAGGACACTCGGCTCTGAGCTGCCCTTTGGTGGGAGCGATGTGGGCCGGGGCGGGGGGGTTAGAGGGCCGGCCCCGAGGCGCATGGAGGACCCTGGGTGTCCTGAAGGGAGGGCTGGCTGGTCTGCCCACGCTTGGGGACCTGGGAGGCACCCTGTGAGCAGAGGGCTATGTGCCTTTACATCCCAGTGGTGGGGCTATTCCTCTGTGTTTGGGAGCAGGGCAGACTGGCTGGTGCTGCTCGCTCATTGGTCGAATGGACCAGGGGCGTGGTTTCCGGAACCAGGAGGCGGGCCCAGGCCCACAGCTGAGCCAGGTCAAGTCAAGGCGGGGGCGGGGCCAGGTGAGCAGCTGGAGGCGGTCACTGGATCAAGGGGGCGGGGCCAGGTGAACAGCCTGAAGTGGTGAGGTAAGCAGGAGAGAGGGTCGCGGGCAGGGACACAGGTGACCAGCAGGCGGGTCTGCCGGCGGCAGGGACCTAAAGAGGGGGCCCGGCGGCTTGGCCTGCCCCTTAGCTGACCTGCGGGAAGGGGTCAAGGGAAGAGTGGGTTGGGGCCGGTGTCAAAAGCTGGAGGTGGTCCAGTGGGGAAGGCCCTGGGGCCCGGTGAAGGTGCCCCAGGAGCGCCAAGTGATTTTCTCGGACTTGATACAGCTCTCTCCCCGTTGTCAAAGGCTAACCCTAACCCTAAAACTAAGCCTATCCCTCAACCTAACCCTCACCAGTGGCTAAGGCCCTGGGGCCCTGTGAAACCTGGACGAGGGTCTCAAGTGCCCACAAAAGCCTCACCTGCCTGAGCTTCAAACTGGATGCCAGCAAGAGGAACCCTTGTCCTCAGGGCAGGGTGTTCCAGGCGAATGGGGCGGAAAGCAGGCCCCCGGGGCCGGGCCACCAGACCAGTCAGAACCTCCGGAGGGGCCGGGGAGGTGCCCCCAGAGTGGAAAGTGATAATTTCTCGGACTTGACACAGCTCTCTCCCGGTTGTCAAAGCCCATAGGCAGGGCTCTGGGCGTCCCAGGACACTCGGCTCTGAGCTGCCCTTTGGTGGGAGCGATGTGGGCCGGGGCGGGGGGGTTAGAGGGCCGGCCCCGAGGCTCCTGGAGGACCCTGGGTGTCCTGAAGGGAGGGCTGGCTGGTCTGCCCACGCTTGGGGACCTGGGAGGCACCCTGTGAGCAGAGGGCTATGTGCCTTTACATCCCAGGGGTGGGGGCTATTCCTCTGTGTTTGGGAGCAGGGCAGACTGGCTGGTGCTGCTCGCTCATTGGTCGAATGGACCAGGGGCGTGGTTTCCGGAACCAGGAGGCGGGCCCAGGCCCACAGCTGAGCCAGGTCAAGTCAAGGCGGGGGCGGGGCCAGGTGAGCAGCTGGAGGCGGTCACTGGATCAAGGGGGCGGGGCCAGGTGAACAGCCTGAAGTGGTGAGGTAAGCAGGAGAGAGGGTCGCGGGCAGGGACACGGGTGACCAGCAGGCGGGTCTGCTGGCGGCAGGGACCTCAAGAGGGGGCCCGGCGGCTTGGCCGGCCCCTTAGCTGACCTGCGGGAAGCGGTCAAGGGAAGAGTGGGTTGGGGCCGGTGTCAAAAGCTGGAGGTGGTCCAGTGGGGAAGGCCCTGGGGCCCGGTGAAGGTGCCCCAGGAGCGCCAAGTGATTTTCTCGGACTTGATACAGCTCTCTCCCCGTTGTCAAAGGCTAACCCTAACCCTAAAACTAAGCCTATCCCTCAACCTAACCCTCACCAGTGGCTAAGGCCCTGGGGCCCTGTGAAACCTGGACGAGGGTCTCAAGTGCCCACAAAAGCCTCACCTGCCTGAGCTTCACACTGGATGCCAGCAGGAGGAACCCTTGTCCTCAGGGCAGGGCGTTCCAGGCGAATGGGGCAGAAAGCAGGCCCCCGAGGCTGTTCCACCAGACCAGTCAGAACCTCCGGAGGGGCCGGGGAGGTGCCGCCAGAGTGGAAAGTGATAATTTCTCGGACTTGACACAGCTCTCTCCCGGTTGTCAAAGCCCATAGGCAGGGCTCTGGGCGTCCCAGGACACTCGGCTCTGAGCTGCCCTTTGTTGGGGGCGATGGGGGCGGGGGCGGGGGGGTTAGAGGGCCGGCCCCGAGGCTCCTGGAGGCCCCTGGGTGTCCTGAATGGAGGGCTGGCTGGTCTGCCCACGCTTGGGGACCTGGGAGGCACCCTGTGAGCAGAGGGCTATGTGCCTTTACATCCCAGTGGTGGGGGCTATTCCTCTGTGTTTGGGAGCAGGGCAGACTGGCTGGTGCTGCTCGCTCATTGGTCGAATGGACCAGGGGCGTGGTTTCCGGAACCAGGAGGCGGGCCCAGGCCCACAGCTGAGCCAGGTCAAGTCAAGGCGGTTGCGGGGCCAGCTGAGCAGCTGGAGGCGGTCACTGGATCAAGGGGGCGGGGCCAGGTGAACAGCCTGAAGTGGTGAGGTAAGCAGGAGAGAGGGTCGCGGGCAGGGACACGGGTGACCAGCAGGCGGGTCTGCTGGCGGCAGGGACCTCAAGAGGGGGCCCGGCGGCTTGGCCGGCCCCTTAGCTGACCTGCGGGAAGCGGTCAAGGGAAGAGTGGGTTGGGGCCGGTGTCAAAAGCTGGAGGTTGTCCAGTGGGGAAGGCCCTGGGGTCCGGTGAAGGTGCCCCAGGAGCCCAAAGTGATTTTCTCGGACTTGATACAGCTCTCTCCCCGTTGTCAAAGGCTAACCCTAACCCTAAAACTAAGCCTATCCCTCAACCTAACCCTCACCAGTGGCTAAGGCCCTGGGGCCCTGTGAAACCTGGACGAGGGTCTCAAGTGCCCACAAAAGCCTCACCTGCCTGAGCTTCAAACTGGATGCCAGCAAGAGGAACCCTTGTCCTCAGGGCAGGGTGTTCCAGGCGAATGGGGCGGAAAGCAGGCCCCCGGGGCCGGGCCACCAGACCAGTCAGAACCTCCGGAGGGGCCGGGGAGGTGCCCCCAGAGTGGAAAGTGATGATTTCTCGGACTTGACACAGCTCTCTCCCGGTTGTCAAAGCCCATAGGCAGGGCTCTGGGCGTCCCAGGACACTCGGCTCTGAGCTGCCCTTTGGTGGGAGCTATGTGGGCCGGGGCGGGGGGGTTAGAGGGCCGGCCCCGAGGCTCATGGAGAACCCTGGGTGTCCTGAAGGGAGGGCTGGCTGGTCTGCCCACGCTTGGGGACCTGGGAGGCACCCTGTGAGCAGAGGGCTATGTGCCTTTACATCCCAGTGGTGGGGGCTATTCCTCTGTGTTTGGGAGCAGGGCAGACTGGCTGGTGCTGCTCGCTCATTGGTCGAATGGACCAGGGGCATGGTTTCCGGAACCAGGAGGCGGGCCCAGGCCCACAGCTGAGCCAGGTCAAGTCAAGGCGGGGGCGGGGCCAGGTGAGCAGCTGGAGGCGGTCACTGGATCAAGGGGGCGGGGCCAGGTGAACAGCCTGAAGTGGTGAGGTAAGCAGGAGAGAGGGTCGCGGGCAGGGACACGGGTGACCAGCAGGCGGGTCTGCCGGCGGCAGGGACCTAAAGAGGGGGCCCGGCGGCTTTGCCGGCCCCTTAGCTGACCTGCGGGAAGGGGTCAAGGGAAGAGTGGGTTGGGGCCGGTGTCAAAAGCTGGAGGTGGTCCAGTGGGGAAGGCCCTGGGGCCCGGTGAAGGTGCCCCAGGAGCGCAAAATGATTTTCTCGGACTTGACACCGGTCTCTCCCCGTTGTCAAAGGCTAACCCTAACCCTAAAACTAAGCCTATCCCTCAACCTAACCCTCACCAGTGGCTAAGGCCTTGGGGCCCTGTGAAATCTGGACGAGGGTCTCAAGTGCCCACAAAAGCCTCACCTGCCTGAGCTTCAGACTGGATGCCAGCAAGAGGGACCCTTGTCCTCAGGGCAGGGCGTTCCAGGCGAATGGTGCGGAAAGCCGGCCCCTGGGGCTGTTCCACCAGACCAGTCAGAACCTCCGGAGGGGCCGGGGAGGTGCCCCCAGAGTGGAAAGTGATAATTTCTCGGACTTGACACAGCTCTCTCCCGGTTGTCAAAGCCCATAGGCAGGGCTCTGGGCGTCCCAGGACACTCTGCTCTGAGCTGCCCTTTGGTGGGAGCGATGGGGGCCGGGGCGGGGGGGTTAGAGGGCCGTCCCCGAGGCTCATGGAGGCCCCTGGGTGTCCTGAAGGGAGGGCTCGCCTGTCTGCGCACGCTTGGGGACCTGGGAGGCACCCTGTGAGCAGAGGGCTATGTGCCTTTACATCCCAGTGCTGGGGGCTATTCCTCTGTGTTTGGGAGCAGGGCAGACTGGCTGGTGCTGCTCGCTCATTGGTCGAATGGACCAGGGGCGTGGTTTCCGGAACCAGGAGGCGCCCCCAGGCCCACAGCTGAGCCAGGTCAAGTCAAGGCGGGGGCGGGGCCAGGTGAGCAGCTGGAGGCGGTTACTGGATCAAGGGGGCGGGGCCAGGTGAACAGCCTGAAGTGGTGAGGTAAGCAGAAGAGAGGGTCGCGGGCAGGGACACAGGTGACCAGCAGGCGGGTCTGCCGGCGGCAGGGACCTAAAGAGGGGGCCCGGCGGCTTGGCCGGCCCCTTAGCTGACCTGCGGGAAGCGGTCAAGGGAAGAGTGGGTTGGGGCCGGTGTCAAAAGCTGGAGGTGGTCCAGTGGGGAAGGCCCTGGGGCCCGGTGAAGGTGCCCCAGGAGCGCCAAGTGATTTTCTCGGACTTGATACAGCTCTCTCCCCGTTGTCAAAGGCTAACCCTAACCCTAAAACTAAGCCTATCCCTAAACCTAACCCTCACCAGTGGCTAAGGCCCTGGGGCCCTGTGAAACCTGGACGAGGGTCTCAAGTGCTCAAAAAGCCTCACCTGCCTGAGATTCAAACTGGATGCCAGCAAGAGGAACCCTTGTCCTCAGGGCAGGGCGTTCCAGGCGAATGGGGCGGAAAGCAGGCCCCCGGGGCCGGGCCACCAGACCAGTCAGAACCTCCGGAGGGGCCGGGGAGGTGCCCCCAGAGTGGAAAGTGATGATTTCTCGGACTTGACACAGCTCTCTCCCGGTTGTCAAAGCCCATAGGCAGGGCTCTGGGCGTCCCAGGACACTCTGCTCTGAGCTGCCCTTTGTTGGGGGTGATGGGGGCGGGGGCGGGGGGGTTAGAGGGCCGGCCCCGAGGCTCCTGGAGGCCCCTGGGTGTCCTGAATGGAGGGCTGGCTGGTCTGCCCACGCTTGGGGACCTGGGAGGCACCCTGTGAGCAGAGGGCTATGTGCCTTTACATCCCAGTGGTGGGGGCTATTCCTCTGTGTTTGGGAGCAGGGCAGACTGGCTGGTGCTGCTCGCTCATTGGTCGAATGGACCAGGGGCGTGGTTTCCGGAACCAGGAGGCGGGCCCAGGCCCACAGCTGAGCCAGGTCAAGTCAAGGCGGGGGCGGGGCCAGGTGAGCAGCTGGAGGCGGTCACTGGATCAAGGGGGCGGGGCCAGGTGAACAGCCTGAAGTGGTGAGGTAAGCAGGAGAGAGGGTCGCGGGCAGGGACACGGGTGACCAGCAGGCGGGTCTGCTGGCGGCAGGGACCTCAAGAGGGGGCCCGGCGGCTTGGCCGGCCCCTTAGCTGACCTGCGGGAAGCGGTCAAGGGAAGAGTGGGTTGGGGCCGGTGTCAAAAGCTGGAGGTGGTCCAGTGGGGAAGGCCCTGGGGCCCGGTGAAGGTGCCCCAGGAGCGCCAAGTGATTTTCTCGGACTTGATACAGCTCTCTCCCCGTTGTCAAAGGCTAACCCTAACCCTAAAACTAAGCCTATCCCTCAACCTAACCCTCACCAGTGGCTAAGGCCCTGGGGCCCTGTGAAACCTGGACGAGGGTCTCAAGTGCCCACAAAAGCCTCACCTGCCTGAGCTTCACACTGGATGCCAGCAGGAGGAACCCTTGTCCTCAGGGCAGGGCGTTCCAGGCGAATGGGGCAGAAAGCAGGCCCCCGAGGCTGTTCCACCAGACCAGTCAGAACCTCCGGAGGGGCCGGGGAGGTGCCGCCAGAGTGGAAAGTGATAATTTCTCGGACTTGACACAGCTCTCTCCCGGTTGTCAAAGCCCATAGGCAGGGCTCTGGGCGTCCCAGGACACTCGGCTCTGAGCTGCCCTTTGGTGGGAGCGATGTGGGCCGGGGCGGGGGGGTTAGAGGGCCGGCCCCGAGGCGCATGGAGGACCCTGGGTGTCCTGAAGGGAGGGCTGGCTGGTCTGCCCACGCTTGGGGACCTGGGAGGCACCCTGTGAGCAGAGGGCTATGTGCCTTTACATCCCAGTGGTGGGGCTATTCCTCTGTGTTTGGGAGCAGGGCAGACTGGCTGGTGCTGCTCGCTCATTGGTCGAATGGACCAGGGGCGTGGTTTCCGGAACCAGGAGGCGGGCCCAGGCCCACAGCTGAGCCAGGTCAAGTCAAGGCGGGGGCGGGGCCAGGTGAGCAGCTGGAGGCGGTCACTGGATCAAGGGGGCGGGGCCAGGTGAACAGCCTGAAGTGGTGAGGTAAGCAGGAGAGAGGGTCGCGGGCAGGGACACAGGTGACCAGCAGGCGGGTCTGCCGGCGGCAGGGACCTAAAGAGGGGGCCCGGCGGCTTGGCCTGCCCCTTAGCTGACCTGCGGGAAGGGGTCAAGGGAAGAGTGGGTTGGGGCCGGTGTCAAAAGCTGGAGGTGGTCCAGTGGGGAAGGCCCTGGGGCCCGGTGAAGGTGCCCCAGGAGCGCCAAGTGATTTTCTCGGACTTGATACAGCTCTCTCCCCGTTGTCAAAGGCTAACCCTAACCCTAAAACTAAGCCTATCCCTCAACCTAACCCTCACCAGTGGCTAAGGCCCTGGGGCCCTGTGAAACCTGGACGAGGGTCTCAAGTGCCCACAAAAGCCTCACCTGCCTGAGCTTCAAACTGGATGCCAGCAAGAGGAACCCTTGTCCTCAGGGCAGGGTGTTCCAGGCGAATGGGGCGGAAAGCAGGCCCCCGGGGCCGGGCCACCAGACCAGTCAGAACCTCCGGAGGGGCCGGGGAGGTGCCCCCAGAGTGGAAAGTGATAATTTCTCGGACTTGACACAGCTCTCTCCCGGTTGTCAAAGCCCATAGGCAGGGCTCTGGGCGTCCCAGGACACTCGGCTCTGAGCTGCCCTTTGGTGGGAGCGATGTGGGCCGGGGCGGGGGGGTTAGAGGGCCGGCCCCGAGGCTCCTGGAGGACCCTGGGTGTCCTGAAGGGAGGGCTGGCTGGTCTGCCCACGCTTGGGGACCTGGGAGGCACCCTGTGAGCAGAGGGCTATGTGCCTTTACATCCCAGGGGTGGGGGCTATTCCTCTGTGTTTGGGAGCAGGGCAGACTGGCTGGTGCTGCTCGCTCATTGGTCGAATGGACCAGGGGCGTGGTTTCCGGAACCAGGAGGCGGGCCCAGGCCCACAGCTGAGCCAGGTCAAGTCAAGGCGGGGGCGGGGCCAGGTGAGCAGCTGGAGGCGGTCACTGGATCAAGGGGGCGGGGCCAGGTGAACAGCCTGAAGTGGTGAGGTAAGCAGGAGAGAGGGTCGCGGGCAGGGACACGGGTGACCAGCAGGCGGGTCTGCTGGCGGCAGGGACCTCAAGAGGGGGCCCGGCGGCTTGGCCGGCCCCTTAGCTGACCTGCGGGAAGCGGTCAAGGGAAGAGTGGGTTGGGGCCGGTGTCAAAAGCCGGAGGTGGTCCAGTGGGGAAGGCCCTGGGGCCCGGTGAAGGTGCCCCAGGAGCGCCAAGTGATTTTCTCGGACTTGATACAGCTCTCTCCCCGTTGTCAAAGGCTAACCCTAACCCTAAAACTAAGCCTATCCCTCAACCTAACCCTCACCAGTGGCTAAGGCCCTGGGGCCCTGTGAAACCTGGACGAGGGTCTCAAGTGCCCACAAAAGCCTCACCTGCCTGAGCTTCACACTGGATGCCAGCAGGAGGAACCCTTGTCCTCAGGGCAGGGCGTTCCAGGCGAATGGGGCAGAAAGCAGGCCCCCGAGGCTGTTCCACCAGACCAGTCAGAACCTCCGGAGGGGCCGGGGAGGTGCCGCCAGAGTGGAAAGTGATAATTTCTTGGACTTGACACAGCTCTCTCCCGGTTGTCAAAGCCCATAGGCAGGGCTCTGGGCGTCCCAGGACACTCTGCTCTGAGCTGCCCTTTGTTGGGGGCGATGGGGGCGGGGGCGGGGGGGTTAGAGGGCCGGCCCCGAGGCTCCTGGAGGCCCCTGGGTGTCCTGAATGGAGGGCTGGCTGGTCTGCCCACGCTTGGGGACCTGGGAGGCACCCTGTGAGCAGAGGGCTATGTGCCTTTACATCCCAGTGGTGGGGGCTATTCCTCTGTGTTTGGGAGCAGGGCAGACTGGCTGGTGCTGCTCGCTCATTGGTCGAATGGACCAGGGGCGTGGTTTCCGGAACCAGGAGGCGGGCCCAGGCCCACAGCTGAGCCAGGTCAAGTCAAGGCGGGTGCGGGGCCAGGTGAGCAGCTGGAGGCGGTCACTGGATCAAGGGGGCGGGGCCAGGTGAACAGCCTGAAGTGGTGAGGTAAGCAGGAGAGAGGGTCGCGGGCAGGGACACGGGTGACCAGCAGGCGGGTCTGCTGGCGGCAGGGACCTCAAGAGGGGGCCCGGCGGCTTGGCCGGCCCCTTAGCTGACCTGCGGGAAGCGGTCAAGGGAAGAGTGGGTTGGGGCCGGTGTCAAAAGCTGGAGGTTGTCCAGTGGGGAAGGCCCTGGGGCCCGGTGAAGGTGCCCCAGGAGCCCAAAGTGATTTTCTTGGACTTGATACAGCTCTCTCCCCGTTGTCAAAGGCTAACCCTAACCCTAAAACTAAGCCTATCCCTCAACCTAACCCTCACCAGTGGCTAAGGCCCTGGGGCCCTGTGAAACCTGGACGAGGGTCTCAAGTGCCCACAAAAGCCTCACCTGCCTGAGCTTCAAACTGGATGCCAGCAAGAGGAACCCTTGTCCTCAGGGCAGGGTGTTCCAGGCGAATGGGGCGGAAAGCAGGCCCCCGGGGCCGGGCCACCAGACCAGTCAGAACCTCCGGAGGGGCCGGGGAGGTGCCCCCAGAGTGGAAAGTGATGATTTCTCGGACTTGACACAGCTCTCTCCCGGTTGTCAAAGCCCATAGGCAGGGCTCTGGGCGTCCCAGGACACTCGGCTCTGAGCTGCCCTTTGGTGGGAGCTATGTGGGCCGGGGCGGGGGGGTTAGAGGGCCGGCCCCGAGGCTCATGGAGAACCATGGGTGTCCTGAAGGGAGGGCTGGCTGGTCTGCCCACGCTTGGGGACCTGGGAGGCACCCTGTGAGCAGAGGGCTATGTGCCTTTACATCCCAGTGGTGGGGGCTATTCCTCTGTGTTTGGGAGCAGGGCAGACTGGCTGGTGCTGCTCGCTCATTGGTCGAATGGACCAGGGGCATGGTTTCCGGAACCAGGAGGCGGGCCCAGGCCCACAGCTGAGCCAGGTCAAGTCAAGGCGGGGGCGGGGCCAGGTGAGCAGCTGGAGGCGGTCACTGGATCAAGGGGGCGGGGCCAGGTGAACAGCCTGAAGTGGTGAGGTAAGCAGGAGAGAGGGTCGCGGGCAGGGACACGGGTGACCAGCAGGCGGGTCTGCCGGCGGCAGGGACCTAAAGAGGGGGCCCGGCGGCTTTGCAGGCCCCTTAGCTGACCTGCGGGAAGGGGTCAAGGGAAGAGTGGGTTGGGGCCGGTGTCAAAAGCTGGAGGTGGTCCAGTGGGGAAGGCCCTGGGGCCCGGTGAAGGTGCCCCAGGAGCGCAAAATGATTTTCTCGGACTTGACACCGCTCTCTCCCCGTTGTCAAAGGCTAACCCTAACCCTAAAACTAAGCCTATCCCTCAACCTAACCCTCACCAGTGGCTAAGGCCTTGGGGCCCTGTGAAATCTGGACAAGGGTCTCAAGTGCCCACAAAAGCCTCACCTGCCTGAGCTTCAGACTGGATGCCAGCAAGAGGGACCCTTGTCCTCAGGGCAGGGCGTTCCAGGCGAATGGTGCGGAAAGCCGGCCCCTGGGGCTGTTCCACCAGACCAGTCAGAACCTCCGGAGGGTCCGGGGAGGTGCCCCCAGAGTGGAAAGTGATAATTTCTCGGACTTGACACAGCTCTCTCCCGGTTGTCAAAGCCCATAGGCAGGGCTCTGGGCGTCCCAGGACACTCTGCTCTGAGCTGCCCTTTGGTGGGAGCGATGGGGGCCGGGGCGGGGGGGTTAGAGGGCCGTCCCCGAGGCTCATGGAGGCCCCTGGGTGTCCTGAAGGGAGGGCTGGCCTGTCTGCGCACGCTTGGGGACCTGGGAGGCACCCTGTGAGCAGAGGGCTATGTGCCTTTACATCCCAGTGCTGGGGGCTATTCCTCTGTGTTTGGGAGCAGGGCAGACTGGCTGGTGCTGCTCGCTCATTGGTCGAATGGACCAGGGGCGTGGTTTCCGGAACCAGGAGGCGCCCCCAGGCCCACAGCTGAGCCAGGTCAAGTCAAGGCGGGGGCGGGGCCAGGTGAGCAGCTGGAGGCGGTCACTGGATCAAGGGGGCGGGGCCAGGTGAACAGCCTGAAGTGGTGAGGTAAGCAGGAGAGAGCCTCGCGGGCAGGGACACGGGTGACCAGCAGGCGGGTCTGCTGGCGGCAGGGACCTCAAGAGGGGGCCCGGCGGCTTGGCCGGCCCCTTAGCTGACCTGCGGGAAGCGGTCAAGGGAAGAGTGGGTTGGGGCCGGTGTCAAAAGCTGGAGGTTGTCCAGTGGGGAAGGCCCTGGGGCCCGGTGAAGGTGCCCCAGGAGCGCAAAGTGATTTTCTCGGACTTGATACAGCTCTCTCCCCGTTGTCAAAGGCTAACCCTAACCCTAAAACTAAGCCTATCCCTCAACCTAACCCTCACCAGTGGCTAAGGCCCTGGGGCCCTGTGAAACCTGGACGAGGGTCTCAAGTGCCCACAAAAGCCTCACCTGCCTGAGCTTCACACTGGATGCCAGCAGGAGAAACCCTTGTCCTCAGGGCAGGGCGTTCCAGGCGAATGGGGCAGAAAGCAGGCCCCCGAGGCTGTTCCACCAGACCAGTCAGAACCTCCGGAGGGGCCGGGGAGGTGCCGCCAGAGTGGAAAGTGATAATTTCTCGGACTTGACACAGCTCTCTCCCGGTTGTCAAAGCCCATAGGCAGGGCTCTGGGCGTCCCAGGACACTCGGCTCTGAGCTGCCCTTTGGTGGGAGCGATGTGGGCCGGGGCGGGGGGGTTAGAGGGCCGGCCCCGAGGCGCATGGAGGACCCTGGGTGTCCTGAAGGGAGGGCTGGCTGGTCTGCCCACGCTTGGGGACCTGGGAGGCACCCTGTGAGCAGAGGGCTATGTGCCTTTACATCCCAGTGGTGGGGCTATTCCTCTGTGTTTGGGAGCAGGGCAGACTGGCTGGTGCTGCTCGCTCATTGGTCGAATGGACCAGGGGCGTGGTTTCCGGAACCAGGAGGCGGGCCCAGGCCCACAGCTGAGCCAGGTCAAGTCAAGGCGGGGGCGGGGCCAGGTGAGCAGCTGGAGGCGGTCACTGGATCAAGGGGGCGGGGCCAGGTGAACAGGCTGAAGTGGTGAGGTAAGCAGGAGAGAGGGTCGCGGGCAGGGACACAGGTGACCAGCAGGCGGGTCTGCCGGCAGCAGGGACCTAAAGAGGGGGCCCGGCGGCTTGGCCTGCCCCTTAGCTGACCTGCGGGAAGGGGTCAAGGGAAGAGTGGGTTGGGGCCGGTGTCAAAAGCTGGAGGTGGTCCAGTGGGGAAGGCCCTGGGGCCCGGTGAAGGTGCCCCAGGAGCGCCAAGTGATTTTCTCGGACTTGATACAGCTCTCTCCCCGTTGTCAAAGGCTAACCCTAACCCTAAAACTAAGCCTATCCCTCAACCTAACCCTCACCAGTGGCTAAGGCCCTGGGGCCCTGTGAAACCTGGACGAGGGTCTCAAGTGCCCACAAAAGCCTCACCTGCCTGAGCTTCAAACTGGATGCCAGCAAGAGGAACCCTTGTCCTCAGGGCAGGGTGTTCCAGGCGAATGGGGCGGAAAGCAGGCCCCCGGGGCCGGGCCACCAGACCAGTCAGAACCTCCGGAGGGGCCGGGGAGGTGCCCCCAGAGTGGAAAGTGATGATTTCTCGGACTTGACACAGCTCTCTCCCAGTTGTCAAAGCCCATAGGCAGGGCTCTGGGCGTCCCAGGACACTCTGCTCTGAGCTGCCCTTTGTTGGGGGCGATGGGGGCCGGGGCGGGGGGGTTAGAGGGCCGGCCCCGAGGCTCCTGGAGGCCCCTGGGTGTCCTGAAGGGAGGGCTGGCTGGTCTGCCCACGCTTGGGGACCTGGGAGGCACCCTGTGAGCAGAGGGCTATGTGCCTTTACATCCCAGTGGTGGGGGCTATTCCTCTGTGTTTGGGAGCAGGGCAGACTGGCTGGTGCTGCTCGCTCATTGGTCGAATGGACCAGGGGCGTGGTTTCCGGAACCAGGAGGCGGGCCCAGGCCCACAGCTGAGCCAGGTCAAGTCAAGGCGGGGGCGGGGCCAGGTGAGCAGCTGGAGGCGGTCACTGGATCAAGGGGGCGGGGCCAGGTGAACAGCCTGAAGTGGTGAGGTAAGCAGGAGAGAGGGTCGCGGGCAGGGACACGGGTGACCAGCAGGCGGGTCTGCTGGCGGCAGGGACCTCAAGAGGGGGCCCGGCGGCTTGGCCGGCCCCTTAGCTGACCTGCGGGAAGCGGTCAAGGGAAGAGTGGGTTGGGGCCGGTGTCAAAAGCTGGAGGTGGTCCAGTGGGGAAGGCCCTGGGGCCCGGTGAAGGTGCCCCAGGAGCGCCAAGTGATTTTCTCGGACTTGATACAGCTCTCTCCCCGTTGTCAAAGGCTAACCCTAACCCTAAAACTAAGCCTATCCCTCAACCTAACCCTCACCAGTGGCTAAGGCCCTGGGGCCCTGTGAAACCTGGACGAGGGTCTCAAGTGCCCACAAAAGCCTCACCTGCCTGAGCTTCAGACTGGATTCCAGCAAGAGGGACCCTTGTCCTCAGGGCAGGGCGTTCCAGGCGAATGGGGCAGAAAGCAGGCCCCCGGGGCTGTTCCACCAGACCAGTCAGAACCTCCGGAGGGGCCGGGGAGGTGCCGGCAGAGTGGAAAGTGATAATTTCTCGGACTTGACACAGCTCTCTCCCGGTTGTCAAAGCCCATAGGCAGGGCTCTGGGCGTCCCAGGACACTCGGCTCTGAGCTGCCCTTTGGTGGGAGCTATGTGGGCCGGGGCGGGGGGGTTAGAGGGCCGGCCCCGAGGCTCATGGAGAACCCTGGGTGTCCTGAAGGGAGGGCTGGCTGGTCTGCCCACGCTTGGGGACCTGGGAGGCACCCTGTGAGCAGAGGGCTATGTGCCTTTACATCCCAGTGGTGGGGGCTATTCCTCTGTGTTTGGGAGCAGGGCAGACTGGCTGGTGCTGCTCGCTCATTGGTCGAATGTACCAGGGGCATGGTTTCCGGAACCAGGAGGCGGGCCCAGGCCCACAGCTGAGCCAGGTCAAGTCAAGGCGGGGGCGGGGCCAGGTGAGCAGCTGGAGGCGGTCACTGGATCAAGGGGGCGGGGCCAGGTGAACAGCCTGAAGTGGTGAGGTAAGCAGGAGAGAGGGTCGCGGGCAGGGACACGGGTGACCAGCAGGCGGGTCTGCCGGCGGCAGGGACCTAAAGAGGGGGCCCGGCGGCTTTGCCGGCCCCTTAGCTGACCTGCGGGAAGGGGTCAAGGGAAGAGTGGGTTGGGGCCGGTGTCAAAAGCTGGAGGTGGTCCAGTGGGGAAGGCCCTGGGGCCCGGTGAAGGTGCCCCAGGAGCACAAAATGATTTTCTCGGACTTGACACTGCTCTCTCCCCGTTGTCAAAGGCTAACCCTAACCCTAAAACTAAGCCTATCCCTCAACCTAACCCTCACCAGTGGCTAAGGCCTTGGGGCCCTGTGAAATCTGGACGAGGGTCTCAAGTGCCCACAAAAGCCTCACCTGCCTGAGCTTCAGACTGGATGCCAGCAACAGGGACCCTTGTCCTCAGGGCAGGGCGTTCCAGGCGAATGGGGCGGAAAGCCGGCCCCTGGGGCTGTTCCACCAGACCAGTCAGAACCTCCGGAGGGGCCGGGGAGGTGCCCCCAGAGTGGAAAGTGATAATTTCTCGGACTTGACACAGCTCTCTCCCGGTTGTCAAAGCCCATAGGCAGGGCTCTGGGCGTCCCAGGACACTCTGCTCTGAGCTGCCCTTTGGTGGGAGCGATGGGGGCCGGGTCGGGGGGGTTAGAGGGCCGTCCCCGAGGCTCATGGAGGCCCCTGGGTGTCCTGAAGGGAGGGCTGGCCTGTCTGCGCACGCTTGGGGACCTGGGAGGCACCCTGTGAGCAGAGGGCTATGTGTCTTTACATCCCAGTGGTGGGGGCTATTCCTCTGTGTTTGGGAGCAGGGCAGACTAGCTGGTGCTGCTCGCTCATTGGTCGAATGGACCAGGGGCGTGGTTTCCGGAACGAGGAGGCGGGCCTAGGCCCACAGATGAGCCAGGTCAAGTCAAGGCGGGGTCTGGGCCAGGTGAGCAGCTGGAGGCGGTCACTGGATCAAGGGGGCGGGGCCAGGTGAACAGCCTGAAGCGGTGAGGTAAGCAGGAGAGAGGGTCGCGGGCAGGGACACCGGTGACCAGCAGGCGGGTGTGCCGGCGGCAGGGACCTAAAGAGGGGGCACGGCGGCTTGGCCGGCCCCTTAGCTGACCTGCGGGAAGCGGTCAAGGGAAGAGTGGGTTGGGGCCGGTGTCAAAAGCTGGAGGTGGTCCAGTGGGGAAGGCCCTGGGGCACGGTGAAGGTGCCCCAGGAGCGCAAAGTGATTTTCTCAGACTTGATACAGCTCTCTCCCCATTGTCAAACGCTAACCCTAACCCTAAAACTAAGCCTATCCCTCAACCTAACCCTCACCAGTGGCTAAGGCCCTGGGGCCCTGTGAAACCTGGACGACGGTCTCAAGTGCCCACAAAAGCCTCACCTTCCTGAGCTTCAGACTGGATGCCAGCAAGAGGGACCCTTGTCCTCAGGGCAGGGCGTTCCAGGCGAATGGGGCGGAAAGCCAGCCCCCGGGGCCGGGCCACCAGACCAGTCAGAACCTCTGGAGGGGCCGGGGAGGTGCCCCCAGAGTGGAAAGTGATAATTTCTCGGACTTGACACAGCTCTCTCCCGGTTGTCACAGCCCATAGGCAGGGCTCTGGGCGTCCCAGGACACTCTGCTCTGAGCTGCCCTTTGGTGGGAGCGATGGGGGCCGGGGCGGGGGTGTTAGAGGGCCGGCCCCGAGGCTCCTGGAGGCCCCTGGGTGTCCTGAAGGGAGGGCTGGATGGTCTGCACACGCTTGGGGACCTGGGAGGCACCCTGTGAGCAGAGGGCTATGTGCCTTTACATCCCAGTGGTGGGGGCTATTCCTTTGTGTTTGGGAGCAGGGCCAACTGGCTGGTGCTGCTTGCTCATTGGTCGAATGGACCAGGGGCGTGGTTTCCGGAACCAGGAGGCGGGCCCAGGCCCACAGCTGAGCCTGGTCAAGTCAAGGCGGGGGCGGGGCCAGGTGAGCAGCTGGAGGCGGTCACGGGATCAAGGGGGCGGGGCCAGGTGAACAGCCTGAAGTGGTGAGGTAAGTAGGAGAGAGGGTCTCGGGCAGGGACACGGGTGAACAGCAGGCGGGTCTGCCGGCGGCAGGGACCTAAAGAGGGGGCCCGGCGGCTTGGCCGGCCCCTTAGCTGACCTGCGGGAAGCGGTCAAGGGAAGAGTGGGTTGGGGCCGATGTCAAAAGCTGGAGGTGGTCCAGTGGGGAAGGCCCTGGGGCCCGGTGAAGGTGCCCCAGGAGCGCAAAGTGATTTTCTCGGACTTGACACAGCTCTCTCCCGGTTGTCAAAGGCTCACCGTAACCCTAAAACAAAGCCTATCCCTCAACCTAACCCTCACCAGTGGCTAAGGCCTTGGGGCCCTGTGAAATCTGGACGAGGGTCTCAAGTGCCCACAAAAGCCTCACCTGCCTGAGCTTCAGACTGGATGCCAGCAAGAGGGACCCTTGTCCTCAGGGCAGGGCGTTCCAGGCGAATGGTGCGGAAAGCCGGCCCCCGGGGCTGTTCCACCAGACCAGTCAGAACCTCCGGAGGGTCCGGGGAGGTGCCCCCAGAGTGGAAAGTGATAATTTCTCGGACTTGACACAGCTCTCTCCCGGTTGTCAAAGCCCATAGGCAGGGCTCTGGGCGTCCCAGGACACTCTGCTCTGAGCTGCCCTTTGGTGGGAGCAATGGGGGCCGGGGCGGGGGGGGGTTAGAGGGCCGTCCCCGAGGCTCATGGAGGCCCCTGGGTGTCCTGAAGGGAGGGCTGGCTGGACTGCACACGCTTGGGGACCTGGGAGGCACCCTGTGAGCAGAGGGCTATGTGTCTTTACATCCCAGTGGTGGGGGCTATTCCTCTGTGTTTGGGAGCAGGGCAGACTGGCTGGTGCTGCTCGCTCATTGGTCGAATGGACCAGGGGCGTGGTTTCCGGAACCAGGAGGCGGGCCCAGGCCCACAGCTGAGCCTGTAAAGTCAAGGAGGGGGCGGGGCCAGGTGAGCAGCTGGAGGCGGTCACGGGATCAAGGGGGCGGGGCCAGTTGAACAGCCTGAAGTGGTGAGGTAAGCAGGAGAGAGGGTCGCGGGCAGGGACACGGGTGACCAGCAGGCGGGTCTGCCGGCGGCAGGGACCTAAAGAGGGGGCCCGGCGGCTTGGCCGGCCCCTTAGCTGACCTGCGGGAAGCGGTCAAGGGAAGAGTGGGTTGGGGCCGGTGTCAAAAGCTGGAGGTGGTCCAGTGGGGAAGGCCCTGGGGCACGGTGAAGGTGCCCCAGGAGCGCAAAGTGATTTTCTCAGACTTGATACAGCTCTCTCCCCATTGTCAAACGCTAACCCTAACCCTAAAACTAAGCCTATCCCTCAACCTAACCCTCACCAGTGGCTAAGGCCCTGGGGCCCTGTGAAACCTGGACGACGGTCTCAAGTGCCCACAAAAGCCTCACCTTCCTGAGCTTCAGACTGGATGCCAGCAAGAGGGACCCTTGTCCTCAGGGCAGGGCGTTCCAGGCGAATGGGGCGGAAAGCCAGCCCCCGGGGCCGGGCCACCAGACCAGTCAGAACCTCTGGAGGGGCCGGGGAGGTGCCCCCAGAGTGGAAAGTGATAATTTCTCGGACTTGACACAGCTCTCTCCCGGTTGTCACAGCCCATAGGCAGGGCTCTGGGCGTCCCAGGACACTCTGCTCTGAGCTGCCCTTTGGTGGGAGCGATGGGGGCCGGGGCGGGGGTGTTAGAGGGCCGGCCCCGAGGCTCCTGGAGGCCCCTGGGTGTCCTGAAGGGAGGGCTGGATGGTCTGCACACGCTTGGGGACCTGGGAGGCACCCTGTGAGCAGAGGGCTATGTGCCTTTACATCCCAGTGGTGGGGGCTATTCCTTTGTGTTTGGGAGCAGGGCCAACTGGCTGGTGCTGCTTGCTCATTGGTCGAATGGACCAGGGGCGTGGTTTCCGGAACCAGGAGGCGGGCCCAGGCCCACAGCTGAGCCTGGTCAAGTCAAGGCGGGGGCGGGGCCAGGTGAGCAGCTGGAGGCGGTCACGGGATCAAGGGGGCGGGGCCAGGTGAACAGCCTGAAGTGGTGAGGTAAGTAGGAGAGAGGGTCTCGGGCAGGGACACGGGTGAACAGCAGGCGGGTCTGCCGGCGGCAGGGACCTAAAGAGGGGGCCCGGCGGCTTGGCCGGCCCCTTAGCTGACCTGCGGGAAGCGGTCAAGGGAAGAGTGGGTTGGGGCCGATGTCAAAAGCTGGAGGTGGTCCAGTGGGGAAGGCCCTGGGGCCCGGTGAAGGTGCCCCAGGAGCGCAAAGTGATTTTCTCGGACTTGACACAGCTCTCTCCCGGTTGTCAAAGGCTCACCGTAACCCTAAAACAAAGCCTATCCCTCAACCTAACCCTCACCAGTGGCTAAGGCCTTGGGGCCCTGTGAAATCTGGACGAGGGTCTCAAGTGCCCACAAAAGCCTCACCTGCCTGAGCTTCAGACTGGATGCCAGCAAGAGGGACCCTTGTCCTCAGGGCAGGGCGTTCCAGGCGAATGGTGCGGAAAGCCGGCCCCCGGGGCTGTTCCACCAGACCAGTCAGAACCTCCGGAGGGTCCGGGGAGGTGCCCCCAGAGTGGAAAGTGATAATTTCTCGGACTTGACACAGCTCTCTCCCGGTTGTCAAAGCCCATAGGCAGGGCTCTGGGCGTCCCAGGACACTCTGCTCTGAGCTGCCCTTTGGTGGGAGCAATGGGGGCCGGGGCGGGGGGGGGTTAGAGGGCCGTCCCCGAGGCTCATGGAGGCCCCTGGGTGTCCTGAAGGGAGGGCTGGCTGGACTGCACACGCTTGGGGACCTGGGAGGCACCCTGTGAGCAGAGGGCTATGTGTCTTTACATCCCAGTGGTGGGGGCTATTCCTCTGTGTTTGGGAGCAGGGCAGACTGGCTGGTGCTGCTCGCTCATTGGTCGAATGGACCAGGGGCGTGGTTTCCGGAACCAGGAGGCGGGCCCAGGCCCACAGCTGAGCCTGTAAAGTCAAGGAGGGGGCGGGGCCAGGTGAGCAGCTGGAGGCGGTCACGGGATCAAGGGGGCGGGGCCAGTTGAACAGCCTGAAGTGGTGAGGTAAGCAGGAGAGAGGGTCGCGGGCAGGGACACGGGTGACCAGCAGGCGGGTCTGCCGGCGGCAGGGACCTAAAGAGGGGGCCCGGCGGCTTGGCCGGCCCCTTAGCTGACCTGCGGGAAGCGGTCAAGGGAAGAGTGGGTTGGGGCCGGTGTCAAAAGCTGGAGGTGGTCCAGTGGGGAAGGCCCTGGGGCCCGGTGAAGGTGCCCCAGGAGCACAAAATGATTTTCTCGGACTTGACACCGCTCTCTCCCCGTTGTCATAGGCTAACCCTAACCCTAAAACTAAGCCTATCCCTCAACCTAACCCTCACCAGTGGCTAAGGCTTTGGGGCCCTGTGAAACCTGGACGAGGGTCTCAAGTGCCCACCAAAGCCTCACCTGCCTGAGCTTCAGACTGGATGCCAGCAAGAGGGACCCTTGTCCTCAGGGCAGGGCGTTCCAGGCGAATGGGGCGGAAAGCCAGCCCCCGGGGCCGGGCCACCAGACCAGTCAGAACCTCTGGAGGGGCCGGGGAGGTGCCCCCAGAGTGGAAAGTGATAATTTCTCGGACTTGACACAGCTCTCTCCCGGTTGTCAAAGCCCATAGGCAGGGCTCTGGGCGTCCCAGGACACTCTGCTCTGAGCTGCCCTTTGGTGGGAGCGATGGGGGCCGGGGCGGGGGGGTTAGAGGGCCGGCCCCGAGGCTCCTGGAGGCCCCTGGGTGTCCTGAAGGGAGGGCTGGATGGTCTGCACACGCTTGGGGACCTGGGAGGCACCCTGTGAGCAGAGGGCTATGTGCCTTTACATCCCAGTGGTGGGGGCTATTCCTTTGTGTTTGGGAGCAGGGCCGACTGGCTGGTGCTGCTCGCTCATTGGTCGAATCGACCAGGGGCGTGGTTTCCGGAACCAGGAGGCGGGCCCAGGCCCACAGCTGAGCCATTTAAAGTCAAGGCGGGGGCGGGGCCAGGTGAGCAGCTGGAGGCGGTCACGGGATCACGGGGGCGGGGCCAGGTGAACAGCCTGAAGTGGTGAGGTAAGCAGGAGAGAGGGTCGCGGGCAGGGACACGGGTGACCAGCAGGCGGGTCTGCCGGCGGCAGGGACCTAAAGAGGGGGCCCGGCGGCTTTGCCGGCCCCTTAGCTGACCTGCGGGAAGGGGTCAAGGGAAGAGTGGGTTGGGGCCGGTGTCAAAAGCTGGAGGTGGTCCAGTGGGGAAGGCCCTGGGGCCCGGTGAAGGTGCCCCAGGAGCGCAAAATGATTTTCTCGGACTTGACACCGCTCTCTCCCCGTTGTCAAAGGCTAACCCTAACCCTAAAACTAAGCCTATCCCTCAACCTAACCCTCACCAGTGGCTAAGGCCTTGGGGCCCTGTGAAACCTGGACGAGGGTCTCAAGTGCCCACAAAAGCCTCACCTTCCTGAGCTTCAGACTGGATGCCAGCAAGAGGGACCCTTGTCCTCAGGGCAGGGCGTTCCAGGCGAATGGTGCGGAAAGCCGGCCCCTGGGGCTGTTCCACCAGACCAGTCAGAACCTCCGGAGGGGCCGGGGAGGTGCCCCCAGAGTGGAAAGTGATAATTTCTCGGACTTGACACAGCTCTCTCCCGGTTGTCAAAGCCCATAGGCAGGGCTCTGGGCGTCCCAGGACACTCTGCTCTGAGCTGCCCTTTGGTGGGAGCGATGGGGGCCGGGGCGGGGGGGTTAGAGGGCCGTCCCCGAGGCTCATGGAGGCCCCTGGGTGTCCTGAAGGGAGGGCTGGCCTGTCTGCGCACGCTTGGGGACCTGGGAGGCACCCTGTGAGCAGAGGGCTATGTGTCTTTACATCCCAGTGGTGGGGGCTATTCCTCTGTGTTTGGGAGCAGGGCAGACTAGCTGGTGCTGCTCGCTCATTGGTCGAATGGACCAGGGGCGTGGTTTCCGGAACGAGGAGGCGGGCCTAGGCCCACAGATGAGCCAGGTCAAGTCAAGGCGGGGTCGGGGCCAGGTGAGCAGCTGGAGGCGGTCACTGGATCAAGGGGGCGGGGCCAGGTGAACAGCCTGAAGCGGTGAGGTAAGCAGGAGAGAGGGTCGCGGGCAGGGACACCGGTGACCAGCAGGCGGGTGTGCCGGCGGCAGGGACCTAAAGAGGGGGCACGGCGGCTTGGCCGGCCCCTTAGCTGACCTGCGGGAAGCGGTCAAGGGAAGAGTGGGTTGGGGCCGGTGTCAAAAGCTGGAGGTGGTCCAGTGCGGAAGGCCCTGGGGCCCGGTGAAGGTGCCCCAGGAGCGCAAAGTGATTTTCTCAGACTTGATACAGCTCTCTCCCCATTGTCAAACGCTAACCCTAACCCTAAAACTAAGCCTATCCCTCAACCTAACCCTCACCAGTGGCTAAGGCCCTGGGGCCCTGTGAAACCTGGACGACGGTCTCAAGTGCCCACAAAAGCCTCACCTGCCTGAGCTTCAGACTGGATGCCAGCAAGAGGGACCCTTGTCCTCAGGGCAGGGCGTTCCAGGCGAATGGGGCAGAAAGCAGGCCCCCGGGGCTGTTCCACCAGACCAGTCAGAACCTCCGGAGGGGCCGGGGAGGTGCCCCCAGAGTGGGAAGTGATGATTTCTCGGACTTGACACAGCTCTCTCCCGGTTGTCAAAGCCCATAGGCAGGGCTCTGGGCGTCCCAGGACACTCTGCTCTGAGCTGCCCTTTGGTGGGAGCGATGGGGGCCGGGGCCGGGGGGTTAGAGGGCCGACCCCGAGGCTCATGGAGGCCCCTGGGTGTCCTGAAGGGAGGGCTGGCTGGTCTGCCCACGCTTGGGGACCTGGGAGGCACCCTGTGAGCAGAGGGCTATGTGCCTTTACATCCCAGTGGTGGGGGCTATTCCTCTGTGTTTGGGAGCAGGTCAGACTGGCTGGTGCTGCTCGCTCATTGGTCGAATGGACCAGGGGCGTGGTTTCCGGAACCAGGAGGCGGGCCCAGGCCCACAGATGAGCCAGGTCAAGGCAAGGCGGGGGCGGGGCCAGGTGAGCAGCTGGAGGCGGTCACGGGATCAAGGGGGCGGGGCCAGGTGAACAGCCTGAAGTGGTGAGGTAAGCAGGAGAGAGGGTCGTGGGCAGGGACACGGGTGACCAGCAGGCGGGTCTGCCGGCGGCAGGGACCTAAAGACGGGGCCCGGCGGCTTGGCCGGCCCCTTAGCTGACCTGCGGGAAGCGGTCAAGGGAAGAGTGGGTTGGGGCCAGTGTCAAAAGCTGGAGGTGGTCCAGTGGGGAAGGCCCTGGGGCCCGGTGAAGGTGCCCCAGGAGCGCAAAGTGATTTTCTCGGACTTGACACAGCTCTCTCCGGGTTGTCAAATGCTCACCGTAACCCTAAAACTAAGCCTATCCCTCAACCTAACCCTCACCAGTGGCTAAGGCCCTGGGGCCCTGTGAAACCTGGACGAGGGTCTCAAGTGCCCACAAAAGCCTCACCTGCCTGAGCTTCAGACTGGATGCCAGCAAGAGGGACCCTTGTCCTCAGGGCAGGGCGTTCCAGGCGAATGGGGCGGAAAGCAGGCTCCCGGGGCTGTTCCACCAGACCAGTCAGAACCTCCGGAGGGGCCGGGGAGGTGCCCCCAGAGTGGAAAGTGATAATTTCTCGGACTTGACACAGCTCTCTCCCGGTTGTCAAAGCCCATAGGCAGGGCTCTGGGCGTCCCAGGACACTCGGCTCTGAGCTGCCCTTTGGTGGGAGCGATGTGGGCCGGGGCGGGGGGGTTAGAGGGCCGGCCCCGAGGCTCATGGAGGACCCTGGGTGTCCTGAAGGGAGGGCTGGCTGGTCTGCCCACGCTTGGGGACCTGGGAGTCACCCTGTGAGCAGAGGGCTATGTGTCTTTACATCCCAGTGGTGGGGGCTATTCCTTTGTGTTTGGGAGCAGGGCCGACTGGCTGGTGCTGCTCGCTCATTGGTCGAATGGACCAGGGGCGTGGTTTCCGGAACCAGGAGGCGGGCCCAGGCCCACAGCTGAGCCAGGTCAAGTCAAGGCGGGGGCGGGGCCAGGTGAGCAGCTGGAGGCGGTCACTGGATCAAGGGGGCGGGGCCAGGTGAACAGCCTGAAGTGGTTAGGTAAGCAGGAGAGAGGGTCGCGGGCAGGGACACGGGTGACCAGCAGGCGGGTCTGCCGGCGGCAGGGACCTAAAGAGGGGGCCCGGCGGCTTGGGCGGCCCCTTAGCTGACCTGCGGGAAACGGTCAAGGGAAGAGTGGGTTGGGGCCGGTGTCAAAAGCTGGAGGAGGTCCAGTGGGGAAGGCCCTGGGGCCCGGTGAAGGTGCCCCAGGAGCGCAAAGTGATTTTCTCGGACTTGACGCAGCTCTCTCCCCGTTGTCAAAGGCTCACCCTAAACCTAAAACTAAGCCTATACCTCAACCTAACCCTCACCAGTGGCTCAGGCCCTGGGGCCCTGTGAAACCTGGACGAGGGTCTCAAGTGCCCACAAAAGCCTCACCTGCCTGAGATTCAGACTGGATGCCAGCAAGAGGGACCCTTTTCCTCAGGGCAGGGCGTTCCAGGCGAATGGGGCGGAAAGCAGGCCCCCGGGGCCGGGCCACCAGACCAGTCAGAACCTCCGGAGGGGCCGGGGAGGTGCCCACAGAGTGGAAAGTGATAATTTCTCGGACTTGACACAGCTCTCTCCCGGTTGTCAAAGCCCATAGGCAGGGCTCTGGGCGTCCCAGGACACTCGGCTCTGAGCTGCCCTTTGGTGGGAGCGATGTGGGCCGGAGCGGGGGGGTTAGAGGGCCGGCCCCGAGGCTCATGGAGGACCCTGGGTGTCCTGAAGTGAGGGCTGGCTGGTCTGCCCACGCTTGGGGACCTGGGAGGCACCCTGTGAGCAGAGGGCTATGTGCCTTTACATCCCAGTGGTGGGGGCTATTCCTCTGTGTTTGGGAGCAGGGCAGACTGGCTGGTGCTGCTCGCTCATTGGTCGAATGGACCAGGGGCGTGGTTTCCGGAACCAGGAGGCGGGCCCAGGCCCACAGCTGAGCCAGGTCAAGTCAAGGCGGGGGCGGGGCCAGGTGAGCAGCTGGAGGTGGTCACTGGATCAAGCGGGCGGGGCCAGGTGAACAGCCTGAAGTGGTGAGGTAAGCAGGAGAGAGGGTCGCGGGCAGGGACACAGGTGACCAGCAGGCGGGTCTGCCGGCGGCAGGGACCTAAAGAGGGGGCCCAGCGGCTTGGCCGGCCCCTTAGCTGACCTGCGGGAAGCGGTCAAGGGAAGAGTGGGTTGGGGCCGGTGTCAAAAGCTGGAGGTGGTCCAGTGGGGAAGGCCCTGGGGCCCGGTGAAGGTGCCCCAGGAGCGCCAAGTGATTTTCTCGGACTTGATACAGCTCTCTCCCCGTTGTCAAAGGCTAACCCTAACCCTAAAACTAAGCCTATCCCTCAACCTAACCCTCACCAGTGGCTAAGGCCCTGGGGCCCTGTGAAACCTGGACGAGGGTCTCAAGTGCCCACAAAAGCCTCACCTGCCTGAGCTTCAAACTGGATGCCAGCAAGAGGAACCCTTGTCCTCAGGGCAGGGCGTTCCAGGCGAATGGGGCGGAAAGCAGGCCCCCGGGGCCGGGCCACCAGACCAGTCAGAAGCTCCGGAGGGGCCGGGGAGGTGCCCCCAGAGTGGAAAGTGATGATTTCTCGGACGTGACACAGCTCTCTCCTGGTTGTCAAAGCCCATAGGCAGGGCTCTGGGCGTCCCAGGACACTCTGCTCTGAGCTGCCCTTTGTTGGGGGCGATGGGGGCCGGGGCGTGGGGGTTAGAGGGCCGGCCCCGAGGCTCCTGGAGGCCCCTGGGTGTCCTGAAGGGAGGGCTGGCTGGTCTGCCCACGCTTGGGGACCTGGGAGGCACCCTGTGAGCAGAGGGCTATGTGCCTTAACATCCCAGTGCTGGGGGCTATTCCTCTGTGTTTGGGAGCAGGGCAGACTGGCTGGTGCTGCTCGCTCATTGGTCGAATGGACCAGGGGCGTGGTTTCCGGAACCAGGAGGCGGGCCCAGGCCCACAGCTGAGCCAGGTCAAGTCAAGGCGGGGGCGGGGCCAGGTGAGCAGCTGGAGGCGGTTACTGGATCAAGGGGGCGGGGCCAGGTGAACAGCCTGAAGTGGTGAGGTAAGCAGGAGAGAGGATCGCGGGCAGTGACACAGGTGACCAGCAGGCGGGTCTGCCGGCGGCAGGGACCTAAAGAGGGGGCCCGGCGGCTTGGCCGGCCCCTTAGCTGACCTGCGGGAAGCGGTCTAGGGAAGAGTGGGTTGGGGCCGGTGTCAAAAGCTGGAGGTGGTCCAGTGGGGAAGGCCCTGGGGCCCGGTGAAGGTGCCCCAGGAGGGCCAAGTGATTTTCTCGGACTTGATACAGCTCTCTCCCCGTTGTCAAAGGCTAACCCTAACCCTAAAACTAAGCCTATCCCTCAACCTAACCCTCACCAGTGGCTAAGGCCCTGGGGCCCTGTGAAACCTGGACGAGGGTCTCAAGTGCCCACAAAAGCCTCACCTGCCTGAGCTTCAAACTGGATGCCAGCAAGAGGAACCCTTGTCCTCAGAGCAGGGCGTTCCAGGCGAATGGGGCGGAAAGCAGGCCCCCGGGGCCGGGCCACCAGACCAGTCAGAACCTCCGGAGGGGCCGGGGAGTTGCCCCCAGAGTGGAAAGTGATGATTTCTCGGACTTGACACAGCTCTCTCCCGGTTGTCAAAGCCCATAGGCAGGGCTCTGGGCGTCCCAGGACACTCTGCTCTGAGCTGCCCTTTCTTGGGGGCGATGGGGGCCGGGGCGGGGGGGTTAGAGGGCCGGCCCCGAGGCTCCTGGAGGCCCCTGGGTGTCCTGAAGGGAGGGCTGGCTGGTCTGCCCACGCTTGGGGACCTGGGAGGCACCCTGTGAGCAGAGGGCTATGTGCCTTTACATCCCAGTGGTGGGGGCTATTCCTCTGTGTTTGGGAGCAGGGCAGACTGGCTGGTGCTGCTCGCTCATTGGTCGAATGGACCAGGGGCGTGGTTTCCGGAACCAGGAGGCGGGCCCAGGCCCACAGCTGAGCCAGGTCAAGTCAAGGCGGGGGCGGGGCCAGGTGAGCAGCTGGAGGCGGTCACTGGATCAAGGGGGCGGGGCCAGGTGAACAGCCTGAAGTGGTGAGGTAAGCAGGAGAGAGGGTCGCGGGCAGGGACACGGGTGACCAGCAGGCGGGTCTGCCAGCGGCAGGGACCTAAAGAGGGGGCCCGGCGGCTTGGCCGGCCACTTAGCTGACCTGTGGGAAGCGGTCAAGGGAAGAGTGGGTTGGGGCCGGTGTCAAAAGCTGGAGGTGGTCCAGTGGTGAAGGCCCTGGGGCCCGGTGAAGGTGCTCCAGGAGCGCAAAGTGATTTCCTCGGAATTGACACAGCTCTCTCCCCGTTGTCAAAGGCTAAACCTAACCCTAAAACTAATCCTATCACTCAACCTAACCCTCACCAGTGGCTAAGGCCCTGGGGCACTGTGAAACCTGGACGAGGGTCTCAAGTACCCACAAAAGCCTCACCTGCCTGAGCTTCAGACTGGATGCCAGCAAGAGGGACCCTTGTCCTCAGGGCAGGGCGTTCCAGGGGAATGGGGCGGAAAGCAGGCCCCCGGGGCCGGGCCACCAGACCAGTCAGAACCTCCGGAGGGGCCGGGGAGGTGCCCCCAGAGTGGAAAATGATAATTTCTCGGACTTGACACAGCTCTCTCCCGGTTGTCAAAGCCCATAGGCAGGGCTCTGGGCGTCCCAGGACACTCTGCTCTGAGCTGCCCTTTGGTGGGAGCGATGGGGGCCGGGGCCGGGGGGTTAGAGGGCCGACCCCGAGGCTCATGGAGGCCCCTGGGTGTCCTGAAGGGAGGGCTGGCTGGTCTGCCCACGCTTGGGGACCTGGGAGGCACCCTGTGAGCAGAGGGCTATGTGCCTTTACATCCCAGTGGTGGGGGCTATTCCTCTGTGTTTGGGAGCAGGTCAGACTGGCTGGTGCTGCTCGCTCATTGGTCGAATGGACCAGGGGCGTGGTTTCCGGAACCAGGAGGCGGGCCCAGGCCCACAGATGAGCCAGGTCAAGGCAAGGCGGGGGCGGGGCCAGGTGAGCAGCTGGAGGCGGTCACGGGATCAAGGGGGCGGGGCCAGGTGAACAGCCTGAAGTGGTGAGGTAAGCAGGAGAGAGGGTCGTGGGCAGGGACACGGGTGACCAGCAGGCGGGTCTGCCGGCGGCAGGGACCTAAAGAGGGGGCCCGGCGGCTTGGCCGGCCCCTTAGCTGACCTGCGGGAAGCGGTCAAGGGAAGAGTGGGTTGGGGCCAGTGTCAAAAGCTGGAGGTGGTCCAGTGGGGAAGGCCCTGGGGCCCGGTGAAGGTGCCCCAGGAGCGCAAAGTGATTTTCTCGGACTTGACACAGCTCTCTCCCGGTTGTCAAAGGCTCACCGTAACCCTAAAACTAAGCCTGTCCCTCAACCTAACCCTCACCAGTGGCTAAGGCCCTGGGGCCCTGTGAAACCTGGACGAGGGTCTCAAGTGCCCACAAAAGCCTCACCTGCCTGAGCTTCAGACTGGATGCCAGCAAGAGGGACCCTTGTCCTCAGGGCAGGGCGTTCCAGGCGAATGGGGCGGAAAGCAGGCTCCCGGGGCTGTTCCACCAGACCAGTCAGAACCTCCGGAGGGGCCGGGGAGGTGCCCCCAGAGTGGAAAGTGATAATTTCTCGGACTTGACACAGCTCTCTCCCGGTTGTCAAAGCCCATAGGCAGGGCTCTGGGCGTCCCAGGACACTCGGCTCTGAGCTGCCCTTTGGTGGGAGCGATGTGGGCCGGGGCGGGGGGGTTAGAGGGCCGGCCCCGAGGCTCATGGAGGACCCTGGGTGTCCTGAAGGGAGGGCTGGCTGGTCTGCCCACGCTTGGGGACCTGGGAGTCACCCTGTGAGCAGAGGGCTATGTGTCTTTACATCCCAGTGGTGGGGCCTATTCCTTTGTGTTTGGGAGCAGGGCCGACTGGCTGGTGCTGCTCGCTCATTGGTCGAATGGACCAGGGGCGTGGTTTCCGGAACCAGGAGGCGGGCCCAGGCCCACAGCTGAGCCAGGTCAAGTCAAGGCGGGGGCGGGGCCAGGTGAGCAGCTGGAGGCGGTCACTGGATCAAGGGGGCGGGGCCAGGTGAACAGCCTGAAGTGGTTAGGTAAGCAGGAGAGAGGGTCGCGGGCAGGGACACGGGTGACCAGCAGGCGGGTCTGCCGGCGGCAGGGACCTAAAGAGGGGGCCCGGCGGCTTGGGCGGCCCCTTAGCTGACCTGCGGGAAACGGTCAAGGGAAGAGTGGGTTGGGGCCGGTGTCAAAAGCTGGAGGAGGTCCAGTGGGGAAGGCCCTGGGGCCCGGTGAAGGTGCCCCAGGAGCGCAAAGTGATTTTCTCGGAGTTGACGCAGCTCTCTCCCCGTTGTCAAAGGCTCACCCTAAACCTAAAACTAAGCCTATACCTCAACCTAACCCTCACCAGTGGCTCAGGCCCTGGGGCCCTGTGAAACCTGGACGAGGGTCTCAAGTGCCCACAAAAGCCTCACCTGCCTGAGATTCAGACTGGATGCCAGCAAGAGGGACCCTTTTCCTCAGGGCAGGGCGTTCCAGGCGAATGGGGCGGAAAGCAGGCCCCCGGGGCCGGGCCACCAGACCAGTCAGAACCTCCGGAGGGGCCGGGGAGTTGCCCCCAGAGTGGAAAGTGATGATTTCTCGGACTTGACACAGCTCTCTCCCGGTTGTCAAAGCCCATAGGCAGGGCTCTGGGCGTCCCAGGACACTCTGCTCTGAGCTGCCCTTTGTTGGGGGCGATGGGGGCCGGGGCGGGGGGGTTAGAGGGCCGGCCCCGAGGCTCATGGAGGCCCCTGGGTGTCCTGAAGGGAGGGCTGGCTGGTCTGCCCACGCTTGGGGACCTGGGAGGCACCCTGTGAGCAGAGTGCTATGTGCCTTTACATCCCAGTGGTGGGGGCTATTCCTCTGTGTTTGGGAGCAGGGCAGACTGGCTGGTGCTGCTCGCTCATTGGTCGAATGGACCAGGGGCGTGGTTTCCGGAACCAGGAGGCGGGCCCAGGCCCACAGCTGAGCCAGGTCAAGTCAAGGCGGGGGCGGGGCCAGGTGAGCAGCTGGAGGCGGTCACTGGATCAAGGGGGCGGGGCCAGGTGAACAGCCTGAAGTGGTGAGGTAAGCAGGAGAGAGGGTCGCGGGCAGGGACACGGGTGACCAGCAGGCGGGTCTGCTGGCGGCAGGGACCTCAAGAGGGGGCCCGGCGGCTTGGCCGGCCCCTTAGCTGACCTGCGGGAAGCGGTCAAGGGAAGAGTGGGTTGGGGCCGGTGTCAAAAGCTGGAGGTGGTCCAGTGGGGAAGGCCCTGGGGCCCGGTGAAGGTGCCCCAGGAGCGCAAAGTGATTTTCTCGGACTTGACACAGCTCTCTCCCCGTTTTCAAAGGCTAACCCTAACCCTAAAACTAAAACTATCCCTCAACCTAACCCTCACCAGTGGCTAAGGCCCTGGGGCCCTGTGAAACCTGGACGAGGGTCTCAAGTGCCCACAAAAGCCTCACCTGCCTGAGCTTCAGACTGGATGCCAGCAAGAGGGACCCTTGTCCTTAGGGCAGGGCGTTCCAGGCGAATGGGGCGGAAAGCCGGCCCCCGGGGCCGGGCCACCAGACCAGTCAGAACCTCCGGAGGGCCGGGGAGGTGCCCCCAGAGTGGAAAGTGATAATTTCTCGGACTTGACACAGCTCTCTCCCAGTTGTCAAAGCCCATAGGCAGGGCTCTGGGCGTCCCAGGACACTCTGCTCTGAGCTGCCCTTTGGGGGGAGCGATGGGGGCCGGGGCGGGGGGGTTAGAGGGCCGGCCCCGAGGCTCCTGGAGGCCCCTGGGTGTCCTGAAGGGAGGGCTGGATGGTCTGCACACGCTTGGGGACCTGGGAGGCACCCTGTGAGCAGAGGGCTATGTGCCTTTACATCCCAGTCAGTGGTGGGGGCTATTCCTCTGTGTTTGGGAGCAGGGCAGACTGGCTGGTGCTGCTCGCTCATTGGTCGAATGGACCAGGGGCGTGGTTTCCGGAACCAGGAGGCGGGCCCAGGCCCACAGCTGAGCCAGGTCAAGTCAAGGCGGGGGCGGGGCCAGGTGAGCAGCTGGAGGCGGTCACTGGATCAAGGGGGCGGGGCCAGGTGAACAGCCTGAAGTGGTGAGGTAAGCAGGAGAGAGGGTCGCGGGCAGGGACACGGGTGACCAGCAGGCAAGTCTGCTGGCGGCAGGGACCTCAAGAGGGGGCCCGGCGGCTTGGCCGGCCCCTTAGCTGACCTGTGGGAAGCGGTCAAGGGAAGAGTGGGTTGGGGACGGTGTCAAAAGCTGGAGGTGGTCCAGTGGGGAAGGCCCTGGGGCCCGGTGAAGGTGCCCCAGGAGCGCAAAGTGATTTTCTCGGACTTGACACAGCTCTCTCCCCGTTGTCAAAGGCTAACCCTAATTCTAAAACTAAGCCTATCCCTCAACCTAACCCTCACCAGTGGCTAAGGCCCTGGGGCCCTGTGAAACCTGGATGAGGGTCTCAAGTGCCCACAAAAGCCTCACCTGCCTGAGCTTCAGACTGGATTCCAGCAAGAGGGACCCTTGTCCTCAGGGCAGGGCGTTCCAGGCGAATGGGGCAGAAAGCAGGCCCCCGGGGCTGTTCCACCAGACCAGTCAGAACCTCCGGAGGGGCCGGGGAGGTGCCGCCAGAGTGGAAAGTGATAATTTCTCGGACTTGACACAGCTCTCTCCCGGTTGTCAAAGCCCATAGGCAGGGCTCTGGGCGTCCCAGGACACTCGGCTCTGAGCTGCCCTTTGGTGGGAGCGATGTGGGCTGGGGCGGGGGGGTTAGAGGGCCGGCCCCGAGGCTCATGGAGGACCCTGGGTGTCCTGAAGGGAGGGCTGGCTAGTCCGCCCACGCTTGGGGACCTGGGAGGCACCCTGTGAGCAGAGGGCTATGTGCCTTTACATCCCAGTGGTGGGGGCTATTCCTCTGTGTTTGGGAGCAGGGCAGACTGGCTGGTGCTGCTCGCTCATTGGTCGAATGGACCAGGGGCGTGGTTTCCGGAACCAGGAGGCGGGCCCAGGCCCACAGCTGAGCCAGGTCAAGTCAAGGCGGGGGCGGGGCCAGGTGAGCAGCTGGAGGCGGTCACTGGATCAAGGGGGCGGGGCCAGGTGAACAGCCTGAAGTGGTGAGGTAAGCAGGAGAGAGGGTCGCGGGCAGGGACACGGGTGACCAGCAGGCGGGTCTGCCGGCGGCAGGGACCTAAAGAGGGGGCCCGGCGGCTTGGCCGGCCCCTTAGCTGACCTGCGGGAAGCGGTCAAGGGAAGAGTGGGTTGGGGCCGGTGTCAAAAGCTGGAGGTGGTCCAGTGGGGAAGGCCCTGTGGCCCGGTGAAGGTGCCCCAGGAGCACAAAGTGATTTTCTCGGACTTGACACAGCTCTCTCCCCGTTGTCAAAGGCTAACCCTAACCCTAAAACTAAGCCTATCCCTCAACCTAACCCTCACCAGTGGCTAAGGCCCTGGGGACCTGTGAAACCTGGACGAGGGTCTCAAGTGCCCACAAAAGCCTCACCTGCCTGAGCTTCAGACTGGATGCCAGCAAGAGGGACCCTTGTCCTCAGGGCAGGGCGTTCGAGGCGAATGGGGCGGAAAGCAGGCCCCCGGGGCCGTTCCACCAGACCAGTCAGAACCTCCGGAGGGGCCGGGGAGGTGCCCCCAGAGTGGAAAGTGATAATTTCTCGGACTTGACACAGCTCTCTCCCGGTTGTCAAAGCCCATAGGCAGGGCTCTGGGCGTCCCAGGACACTCGGCTCTGAGCTGCCCTTTGGTGGGAGCGATGGGGGCCGGGGCAGGGGGGATAGAGGGCCGGCCCCGAGGCTCATGGAGGCCCCTGGGTGTCCTGAAGGGAGGGCTGGCTGGTCTGCCCACGCTTGGGGACCTGGGAGGCACCCTGTGAGCAGAGGGCTATGTGCCTTTACCTCCCAGTGGTAGGGGCTATTCCTTTGTGTTTGGGAGCAGGGCAGACTGGCTGGTGCTGCTCGCTCATTGGTCGAATGGACCAGGGGCGTGGTTTCCGGAACCAGGAGGCGGGCCCAGGCCCACAGCTGAGCCAGGTCAAGTCAAGGCGGGGGCGGGGCCAGGTGAGCAGCTGGAGGCGGTCACGGGATCAAGGGGTAGGGCCAGGTGAACAGCCTGAAGTGGTTAGGTAAGCAGAAGAGAGGGTCGCGGGCAGGGACACGGGTGAGCAGCAGGCGGGTCTGCTGGCGGCAGGGACCTAAAGAGGGGGCCCGGCGGCTTGGCCGGCCCCTTAGCTGACCTGCGGGAAGCGGTCAAGGGAAGAGTGGGTTGGGGCCGGTGTCAAAAGCTGGAGAAGGTCCAGTGGGGAAGGCCCTGGGGCCCGGTGAAGGTGCCCCAGGAGCGCAAAGTGATTTTCTCGGACTTGACACAGCTCTCTCCCCGTTGTCAAAGGCTCACCCTAAACCTAAAACTAAGCCTATACCTCAACCTAACCCTCACCAGTGGCTAAGGCCCTGGGGCCCTGTGAAACCTGGACGATTGTCTCAAGTGCCCACAAAAGCCTCACCTGCCTGAGCTTCAGACTGGATGCCAGCAAGAGGGACCCTTGTCCTCAGGGCAGGGCGTTCCAGGCGAATGGGGCGGAAAGCAGGCCCCCGGGGGCCGGGCCACAAGACCAGTCAGAACCTCCGGAGGTGCCGGGGAGGTGCCCCTAGAGTGGAAAGTGATGATTTTTCGGACTTGACACAGCTCTCTCCCGGTTTTCAAAGCCCATAGGCAGGGCTCTGGGCGTCCCAGGACACTCTGCTCTGAGCTGCCCTTTGGTGGGAGCGATGAGGGCCGGGGCGGGGGGGTTAGAGGGCCGGCCCCGAGGCTCATGGAGGCCCCGGGGTGTCCTGAAGGGATGGCTGGCTGGTCTGCCCACGCTTGGGGACCTGGGAGGCACCCTGTGAGCAGAGGGCTATGTGCCTTTACATCCCAGTGGTGGGGCTATTCCTCTGTGTTTGGGAGCAGGGCAGGCTGGCTGGTGCTGATCGCTTATTGGTCGAATGGACCAGGGGCGTGGTTTCTGGAACCAGGAGGCGGGCCCAGGCCCACAGCTGAGCCAGGTCAAGTCAAGGAGGGGGCGGGGCCAGGTGAGCAGCTGGAGGCGGTCACGGGATCACGGGGGCGGGGCCAGGAGAACAGCCTGAAGTGGTGAGGTAAGCAGGAGAGAGTGTCGCGGGCAGGGACACGGGTTACCAGCAGGCGGGTCTGCCAGCGGCAGGGACCTAAAGAGGGGGCCCGGCGGCTTGGCCGGCCACTTAGCTGACCTGTGGGAAGCGGTCAAGGGAAGAGTGGGTTGGGGCCGGTGTCAAAAGCTGGAGGTGGTCCAGTGGTGAAGGCCCTGGGGCCCGGTGAAGGTGCTCCAGGAGCGCAAAGTGATATCCTCGGACTTGACACAGCTCTCTCCCCGTTGTCAAAGGCTAAACCTAACCCTAAAACTAATCCTATCACTCAACCTAACCCTCACCAGTGGCTAAGGCCCTGGGGCCCTGTGAAACCTGGACGAGGGTCTCAAGTACCCACAAAAGCCTCACCTGCCTGAGCTTCAGACTGGATGCCAGCAAGAGGGACCCTTGTCCTCAGGGCAGGGCGTTCCAGGGGAATGGGGCGGAAAGCAGGCCCCCGGGGCCGGGCCACCAGACCAGTCAGAACCTCCGGAGGGGCCGGGGAGGTGCCCCCAGAGTGGAAAATGATAATTTCTCGGACTTGACACAGCTCTCTCCTGGTTGTCAAAGCCCATAGGCAGGGCTCTGGGCGTCCCAGGACACTCTGCTCTGAGCTGCCCTTTGGTGGGAGCGATGGGGGCCGGGGCCGGGGGGTTAGAGGGCCGACCCCGAGGCTCATGGAGGCCCCTGGGTGTCCTGAAGGGAGGGCTGGCTGGTCTGCCCAAGCTTGGGGACCTGGGAGGCACCCTGTGAGTAGAGGGCTATGTGCCTTTACATCCCAGTGGTGGGGGCTATTCCTCTGTGTTTGGGAGCAGGGCAGACTGGCTGGTGCTGCTCGCTCATTGGTCGAATGGACCAGGGGCGTGGTTTCCGGAACCAGGAGGCGGGCCCAGGCCCACAGCTGAGCCAGGTCAAGTCAAGGCGGGGCGGTTCCAGGTGAGCAGCTGGAGGCGGTCTTGGGATCACGGGGGCGGGGCCAGGTGAACAGCCTGAAGTGGTGAGGTAAGCATTAGAGAGGGTCGCGGGCAGGGACACGGGTGACCAGCAGGCGGGTCTGCCGGCACCATGTACCTAAAGAGGGGGCCCGGCGGCTTGGCCGGCCACTTAGCTGACCTGTGGGAAGCGGTCAAGGGAAGAGTGGGTTGGGGCCGGTGTGAAAAGCTGGAGGTGGTACAGTGGGGAAGGCCCTGGGGCCCAGTGAAGGTGCCCCAGGAGCGCAAAGTGATTTTCTCGGACTTGACACAGCTCTCTCCCCGTTGTCAAAGGCTAACACTAACCCTAAAACTAAGCCTATCCCTCAACCTAACCCTCACCAGTTGCTAAGGCCCTGGGGCCCTGTGAAACCTGGACGAGGGTCTCAAGTGCCCACAAAAGCCTCACCTGCCTGAGCTTCAGACTGGATGCCAGCAAGAGGGACCCTTGTCCTCAGGGCAGGGCGTTCCAGGCGAATGGGGCAGAAAGCAGGTCCCCGGGGCCAGGCCACCAGACCACTCAGAACCTCCGGAGGTGCCGGGGAGGTGCCCCTAGAGTGGAAAGTGATGATTTCTCGGACTTGACACAGCTCTCTCCCGGTTTTCAAAGCCCATAGGCAGGGCTCTGGGCGTCCCAGGACACTCTGCTCTGAGCTGCCCTTTGGTGGGAGCGATGGGGGCCGGGGCGGGGGGGTTAGAGGGCCGGCCCCGAGGCTCATGGAGGCCCCGGGGTGTCCTGAAGGGATGGCTGGCTGGTCTGCCCACGCTTGGGGACCTGGGAGGCACCCTGTGAGCAGAGGGCTATGTGCCTTTACATCCCAGTGGTGGGGCTATTCCTCTGTGTTTGGGAGCAGGGCAGGCTGGCTGGTGCTGATCGCTTATTGGTCGAATGGACCAGGGGCGTGGTTTCTGGAACCAGGAGGCGGGCCCAGGCCCACAGCTGAGCCAGGTCAAGTCAAGGAGGGGGCGGGGCCAGGTGAGCAGCTGGAGGCGGTCACGGGATCACGGGGGCGGGGCCAGGAGAACAGCCTGAAGTGGTGAGGTAAGCAGGAGAGAGGGTCGCGGGCAGGGACACGGGTGACCAGCAGGCGGGTCTACCAGCGGCAGGGACCTAAAGAGGGGGCCCGGCGGCTTGGCCGGCCACTTAGCTGACCTGTGGGAAGCAGTCAAGGGAAGAGTGGGTTGGGGCCGGTGTCAAAAGCTGGAGGTGGTCCAGTGGTGAAGGCCCTGGGGCCCCGTGAAGGTGCTCCAGGAGCGCAAAGTGATATCCTCGGACTTGACACAGCTCTCTCCCCGTTGTCAAAGGCTAAACCTAACCCTAAAACTAATCCTATCACTCAACCTAACCCTCACCAGTGGCTAAGGCCCTGGGGCCCTGTGAAACCTGGACGAGGGTCTCAAGTACCCACAAAAGCCTCACCTGCCTGAGCTTCAGACTGGATGCCAGCAAGAGGGACCCTTGTCCTCAGGGCAGGGCGTTCCAGGGGAATGGGGCGGAAAGCAGGCCCCCGGGGCCGGGCCACCAGACCAGTCAGAACCTCCGGAGGGGCCGGGGAGGTGCCCCCAGAGTGGAAAATGATAATTTCTCGGACTTGACACAGCTCTCTCCTGGTTGTCAAAGCCCATAGGCAGGGCTCTGGGCGTCCCAGGACACTCTGCTCTGAGCTGCCCTTTGGTGGGAGCGATGGGGGCCGGGGCCGGGGGGTTAGAGGGCCGACCCCGAGGCTCATGGAGGCCCCAGGGTGTCCTGAAGGGAGGGCTGGCTGGTCTGCCCAAGCTTGGGGACCTGGGAGGCACCCTGTGAGCAGAGGGCTATGTGCCTTTACATCCCAGTGGTGGGGGCTATTCCTCTGTGTTTGGGAGCAGGGCAGACTGGCTGGTGCTGCTCGCTCATTGGTCGAATGGACCAGGGGCGTGGTTTCCGGAACCAGGAGGCGGGCCCAGGCCCACAGCTGAGCCTGGTCAAGTCAAGGCGGGGGCGGGGCCAGGTGAGCAGCTGGAGACGGTCACGGGATCAAGGGGGCGGGGCCAGGTGAACAGCCTGAAGTGGTGAGGTAAGCAGGAGAGAGGGTCTCGGGCAGGGACACGGGTGACCAGCAGGCGGGTCTGCAGGCGGCAGGGACCTAAAGAGGGGGCCCGGCGGCTTGGCCGGCCCCTTAGCTGACCTGCGGGAAGCGGTCAAGGGAAGAGTGGGTTGGTGCCCGTGTCAAAAGCTGGAGGTGGTCCAGTGGGGAAGGCCCTGGGGCCCGGTGAAGGTGCCCCAGGAGCGCAAAGTGATTTTCTCGGACTTGACACAGCTCTCTCCCCGTTGTCCAAGGCTATCCCTTACCCTAAAACTAAGCCTATCCCTCAACCTAACCCTCACCAGTGGCTAAGGCCCTGGGGCCCTGTGAAACCTGGACGATTGTCTCAAGTGCCCACAAAAGCCTCACCTGCCTGAGCTTCAGACTGGATTCCAGCAAGAGGGACCCTTGTCCTCAGGGCAGGGCGTTCCAGGCGAATGGGGCGGAAAGCAGGCCCCCGCGGCCGGGCCACTGGACCAGTCAGAACCTCCGGAGGGGCCGGGGAGGTGCCCCCAGAGTGGAAAGTGATAATTTCTCGGACTTGACACAGCTCTCTCCCGGTTGTCAAAGCCCATAGGCAGGGTTCTGGGCGTCCCAGGACACTCTGCTCTGAGCTGCCCTTTGGTGGGAGCGATGGGGGCCGGGCCGGGGGGGTTAGAGGTCCGGCCCCGAGGCTCTTGGAGGCCCCTGGGTGTCCTGAAGGGAGGGCTGGCTGGTCTGCCCACGCTTGGGGACCTGGGAGGCACCCTGTGAGCAGAGGGCTATGTGCCTTTACATCCCAGTGGTGGGGCTATTCCTCTGTGTTTGGGAGCAGGGCAGGCTGGCTGGTGCTGATCGCTTATTGGTCGAATGGACCAGGGGCGTGGTTTCTGGAACCAGGAGGCGGGCCCAGGCCCACAGCTGAGCCAGGTCAAGTCAAGGAGGGGGCGGGGCCAGGTGAGCAGCTGGAGGCGGTCACGGGATCACGGGGGCGGGGCCAGGAGAACAGCCTGAAGTGGTGAGGTAAGCAGGAGAGAGGGTCGCGGGCAGGGACACGGGTGACCAGCAGGCGGGTCTGCCGGCACCATGTACCTAAAGAGGGGGCCCGGCGGCTTGGCCGGCCACTTAGCTGACCTGTGGGAAGCGGTCAAGGGAAGAGTGGGTTGGGGCCGGTGTGAAAAGCTGGAGGTGGTACAGTGGGGAAGGCCCTGGGGCCCAGTGAAGGTGCCCCAGGAGCGCAAAGTGATTTTCTCGGACTTGACACAGCTCTCTCCCCGTTGTCAAAGGCTAACACTAACCCTAAAACTAAGCCTATCCCTCAACCTAACCCTCACCAGTTGCTAAGGCCCTGGGGCCCTGTGAAACCTGGACGAGGGTCTCAAGTGCCCACAAAAGCCTCACCTGCCTGAGCTTCAGACTGGATGCCAGCAAGAGGGACCCTTGTCCTCAGGGCAGGGCGTTCCAGGCGAATGGGGCAGAAAGCAGGTCCCCGGGGCCAGGCCACCAGACCACTCAGAACCTCCGGAGGTGCCGGGGAGGTGCCCCTAGAGTGGAAAGTGATGATTTCTCGGACTTGACACAGCTCTCTCCCGGTTTTCAAAGCCCATAGGCAGGGCTCTGGGCGTCCCAGGACACTCTGCTCTGAGCTGCCCTTTGGTGGGAGCGATGGGGGCCGGGGCGGGGGGGTTAGAGGGCCGGCCCCGAGGCTCATGGAGGCCCCGGGGTGTCCTGAAGGGATGGCTGGCTGGTCTGCCCACGCTTGGGGACCTGGGAGGCACCCTGTGAGCAGAGGGCTATGTGCCTTTACATCCCAGTGGTGGGGCTATTCCTCTGTGTTTGGGAGCAGGGCAGGCTGGCTGGTGCTGATCGCTTATTGGTCGAATGGACCAGGGGCGTGGTTTCTGGAACCAGGAGGCGGGCCCAGGCCCACAGCTGAGCCAGGTCAAGTCAAGGAGGGGGCGGGGCCAGGTGAGCAGCTGGAGGCGGTCACGGGATCACGGGGGCGGGGCCAGGAGAACAGCCTGAAGTGGTGAGGTAAGCAGGAGAGAGGGTCGCGGGCAGGGACACGGGTGACCAGCAGGCGGGTCTACCAGCGGCAGGGACCTAAAGAGGGGGCCCGGCGGCTTGGCCGGCCACTTAGCTGACCTGTGGGAAGCAGTCAAGGGAAGAGTGGGTTGGGGCCGGTGTCAAAAGCTGGAGGTGGTCCAGTGGTGAAGGCCCTGGGGCCCCGTGAAGGTGCTCCAGGAGCGCAAAGTGATATCCTCGGACTTGACACAGCTCTCTCCCCGTTGTCAAAGGCTAAACCTAACCCTAAAACTAATCCTATCACTCAACCTAACCCTCACCAGTGGCTAAGGCCCTGGGGCCCTGTGAAACCTGGACGAGGGTCTCAAGTACCCACAAAAGCCTCACCTGCCTGAGCTTCAGACTGGATGCCAGCAAGAGGGACCCTTGTCCTCAGGGCAGGGCGTTCCAGGGGAATGGGGCGGAAAGCAGGCCCCCGGGGCCGGGCCACCAGACCAGTCAGAACCTCCGGAGGGGCCGGGGAGGTGCCCCCAGAGTGGAAAATGATAATTTCTCGGACTTGACACAGCTCTCTCCTGGTTGTCAAAGCCCATAGGCAGGGCTCTGGGCGTCCCAGGACACTCTGCTCTGAGCTGCCCTTTGGTGGGAGCGATGGGGGCCGGGGCCGGGGGGTTAGAGGGCCGACCCCGAGGCTCATGGAGGCCCCAGGGTGTCCTGAAGGAAGGGCTGGCTGGTCTGCCCAAGCTTGGGGACCTGGGAGGCACCCTGTGAGCAGAGGGCTATGTGCCTTTACATCCCAGTGGTGGGGGCTATTCCTCTGTGTTTGGGAGCAGGGCAGACTGGCTGGTGCTGCTCGCTCATTGGTCGAATGGACCAGGGGCGTGGTTTCCGGAACCAGGAGGCGGGCCCAGGCCCACAGCTGAGCCTGGTCAAGTCAAGGCGGGGGCGGGGCCAGGTGAGCAGCTGGAGACGGTCACGGGATCAAGGGGGCGGGGCCAGGTGAACAGCCTGAAGTGGTGAGGTAAGCAGGAGAGAGGGTCTCGGGCAGGGACACGGGTGACCAGCAGGCGGGTCTGCAGGCGGCAGGGACCTAAAGAGGGGGCCCGGCGGCTTGGCCGGCCCCTTAGCTGACCTGCGGGAAGCGGTCAAGGGAAGAGTGGGTTGGTGCCCGTGTCAAAAGCTGGAGGTGGTCCAGTGGGGAAGGCCCTGGGGCCCGGTGAAGGTGCCCCAGGAGCGCAAAGTGATTTTCTCGGACTTGACACAGCTCTCTCCCCGTTGTCCAAGGCTATCCCTTACCCTAAAACTAAGCCTATCCCTCAACCTAACCCTCACCAGTGGCTAAGGCCCTGGGGCCCTGTGAAACCTGGACGATTGTCTCAAGTGCCCACAAAAGCCTCACCTGCCTGAGCTTCAGACTGGATTCCAGCAAGAGGGACCCTTGTCCTCAGGGCAGGGCGTTCCAGGCGAATGGGGCGGAAAGCAGGCCCCCGCGGCCGGGCCACTGGACCAGTCAGAACCTCCGGAGGGGCCGGGGAGGTGCCCCCAGAGTGGAAAGTGATAATTTCTCGGACTTGACACAGCTCTCTCCCGGTTGTCAAAGCCCATAGGCAGGGCTCTGGGCGTCCCAGGACACTCTGCTCTGAGCTGCCCTTTGGTGGGAGCGATGGGGGCCGGGCCGGGGGGGTTAGAGGTCCGGCCCCGAGGCTCTTGGAGGCCCCTGGGTGTCCTGAAGGGAGGGCTGGCTGGTCTGCCCACGCTTGGGGACCTGGGAGGCACCCTGTGAGCAGAGGGCTATGTGCCTTTACATCCCAGTGGTGGGGCTATTCCTCTGTGTTTGGGAGCAGGGCAGGCTGGCTGGTGCTGATCGCTTATTGGTCGAATGGACCAGGGGCGTGGTTTCTGGAACCAGGAGGCGGGCCCAGGCCCACAGCTGAGCCAGGTCAAGTCAAGGAGGGGGCGGGGCCAGGTGAGCAGCTGGAGGCGGTCACGGGATCACGGGGGCGGGGCCAGGAGAACAGCCTGAAGTGGTGAGGTAAGCAGGAGAGAGGGTCGCGGGCAGGGACACGGGTTACCAGCAGGCGGGTCTGCCAGCGGCAGGGACCTAAAGAGGGGGCCCGGCGGCTTGGCCGGCCACTTAGCTGACCTGTGGGAAGCGGTCAAAGGAAGAGTGGGTTGGGGCCGGTGTCAAAAGCTGGAGGTGGTCCAGTGGTGAAGGCCCTGGGGCCCGGTGAAGGTGCTCCAGGAGCGCAAAGTGATATCCTCGGACTTGACACAGCTCTCTCCCCGTTGTCAAAGGCTAAACCTAACCCTAAAACTAATCCTATCACTCAACCTAACCCTCACCAGTGGCTAAGGCCCTGGGGCCCTGTGAAACCTGGACGAGGGTCTCAAGTACCCACAAAAGCCTCACCTGCCTGAGCTTCAGACTGGATGCCAGCAAGAGGGACCCTTGTCCTCAGGGCAGTGCGTTCCAGGGGAATGGGGCGGAAAGCAGGCCCCCGGGGCCGGGCCACCAGACCAGTCAGAACCTCCGGAGGGGCCGGGGAGGTGCCCCCAGAGTGGAAAATGATAATTTCTCGGACTTGACACAGCTCTCTCCTGGTTGTCAAAGCCCATAGGCAGGGCTCTGGGCGTCCCAGGACACTCTGCTCTGAGCTGCCCTTTGGTGGGAGCGATGGGGGCCGGGGCCGGGGGGTTAGAGGGCCGACCCCGAGGCTCATGGAGGCCCCTGGGTGTCCTGAAGGGAGGGCTGGCTGGTCTGCCCAAGCTTGGGGACCTGGGAGGCACCCTGTGAGCAGAGGGCTATGTGCCTTTACATCCCAGTGGTGGGGGCTATTCCTCTGTGTTTGGGAGCAGGGCAGACTGGCTGGTGCTGCTCGCTCATTGGTCGAATGGACCAGGGGCGTGGTTTCCGGAACCAGGAGGCGGGCCCAGGCCCACAGCTGAGCCAGGTCAAGTCAAGGCGGGGCGGTTCCAGGTGAGCAGCTGGAGGCGGTCACGGGATCACGGGGGCGGGGCCAGGTGAACAGCCTGAAGTGGTGAGGTAAGCATTAGAGAGGGTCGCGGGCAGGGACACAGGTGACCAGCAGGCGGGTCTGCCGGCAGCATGTACCTAAAGAGGGGGCCCGGCGGCTTGGACGGCCCCTTAGCTGACCTGCGGGAAGCGGTCAAGGGAAGAGTGGGTTGGGGCCGGTGTCAAAAGCTGGAGGTGGTACAGTGGGGAAGGCCCTGGGGCCCAGTGAAGGTGCCCCAGGAGCGCAAAGTGATTTTCTCGGACTTGACACAGCTCTCTCCCCGTTGTCAAAGGCTAACACTAACCCTAAAACTAAGCCTATCCCTCAACCTAACCCTCACCAGTTGCTAAGGCCCTGGGGCCCTGTGAAACCTGGACGAGGGTCTCAAGTGCCCACAAAAGCCTCACCTGCCTGAGCTTCAGACTGGATGCCAGCAAGAGGGACCCTTGTCCTCAGGGCAGGGCGTTCCAGGCGAATGGGGCAGAAAGCAGGCCCCTGGGGCCGGGCCACCAGACCACTCAGAACCTCCGGAGGTGCCGGGGAGGTGCCCCTAGAGTGGAAAGTGATGATTTCTCGGACTTGACACAGCTCTCTCCCGGTTTTCAAAGCCCATAGGCAGGGCTCTGGGCGTCCCAGGACACTCTGCTCTGAGCTGCCCTTTGGTGGGAGCGATGGGGGCCGGGGCGGGGGGGTTAGAGGGCCGGCCCCGAGGCTCATGGAGGCCCCGGGGTGTCCTGAAGGGATGGCTGGCTGGTCTGCCCACGCTTGGGGACCTGGGAGGCACCCTGTGAGCAGAGGGCTATGTGCCTTTACATCCCAGTGGTGGGGCTATTCCTCTGTGTTTGGGAGCAGGGCAGGCTGGCTGGTGCTGATCGCTTATTGGTCGAATGGACCAGGGGCGTGGTTTCTGGAACCAGGAGGCGGGCCCAGGCCCACAGCTGAGCCAGGTCAAGTCAAGTAGGGGGCGGGGCCAGGTGAGCAGCTGGAGGCGGTCACGGGATCACGGGGGCGGGGCCAGGAGAACAGCCTGAAGTGGTGATGTAAGCAGGAGAGAGGGTCGCGGGCAGGGACACGGGTGACCAGCAGGCGGGTCTACCAGCGGCAGGGACCTAAAGAGGGGGCCCGGCGGCTTGGCCGGCCCCTTAGCTGACCTCTGGGAAGCGGTCAAGGGAAGAGTGGGTTGGGGCCGGTATCAAAAGCTGGAGGTGGTCCAGTGGTGAAGGCCCTGGGGCCCCGTGAAGGTGCTCCAGGAGCGCAAAGTGATATCCTCGGACTTGACACAGCTCTCTCCCCGTTGTCAAAGGCTAAACCTAACCCTAAAACTAATCCTATCACTCAACCTAACCCTCACCAGTGGCTAAGGCCCTGGGGCCCTGTGAAACCTGGACGAGGGTCTCAAGTACCCACAAAAGCCTCACCTGCCTGAGCTTCAGACTGGATGCCAGCAAGAGGGACCCTTGTCCTCAGGGCAGGGCGTTCCAGGGGAATGGGGCGGAAAGCAGGCCCCCGGGCCCGGGCCACCAGACCAGTCAGAACCTCCGGAGGGGCCGGGGAGGTGCCCCCAGAGTGGAAAATGATAATTTCTCGGACTTGACACAGCTCTCTCCTGGTTGTCAAAGCCCATAGGCAGGGCTCTGGGCGTCCCAGGACACTCTGCTCTGAGCTGCCCTTTGGTGGTAGCTATGGGGGCCGGGGCCGGGGGGTTAGAGGGCCGACCCCGAGGCTCATGGAGGCCCCTGGGTGTCCTGAAGGGAGGGCTGGCTGGTCTGCCCAAGCTTGGGGACCTGGGAGGCACCCTGTGAGCAGAGGGCTATGTGCCTTTACATCCCAGTGGTGGGGGCTATTCCTCTGTGTTTGGGAGCAGGGCAGACTGGCTGGTGCTGCTCGCTCATTGGTCGAATGGACCAGGGGCGTGGTTTCCGGAACCAGGAGGCGGGCCCAGGCCCACAGCTGAGCCAGGTCAAGTCAAGGCGGGGCGGTTCCAGGTGAGCAGCTGGAGGCGGTCACGGGATCACGGGGGCGGGGCCAGGTGAACAGCCTGAAGTGGTGAGGTAAGCATTAGAGAGGGTCGCGGGCAGGGACACAGGTGACCAGCAGGCGGGTCTGCCGGCAGCATGTACCTAAAGAGGGGGCCCGGCGGCTTGGACGGCCCCTTAGCTGACCTGCGGGAAGCGGTCAAGGGAAGAGTGGGTTGGGGCCGGTGTCAAAAGCTGGAGGTGGTACAGTGGGGAAGGCCCTGGGGCCCAGTGAAGGTGCCCCAGGAGCGCAAAGTGATTTTCTCGGACTTGACACAGCTCTCTCCCCGTTGTCAAAGGCTAACACTAACCCTAAAACTAAGCCTATCCCTCAACCTAACCCTCACCAGTTGCTAAGGCCCTGGGGCCCTGTGAAACCTGGACGAGGGTCTCAAGTGCCCACAAAAGCCTCACCTGCCTGAGCTTCAGACTGGATGCCAGCAAGAGTGACCCTTGTCCTCAGGGCAGGGCGTTCCAGGCGAATGGGGCAGAAAGCAGGCCCCCGGGGCCGGGCCACCAGACCACTCAGAACCTCCGGAGGTGCCGGGGAGGTGCCCCTAGAGTGGAAAGTGATGATTTCTCGGACTTGACACAGCTCTCTCCCGGTTTTCAAAGCCCATAGGCAGGGCTCTGGGCGTCCCAGGACACTCTGCTCTGAGCTGCCCTTTGGTGGGAGCGATGGGGGCCGGGGCGGGGGGGTTAGAGGGCCGGCCCCGAGGCTCATGGAGGCCCCGGGGTGTCCTGAAGGGATGGCTGGCTGGTCTGCCCACGCTTGGGGACCTGGGAGGCACCCTGTGAGCAGAGGGCTATGTGCCTTTACATCCCAGTGGTGGGGCTATTCCTCTGTGTTTGGGAGCAGGGCAGGCTGGCTGGTGCTGATCGCTTATTGGTCGAATGGACCAGGGGCGTGGTTTCTGGAACCAGGAGGCGGGCCCAGGCCCACAGCTGAGCCAGGTCAAGTCAAGGAGGGGGCGGGGCCAGGTGAGCAGCTGGAGGCGGTCACGGGAACACGGGGGCGGGGCCAGGAGAACAGCCTGAAGTGGTGAGGTAAGCAGGAGAGAGGGTCGCGGGCAGGGACACGGGTGACCAGCAGGCGGGTCTACCAGCGGCAGGGACCTAAAGAGGGGGCCCGGCGGCTTGGCCGGCCACTTAGCTGACCTGTGGGAAGCGGTCAAGGGAAGAGTGGGTTGGTGCCGGTGTCAAAAGCTGGAGGTGGTCCAGTGGTGAAGGCCCTGGGGACCCGTGAAGGTGCTCCAGGAGCACAAAGTGATATCCTCGGACTTGACACAGCTCTCTCCCCGTTGTCAAAGGCTAAACCTAACCCTAAAACTAATCCTATCACTCAACCTAACCCTCACCAGTGGCTAAGGCCCTGGGGCCCTGTGAAACCTGGACGAGGGTCTCAAGTACCCACAAAAGCCTCACCTGCCTGAGCTTCAGACTGGATGCCAGCAAGAGGGACCCTTGTCCTCAGGGCAGGGCGTTCCAGGGGAATGGGGCGGAAAGCAGGCCCCCGGGGCCGGGCCACCAGACCAGTCAGAACCTCCGGAGGGGCCGGGGAGGTGCCTCCAGAGTGGAAAATGATAATTTCTCGGACTTGACACAGCTCTCTCCTGGTTGTCAAAGCCCATAGGCAGGGCTCTGGGCGTCCCAGGACACTCTGCTCTGAGCTGCCCTTTGGTGGGAGCGATGGGGGCCGGGGCCGGGGGGTTAGAGGGCCGACCCCGAGGCTCATGGAGGCCCCTGGGTGTCCTGAAGGGAGGGCTGGCTGGTCTGCCCAAGCTTGGGGACCTGGGAGGCACCCTGTGAGCAGAGGGCTATGTGCCTTTACATCCCAGTGGTGGGGGCTATTCCTCTGTGTTTGGGAGCAGGGCAGACTGGCTGGTGCTGCTCGCTCATTGGTCGAATGGACCAGGGGCGTGGTTTCCGGAACCAGGAGGCGGGCCCAGGCCCACAGCTGAGCCTGGTCAAGTCAAGGCGGGGGCGGGGCCAGGTGAGCAGCTGGAGACGGTCACGGGATCAAGGGGGCGGGGCCAGGTGAACAGCCTGAAGTGGTGAGGTAAGCAGGAGAGAGGGTCTCGGGCAGGGACACGGGTGACCAGCAGGCGGGTCTGCCGGCGGCAGGGACCTAAAGAGGGGGCCCGGCGGCTTGGCCGGCCCCTTAGCTGACCTGCGGGAAGCGGTCAAGGGAAGAGTGGGTTGGTGCCGGTGTCAAAAGCTGGAGGTGGTCCAGTGGGGAAGGCCCTGGGGCCCGGTGAAGGTGCCCCAGGAGCGCAAAGTGATTTTCTCGGACTTGACACAGCTCTCTCCCCGTTGTCCAAGGCTATCCCTTACCCTAAAACTAAGCCTATCCCTCAACCTAACCCTCACCAGTGGCTAAGGCCCTGGGGCCCTGTGAAACCTGGACGATTGTCTCAAGTGCCCACAAAAGCCTCACCTGCCTGAGCTTCAGACTGGATTCCAGCAAGAGCGACCCTTGTCCTCAGGGCAGGGCGTTCCAGGCGAATGGGGCGGAAAGCAGGCCCCCGCGGCCGGGCCACTAGACCAGTCAGAACCTCCGGAGGGGCCGGGGAGGTGCCCCCAGAGTGGAAAGTGATAATTTCTCGGACTTGACACAGCTCTCTCCCGGTTGTCAAAGCCCATAGGCAGGGCTCTGGGCGTCCCAGGACACTCTGCTCTGAGCTTCCCTTTGGTGGGAGCGATGGGGGCCGGGCCGGGGGGGTTAGAGGGCCGGCCCCGAGGCTCTTGGAGGCCCCTGGGTGTCCTGAAGGGAGGGCTGGCTGGTCTGCCCACGCTTGGGGACCTGGGAGGCACCCTGTGAGCAGAGGGCTATGTGCCTTTACATCCCAGTGGTGGGGCTATTCCTCTGTGTTTGGGAGCAGGGCAGGCTGGCTGGTGCTGATCGCTTATTGGTCGAATGGACCAGGGGCGTGGTTTCTGGAACCAGGAGGCGGGCCCAGGCCCACAGCTGAGCCAGGTCAAGTCAAGGAGGGGGCGGGGCCAGGTGAGCAGCTGGAGGCGGTCACGGGATCACGGGGGCGGGGCCAGGAGAACAGCCTGAAGTGGTGAGGTAAGCAGGAGAGAGGGTCGCGGGCAGGGACACGGGTGACCAGCAGGCGGGTCTGCCAGCGGCAGGGACCTAAAGAGGGGGCCCGGCGGCTTGGCCGGCCACTTAGCTGACCTGTGGGAAGCGGTCAAGGGAAGAGTGGGTTGGGGCCGGTGTCAAAAGCTGGAGGTGGTCCAGTGGTGAAGGCCCTGGGGCCCGGTGAAGGTGCTCCAGGAGCGCAAAGTGATATCCTCGGACTTGACACAGCTCTCTCCCCGTTGTCAAAGGCTAAACCTAACCCTAAAACTAATCCTATCACTCAACCTAACCCTCACCAGTGGCTAAGGCCCTGGGGCCCTGTGAAACCTGGACTTGGGTCTCAAGTGCCCACAAAAGCCTCACCTGCCTGAGCTTCACACTGGATGCCAGCAAGAGGAACCCTTGTCCTCAGGGCAGGGCGTTCCAGGCGAATGGGGCGGAAAGCAGGACCCCGGGGCCGGGCCACCAGACCAGTCAGAACCTCCGGAGGGGCCGGGGAGGTGCCCCCAGAGTGGAAAGTGATGATTTCTCGGACTTGACACAGCTCTCTCCCGGTTGTCAAAGCCCATAGGCAGGGCTCTGTGTGTCCCAGGACACTCTGCTCTGAGCTGCCCTTTGGTGGGAGCTATGGGGGCCGGGCCGGGGGGGTTAGAGGGCCGGCCCCGAGGCTCTTGGAGGCCCCTGGGTGTCCTGAAGGGAGGGCTGGCTGGTCTGCCCACGCTTGGGGACCTGGGAGGCACCCTGTGAGCAGAGGGCTATGTGCCTTTACATCCCAGTGGTGGGGCTATTCCTCTGTGTTTGGGAGCAGGGCAGGCTGGATGGTGCTGATCGCTTATTGGTCGAATGGACCAGGGGCGTGGTTTCCGGAACCAGGAGGCGGGCCCAGGCCCACAGCTGAGCCAGGTCAAGTCAAGGCGGGGGCGGGGCCAGGTGAGCAGCTGGAGGCCGTCACGGGATCACAGGGGCGGGGCCAGGTGAACAGCCTGAAGTGGTTAGGTAAGCAGAAGAGAGGGTCGCGGGCAGGGACACGGGTGAGCAGCAGGCGGGTCTGCCGGCGGCAGGGACCTAAAGAGGGGGCCCAGCGGCTTGGCCGGCCCCTTAGCTGACCTGCGGGAAGCGGTCAAGGGAAGAGTGGGTTGGGGCCGGTGTCAAAAGCTGGAGGTGGTACAGTGGGGAAGGCCCTGGGGCCCGGTGAAGGTGCCCCAGGAGCGCAAAGTGATTTTCTCGGACTTGACACAGCTCTCTCCCCGTTGTCAAAGGCTAACCCTAACCCTAAAACTAAGCCTATCCCTCAACCTAACCCTCACCAGTGGCTAAGGCCCTGGGGCCCTGTGAAACCTGGACCAGGGTCTCAAGTGCCCACAAAAGCCTCACCTGCCTGAGCTTCAGACTGGATGCCAGCAAGAGGGACCCTTGTCCTCAGGGCAGGGCGTTCCAGGCGAATGGGGCAGAAAGCAGGCCCCCGGGGCCGGGCCACCAGACCACTCAGAACCTCCGGAGGTGCCGGGGAGGTGCCCCTAGAGTGGAAAGTGATGATTTCTCGGACTTGACACAGCTCTCTCCCGGTTTTCAAAGGCCATAGGCAGGGCTCTGGGCGTCCCGGGACACTCTGCTCTGAGCTGCCCTTTGGTGGGAGCGATGGGGGCCGGGGCAGGGGGGATAGAGGGCCGGCCCCGAGGCTCATGGAGGCCCCTGGGTGTCCTGAAGGGAGGGCTGGCTGGTCTGCCCACGCTTGGGGACCTGGGAGGCACCCTGTGAGCAGAGGGCTATGTGCCTTTACATCCCAGTGGTGGGGCTATTCCTCTGTGTTTGGGAGCAGGGCAGGCTGGCTGGTGCTGATTGCTTATTGGTCGAATGGACCAGGGGAGTGGTTTCTGGAACCAGGAGGCGGGCCCAGGCCCACAGCTGAGCCAGGTCAAGTCAAGGAGGGGGCGGGGCCAGGTGAGCAGCTGGAGGCGGTCACGGGATCACGGGGGCGGGGCCAGGAGAACAGCCTGAAGTGGTGAGGTAAGCAGGAGAGAGGGTCGTGGGCAGGGACACCGGTTACCAGCAGGCGGGTCTGCCAGCGGCAGGGACCTAAAGAGGGGGCCCGGCGGCTTGGCCGGCCACTTAGCTGACCTGTGGGAAGCGGTCAAGGGAAGAGTGGGTTGGGGCCGGTGTCAAAAGCTGGAGGTGGTCCAGTGGTGAAGGCCCTGGGGCCCGGTGAAGGTGCTCCAGGAGCGCAAAGTGATATCCTCGGACTTGACACAGCTCTCTCCCCGTTGTCAAAGGCTAAACCTAACCCTAAAACTAATCCTATCACTCAACCTAACCCTCACCAGTGGCTAAGGCCCTGGGGCCCTGTGAAACCTGGACGAGGGTCTCAAGTACCCACAAAAGCCTCACCTGCCTGAGCTTCAGACTGGATGCCAGCAAGAGGGACCCTTGTCCTCAGGGCAGGGCATTCCAGGGGAATGGGGCGGAAAGCAGGCCCCCGGGGCCGGGCCACCAGACCAGTCAGAACCTCCGGAGGGGCCGGGGAGGTGCCCCCAGAGTGGAAAATGATAATTTCTCAGACTTGACACAGCTCTCTCCTGGTTGTCAAAGCCCATAGGCAGGGCTCTGGGCGTCCCAGGACACTCTGCTCTGAGCTGCCCTTTGGTGGGAGCCATGGGGGCCGGGGCCGGGGGGTTAGAGGGCCGACCCCGAGGCTCATGGAGGCCCCTGGGTGTCCTGAAGGGAGGGCTGGCTGGTCTGCCCATGCTTGGGGACCTGGGAGGCACCCTGTGAGCAGAGGGCTATGTGCCTTTACATCCCAGTGGTGGGGGCTATTCCTCTGTGTTTGGGAGCAGGGCAGACTGGCTGGTGCTGCTCGCTCATTGGTCGAATGGACCAGCGGCGTGGTTTCCGGAACCAGGAGGCGGGCCCAGGCCCACAGCTGAGCCAGGTCAAGTCAAGGCGGGGCGGTTCCAGGTGAGCAGCTGGAGGCGGTCACGGGATCACGGGGGCGGGGCCAGGTGAACAGCCTGAAGTGGTGAGGTAAGCATTAGAGAGGGTCGCGGGCAGGGACACGGGTGACCAGCAGGCGGGTCTGCCAGCAGCATGTACCTAAAGAGGGGGCCCGGCGGCTTGGACGGCCCCTTAGCTGACCTGCGGGAAGCGGTCAAGGGAAGAGTGGGTTGGGGCCGGTGTCAAAAGCTGGAGGTGGTACAGTGGGGAAGGCCCTGGGGCCCAGTGAAGGTGCCCCAGGAGCGCAAAGTGATTTTCTCGGACTTGACACAGCTCTCTCCCCGTTGTCAAAGGCTAACACTAACCCTAAAACTAAGCCTATCCCTCAACCTAACCCTCACCAGTGGCTAAGGCCCTGGGGCCCTGTGAAACCTGGACGAGGGTCTCAAGTGCCCACAAAAGCCTCACCTGCCTGAGCTTCAGACTGGATGCCAGCAAGAGGGACCCTTGTCCTCAGGGCAGGGCGTTCCAGGCGAATGGGGCAGAAAGCAGGCCCCCGGGGCCGGGCCACCAGACCACTCAGAACCTCCGGAGGTGCCGGGGAGGTGCCCCTAGAGTGGAAAGTGATGATTTCTCGGACTTGACACAGCTCTCTCCCGGTTTTCAAAGCCCATAGGCAGGGCTCTGCGTGTCCCGGGACACTCTGCTCTGAGCTGCCCTTTGGTGGGAGCGATGGGGGCCGGGGCAGGGGGGATAGAGGGCCGGCCCCGAGGCTCATGGAGGCCCCTGGGTGTCCTGAAGGGAGGGCTGGCTGGTCTGCCCACGCTTGGGGACCTGGGAGGCACCCTGTGAGCAGAGGGCTATGTGCCTTTACCTCCCAGTGGTGGGGGCTATTCCTTTGTGTTTGGGAGCAGGGCAGACTGGCTGGTGCTGCTCGCTCATTGGTCGAATGGACCAGGGGCGTGGTTTCCGGAACCAGGAGGCGGGCCCAGGCCCACAGCTGAGCCAGGTCAAGTCAAGGCGGGGGCGGGGCCAGGTGAGCAGCTGGAGGCGGTCACGGGATCAAGGGGGCAGGGCCAGGTGAACAGCCTGAAGTGGTTAGGTAAGCAGAAGAGAGGGTCGCGGCAGGGACACGGGTGAGCAGCAGGCGGGTCTGCCGGCGGCAGGGACCTAAAGAGGGGGCCCGGCGGCTTGGCCGGCCCCTTAGCTGACCTGCGGGAAGCGGTCAAGGGAAGAGTGGGTTGGGGCCGGTGTCAAAAGCTGGAGGAGGTCCAGTGGGGAAGGCCCTGGGGCCCGGTGAAGGTGCCAAGGAGCGCAAAGTGATTTTCTGTTTTTTTGACACAGCTCTCTCCCCGTTGTCAAAGGCTCACCCTAAACGTAAAACTAAGCCTATACCTCAACCTAACCCTCACCAGTGGCTAAGGCCCTGGGGCCCTGGTGAAACCTGGACGATTGTCTCAAGTGCCCACAAAAGCCTCCCCTGCCTGAGCTTCAGACTGGATGCCAGCAAGAGGGACCCTTGTCCCTCAGGGCAGGGCGTTCCAGGCGAATGGGGCGGAAAGCAGGCCCCGGGGGCCGGGCCACCAGAACAGTCAGAACCTCCGGAGGTGCCGGGAGGTGCCCCTAGAGTGGAAAGTGATGATTTTTCGGACTTGACACCAGCTCTCTCCGTTTTCAAAGCCCATAGGCAGGGCTCTGGGCGTCCCAGGACACTCTGCTCTGAGCTGCCCTTTGATGGGAGCGATGGGGGCCGGGCGGGGGGGTTAGAGGGCCGGCCCCGAGGCTCATGGAGGCCCCGGGGTGTCCTGAAGGGATGGCTGGCTGGTCTGCCCACGCTTGGGGACCTGGGAGGCACCCTGTGAGCAGAGTGCTATGTGCCTTTACATCCCAGTGGTGGGGCTATTCCTCTGTGTTTTGGGAGCAGGGCAGGCTGGCTGGTGCTGATCGCTTATTGGTCGAATGGACCAGGGGGCGTGGTTTCTGGAACCAGGAGGCGGGGCCCAGGCCCACAGCTGAGCCAGGTCAAAGTCAAGGAGGGGCGGGGCCAGGTGAGCAGCTGGAGGCGGTCACGGGATCACGGGGGCGGGGCCAGGAGAACAGCCTGAAGTGGTGAGGTAAGCAGGAGAGAGGGTCGCGGGCAGGGACACGGGTGACCAGCAGGCGGGTCTACCAGCGGCAGGGACCTAAAGAGGGGCCCGGCGGCTTGGCCGGCCACTTAGCTGACCTGTGGGAACCGGTCAGGGAAGAGTGGTTTGGGGCCTGTGTCAAAAGCTAGAGGTCGTCCAGTGGTGAAGGCCCTGGGGCCCCGTGAAGGTGCTCCAGGAGCGCAAAAGTGATATCCTCGGACTTGACACAGCTCTCTCCCCGTTGTCAAAGGCTAAACCTAACCCTAAAACTAATCCTATCACTCAACCTAACCCTCACCAGTGGCTAAGGCCCTGGGGCCCTGTGAAACCTGGACGAGGGTCTCAAGTACCCACAAAAGCCTCACCTGCCTGAGCTTCAGACTGGATGCCAGCAAGAGGGGACCCTTGTCCTCAGGGCAGGGCGTTCCAGGGGAATGGGGCGGAAAGCAGGCCCCCGGTGCCGGGCCACCAGACCAGTCATAACCTCGGAGGGGCCGGGGAGGTGCTCCCAGAGTGGAAAATGATAATTTCTCGGACTTGACACCGCTCTCTCCTGGTTGTCAAAGCCCATAGGCAGGGCTCTGGGCGTCCCAGGACCTCTGCTCTGAGCTGCCCTTTGGTGGGAGCGATGGGGGCCGGGGCCGGGGGGTTAGAGGGCCGACCCGAGGCTCATGGAGGCCCCTGGGTGTCCTGAAGGGAGGGCTGCTGGTCTGCCCAAGCTTGGGGGACCTGGGAGGCACCCTGTGAGCAGAGGGCTATGTGCCTTTACATCCCAGTGGTGGGGGCTATTCCTCTGTGTTTGGGAGCAGGGCAGACTGGCTGGTGCTGCTCGCTCATTGGTCGAATGGACCAGGGGCGTGGTTTCCGGAACCAGGAGGCGGGCCCAGGCCCACAGCTGAGCCATATAAAGTCAAGGCGGGGGCGGGGCCAGGTGAGCAGCTGGAGGCGGTCACGGGATCACGGGGGCGGGGCCAGGTGAACAGCCTGAAGTGGTGAGGTAAGCAGGAGAGAGGGTCGCGGGCAGGGACACGGGTGACCAGCAGCGGGTCTGCCAGCGGCAGGGACCTAAAGAGGGGGCCCGGCGGCTTTGCCGGCCCCTTAGCTGACCTGCGGGAAGGGGTCAAGGGAAGAGTGGGTTGGGACCGGTGTCAAAAGCTGGAGGTGGTCCCGTGGGGAAGGCCCTGGGCCCGGTGAAGGTGCCCCAGGAGCGCAAAGTGATTTTCTCGGACTTGACACAGCTCTCTCCCCGTTGTCAAAGGCTAACCCTAACCCTAAAACTAAGCCTATCCCTCAACCTAACCCTCACCAGTGGCTAAGGCCCGGGGGACCTGTGAAACCTGGACGAGGGTCTCAAGTGCCCACAAAAGCCTCACCTGCCTGAGCTTCAGACTGGATTCCAGCAAGAGGGACCCTTGTCCTCAGGGCAGGGCGTTCCAGGCGAATGGGGCGGAAAGCAGGCCCCCGCGGCCGGGCCACTAGACCAGTCAGAACCTCCGGAGGGGCCGGGGGAGGTTGCCCCCAGAGTGGAAAGTGATAATTTCTCGGACTTGACACAGCTCTCTCCCGGTTTTCAAAGCCCATAGGCAGGGCTCTGTGTGTCCCAGGACACTCTGCTCTGAGCTGCCCTTTGGTGGGAGCTATGGGGGCCGGGCCGGGGGGTTAGAGGGCCGGCCCCGAGGCTCTTGGAGGCCCCTGGGTGTCCTGAAGGGAGGGCTGGCTGGTCTGCCCACGCTTGGGGACCTGGGAGGCACCCTGTGAGCAGAGGGCTATGTGCCTTTACATCCCAGTGGTGGGGCTATTCCTCTGTGTTTGGGAGCAGGGCAGGCTGGCTGGTGCTGATCCGCTATTGGTCGAATGGACCAGGGGCGTGGTTTCCGGAACCAGGAGGCGGGCCCAGGCCCACAGCTGAGCCAGGTCAAGTCAAGGAGGGGGCGGGGCCAGGTGAGCAGCTGGAGGCGGTCACGGGATCACGGGGTCGGGGCCAGGTGAACAGCCTGAAGTGGTGAGGTAAGCAGGAGAGAGGGTCGCGGGCAGGGACACGGGTGACCAGCAGAAGGGTCTGCCGGCGGCAGGGACCTAAAGAGGGGGCCCGGCGGCTTGGCCGGCCCCTTAGCTGACCTGCGGGAAGCGGTCAAGGGAAGAGTGGGTTGGGGCCAGTGTCAAAAGCTGGAGGTGGTCCAGTGGGGAAGGCCCTGGGGCCCGGTGAATGTGCCCCAGGAGCACAAAGTGATTTTCTCGGACTTGACACAGCTCTCTCCCGGTTGTCAAAGGCTCACCGTAACCCTAAAACTAAGCCTATCCCTCAACCTAACCCTCACCAGTGGCTAAGGCCTTGGGGCCCTGTGAAATCTGGACGAGGGTCTCAAGTGCCCACAAAAGCCTCACCTGCCTGAGCTTCAGACTGGATGCCAGCAAGAGGGACCCTTGTCCTCAGGGCAGGGCGTTCCAGGCGAATGGTGCGGAAAGCCGGCCCCCGGGGCTGTTCCACCAGACCAGTCAGAACCTCCGGAGGGGCCGGGGAGGTGCCCCCAGAGTGGAAAGTGATAATTTCTCGGACTTGGCACAGCTCTCTCCCGGTTGTCAAAGCCCATAGGCAGGGCTCTGGGCGTCCCAGGACACTCTGCTCTGAGCTGCCCTTTGGTGGGAGCGATGGGGTCGGGGCGGGGGGGTTAGAGGGCCGTCCCCGAGGCTCATGGAGGCCCCTGGGTGTCCTGAAGGGAGGGCTGGCTGGTCTGCGCACGCTTGGGGACCTGGGAGGCACCCTGTGAGCAGAGGGCTATGTGTCTTTACATCCCAGTGGTGGGGGCTATTCCTCTGTGTTTGGGAGCAGGGCAGACTGACTGGTGCTGCTCGCTCATTGGTCGAATGGACCAGGGGCGTGTTTTCCGGAACCAGGAGGCGGGCCCAGGCCCACAGCTGAGCCTTTAAAGTCAAGGAGGGGGCGGGGCCAGGTGAGCAGCTGGAGGCAGTCACGGGATCACGGGGGCGGGCCAGGTGAACAGCCTGAAGTGGTGAGGTAAGCAGGAGAGAGGGTCGCGGGCAGGGACACGGGTGACCAGCAGGCGGGTCTGCCAGCGGCAGGGACCTAAAGAGGGGGCCCGGCGGCTTGGCCGGCCCCTTAGCTGACCTGAGGGAAGCGGTCAAGGGAAGAGTGGGTTGGTGCCGGTGTCAAAAGCTGGAGGTGGTCCAGTGGGGAAGGCCCTGGGGCCCGGTGAAGGTGCCCCAGGAGCGCAAAGTGATTTTCTCGGACTTGACACAGCTCTCTCCCCGTTGTCCAAGGCTATCCCTTACCCTAAAACTAAGCCTATCCCTCAACCTAACCCTCACCAGTGGCTAAGGCCCTGGGGCCCTGTGAAACCTGGACGATTGTCTCAAGTGCCCACAAAAGCCTCACCTGCCTGAGCTTCAGACTGGATTCCAGCAAGAGGGACCCTTGTCCTCAGGGCAGGGCGTTCCAGGCGAATGGGGCGGAAAGCAGGCCCCCGCGGCCGGGCCACTAGACCAGTCAGAACCTCCGGAGGGGCCGGGGAGGTGCCCCCAGAGTGGAAAGTGATAATTTCTCGGACTTGACACAGCTCTCTCCCGGTTGTCAAAGCCCATAGGCAGGGCTCTGGGCGTCCCAGGACACTCTGCTCTGAGCTGCCCTTTGGTGGGAGCGATGGGGGCCGGGCCGGGGGGGTTAGAGGGCCGTCCCTGAGGCTCATGGAGGCCCCTGGGTGTCCTGAAGGGAGGGCTGGCTGGTCTGCGCACGCTTCGGGACCTGGGAGGCACCCTGTGAGCAGAGGGCTATGTGTCTTTACATCCCAGTGGTGGGGGCTATTCCTCTGTGTTTGGGAGCAGGGCAGACTGGCTGGTGCTGCTCGCTCATTGGTCGAATGGACCAGGGGCGTGGTTTCCGGAACCAGGAGGCGGGCCCAGGCCCACAGCTGAGCCTTTAAAGTCAAGGAGGGGGCGGGGCCAGGTGAGCAGCTGGAGGCGGTCACGGGATCACGGGGGCGGGGCCAGGTGAACAGCCTGAAGTGGTGAGGTAAGCAGGAGAGAGGGTTGCGGGCAGGGACACGGGTGACCAGCAGGCGGGTCTGCCGGCGGCAGGGACCTAAAGAGGGGGCCCGGCGGCTTGGCCGGCCCCTTAGCTTACCTGCGGGAAGCGGTCAGGGGAAGAGTGGGTTGGGGCCGGTGTCAAAACCTGGAGGTGGTCCAGTGGGGAAGGCCCTGGGGCCCGGTGAAGGTGCCCCAGGAGCGCAAAATGATTTTCTCGGACTTGACACAGCTCTCTCCCCGTTGTCAAAGGCTAACCCTAACCCTAAAACTAAAACTATCCCTCAACCTAACCCTCACCAGTGGCTAAGGCCTTGGGGCCCTGTGAAACCTGGACGAGGGTCTCAAGTGCCCACAAAAGCCTCACCTGCCTGAGCTTCAGACTGGATGCCAGCAAGAGGGACCCTTGTCCTCAGGGCAGGGCGTTCCAGGCGAATGGGGCGGAAAGCCGGCCCCCTGGGCCGGGCCACCAGACCAGTCAGAACCTCCGGAGGGCCGGGGAGGTGCCCCCAGAGTGGAAAGTGATAATTTCTCGGACTTGACACAGCTCTCTCCCGGTTGTCAAAGCCCATAGGCAGGGCTCTGGGCGTCCCAGGACACTCGGCTCTGAGCTGCCCTTTGGTGGGAGCGATGTGGGCCGGGGCGGGGGGGTTAGAGGGCCGGCCCCGAGGCTCATGGAGGACCCTGGGTGTCCTGAAGGGAGGGCTGCCTGGTCTGCCCACGTTTGGGGACCTGGGAGGCACCCTGTGAGCAGAGGGATATGTGCCTTTACATCCCAGTGGTGGGGGCTATTCCTCTGTGTTTGGGAGCAGGGCAGACTGGCTGGTGCTGCTCGCTCATTGGTCGAATGGACCAGGGGCGTGGTTTCCGGAACCAGGAGGCGGGCCCAGGCCCACAGCTGAGCCAGGTCAAGTCAAGGCGGGGGCGGGGCCAGGTGAGCAGCTGGAGGCGGTCACTGGATCAAGGGGGCGGGGCCAGGTGAACAGCCTGAAGTGGTGAGGTAAGCAGGAGAGAGGGTCCCGGGCAGGGACACCGGTGACCAGTAGGCGGGTCTGCCAGCGGCAGGGACCTAAAGAGGGGGCCCGGCGGCTTGGCCGGCCCCTTAGCTGACCTGCGGGAAGCGGTCAAGGGAAGAGTGGGTTGGGGCCGGTGTCAAAAGCTGGAGGTGGTCCAGTGGGGAAGGCCCTGGGGCCCGGTGAAGGTGCCCCAGGAGCGCCAAGTGATTTTCTCGGACTTGATACAGCTCTCTCCCCGTTGTCAAAGGCTAACCCTAACCCTAAAACTAAGCCTATCTCTCAACCTAACCCTCACCAGTGGCTAAGGCCCTGGGGCCCTGTGAAACCTGGACGAGGGTCTCAAGTGCCCACAAAAGCCTCACCTGCCTGAGCTTCACACTGGATGCCAGCAAGAGGAACCCTTGTCCTCAGGGCAGGGCGTTCCAGGCGAATGGGGCGGAAAGCAGGCCCCCGGGGCCGGGCCACCAGACCAGTCAGAACCTCCGGAGGGGCCGGGGAGGTGCCCCCAGAGTGGAAAGTGATGATTTCTCGGACTTGACACAGCTCTCTCCCGGTTGTCAAAGCCTATAGGCAGGGTTCTGGGCGTCCCAGGACACTCTGCTCTGAGCTGCCCTTTGTTGGGGGCGATGGGGGCCGGGGCGGGGGGGTTAGAGGGCCGGCCCCGAGGCTCCTGGAGGCCCCTGGGTGTCCTGAAGGGAGGGCTGGCTGGTCTGCCCACGCTTGGGGACCTGGGAGGCACCCTGTGAGCAGAGGGCTATGTGCCTTTACATCCCAGTGGTGGGGGCTATTCCTCTGTGTTTGGAAGCAGGGCAGACTGGCTGGTGCTGCTCGCTCATTGGTCGAATGGACCAGGGGCGTGGTTTCCGGAACCAGGAGGCGGGCCCAGGCCCACAGCTGAGCCAGGTCAAGTCAAGGCGGGGGCGGGGCCAGGTGAGCAGCTGGAGGCGGTCACGGGATCACGGGGGCGGGGCCAGGTGAACAGCCTGAAGTGGTGAGGTAAGCAGGAGAGAGGGTCGCGGGCAGGGACACGGGTGACCAGCAGGCGGGTCTGCCGGCAGCATGTACCTAAAGAGGGGGCCCGGCGGCTTGGACGGCCCCTTAGCTGACCTGCGGGAAGCGGTCAAGGGAAGAGTGGGTTGGGGCCGGTGTCAAAAGCTGGAGGTGGTACAGTGGGGAAGGCCCTGGGGCCCGGTGAAGGTGCCCCAGGAGCGCAAAGTGATTTTCTCGGACTTGACACAGCTCTCTCCCCGTTGTCAAAGGCTAACCCTAACCCTAAAACTAAGCCTATCCCTCAACCTAACCCTCACCAGTGGCTAAGGCCCTGGGGCCCTGTGAAACCTGGACGAGGGTCTCAAGTGCCCACAAAAGCCTCACCTGCCTGAGCTTCAGACTGGATGCCAGCAAGAGGGACCCTTGTCCTCAGGGCAGGGCGTTCCAGGCGAATGGGGCAGAAAGCAGGCCCCCGGGGCCGGGCCACCAGACCACTCAGAACCTCCGGAGGTGCCGGGGAGGTGCCCCTAGAGTGGAAAGTGATGATTTCTCGGACTTGGCACAGCTCTCTCCCGGTTTTCAAAGCCCATAGGCAGGGCTCTTGGCGTCCCGGGACACTCTGCTCTGAGCTGCCCTTTGGTGGGAGCGATGGGGGCCGGGGCAGGGGGGTTAGAGGGCCGGCCCCGAGGCTCATGGAGGCCCCTGGGTGTCCTGAAGGGAGGGCTGGCTGGTCTGCCCACGCTTGGGGACCTGGGAGGCACCCTGTGAGCAGAGGGCTATATGCCTTTACCTCCCAGTGGTGGGGGCTATTCCTTTGTGTTTGGGAGCAGGGCAGACTGGCTGGTGCTGCTCGCTCATTGGTCGTATGGACCAGGGGCGTGGTTTCCGGAACCAGGAGGCGGGCCCAGGCCCACAGCTGAGCCAGGTCAAGTCAAGGAGGGGGCGGGGCCAGGTGAGCAGCTGGAGGTGGTCACGGGATCAAGGGGGCAGGGCCAGGTGAACAGCCTGAAGTGTTTAGGTAAGCAGAAGAGAGTGTCGCGGGCAGGGACACGGGTGAGCAGCAGGCGGGCCTGCCGGCGGCAGGGACCTAAAGAGGGGGCCCGGCGGCTTGGCCTGCCCCTTAGCTGACCTGCGGGAAGCGGTCAAGGGAAGAGTGGGTTGGGGCCGGTGTCAAAAGCTGGAGGAGGTCCAGTGGGGAAGGCCCTGGGGCCCGGTGAAGGTGCCCCAGGAGCGCAAAGTGATTTTCTCGGACTTGACACAGCTCTCTCTCCGTTGTCAAAGGCTCACCCTAAACCTAAAACTAAGCCTATACCTCAACCTAACCCTCACCAGTGGCTAAGGCCCTGGGGCCCTGTGAAACCTGGACGATTGTCTCAAGTGCCCACAAAAGCCTTACCTGCCTGAGCTTCAGACTGGATGCCAGCAAGAGGGACCCTTGTCCTCAGGGCAGGGCGTTCCAGGCGAATGGGGCGAAAAGCAGGCCCCCGGGGGCCGGGCCACCAGACCAGTCAGAACCTCCGGAGGTGCTGGGGAGGTGCCCCTAGAGTGGAAAGTGATGATTTTTCGGACTTGACACAGCTCTCTCCCGGTTTTCAAAGCCCATAGGAAGGGCTCTGGGCGTCCCAGGACAATCTGCTGTGAGCTGCCCTTTGGTGGGAGGGATGGGGGCCGGGGCGGGGGGGTTAGAGGGCCGGCCCCGAGGCTCATGGAGGCCCCTGGGTGTCCTGAAGGGAGGGCTGGCTGGTCTGCCCACGCTTGGGGCCTGGGAGGCACCCTGTGAGCAGAGGGCTATGTGCCTTTACCTCCCAGTGGTGGGGGCTATTCCTCTGTGTTTGGGAGCAGGGCAGACAGGCTGGTGCTGCTCGCTCATTGGTCGAATGGACCAGGGGCGTGGTTTCCAGAACCAGGAGGCGGGCCCAGGCCCACAGCTGAGCCAGGTCAAGTCAAGGCGGGGGCGGGGCCAGGTGAGCAGCTGGAGGCGGTCACGGGATCAAGGGGGCGGGGCCAGGTGAACAGGCTGAAGAGGTGAGGTAAGCAGGAGAGAGGGTCGCGGGCAGGGACACGGGTGACCAGCAGGCGGGTCTGCTGGCGGCAGGGACCTAAAGAGGGGTCCCGGCGGCTTGGCCGGCCCCTTAGCTGACCTGCGGGAAGCGGTCAAGGGAAGAGTGGGTTGGGGCCAGTGTCAAAAGCTGGAGGTGGTCCAGTGGGGAAGGCCCTGGGGCCCGGTGAAGGTGCCCCAGGAGCGCAAAGTGATTTTCTCGGACTTGACACAGCTCTCTCCCCATTGTCAAAGGCTCACCCTAACCCTAAAACTAAGCCTATCCCTCAACCTAACCCTCACCAGTGGCTAAGGCCCTGGGGCCCTGTGAAACCTGGACGAGGGTCTCAAGTGCCCACAAAAGCCTCACCTGCCTGAGCTTCAGACTGGATGCCAGCAAGAGGGACCCTTGTCCTCAGGGCAGGGCGTTCCAGGCGAATGGGGCAGAAAGCAGGCCCCCGGGGCCGGGCCACCAGACCACTCAGAACCTCCGGAGGTGCCGGGGAGGTGCCCCTAGAGTGGAAAGTGATGATTTCTCGGACTTGGCACAGCTCTCTCCCGGTTTTCAAAGCCCATAGGCAGGGCTCTGGGCGTCCCGGGACACTCTGCTCTGAGCTGCCCTTTGGTGGGAGGGATGGGGGCCGGGGCAGGGGGGTTAGAGGGCCGGCCCCGAGGCTCATGGAGGCCCCTGGGTGTCCTGAAGGGAGGGCTGGCTGGTCTGCCCACGCTTGGGGACCTGGGAGGCACCCTGTGAGCAGAGGGCTATGTGCCTTTACCTCCCAGTGGTGGGGGCTATTCCTTTGTGTTTGGGAGCAGGGCAGACTGGCTGGTGCTGCTCGCTCATTGGTCGAATGGACCAGGGGCGTGGTTTCCGGAACCAGGAGGCGGGCCCAGGCCCACAGCTGAGCCAGGTCAAGTCAAGGCGGGGGCGGGGCCAGGTGAGCAGCTGGAGGCGGTCACGGGATCAAGGGGGCGGGGCCAGGTGAACAGCCTGAAGTGGTTAGGTAAGCAGAAGAGAGGGTGGCAGGCAGGGACACGGGTGACCAGCAGGCGGGTCTGCCGGCGGCAGGGACCTAAAGAGGGGGCCCGGCGGCTTGGCCGGCCCCTTAGCTGACCTGGGGGAAGTGGTCAAGGGAAGAGTGGGTTGGGGCCGGTGTCAAAAGCTGGAGGAGGTCCAGTGGGGAAGGCCCTGGGGCCCGGTGAAGGTGCCCCAGGAGCGCAAAGTGATTTTCTCGGACTTGACACAGCTCTCTCCCCGTTGTCAAAGGCTAACCCTAACCCTAAAACTAAGCCTATCCCTCAACCTAACCCTCACCAGTGGCTAAGGCCCTGGGGCCCTGTGAAACCTGGACGAGGGTCTCAAGTGCCCACAAAAGCCTCACCTGCCTGAGCTTCAGACTGGATGCCAGCAAGAGGGACCCTTGTCCTCAGGGCAGGGCGTTCCAGGCGAATGGGGCAGAAAGCAGGCCCCCGGGGCCGGGCCACCAGACCACTCAGAACCTCCGGAGGTGCCGGGGAGGTGCCCCTAGAGTGGAAAGTGATGATTTCTCGGACTTGGCACAGCTCTCTCCCGGTTTTCAAAGCCCATAGGCAGGGCTCTTGGCGTCCCGGGACACTCTGCTCTGAGCTGCCCTTTGGTGGGAGCGATGGGGGCCGGGGCAGGGGGGTTAGAGGGCCGGCCCCGAGGCTCATGGAGGCCCCTGGGTGTCCTGAAGGGAGGGCTGGCTGGTCTGCCCACGCTTGGGGACCTGGGAGGCACCCTGTGAGCAGAGGGCTATATGCCTTTACCTCCCAGTGGTGGGGGCTATTCCTTTGTGTTTGGGAGCAGGGCAGACTGGCTGGTGCTGCTCGCTCATTGGTCGTATGGACCAGGGGCTTGGTTTCCGGAACCAGGAGGCGGGCCCAGGCCCACAGCTGAGCCAGGTCAAGTCAAGGAGGGGGCGGGGCCAGGTGAGCAGCTGGAGGCGGTCACGGGATCAAGGGGGCAGGGCCAGGTGAACAGCCTGAAGTGTTTAGGTAAGCAGAAGAGAGGGTCGCGGGCAGGGACACGGGTGAGCAGCAGGCGGGTCTGCCGGCGGCAGGGACCTAAAGAGGGGGCCCGGCGGCTTGGCCTGCCCCTTAGCTGACCTGCGGGAAGCGGTCAAGGGAAGAGTGGGTTGGGGCCGGTGTCAAAAGCTGGAGGAGGTCCAGTGGGGAAGGCCCTGGGGCCCGGTGAAGGTGCCCCAGGAGCGCAAAGTGATTTTCTCGGACTTGACACAGCTCTCTCTCCGTTGTCAAAGGCTCACCCTAAACCTAAAACTAAGCCTATACCTCAACCTAACCCTCACCAGTGGCTAAGGCCCTGGGGCCCTGTGAAACCTGGACGATTGTCTCAAGTGCCCACAAAAGCCTTACCTGCCTGAGCTTCAGACTGGATGCCAGCAATAGGGACCCTTGTCCTCAGGGCAGGGCGTTCCAGGCGAATGGGGCGGAAAGCAGGCCCCCGGGGGCCGGGCCACCAGACCAGTCAGAACCTCCGGAGGTGCTGGGGAGGTGCCCCTAGAGTGGAAAGTGATGATTTTTCGGACTTGACACAGCTCTCTCCCGGTTTTCAAAGCCCATAGGAAGGGCTCTGGGCGTCCCAGGACAATCTGCTGTGAGCTGCCCTTTGGTGGGAGGGATGGGGGCCGGGGCGGGGGGGTTAGAGGGCCGGCCCCGAGGCTCATGGAGGCCCCTGGGTGTCCTGAAGGGAGGGCTGGCTGGTCTGCCCACGCTTGGGGCCTGGGAGGCACCCTGTGAGCAGAGGGCTATGTGCCTTTACCTCCCAGTGGTGGGGGCTATTCCTCTGTGTTTGGGAGCAGGGCAGACAGGCTGGTGCTGCTCGCTCATTGGTCGAATGGACCAGGGGCGTGGTTTCCAGAACCAGGAGGCGGGCCCAGGCCCACAGCTGAGCCAGGTCAAGTCAAGGCGGGGGCGGGGCCAGGTGAGCAGCTGGAGGCGGTCACGGGATCAAGGGGGCGGGGCCAGGTGAACAGCCTGAAGTGGTTAGGTAAGCAGAAGAGAGGTTGGCGGGCAGGGACACGGGTGACCAGCAGGCGGGTCTGCCGGCGGCAGGGACCTAAAGAGGGGGCCCGGCGGCTTGGCCGGCCCCTTAGCTGACCTGCGGGAAGCGGTCAAGGGAAGAGTGGGTTGGGGCCGGTGTCAAAAGCTGGAGGTGGTCCAGTGGGGAAGGCCCTGGGGCCCGGTTGAAGGTGCCCCAGGAGCGCAAAGTGATTTTCTCGGACTTGACACAGCTCTCTCCCCGTTGTCAAAGGCTCACCCTCAACCTAAAACTAAGCCTATACCTCAACCGAACCCTCACCAGTGGCTAAGGCTCTGGGGCCCTGTGAAACCTGGGCGAGGGTCTCAAGTGCCCACAAAAGCCTCACCTGCCTGAGCTTCAGACTGGATGCCAGCAAGAGGGACCCTTGTCCTCAGGGCAGGGCGTTCCAGGCGAATGGGGCAGAAAGCAGGCCCCGGGGCGGGGCCACCAGACCAGTCAGAACCTCCGGAGGGGCCGGGGAGGTGCCCCCAGAGTGGAAAGTGATAATTTCTCGGACTTGACACAGCTCTCTCCCGGTTGTCAAAGCCCATAGGCAGGGCTCTGGGCGTCCCAGGACACTCTCCTCTGAGCTGCCCTTTGGTGGGAGCGGTGGGGGCCGGGGCGGGGGGGTTAGAGGGCCGGCCCCGAGGCTCATGGAGGACCCTGGGTGTCCTGAAGGGATGGCTGGCTGGTCTGCCCACGCTTGGGTACCTGGGAGGCACCCTGTGAGCAGAGGGCTATGTGCCTTTACATCCCAGTGGTGGGGGCTATTCCTCTGTGTTTGGGAGCAGGGCAGACAGGCTGGTGCTGCTCGCTCATTGGTCGAATGGACCAGGGGCGTGGTTTCCAGAACCAGGAGGCGGGCCCAGGCCCACAGCTGAGCCAGGTCAAGTCAAGGCGGGGGCGGGGCCAGGTGAGCAGCTGGAGGCGGTCACGGGATCAAGGGGGCGGGGCCAGGTGAACAGGCTGAAGAGGTGAGGTAAGCAGGAGAGAGGGTCGCGGGCAGGGACACGGGTGACCAGCAGGCGGGTCTGCTGGCGGCAGGGACCTAAAGAGGGGGCCCGGCGGCTTGGCCGGCCCCTTAGCTGACCTGCGGGAAGCGGTCAAGGGAAGAGTGGGTTGGGGCCAGTGTCAAAAGCTGGAGGTGGTCCAGTGGGGAAGGCCCTGGGGCCCGGTGAAGGTGCCCCAGGAGCGCAAAGTGATTTTCTCGGACTTGACACAGCTCTCTCCCCATTGTCAAAGGCTCACCCTAACCCTAAAACTAAGCCTATCCCTCAACCTAACCCTCACCAGTGGCTAAGGCCCTGGGGCCCTGTGAAACCTGGACGAGGGTCTCAAGTGCCCACAAAAGCCTCACCTGCCTGAGCTTCAGACTGGATGCCAGCAAGAGGGACCCTTGTCCTCAGGGCAGGGCGTTCCAGGCGAATGGGGCAGAAAGCAGGCCCCCGGGGCCGGGCCACCAGACCACTCAGAACCTCCGGAGGTGCCGGGGAGGTGCCCCTAGAGTGGAAAGTGATGATTTCTCGGACTTGACACAGCTCTCTCCCGGTTTTCAAAGCCCATAGGCAGGGCTCTGGGCGTCCCAGGACACTCTGCTCTGAGCTGCCCTTTGGTGGGAGCGATGGGGGCCGGGGCGGGGGGGTTAGAGGGCCGGCCCCGAGGCTCATGGAGGCCCCGGGGTGTCCTGAAGGGATGGCTGGCTGGTCTGCCCACGCTTGGGGACCTGGGAGGCACCCTGTGAGCAGAGGGCTATGTGCCTTTACATCCCAGTGGTGGGGCTATTCCTCTGTGTTTGGGAGCAGGGCAGGCTGGCTGGTGCTGATCGCTTATTGGTCGAATGGACCAGGGGCGTGGTTTCTGGAACCAGGAGGCGGGCCCAGGCCCACAGCTGAGCCAGGTCAAGTCAAGGAGGGGGCGGGGCCAGGTGAGCAGCTGGAGGCGGTCACGGGAACACGGGGGCGGGGCCAGGAGAACAGCCTGAAGTGGTGAGGTAAGCAGGAGAGAGGGTCGCGGGCAGGGACACGGGTGACCAGCAGGCGGGTCTACCAGCGGCAGGGACCTAAAGAGGGGGCCCGGCGGCTTGGCCGGCCACTTAGCTGACCTGTGGGAAGCGGTCAAGGGAAGAGTGGGTTGGTGCCGGTGTCAAAAGCTGGAGGTGGTCCAGTGGTGAAGGCCCTGGGGACCCGTGAAGGTGCTCCAGGAGCACAAAGTGATATCCTCGGACTTGACACAGCTCTCTCCCCGTTGTCAAAGGCTAAACCTAACCCTAAAACTAATCCTATCACTCAACCTAACCCTCACCAGTGGCTAAGGCCCTGGGGCCCTGTGAAACCTGGACGAGGGTCTCAAGTACCCACAAAAGCCTCACCTGCCTGAGCTTCAGACTGGATGCCAGCAAGAGGGACCCTTGTCCTCAGGGCAGGGCGTTCCAGGGGAATGGGGCGGAAAGCAGGCCCCCGGGGCCGGGCCACCAGACCAGTCAGAACCTCCGGAGGGGCCGGGGAGGTGCCTCCAGAGTGGAAAATGATAATTTCTCGGACTTGACACAGCTCTCTCCTGGTTGTCAAAGCCCATAGGCAGGGCTCTGGGCGTCCCAGGACACTCTGCTCTGAGCTGCCCTTTGGTGGGAGCGATGGGGGCCGGGGCCGGGGGGTTAGAGGGCCGACCCCGAGGCTCATGGAGGCCCCTGGGTGTCCTGAAGGGAGGGCTGGCTGGTCTGCCCAAGCTTGGGGACCTGGGAGGCACCCTGTGAGCAGAGGGCTATGTGCCTTTACATCCCAGTGGTGGGGGCTATTCCTCTGTGTTTGGGAGCAGGGCAGACTGGCTGGTGCTGCTCGCTCATTGGTCGAATGGACCAGGGGCGTGGTTTCCGGAACCAGGAGGCGGGCCCAGGCCCACAGCTGAGCCTGGTCAAGTCAAGGCGGGGGCGGGGCCAGGTGAGCAGCTGGAGACGGTCACGGGATCAAGGGGGCGGGGCCAGGTGAACAGCCTGAAGTGGTGAGGTAAGCAGGAGAGAGGGTCTCGGGCAGGGACACGGGTGACCAGCAGGCGGGTCTGCCGGCGGCAGGGACCTAAAGAGGGGGCCCGGCGGCTTGGCCGGCCCCTTAGCTGACCTGCGGGAAGCGGTCAAGGGAAGAGTGGGTTGGTGCCGGTGTCAAAAGCTGGAGGTGGTCCAGTGGGGAAGGCCCTGGGGCCCGGTGAAGGTGCCCCAGGAGCGCAAAGTGATTTTCTCGGACTTGACACAGCTCTCTCCCCGTTGTCCAAGGCTATCCCTTACCCTAAAACTAAGCCTATCCCTCAACCTAACCCTCACCAGTGGCTAAGGCCCTGGGGCCCTGTGAAACCTGGACGATTGTCTCAAGTGCCCACAAAAGCCTCACCTGCCTGAGCTTCAGACTGGATTCCAGCAAGAGCGACCCTTGTCCTCAGGGCAGGGCGTTCCAGGCGAATGGGGCGGAAAGCAGGCCCCCGCGGCCGGGCCACTAGACCAGTCAGAACCTCCGGAGGGGCCGGGGAGGTGCCCCCAGAGTGGAAAGTGATAATTTCTCGGACTTGACACAGCTCTCTCCCGGTTGTCAAAGCCCATAGGCAGGGCTCTGGGCGTCCCAGGACACTCTGCTCTGAGCTTCCCTTTGGTGGGAGCGATGGGGGCCGGGCCGGGGGGGTTAGAGGGCCGGCCCCGAGGCTCTTGGAGGCCCCTGGGTGTCCTGAAGGGAGGGCTGGCTGGTCTGCCCACGCTTGGGGACCTGGGAGGCACCCTGTGAGCAGAGGGCTATGTGCCTTTACATCCCAGTGGTGGGGCTATTCCTCTGTGTTTGGGAGCAGGGCAGGCTGGCTGGTGCTGATCGCTTATTGGTCGAATGGACCAGGGGCGTGGTTTCTGGAACCAGGAGGCGGGCCCAGGCCCACAGCTGAGCCAGGTCAAGTCAAGGAGGGGGCGGGGCCAGGTGAGCAGCTGGAGGCGGTCACGGGATCACGGGGGCGGGGCCAGGAGAACAGCCTGAAGTGGTGAGGTAAGCAGGAGAGAGGGTCGCGGGCAGGGACACGGGTGACCAGCAGGCGGGTCTGCCAGCGGCAGGGACCTAAAGAGGGGGCCCGGCGGCTTGGCCGGCCACTTAGCTGACCTGTGGGAAGCGGTCAAGGGAAGAGTGGGTTGGGGCCGGTGTCAAAAGCTGGAGGTGGTCCAGTGGTGAAGGCCCTGGGGCCCGGTGAAGGTGCTCCAGGAGCGCAAAGTGATATCCTCGGACTTGACACAGCTCTCTCCCCGTTGTCAAAGGCTAAACCTAACCCTAAAACTAATCCTATCACTCAACCTAACCCTCACCAGTGGCTAAGGCCCTGGGGCCCTGTGAAACCTGGACTTGGGTCTCAAGTGCCCACAAAAGCCTCACCTGCCTGAGCTTCACACTGGATGCCAGCAAGAGGAACCCTTGTCCTCAGGGCAGGGCGTTCCAGGCGAATGGGGCGGAAAGCAGGACCCCGGGGCCGGGCCACCAGACCAGTCAGAACCTCCGGAGGGGCCGGGGAGGTGCCCCCAGAGTGGAAAGTGATGATTTCTCGGACTTGACACAGCTCTCTCCCGGTTGTCAAAGCCCATAGGCAGGGCTCTGTGTGTCCCAGGACACTCTGCTCTGAGCTGCCCTTTGGTGGGAGCTATGGGGGCCGGGCCGGGGGGGTTAGAGGGCCGGCCCCGAGGCTCTTGGAGGCCCCTGGGTGTCCTGAAGGGAGGGCTGGCTGGTCTGCCCACGCTTGGGGACCTGGGAGGCACCCTGTGAGCAGAGGGCTATGTGCCTTTACATCCCAGTGGTGGGGCTATTCCTCTGTGTTTGGGAGCAGGGCAGGCTGGATGGTGCTGATCGCTTATTGGTCGAATGGACCAGGGGCGTGGTTTCCGGAACCAGGAGGCGGGCCCAGGCCCACAGCTGAGCCAGGTCAAGTCAAGGCGGGGGCGGGGCCAGGTGAGCAGCTGGAGGCCGTCACGGGATCACAGGGGCGGGGCCAGGTGAACAGCCTGAAGTGGTTAGGTAAGCAGAAGAGAGGGTCGCGGGCAGGGACACGGGTGAGCAGCAGGCGGGTCTGCCGGCGGCAGGGACCTAAAGAGGGGGCCCAGCGGCTTGGCCGGCCCCTTAGCTGACCTGCGGGAAGCGGTCAAGGGAAGAGTGGGTTGGGGCCGGTGTCAAAAGCTGGAGGTGGTACAGTGGGGAAGGCCCTGGGGCCCGGTGAAGGTGCCCCAGGAGCGCAAAGTGATTTTCTCGGACTTGACACAGCTCTCTCCCCGTTGTCAAAGGCTAACCCTAACCCTAAAACTAAGCCTATCCCTCAACCTAACCCTCACCAGTGGCTAAGGCCCTGGGGCCCTGTGAAACCTGGACCAGGGTCTCAAGTGCCCACAAAAGCCTCACCTGCCTGAGCTTCAGACTGGATGCCAGCAAGAGGGACCCTTGTCCTCAGGGCAGGGCGTTCCAGGCGAATGGGGCAGAAAGCAGGCCCCCGGGGCCGGGCCACCAGACCACTCAGAACCTCCGGAGGTGCCGGGGAGGTGCCCCTAGAGTGGAAAGTGATGATTTCTCGGACTTGACACAGCTCTCTCCCGGTTTTCAAAGCCCATAGGCAGGGCTCTGGGCGTCCCGGGACACTCTGCTCTGAGCTGCCCTTTGGTGGGAGCGATGGGGGCCGGGGCAGGGGGGATAGAGGGCCGGCCCCGAGGCTCATGGAGGCCCCTGGGTGTCCTGAAGGGAGGGCTGGCTGGTCTGCCCACGCTTGGGGACCTGGGAGGCACCCTGTGAGCAGAGGGCTATGTGCCTTTACATCCCAGTGGTGGGGCTATTCCTCTGTGTTTGGGAGCAGGGCAGGCTGGCTGGTGCTGATTGCTTATTGGTCGAATGGACCAGGGGAGTGGTTTCTGGAACCAGGAGGCGGGCCCAGGCCCACAGCTGAGCCAGGTCAAGTCAAGGAGGGGGCGGGGCCAGGTGAGCAGCTGGAGGCGGTCACGGGATCACGGGGGCGGGGCCAGGAGAACAGCCTGAAGTGGTGAGGTAAGCAGGAGAGAGGGTCGTGGGCAGGGACACCGGTTACCAGCAGGCGGGTCTGCCAGCGGCAGGGACCTAAAGAGGGGGCCCGGCGGCTTGGCCGGCCACTTAGCTGACCTGTGGGAAGCGGTCAAGGGAAGAGTGGGTTGGGGCCGGTGTCAAAAGCTGGAGGTGGTCCAGTGGTGAAGGCCCTGGGGCCCGGTGAAGGTGCTCCAGGAGCGCAAAGTGATATCCTCGGACTTGACACAGCTCTCTCCCCGTTGTCAAAGGCTAAACCTAACCCTAAAACTAATCCTATCACTCAACCTAACCCTCACCAGTGGCTAAGGCCCTGGGGCCCTGTGAAACCTGGACGAGGGTCTCAAGTACCCACAAAAGCCTCACCTGCCTGAGCTTCAGACTGGATGCCAGCAAGAGGGACCCTTGTCCTCAGGGCAGGGCATTCCAGGGGAATGGGGCGGAAAGCAGGCCCCCGGGGCCGGGCCACCAGACCAGTCAGAACCTCCGGAGGGGCCGGGGAGGTGCCCCCAGAGTGGAAAATGATAATTTCTCAGACTTGACACAGCTCTCTCCTGGTTGTCAAAGCCCATAGGCAGGGCTCTGGGCGTCCCAGGACACTCTGCTCTGAGCTGCCCTTTGGTGGGAGCCATGGGGGCCGGGGCCGGGGGGTTAGAGGGCCGACCCCGAGGCTCATGGAGGCCCCTGGGTGTCCTGAAGGGAGGGCTGGCTGGTCTGCCCATGCTTGGGGACCTGGGAGGCACCCTGTGAGCAGAGGGCTATGTGCCTTTACATCCCAGTGGTGGGGGCTATTCCTCTGTGTTTGGGAGCAGGGCAGACTGGCTGGTGCTGCTCGCTCATTGGTCGAATGGACCAGCGGCGTGGTTTCCGGAACCAGGAGGCGGGCCCAGGCCCACAGCTGAGCCAGGTCAAGTCAAGGCGGGGCGGTTCCAGGTGAGCAGCTGGAGGCGGTCACGGGATCACGGGGGCGGGGCCAGGTGAACAGCCTGAAGTGGTGAGGTAAGCATTAGAGAGGGTCGCGGGCAGGGACACGGGTGACCAGCAGGCGGGTCTGCCAGCAGCATGTACCTAAAGAGGGGGCCCGGCGGCTTGGACGGCCCCTTAGCTGACCTGCGGGAAGCGGTCAAGGGAAGAGTGGGTTGGGGCCGGTGTCAAAAGCTGGAGGTGGTACAGTGGGGAAGGCCCTGGGGCCCAGTGAAGGTGCCCCAGGAGCGCAAAGTGATTTTCTCGGACTTGACACAGCTCTCTCCCCGTTGTCAAAGGCTAACACTAACCCTAAAACTAAGCCTATCCCTCAACCTAACCCTCACCAGTGGCTAAGGCCCTGGGGCCCTGTGAAACCTGGACGAGGGTCTCAAGTGCCCACAAAAGCCTCACCTGCCTGAGCTTCAGACTGGATGCCAGCAAGAGGGACCCTTGTCCTCAGGGCAGGGCGTTCCAGGCGAATGGGGCAGAAAGCAGGCCCCCGGGGCCGGGCCACCAGACCACTCAGAACCTCCGGAGGTGCCGGGGAGGTGCCCCTAGAGTGGAAAGTGATGATTTCTCGGACTTGACACAGCTCTCTCCCGGTTTTCAAAGCCCATAGGCAGGGCTCTGCGTGTCCCGGGACACTCTGCTCTGAGCTGCCCTTTGGTGGGAGCGATGGGGGCCGGGGCAGGGGGGATAGAGGGCCGGCCCCGAGGCTCATGGAGGCCCCTGGGTGTCCTGAAGGGAGGGCTGGCTGGTCTGCCCACGCTTGGGGACCTGGGAGGCACCCTGTGAGCAGAGGGCTATGTGCCTTTACCTCCCAGTGGTGGGGGCTATTCCTTTGTGTTTGGGAGCAGGGCAGACTGGCTGGTGCTGCTCGCTCATTGGTCGAATGGACCAGGGGCGTGGTTTCCGGAACCAGGAGGCGGGCCCAGGCCCACAGCTGAGCCAGGTCAAGTCAAGGCGGGGGCGGGGCCAGGTGAGCAGCTGGAGGCGGTCACGGGATCAAGGGGGCAGGGCCAGGTGAACAGCCTGAAGTGGTTAGGTAAGCAGAAGAGAGGGTCGCGGGCAGGGACACGGGTGAGCAGCAGGCGGGTCTGCCGGCGGCAGGGACCTAAAGAGGGGGCCCGGCGGCTTGGCCGGCCCCTTAGCTGACCTGCGGGAAGCGGTCAAGGGAAGAGTGGGTTGGGGCCGGTGTCAAAAGCTGGAGGAGGTCCAGTGGGGAAGGCCCTGGGGCCCGGTGAAGGTGCCAAGGAGCGCAAAGTGATTTTCTCGTTTTTGACACAGCTCTCTCCCCGTTGTCAAAGGCTCACCCTAAACGTAAAACTAAGCCTATACCTCAACCTAACCCTCACCAGTGGCTAAGGCCCTGGGGCCCTGTGAAACCTGGACGATTGTCTCAAGTGCCCACAAAAGCCTCACCTGCCTGAGCTTCAGACTGGATGCCAGCAAGAGGGACCCTTGTCCTCAGGGCAGGGCGTTCCAGGCGAATGGGGCGGAAAGCAGGCCCCCGGGGGCCGGGCCACCAGAACAGTCAGAACCTCCGGAGGTGCCGGGGAGGTGCCCCTAGAGTGGAAAGTGATGATTTTTCGGACTTGACACAGCTCTCTCCCGGTTTTCAAAGCCCATAGGCAGGGCTCTGGGCGTCCCAGGACACTCTGCTCTGAGCTGCCCTTTGATGGGAGCGATGGGGGCCGGGGCGGGGGGGTTAGAGGGCCGGCCCCGAGGCTCATGGAGGCCCCGGGGTGTCCTGAAGGGATGGCTGGCTGGTCTGCCCACGCTTGGGGACCTGGGAGGCACCCTGTGAGCAGAGTGCTATGTGCCTTTACATCCCAGTGGTGGGGCTATTCCTCTGTGTTTGGGAGCAGGGCAGGCTGGCTGGTGCTGATCGCTTATTGGTCGAATGGACCAGGGGCGTGGTTTCTGGAACCAGGAGGCGGGCCCAGGCCCACAGCTGAGCCAGGTCAAGTCAAGGAGGGGGCGGGGCCAGGTGAGCAGCTGGAGGCGGTCACGGGATCACGGGGGCGGGGCCAGGAGAACAGCCTGAAGTGGTGAGGTAAGCAGGAGAGAGGGTCGCGGGCAGGGACACGGGTGACCAGCAGGCGGGTCTACCAGCGGCAGGGACCTAAAGAGGGGGCCCGGCGGCTTGGCCGGCCACTTAGCTGACCTGTGGGAAGCGGTCAAGGGAAGAGTGGTTTGGGGCCTGTGTCAAAAGCTAGAGGTCGTCCAGTGGTGAAGGCCCTGGGGCCCCGTGAAGGTGCTCCAGGAGCGCAAAGTGATATCCTCGGACTTGACACAGCTCTCTCCCCGTTGTCAAAGGCTAAACCTAACCCTAAAACTAATCCTATCACTCAACCTAACCCTCACCAGTGGCTAAGGCCCTGGGGCCCTGTGAAACCTGGACGAGGGTCTCAAGTACCCACAAAAGCCTCACCTGCCTGAGCTTCAGACTGGATGCCAGCAAGAGGGACCCTTGTCCTCAGGGCAGGGCGTTCCAGGGGAATGGGGCGGAAAGCAGGCCCCCGGTGCCGGGCCACCAGACCAGTCATAACCTCCGGAGGGGCCGGGGAGGTGCTCCCAGAGTGGAAAATGATAATTTCTCGGACTTGACACCGCTCTCTCCTGGTTGTCAAAGCCCATAGGCAGGGCTCTGGGCGTCCCAGGACACTCTGCTCTGAGCTGCCCTTTGGTGGGAGCGATGGGGGCCGGGGCCGGGGGGTTAGAGGGCCGACCCCGAGGCTCATGGAGGCCCCTGGGTGTCCTGAAGGGAGGGCTGGCTGGTCTGCCCAAGCTTGGGGACCTGGGAGGCACCCTGTGAGCAGAGGGCTATGTGCCTTTACATCCCAGTGGTGGGGGCTATTCCTCTGTGTTTGGGAGCAGGGCAGACTGGCTGGTGCTGCTCGCTCATTGGTCGAATGGACCAGGGGCGTGGTTTCCGGAACCAGGAGGCGGGCCCAGGCCCACAGCTGAGCCATATAAAGTCAAGGCGGGGGCGGGGCCAGGTGAGCAGCTGGAGGCGGTCACGGGATCACGGGGGCGGGGCCAGGTGAACAGCCTGAAGTGGTGAGGTAAGCAGGAGAGAGGGTCGCGGGCAGGGACACGGGTGACCAGCAGGCGGGTCTGCCAGCGGCAGGGACCTAAAGAGGGGGCCCGGCGGCTTTGCCGGCCCCTTAGCTGACCTGCGGGAAGGGGTCAAGGGAAGAGTGGGTTGGGACCGGTGTCAAAAGCTGGAGGTGGTCCCGTGGGGAAGGCCCTGGGGCCCGGTGAAGGTGCCCCAGGAGCGCAAAGTGATTTTCTCGGACTTGACACAGCTCTCTCCCCGTTGTCAAAGGCTAACCCTAACCCTAAAACTAAGCCTATCCCTCAACCTAACCCTCACCAGTGGCTAAGGCCCGGGGGACCTGTGAAACCTGGACGAGGGTCTCAAGTGCCCACAAAAGCCTCACCTGCCTGAGCTTCAGACTGGATTCCAGCAAGAGGGACCCTTGTCCTCAGGGCAGGGCGTTCCAGGCGAATGGGGCGGAAAGCAGGCCCCCGCGGCCGGGCCACTAGACCAGTCAGAACCTCCGGAGGGGCCGGGGAGGTGCCCCCAGAGTGGAAAGTGATAATTTCTCGGACTTGACACAGCTCTCTCCCGGTTTTCAAAGCCCATAGGCAGGGCTCTGTGTGTCCCAGGACACTCTGCTCTGAGCTGCCCTTTGGTGGGAGCTATGGGGGCCGGGCCGGGGGGGTTAGAGGGCCGGCCCCGAGGCTCTTGGAGGCCCCTGGGTGTCCTGAAGGGAGGGCTGGCTGGTCTGCCCACGCTTGGGGACCTGGGAGGCACCCTGTGAGCAGAGGGCTATGTGCCTTTACATCCCAGTGGTGGGGCTATTCCTCTGTGTTTGGGAGCAGGGCAGGCTGGCTGGTGCTGATCGCTATTGGTCGAATGGACCAGGGGCGTGGTTTCCGGAACCAGGAGGCGGGCCCAGGCCCACAGCTGAGCCAGGTCAAGTCAAGGAGGGGGCGGGGCCAGGTGAGCAGCTGGAGGCGGTCACGGGATCACGGGGTCGGGGCCAGGTGAACAGCCTGAAGTGGTGAGGTAAGCAGGAGAGAGGGTCGCGGGCAGGGACACGGGTGACCAGCAGAAGGGTCTGCCGGCGGCAGGGACCTAAAGAGGGGGCCCGGCGGCTTGGCCGGCCCCTTAGCTGACCTGCGGGAAGCGGTCAAGGGAAGAGTGGGTTGGGGCCAGTGTCAAAAGCTGGAGGTGGTCCAGTGGGGAAGGCCCTGGGGCCCGGTGAATGTGCCCCAGGAGCACAAAGTGATTTTCTCGGACTTGACACAGCTCTCTCCCGGTTGTCAAAGGCTCACCGTAACCCTAAAACTAAGCCTATCCCTCAACCTAACCCTCACCAGTGGCTAAGGCCTTGGGGCCCTGTGAAATCTGGACGAGGGTCTCAAGTGCCCACAAAAGCCTCACCTGCCTGAGCTTCAGACTGGATGCCAGCAAGAGGGACCCTTGTCCTCAGGGCAGGGCGTTCCAGGCGAATGGTGCGGAAAGCCGGCCCCCGGGGCTGTTCCACCAGACCAGTCAGAACCTCCGGAGGGGCCGGGGAGGTGCCCCCAGAGTGGAAAGTGATAATTTCTCGGACTTGGCACAGCTCTCTCCCGGTTGTCAAAGCCCATAGGCAGGGCTCTGGGCGTCCCAGGACACTCTGCTCTGAGCTGCCCTTTGGTGGGAGCGATGGGGTCGGGGCGGGGGGGTTAGAGGGCCGTCCCCGAGGCTCATGGAGGCCCCTGGGTGTCCTGAAGGGAGGGCTGGCTGGTCTGCGCACGCTTGGGGACCTGGGAGGCACCCTGTGAGCAGAGGGCTATGTGTCTTTACATCCCAGTGGTGGGGGCTATTCCTCTGTGTTTGGGAGCAGGGCAGACTGACTGGTGCTGCTCGCTCATTGGTCGAATGGACCAGGGGCGTGGTTTCCGGAACCAGGAGGCGGGCCCAGGCCCACAGCTGAGCCTTTAAAGTCAAGGAGGGGGCGGGGCCAGGTGAGCAGCTGGAGGCAGTCACGGGATCACGGGGGCGGGCCAGGTGAACAGCCTGAAGTGGTGAGGTAAGCAGGAGAGAGGGTCGCGGGCAGGGACACGGGTGACCAGCAGGCGGGTCTGCCAGCGGCAGGGACCTAAAGAGGGGGCCCGGCGGCTTGGCCGGCCCCTTAGCTGACCTGAGGGAAGCGGTCAAGGGAAGAGTGGGTTGGTGCCGGTGTCAAAAGCTGGAGGTGGTCCAGTGGGGAAGGCCCTGGGGCCCGGTGAAGGTGCCCCAGGAGCGCAAAGTGATTTTCTCGGACTTGACACAGCTCTCTCCCCGTTGTCCAAGGCTATCCCTTACCCTAAAACTAAGCCTATCCCTCAACCTAACCCTCACCAGTGGCTAAGGCCCTGGGGCCCTGTGAAACCTGGACGATTGTCTCAAGTGCCCACAAAAGCCTCACCTGCCTGAGCTTCAGACTGGATTCCAGCAAGAGGGACCCTTGTCCTCAGGGCAGGGCGTTCCAGGCGAATGGGGCGGAAAGCAGGCCCCCGCGGCCGGGCCACTAGACCAGTCAGAACCTCCGGAGGGGCCGGGGAGGTGCCCCCAGAGTGGAAAGTGATAATTTCTCGGACTTGACACAGCTCTCTCCCGGTTGTCAAAGCCCATAGGCAGGGCTCTGGGCGTCCCAGGACACTCTGCTCTGAGCTGCCCTTTGGTGGGAGCGATGGGGGCCGGGCCGGGGGGGTTAGAGGGCCGTCCCTGAGGCTCATGGAGGCCCCTGGGTGTCCTGAAGGGAGGGCTGGCTGGTCTGCGCACGCTTCGGGACCTGGGAGGCACCCTGTGAGCAGAGGGCTATGTGTCTTTACATCCCAGTGGTGGGGGCTATTCCTCTGTGTTTGGGAGCAGGGCAGACTGGCTGGTGCTGCTCGCTCATTGGTCGAATGGACCAGGGGCGTGGTTTCCGGAACCAGGAGGCGGGCCCAGGCCCACAGCTGAGCCTTTAAAGTCAAGGAGGGGGCGGGGCCAGGTGAGCAGCTGGAGGCGGTCACGGGATCACGGGGGCGGGGCCAGGTGAACAGCCTGAAGTGGTGAGGTAAGCAGGAGAGAGGGTTGCGGGCAGGGACACGGGTGACCAGCAGGCGGGTCTGCCGGCGGCAGGGACCTAAAGAGGGGGCCCGGCGGCTTGGCCGGCCCCTTAGCTTACCTGCGGGAAGCGGTCAGGGGAAGAGTGGGTTGGGGCCGGTGTCAAAACCTGGAGGTGGTCCAGTGGGGAAGGCCCTGGGGCCCGGTGAAGGTGCCCCAGGAGCGCAAAATGATTTTCTCGGACTTGACACAGCTCTCTCCCCGTTGTCAAAGGCTAACCCTAACCCTAAAACTAAAACTATCCCTCAACCTAACCCTCACCAGTGGCTAAGGCCTTGGGGCCCTGTGAAACCTGGACGAGGGTCTCAAGTGCCCACAAAAGCCTCACCTGCCTGAGCTTCAGACTGGATGCCAGCAAGAGGGACCCTTGTCCTCAGGGCAGGGCGTTCCAGGCGAATGGGGCGGAAAGCCGGCCCCCTGGGCCGGGCCACCAGACCAGTCAGAACCTCCGGAGGGCCGGGGAGGTGCCCCCAGAGTGGAAAGTGATAATTTCTCGGACTTGACACAGCTCTCTCCCGGTTGTCAAAGCCCATAGGCAGGGCTCTGGGCGTCCCAGGACACTCGGCTCTGAGCTGCCCTTTGGTGGGAGCGATGTGGGCCGGGGCGGGGGGGTTAGAGGGCCGGCCCCGAGGCTCATGGAGGACCCTGGGTGTCCTGAAGGGAGGGCTGCCTGGTCTGCCCACGTTTGGGGACCTGGGAGGCACCCTGTGAGCAGAGGGATATGTGCCTTTACATCCCAGTGGTGGGGGCTATTCCTCTGTGTTTGGGAGCAGGGCAGACTGGCTGGTGCTGCTCGCTCATTGGTCGAATGGACCAGGGGCGTGGTTTCCGGAACCAGGAGGCGGGCCCAGGCCCACAGCTGAGCCAGGTCAAGTCAAGGCGGGGGCGGGGCCAGGTGAGCAGCTGGAGGCGGTCACTGGATCAAGGGGGCGGGGCCAGGTGAACAGCCTGAAGTGGTGAGGTAAGCAGGAGAGAGGGTCCCGGGCAGGGACACCGGTGACCAGTAGGCGGGTCTGCCAGCGGCAGGGACCTAAAGAGGGGGCCCGGCGGCTTGGCCGGCCCCTTAGCTGACCTGCGGGAAGCGGTCAAGGGAAGAGTGGGTTGGGGCCGGTGTCAAAAGCTGGAGGTGGTCCAGTGGGGAAGGCCCTGGGGCCCGGTGAAGGTGCCCCAGGAGCGCCAAGTGATTTTCTCGGACTTGATACAGCTCTCTCCCCGTTGTCAAAGGCTAACCCTAACCCTAAAACTAAGCCTATCTCTCAACCTAACCCTCACCAGTGGCTAAGGCCCTGGGGCCCTGTGAAACCTGGACGAGGGTCTCAAGTGCCCACAAAAGCCTCACCTGCCTGAGCTTCACACTGGATGCCAGCAAGAGGAACCCTTGTCCTCAGGGCAGGGCGTTCCAGGCGAATGGGGCGGAAAGCAGGCCCCCGGGGCCGGGCCACCAGACCAGTCAGAACCTCCGGAGGGGCCGGGGAGGTGCCCCCAGAGTGGAAAGTGATGATTTCTCGGACTTGACACAGCTCTCTCCCGGTTGTCAAAGCCTATAGGCAGGGTTCTGGGCGTCCCAGGACACTCTGCTCTGAGCTGCCCTTTGTTGGGGGCGATGGGGGCCGGGGCGGGGGGGTTAGAGGGCCGGCCCCGAGGCTCCTGGAGGCCCCTGGGTGTCCTGAAGGGAGGGCTGGCTGGTCTGCCCACGCTTGGGGACCTGGGAGGCACCCTGTGAGCAGAGGGCTATGTGCCTTTACATCCCAGTGGTGGGGGCTATTCCTCTGTGTTTGGAAGCAGGGCAGACTGGCTGGTGCTGCTCGCTCATTGGTCGAATGGACCAGGGGCGTGGTTTCCGGAACCAGGAGGCGGGCCCAGGCCCACAGCTGAGCCAGGTCAAGTCAAGGCGGGGGCGGGGCCAGGTGAGCAGCTGGAGGCGGTCACGGGATCACGGGGGCGGGGCCAGGTGAACAGCCTGAAGTGGTGAGGTAAGCAGGAGAGAGGGTCGCGGGCAGGGACACGGGTGACCAGCAGGCGGGTCTGCCGGCAGCATGTACCTAAAGAGGGGGCCCGGCGGCTTGGACGGCCCCTTAGCTGACCTGCGGGAAGCGGTCAAGGGAAGAGTGGGTTGGGGCCGGTGTCAAAAGCTGGAGGTGGTACAGTGGGGAAGGCCCTGGGGCCCGGTGAAGGTGCCCCAGGAGCGCAAAGTGATTTTCTCGGACTTGACACAGCTCTCTCCCCGTTGTCAAAGGCTAACCCTAACCCTAAAACTAAGCCTATCCCTCAACCTAACCCTCACCAGTGGCTAAGGCCCTGGGGCCCTGTGAAACCTGGACGAGGGTCTCAAGTGCCCACAAAAGCCTCACCTGCCTGAGCTTCAGACTGGATGCCAGCAAGAGGGACCCTTGTCCTCAGGGCAGGGCGTTCCAGGCGAATGGGGCAGAAAGCAGGCCCCCGGGGCCGGGCCACCAGACCACTCAGAACCTCCGGAGGTGCCGGGGAGGTGCCCCTAGAGTGGAAAGTGATGATTTCTCGGACTTGGCACAGCTCTCTCCCGGTTTTCAAAGCCCATAGGCAGGGCTCTTGGCGTCCCGGGACACTCTGCTCTGAGCTGCCCTTTGGTGGGAGCGATGGGGGCCGGGGCAGGGGGGTTAGAGGGCCGGCCCCGAGGCTCATGGAGGCCCCTGGGTGTCCTGAAGGGAGGGCTGGCTGGTCTGCCCACGCTTGGGGACCTGGGAGGCACCCTGTGAGCAGAGGGCTATATGCCTTTACCTCCCAGTGGTGGGGGCTATTCCTTTGTGTTTGGGAGCAGGGCAGACTGGCTGGTGCTGCTCGCTCATTGGTCGTATGGACCAGGGGCGTGGTTTCCGGAACCAGGAGGCGGGCCCAGGCCCACAGCTGAGCCAGGTCAAGTCAAGGAGGGGGCGGGGCCAGGTGAGCAGCTGGAGGTGGTCACGGGATCAAGGGGGCAGGGCCAGGTGAACAGCCTGAAGTGTTTAGGTAAGCAGAAGAGAGTGTCGCGGGCAGGGACACGGGTGAGCAGCAGGCGGGCCTGCCGGCGGCAGGGACCTAAAGAGGGGGCCCGGCGGCTTGGCCTGCCCCTTAGCTGACCTGCGGGAAGCGGTCAAGGGAAGAGTGGGTTGGGGCCGGTGTCAAAAGCTGGAGGAGGTCCAGTGGGGAAGGCCCTGGGGCCCGGTGAAGGTGCCCCAGGAGCGCAAAGTGATTTTCTCGGACTTGACACAGCTCTCTCTCCGTTGTCAAAGGCTCACCCTAAACCTAAAACTAAGCCTATACCTCAACCTAACCCTCACCAGTGGCTAAGGCCCTGGGGCCCTGTGAAACCTGGACGATTGTCTCAAGTGCCCACAAAAGCCTTACCTGCCTGAGCTTCAGACTGGATGCCAGCAAGAGGGACCCTTGTCCTCAGGGCAGGGCGTTCCAGGCGAATGGGGCGAAAAGCAGGCCCCCGGGGGCCGGGCCACCAGACCAGTCAGAACCTCCGGAGGTGCTGGGGAGGTGCCCCTAGAGTGGAAAGTGATGATTTTTCGGACTTGACACAGCTCTCTCCCGGTTTTCAAAGCCCATAGGAAGGGCTCTGGGCGTCCCAGGACAATCTGCTGTGAGCTGCCCTTTGGTGGGAGGGATGGGGGCCGGGGCGGGGGGGTTAGAGGGCCGGCCCCGAGGCTCATGGAGGCCCCTGGGTGTCCTGAAGGGAGGGCTGGCTGGTCTGCCCACGCTTGGGGCCTGGGAGGCACCCTGTGAGCAGAGGGCTATGTGCCTTTACCTCCCAGTGGTGGGGGCTATTCCTCTGTGTTTGGGAGCAGGGCAGACAGGCTGGTGCTGCTCGCTCATTGGTCGAATGGACCAGGGGCGTGGTTTCCAGAACCAGGAGGCGGGCCCAGGCCCACAGCTGAGCCAGGTCAAGTCAAGGCGGGGGCGGGGCCAGGTGAGCAGCTGGAGGCGGTCACGGGATCAAGGGGGCGGGGCCAGGTGAACAGGCTGAAGAGGTGAGGTAAGCAGGAGAGAGGGTCGCGGGCAGGGACACGGGTGACCAGCAGGCGGGTCTGCTGGCGGCAGGGACCTAAAGAGGGGTCCCGGCGGCTTGGCCGGCCCCTTAGCTGACCTGCGGGAAGCGGTCAAGGGAAGAGTGGGTTGGGGCCAGTGTCAAAAGCTGGAGGTGGTCCAGTGGGGAAGGCCCTGGGGCCCGGTGAAGGTGCCCCAGGAGCGCAAAGTGATTTTCTCGGACTTGACACAGCTCTCTCCCCATTGTCAAAGGCTCACCCTAACCCTAAAACTAAGCCTATCCCTCAACCTAACCCTCACCAGTGGCTAAGGCCCTGGGGCCCTGTGAAACCTGGACGAGGGTCTCAAGTGCCCACAAAAGCCTCACCTGCCTGAGCTTCAGACTGGATGCCAGCAAGAGGGACCCTTGTCCTCAGGGCAGGGCGTTCCAGGCGAATGGGGCAGAAAGCAGGCCCCCGGGGCCGGGCCACCAGACCACTCAGAACCTCCGGAGGTGCCGGGGAGGTGCCCCTAGAGTGGAAAGTGATGATTTCTCGGACTTGGCACAGCTCTCTCCCGGTTTTCAAAGCCCATAGGCAGGGCTCTGGGCGTCCCGGGACACTCTGCTCTGAGCTGCCCTTTGGTGGGAGGGATGGGGGCCGGGGCAGGGGGGTTAGAGGGCCGGCCCCGAGGCTCATGGAGGCCCCTGGGTGTCCTGAAGGGAGGGCTGGCTGGTCTGCCCACGCTTGGGGACCTGGGAGGCACCCTGTGAGCAGAGGGCTATGTGCCTTTACCTCCCAGTGGTGGGGGCTATTCCTTTGTGTTTGGGAGCAGGGCAGACTGGCTGGTGCTGCTCGCTCATTGGTCGAATGGACCAGGGGCGTGGTTTCCGGAACCAGGAGGCGGGCCCAGGCCCACAGCTGAGCCAGGTCAAGTCAAGGCGGGGGCGGGGCCAGGTGAGCAGCTGGAGGCGGTCACGGGATCAAGGGGGCGGGGCCAGGTGAACAGCCTGAAGTGGTTAGGTAAGCAGAAGAGAGGGTGGCAGGCAGGGACACGGGTGACCAGCAGGCGGGTCTGCCGGCGGCAGGGACCTAAAGAGGGGGCCCGGCGGCTTGGCCGGCCCCTTAGCTGACCTGGGGGAAGTGGTCAAGGGAAGAGTGGGTTGGGGCCGGTGTCAAAAGCTGGAGGAGGTCCAGTGGGGAAGGCCCTGGGGCCCGGTGAAGGTGCCCCAGGAGCGCAAAGTGATTTTCTCGGACTTGACACAGCTCTCTCCCCGTTGTCAAAGGCTAACCCTAACCCTAAAACTAAGCCTATCCCTCAACCTAACCCTCACCAGTGGCTAAGGCCCTGGGGCCCTGTGAAACCTGGACGAGGGTCTCAAGTGCCCACAAAAGCCTCACCTGCCTGAGCTTCAGACTGGATGCCAGCAAGAGGGACCCTTGTCCTCAGGGCAGGGCGTTCCAGGCGAATGGGGCAGAAAGCAGGCCCCCGGGGCCGGGCCACCAGACCACTCAGAACCTCCGGAGGTGCCGGGGAGGTGCCCCTAGAGTGGAAAGTGATGATTTCTCGGACTTGGCACAGCTCTCTCCCGGTTTTCAAAGCCCATAGGCAGGGCTCTTGGCGTCCCGGGACACTCTGCTCTGAGCTGCCCTTTGGTGGGAGCGATGGGGGCCGGGGCAGGGGGGTTAGAGGGCCGGCCCCGAGGCTCATGGAGGCCCCTGGGTGTCCTGAAGGGAGGGCTGGCTGGTCTGCCCACGCTTGGGGACCTGGGAGGCACCCTGTGAGCAGAGGGCTATATGCCTTTACCTCCCAGTGGTGGGGGCTATTCCTTTGTGTTTGGGAGCAGGGCAGACTGGCTGGTGCTGCTCGCTCATTGGTCGTATGGACCAGGGGCTTGGTTTCCGGAACCAGGAGGCGGGCCCAGGCCCACAGCTGAGCCAGGTCAAGTCAAGGAGGGGGCGGGGCCAGGTGAGCAGCTGGAGGCGGTCACGGGATCAAGGGGGCAGGGCCAGGTGAACAGCCTGAAGTGTTTAGGTAAGCAGAAGAGAGGGTCGCGGGCAGGGACACGGGTGAGCAGCAGGCGGGTCTGCCGGCGGCAGGGACCTAAAGAGGGGGCCCGGCGGCTTGGCCTGCCCCTTAGCTGACCTGCGGGAAGCGGTCAAGGGAAGAGTGGGTTGGGGCCGGTGTCAAAAGCTGGAGGAGGTCCAGTGGGGAAGGCCCTGGGGCCCGGTGAAGGTGCCCCAGGAGCGCAAAGTGATTTTCTCGGACTTGACACAGCTCTCTCTCCGTTGTCAAAGGCTCACCCTAAACCTAAAACTAAGCCTATACCTCAACCTAACCCTCACCAGTGGCTAAGGCCCTGGGGCCCTGTGAAACCTGGACGATTGTCTCAAGTGCCCACAAAAGCCTTACCTGCCTGAGCTTCAGACTGGATGCCAGCAATAGGGACCCTTGTCCTCAGGGCAGGGCGTTCCAGGCGAATGGGGCGGAAAGCAGGCCCCCGGGGGCCGGGCCACCAGACCAGTCAGAACCTCCGGAGGTGCTGGGGAGGTGCCCCTAGAGTGGAAAGTGATGATTTTTCGGACTTGACACAGCTCTCTCCCGGTTTTCAAAGCCCATAGGAAGGGCTCTGGGCGTCCCAGGACAATCTGCTGTGAGCTGCCCTTTGGTGGGAGGGATGGGGGCCGGGGCGGGGGGGTTAGAGGGCCGGCCCCGAGGCTCATGGAGGCCCCTGGGTGTCCTGAAGGGAGGGCTGGCTGGTCTGCCCACGCTTGGGGCCTGGGAGGCACCCTGTGAGCAGAGGGCTATGTGCCTTTACCTCCCAGTGGTGGGGGCTATTCCTCTGTGTTTGGGAGCAGGGCAGACAGGCTGGTGCTGCTCGCTCATTGGTCGAATGGACCAGGGGCGTGGTTTCCAGAACCAGGAGGCGGGCCCAGGCCCACAGCTGAGCCAGGTCAAGTCAAGGCGGGGGCGGGGCCAGGTGAGCAGCTGGAGGCGGTCACGGGATCAAGGGGGCGGGGCCAGGTGAACAGCCTGAAGTGGTTAGGTAAGCAGAAGAGAGGTTGGCGGGCAGGGACACGGGTGACCAGCAGGCGGGTCTGCCGGCGGCAGGGACCTAAAGAGGGGGCCCGGCGGCTTGGCCGGCCCCTTAGCTGACCTGCGGGAAGCGGTCAAGGGAAGAGTGGGTTGGGGCCGGTGTCAAAAGCTGGAGGTGGTCCAGTGGGGAAGGCCCTGGGGCCCGGTTGAAGGTGCCCCAGGAGCGCAAAGTGATTTTCTCGGACTTGACACAGCTCTCTCCCCGTTGTCAAAGGCTCACCCTCAACCTAAAACTAAGCCTATACCTCAACCGAACCCTCACCAGTGGCTAAGGCTCTGGGGCCCTGTGAAACCTGGGCGAGGGTCTCAAGTGCCCACAAAAGCCTCACCTGCCTGAGCTTCAGACTGGATGCCAGCAAGAGGGACCCTTGTCCTCAGGGCAGGGCGTTCCAGGCGAATGGGGCAGAAAGCAGGCCCCGGGGCGGGGCCACCAGACCAGTCAGAACCTCCGGAGGGGCCGGGGAGGTGCCCCCAGAGTGGAAAGTGATAATTTCTCGGACTTGACACAGCTCTCTCCCGGTTGTCAAAGCCCATAGGCAGGGCTCTGGGCGTCCCAGGACACTCTCCTCTGAGCTGCCCTTTGGTGGGAGCGGTGGGGGCCGGGGCGGGGGGGTTAGAGGGCCGGCCCCGAGGCTCATGGAGGACCCTGGGTGTCCTGAAGGGATGGCTGGCTGGTCTGCCCACGCTTGGGTACCTGGGAGGCACCCTGTGAGCAGAGGGCTATGTGCCTTTACATCCCAGTGGTGGGGGCTATTCCTCTGTGTTTGGGAGCAGGGCAGACAGGCTGGTGCTGCTCGCTCATTGGTCGAATGGACCAGGGGCGTGGTTTCCAGAACCAGGAGGCGGGCCCAGGCCCACAGCTGAGCCAGGTCAAGTCAAGGCGGGGGCGGGGCCAGGTGAGCAGCTGGAGGCGGTCACGGGATCAAGGGGGCGGGGCCAGGTGAACAGGCTGAAGAGGTGAGGTAAGCAGGAGAGAGGGTCGCGGGCAGGGACACGGGTGACCAGCAGGCGGGTCTGCTGGCGGCAGGGACCTAAAGAGGGGGCCCGGCGGCTTGGCCGGCCCCTTAGCTGACCTGCGGGAAGCGGTCAAGGGAAGAGTGGGTTGGGGCCAGTGTCAAAAGCTGGAGGTGGTCCAGTGGGGAAGGCCCTGGGGCCCGGTGAAGGTGCCCCAGGAGCGCAAAGTGATTTTCTCGGACTTGACACAGCTCTCTCCCCATTGTCAAAGGCTCACCCTAACCCTAAAACTAAGCCTATCCCTCAACCTAACCCTCACCAGTGGCTAAGGCCCTGGGGCCCTGTGAAACCTGGACGAGGGTCTCAAGTGCCCACAAAAGCCTCACCTGCCTGAGCTTCAGACTGGATGCCAGCAAGAGGGACCCTTGTCCTCAGGGCAGGGCGTTCCAGGCGAATGGGGCAGAAAGCAGGCCCCCGGGGCCGGGCCACCAGACCACTCAGAACCTCCGGAGGTGCCGGGGAGGTGCCCCTAGAGTGGAAAGTGATGATTTCTCGGACTTGGCACAGCTCTCTCCCGGTTTTCAAAGCCCATAGGCAGGGCTCTGGGCGTCCCGGGACACTCTGCTCTGAGCTGCCCTTTGGTGGGAGGGATGGGGGCCGGGGCAGGGGGGTTAGAGGGCCGGCCCCGAGGCTCATGGAGGCCCCTGGGTGTCCTGAAGGGAGGGCTGGCTGGTCTGCCCACGCTTGGGGACCTGGGAGGCACCCTGTGAGCAGAGGGCTATGTGCCTTTACCTCCCAGTGGTGGGGGCTATTCCTTTGTGTTTGGGAGCAGGGCAGACTGGCTGGTGCTGCTCGCTCATTGGTCGAATGGACCAGGGGCGTGGTTTCCGGAACCAGGAGGCGGGCCCAGGCCCACAGCTGAGCCAGGTCAAGTCAAGGCGGGGGCGGGGCCAGGTGAGCAGCTGGAGGCGGTCACGGGATCAAGGGGGCGGGGCCAGGTGAACAGCCTGAAGTGGTTAGGTAAGCAGAAGAGAGGGTGGCAGGCAGGGACACGGGTGACCAGCAGGCGGGTCTGCCGGCGGCAGGGACCTAAAGAGGGGGCCCGGCGGCTTGGCCGGCCCCTTAGCTGACCTGCGGGAAGTGGTCAAGGGAAGAGTGGGTTGGGGCCGGTGTCAAAAGCTGGAGGAGGTCCAGTGGGGAAGGCCCTGGGGCCCGGTGAAGGTGCCCCAGGAGCGCAAAGTGATTTTCTCGGACTTGACACAGCTCTCTCCCCGTTGTCAAAGGCTAACCCTAACCCTAAAACTAAGCCTATCCCTCAACCTAACCCTCACCAGTGGCTAAGGCCCTGGGGCCCTGTGAAACCTGGACGAGGGTCTCAAGTGCCCACAAAAGCCTCACCTGCCTGAGCTTCAGACTGGATGCCAGCAAGAGGGACCCTTGTCCTCAGGGCAGGGCGTTCCAGGCGAATGGGGCAGAAAGCAGGCCCCCGGGGCCGGGCCACCAGACCACTCAGAACCTCCGGAGGTGCCGGGGAGGTGCCCCTAGAGTGGAAAGTGATGATTTCTCGGACTTGGCACAGCTCTCTCCCGGTTTTCAAAGCCCATAGGCAGGGCTCTTGGCGTCCCGGGACACTCTGCTCTGAGCTGCCCTTTGGTGGGAGCGATGGGGGCCGGGGCAGGGGGGTTAGAGGGCCGGCCCCGAGGCTCATGGAGGCCCCTGGGTGTCCTGAAGGGAGGGCTGGCTGGTCTGCCCACGCTTGGGGACCTGGGAGGCACCCTGTGAGCAGAGGGCTATATGCCTTTACCTCCCAGTGGTGGGGGCTATTCCTTTGTGTTTGGGAGCAGGGCAGACTGGCTGGTGCTGCTCGCTCATTGGTCGTATGGACCAGGGGCGTGGTTTCCGGAACCAGGAGGCGGGCCCAGGCCCACAGCTGAGCCAGGTCAAGTCAAGGAGGGGGCGGGGCCAGGTGAGCAGCTGGAGGCGGTCACGGGATCAAGGGGGCAGGGCCAGGTGAACAGCCTGAAGTGTTTAGGTAAGCAGAAGAGAGGGTCGCGGGCAGGGACACGGGTGAGCAGCAGGCGGGTCTGCCGGCGGCAGGGACCTAAAGAGGGGGCCCGGCGGCTTGGCCTGCCCCTTAGCTGACCTGCGGGAAGCGGTCAAGGGAAGAGTGGGTTGGGGCCGGTGTCAAAAGCTGGAGGAGGTCCAGTGGGGAAGGCCCTGGGGCCCGGTGAAGGTGCCCCAGGAGCGCAAAGTGATTTTCTCGGACTTGACACAGCTCTCTCTCCGTTGTCAAAGGCTCACCCTAAACCTAAAACTAAGCCTATACCTCAACCTAACCCTCACCAGTGGCTAAGGCCCTGGGGCCCTGTGAAACCTGGACGATTGTCTCAAGTGCCCACAAAAGCCTTACCTGCCTGAGCTTCAGACTGGATGCCAGCAATAGGGACCCTTGTCCTCAGGGCAGGGCGTTCCAGGCGAATGGGGCGGAAAGCAGGCCCCCGGGGGCCGGGCCACCAGACCAGTCAGAACCTCCGGAGGTGCTGGGGAGGTGCCCCTAGAGTGGAAAGTGATGATTTTTCGGACTTGACACAGCTCTCTCCCGGTTTTCAAAGCCCATAGGAAGGGCTCTGGGCGTCCCAGGACAATCTGCTGTGAGCTGCCCTTTGGTGGGAGGGATGGGGGCCGGGGCGGGGGGGTTAGAGGGCCGGCCCCGAGGCTCATGGAGGCCCCTGGGTGTCCTGAAGGGAGGGCTGGCTGGTCTGCCCACGCTTGGGGCCTGGGAGGCACCCTGTGAGCAGAGGGCTATGTGCCTTTACCTCCCAGTGGTGGGGGCTATTCCTCTGTGTTTGGGAGCAGGGCAGACAGGCTGGTGCTGCTCGCTCATTGGTCGAATGGACCAGGGGCGTGGTTTCCAGAACCAGGAGGCGGGCCCAGGCCCACAGCTGAGCCAGGTCAAGTCAAGGCGGGGGCGGGGCCAGGTGAGCAGCTGGAGGCGGTCACGGGATCAAGGGGGCGGGGCCAGGTGAACAGCCTGAAGTGGTTAGGTAAGCAGAAGAGAGGGTGGCGGGCAGGGACACGGGTGACCAGCAGGCGGGTCTGCCGGCGGCAGGGACCTAAAGAGGGGGCCCGGCGGCTTGGCCGGCCCCTTAGCTGACCTGCGGGAAGCGGTCAAGGGAAGAGTGGGTTGGGGCCGGTGTCAAAAGCTGGAGGTGGTCCAGTGGGGAAGGCCCTGGGGCCCGGTTGAAGGTGCCCCAGGAGCGCAAAGTGATTTTCTCGGACTTGACACAGCTCTCTCCCCGTTGTCAAAGGCTCACCCTCAACCTAAAACTAAGCCTATACCTCAACCTAACCCTCACCAGTGGCTAAGGCTCTGGGGCCCTGTGAAACCTGGACGAGGGTCTCAAGTGCCCACAAAAGCCTCACCTGCCTGAGCTTCAGACTGGATGCCAGCAAGAGGGACCCTTGTCCTCAGGGCAGGGCGTTCCAGGCGAATGGGGCAGAAAGCAGGCCCCGGGGCGGGGCCACCAGACCAGTCAGAACCTCCGGAGGGGCCGGGGAGGTGCCCCCAGAGTGGAAAGTGATAATTTCTCGGACTTGACACAGCTCTCTCCCGGTTGTCAAAGCCCATAGGCAGGGCTCTGGGCGTCCCAGGACACTCTCCTCTGAGCTGCCCTTTGGTGGGAGCGGTGGGGGCCGGGGCGGGGGGGTTAGAGGGCCGGCCCCGAGGCTCATGGAGGACCCTGGGTGTCCTGAAGGGATGGCTGGCTGGTCTGCCCACGCTTGGGTACCTGGGAGGCACCCTGTGAGCAGAGGGCTATGTGCCTTTACATCCCAGTGGTGGGGGCTATTCCTCTGTGTTTGGGAGCAGGGCAGACAGGCTGGTGCTGCTCGCTCATTGGTCGAATGGACCAGGGGCGTGGTTTCCAGAACCAGGAGGCGGGCCCAGGCCCACAGCTGAGCCAGGTCAAGTCAAGGCGGGGGCGGGGCCAGGTGAGCAGCTGGAGGCGGTCACGGGATCAAGGGGGCGGGGCCAGGTGAACAGGCTGAAGAGGTGAGGTAAGCAGGAGAGAGGGTCGCGGGCAGGGACACGGGTGACCAGCAGGCGGGTCTGCTGGCGGCAGGGACCTAAAGAGGGGGCCCGGCGGCTTGGCCGGCCCCTTAGCTGACCTGCGGGAAGCGGTCAAGGGAAGAGTGGGTTGGGGCCAGTGTCAAAAGCTGGAGGTGGTCCAGTGGGGAAGGCCCTGGGGCCCGGTGAAGGTGCCCCAGGAGCGCAAAGTGATTTTCTCGGACTTGACACAGCTCTCTCCCCATTGTCAAAGGCTCACCCTAACCCTAAAACTAAGCCTATCCCTCAACCTAACCCTCACCAGTGGCTAAGGCCCTGGGGCCCTGTGAAACCTGGACGAGGGTCTCAAGTGCCCACAAAAGCCTCACCTGCCTGAGCTTCAGACTGGATGCCAGCAAGAGGGACCCTTGTCCTCAGGGCAGGGCGTTCCAGGCGAATGGGGCAGAAAGCAGGCCCCCGGGGCCGGGCCACCAGACCACTCAGAACCTCCGGAGGTGCCGGGGAGGTGCCCCTAGAGTGGAAAGTGATGATTTCTCGGACTTGGCACAGCTCTCTCCCGGTTTTCAAAGCCCATAGGCAGGGCTCTTGGCGTCCCGGGACACTCTGCTCTGAGCTGCCCTTTGGTGGGAGCGATGGGGGCCGGGGCAGGGGGGTTAGAGGGCCGGCCCCGAGGCTCATGGAGGCCCCTGGGTGTCCTGAAGGGAGGGCTGGCTGGTCTGCCCACGCTTGGGGACCTGGGAGGCACCCTGTGAGCAGAGGGCTATATGCCTTTACCTCCCAGTGGTGGGGGCTATTCCTTTGTGTTTGGGAGCAGGGCAGACTGGCTGGTGCTGCTCGCTCATTGGTCGTATGGACCAGGGGCGTGGTTTCCGGAACCAGGAGGCGGGCCCAGGCCCACAGCTGAGCCAGGTCAAGTCAAGGAGGGGGCGGGGCCAGGTGAGCAGCTGGAGGCGGTCACGGGATCAAGGGGGCAGGGCCAGGTGAACAGCCTGAAGTGTTTAGGTAAGCAGAAGAGAGTGTCTCGGGCAGGGACACGGGTGAGCAGCAGGCGGGCCTGCCGGCGGCAGGGACCTAAAGAGGGGGCCCGGCGGCTTGGCCTGCCCCTTAGCTGACCTGCGGGAAGCGGTCAAGGGAAGAGTGGGTTGGGGCCGGTGTCAAAAGCTGGAGGAGGTCCAGTGGGGAAGGCCCTGGGGCCCGGTGAAGGTGCCCCAGGAGCGCAAAGTGATTTTCTCGGACTTGACACAGCTCTCTCTCCGTTGTCAAAGGCTCACCCTAAACCTAAAACTAAGCCTATACCTCAACCTAACCCTCACCAGTGGCTAAGGCCCTGGGGCCCTGTGAAACCTGGACGATTGTCTCAAGTGCCCACAAAAGCCTTACCTGCCTGAGCTTCAGACTGGATGCCAGCAAGAGGGACCCTTGTCCTCAGGGCAGGGCGTTCCAGGCGAATGGGGCGGAAAGCAGGCCCCCGGGGGCCGGGCCACCAGACCAGTCAGAACCTCCGGAGGTGCTGGGGAGGTGCCCCTAGAGTGGAAAGTGATGATTTTTCGGACTTGACACAGCTCTCTCCCGGTTTTCAAAGCCCATAGGAAGGGCTCTGGGCGTCCCAGGACAATCTGCTGTGAGCTGCCCTTTGGTGGGAGGGATGGGGGCCGGGGCGGGGGGGTTAGAGGGCCGGCCCCGAGGCTCATGGAGGCCCCTGGGTGTCCTGAAGGGAGGGCTGGCTGGTCTGCCCACGCTTGGGGCCTGGGAGGCACCCTGTGAGCAGAGGGCTATGTGCCTTTACCTCCCAGTGGTGGGGGCTATTCCTCTGTGTTTGGGAGCAGGGCAGACAGGCTGGTGCTGCTCGCTCATTGGTCGAATGGACCAGGGGCGTGGTTTCCAGAACCAGGAGGCGGGCCCAGGCCCACAGCTGAGCCAGGTCAAGTCAAGGCGGGGGCGGGGCCAGGTGAGCAGCTGGAGGCGGTCACGGGATCAAGGGGGCGGGGCCAGGTGAACAGCCTGAAGTGGTTAGGTAAGCAGAAGAGAGGGTGGCGGGCAGGGACACGGGTGACCAGCAGGCGGGTCTGCCGGCGGCAGGGACCTAAAGAGGGGGCCCGGCGGCTTGGCCGGCCCCTTAGCTGACCTGCGGGAAGCGGTCAAGGGAAGAGTGGGTTGGGGCCGGTGTCAAAAGCTGGAGGTGGTCCAGTGGGGAAGGCCCTGGGGCCCGGTTGAAGGTGCCCCAGGAGCGCAAAGTGATTTTCTCGGACTTGACACAGCTCTCTCCCCGTTGTCAAAGGCTCACCCTCAACCTAAAACTAAGCCTATACCTCAACCTAACCCTCACCAGTGGCTAAGGCTCTGGGGCCCTGTGAAACCTGGACGAGGGTCTCAAGTGCCCACAAAAGCCTCACCTGCCTGAGCTTCAGACTGGATGCCAGCAAGAGGGACCCTTGTCCTCAGGGCAGGGCGTTCCAGGCGAATGGGGCAGAAAGCAGGCCCCGGGGCGGGGCCACCAGACCAGTCAGAACCTCCGGAGGGGCCGGGGAGGTGCCCCCAGAGTGGAAAGTGATAATTTCTCGGACTTGACACAGCTCTCTCCCGGTTGTCAAAGCCCATAGGCAGGGCTCTGGGCGTCCCAGGACACTCTCCTCTGAGCTGCCCTTTGGTGGGAGCGGTGGGGGCCGGGGCGGGGGGGTTAGAGGGCCGGCCCCGAGGCTCATGGAGGACCCTGGGTGTCCTGAAGGGATGGCTGGCTGGTCTGCCCACGCTTGGGTACCTGGGAGGCACCCTGTGAGCAGAGGGCTATGTGCCTTTACATCCCAGTGGTGGGGGCTATTCCTCTGTGTTTGGGAGCAGGGCAGACAGGCTGGTGCTGCTCGCTCATTGGTCGAATGGACCAGGGGCGTGGTTTCCAGAACCAGGAGGCGGGCCCAGGCCCACAGCTGAGCCAGGTCAAGTCAAGGCGGGGGCGGGGCCAGGTGAGCAGCTGGAGGCGGTCACGGGATCAAGGGGGCGGGGCCAGGTGAACAGGCTGAAGAGGTGAGGTAAGCAGGAGAGAGGGTCGCGGGCAGGGACACGGGTGACCAGCAGGCAGGTCTGCTGGCGGCAGGGACCTAAAGAGGGGGCCCGGCGGCTTGGCCGGCCCCTTAGCTGACCTGCGGGAAGCGGTCAAGGGAAGAGTGGGTTGGGGCCAGTGTCAAAAGCTGGAGGTGGTCCAGTGGGGAAGGCCCTGGGGCCCGGTGAAGGTGCCCCAGGAGCGCAAAGTGATTTTCTCGGACTTGACACAGCTCTCTCCCCATTGTCAAAGGCTCACCCTAACCCTAAAACTAAGCCTATCCCTCAACCTAACCCTCACCAGTGGCTAAGGCCCTGGGGCCCTGTGAAACCTGGACGAGGGTCTCAAGTGCCCACAAAAGCCTCACCTGCCTGAGCTTCAGACTGGATGCCAGCAAGAGGGACCCTTGTCCTCAGGGCAGGGCGTTCCAGGCGAATGGGGCAGAAAGCAGACCCCCGGGGCCGGGCCACCAGACCACTCAGAACCTCCGGAGGTGCCGGGGAGGTGCCCCTAGAGTGGAAAGTGATGATTTCTCGGACTTGGCACAGCTCTCTCCCGGTTTTCAAAGCCCATAGGCAGGGCTCTGGGCGTCCCGGGACACTCTGCTCTGAGCTGCCCTTTGGTGGGAGGGATGGGGGCCGGGGCAGGGGGGTTAGAGGGCCGGCCCCGAGGCTCATGGAGGCCCCTGGGTGTCCTGAAGGGAGGGCTGGCTGGTCTGCCCACGCTTGGGGACCTGGGAGGCACCCTGTGAGCAGAGGGCTATGTGCCTTTACCTCCCAGTGGTGGGGGCTATTCCTTTGTGTTTGGGAGCAGGGCAGACTGGCTGGTGCTGCTCGCTCATTGGTCGAATGGACCAGGGGCGTGGTTTCCGGAACCAGGAGGCGGGCCCAGGCCCACAGCTGAGCCAGGTCAAGTCAAGGCGGGGGCGGGGCCAGGTGAGCAGCTGGAGGCGGTCACGGGATCAAGGGGGCGGGGCCAGGTGAACAGCCTGAAGTGGTTAGGTAAGCAGAAGAGAGGGTGGCAGGCAGGGACACGGGTGACCAGCAGGCGGGTCTGCCGGCGGCAGGGACCTAAAGAGGGGGCCCGGCGGCTTGGCCGGCCCCTTAGCTGACCTGGGGGAAGTGGTCAAGGGAAGAGTGGGTTGGGGCCGGTGTCAAAAGCTGGAGGAGGTCCAGTGGGGAAGGCCCTGGGGCCCGGTGAAGGTGCCCCAGGAGCGCAAAGTGATTTTCTCGGACTTGACACAGCTCTCTCCCCGTTGTCAAAGGCTAACCCTAACCCTAAAACTAAGCCTATCCCTCAACCTAACCCTCACCAGTGGCTAAGGCCCTGGGGCCCTGTGAAACCTGGACGAGGGTCTCAAGTGCCCACAAAAGCCTCACCTGCCTGAGCTTCAGACTGGATGCCAGCAAGAGGGACCCTTGTCCTCAGGGCAGGGCGTTCCAGGCGAATGGGGCAGAAAGCAGGCCCCCGGGGCCGGGCCACCAGACCACTCAGAACCTCCGGAGGTGCCGGGGAGGTGCCCCTAGAGTGGAAAGTGATGATTTCTCGGACTTGGCACAGCTCTCTCCCGGTTTTCAAAGCCCATAGGCAGGGCTCTGGGCGTCCCAGGACACTCTCCTCTGAGCTGCCCTTTGGTGGGAGCGGTGGGGGCCGGGGCGGGGGGGTTAGAGGGCCGGCCCCGAGGCTCATGGAGGACCCTGGGTGTCCTGAAGGGATGGCTGGCTGGTCTGCCCACGCTTGGGTACCTGGGAGGCACCCTGTGAGCAGAGGGCTATGTGCCTTTACATCCCAGTGGTGGGGGCTATTCCTCTGTGTTTGGGAGCAGGGCAGACAGGCTGGTGCTGCTCGCTCATTGGTCGAATGGACCAGGGGCGTGGTTTCCAGAACCAGGAGGCGGGCCCAGGCCCACAGCTGAGCCAGGTCAAGTCAATGCGGGGGCGGGGCCAGGTGAGCAGCTGGAGGCGGTCACGGGATCAAGGGGGCGGGGCCAGGTGAACAGGCTGAAGAGGTGAGGTAAGCAGGAGAGAGGGTCGCGGGCAGGGACACGGGTGACCAGCAGGCGGGTCTGCTGGCGGCAGGGACCTAAAGAGGGGGCCCGGCGGCTTGGCCGGCCCCTTAGCTGACCTGCGGGAAGCGGTCAAGGGAAGAGTGGGTTGGGGCCAGTGTCAAAAGCTGGAGGTGGTCCAGTGGGGAAGGCCCTGGGGCCCGGTGAAGGTGCCCCAGGAGCGCAAAGTGATTTTCTCGGACTTGACACAGCTCTCTCCCCATTGTCAAAGGCTCACCCTAACCCTAAAACTAAGCCTATCCCTCAACCTAACCCTCACCAGTGGCTAAGGCCCTGGGGCCCTGTGAAACCTGGACGAGGGTCTCAAGTGCCCACAAAAGCCTCACCTGCCTGAGCTTCAGACTGGATGCCAGCAAGAGGGACCCTTGTCCTCAGGGCAGGGCGTTCCAGGCGAATGGGGCAGAAAGCAGGCCCCCGGGGCCGGGCCACCAGACCACTCAGAACCTCCGGAGGTGCCGGGGAGGTGCCCCTAGAGTGGAAAGTGATGATTTCTCGGACTTGGCACAGCTCTCTCCCGGTTTTCAAAGCCCATAGGCAGGGCTCTGGGCGTCCCGGGACACTCTGCTCTGAGCTGCCCTTTGGTGGGAGGGATGGGGGCCGGGGCAGGGGGGTTAGAGGGCCGGCCCCGAGGCTCATGGAGGCCCCTGGGTGTCCTGAAGGGAGGGCTGGCTGGTCTGCCCACGCTTGGGGACCTGGGAGGCACCCTGTGAGCAGAGGGCTATGTGCCTTTACCTCCCAGTGGTGGGGGCTATTCCTTTGTGTTTGGGAGCAGGGCAGACTGGCTGGTGCTGCTCGCTCATTGGTCGAATGGACCAGGGGCGTGGTTTCCGGAACCAGGAGGCGGGCCCAGGCCCACAGCTGAGCCAGGTCAAGTCAAGGCGGGGGCGGGGCCAGGTGAGCAGCTGGAGGCGGTCACGGGATCAAGGGGGCGGGGCCAGGTGAACAGCCTGAAGTGGTTAGGTAAGCAGAAGAGAGGGTGGCAGGCAGGGACACGGGTGACCAGCAGGCGGGTCTGCCGGCGGCAGGGACCTAAAGAGGGGGCCCAGCGGCTTGGCCGGCCCCTTAGCTGACCTGCGGGAAGTGGTCAAGGGAAGAGTGGGTTGGGGCCGGTGTCAAAAGCTGGAGGAGGTCCAGTGGGGAAGGCCCTGGGGCCCGGTGAAGGTGCCCCAGGAGCGCAAAGTGATTTTCTCGGACTTGACACAGCTCTCTCCCCGTTGTCAAAGGCTCACCCTCAACCTAAAACTAAGCCTATACCTCAACCTAACCCTCACCAGTGGCTAAGGCCCTGGGGCCCTGTGAAACCTGGACGAGGGTCTCAAGTGCCCACAAAAGCCTCACCTGCCTGAGCTTCAGACTGGATGCCAGCAAGAGGGACCCTTGTCCTCAGGGCAGGGCGTTCCAGGCGAATGGGGCAGAAAGCAGGCCCCGGGGCCGGGCCACCAGACCAGTCAGAACCTGCGGAGGGGCCGGGGAGGTGCCACCAGAGTGGAAAGTGATAATTTCTCGGACTTGACACAGCTCTCTCCCGGTTGTCAAAGCCCATAGGCAGGGCTCTGGGCGTCCCAGGACACTCTCCTCTGAGCTGCCCTTTGGTGGGAGCGGTGGGGGCCGGGGCGGGGGGGTTAGAGGGCCGGCCCCGAGGCTCATGGAGGACCCTGGGTGTCCTGAAGGGATGGCTGGCTGGTCTGCCCACGCTTGGGTACCTGGGAGGCACCCTGTGAGCAGAGGGCTATGTGCCTTTACATCCCAGTGGTGGGGGCTATTCCTCTGTGTTTGGGAGCAGGGCAGACAGGCTGGTGCTGCTCGCTCATTGGTCGAATGGACCAGGGGCGTGGTTTCCAGAACCAGGAGGCGGGCCCAGGCCCACAGCTGAGCCAGGTCAAGTCAAGGCGGGGGCGGGGCCAGGTGAGCAGCTGGAGGCGGTCACGGGATCAAGGGGGCGGGGCCAGGTGAACAGCCTGAAGTGGTGAGGTAAGCAGGAGAGAGGGTCCCAGGCAGGGACAAGGGTGACCAGCAGGCGGGTCTGCCGGCGGCAGGGACCTAAAGAGGGGGCCCGGCGGCTTGGCCGGCCCCTTAGCTGACCTGCGGGAAGCGGTCAAGGGAAGAGTGGGTTGGGGCCGGTGTCAAAAGCTGGAGGTGGTCCAGTGGTGAAGGCCCTGGGGCCCCGTGAAGGTGCCCCGGGAGCAGAAAGTGATTTTCTCGGACTTGACACAGCTCTCTCCCCGTTGTCAAAGGCTAACCGTAACCCTAAAACTAAGCCTATCCCTCAACCTAACCCTCACCAGTGGCTAAGGCCCTGGGGACCTGTGAAACCTGGACGAGGGTCTCAAGTGCCCACAAAAGCCTCACCTGCCTGAGCTTCAGACTGGATGCCAGCAAGAGGGACCCTTGTCCTCAGGGCAGGGCGTTCCAGGCGAATGGGGCGGAAAGCAGGCCCCCGGTGCCGTTCCACCAGACCAGTCAGAACCTCCGGAGGGGCCGAGGAGGTGCCCCCAGAGTGGAAAGTGATAATTTCTCGGACTTGACACAGCTCTCTCCCGGTTGTCAAAGCCCATAGGCAGGGCTCTGGGCGTCCCAGGACACTCGGCTCTGAGCTGCCCTTTGGTGGGAGCGATGTGGGCCGGGGCGGGGGGGTTAGAGGGCCGGCCCCGAGGCTCATGGAGGACCCTGGGTGTCCTGAAGGGAGGGCTGGCTGGTCTGCCCACGCTTTTGGACCTGGGAGGCACCCTGTGAGCACAGGGCTATGTGCCTTTACATCCCAGTGGTGGGGGCTATTCCTCTGTGTTTGGGAGCAGGGCAGACTGGCTGGTGCTGCTCGCTCATTGGTCGAATGGACCAGGGGCGTGGTTTCCGGAACCAGGAGGCGGGCCCAGGCCCACAGCTGAGCCAGGTCAAGTCAAGGCGGGGGCGGGGCCAGGTGAGCAGCTGGAGGCGGTCACGGGATCACGGGGGCGGGGCCAGGTGAACAGCCTGAAGTGGTGAGGTAAGCAGGAGAGAGGGTCGCGGGCAGGGACACGGGTGTCCAGCAGGCGGGTCTGCCGGCAGCATGTACCTAAAGAGGGGGCCCCGCGGCTTGGACAACCCCTTAGCTGACCTGCGGGAAGCGGTCAAGGGAAGAGTGGGTTGGGGCCGGTGTCAAAAGCTGGAGGTGGTACAGTGGGGAAGGCCCTGGGGCCCGGTGAAGGTTCCCCAGGAGCGCAAAGTGATTTTCTCGGACTTGACACAGCTCTCTCCCCGTTGTCAAAGGCTAACCGTAACCCTAAAACTAAGCCTATCCCTCAACCTAACCCTCACCAGTGGCTAAGGCCCTGGGGCCCTGTGAAACCTGGACGAGGGTCTCAAGTGCCCACAAAAGCCTCACCTGCCTGAGCTTCAGACTGGATGCCAGGAAGAGGGACCCTTGTCCTCAGGGCAGGGCGTTCCAGGCGAATGGGGCAGAAAGCAGGCCCCCGGGGCCGGGCCACCAGACCACTCAGAACCTCCGGAGGTGCCGGGGAGGTGCCCCTAGAGTGGAAATTGATGATTTCTCGGACTTGGCACAGCTCTCTCCCGGTTTTCAAAGCCCATAGGCAGGGCTCTGGGCGTCCCAGGACACTCTCCTCTGAGCTGCCCTTTGGTGGGAGCGATGTGGGCCGGGGCGGGGGGGTTAGAGGGCCGGCCCCGAGGCTCATGGAGGACCCTGGGTGTCCTGAAGGGATGGCTGGCTGGTCTGCCCGCGCTTGGGGACCTGGGAGGCACCCTGTGAGCAGAGGGCTATGTGCCTTTACATCCCAGTGGTGGGGCTATTCCTCTGTGTTTGGGAGCAGGGCAGGCTGGCTGGTGCTGCTCGCTCATTGGTCGAATGGACCAGGGGCGTGGTTTCCGGAACCAGGAGGCGGGCCCAGGCCCACAGCTGAGCCAGGTCAAGTCAAGGCGGGGGCGGGGCCAGGTGAGCAGCTGGAGGCGGTCACGGGATCACGGGGGCGGGGCCAGGTGAACAGCCTGAAGTGGTGAGGTAAGCAGGAGAGAGGGTCGCGGGCAGGGACACGGGTGTCCAGCAGGCGGGTCTGCCGGCAGCATGTACCTAAAGAGGGGGCCCCGCGGCTTGGACAACCCCTTAGCTGACCTGCGGGAAGCGGTCAAGGGAAGAGTGGGTTGGGGCCGGTGTCAAAAGCTGGAGGTGGTACAGTGGGGAAGTCCCTGGGGCCCGGTGAAGGTTCCCCAGGAGCGCAAAGTGATTTTCTCGGACTTGACACAGCTCTCTCCCCGTTGTCAAAGGCTAACCGTAACCCTAAAACTAAGCCTATCCCTCAACCTAACCCTCACCAGTGGCTAAGGCCCTGGGGCCCTGTGAAACCTGGACGAGGGTCTCAAGTGCCCACAAAAGCCTCACCTGCCTGAGCTTCAGACTGGATGCCAGGAAGAGGGACCCTTGTCCTCAGGGCAGGGCGTTCCAGGCGAATGGGGCAGAAAGCAGGCCCCCGGGGCCGGGCCACCAGACCACTCAGAACCTCCGGAGGTGCCGGGGAGGTGCCCCTAGAGTGGAAATTGATGATTTCTCGGACTTGGCACAGCTCTCTCCCGGTTTTCAAAGCCCATAGGCAGGGCTCTGGGCGTCCCAGGACACTCTCCTCTGAGCTGCCCTTTGGTGGGAGCGATGTGGGCCGGGGCGGGGGGGTTAGAGGGCCGGCCCCGAGGCTCATGGAGGACCCTGGGTGTCCTGAAGGGATGGCTGGCTGGTCTGCCCGCGCTTGGGGACCTGGGAGGCACCCTGTGAGCAGAGGGCTATGTGCCTTTACATCCCAGTGGTGGGGCTATTCCTCTGTGTTTGGGAGCAGGGCAGGCTGGCTGGTGCTGCTCGCTCATTGGTCGAATGGACCAGGGGCGTGGTTTCCGGAACCAGGATGCGGGCCCAGGCCCACAGCTGAGCCAGGTCAAGTCAAGGCGGGGGCGGGGCCAGGTGAGCAGCTGGAGGCGGTCACGGGATCAAGGGGGCGGGGCCAGGTGAACAGCCTGAAGTGGTGACGTAAGCAGGAGAGAGGGTCTCTGGCAGGGACACGGGTGACCAGCAGGCGGGTCTGCCGGCGGCAGGGGCCTAAAGAGGGGGCCCGGCGGCTTGGCCGGCCCCTTAGCTGACCTGCGGGAAGCGGTCAAGGGAAGAGTGGGTTGGGGCCGGTGTCAAAAGCTGGAGGTGGTCCAGTGGGGAAGGCCCTGGGGCCCGGTGAAGGTGCCCCAGGAGCGCCAAGTGATTTTCTCGGACTTGACACAGCTCTCTCCCCGTTGTCAAAGGCTAACCCTAACCCTAAAACTAAGCCTATCCCTCAACCTAACCCTCACCAGTGGCTAAGGCCCTGGGGCCCTGTGAAACCTGGACGAGGGTCTCAAGTGCCCACAAAAGCCTCACCTGCCTGAGCTTCAGACTGGATGCCAGCAAGAGGGACCCTTGTCCTCAGGGCAGGGCGTTCCAGGCGAATGGGGCAGAAAGCAGGCCCCCGGGGCCGGGACACCAGACCACTCAGAACCTCCGCAGGTGCCGGGGAGGTGCCCCTAGAGTGGAAAGTGATGATTTCTCGGACTTGGCACAGCTCTCTCCCGGTTTTCAAAGCCCATAGGCAGGGCTCTGGGCGTCCCGGGACACTCTGCTCTGAGCTGCCCTTTGGTGGGAGCGATGGGGGCCGGGGCAGGGGGGTTAGAGGGCCGGCCCCGAGGCTCATGGAGGCCCCTGGGTGTCCTGAAGGGAGGGCTGGCTGGTCTGCCCACGCTTGGGGACCTGGGGGGCACCCTGTGAGCAGAGGGCTATGTGCCTTTACCTCCCAGTGGTGGGGGCTATTCCTCTGTGTTTGGGAGCAGGGCAGACTGGCTGGTGCTGCTCGCTCATTGGTCGAATGGACCAGGGGCGTGGTTTCCGGAACCAGGAGGCGGGCCCAGGCCCACAGCTGAGCCAGGTCAAGTCAAGGCGGGGGCGGGGCCAGGTGAGCAGCTGGAGGCGGTCACTGGATCAAGGGGGCGGGGCCAGGTGAACAGCCTGAAGTGGTGAGGTAAGCAGGAGAGAGGGTCGCGGGCAGGGACACGGGTGACCAGCAGGCGGGTCTGCTGGCGGCAGGGACCTCAAGAGGGGGCCCGGCGGCTTGGCCGGCCCCTTGGCTGACCTGCGGGAAGCGGTCAAGGGAAGAGAGGGTTGGGGCCGGTGTCAAAAGCTGGAGGTGGTCCAGTGGGGAAGGCCCTGGGGCCCGGTGAAGGTGCCCCAGGAGCGCCAAGTGATTTTCTCGGACTTGATACAGCTCTCTCCCCGTTGTCAAAGGCTAACCCTAACCCTAAAACTAAGCCTATCCCTCAACCTAACCCTCACCAGTGGCTAAGGCCCTGGGGACCTGTGAAACCTGGACGAGGGTCTCAAGTGCCCACAAAAGCCTCACCTGCCTGAGCTTCAGACTGGATGCCAGCAAGAGGGACCCTTGTCCTCAGGGCAGGGCGTTCCAGGCGAATGGGGCGGAAAGCAGGCCCCCGGGGCCGTTCCACCAGACCAGTCAGAACCTCCGGAGGGGCCGAGGAGGTGCCCCCAGAGTGGAAAGTGATAATTTCTCGGACTTGACACAGCTCTCTCCCGGTTGTCAAAGCCCATAGGCAGGGCTCTGGGCGTCCCAGGACACTCGGCTCTGAGCTGCCCTTTGGTGGGAGCGATGTGGGCCGGGGCGGGGGGGTTAGAGGGCCGGCCCCGAGGCTCATGGAGGACCCTGGGTGTCCTGAAGGGATGGCTGGCTGGTCTGCCCACGCTTGGGGACCTGGGAGGCACCCTGTGAGCAGAGGGCTATGTGCCTTTACATCCCAGTGGTGGGGCTATTCCTCTGTGTTTGGGAGCAGGGCAGGCTGGCTGGTGCTGCTCGCTCATTGGTCGAATGGACCAGGGGCGTGGTTTCCGGAACCAGGATGCGGGCCCAGGCCCACAGCTGAGCCAGGTCAAGTCAAGGCGGGGGCGGGGCCAGGTGAGCAGCTGGAGGCGGTCACGGGATCAAGGGGGCGGGGCCAGGTGAACAGCCTGAAGTGGTGAAGTAAGCAGGAGAGAGGGTCTCTGGCAGGGACACGGGTGACCAGCAGGCGGGTCTGCCGGCGGCAGGGGCCTAAAGAGGGGGCCCGGCGGCTTGGCCGGCCCCTTAGCTGACCTGCGGGAAGCGGTCAAGGGAAGAGTGGGTTGGGGCCGGTGTCAAAAGCTGGAGGTGGTCCAGTGGGGAAGGCCCTGGGGCCCGGTGAAGGTGCCCCAGGAGCACAAAGTGATTTTCTCGGACTTGACACAGCTCTCTCCCCGTTGTCAAAGGCTAACCCTAACCCTAAAACTAAGCCTATCCCTCAACCTAACCCTCACCAGTGGCTAAGGCCCTGGGGACCTGTGAAACCTGGACGAGGGTCTCAAGTGCCCACAAAAGCCTCACCTGCCTGAGCTTCAGACTGGATGCCAGCAAGAGGGACCCTTGTCCTCAGGGCAGGGCGTTCCAGGCGAATGGGGCGGAAAGCAGGCCCCCGGGGCCGTTCCACCAGACCAGTCAGAACCTCCGGAGGGGCCGAGGAGGTGCCCCCAGAGTGGAAAGTGATAATTTCTCGGACTTGACACAGCTCTCTCCCGGTTGTCAAAGCCCATAGGCAGGGCTCTGGGCGTCCCAGGACACTCGGCTCTGAGCTGCCCTTTGGTGGGAGCGATGTGGGCCGGGGCGGGGGGGTTAGAGGGCCGGCCCCGAGGCTCATGGAGGACCCTGGGTGTCCTGAAGGGAGGGCTGGCTGGTCTGCCCACGCTTTTGGACCTGGGAGGCACCCTGTGAGCACAGGGCTATGTGCCTTTACATCCCAGTGGTGGGGGCTATTCCTCTGTGTTTGGGAGCAGGGCAGACTGGCTGGTGCTGCTCGCTCATTGGTCGAATGGACCAGGGGCGTGGTTTCCGGAACCAGGAGGCGGGCCCAGGCCCACAGCTGAGCCAGGTCAAGTCAAGGCGGGGGCGGGGCCAGGTGAGCAGCTGGAGGCGGTCACGGGATCACGGGGGCGGGGCCAGGTGAACAGCCTGAAGTGGTGAGGTAAGCAGGAGAGAGGGTCGCGGGCAGGGACACGGGTGTCCAGCAGGCGGGTCTGCCGGCAGCATGTACCTAAAGAGGGGGCCCCGCGGCTTGGACAACCCCTTAGCTGACCTGCGGGAAGCGGTCAAGGGAAGAGTGGGTTGGGGCCGGTGTCAAAAGCTGGAGGTGGTCCAGTGGGGAAGGCCCTGGGGCCCGGTGAAGGTGCCCCAGGAGCACAAAGTGATTTTCTCGGACTTGACACAGCTCTCTCCCCGTTGTCAAAGGCTAACCCTAACCCTAAAACTAAGCCTATCCCTCAACATAACCCTCACCAGTGGCTAAGGCCCTGGGGACCTGTGAAACCTGGACGAGGGTCTCAAGTGCCCACAAAAGCCTCACCTGCCTGAGCTTCAGACTGGATGCCAGCAAGAGGGACCCTTGTCCTCAGGGCAGGGCGTTCCAGGCGAATGGGGCGGAAAGCAGGCCCCCGGGGCCGTTCCACCAGACCAGTCAGAACCTCCGGAGGGGCCGAGGAGGTGCCCCCAGAGTGGAAAGTGATAATTTCTCGGACTTGACACAGCTCTCTCCCGGTTGTCAAAGCCCATAGGCAGGGCTCTGGGCGTCCCAGGACACTCGGCTCTGAGCTGCCCTTTGGTGGGAGCGATGTGGGCCGGGGCGGGGGGGTTAGAGGGCCGGCCCCGAGGCTCATGGAGGACCCTGGGTGTCCTGAAGGGAGGGCTGGCTGGTCTGCCCACGCTTGGGGACCTGGGAGGCACCCTGTGAGCAGAGGGATATGTGCCTTTACATCCCAGTGGTGGGGGCTATTCCTCTGTGTTTGGGAGCAGGGCAGACTGGCTGGTGCTGCTCGCTCATTGGTCGAATGGACCAGGGGCGTGGTTTCCGGAACCAGGAGGCGGGCCCAGGCCCACAGCTGAGCCAGGTCAAGTCAAGGCGGGGGCGGGGCCAGGTGAGCAGCTGGAGGCGGTCACTGGATCAAGGGTGCGGGGCCAGGTGAACAGCCTGAAGTGGTGAGGTAAGCAGGAGAGAGGGTCGCGGGCAGGGACACGGGTGACCAGCAGGCGGGTCTGCTGGCGGCAGGGACCTCAAGAGGGGGCCCGGCGGCTTGGCCGGCCCCTTAGCTGACCTGCGGGAAGCGGTCAAGGGAAGAGAGGGTTGGGGCCAGTGTCAAAAGCTGGAGGTGGTACAGTGGGGAAGGCCCTGGGGCCCGGTGAAGGTGCCCCAGGAGCGCAAAGTGATTTTCTCGGACTTGACACAGCTCTCTCCCCGTTGTCAAAGGCTAACCCTAACCCTAAAACTAAGCCTATCCCTCAACCTAACCCTCACCAGTGGCTAAGGCCCTGGGGCCCTGTGAAACCTGGACGAGGGTCTCAAGTGCCCACAAAAGCCTCACCTGCCTGAGCTTCAGACTGGATGCCAGCAAGAGGGACCCTTGTCCTCAGGGCAGGGCGTTCCAGGCGAATGGGGCAGAAAGCAGGCCCCCGGGGCCGGGACACCAGACCACTCAGAACCTCCGCAGGTGCCGGGGAGGTGCCCCTAGAGTGGAAAGTGATGATTTCTCGGACTTGGCACAGCTCTCTCCCGGTTTTCAAAGCCCATAGGCAGGGCTCTGGGCGTCCCGGGACACTCTGCTCTGAGCTGCCCTTTGGTGGGAGCGATGGGGGCCGGGGCAGGGGGGTTAGAGGGCCGGCCCCGAGGCTCATGGAGGCCCCTGGGTGTCCTGAAGGGAGGGCTGGCTGGTCTGCCCACGCTTGGGGACCTGGGGGGCACCCTGTGAGCAGAGGGCTATGTGCCTTTACCTCCCAGTGGTGGGGGCTATTCCTCTGTGTTTGGGAGCAGGGCAGACTGGCTGGTGCTGCTCGCTCATTGGTCGAATGGACCAGGGGCGTGGTTTCCGGAACCAGGAGGCGGGCCCAGGCCCACAGCTGAGCCAGGTCAAGTCAAGGCGGGGGCGGGGCCAGGTGAGCAGCTGGAGGCGGTCACTGGATCAAGGGGGCGGGGCCAGGTGAACAGCCTGAAGTGGTGAGGTAAGCAGGAGAGAGGGTCGCGGGCAGGGACACGGGTGACCAGCAGGCGGGTCTGCTGGCGGCAGGGACCTCAAGAGGGGGCCCGGCGGCTTGGCCGGCCCCTTGGCTGACCTGCGGGAAGCGGTCAAGGGAAGAGAGGGTTGGGGCCGGTGTCAAAAGCTGGAGGTGGTCCAGTGGGGAAGGCCCTGGGGCCCGGTGAAGGTGCCCCAGGAGCGCCAAGTGATTTTCTCGGACTTGATACAGCTCTCTCCCCGTTGTCAAAGGCTAACCCTAACCCTAAAACTAAGCCTATCCCTCAACCTAACCCTCACCAGTGGCTAAGGCCCTGGGGACCTGTGAAACCTGGACGAGGGTCTCAAGTGCCCACAAAAGCCTCACCTGCCTGAGCTTCAGACTGGATGCCAGCAAGAGGGACCCTTGTCCTCAGGGCAGGGCGTTCCAGGCGAATGGGGCGGAAAGCAGGCCCCCGGGGCCGTTCCACCAGACCAGTCAGAACCTCCGGAGGGGCCGAGGAGGTGCCCCCAGAGTGGAAAGTGATAATTTCTCGGACTTGACACAGCTCTCTCCCGGTTGTCAAAGCCCATAGGCAGGGCTCTGGGCGTCCCAGGACACTCGGCTCTGAGCTGCCCTTTGGTGGGAGCGATGTGGGCCGGGGCGGGGGGGTTAGAGGGCCGGCCCCGAGGCTCATGGAGGACCCTGGGTGTCCTGAAGGGAGGGCTGGCTGGTCTGCCCACGCTTGGGGACCTGGGAGGCACCCTGTGAGCACAGGGCTATGTGCCTTTACATCCCAGTGGTGGGGGCTATTCCTCTGTGTTTGGGAGCAGGGCAGACTGGCTGGTGCTGCTCGCTCATTGGTCGAATGGACAAGGGGCGTGGTTTCCGGAACCAGGAGGCGGGCCCAGGCCCACAGCTGAGCCAGGTTAAGTCAAGACGGGGGCGGGGCCAGGTGAGCAGCTGGAGGCGGTCACGGGATCACGGGGGCGGGGCCAGGTGAACAGCCTGAAGTGGTGAGGTAAGCAGGAGAGAGGGTCGCGGGCAGGGACACGGGTGTCCAGCAGGCGGGTCTGCCGGCAGCATGTACCTAAAGAGGGGGCCCCGCGGCTTGGACAACCCCTTAGCTGACCTGCGGGAAGCGGTCAAGGGAAGAGTGGGTTGGGGCCGGTGTCAATAGCTGGAGGTGGTACAGTGGGGAAGGCCCTGGGGCCCGGTGAAGGTTCCCCAGGAGCGCAAAGTGATTTTCTCGGACTTGACACAGCTCTCTCCCCGTTGTCAAAGGCTAACCGTAACCCTAAAACTAAGCCTATCCCTCAACCTAACCCTCACCAGTGGCTAAGGCCCTGGGGCCCTGTGAAACCTGGACGAGGGTCTCAAGTGCCCACAAAAGCCTCACCTGCCTGAGCTTCAGACTGGATGCCAGGAAGAGGGACCCTTGTCCTCAGGGCAGGGCGTTCCAGGCGAATGGGGCAGAAAGCAGGCCCCCGGGGCCGGGACACCAGACCACTCAGAACCTCCGGAGGTGCCGGGGAGGTGCCCCTAGAGTGGAAAGTGATGATTTCTCGGACTTGGCACAGCTCTCTCCCGGTTTTCAAAGCCCATAGGCAGGGCTCTGGGCGTCCCAGGACACTCTCCTCTGAGCTGCCCTTTGGTGGGAGCGATGTGGGCCGGGGCGGGGGGGTTAGAGGGCCGGCCCCGAGGCTCATGGAGGACCCTGGGTGTCCTGAAGGGATGGCTGGCTGGTCTGCCCACGCTTGGGGACCTGGGAGGCACCCTGTGAGCAGAGGGCTATGTGCATTTACATCCCAGTGGTGGGGCTATTCCTCTGTGTTTGGGAGCAGGGCAGGCTGGCTGGTGCTGCTCGCTCATTGGTCGAATGGACCAGGGGCGTGGTTTCCGGAACGAGGATGCGGGCCCAGGCCCACAGCTGAGCCAGGTCAAGTCAAGGCGGGGGCGGGGCCAGGTGAGCAGCTGGAGGCGGTCACGGGATCAAGAGGGCGGGGCCAGGTGAACAGCCTGAAGTGGTGACGTAAGCAGGAGAGAGGGTCTCTGGCAGGGACACGGGTGACCAGCAGGCGGGTCTGCCGGCGGCAGGGGCCTAAAGAGGGGGCCCGGCGGCTTGGCCGGCCCCTTAGCTGACCTGCGGGAAGCGGTCAAGGGAAGAGTGGGTTGGGGCCGGTGTCAAAAGCTGGAGGTGGTCCAGTGGGGAAGGCCCTGGGGCCCAGTGAAGGTGCCCCAGGAGCACAAAGTGATTTTCTCGGACTTGACACAGCTCTCTCCCCGTTGTCAAAGGCTAACCCTAACCCTAAAACTAAGCCTATCCCTCAACCTAACCCTCACCAGTGGCTAAGGCCCTGGGGACCTGTGAAACCTGGACGAGGGTCTCAAGTGCCCACAAAAGCCTCACCTGCCTGAGCTTCAGACTGGATGCCAGCAAGAGGGACCCTTGTCCTCAGGGCAGGGCGTTCCAGGCGAATGGGGCGGAAAGCAGGCCCCCGGGGCCGTTCCACCAGACCAGTCAGAACCTCCGGAGGGGCCGAGGAGGTGCCCCCAGAGTGGAAAGTGATAATTTCTCGGACTTGACACAGCTCTCTCCCGGTTGTCAAAGCCCATAGGCAGGGCTCTGGGCGTCCCAGGACACTCGGCTCTGAGCTGCCCTTTGGTGGGAGCGATGTGGGCCGGGGCGGGGGGGTTAGAGGGCCGTCCCCGAGGCTCATGGAAGACCCTGGGTGTCCTGAAGGGAGGGCTGGCTGGTCTGCCCACGCTTGGGGACCTGGGAGGCACCCTGTGAGCAGAGGGATATGTGCCTTTACATCCCAGTGGTGGGGGCTATTCCTCTGTGTTTGGGAGCAGGGCAGACTGGCTGGTGCTGCTCGCTCATTGGTCGAATGGACCAGGGGCGTGGTTTCCGGAACCAGGAGGCGGGCCCAGGCCCACAGCTGAGCCAGGTCAAGTCAAGGCGGGGGCGGGGCCAGGTGTGCAGCTGGAGGCGGTCACTGGATCAAGGGTGCGGGGCCAGGTGAACAGCCTGAAGTGGTGAGGTAAGCAGGAGAGAGGGTCGCGGGCAGGGACACGGGTGACCAGCAGGCGGGTCTGCTGGCGGCAGGGACCTCAAGAGGGGGCCCGGCGGCTTGGCCGGCCCCTTAGCTGACCTGCGGGAAGCGGTCAAGGGAAGAGAGGGTTGGGGCCGGTGTTAAAAGCTGGAGGTGGTCCAGTGGGGAAGGCCCTGGGGCCCGGTGAAGTTGCCCCAGGAGCGCCAAGTGATTTTCTCGGACTTGATACAGCTCTCTCCCCGTTGTCAAAGGCTAACCCTAACCCTAAAACTAAGCCTATCCCTCAACCTAACCCTCACCAGTGGCTAAGGCCCTGGGGCCCTGTGAAACCTGGACGAGGGTCTCAAGTGCCCACAAAAGCCTCACCTGCCTGAGCTTCAGACTGGATTCCAGCAAGAGGGACCCTTGTCCTCAGGGCAGGGCGTTCCAGGCGAATGGGGTAGAAAGCAGGCCCCCGGGGGCCATTCCACCAGACCAGTCAGAACCTCCGGAGGGGCCGGGGAGGTGCCCCCAGAGTGGAAAGTGATAATTTCTCGGACTTGACACAGCTCTCTCCCGGTTGTCAAAGCCCATAGGCAGGGCTCTGGGCGTCCCAGGACACTCGGCTCTGAGCTGCCCTTTGGTGGGAGCGATGTGGGCCGGGGCGGGGGGGTTAGAGGGCCGGCCCCGAGGCTCATGGAGGACCCTGGGTGTCCTGAAGGGAGGGCTGGCTGGTCTGCCCACGCTTGGGGACCTGGGAGGCACCCTGTGAGCAGAGGGCTATGTGCCTTTACATCCCAGTGGTGGGGGCTATTCCTCTGTGTTTGGGAGCAGGGCAGACTGGCTGGTGCTGCTCGCTCATTGGTCGAATGGACCAGGGGCGTGGTTTCCGGAACCAGGAGGCGGGCCCAGGCCCACAGCTGAGCCAGGTCAAGTCAAGGCGGGGGCGGGGCCAGGTGAGCAGCTGGAGGCGGTCACGGGATCACGGGGCCGGGGCCAGGTGAACAGCCTGAAGTGGTGAGGTAAGCAGGAGAGAGGGTCGCGGGCAGGGACACGGGTGTCCAGCAGGCGGGTCTGCTGGCAGCATGTACCTAAAGAGGGGGCCCCGGGGCTTGGACGGCCCCTTAGCTGACCTGCGGGAAGCGGTCAAGGGAAGAGTGGGTTGGGGCCGGTGTCAAAAGCTGGAGGTGGTACAGTGGGGAAGGCCCTGGGGCCCGGTGAAGGTGCCCCAGGAGCGCAAAGTGATTTTCTCGGACTTGACACAGCTCTCTCCCCGTTGTCAAAGGCTAACCCTAACCCTAAAACTAAGCCTATCCCTCAACCTAACCCTCACCAGTGGCTAAGGCCCTGGGGCCCTGTGAAACCTGGACGAGGGTCTCAAGTGCCCACAAAAGCCTCACCTGCCTGAGCTTCAGACTGGATGCCAGCAAGAGGGACCCTTGTCCTCAGGGCAGGGCGTTCCAGGCGAATGGGGCAGAAAGCAGGCCCCCGGGGCCGGGCCACCAGACCACTCAGAACCTCCGCAGGTGCCGGGGAGGTGCCCCTAGAGTGGAAAGTGATGATTTCTCGCACTTGGCACAGCTCTCTCCCGGTTTTCAAAGCCCATAGGCAGGGCTCTGGGCGTCCCGGGACACTCTGCTCTGAGCTGCCCTATGGTGGGAGCGATGGGGGCCGGGGCAGGGGGGTTAGAGGGCCGGCCCCGAGGCTCATGGAGGCCCCTGGGTGTCCTGAAGGGAGGGCTGGCTGGTCTGCCCACGCTTGGGGACCTGGGGGGCACCCTGTGAGCAGAGGGCTATGTGCCTTTACCTCCCAGTGGTGGGGGCTATACCTTTGTGTTTGGGAGCAGGGCAGACTGGCTGGTGCTGCTCGCTTATTCGTCGAATGGACCAGGGGCGTGGTTTCCGGAACCAGGAGGCGGGCCCAGGCCCACAGCTGAGCCAGGTCAAGTCAAGGCGGGGGCGGGGCCAGGTGAGCAGCTGGAGGCGGTCACGGGATCAAGGGGGCAGGGCCAGGTGAACAGCCTGAAGTGTTTAGGTCAGCAGAAGGGAGGGTCGCGGGCAGGGACACGGGTGAGCAGCAGGCGGGTCTGCCGGCAGCAGGGACCTAAAGAGGGGGCCCGGCGGCTTGGCCTGCCCCTTAGCTGACCTGCGGGAAGCGGTCAAGGGAAGAGTGGGTTGGGGCTGGTGTCAAAAGCTGGAGGAGGTCCAGTGGGGAAGGCCCTGGGGCCCGGTGAAGGTGCCCCAGGAGCGCAAAGTGATTTTCTCGGACTTGACACAGCTCTCTCCCCGTTGTCAAAGGCTAACCCTAACCCTAAAACTAAGCCTATCCCTCAACCTAACCCTCACCAGTGGCTAAGGCCCTGGGGCCCTGTGAAACCTGGACGAGGGTCTCAAGTGCCCACAAAAGCCTCACCTGCCTGAGCTTCAGACTGGATGCCAGCAAGAGGGACCCTTGTCCTCAGGGCAGGGCGTTCCAGGCGAATGGGGCAGAAAGCAGGCCCCCGGGGCCGGGCCACCAGACCACTCAGAACCTCCGGAGGTGCCGGGGAGGTGCCCCTAGAGTGGAAAGTGATGATTTCTCGGACTTGACACAGCTCTCTCCCGGTTTTCAAAGCCCATAGGCAGGGCTCTGGGCGTCCCAGGACAATCTGCTGTGAGCTGCCCTTTGGTGGGAGCGATGGGGGCCGGGGCGAGGGGGTTAGAGGGCCGGCCCCGAGGCTCATGGAGGCCCCTGGGTGTCCTGAAGGGAGGGCTGGCTGGTCTGCCCACGCTTGGGGCCTGGGAGGCACCCTGTGAGCAGAGGGCTATGTGCCTTTACCTCCCAGTGGTGGGGGCTATTCCTCTGTGTTTGGGAGCAGGGCAGACAGGCTGGTGCTGCTCGCTCATTGGTCGAATGGACCAGGGGCGTGGTTTCCAGAACCAGGAGGCGGGCCCAGGCCCACAGCTGAGCCAGGTCAAGTCAAGGCGGGGGCGGGGCCAGGTGAGCAGCTTGTGGCGGTCACTGGATCAAGGGGGCGGGGCCAGGTGAACAGCCTGAAGTGGTGAGGTAAGCAGGAGAGAGGGTCGCGGGCAGGGACACGGGTGACCAGCAGGCGGGTCTGCTGGCGGCAGGGGCCTAAAGAGGGGGCCGGCGGCTTGGCCGGCCCCTTAGCTGACCTGCGGGAAGCGGTCAAGGGAAGAGTGGGTTGGGGCCGGTGTCAAAAGCTGGAGGTGGTACAGTGGGGAAGGCCCTGGGGCCCGGTGAAGGTGCCCCAGGAGCGCAAAGTGATTTTCTCGGACTTGACACAGCTCTCTCCCCGTTGTCAAAGGCTAACCGTAACCCTAAAACGAAGCCTATCCCTCAACCTAACCCTCACCAGTGGCTAAGGCCCTGGGGCCCTGTGAAACCTGGACGAGGGTCTCAAGTGCCCACAAAAGCCTCACCTGCCTGAGCTTCAGACTGGATGCCAGCAAGAGGGACCCTTGTCCTCAGGGCAGGGCGTTCCAGGCGAATGGGGCAGAAAGCAGGCCCCCGGGGCCGGGCCACCAGACCACTCAGAACCTCCGGAGGTGCCGGGGAGGTGCCCCTAGAGTGGAAAGTGATGATTTCTCGGACTTGGCACAGCTCTCTCCCGGTTGTCAAAGCCCATAGGCAGGGCTCTGGGCGTCCCAGGACACTCGGCTCTGAGCTGCCCTTTGGTGGGAGCGATTTGGGCCGGGGCGGGGGGGTTAGAGGGCCGGCCCCGAGGCTCATGGAGGACCCTGGGTGTCCTGAAGGGATGGCTGGCTGGTCTGCCCACGCTTGGGGACCTGGGAGGCACCCTGTGAGCAGAGGGCTATGTGCCTTTACATCCCAGTGGTGGGGCTATTCCTCTGTGTTTGGGAGCAGGGCAGGCTGGCTGGTGCTGCTCGCTCATTGGTCGAATGGACCAGGGGCGTGGTTTCCGGAACCAGGATGCGGGCCCAGGCGCACAGCTGAGCCAGGTCAAGTCAAGGCGGGGGCGGGGCCAGGTGAGCAGCTGGAGGCGGTCACGGGATCAAGGGGGCGGGGCCAGGTGAACAGCCTGAAGTGGTGACGTAAGCAGGAGAGAGGGTCTCTGGCAGGGACACGGGTGACCAGCAGGCGGGTCTGCCGGTGGCAGGGAACTAAAGAGGGGGCCCGGCGGCTTGGCCTGCCCCTTAGCTGACCTGCGGGAAGCGGTCAAGGGAAGAGTGGGTTGGGGCTGGTGTCAAAAGCTGGAGGAGGTCCAGTGGGGAAGGCCCTGGGGCCCAGTGAAGGTGCCCCAGGAGCGCAAAGTGATTTTCTCGGACTTGACACAGCTCTCTCCCCGTTGTCAAAGGCTAACCCTAACTGTAAAACTAAGCCTATCCCTCAACCTAACCCTCACCAGTGGCTAAGGCCCTGGGGCCCTGTGAAACCTGGACGAGGGTCTCAAGTGCCCACAAAAGCCTCACCTGCCTGAGCATCAGACTGGATGCCAGCAAGAGGGACCCTTGTCCTCAGGGCAGGGCGTTCCAGGCGAATGGGGCAGAAAGCAGGCCCCCGGGGTCGGGCCACCAGACCACTCAGAACCTCCGGAGGTGCCGGGGAGGTGCCCCTAGAGTGGAAAGTGATGATTTCTCGGACTTGACACAGCTCTCTCCCGGTTTTCAAAGCCCATAGGCAGGGCTCTGGGCGTCCCAGGACAATCTGCTGTGAGCTGCCCTTTGGTGGGAGCGATGGGGGCCGGGGCGGGGGGGTTAGAGGGCCGGCCCCGAGGCTCATGGAGGCCCCTGGGTGTCCTGAAGGGAGGGCTGGCTGGTCTGCCCACGCTTGGGGCCTGGGAGGCACCCTGTGAGCAGAGGGCTATGTGCCTTTACCTCCCAGTGGTGGGGGCTATTCCTCTGTGTTTGGGAGCAGGGCAGACAGGCTGGTGCTGCTCGCTCATTGGTCGAATGGACCAGGGGCGTGGTTTCCAGAACCAGGAGGCGGGCCCAGGCCCACAGCTGAGCCAGGTCAAGTCAAGGCGGGGGCGGGGCCAGGTGAGCAGCTGGAGGCGGTCACGGGATCAAGGGGGCGGGGCCAGGTGAACAGCCTGAAGTGGTGAGGTAAGCAGGAGAGAGGGTCGCGGGCAGGGACACGGGTGACCAGCAGGCGGGTCTGCCGGCGGCAGGGACCCAAAGAGGGGGCCCGGCGGCTTGGCCGGCCCCTTAGCTGACCTGCGGGAAGCGGTCAAGGGAAGAGTGGGTTGGGGCCAGTGTCAAAAGCTGGAGGTGGTCCAGTGGGGAAGGCCCTGGGGCCCGGTGAAGGTGCCCCAGGAGCGCAAAGTGATTTTCTCGGACTTGACACAGCTCTCTCCCCGTTGTCAAAGGCTCACCCTAACCCTAAAACTAAGCCTATCCCTCAACCTAACCCTCACCAGTGGCTAAGGCCCTGGGGCCCTATGAAACCTGGACGAGGGTCTCAAGTGCCCACAAAAGCCTCACCTGCCTGAGCTTCAGACTGGATGCCAGCAAGAGGGACCCTTGTCCTCAGGGCAGGGCGTTCCAGGCGAATGGGGCGAAAAGCAGGCCCCCGGGGCCGGGCCACCAGACCAGTCAGAACCTCCGGAGGGGCCGGGGAGGTGCCCCCAGAGTGGAAAGTGATAATTTCTCGGACTTGACACAGCTCTCTCCCGGTTGTCAAAGCCCATAGGCAGGGCTCTGGGTGTCCCAGGACAGTCTGCTCTGAGCTGCCCTTTGGTGGGAGCGATGGGGGCCGGGGCGGGGGGGTTAGAGGGCCGGCCCCAAGGCTCATGGAGGCCACTGGGTGTCCTGAACGGATGGCTGGCTGGTCTGCCCACGCTTGGGGACCTGGGAGGCACCCTGTGAGCAGAGGGCTATGTGCCTTTACATCCCAGTGGTGGGGCTATTCCTCTGTGTTTGGGAGCAGGGCAGGCTGGCTGGTGCTGCTCGCTCATTGGTCGAATGGACCAGGGGCGTGGTTTCCGGAACCAGGAGGCGGGCCCAGGCCCACAGCTGAGCCAGGTTAAGTCAAGGAGGGGGCGGGGCCAGGTGAGCAGCTGGAGGCGGTCACGGGAACACGGGGGCGGGGCCAGGTGAACAGCCTGAAGTGGTGAGGTAAGCAGGAGAGAGGGTCGCAGGCAGGGACAAGGGTGACCAGCAGGCGGGTCTGCCAGCGGCAGGGACCTAAAGAGGGGGCCCGGCGGCTTGGCCGGCCCCTTAGCTGACCTGCGGGAAGCGGTCAAGGGAAGAGTGTGTTGGGGCCGGTGTCAAAAGCTGGAGGTGGTCCAGTGGGGAAGGCCCTGGGGCCCGGTGAAGGTGCCCCAGGAGCGCAAAGTGATTTTCTCGGACTTGACACAGCTCTCTCCCCGTTGTCAAAGGCTCACGCTAACCCTAAAACTAAGCCTATCCCTCAACCTAACCCTCACCAGTGGCTAAGGCCCTGGGGCCCTGTGAAACCTGGACGAGGGTCTCAAGTGCCCACAAAAGCGTCACCTGCCTGAGCTTCAGACTGGATGCCAGCAAGAGGGACCCTTGTCCTCAGGGCAGGGCATTCCAGGCGAATGGGGCGGAAAGCAGGCCCCCGCGGCCGGGCCACCAGACCAGTCAGAACCTCCGGAGGGGTCGGGGAGGTGCCCCCAGAGTGGAAAGTGATAATTTCTCGGACTTGACACAGCTCTCTCCCGGTTGTCAAAGCCCATAGGCAGGGCTGTGGGTGTCCCAGGACACTCTGCTGTGAGCTGCCCTTTGGTGTGAGCCATGGGGACCGGGGGTGGAAGGGTGTGAGGGAGGAGGGCCGGCCCCGAGGCTCATGGAGGACCCTGGGTGTCCTGAAGGGAGGGCTGGCTGGTCTGCCCACGCTTGGGGACCTGGGAGGCACCCTGTGAGCAGAGGGCTATGTGCCTTTACATCCCAGTGGTGGGGGCTATTCCTTTGTGTTTGGGAGCAGGGCAGACTGGCTGGTGCTGCTCGCTCATTGGTCGAATGGACCAGGGGCGTGGTTTCCGGAACCAGGATGTGGGCCCATGCCCACAGCTGAGCCAGGTCAAGTCAAGGCGGGGGCGGGGCCAGGTGAGCAGCTGGAGGCGGTCACGGGATCAAGGGGGCGGGGCCAGGTGAACAGCCTGAAGTGGTGAGGTAAGCAGGAGAGAGGGTCGCGGGCAGGGACACGGGTGACCAGCAGGCGGGTCTGCCGGCGGCAGGGACCTAAAGAGGGGCCCAGCGGCTTGGCCGGCCCCTTAGCTGACCTGCGGGAAGCGGTCAAGGGAAGAGTGTGTTGGGGCCGGTGTCAAAAGCTGGAGGTGGTCCAGTGGGGAAGGCCCTGGGGCCCGGTGAAGGTGCCCCAGGAGCGCAAAGTGATTTTCTCGGACTTGACACAGCTCTCTCCCCGTTGTCAAAGGCTCACGCTAACCCTAAAACTAAGCCTATCCCTCAACCTAACCCTCACCAGTGGCTAAGGCCCTGGGGCCCTGTGAAACCTGGACGAGGGTCTCAAGTGCCCACAAAAGCGTCACCTGCCTGAGCTTCAGACTGGATGCCAGCAAGAGGGACCCTTGTCCTCAGGGCAGGGCGTTCCAGGCGAATCGGGCGGAAAGCAGGCCCCCGCGGCCAGGCCACCAGACCAGTCAGAACCTCCGGAGGGGTCGGGGAGGTGCCCCCAGAGTGGAAAGTGATAATTTCTCGGACTTGACACAGCTCTCTCCCGGTTGTCAAAGCCCATAGGCAGGGCTGTGGGTGTCCCAGGACACTCTGCTGTGAGCTGCCCTTTGGTGTGAGCCATGGGGACCGGGGGTGGAAGGGTGTGAGGGAGGAGGGCCGGCCCCGAGGCTCATGGAGGACCCTGGGTGTCCTGAAGGGATGGCTGGCTGGTCTGCCCACGCTTGGGGACCTGGGAGGCACCCTGTGAGCAGAGGGCTATGTGCCTTTACATCCCAGTGGTGGGGCTATTCCTCTGTGTTTGGGAGCAGGGCAGGCTGGCTGGTGCTGCTCGCTCATTGGTCGAATGGACCAGGGGCGTGGTTTCCGGAACCAGGATGCGGGCCCAGGCCCACAGCTGAGCCAGGTCAAGTCAAGGCGGGGGCGGGGCCAGGTGAGCAGCTGGAGGCGGTCACTGGATCAAGGGGGCGGGGCCAGGTGAACAGCCTGAAGTGGTGAGGTAAGCAGGAGAGAGGGTCATGGGCAGGGACACAGGTGACCAGCAGGCGGGTCTGCCGGCGGCAGGGACCTAAAGAGGGGGCCCGGCGGCTTGGCCGGCCCCTTAGCTGACCTGCGGGAAGCGGTCAAGGGAAGAGTGGGTTGGGGCCGGTGTCAAAAGCTGGAGGTGGTCCAGTGGGGAAGGCCCTGGGGCCCGGTGAAGGTGCCCCAGGAGTGCAAAGTGATTTTCTGCCTTCTGGTCCAAGTATAAGCTTTGCCCACTTTATCAAACAACTTCCTACACACTGTTATGAACTGAGGCAGCTCGGGAACATTGTCTCTCAACTGTGTTATAGAGTGTAGTACTACATTTCAGAGAAGTGTAAGGCTTTCCAAAGCTGCCAATCGTGTTTAATTCTCTATTTCAATGGTATTCTACCTTGTATAACACACATTTATCACTCTAGTCTCCTTTAAGTAAAGAATATAGGATTCATACAGTGTTTCATGTGATCTTAACTCGAATTAAGGATTTCCCGGATCTTAGCTACATGTACTACAATAAGAACTGAATGGAGAATCTCTTTGAGCTGTTCTAAACAAGTTCTCATCTGTTTACAGTCATTTTCTCTGAATTATCCATGTTTTCATGTAGTTTCCTATATTCTGCCTTCTGGTCCAAGTATAAGCTTTGCCCACTTTATCAAACAACTTCCTACACACTGTTATGAACTGAGTCAGCTCGGGAACATTGTCTCTCAACTGTGTTACAGAGTGTAGTACTATATTTCAGTGAAGTGTAAGGCTTTCCAAAGCTGCCGAACGTGTTTCTTTCTCTATTTCAATGGTATTCTGCCTTGTATAACACCCATTTACCACTCTAGTCTCCTTTAAGTAAGGAATATAGGATTCATACAGTGTTTCATGTGATCTTAACTCGAATTAATGATTTCCCGGATCTTAGCTACCTTTACTTCGCTAAGAACTGACTTGGAGGATCTCTTTGAGCTGTTCTAAACAAGTTCTCATCTGTTTCCAGTCATTTTCTCTGAATTATCCATGTTTTCATGTAGTTTCCTATATTCTGCCTTCTGGTCCAAGTATAAGCTTTGCCCACTTTATCAAACAACTTCCTACACACTGTTATGAACTGAGGCAGCTCGGGAACATTGTCTCTCAACTGTGTTATAGAGTGTAGTACTACATTTCAGTGAAGTGTAAGGCTTTCCAAAGCTGCCAAACTTGTTTAATTCTCTATTTCAATGGTATTCTACCTTGTATAACACAGATTTAACACTCTAGTCTCCTTTAAGTAAAGAATATAGGATTCATACAGTTTTTCATGTGATCTTAACTCGAATTAAGGATTTCCCGGATCTTAGCTACATTTACTACAATAAGAACTGAATGGAGAATCTCTTTGAGCTGTTCTAAACAAGTTCTCATCTGTTTATAGTCTTTTTCTCTGAATTATCCATGTTTTCATGTAGTTTCCTATATTCTGCCTTCTGGTCCAAGTATAAGCTTTGCCCACTTTATCAAACAACTTCCTACACACTGTTTTGAACTGAGGCAGCTCGGGAACATTGTCTCTCAACTGTGTTATAGAGTGTAGTACTACGTTTCAGTGAAGTGTAAGGCTTTCCAAAGCTGCCTAACGTGTTTCTTTCTCTATTTCAACGGTATTCTGCCTTGTATAACACACATTTACCACTCTAGTCTCCTTTAAGTAAAGAATATAGGATTCATAGAGTGTTTCATGTCATCTTAACTCGAATTAAGGATTTCCCGGATCTTAGCTACATGTACTACAATAAGAACTGAATGGAGAATCTCTTTGAGCTGTTCTAAACAAGTTCTCATCTGTTTACAGTCATTTTCTCTGAATTATCCATGTTTTCATGTAGTTTCCTATATTCTGCCTTCTGGTCCAAGTATAAGCTTTGCCCACTTTATCAAACAACTTCCTACACACTGTTATGAACTGAGTCAGCTCGGGAACATTGTCTCTCAACTGTGTTACAGAGTGTAGTACTATATTTCAGTGAAGTGTAAGGCTTTCCAAAGCTGCCGAAAGTGTTTCTTTCTCTATTTCAATGGTATTCTGCCTTGTATAACACCCATTTACCAATCTAGTCTCCTTTAAGTAAGGAATATAGGATTCATACAGTGTTTCATGTGATCTTAACTCGAATTAATGATTTCCCGGATCTTAGCTACCTTTACTACGCTAAGAACTGACTTGGAGAATCTCTTTGAGCTGTTCTAAACAAGTTCTCATCTGTTTATAGTCATTTTCTCTGAATTATCCATGTTTTCATGTAGTTTCCTATATTCTGCCTTCTGGTCCAAGTATAAGCTTTGCCCACTTTATCAAACAACTTCCTACACACTGTTATGAACTGAGGCAACTCGGGAACATTGTCTCTCAACTGTGTTATAGAGTGTAGTACTACGTTTCAGTGAAGTGTAAGGCTTTCCAAAGCTGCCTAACGTGTTTCTTTCTCTATTTCACCGGTATTCTGCCTTGTGTAACACACATTTACCACTCTAGTCTCCTTTAAGTAAAGAATATAGGATTCATAGAGTGTTTCATGTCATCTTAACTAGAATTAATGATTTCCCGGATCTTAGCTACTTTTACTACGCTAAGAACTGACTGGAGAATCTCTTTGAGCTGTTCTAAACAAGTTCTCATCTGTTTCCAGTCATTTTCTCTGAATTATCCATGTTTTCATGTAGTTTCCTATATTCTGCCTTCTGGTCCTAGAATAAGCTTTGCCCACTTTATCAAACAACTTCCTACACACTGTTATGAACTGAGGCAGCTCGGGAACCTTGTCTCTCAACTGTGTTATAGAGTGTAGTACTACATTTCAGTGAAGTGCAAGGCTTTCCAAAGCTGCCGAACGTGTTTCTTTCTCTATTTCAATGGTATTCTGCCTTAGCTACATAAGAACTGACTGGAGAATCTCTTTGAGCTGGTATTCTGCCTTAGGTACCTAAGAACTGACTGGAGAATCTCTTTGAGCTGTTCTAAACAAGTTCTCATCTGTTTACAGTCATTTTCTCTGAATTATCCTTGTTTTCATGTAGTTTCCTATATTCTGCCTTCTGGTCCAAGTATAAGCTTTGCCCACTTTATCAAACAACTTCCTACACACTGTTATGAACTGAGGCAGCTCGGGAACATTGTCTCTCAACTGTGTTATAGAGTGTAGTATTAAATTTCAGTGAAGTGTAAGGCTTTCCTAAGCTGACGAACGTGTTTCTTTCTCTATTTCAGTGGTATTCTGCCTTGTATAACACACATTTACCACTCTAGTCTCCTTCAAGTAAAGAATATAGGATTCATACAGTGTTTCATGTGATCTTAACTCGAATTAAGGATTTCCCGGATCTTAGCTACCTTTACTACGCTAAGAACTGACTGGAGAATCTCTTTGAGCTGTTTTAAACAAGTTCTCATCTGTTTACAGTCATTTTCTCTGAATTATCCATGTTTTCATGTAGTTTCCTATATTCTGCCTTCTGGTCCAAGTAAAAGCTTTGCCCACTTTATCAAACAACTTCCTACACACTGTTATGAACTGAGGCAGCTCAGGAACATTGTCTCTCAACTGTGTTATAGAGTGTAGTATTAAATTTCAGTGAAGTGTAAGGCTTTCCAAAGCTGCCGAACATGTTTCTTTCTCTATTTCGATGGTATTCTGCCTTGTATAACACACATTTACCACTCTAGTCTCCTTTAAGTAAAGAATATAGGATTCATACAGTGTTTCATGTGATCTTAACTCGAATTAAGGATTTCCCGGATCTTAGCTACCTTTACTACACTAAGAACTGACTGGAGAATCTCTTTGAGCTGTTCTAAACAAGTTCTCATCTGTTTACAGTCATTTTCTCTGAATTATCCATGTTTTCATGTAGTTTCCTATATTCTGCCTTCTGGTCCAAGTATAAGCTTTGCCCACTTTATCAAACAACTTCCTACACACTGTTATGAACTGAGGCAGCTCAGGAACATTGTCTCTCAACTGTGTTATAGAGTGTAGTATTACATTTCAGTGAAGTGTAAGGCTTTCCAAAGCTGCCGAACATGTTTCTTTCTCTATTTCGATGGTATTCTGCCTTGTATAACACACATTTACCACTCTAGTCTCCTTTAAGTAAAGAATATAGGATTCATACAGTGTTTTATGTCATCTTAACTCGAATTAAGGATTTCCCGGATCTTAGCTACATTTTCTACACTAAGAACTGATTTGGAGAATCTCTTTCAGCTGTTCTAAACAATCTCTCATCTGTTTCCAGTCATTTTCTCTGAATTATCCATGTTTTCATGTAGTTTCCTATATTCTGCCTTCTGGTCCAAGTATTAGCTTTGCCCACTTTATCAAACAACTTCCTACACACTGTTATGAACTGAGGGAGCTCGGGAACATTGTCTCTCAACTGTGTTATAGAGTGTAGTACTACATTTCAGTGAAGTGTAAGGCTTTCCAAAGCTGCTGAACGTGTTTCTTTCTCTATTTCAATGGTATTCTGCCTTGTATAACACACATTTACGACTCTAGTCTCCTTTAAGTAAAGAATATAGGATTCATAGAGTGTTTCAAGTCATCTTAACTTGAATTAAGGATTTCCCGGATCTTAGCTACCTTTTGTACACTAAGAACTGATTTGGAGAATCTCTTTCAGTGTTCTAAACAAGTTCTCATCTGTTTCCTGTCATTTTCTCTGAATTATCCATGTTTTCATGTAGTTTCCTATATTCTGCCTTCTGGTCCTAGTATAAGCTTTGCCCACTTTATCAAACAACTTCCTACACACTGTTATGAACTGAGGCAGCTCGGGAACATTGTCTCTCAACTGTGTTATAGTGTGTAGTACTACATTTCAGTGAAGTGTAAGGCTTTCCAAAGCTGCCGAACGTGTTTCTTTCTCTATTTCAATGGTATTCTGCCTCAGCTACCTAAGAACTGACTGGAGAATCTCTTTGAGCTGGTATTCTGCCTTAGGTACCTAAGAACTGACTGGAGAATCTCTTTGAGCTGTTCTAAACAAGTTCTCATCTGTTTACAGTCATTTTCTCTGAATTATCCATGTTTTCATGTAGTTTCCTATATTCTGCCTTCTGGTCCAAGTATAAGCTTTGCCCACTTTATCAAACAACTTCCTACACACTGTTATGAACTGAGGCAACTCGGGAACATTGTCTCTCAACTGTGTTATAGAGTGTAGTACTACGTTTCAGTGAAGTGTAAGGCTTTCCAAAGCTGCCTAACGTGTTTCTTTCTCTATTTCAACGGTATTCTGCCTTGTATAACACACATTTACCACTCTAGTCTCCTTCAAGTAAAGAATATAGGATTCATACAGTGTTTCATGTGATCTTAACTCGAATTAAGGATTTCCCGGATCTTAGCTACCTTTACTACGCTAAGAACTGACTGGAGAATCTCTTTGAGCTGTTCTAAACAAGTTCTCATCTGTTTACAGTCATTTTCTCTGAATTATCCATGTTTTCATGTAGTTTCCTATATTCTGCCTTCTGGTCCAAGTATAAGCTTTGCCCACTTTATCAAACAACTTCCTACACACTGTTATGAACTGAGTCAGCTCGGGAACATTGTCTCTCAACTGTGTTACAGAGTGTAGTACTATATTTCAGTGAAGTGTAAGGCTTTCCAAAGCTGCCGAACATGTTTCTTTCTCTATTTCGATGGTATTCTGCCTTGTATAACACCCATTTACCACTCTAGTCTCCTTTAAGTAAGGAATATAGGATTCATACAGTGTTTCATGTGATCTTAACTCGAATTAATGATTTCCCGGATCTTAGCTACCTTTACTACGCTAAGAACTGACTTGGAGAATCTCTTTGAGCTGTTCTAAACAAGTTCTCATCTGGTTATAGTCATTTTCTCTGAATTATCCATGTTTTCATGTAGTTTCCTATATTCTGCCTTCTGGTCCAAGTATAAGCTTTGCCCACTTTATCAAACAACTTCCTACACACCGTTATGAACTGAGGCAGCTCGGGAACCTTGTCTCTCAACTGTGTTATAGAGTGTAGTACTACATTTCAGTGAAGTGTAAGGCTTTCCAAAGCTGCCGAACGTGTTTCTTTCTCTATTTCAATGGTATTCTGCCTTGTATAACACACCTTTACCACTCTAGTCTCCTTCAAGTAAAGAATGTAGGATTCATACAGTGTTTCATGTGATCTTAACTCGAATTAAGGATTTCCCGAATCTTAGCTACCTTTACTACGCTAAGAACTAACTGGAGAATCTCTTTGAGCTTTTCTAAACAAGTTCTCATCTGTTTACACTCATTTTCTCTGAATTATCCATGTTTTCATGTAGTTTCCTATATTCTGCCTTCTGGTCCAAGTATAAGCTTTGCCCACTTTATCAAACAACTTCCTACACACTGTTATGAACTGAGGCAGCTCGGGAACATTGTCTCTCAACTGTGTTATAGAGTGTAGTACTACATTTCAGTGAAGTGTAAGGCTTTCCAAAGCTGCTGAACGTGTTTCTTTCTCTATTTCAATGGTATTCTGCCTTGTATAACACACATTTACCACTCTAGTCTCCTTTAAGTAAAGAATATAGGATTCATAGAGTGTTTCAAGTCATCTTAACTTGAATTAAGGATTTCCCGGATCTTAGCTACATTTTGTACACTAAGAACTGATTTGGAGAATCTCTTTCAGTGTTCTAAACAAGTTCTCATCTGTTTCCTGTCATTTTCTCTGAATTATCCATGTTTTCATGTAGTTTCCTATATTCTGCCTTCTGGTCCTAGTATAAGCTTTGCCCACTTTATCAAACAACTTCCTACACACTGTTATGAACTGAGGCAGCTTGGGAAAATTGTCTCTCAACTGTGTTATAGTGTGTAGTACTACATTTCAGTGAAGTGTAAGGCTTTCCAAAGCTGCCGAACGTGTTTCTTTCTCTATTTCAATGGTATTCTGCCTTGTATAACACACATTTACCACTCTAGTCTCCTTTAAGTAAGGAATATAGGATTCATACAGTGTTTCATGTGATCTTAACTCGAATTAATGATTTCCCGGATCTTAGCTACCTTTACTACGCTAAGAACTGACTTGGAGAATCTCTTTGAGCTGTTCTAAACAAGTTCTCATCTGTTTACAGTCATTTTCTCTGAATTATCCGTGTTTTCATTTAGTTTCCTATATTCTGCCTTCTGGTCCAAGTATAAGCTTTGCCCACTTTATCAAACAACTTCCTACACACTGTTATGAACTGAGGCAGCTCGGGAACATTGTCTCTCAACTGTGTTATAGAGTGTAGTACTACATTTCAGTGAAGTGTAAGGCTTTCCAAAGCTGCTGAACGTGTTTCTTTCTCTATTTCAATGGTATTCTGCCTTGTATAACACACATTTACGACTCTAGTCTCCTTTAAGTAAAGAATATAGGATTCATAGAGTGTTTCAAGTCATCTTAACTTGAATTAAGGATTTCCCGGATCTTAGCTACCTTTTCTACACTAAGAACTGATTTGGAGAATCTCTTTCAGTGTTCTAAACAAGTTCTCATCTGTTTCCTGTCATTTTCTCTTAATTATCCATGTTTTCATGTAGTTTCCTATATTCTGCCTTCTGGTCCTAGTATAAGCTTTGCCCACTTTATCAAACAACTTCCTACACACTGTTATGAACTGAGGCAGCTCGGGAACATTGTCTCTCAACTGTGTTATAGTGTGTAGTACTACATTTCAGTGAAGTGTAAGGCTTTCCAAAGCTGCCGAACGTGTTTCTTTCTCTATTTCAATGGTATTCTGCCTTAGCTACCCAAGAACTGACTGGAGAATCTCTTTGAGCTGGTATTCTGCCTTAGGTACCTAAGAACTGACTGGAGAATCTCTTTGAGCTGTTCTAAACAAGTTCTCATCTGTTTACAGTCATTTTCTCTGAATTATCCATGTTTTCATGTAGTTTCCTATATTCTGCCTTCTGGTCCAAGTATAAGCTTTGCCCACTTTATCAAACAACTTCCTACACACTGTTATGAACTGAGGCAGCTCGGGAACATTGTCTCTCAACTGTGTTATAGAGTGTAGTATTACATTTCAGTGAAGTGTAAGGCTTTCCAAAGCTGCCGAACGTGTTTCTTTCTCTATTTCAGTGGTATTCTGCCTTGTATAACACACATTTACCACTCTAGTCTCCTTCAAGTAAAGAATATAGGATTCATACAGTGTTTCATGTGATCTTAACTCGAATTAAGGATTTCCCGAATCTTAGCTACCTTTACTACGCTAAGAACTAACTGGAGAATCTCTTTGAGCTTTTCTAAACAAGTTCTCATCTGTTTACAGTCATTTTCTCTGAATTATCCATGTTTTCATTTAGTTTCCTATATTCTGCCTTCTGGTCCAAGTATAAGCTTTGCCCACTTTATCAAACAACTTCCTACACACTGTTATGAACTGAGTCAGCTCGGGAACATTGTCTCTCAACTGTGTTATAGAGTGTAGTACTATATTTCAGTGAAGTGTAAGGCTTTCCAAAGCTGCTGAACGTGTTTCTTTCTCTATTTCAATGGTATTCTGCCTTGTATAACACACATTTACGACTCTAGTCTCCTTTAAGTAAAGAATATAGGATTCATAGAGTGTTTCAAGTCATCTTAACTTGAATTAAGGATTTCCCGGATCTTAGCTACCTTTTGTACCCTAAGAACTGATTTGGAGAATCTCTTTCAGTGTTCTAAACAAGTTCTCATCTGTTTCCTGTCATTTTCTCTGAATTATCCATGTTTTCATGTAGTTTCCTATATTCTGCCTTCTGGTCCTAGTATAAGCTTTGCCCACTTTATCAAACAACTTCCTACACACCGTTATGAACTGAGGCAGCTCGGGAACATTGTCTCTCAACTGTGTTATAGTGTGTAGTACTACATTTCAGTGAAGTGTAAGGCTTTCCAAAGCTGCCGAACGTGTTTCTTTCTCTATTTCAATGGTATTCTGCCTTGTATAACACATATTTACCACTCTAGTCTCCTTTAAGTAAGGAATATAGGATTCATACAGTGTTTCATGTGATCTTAACTCGAATTAAGGATTTCCCGGATGTTAGCTACCTTTACTACGCTAAGAACTGACTTGGAGAATCTCTTTGAGCTGTTCTAAACAAGTTCTCATCTGTTTATAGTCATTTTCTCTGAATTATCCATGTTTTCATGTAGTTTCCTATATTCTGCCTTCTGGTCCAAGTATAAGCTTTGCCCACTTTATCAAACAACTTCCTACACACTGTTATGAACTGAGGCAACTCGCGAACATTGTCTCTCAACTGTGTTATAGAGTGTAGTACTACGTTTCAGTGAAGTGTAAGGCTTTCCAAAGCTGCCTAACGTGTTTCTTTCTCTATTTCAACGGTATTCTGCCTTGTATAACACACATTTACCACTCTAGTCTCCTTTAAGTAAAGAATATAGGATTCATAGAGTGTTTCATGTCACCTTAACTAGAATTAATGATTTCCCGGATCTTAGCTACTTTTACTACGCTAAGAACTGACTGGAGAATCTCTTTGAGCTGTTCTAAACAAGTTCTCATCTGTTTCCAGTCATTTTCTCTGAATTATCCATGTTTTCATGTAGTTTCCTATATTCTGCCTTCTTGTCCAAGTATAAGCTTTGCCCACTTTATCAAACAACTTCCTACACACTGTTATGAACTGAGGCAGCTCGGGAACATTGTCTCTCTACTGTGTTACAGAGTGTAGTACTATATTTCAGTGAAGTGTAAGGCTTTCCAAAGCTGCCGAACGTGTTTCTTTCTCTATTTCAATGGTATTCTGCCTTGTAAAACACACATTTACCACTCCAGTCTCCTTTAAGTAAAGAATATAGGATTCATACAGTGTTTCAAGTAATCTTAACTTGAATTAAGGATTTCCCGGATCTTAGCTACCTTTTCTACACTAAGAACTGATTGGAGAATCTCTTTGAGCTGTTCTGAACAAGTTCTCATCTGTTTACAGTCATTTTCTCTGAATTATCCATGTTTTCATGTAGTTTCCTATATTCTGCCTTCTGGTCCTAGTATAAGCTTTGCCCACTTTATCAAACAACTTCCTACACACTGTTATGAACTGAGGCAGCTCGGGAACCTTGTCTCTCAACTGTGTTATAGAGTGTAGTACTACATTTCAGTGAAGTGTAAGGCTTTCCAAAGCTGCCGAACGTGTTTCTTTCTCTATTTCAATGGTATTCTGCCTTAGCTACCTAAGAACTGACTGGAGAATCTCTTTGAGCTGGTATTCTGCCTTAGGTACCTAAGAACTGACTGGAGAATCTCTTTGAGCTGTTCTAAACAAGTTCTCATCTGTTTACAGTCATTTTCTCTGAATTATCCATGTTTTCATGTAGTTTCCTATATTCTGCCTTCTGGTCCAAGTATAAGCTTTGCCCACTTTATCAAACAACTTCCTACACACTGTTATGAACTGAGGCAGCTCGGGAACATTGTCTCTCAACTGTGTTATAGAGTGTAGTATTACATTTCAGTGAAGTGTAAGGCTTTCCAAAGCTGCCGAACGTGTTTCTTTCTCTATTTCAGTGGTATTCTGCCTTGTATAACACACATTTACCACTCTAGTCTCCTTCAAGTAAAGAATATAGGATTCATACAGTGTTTCATGTGATCTTAACTCGAATTAAGGATTTCCCGGATCTTAGCTACCTTTACTACGATAAGAACTGACTGGAGAATCTCTTTGAGCTGTTCTAAACAAGTTCTCATCTGTTTACAGTCATTTTCTCTGAATTATCCATGTTTTCATGTAGTTTCCTATATTCTGCCTTCTGGTCCAAGTATAAGCTTTGCCCACTTTATCAAACAACTTCCTACACACTGTTATGAACTGAGTCAGCTCGGGAACATTGTCTCTCAACTGTGTTACAGAGTGTAGTACTATATTTCAGTGAAGTGTAAGGCTTTCCAAAGCTGCCGAACATGTTTCTTTCTCTATTTCGATGGTATTCTGCCTTGTATAACACCCATTTACCACTCTAGTCTCCTTTAAGTAAGGAATATAGGATTCATACAGTGTTTCATGTGATCTTAACTCGAATTAATGATTTCCCGGATCTTAGCTACCTTTACTACGCTAAGAACTGACTTGGAGAATCTCTTTGAGCTGTTCTAAACAAGTTCTCATCTGGTTATAGTCATTTTCTCTGAATTATCCATGTTTTCATGTAGTTTCCTATATTCTGCCTTCTGGTCCAAGTATAAGCTTTGCCCACTTTATCAAACAACTTCCTACACACCGTTATGAACTGAGGCAGCTCGGGAACCTTGTCTCTCAACTGTGTTATAGAGTGTAGTACTACATTTCAGTGAAGTGTAAGGCTTTCCAAAGCTGCCGAACGTGTTTCTTTCTCTATTTCAATGGTATTCTGCCTTGTATAACACACATTTACCACTCTAGTCTCCTTCAAGTAAAGAATATAGGATTCATACAGTGTTTCATGTGATCTTAACTCGAATTAAGGATTTCCCGAATCTTAGCTACCTTTACTACGCTAAGAACTAACTGGAGAATCTCTTTGAGCTTTTCTAAACAAGTTCTCATCTGTTTACACTCATTTTCTCTGAATTATCCATGTTTTCATGTAGTTTCCTATATTCTGCCTTCTGGTCCAAGTATAAGCTTTGCCCACTTTATCAAACAACTTCCTACACACTGTTATGAACTGAGGCAGCTCAGGAACATTGTCTCTCAACAGTGTTATAGAGTGTAGTATTACATTTCAGTGAAGTGTAAGGCTTTCCAAAGCTGCGGAACATGTTTCTTTCTCTATTTCGATGGTATTCTGCCTTGTATAACACACATTTACCACTCTAGTCTCCTTTAAGTAAAGAATATAGGATTCATACAGTGTTTTATGTCATCTTAACTCGAATTAAGGATTTCCCGGATCTTAGCTACATTTTCTACACTAAGAACTGATTTGGAGAATCTCTTTCAGCTGTTCTAAACAATCTCTCATCTGTTTCCAGTCATTTTCTCTGAATTATCCATGTTTTCATGTAGTTTCCTATATTCTGCCTTCTGGTCCAAGTATAAGCTTTGCCCACTTTATCAAACAACTTCCTACACACTGTTATGAACTGAGGCAGCTCGGGAACATTGTCTCTCAACTGTGTTATAGAGTGTAGTACTACATTTCAGTGAAGTGTAAGGCTTTCCAAAGCTGCTGAACGTGTTTCTTTCTCTATTTCAATGGTATTCTGCCTTGTATAACACACATTTACGACTCTAGTCTCCTTTAAGTAAAGAATATAGGATTCATAGAGTGTTTCAAGTCATCTTAACTTGAATTAAGGATTTCCCGGATCTTAGCTACCTTTTCTACACTAAGAACTGATTTGGAGAATCTCTTTCAGTGTTCTAAACAAGTTCTCATCTGTTTCCTGTCATTTTCTCTGAATTATCCATGTTTTCATGTAGTTTCCTATATTCTGCCTTCTGGTCCTAGTATAAGCTTTGCCCACTTTATCAAACAACTTCCTACACACTGTTATGAACTGAGGCAGCTCGGGAACATTGTCTCTCAACTGTGTTATAGTGTGTAGTACTACATTTCAGTGAAGTGTAAGGCTTTCCAAAGCTGCCGAACGTGTTTCTTTCTCTATTTCAATGGTATTCTGCCTTGTATAACACACATTTACCACTCTAGTCTCCTTTAAGTAAGGAATATAGGATTCATACAGTGTTTCATGTGATCTTAACTCGAATTAATGATTTCCCGGATCTTAGCTAACTTTACTACGCTAAGAACTGACTTGGAGAATCTCTTTGAGCTGTTCTAAACATGTTCTCATCTGTTTACAGTCATTTTCTCTGAGTTATCCATGTTTTCATTTAGTTTCCTATATTCTGCCTTCTGGTCCAAGTATAAGCTTTGCCCACTTTATCAAACAACTTCCTACACACTGTTATGAACTGAGGCAGCTCGGGAACATTGTCTCTCAACTGTGTTATAGAGTGTAGTACTACATTTCAGTGAAGTGTAAGGCTTTCCAAAGCTGCTGAACGTGTTTCTTTCTCTATTTCAATGGTATTCTGCCTTGTATAACACACATTTACGACTCTAGTCTCCTTTAAGTAAAGAATATAGGATTCATAGAGTGTTTCAAGTCATCTTAACTTGAATTAAGTATTTCCCGGATCTTAGCTACCTTTTCTACACTAAGAACTGATTTGGAGAATCTCTTTCAGTGTTCTAAACAAGTTCTCATCTGTTTCCTGTCATTTTCTCTGAATTATCCATGTTTTCATGTAGTTTCCTATATTCTGCCTTCTGGTCCTAGTATAAGCTTTGCCCACTTTATCAAACAACTTCCTACACACTGTTATGAACTGAGGCAGCTCGGGAACATTGTCTCTCAACTGTGTTATAGTGTGTAGTACTACATTTCAGTGAAGTGTAAGGCTTTCCAAAGCTGCCGAACGTGTTTCTTTCTCTATTTCAATGGTATTCTGCCTTGTATAACACACATTTACCACTCTAGTCTCCTTTAAGTAAGGAATATAGGATTCATACAGTGTTTCATGTGATCTTAACTCGAATTAATGATTTCCCGGATCTTAGCTACCTTTACTACGCTAAGAACTGACTTGGAGAATCTCTTTGAGCTGTTCTAAACAAGTTCTCATCTGTTTACAGTCATTTTCTCTGAATTATCCATGTTTTCATTTAGTTTCCTATATTCTGCTTTCTGGTCCAAGTATAAGCTTTGCCCACTTTATTAAACAACTTCCTACACACTGTTATGAACTGAGGCAGCTCGGGAACATTGTCTCTCAACTGTGTTATAGAGTGTAGTACTACATTTCAGTGAAGTGTAAGGCTTTCCAAAGCTGCCAAACGTGTTTAATTCTCTATTTCAATGGTATTCTACCTTGTATAACACACATTTAGCACTCTAGTCTCCTTTAAGTAAAGAATATAGGATTCATACAGTGTTTCATGTGATCTTAACTCGAATTAAGATTTCCCGGATCTTAGCTACATTTACTACAATAAGAACTGAATGGAGAATCTCTTTGAGCTGTTCTAAACAAGTTCTCATCTGTTTACAGTCATTTTCTCTGAATTATGCATGTTTTCATGTAGTTTCCTATATTCTGCCTTCTGGTCCAAGTATAAGCTTTGCCCACTTTATCAAACAACTTCCTACACACCGTTATGAACTGAGGCAGCTCGGGATCCTTGTCTCTCAACTGTGTTATAGAGTGTAGTACTACATTTCAGTGAAGTGTAAGGCTTTCCAAGCTGCCGAACGTGTTTCTTTCTCTATTTCAATGGTATTCTGCCTTGTATAACACACATTTACCACTCTAGTCTCCTTCAAGTAAAGAATATAGGATTCATACAGTGTTTCATGTGATCTTAACTCGAATTAAGGATTTCCCGAATCTTAGCTACCTTTACTACGCTAAGAACTAACTGGAGAATCTCTTTGAGCTTTTCTAAACAAGTTCTCATCTGTTTACAGTCATTTTCTCTGAATTATCCATGTTTTCATGTAGTTTCCTATATTCTGCCTTCTGGTCCAAGAATAAGCTTTGCCCACTTTATCAAACAACTTCCTACACACTGTTATGAACTGAGGCAGCTCAGGAACATTGTCTCTCAACTGTGTTATAGAGTGTAGTATTACATTTCAGTGAAGTATAAGGCTTTCCAAAGCTGCCGAAGATGTTTCTTTCTCTTTTTCGATGGTATTCTGCCTTGTATAACACACATTTACCACTCTAGTCTCCTTTAAGTAAAGAATATAGGATTCATACAGTGTTTTATGTCATCTTAACTCGAATTAAGGATTTCCCGGATCTTAGCTACATTTTCTACACTAAGAACTGATTTGGAGAATCTCTTTCAGCTGTTCTAAACAATCTCTCATCTGTTTCCAGTCATTTTCTCTGAATTATCCATGTTTTCATGTAGTTTCCTATATTCTGCCTTCTGGTCCAAGTATAAGCTTTGCCCACTTTATCAAACAACTTCCTACACACTGTTATGAACTGAGGCAGCTCGGGAACATTGTCTCTCAACTGTGTTATAGAGTGTAGTACTACATTTCAGTGAAGTGTAAGGCTTTCCAAAGCTGCTGAACGTGTTTCTTTCTCTATTTCAATGGTATTCTGCCTTGTATAACACACATTTACGACTCTAGTCTCCTTTAAGTAAAGAATATAGGATTCATAGAGTGTTTCAAGTCATCTTAACTTGAATTAAGGATTTCCCGGATCTTAGCTACCTTTTCTACACTAAGAACTGATTTGGAGAATCTCTTTCAGTGTTCTAAACAAGTTCTCATCTGTTTCCTGTCATTTTCTCTGAATTATCCATGTTTTCATGTAGTTTCCTATATTCTGCCTTCTGGTCCTAGTATAAGCTTTGCCCACTTTATCAAACAACTTCCTACACACTGTTATGAACTGAGGCAGCTCGGGAACATTGTCTCTCAACTGTGTTATAGTGTGTAGTACTACATTTCAGTGAAGTGTAAGGCTTTCCAAAGCTGCCGAACGTGTTTCTTTCTCTATTTCAATGGTATTCTGCCTTGTATAACACACATTTACCACTCTAGTCTCCTTTAAGTAAGGAATATAGGATTCATACAGTGTTTCATGTGATCTTAACTCGAATTAATGATTTCCCGGATCTTAGCTACCTTTACTACGCTAAGAACTGACTTGGAGAATCTCTTTGAGCTGTTCTAAACAAGTTCTCATCTGTTTACAGTCATTTTCTCTGAATTATCCATGTTTTCATTTAGTTTCCTATATTCTGCTTTCTGGTCCAAGTATAAGCTTTGCCCACTTTATTAAACAACTTCCTACACACTGTTATGAACTGAGGCAGCTCGGGAACATTGTCTCTCAACTGTGTTATAGAGTGTAGTACTACATTTCAGTGAAGTGTAAGGCTTTCCAAAGCTGCCAAACGTGTTTAATTCTCTATTTCAATGGTATTCTACCTTGTATAACACACATTTAGCACTCTAGTCTCCTTTAAGTAAAGAATATAGGATTCATACAGTGTTTCATGTGATCTTAACTCGAATTAAGATTTCCCGGATCTTAGCTACATTTACTACAATAAGAACTGAATGGAGAATCTCTTTGAGCTGTTCTAAACAAGTTCTCATCTGTTTACAGTCATTTTCTCTGAATTATGCATGTTTTCATGTAGTTTCCTATATTCTGCCTTCTGGTCCAAGTATAAGCTTTGCCCACTTTATCAAACAACTTCCTACACACCGTTATGAACTGAGGCAGCTCGGGAACCTTGTCTCTCAACTGTGTTATAGAGTGTAGTACTACATTTCAGTGAAGTGTAAGGCTTTCCAAGCTGCCGAACGTGTTTCTTTCTCTATTTCAATGGTATTCTGCCTTGTATAACACACATTTACCACTCTAGTCTCCTTCAAGTAAAGAATATAGGATTCATACAGTGTTTCATGTGATCTTAACTCGAATTAAGGATTTCCCGAATCTTAGCTACCTTTACTACGCTAAGAACTAACTGGAGAATCTCTTTGAGCTTTTCTAAACAAGTTCTCATCTGTTTACAGTCATTTTCTCTGAATTATCCATGTTTTCATGTAGTTTCCTATATTCTGCCTTCTGGTCCAAGAATAAGCTTTGCCCACTTTATCAAACAACTTCCTACACACTGTTATGAACTGAGGCAGCTCAGGAACATTGTCTCTCAACTGTGTTATAGAGTGTAGTATTACATTTCAGTGAAGTATAAGGCTTTCCAAAGCTGCCGAAGATGTTTCTTTCTCTTTTTCGATGGTATTCTGCCTTGTATAACACACATTTACCACTCTAGTCTCCTTTAAGTAAAGAATATAGGATTCATACAGTGTTTTATGTCATCTTAACTCGAATTAAGGATTTCCCGGATCTTAGCTACATTTTCTACACTAAGAACTGATTTGGAGAATCTCTTTCAGCTGTTCTAAACAATCTCTCATCTGTTTCCAGTCATTTTCTCTGAATTATCCATGTTTTCATGTAGTTTCCTATATTCTGCCTTCTGGTCCAAGTATAAGCTTTGCCCACTTTATCAAACAACTTCCTACACACTGTTATGAACTGAGGCAGCTCGGGAACATTGTCTCTCAACTGTGTTATAGAGTGTAGTACTACATTTCAGTGAAGTGTAAGGCTTTCCAAAGCTGCTGAACGTGTTTCTTTCTCTATTTCAATGGTATTCTGCCTTGTATAACACACATTTACGACTCTAGTCTCCTTTAAGTAAAGAATATAGGATTCATAGAGTGTTTCAAGTCATCTTAACTTGAATTAAGGATTTCCCGGATCTTAGCTACCTTTTCTACACTAAGAACTGATTTGGAGAATCTCTTTCAGTGTTCTAAACAAGTTCTCATCTGTTTCCTGTCATTTTCTCTGAATTATCCATGTTTTCATGTAGTTTCCTATATTCTGCCTTCTGGTCCTAGTATAAGCTTTGCCCACTTTATCAAACAACTTCCTACACACTGTTATGAACTGAGGCAGCTCGGGAACATTGTCTCTCAACTGTGTTATAGTGTGTAGTACTACATTTCAGTGAAGTGTAAGGCTTTCCAAAGCTGCCGAACGTGTTTCTTTCTCTATTTCAATGGTATTCTGCCTTGTATAACACACATTTACCACTCTAGTCTCCTTTAAGTAAGGAATATAGGATTCATACAGTGTTTCATGTGATCTTAACTCGAATTAATGATTTCCCGGATCTTAGCTACCTTTACTACGCTAAGAACTGACTTGGAGAATCTCTTTGAGCTGTTCTAAACAAGTTCTCATCTGTTTACAGTCATTTTCTCTGAATTATCCATGTTTTCATTTAGTTTCCTATATTCTGCCTTCTGGTCCAAGTATAAGCTTTGCCCACTTTATCAAACAACTTCTTACACACTGTTATGAACTGAGGCAGCTCGGGAACATTGTCTCTCAACTGTGTTATAGAGTGTAGTACTACATTTCAGTGAAGTGTAAGGCTTTCCAAAGCTGCCAAACGTGTTTAATTCTCTATTTCAATGGTATTCTACCTTGTATAACACACATTTAGCACTCTAGTCTCCTTTAAGTAAAGAATATAGGATTCATACAGTGTTTCATGTGATCTTAACTCGAATTAAGATTTCCCGGATCTTAGCTACATTTACTACAATAAGAACTGAATGGAGAATCTCTTTGAGCTGTTCTAAAAAAGTTCTCATCTGTTTACAGTCATTTTCTCTGAATTATGCATGTTTTCATGTAGTTTCCTATATTCTGCCTTCTGGTCCAAGTATAAGCTTTGCCCACTTTATCAAACAACTTCCTACACACCGTTATGAACTGAGGCAGCTCGGGAACCTTGTCTCTCAACTGTGTTATAGAGTGTAGTACTACATTTCAGTGAAGTGTAAGGCTTTCCAAAGCTGCCGAACGTGTTTCTTTCTCTATTTCAATGGTATTCTGCCTTGTATAACACACATTTACCACTCTAGTCTCCTTCAAGTAAAGAATATAGGATTCATACAGTGTTTCATGTGATCTTAACACGAATTAAGGATTTCCCGAATCTTAGCTACCTTTACTACGCTAAGAACTAACTGGAGAATCTCTTTGAGCTTTTCTAAACAAGTTCTCATCTGTTTACAGTCATTTTCTCTGAATTATCCATGTTTTCATGTAGTTTCCTATATTCTGCCTTCTGGTCCAAGTATAAGCTTTGCCCACTTTATCAAACAACTTCCTACACACTGTTATGAACTGAGGCAGCTCAGGAACATTGTCTCTCAACTGTGTTATAGAGTGTAGTATTACATTTCAGTGAAGTGTAAGGCTTTCCAAAGCTGCCGAACATGTTTCTTTCCCTATTTCGATGGTATTATGCCTTGTATAACACACATTTACCACTCTAGTCTCCTTTAAGTAAAGAATATAGGATTCATACAGTGTTTTATGTCATCTTAACTCGAATTAAGGATTTCCCGGATCTTAGCTACATTTTCTACACTAAGAACTGATTTGGAGAGTCTCTTTCAGCTGTTCTAAACAATCTCTCATCTGTTTCCAGTCATTTTCTCTGAATTATCCATGTTTTCATGTAGTTTCCTATATTCTGCCTTCTGGTCCAAGTATAAGCTTTGCCCACTTTATCAAACAACTTCCTACACACTGTTATGAACTGAGGCAGCTCAGGAACATTGTCTCTCAACTGTGTTATAGAGTGTAGTATTACATTTCAGTGAAGTGTAAGGCTTTCCAAAGCTGCCGAACATGTTTCTTTGTCTATTTTGGTATTCTGCCTTGTATAACACACATTTACCACTCTAGTCTCCTTTAAGTAAAGAATATAGGATTCATACAGTGTTTTATGTCATCTTAACTCGAATTAAGGATTTCCCGGATCTTAGCTACATTTTCTACACTAAGAACTGATTTGGAGAATCTCTTTCAGCTGTTCTAAACAATCTCTCATCTGTTTCCAGTCATTTTCTCTGAATTATCCATGTTTTCATGTAGTTTCCTATATTCTGCCTTCTGGTCCAAGTATTAGCTTTGCCCACTTTATCAAACAACTTCCTACACACTGTTATGAACTGAGGCAGCTCAGGAACATTGTCTCTCAACTGTGTTATAGAGTGTAGTACTACATTTCAGTGAAGTGTAAGGCTTTCCAAAGCTGCCGAACGTGTTTCTTTCTCTATTTCAATGGTATTCTGCCTCAGCTACCTAAGAACTGACTGGAGAATCTCTTTGAGCTGGTATTCTGCCTTAGGTACCTAAGAACTGACTGGAGAATCTCTTTGAGCTGTTCTAAACAAGTTCTCATCTGTTTACAGTCATTTTCTCTGAATTATCCATGTTTTCATGTAGTTTCCTATATTCTGCCTTCTGGTCCAAGTATAAGCTTTGCCCACTTTATCAAACAACTTCCTACACACTGTTATGAACTGAGGCAACTCGGGAACATTGTCTCTCAACTGTGTTATAGAGTGTAGTACTACGTTTCAGTGAAGTGTAAGGCTTTCCAAAGCTGCCTAACGTGTTTCTTTCTCTATTTCAACGGTATTCTGCCTTGTATAACACACATTTACCACTCTAGTCTCCTTCAAGTAAAGAATATAGGATTCATACAGTGTTTCATGTGATCTTAACTCGAATTAAGGATTTCCCGGATCTTAGCTACCTTTACTACGCTAAGAACTGACTGGAGAATCTCTTTGAGCTGTTCTAAACAAGTTCTCATCTGTTTACAGTCATTTTCTCTGAATTATCCATGTTTTCATGTAGTTTCCTATATTCTGCCTTCTGGTCCAAGTATAAGCTTTGCCCACTTTATCAAACAACTTCCTACACACTGTTATGAACTGAGGCAGCTCGGGAACATTGTCTCTCAACTGTGTTACAGAGTGTAGTACTATATTTCAGTGAAGTGTAAGGCTTTCCAAAGCTGCCGAACATGTTTCTTTCTCTATTTCGATGGTATTCTGCCTTGTATAACACCCATTTACCACTCTAGTCTCCTTTAAGTAAGGAATATAGGATTCATACAGTGTTTCATGTGATCTTAACTCGAATTAATGATTTCCCGGATCTTAGCTACCTTTACTACGCTAAGAACTGACTTGGAGAATCTCTTTGAGCTGTTCTAAACAAGTTCTCATCTGGTTATAGTCATTTTCTCTGAATTATCCATGTTTTCATGTAGTTTCCTATATTCTGCCTTCTGGTCCAAGTATAAGCTTTGCCCACTTTATCAAACAACTTCCTACACACCGTTATGAACTGAGGCAGCTCGGGAACCTTGTCTCTCAACTGTGTTATAGAGTGTAGTACTACATTTCAGTGAAGTGTAAGGCTTTCCAAAGCTGCCGAACGTGTTTCTTTCTCTATTTCAATGGTATTCTGCCTTGTATAACACACCTTTACCACTCTAGTCTCCTTCAAGTAAAGAATGTAGGATTCATACAGTGTTTCATGTGATCTTAACTCGAATTAAGGATTTCCCGAATCTTAGCTACCTTTACTACGCTAAGAACTAACTGGAGAATCTCTTTGAGCTTTTCTAAACAAGTTCTCATCTGTTTACACTCATTTTCTCTGAATTATCCATGTTTTCATGTAGTTTCCTATATTCTGCCTTCTGGTCCAAGTATAAGCTTTGCCCACTTTATCAAACAACTTCCTACACACTGTTATGAACTGAGGCAGCTCGGGAACATTGTCTCTCAACTGTGTTATAGAGTGTAGTACTACATTTCAGTGAAGTGTAAGGCTTTCCAAAGCTGCTGAACGTGTTTCTTTCTCTATTTCAATGGTATTCTGCCTTGTATAACACACATTTACCACTCTAGTCTCCTTTAAGTAAAGAATATAGGATTCATAGAGTGTTTCAAGTCATCTTAACTTGAATTAAGGATTTCCCGGATCTTAGCTACATTTTGTACACTAAGAACTGATTTGGAGAATCTCTTTCAGTGTTCTAAACAAGTTCTCATCTGTTTCCTGTCATTTTCTCTGAATTATCCATGTTTTCATGTAGTTTCCTATATTCTGCCTTCTGGTCCTAGTATAAGCTTTGCCCACTTTATCAAACAACTTCCTACACACTGTTATGAACTGAGGCAGCTTGGGAAAATTGTCTCTCAACTGTGTTATAGTGTGTAGTACTACATTTCAGTGAAGTGTAAGGCTTTCCAAAGCTGCCGAACGTGTTTCTTTCTCTATTTCAATGGTATTCTGCCTTGTATAACACACATTTACCACTCTAGTCTCCTTTAAGTAAGGAATATAGGATTCATACAGTGTTTCATGTGATCTTAACTCGAATTAATGATTTCCCGGATCTTAGCTACCTTTACTACGCTAAGAACTGACTTGGAGAATCTCTTTGAGCTGTTCTAAACAAGTTCTCATCTGTTTACAGTCATTTTCTCTGAATTATCCGTGTTTTCATTTAGTTTCCTATATTCTGCCTTCTGGTCCAAGTATAAGCTTTGCCCACTTTATCAAACAACTTCCTACACACTGTTATGAACTGAGGCAGCTCGGGAACATTGTCTCTCAACTGTGTTATAGAGTGTAGTACTACATTTCAGTGAAGTGTAAGGCTTTCCAAAGCTGCTGAACGTGTTTCTTTCTCTATTTCAATGGTATTCTGCCTTGTATAACACACATTTACGACTCTAGTCTCCTTTAAGTAAAGAATATAGGATTCATAGAGTGTTTCAAGTCATCTTAACTTGAATTAAGGATTTCCCGGATCTTAGCTACCTTTTCTACACTAAGAACTGATTTGGAGAATCTCTTTCAGTGTTCTAAACAAGTTCTCATCTGTTTCCTGTCATTTTCTCTTAATTATCCATGTTTTCATGTAGTTTCCTATATTCTGCCTTCTGGTCCTAGTATAAGCTTTGCCCACTTTATCAAACAACTTCCTACACACTGTTATGAACTGAGGCAGCTCGGGAACATTGTCTCTCAACTGTGTTATAGTGTGTAGTACTACATTTCAGTGAAGTGTAAGGCTTTCCAAAGCTGCCGAACGTGTTTCTTTCTCTATTTCAATGGTATTCTGCCTTAGCTACCCAAGAACTGACTGGAGAATCTCTTTGAGCTGGTATTCTGCCTTAGGTACCTAAGAACTGACTGGAGAATCTCTTTGAGCTGTTCTAAACAAGTTCTCATCTGTTTACAGTCATTTTCTCTGAATTATCCATGTTTTCATGTAGTTTCCTATATTCTGCCTTCTGGTCCAAGTATAAGCTTTGCCCACTTTATCAAACAACTTCCTACACACTGTTATGAACTGAGGCAGCTCGGGAACATTGTCTCTCAACTGTGTTATAGAGTGTAGTATTACATTTCAGTGAAGTGTAAGGCTTTCCAAAGCTGCCGAACGTGTTTCTTTCTCTATTTCAGTGGTATTCTGCCTTGTATAACACACATTTACCACTCTAGTCTCCATCAAGTAAAGAATATAGGATTCATACAGTGTTTCATGTGATCTTAACTCGAATTAAGGATTTCCCGAATCTTAGCTACCTTTACTACGCTAAGAACTAACTGGAGAATCTCTTTGAGCTTTTCTAAACAAGTTCTCATCTGTTTACAGTCATTTTCTCTGAATTATCCATGTTTTCATTTAGTTTCCTATATTCTGCCTTCTGGTCCAAGTATAAGCTTTGCCCACTTTATCAAACAACTTCCTACACACTGTTATGAACTGAGTCAGCTCGGGAACATTGTCTCTCAACTGTGTTATAGAGTGTAGTACTATATTTCAGTGAAGTGTAAGGCTTTCCAAAGCTGCTGAACGTGTTTCTTTCTCTATTTCAATGGTATTCTGCCTTGTATAACACACATTTACGACTCTAGTCTCCTTTAAGTAAAGAATATAGGATTCATAGAGTGTTTCAAGTCATCTTAACTTGAATTAAGGATTTCCCGGATCTTAGCTACCTTTTGTACCCTAAGAACTGATTTGGAGAATCTCTTTCAGTGTTCTAAACAAGTTCTCATCTGTTTCCTGTCATTTTCTCTGAATTATCCATGTTTTCATGTAGTTTCCTATATTCTGCCTTCTGGTCCTAGTATAAGCTTTGCCCACTTTATCAAACAACTTCCTACACACCGTTATGAACTGAGGCAGCTCGGGAACATTGTCTCTCAACTGTGTTATAGTGTGTAGTACTACATTTCAGTGAAGTGTAAGGCTTTCCAAAGCTGCCGAACGTGTTTCTTTCTCTATTTCAATGGTATTCTGCCTTGTATAACACATATTTACCACTCTAGTCTCCTTTAAGTAAGGAATATAGGATTCATACAGTGTTTCATGTGATCTTAACTCGAATTAAGGATTTCCCGGATGTTAGCTACCTTTACTACGCTAAGAACTGACTTGGAGAATCTCTTTGAGCTGTTCTAAACAAGTTCTCATCTGTTTATAGTCATTTTCTCTGAATTATCCATGTTTTCATGTAGTTTCCTATATTCTGCCTTCTGGTCCAAGTATAAGCTTTGCCCACTTTATCAAACAACTTCCTACACACTGTTATGAACTGAGGCAACTCGCGAACATTGTCTCTCAACTGTGTTATAGAGTGTAGTACTACGTTTCAGTGAAGTGTAAGGCTTTCCAAAGCTGCCTAACGTGTTTCTTTCTCTATTTCAACGGTATTCTGCCTTGTATAACACACATTTACCACTCTAGTCTCCTTTAAGTAAAGAATATAGGATTCATAGAGTGTTTCATGTCATCTTAACTAGAATTAATGATTTCCCGGATCTTAGCTACTTTTACTACGCTAAGAACTGACTGGAGAATCTCTTTGAGCTGTTCTAAACAAGTTCTCATCTGTTTCCAGTCATTTTCTCTGAATTATCCATGTTTTCATGTAGTTTCCTATATTCTGCCTTCTTGTCCAAGTATAAGCTTTGCCCACTTTATCAAACAACTTCCTACACACTGTTATGAACTGAGGCAGCTCGGGAACATTGTCTCTCTACTGTGTTACAGAGTGTAGTACTATATTTCAGTGAAGTGTAAGGCTTTCCAAAGCTGCCGAACGTGTTTCTTTCTCTATTTCAATGGTATTCTGCCTTGTAAAACACACATTTACCACTCCAGTCTCCTTTAAGTAAAGAATATAGGATTCATACAGTGTTTCAAGTAATCTTAACTTGAATTAAGGATTTCCCGGATCTTAGCTACCTTTTCTACACTAAGAACTGATTGGAGAATCTCTTTGAGCTGTTCTGAACAAGTTCTCATCTGTTTACAGTCATTTTCTCTGAATTATCCATGTTTTCATGTAGTTTCCTATATTCTGCCTTCTGGTCCTAGTATAAGCTTTGCCCACTTTATCAAACAACTTCCTACACACTGTTATGAACTGAGGCAGCTCGGGAACCTTGTCTCTCAACTGTGTTATAGAGTGTAGTACTACATTTCAGTGAAGTGTAAGGCTTTCCAAAGCTGCCGAACGTGTTTCTTTCTCTATTTCAATGGTATTCTGCCTTAGCTACCTAAGAACTGACTGGAGAATCTCTTTGAGCTGGTATTCTGCCTTAGGTACCTAAGAACTGACTGGAGAATCTCTTTGAGCTGTTCTAAACAAGTTCTCATCTGTTTACAGTCATTTTCTCTGAATTATCCATGTTTTCATGTAGTTTCCTATATTCTGCCTTCTGGTCCAAGTATAAGCTTTGCCCACTTTATCAAACAACTTCCTACACACTGTTATGAACTGAGGCAGCTCGGGAACATTGTCTCTCAACTGTGTTATAGAGTGTAGTATTACATTTCAGTGAAGTGTAAGGCTTTCCAAAGCTGCCGAACGTGTTTCTTTCTCTATTTCAGTGGTATTCTGCCTTGTATAACACACATTTACCACTCTAGTCTCCTTCAAGTAAAGAATATAGGATTCATACAGTGTTTCATGTGATCTTAACTCGAATTAAGGATTTCCCGGATCTTAGCTACCTTTACTACGATAAGAACTGACTGGAGAATCTCTTTGAGCTGTTCTAAACAAGTTCTCATCTGTTTACAGTCATTTTCTCTGAATTATCCATGTTTTCATGTAGTTTCCTATATTCTGCCTTCTGGTCCAAGTATAAGCTTTGCCCACTTTATCAAACAACTTCCTACACACTGTTATGAACTGAGTCAGCTCGGGAACATTGTCTCTCAACTGTGTTACAGAGTGTAGTACTATATTTCAGTGAAGTGTAAGGCTTTCCAAAGCTGCCGAACATGTTTCTTTCTCTATTTCGATGGTATTCTGCCTTGTATAACACCCATTTACCACTCTAGTCTCCTTTAAGTAAGGAATATAGGATTCATACAGTGTTTCATGTGATCTTAACTCGAATTAATGATTTCCCGGATCTTAGCTACCTTTACTACGCTAAGAACTGACTTGGAGAATCTCTTTGAGCTGTTCTAAACAAGTTCTCATCTGGTTATAGTCATTTTCTCTGAATTATCCATGTTTTCATGTAGTTTCCTATATTCTGCCTTCTGGTCCAAGTATAAGCTTTGCCCACTTTATCAAACAACTTCCTACACACCGTTATGAACTGAGGCAGCTCGGGAACCTTGTCTCTCAACTGTGTTATAGAGTGTAGTACTACATTTCAGTGAAGTGTAAGGCTTTCCAAAGCTGCCGAACGTGTTTCTTTCTCTATTTCAATGGTATTCTGCCTTGTATAACACACATTTACCACTCTAGTCTCCTTCAAGTAAAGAATATAGGATTCATACAGTGTTTCATGTGATCTTAACTCGAATTAAGGATTTCCCGAATCTTAGCTACCTTTACTACGCTAAGAACTAACTGGAGAATCTCTTTGAGCTTTTCTAAACAAGTTCTCATCTGTTTACACTCATTTTCTCTGAATTATCCATGTTTTCATGTAGTTTCCTATATTCTGCCTTCTGGTCCAAGTATAAGCTTTGCCCACTTTATCAAACAACTTCCTACACACTGTTATGAACTGAGGCAGCTCAGGAACATTGTCTCTCAACTGTGTTATAGAGTGTAGTATTACATTTCAGTGAAGTGTAAGGCTTTCCAAAGCTGCGGAACATGTTTCTTTCTCTATTTCGATGGTATTCTGCCTTGTATAACACACATTTACCACTCTAGTCTCCTTTAAGTAAAGAATATAGGATTCATACAGTGTTTTATGTCATCTTAACTCGAATTAAGGATTTCCCGGATCTTAGCTACATTTTCTACACTAAGAACTGATTTGGAGAATCTCTTTCAGCTGTTCTAAACAATCTCTCATCTGTTTCCAGTCATTTTCTCTGAATTATCCATGTTTTCATGTAGTTTCCTATATTCTGCCTTCTGGTCCAAGTATAAGCTTTGCCCACTTTATCAAACAACTTCCTACACACTGTTATGAACTGAGGCAGCTCGGGAACATTGTCTCTCAACTGTGTTATAGAGTGTAGTACTACATTTCAGTGAAGTGTAAGGCTTTCCAAAGCTGCTGAACGTGTTTCTTTCTCTATTTCAATGGTATTCTGCCTTGTATAACACACATTTACGACTCTAGTCTCCTTTAAGTAAAGAATATAGGATTCATAGAGTGTTTCAAGTCATCTTAACTTGAATTAAGGATTTCCCGGATCTTAGCTACCTTTTCTACACTAAGAACTGATTTGGAGAATCTCTTTCAGTGTTCTAAACAAGTTCTCATCTGTTTCCTGTCATTTTCTCTGAATTATCCATGTTTTCATGTAGTTTCCTATATTCTGCCTTCTGGTCCTAGTATAAGCTTTGCCCACTTTATCAAACAACTTCCTACACACTGTTATGAACTGAGGCAGCTCGGGAACATTGTCTCTCAACTGTGTTATAGTGTGTAGTACTACATTTCAGTGAAGTGTAAGGCTTTCCAAAGCTGCCGAACGTGTTTCTTTCTCTATTTCAATGGTATTCTGCCTTGTATAACACACATTTACCACTCTAGTCTCCTTTAAGTAAGGAATATAGGATTCATACAGTGTTTCATGTGATCTTAACTCGAATTAATGATTTCCCGGATCTTAGCTAACTTTACTACGCTAAGAACTGACTTGGAGAATCTCTTTGAGCTGTTCTAAACATGTTCTCATCTGTTTACAGTCATTTTCTCTGAGTTATCCATGTTTTCATTTAGTTTCCTATATTCTGCCTTCTGGTCCAAGTATAAGCTTTGCCCACTTTATCAAACAACTTCCTACACACTGTTATGAACTGAGGCAGCTCGGGAACATTGTCTCTCAACTGTGTTATAGAGTGTAGTACTACATTTCAGTGAAGTGTAAGGCTTTCCAAAGCTGCTGAACGTGTTTCTTTCTCTATTTCAATGGTATTCTGCCTTGTATAACACACATTTACGACTCTAGTCTCCTTTAAGTAAAGAATATAGGATTCATAGAGTGTTTCAAGTCATCTTAACTTGAATTAAGTATTTCCCGGATCTTAGCTACCTTTTCTACACTAAGAACTGATTTGGAGAATCTCTTTCAGTGTTCTAAACAAGTTCTCATCTGTTTCCTGTCATTTTCTCTGAATTATCCATGTTTTCATGTAGTTTCCTATATTCTGCCTTCTGGTCCTAGTATAAGCTTTGCCCACTTTATCAAACAACTTCCTACACACTGTTATGAACTGAGGCAGCTCGGGAACATTGTCTCTCAACTGTGTTATAGTGTGTAGTACTACATTTCAGTGAAGTGTAAGGCTTTCCAAAGCTGCCGAACGTGTTTCTTTCTCTATTTCAATGGTATTCTGCCTTGTATAACACACATTTAGCACTCTAGTCTCCTTTAAGTAAAGAATATAGGATTCATACAGTGTTTCATGTGATCTTAACTCGAATTAAGATTTCCCGGATCTTAGCTACATTTACTACAATAAGAACTGAATGGAGAATCTCTTTGAGCTGTTCTAAACAAGTTCTCATCTGTTTACAGTCATTTTCTCTGAATTATGCATGTTTTCATGTAGTTTCCTATATTCTGCCTTCTGGTCCAAGTATAAGCTTTGCCCACTTTATCAAACAACTTCCTACACACCGTTATGAACTGAGGCAGCTCGGGAACCTTGTCTCTCAACTGTGTTATAGAGTGTAGTACTACATTTCAGTGAAGTGTAAGGCTTTCCAAGCTGCCGAACGTGTTTCTTTCTCTATTTCAATGGTATTCTGCCTTGTATAACACACATTTACCACTCTAGTCTCCTTCAAGTAAAGAATATAGGATTCATACAGTGTTTCATGTGATCTTAACTCGAATTAAGGATTTCCCGAATCTTAGCTACCTTTACTACGCTAAGAACTAACTGGAGAATCTCTTTGAGCTTTTCTAAACAAGTTCTCATCTGTTTACAGTCATTTTCTCTGAATTATCCATGTTTTCATGTAGTTTCCTATATTCTGCCTTCTGGTCCAAGAATAAGCTTTGCCCACTTTATCAAACAACTTCCTACACACTGTTATGAACTGAGGCAGCTCAGGAACATTGTCTCTCAACTGTGTTATAGAGTGTAGTATTACATTTCAGTGAAGTATAAGGCTTTCCAAAGCTGCCGAAGATGTTTCTTTCTCTTTTTCGATGGTATTCTGCCTTGTATAACACACATTTACCACTCTAGTCTCCTTTAAGTAAAGAATATAGGATTCATACAGTGTTTTATGTCATCTTAACTCGAATTAAGGATTTCCCGGATCTTAGCTACATTTTCTACACTAAGAACTGATTTGGAGAATCTCTTTCAGCTGTTCTAAACAATCTCTCATCTGTTTCCAGTCATTTTCTCTGAATTATCCATGTTTTCATGTAGTTTCCTATATTCTGCCTTCTGGTCCAAGTATAAGCTTTGCCCACTTTATCAAACAACTTCCTACACACTGTTATGAACTGAGGCAGCTCGGGAACATTGTCTCTCAACTGTGTTATAGAGTGTAGTACTACATTTCAGTGAAGTGTAAGGCTTTCCAAAGCTGCTGAACGTGTTTCTTTCTCTATTTCAATGGTATTCTGCCTTGTATAACACACATTTACGACTCTAGTCTCCTTTAAGTAAAGAATATAGGATTCATAGAGTGTTTCAAGTCATCTTAACTTGAATTAAGGATTTCCCGGATCTTAGCTACCTTTTCTACACTAAGAACTGATTTGGAGAATCTCTTTCAGTGTTCTAAACAAGTTCTCATCTGTTTCCTGTCATTTTCTCTGAATTATCCATGTTTTCATGTAGTTTCCTATATTCTGCCTTCTGGTCCTAGTATAAGCTTTGCCCACTTTATCAAACAACTTCCTACACACTGTTATGAACTGAGGCAGCTCGGGAACATTGTCTCTCAACTGTGTTATAGTGTGTAGTACTACATTTCAGTGAAGTGTAAGGCTTTCCAAAGCTGCCGAACGTGTTTCTTTCTCTATTTCAATGGTATTCTGCCTTGTATAACACACATTTACCACTCTAGTCTCCTTTAAGTAAGGAATATAGGATTCATACAGTGTTTCATGTGATCTTAACTCGAATTAATGATTTCCCGGATCTTAGCTACCTTTACTACGCTAAGAACTGACTTGGAGAATCTCTTTGAGCTGTTCTAAACAAGTTCTCATCTGTTTACAGTCATTTTCTCTGAATTATCCATGTTTTCATTTAGTTTCCTATATTCTGCCTTCTGGTCCAAGTATAAGCTTTGCCCACTTTATCAAACAACTTCTTACACACTGTTATGAACTGAGGCAGCTCGGGAACATTGTCTCTCAACTGTGTTATAGAGTGTAGTACTACATTTCAGTGAAGTGTAAGGCTTTCCAAAGCTGCCAAACGTGTTTAATTCTCTATTTCAATGGTATTCTACCTTGTATAACACACATTTAGCACTCTAGTCTCCTTTAAGTAAAGAATATAGGATTCATACAGTGTTTCATGTGATCTTAACTCGAATTAAGATTTCCCGGATCTTAGCTACATTTACTACAATAAGAACTGAATGGAGAATCTCTTTGAGCTGTTCTAAAAAAGTTCTCATCTGTTTACAGTCATTTTCTCTGAATTATGCATGTTTTCATGTAGTTTCCTATATTCTGCCTTCTGGTCCAAGTATAAGCTTTGCCCACTTTATCAAACAACTTCCTACACACCGTTATGAACTGAGGCAGCTCGGGAACCTTGTCTCTCAACTGTGTTATAGAGTGTAGTACTACATTTCAGTGAAGTGTAAGGCTTTCCAAAGCTGCCGAACGTGTTTCTTTCTCTATTTCAATGGTATTCTGCCTTGTATAACACACATTTACCACTCTAGTCTCCTTCAAGTAAAGAATATAGGATTCATACAGTGTTTCATGTGATCTTAACACGAATTAAGGATTTCCCGAATCTTAGCTACCTTTACTACGCTAAGAACTAACTGGAGAATCTCTTTGAGCTTTTCTAAACAAGTTCTCATCTGTTTACAGTCATTTTCTCTGAATTATCCATGTTTTCATGTAGTTTCCTATATTCTGCCTTCTGGTCCAAGTATAAGCTTTGCCCACTTTATCAAACAACTTCCTACACACTGTTATGAACTGAGGCAGCTCAGGAACATTGTCTCTCAACTGTGTTATAGAGTGTAGTATTACATTTCAGTGAAGTGTAAGGCTTTCCAAAGCTGCCGAACATGTTTCTTTCCCTATTTCGATGGTATTATGCCTTGTATAACACACATTTACCACTCTAGTCTCCTTTAAGTAAAGAATATAGGATTCATACAGTGTTTTATGTCATCTTAACTCGAATTAAGGATTTCCCGGATCTTAGCTACATTTTCTACACTAAGAACTGATTTGGAGAGTCTCTTTCAGCTGTTCTAAACAATCTCTCATCTGTTTCCAGTCATTTTCTCTGAATTATCCATGTTTTCATGTAGTTTCCTATATTCTGCCTTCTGGTCCAAGTATAAGCTTTGCCCACTTTATCAAACAACTTCCTACACACTGTTATGAACTGAGGCAGCTCAGGAACATTGTCTCTCAACTGTGTTATAGAGTGTAGTATTACATTTCAGTGAAGTGTAAGGCTTTCCAAAGCTGCCGAACATGTTTCTTTGTCTATTTTGGTATTCTGCCTTGTATAACACACATTTACCACTCTAGTCTCCTTTAAGTAAAGAATATAGGATTCATACAGTGTTTTATGTCATCTTAACTCGAATTAAGGATTTCCCGGATCTTAGCTACATTTTCTACACTAAGAACTGATTTGGAGAATCTCTTTCAGCTGTTCTAAACAATCTCTCATCTGTTTCCAGTCATTTTCTCTGAATTATCCATGTTTTCATGTAGTTTCCTATATTCTGCCTTCTGGTCCAAGTATAAGCTTTGCCCACTTTATCAAACAACTTCCTACACACTGTTATGAACTGAGGCAGCTCGGGAACATTGTCTCTCAACTGTGTTATAGAGTGTAGTACTACATTTCAGTGAAGTGTAAGGCTTTCCAAAGCTGCTGAACGTGTTTCTTTCTCTATTTCAATGGTATTCTGCCTTGTATAACATACATTTACGACTCTAGTCTCCTTTAAGTAAAGAATATAGGATTCATAGAGTGTTTCAAGTCATCTTAACTTGAATTAAGGATTTCCCGGATCTTAGCTACCTTTTCTACACTAAGAACTGATTTGGAGAATCTCTTTCAGTGTTCTAAACAAGTTCTCATCTGTTTCCTGTCATTTTCTCTGAATTATCCATGTTTTCATGTAGTTTCCTATATTCTGCCTTCTGGTCCTAGTATAAGCTTTGCCCACTTTATCAAACAACTTCCTACACACTGTTATGAACTGAGGCAGCTCGGGAACATTGTCTCTCAACTGTGTTATAGTGTGTAGTACTACATTTCAGTGAAGTGTAAGGCTTTCCAAAGCTGCCGAACGTGTTTCTTTCTCTATTTCAATGGTATTCTGCCTTGTATAACACACATTTACCACTCTATTCTCCTTTAAGTAAGGAATATGGGATTCATACAGTGTTTCATGTGATCTTAACTCGAATTAATGATTTCCCGGATCTTAGCTACCTTTACTTCGCTAAGAACTGACTTGGAGAATCTCTTTGAGCTGTTCTAAACAAGTTCTCATGTGTTTACAGTCATTTTCTCTGAATTATCCATGTTTTCATTTAGTTTCCTATATTCTGCCTTCTGGTCCAAGTATAAGCTTTGCCCACTTTATCAAACAACTTCCTACACACTGTTATGAACTGAGGCAGCTCGGGAACATTGTCTCTCAACTGTGTTATAGAGTGTAGTACTACATTTCAGTGAAGTGTAAGGCTTTCCAAAGCTGCCAAACGTGTTTAATTCTCTATTTCAATGGTATTCTACCTTGTATAACACACATTTAGCACTCTAGTCTCCTTTAAGTAAAGAATATAGGATTCATACAGTGTTTCATGTGATCTTAACTCGAATTAAGATTTCCCGGATCTTAGCTACATTTACTACAATAAGAACTGAATGGAGAATCTCTTTGAGCTGTTCTAAACAAGTTCTCATCTGTTTACAGTCATTTTCTCTGAATTATGCATGTTTTCATGTAGTTTCCTATATTCTGCCTTCTGGTCCAAGTATAAGCTTTGCCCACTTTATCAAACAACTTCCTACACACCGTTATGAACTGAGGCAGCTCGGGATCCTTGTCTCTCAACTGTGTTATAGAGTGTAGTACTACATTTCAGTGAAGTGTAAGGCTTTCCAAGCTGCCGAACGTGTTTCTTTCTCTATTTCAATGGTATTCTGCCTTGTATAACACACATTTACCACTCTAGTCTCCTTCAAGTAAAGAATATAGGATTCATACAGTGTTTCATGTGATCTTAACTCGAATTAAGGATTTCCCGAATCTTAGCTACCTTTACTACGCTAAGAACTAACTGGAGAATCTCTTTGAGCTTTTCTAAACAAGTTCTCATCTGTTTACAGTCATTTTCTCTGAATTATCCATGTTTTCATGTAGTTTCCTATATTCTGCCTTCTGGTCCAAGAATAAGCTTTGCCCACTTTATCAAACAACTTCCTACACACTGTTATGAACTGAGGCAGCTCAGGAACATTGTCTCTCAACTGTGTTATAGAGTGTAGTATTACATTTCAGTGAAGTATAAGGCTTTCCAAAGCTGCCGAAGATGTTTCTTTCTCTTTTTCGATGGTATTCTGCCTTGTATAACACACATTTACCACTCTAGTCTCCTTTAAGTAAAGAATATAGGATTCATACAGTGTTTTATGTCATCTTAACTCGAATTAAGGATTTCCCGGATCTTAGCTACATTTTCTACACTAAGAACTGATTTGGAGAATCTCTTTCAGCTGTTCTAAACAATCTCTCATCTGTTTCCAGTCATTTTCTCTGAATTATCCATGTTTTCATGTAGTTTCCTATATTCTGCCTTCTGGTCCAAGTATAAGCTTTGCCCACTTTATCAAACAACTTCCTACACACTGTTATGAACTGAGGCAGCTCGGGAACATTGTCTCTCAACTGTGTTATAGAGTGTAGTACTACATTTCAGTGAAGTGTAAGGCTTTCCAAAGCTGCTGAACGTGTTTCTTTCTCTATTTCAATGGTATTCTGCCTTGTATAACACACATTTACGACTCTAGTCTCCTTTAAGTAAAGAATATAGGATTCATAGAGTGTTTCAAGTCATCTTAACTTGAATTAAGGATTTCCCGGATCTTAGCTACCTTTTCTACACTAAGAACTGATTTGGAGAATCTCTTTCAGTGTTCTAAACAAGTTCTCATCTGTTTCCTGTCATTTTCTCTGAATTATCCATGTTTTCATGTAGTTTCCTATATTCTGCCTTCTGGTCCTAGTATAAGCTTTGCCCACTTTATCAAACAACTTCCTACACACTGTTATGAACTGAGGCAGCTCGGGAACATTGTCTCTCAACTGTGTTATAGTGTGTAGTACTACATTTCAGTGAAGTGTAAGGCTTTCCAAAGCTGCCGAACGTGTTTCTTTCTCTATTTCAATGGTATTCTGCCTTGTATAACACACATTTACCACTCTAGTCTCCTTTAAGTAAGGAATATAGGATTCATACAGTGTTTCATGTGATCTTAACTCGAATTAATGATTTCCCGGATCTTAGCTACCTTTACTACGCTAAGAACTGACTTGGAGAATCTCTTTGAGCTGTTCTAAACAAGTTCTCATCTGTTTACAGTCATTTTCTCTGAATTATCCATGTTTTCATTTAGTTTCCTATATTCTGCTTTCTGGTCCAAGTATAAGCTTTGCCCACTTTATTAAACAACTTCCTACACACTGTTATGAACTGAGGCAGCTCGGGAACATTGTCTCTCAACTGTGTTATAGAGTGTAGTACTACATTTCAGTGAAGTGTAAGGCTTTCCAAAGCTGCCAAACGTGTTTAATTCTCTATTTCAATGGTATTCTACCTTGTATAACACACATTTAGCACTCTAGTCTCCTTTAAGTAAAGAATATAGGATTCATACAGTGTTTCATGTGATCTTAACTCGAATTAAGATTTCCCGGATCTTAGCTACATTTACTACAATAAGAACTGAATGGAGAATCTCTTTGAGCTGTTCTAAACAAGTTCTCATCTGTTTACAGTCATTTTCTCTGAATTATGCATGTTTTCATGTAGTTTCCTATATTCTGCCTTCTGGTCCAAGTATAAGCTTTGCCCACTTTATCAAACAACTTCCTACACACCGTTATGAACTGAGGCAGCTCGGGAACCTTGTCTCTCAACTGTGTTATAGAGTGTAGTACTACATTTCAGTGAAGTGTAAGGCTTTCCAAGCTGCCGAACGTGTTTCTTTCTCTATTTCAATGGTATTCTGCCTTGTATAACACACATTTACCACTCTAGTCTCCTTCAAGTAAAGAATATAGGATTCATACAGTGTTTCATGTGATCTTAACTCGAATTAAGGATTTCCCGAATCTTAGCTACCTTTACTACGCTAAGAACTAACTGGAGAATCTCTTTGAGCTTTTCTAAACAAGTTCTCATCTGTTTACAGTCATTTTCTCTGAATTATCCATGTTTTCATGTAGTTTCCTATATTCTGCCTTCTGGTCCAAGAATAAGCTTTGCCCACTTTATCAAACAACTTCCTACACACTGTTATGAACTGAGGCAGCTCAGGAACATTGTCTCTCAACTGTGTTATAGAGTGTAGTATTACATTTCAGTGAAGTATAAGGCTTTCCAAAGCTGCCGAAGATGTTTCTTTCTCTTTTTCGATGGTATTCTGCCTTGTATAACACACATTTACCACTCTAGTCTCCTTTAAGTAAAGAATATAGGATTCATACAGTGTTTTATGTCATCTTAACTCGAATTAAGGATTTCCCGGATCTTAGCTACATTTTCTACACTAAGAACTGATTTGGAGAATCTCTTTCAGCTGTTCTAAACAATCTCTCATCTGTTTCCAGTCATTTTCTCTGAATTATCCATGTTTTCATGTAGTTTCCTATATTCTGCCTTCTGGTCCAAGTATAAGCTTTGCCCACTTTATCAAACAACTTCCTACACACTGTTATGAACTGAGGCAGCTCGGGAACATTGTCTCTCAACTGTGTTATAGAGTGTAGTACTACATTTCAGTGAAGTGTAAGGCTTTCCAAAGCTGCTGAACGTGTTTCTTTCTCTATTTCAATGGTATTCTGCCTTGTATAACACACATTTACGACTCTAGTCTCCTTTAAGTAAAGAATATAGGATTCATAGAGTGTTTCAAGTCATCTTAACTTGAATTAAGGATTTCCCGGATCTTAGCTACCTTTTCTACACTAAGAACTGATTTGGAGAATCTCTTTCAGTGTTCTAAACAAGTTCTCATCTGTTTCCTGTCATTTTCTCTGAATTATCCATGTTTTCATGTAGTTTCCTATATTCTGCCTTCTGGTCCTAGTATAAGCTTTGCCCACTTTATCAAACAACTTCCTACACACTGTTATGAACTGAGGCAGCTCGGGAACATTGTCTCTCAACTGTGTTATAGTGTGTAGTACTACATTTCAGTGAAGTGTAAGGCTTTCCAAAGCTGCCGAACGTGTTTCTTTCTCTATTTCAATGGTATTCTGCCTTGTATAACACACATTTACCACTCTAGTCTCCTTTAAGTAAGGAATATAGGATTCATACAGTGTTTCATGTGATCTTAACTCGAATTAATGATTTCCCGGATCTTAGCTACCTTTACTACGCTAAGAACTGACTTGGAGAATCTCTTTGAGCTGTTCTAAACAAGTTCTCATCTGTTTACAGTCATTTTCTCTGAATTATCCATGTTTTCATTTAGTTTCCTATATTCTGCCTTCTGGTCCAAGTATAAGCTTTGCCCACTTTATCAAACAACTTCTTACACACTGTTATGAACTGAGGCAGCTCGGGAACATTGTCTCTCAACTGTGTTATAGAGTGTAGTACTACATTTCAGTGAAGTGTAAGGCTTTCCAAAGCTGCCAAACGTGTTTAATTCTCTATTTCAATGGTATTCTACCTTGTATAACACACATTTAGCACTCTAGTCTCCTTTAAGTAAAGAATATAGGATTCATACAGTGTTTCATGTGATCTTAACTCGAATTAAGATTTCCCGGATCTTAGCTACATTTACTACAATAAGAACTGAATGGAGAATCTCTTTGAGCTGTTCTAAAAAAGTTCTCATCTGTTTACAGTCATTTTCTCTGAATTATGCATGTTTTCATGTAGTTTCCTATATTCTGCCTTCTGGTCCAAGTATAAGCTTTGCCCACTTTATCAAACAACTTCCTACACACCGTTATGAACTGAGGCAGCTCGGGAACCTTGTCTCTCAACTGTGTTATAGAGTGTAGTACTACATTTCAGTGAAGTGTAAGGCTTTCCAAAGCTGCCGAACGTGTTTCTTTCTCTATTTCAATGGTATTCTGCCTTGTATAACACACATTTACCACTCTAGTCTCCTTCAAGTAAAGAATATAGGATTCATACAGTGTTTCATGTGATCTTAACACGAATTAAGGATTTCCCGAATCTTAGCTACCTTTACTACGCTAAGAACTAACTGGAGAATCTCTTTGAGCTTTTCTAAACAAGTTCTCATCTGTTTACAGTCATTTTCTCTGAATTATCCATGTTTTCATGTAGTTTCCTATATTCTGCCTTCTGGTCCAAGTATAAGCTTTGCCCACTTTATCAAACAACTTCCTACACACTGTTATGAACTGAGGCAGCTCAGGAACATTGTCTCTCAACTGTGTTATAGAGTGTAGTATTACATTTCAGTGAAGTGTAAGGCTTTCCAAAGCTGCCGAACATGTTTCTTTCCCTATTTCGATGGTATTATGCCTTGTATAACACACATTTACCACTCTAGTCTCCTTTAAGTAAAGAATATAGGATTCATACAGTGTTTTATGTCATCTTAACTCGAATTAAGGATTTCCCGGATCTTAGCTACATTTTCTACACTAAGAACTGATTTGGAGAGTCTCTTTCAGCTGTTCTAAACAATCTCTCATCTGTTTCCAGTCATTTTCTCTGAATTATCCATGTTTTCATGTAGTTTCCTATATTCTGCCTTCTGGTCCAAGTATAAGCTTTGCCCACTTTATCAAACAACTTCCTACACACTGTTATGAACTGAGGCAGCTCAGGAACATTGTCTCTCAACTGTGTTATAGAGTGTAGTATTACATTTCAGTGAAGTGTAAGGCTTTCCAAAGCTGCCGAACATGTTTCTTTGTCTATTTTGGTATTCTGCCTTGTATAACACACATTTACCACTCTAGTCTCCTTTAAGTAAAGAATATAGGATTCATACAGTGTTTTATGTCATCTTAACTCGAATTAAGGATTTCCCGGATCTTAGCTACATTTTCTACACTAAGAACTGATTTGGAGAATCTCTTTCAGCTGTTCTAAACAATCTCTCATCTGTTTCCAGTCATTTTCTCTGAATTATCCATGTTTTCATGTAGTTTCCTATATTCTGCCTTCTGGTCCAAGTATAAGCTTTGCCCACTTTATCAAACAACTTCCTACACACTGTTATGAACTGAGGCAGCTCGGGAACATTGTCTCTCAACTGTGTTATAGAGTGTAGTACTACATTTCAGTGAAGTGTAAGGCTTTCCAAAGCTGCTGAACGTGTTTCTTTCTCTATTTCAATGGTATTCTGCCTTGTATAACATACATTTACGACTCTAGTCTCCTTTAAGTAAAGAATATAGGATTCATAGAGTGTTTCAAGTCATCTTAACTTGAATTAAGGATTTCCCGGATCTTAGCTACCTTTTCTACACTAAGAACTGATTTGGAGAATCTCTTTCAGTGTTCTAAACAAGTTCTCATCTGTTTCCTGTCATTTTCTCTGAATTATCCATGTTTTCATGTAGTTTCCTATATTCTGCCTTCTGGTCCTAGTATAAGCTTTGCCCACTTTATCAAACAACTTCCTACACACTGTTATGAACTGAGGCAGCTCGGGAACATTGTCTCTCAACTGTGTTATAGTGTGTAGTACTACATTTCAGTGAAGTGTAAGGCTTTCCAAAGCTGCCGAACGTGTTTCTTTCTCTATTTCAATGGTATTCTGCCTTGTATAACACACATTTACCACTCTATTCTCCTTTAAGTAAGGAATATGGGATTCATACAGTGTTTCATGTGATCTTAACTCGAATTAATGATTTCCCGGATCTTAGCTACCTTTACTACGCTAAGAACTGACTTGGAGAATCTCTTTGAGCTGTTCTAAACAAGTTCTCATGTGTTTACAGTCATTTTCTCTGAATTATCCATGTTTTCATTTAGTTTCCTATATTCTGCCTTCTGGTCCAAGTATAAGCTTTGCCCACTTTATCAAACAACTTCCTACACACTGTTATGAACTGAGGCAGCTCGGGAACATTGTCTCTCAACTGTGTTATAGAGTGTAGTACTACATTTCAGTGAAGTGTAAGGCTTTCCAAAGCTGCCAAACGTGTTTAATTCTCTATTTCAATGGTATTCTACCTTGTATAACACACATTTAGCACTCTAGTCTCCTTTAAGTAAAGAATATAGGATTCATACAGTGTTTCATGTGATCTTAACTCGAATTAAGATTTCCCGGATCTTAGCTACATTTACTACAATAAGAACTGAATGGAGAATCTCTTTGAGCTGTTCTAAACAAGTTCTCATCTGTTTACAGTCATTTTCTCTGAATTATGCATGTTTTCATGTAGTTTCCTATATTCTGCCTTCTGGTCCAAGTATAAGCTTTGCCCACTTTATCAAACAACTTCCTACACACCGTTATGAACTGAGGCAGCTCGGGAACCTTGTGTCTCAACTGTGTTATAGAGTGTAGTACTACATTTCAGTGAAGTGTAAGGCTTTCCAAAGCTGCCGAACGTGTTTCTTTCTCTATTTCAATGGTATTCTGCCTGGTATAACACACATTTACCACTCTAGTCTCCTTCAAGTAAAGAATATAGGATTCATACAGTGTTTCATGTGATCTTATCTCGAATTAAGGATTTCCCGAATCTTAGCTACCTTTACTACGCTAAGAACTAACTGGAGAATCTCTTTGAGCTTTTCTAAACAAGTTCTCATCTGTTTACAGTCATTTTCTCTGAATTATCCATGTTTTCATGTAGTTTCCTATATTCTGCCTTCTGGTCCAAGTATAAGCTTTGCCCACTTTATCAAACAACTTCCTACACACTGTTATGAACTGAGGCAGCTCAGGAACATTGTCTCTCAACTGTGTTATAGAGTGTAGTATTACATTTCAGTGAAGTGTAAGGCTTTCCAAAGCTGCCGAACATGTTTCTTTCCCTATTTCGATGGTATTATGCCTTGTATAACACACATTTACCACTCTAGTCTCCTTTAAGTAAAGAATATAGGATTCATACAGTGTTTTATGTCATCTTAACTCGAATTAAGGATTTCCCGGATCTTAGCTACATTTTCTACACTAAGAACTGATTTGGAGAGTCTCTTTCAGCTGTTCTAAACAATCTCTCATCTGTTTCCAGTCATTTTCTCTGAATTATCCATGTTTTCATGTAGTTTCCTATATTCTGCCTTCTGGTCCAAGTATAAGCTTTGCCCACTTTATCAAACAACTTCCTACACACTGTTATGAACTGAGGCAGCTCAGGAACATTGTCTCTCAACTGTGTTATAGAGTGTAGTATTACATTTCAGTGAAGTGTAAGGCTTTCCAAAGCTGCCGAACATGTTTCTTTGTCTATTTTGGTATTCTGCCTTGTATAACACACATTTACCACTCTAGTCTCCTTTAAGTAAAGAATATAGGATTCATACAGTGTTTTATGTCATCTTAACTCGAATTAAGGATTTCCCGGATCTTAGCTACATTTTCTACACTAAGAACTGATTTGGAGAATCTCTTTCAGCTGTTCTAAACAATCTCTCATCTGTTTCCAGTCATTTTCTCTGAATTATCCATGTTTTCATGTAGTTTCCTATATTCTGCCTTCTGGTCCAAGTATAAGCTTTGCCCACTTTATCAAACAACTTCCTACACACTGTTATGAACTGAGGCAGCTCGGGAACATTGTCTCTCAACTGTGTTATAGAGTGTAGTACTACATTTCAGTGAAGTGTAAGGCTTTCCAAAGCTGCTGAACGTGTTTCTTTCTCTATTTCAATGGTATTCTGCCTTGTATAACATACATTTACGACTCTAGTCTCCTTTAAGTAAAGAATATAGGATTCATAGAGTGTTTCAAGTCATCTTAACTTGAATTAAGGATTTCCCGGATCTTAGCTACCTTTTCTACACTAAGAACTGATTTGGAGAATCTCTTTCAGTGTTCTAAACAAGTTCTCATCTGTTTCCTGTCATTTTCTCTGAATTATCCATGTTTTCATGTAGTTTCCTATATTCTGCCTTCCGGTCCAAGTATATGCTTTGCCCACTTTATCAAACAACTTCCTACACACTGTTATGAACTGAGGCAGCTCAGGAACATTGTCTCTCAACTGTGTTATAGAGTGTAGTATTACATTTCAGTGAAGTGTAAGGCTTTCCAAAGCTGCCGAACATGTTTCTTTCTCTATTTCGATGGTATTCTGCCTTGTATAACACACATTTACCACTCTATTCTACTTTAAGTAAAGAATATAGGATTCATACAGTGTCTTATGTCATCTTAACTCGAATTAAGGATTTCCCGGATCTTAGCTACATTTTCTACACTAAGAACTGATTTGGAGAATCTCTTTCAGCTGTTCTAAACAATCTCTCATCTGTTTCCAGTCATTTTCTCTGAATTATCCATGTTTTCATGTAGTTTCCTATATTCTGCTTACTGGTCCAAGTATAAGCTTTGCCCACTTTATCAAACAACTTCCTACACACTGTTATGAAGTGAGGCAGCTCGGGAACATTGTCTCTCAACTGTGTTATAGAGTGTAGTATTACATTTCAGTGAAGTGTAAGGCTTTCCAAAGCTGCCGAACGTGTTTCTTTCTCTATTTCAGTGGTATTCTGCCTTGTATAACACACATTTACCACTCCAGTCTCCTTTAAGTAAAGAATATAGGATTCATACAGTGTTTCATGTGATCTTAACTTGAATTAAGGATTTCCCAGATCTTAGCTACATTTACTACAATAAGAACTGAATGGAGAATCTCTTTGAGCTGTTCTAAACAAGTTCTCATCTGTTTACAGTCATTTTCTCTGAATTATGCATGTTTTCATGTAGTTTCCTATATTCTGCCTTCTGGTCCAAGTATAAGCTTTGCCCACTTTATCAAACAACTTCCTACACACTGTTATGAACTGAGGCAGCTCGGGAACATTGTCTCTCAACTGTGTTATAGAGTGTAGTACTACATTTCAGTGAAGTGTAATGCTTTCCAAATATGTCGAATGCGTTTCTTTCTCTATTTCAATGGCATTCTGCCCTGTATAACACACATTTACCACTCTATTCTCCCTTAAGTAAAGAATATAGGATTTATACAGTGTTTCATGTCATCTTAACTCGAATTAAGGGTTTCCCGGATCTTAGCTACCTTTACTACACTAAGAACTGATTGGAGAATCTCTTTGAGCTGTTCTAAACAAGTTCTCATCTTTTTACAGTCATTTTCTCTGAATTATCCATGTTTTCATGTAGTTTCCTATATTCTGCCTTCTGGTCCAAGTATAAGCTTTGCCCACTTTATCAAAGAACTTCCTACACACTGTTATGAATTGAGGCAGCTCGGGAACATTGTCTCTCAACTGTGTTATAGAGTGTAGTATTACATTTCAGTGAAGTGTAAGGCTTTCCAAAGCTGACGAACGTGTTTCTTTCTCTATTTCAGTGGTATTCTGCCTTGTATAACACACATTTACCACTCCAGTCTCCTTTAAGTAAAGAATATAGGATTCATACAGTGTTTCATGTGATCTTAACTTGAATTAAGGATTTCCCGGATCTCAGCTACCTTTTCTACACTAAGAACTGACTTGGAGAATCTCTTTGAGCTGTTCTAAACAAGTTCTCATCTGTTTACAGTCATTTTCTCTGAATTATCCATGTTTTCATGTAGTTTCCTATATTCTGCCTTCTGGTCCAAGTATAAGCTTTGCCCACTTTATCAAACAACTTCCTACACACTGTTATGAACTGAGGCAGCTCGGGAACATTGTCTCTCAACTGTGTTATAGAGTGTAGTATTACATTTCAGTGAAGTGTAAGGCTTTCCAAAGCTGCCGAACGTGTTTCCTTCTCTATTTCAGTGGTATTCTGCCTTGTATAACACACATTTACCACTCTAGTCTCCTTCAAGTAAAGAATATAGGATTCATACAGTGTTTCATGTGATCTTAACTCGAATTAAGGATTTCCCGGATCTTAGCTACCTTTACTACGCTAAGAACTGACTGGAGAATCTCTTTGAGCTGTTCTAAACAAGTTCTCATCTGTTTACAGTCATTTTCTCTGAATTATCCATGTTTTCATGTAGTTTCCTATATTCTGCCTTCTGGTCCAAGTATAAGCTTTGCCCACTTTATCAAACAACTTCCTACACACTGTTATGAACTGAGGCAGCTCAGGAACATTGTCTCTCAACTGTGTTATAGAGTGTAGTATTACATTTCAGTGAAGTGTAAGGCTTTCCAAAGCTGCCGAACATGTTTCTTTCTCTATTTCGATGGTATTCTGCCTTGTATAACACACATTTAGCACTCTAGTCTACTTTAAGTAAAGAATATAGGATTCATACAGTGTTTCATGTGATCTTAACTCGAATTAAGGATTTCCCGGATCTTAGCTACATTTACTACAATAAGAACTGAATGGAGAATCTCTTTGAGCTGTTCTAAACAAGTTCTCATATGTTTACAGTCATTTTCTCTGAATTATCCATGTTTTCATGTAGTTTCCTATATTCTGCCTTCTGGTCCAAGTATAAGCTTTGCCCACTTTATCAAACAACTTCCTACACACTGTTATGAACTTAGGCAGCTCGGGAACATTGTCTCTCAACTGTGTTACAGAGTGTAGTATTACATTTCAGTGAAGTGTAAGGCTTTCCAAAGCTGCCGAACGAGTTTCTTTCTCTATTTCAATGGTATTCTGCCTTGTAAAACACACATTTACCACTCCAGTCTCCTTTTAGTAAAGAATATAGGATTCATACAGTGTTTCAAGTCATCTTAACTTGAATTAAGGATTTCCCGGATCTTAGCTACATTTTCTACACTAAGAACTGATTTGGAGAATCTCTTTCAGCTTTTCTAAACAATCTCTCATCTGTTTCCAGTCATTTTCTCTGAATTATCCATGTTTTCATGTAGTTTCCTATATTCTGCCTTCTGGTCCAAGTATAAGCTTTGCCCACTTTATCAAACAACTTCCTACACACTGTTATGAACTGAGGCAGCTCGGGAACATTGTCTCTCAACTGTGTTATAGAGTGTAGTACTACATTTCAGTGAAGTGTAATGCTTTCCAAAGATGTCGAATGTGTTTCTTTCTCTATTTCAATGGCATTCTGCCTTGTATAACACACATTTACCACTCTATTCTCCTTTAAGTAAAGAATATAGGATTCATACAGTGTTTCATGTCATCTTAACTCGAATTAAGGATTTCCTGGATCTTAGCTACCTTTACTACACTAAGAACTGATTGGAGAATCTCTTTGAGCTGTTCTAAACAAGTTCTCATCTGTTTACAGTCATTTTCTCTGAGTTATCCATGTTTTCATGTAGTTTCCTATATTCTGCCTTCTGGTCCAAGTATAAGCTTTGCCCACTTTATCAAACAACTTCCTACACACTGTTATGAACTGAGGCAGCTCGGGAACATTGTCTCTCAACTGTGTTATAGAGTGTAGTATTACATTTCAGTGAAGTGTAAGGCTTTCCAAAGCTGCCGAACATGTTTCTTTCTCTATTTCAGTGGTATTCTGCCTTGTATAACACACATTTACCACTCTAGTCTCCTTCAAGTAAAGAATATAGGATTCATACAGTGTTTCATGTGATCTTAACTCGAATTAAGGATTTCCCGGATCTTAGCTACCTTTACTACGCTAAGAACTGACTGGAGAATCTCTTTGAGCTGTTCTAAACAAGTTCTCATCTCTTTACAGTCATTTTCTCTGAATTATCCATGTTTTCATGTAGTTTCCTATACTCTGCCTTCTGGTCCAAGTATAAGCTTTGCCCACTTTATCAAACAACTTCCTACACACTGTTATGAACTGAGGCAGCTCAGGAACATTGTCTCTCAACTGTGTTATAGAGTGTAGTATTACATTTCAGTGAAGTGTAAGGGTTTCCAAAGCTGCCAAACATGTTTCTTTCTCTATTTCGATGGTATTCTGCCTTGTATAACACACATTTAGCACTCTAGTCTCCTTTAAGTAAAGAATATAGGATTCATACAGTGTTTTATGTCATCTTAACTCGAATTAAGGATTTCCCGGATCTTAGCTACCTTTACTATGCTGAGAACTGACCGGAGAATCTCTTAGAGCTGTTCTAAACTAGTTCTCATATGTTTACAGTCATTTTCTCTGAATTATCCATGTTTTCATGTAGTTTCCTATATTCTGCCTTCTGGTCCAAGTATAAGCTTTGCCTACTTTATCAAACAACTTCCTACACACTGTTATGAACTGAGGCAGCTCGGGAACATTGTCTCTCAACTGTGTTACAGAGTGTAGTACTACATTTCAGTGAAGTGTAAGGCTTTCCAAAGCTGCCGAACGAGTTTCTTTCTCTATTTCAATGGTATTCTACCTTGTAAAACACACATTTACCACTCCAGTCTCCTTTTAGTAAAGAATATAGGATTCATACAGTGTTTCAAGTCATCTTAACTTGAATTAAGGATTTCCCGGATCTTAGCTACCTTTTCTACACTAAGAACTGATTTGGAGAATCTCTTTCAGCTGTTCTAAACAATCTCTCATCTGTTTCCAGTCATTTTCTCTGAATTATCCATGTTTTCATGTAGTTTCCTATATTCTGCCTTCCGGTCCAAGTATATGCTTTGCCCACTTTATCAAACAACTTCCTACACACTGTTATGAACTGAGGCAGCTCAGGAACATTGTCTCTCAACTGTGTTATAGAGTGTAGTATTACATTTCAGTGAAGTGTAAGGCTTTCCAAAGCTGCCGAACATGTTTCTTTCTCTATTTCGATGGTATTCTGCCTTGTATAACACACATTTACCACTCTATTCTACTTTAAGTAAAGAATATAGGATTCATACAGTGTTTTATGTCATCTTAACTCGAATTAAGGATTTCCCGGATCTTAGCTACATTTTCTACACTAAGAACTGATTTGGAGAATCTCTTTCAGCTGTTCTAAACAATCTCTCATCTGTTTCCAGTCATTTTCTCTGAATTATCCATGTTTTCATGTAGTTTCCTATATTCTGCTTACTGGTCCAAGTATAAGCTTTGCCCACTTTATCAAACAACTTCCTACACACTGTTATCAAGTGAGGCAGCTCGGGAACATTGTCTCTCAACTGTGTTATAGAGTGTAGTATTACATTTCAGTGAAGTGTAAGGCTTTCCAAAGCTGCCGAACGTGTTTCTTTCTCTATTTCAGTGGTATTCTGCCTTGTATAACACACATTTACCACTCCAGTCTCCTTTAAGTAAAGAATATAGGATTCATACAGTGTTTCATGTGATCTTAACTTGAATTAAGGATTTCCCAGATCTTAGCTACATTTACTACAATAAGAACTGAATGGAGAATCTCTTTGAGCTGTTCTAAACAAGTTCTCATCTGTTTACAGTCATTTTCTCTGAATTATGCATGTTTTCATGTAGTTTCCTATATTCTGCCTTCTGGTCCAAGTATAAGCTTTGCCCACTTTATCAAACAACTTCCTACACACTGTTATGAACTGAGGCAGCTCGGGAACATTGTCTCTCAACTGTGTTATAGAGTGTAGTACTACATTTCAGTGAAGTGTAATGCTTTCCAAATATGTCGAATGCGTTTCTTTCTCTATTTCAATGGCATTCTGCCCTGTATAACACACATTTACCACACTATTCTCCCTTAAGTAAAGAATATAGGATTTATACAGTGTTTCATGTCATCTTAACTCGAATTAAGGGTTTCCCGGATCTTAGCTACCTTTACTACACTAAGAACTGATTGGAGAATCTCTTTGAGCTGTTCTAAACAAGTTCTCATGTGTTTACAGTCATTTTCTCTGAATTATCCATGTTTTCATGTAGTTTCCTATATTCTGCCTTCTGGTCCAAGTATAAGCTTTGCCCACTTTATCAAAGAACTTCCTACACACTGTTATGAATTGAGGCAGCTCGGGAACATTGTCTCTCAACTGTGTTATAGAGTGTAGTATTACATTTCAGTGAAGTGTAAGGCTTTCCAAAGCTGACGAACGTGTTTCTTTCTCTATTTCAGTGGTATTCTGCCTTGTATAACACACATTTACCACTCCAGTCTCCTTTAAGTAAAGAATATAGGATTCATACAGTGTTTCATGTGATCTTAACTTGAATTAAGGATTTCCCGGATCTCAGCTACCTTTTCTACACTAAGAACTGACTTGGAGAATCTCTTTGAGCTGTTCTAAACAAGTTCTCATCTGTTTACAGTCATTTTCTCTGAATTATCCATGTTTTCATGTAGTTTCCTATATTCTGCCTTCTGGTCCAAGTATAAGCTTTGCCCACTTTATCAAACAACTTCCTACACACTGTTATGAACTGAGGCAGCTCGGGAACATTGTCTCTCAACTGTGTTATAGAGTGTAGTATTACATTTCAGTGAAGTGTAAGGCTTTCCAAAGCTGCCGAACGTGTTTCCTTCTCTATTTCAGTGGTATTCTGCCTTGTATAACACACATTTACCACTCTAGTCTCCTTCAAGTAAAGAATATAGGATTCATACAGTGTTTCATGTGATCTTAACTCGAATTAAGGATTTCCCGGATCTTAGCTACCTTTACTACGCTAAGAACTGACTGGAGAATCTCTTTGAGCTGTTCTAAACAAGTTCTCATCTGTTTCCAGTCATTTTCTCTGAATTATCCATGTTTTCATGTAGTTTCCTATATTCTGCCTTCTGGTCCAAGTATAAGCTTTGCCCACTTTATCAAACAACTTCCTACACACTGTTATGAACTGAGGCAGCTCAGGAACATTGTCTCTCAACTGTGTTATAGAGTGTAGTATTACATTTCAGTGAAGTGTAAGGCTTTCCAAAGCTGCCGAACATGTTTCTTTCTCTATTTCGATGGTATTCTGCCTTGTATAACACACATTTAGCACTCTAGTCTACTTTAAGTAAAGAATATAGGATTCATACAGTGTTTCATGTGATCTTAACTCGAATTAAGGATTTCCCGGATCTTAGCTACATTTACTACAATAAGAACTGAATGGAGAATCTCTTTGAGCTGTTCTAAACAAGTTCTCATATGTTTACAGTCATTTTCTCTGAATTATCCATGTTTTCATGTAGTTTCCTATATTCTGCCTTCTGGTCCAAGTATAAGCTTTGCCCACTTTATCAAACAACTTCCTACACACTGTTATGAACTTAGGCAGCTCGGGAACATTGTCTCTCAACTGTGTTACAGAGTGTAGTATTACATTTCAGTGAAGTGTAAGGCTTTCCAAAGCTGCCGAACGAGTTTCTTTCTCTATTTCAATGGTATTCTGCCTTGTAAAACACACATTTACCACTCCAGTCTCCTTTTAGTAAAGAATATAGGATTCATACAGTGTTTCAAGTCATCTTAACTTGAATTAAGGATTTCCCGGATCTTAGCTACATTTTCTACACTAAGAACTGATTTGGAGAATCTCTTTCAGCTTTTCTAAACAATCTCTCATCTGTTTCCAGTCATTTTCTCTGAATTATCCATGTTTTCATGTAGTTTCCTATATTCTGCCTTCTGGTCCAAGTATAAGCTTTGCCCACTTTATCAAACAACTTCCTACACACTGTTATGAACTGAGGCAGCTCGGGAACATTGTCTCTCAACTGTGTTATAGAGTGTAGTACTACATTTCAGTGAAGTGTAATGCTTTCCAAAGATGTCGAATGTGTTTCTTTCTCTATTTCAATGGCATTCTGCCTTGTATAACACACATTTACCACTCTATTCTCCTTTAAGTAAAGAATATAGGATTCATACAGTGTTTCATGTCATCTTAACTCGAATTAAGGATTTCCTGGATCTTAGCTACCTTTACTACACTAAGAACTGATTGGAGAATCTCTTTGAGCTGTTCTAAACAAGTTCTCATCTGTTTACAGTCATTTTCTCTGAGTTATCCATGTTTTCATGTAGTTTCCTATATTCTGCCTTCTGGTCCAAGTATAAGCTTTGCCCACTTTATCAAACAACTTCCTACACACTGTTATGAACTGAGGCAGCTCGGGAACATTGTCTCTCAACTGTGTTATAGAGTGTAGTATTACATTTCAGTGAAGTGTAAGGCTTTCCAAAGCTGCCGAACATGTTTCTTTCTCTATTTCAGTGGTATTCTGCCTTGTATAACACACATTTACCACTCTAGTCTCCTTCAAGTAAAGAATATAGGATTCATACAGTGTTTCATGTGATCTTAACTCGAATTAAGGATTTCCCGGATCTTAGCTACCTTTACTACGCTAAGAACTGACTGGAGAATCTCTTTGAGCTGTTCTAAACAAGTTCTCATCTCTTTACAGTCATTTTCTCTGAATTATCCATGTTTTCATGTAGTTTCCTATACTCTGCCTTCTGGTCCAAGTATAAGCTTTGCCCACTTTATCAAACAACTTCCTACACACTGTTATGAACTGAGGCAGCTCAGGAACATTGTCTCTCAACTGTGTTATAGAGTGTAGTATTACATTTCAGTGAAGTGTAAGGGTTTCCAAAGCTGCCAAACATGTTTCTTTCTCTATTTCGATGGTATTCTGCCTTGTATAACACACATTTAGCACTCTAGTCTCCTTTAAGTAAAGAATATAGGATTCATACAGTGTTTTATGTCATCTTAACTCGAATTAAGGATTTCCCGGATCTTAGCTACCTTTACTATGCTGAGAACTGACCGGAGAATCTCTTAGAGCTGTTCTAAACTAGTTCTCATATGTTTACAGTCATTTTCTCTGAATTATCCATGTTTTCATGTAGTTTCCTATATTCTGCCTTCTGGTCCAAGTATAAGCTTTGCCTACTTTATCAAACAACTTCCTACACACTGTTATGAACTGAGGCAGCTCGGGAACATTGTCTCTCAACTGTGTTACAGAGTGTAGTACTACATTTCAGTGAAGTGTAAGGCTTTCCAAAGCTGCCGAACGAGTTTCTTTCTCTATTTCAATGGTATTCTACCTTGTAAAACACACATTTACCACTCCAGTCTCCTTTTAGTAAAGAATATAGGATTCATACAGTGTTTCAAGTCATCTTAACTTGAATTAAGGATTTCCCGGATCTTAGCTACCTTTTCTACACTAAGAACTGATTTGGAGAATCTCTTTCAGCTGTTCTAAACAATCTCTCATCTGTTTCCAGTCATTTTCTCTGAATTATCCATGTTTTCATGTAGTTTCCTATATTCTGCCTTCTGGTCCAAGTATAAGCTTTGCCCACTTTATCAAACAACTTCCTACACACTGTTATGAACTGAGGCAGCTCGGGAACATTGTCTCTCAACTGTGTTATAGAGTGTAGTACTACATTTCAGTGAAGTGTAATGCTTTCCAAAGATGTCGAATGTGTTTCTTTCTCTATTTCAATGGCATTCTGCCTTGTATAACACACATTTACCACTCTATTCTCCTTTAAGTAAAGAATATAGGATTCATACAGTGTTTCATGTCATCTTAACTCGAATTAAGGATTTCCTGGATCTTAGCTACCTTTACTACACTAAGAACTGATTGGAGAATCTCTTTGAGCTGTTCTAAACAAGTTCTCATCTGTTTACAGTCATTTTCTCTGAGTTATCCATGTTTTCATGTAGTTTCCTATATTCTGCCTTCTGGTCCAAGTATAAGCTTTGCCCACTTTATCAAACAACTTCCTACACACTGTTATGAACTGAGGCAGCTCGGGAACATTGTCTCTCAACTGTGTTACAGAGTGTAGTACTATATTTCAGTGAAGTGTAAGGCTTTCCAAAGCTGCCGAATGAGTTTCTTTCTCTATTTCAATGGTATTCTGCCTTGTAAAACACACATTTACCACTCCAGTCTCCTTTTAGTAAAGAATATAGGATTCATACAGTGTTTCAAGTCATCTTAACTTGAATTAAGGATTTCCCGGATCTTAGCTACCTTTTCTACACTAAGAACTGATTTGGAGAATCTCTTTCAGCTTTTCTAAACAATCTCTCATCTGTTTCCAGTCATTTTCTCTGAATTATCCATGTTTTCATGTAGTTTCCTATATTCTGCCTTCTGGTCCAAGTATAAGCTTTGCCCACTTTATCAAACAACTTCCTACACACTGTTATGAACTGAGGCAGCTCGGGAACATTGTCTCTCAACTGTGTTATAGAGTGTAGTACTACATTTCAGTGAAGTGTAATGCTTTCCAAAGATGTCGAATGTGTTTCTTTCTCTATTTCAATGGCATTCTGCCTTGTATAACACACATTTACCACTCTATTCTCCTTTAAGTAAAGAATATAGGATTCATACAGTGTTTCATGTCATCTTAACTCGAATTAAGGATTTCCTGGATCTTAGCTACCTTTACTACACTAAGAACTGATTGGAGAATCTCTTTGAGCTGTTCTAAACAAGTTCTCATCTGTTTACAGTCATTTTCTCTGAGTTATCCATGTTTTCATGTAGTTTCCTATATTCTGCCTTCTGGTCCAAGTATAAGCTTTGCCCACTTTATCAAACAACTTCCTACACACTGTTATGAACTGAGGCAGCTCGGGAACATTGTCTCTCAACTGTGTTATAGAGTGTAGTATTACATTTCAGTGAAGTGTAAGGCTTTCCAAAGCTGCCGAACATGTTTCTTTCTCTATTTCAGTGGTATTCTGCCTTGTATAACACACATTTACCACTCTAGTCTCCTTCAAGTAAAGAATATAGGATTCATACAGTGTTTCATGTGATCTTAACTCGAATTAAGGATTTCCCGGATCTTAGCTACCTTTACTACGCTAAGAACTGACTGGAGAATCTCTTTGAGCTGTTCTAAACAAGTTCTCATCTGTTTACAGTCATTTTCTCTGAATTATCCATGTTTTCATGTAGTTTCCTATATTCTGCCTTCTGGTCCAAGAATAAGCTTGGCCCACTATATGAAACAACTTCCTACACACTGTTATGAACTGAGGCAGCTCGGGAACATTGTCTCTCAACTGTGTTATAGAGTGTAGTATTACATTTCAGTGAAGTGTAAGGCTTTCCTAAGCTGACGAACGTGTTTCTTTCTCTATTTCAGTGGTATTCTGCTTTGTATAACACACATTTACCACTCTAGTCTCCTTCAAGTAAAGAATATAGGATTCATACGGTGTTTCATGTGATCTTAACTCGAATTAAGGATTTCCCGGATCTTAGCTAAATTTACTATAATAAGAACTGAATGGAGAATCTCTTTGAGCTGTTCTAAACAAGTTCTCATCTGTTTCCAGTCATTTTCTCTGAATTATCCATGTTTTCATGTAGTTTCCTATATTCTGCCTTCTGGTCCAAGTATAAGCTTTGCCCACTTTATCAAACAACTTCCTACACACCGTTATGAACTGAGGCAGCTCGGGAACATTGTCTCTCAACTGTGTTATAAAGTGTAGTACTACATTTCAGTGAAGTGTAAGGCTTTCCAAAGCTGACGAACGTGTTTCTTTCTCTATTTCAGTGGTATTCTGCCTTGTATAACACACATTTACCACTCCAGTCTCCTTTAAGTAAAGAATATAGGATTCATACAGTGTTTCATGTGATCTTAACTTGAATTAAGGATTTCCTGGATCTCAGCTACCTTTTCTACACTAAGAACTGACTTGGAGAATCTCTTTGAGCTGTTCTAAACAAGTTCTCATCTGTTTACAGTCATTTTCTCTGAATTATCCATGTTTTCATGTAGTTTCCTATATTCTGCCTTCTGGTCCAAGTATAAGCTTTGCCCACTTTATCAAACAACTTCCTACACACTGTTATGAAGTGAGGCAGCTCGGGAACATTGTCTCTCAACTGTGTTATAGAGTGTAGTACTACATTTCAGTGAAGTGTAATGCTTTCCAAAGATGTCGAATGTGTTTCTTTCTCTATTTCAATGGCATTCTGCCTTGTATAACACACATTTACCACTCTATTCTCCTTTAAGTAAAGAATATAGGATTCATACAGTGTTTCATGTCATCTTAACTCGAATTAAGGATTTCCTGGATCTTAGCTACCTTTACTACACTAAGAACTGATTGGAGAATCTCTTTGAGCTGTTCTAAACAAGTTCTCATCTGTTTACAGTCATTTTCTCTGAATTATCCATGTTTTCATGTAGTTTCCTATATTCTGCCTTCTGGTCCAAGTATAAGCTTTGCCCACTTTATCAAACAACTTCCTACACACTGTTATGAACTGAGGCAGCTCAGGAACATTGTCTCTCAACTGTGTTATAGAGTGTAGTACTACATTTCAGTGAAGTGTAATGCTTTCCAAATATGTCGAATGTGTTTCTTTCTCTATTTCAATGGCATTCTGCCCTGTATAACACACATTTACCACTCTATTCTCCCTTAAGTAAAGAATATAGGATTCATACAGTGTTTCATGTCATCTTAACTCGAATTAAGGATTTCCCGGATCTTAGCTACCTTTACTACACTAAGAACTGATTGGAGAATCTCTTTGAGCTGTTCTAAACAAGTTCTCATCTGTTTACAGTCATTTTCTCTGAATTATCCATGTTTTCATGTAGTTTCCTATATTCTGCCTTCTGGTCCAAGTATAAGCTTTGCCCACTTTATCAAACAACTTCCTACACACTGTTATGAATTGAGGCAGCTCGGGAACATTGTCTCTCAACTGTGTTATAGAGTGTAGTATTACATTTCAGTGAAGTGTAAGGCTTTCCAAAGCTGCCGGACGTGTTTCTTTCTCTATTTCAGTGGTATTCTGCCTTGTATAACACACATTTACCACTCCAGTCTCCTTTAAGTAAAGAATATAGGATTCATACAGTGTTTCATGTGATCTTAACTTGAATTAAGGATTTCCCGGATCTCAGCTACCTTTTCTACACTAAGAACTGACTTGGAGAATCTCTTTGAGCTGTTCTAAACAAGTTCTCATCTGTTTACAGTCATTTTCTCTGAATTATCCATGTTTTCATGTAGTTTCCTATATTCTGCCTTCTGGTCCAAGTATAAGCTTTGCCCACTTTATCAAACAACTTCCTACACACTGTTATGAAGTGAGGCAGCTCGGGAACATTGTCTCTCAACTGTGTTATAGAGTGTAGTACTACATTTCAGTGAAGTGTAATGCTTTCCAAAGATGTCGAATGTGTTTCTTTCTCTATTTCAATGGCATTCTGCCTTGTATAACACACATTTACCACTCTATTCTCCTTTAAGTAAAGAATATAGGATTCATACAGTGTTTCATGTCATCTTAACTCGAATTAAGGATTTCCTGGATCTTAGCTACCTTTACTACACTAAGAACTGATTGGAGAATCTCTTTGAGCTGTTCTAAACAAGTTCTCATCTGTTTACAGTCATTTTCTCTGAATTATCCATGTTTTCATGTAGTTTCCTATATTCTGCCTTCTGGTCCAAGTATAAGCTTTTCCCACTTTATCAAACAACTTCCTACACACTGTTATGAACTGAGGCAGCTCGGGAACATTGTCTCTCAACTGTGTTATAGAGTGTAGTATTACATTTCAGTGAAGTGTAAGGCTTTCCAAAGCTGCCGAACGTGTTTCTTTCTCTATTTCAGTGGTATTCTGCCTTGTATAACACACATTTACCACTCTAGTCTCCTTCAAGTAAAGAATATAGGATTCATACAGTGTTTCATGTGATCTTAACTCGAATTAAGGATTTCCCGGATCTTAGCTACCTTTACTACGCTAAGAACTGACTGGAGAATCTCTTTGAGCTGTTCTAAACAAGTTCTCATCTGTTTACAGTCATTTTCTCTGAATTATCCATGTTTTCATGTAGTTTCCTATATTCTGCCTTCTGTTCCAAGTATAAGCTTTGCCCACTTTATCAAACAACTTCCTACACACTGTTATGAACTGAGGCAGCTCAGGAACATTGTCTCTCAACTGTGTTATAGAGTGTAGTATTACATTTCAGTGAAGTGTAAGGCTTTCCAAAGCTGCCGAACATGTTTCTTTCTCTATTTCGATGGTATTCTGCCTTGTATAACACACATTTAGCACTCTAGTCTCCTTTAAGTAAAGAATATAGGATTCATAGAGTGTTTCAAGTCATCTTAACTTGAATTAAGGATTTCCCGGATCTTAGCTACCTTTTCTACACTAAGAACTGATTTGGAGAATCTCTTTCAGCTGTTCTAAACAAGTTCTCATCTGTTTCCAGTCATTTTCTCTGAATTATCCATGTTTTCATGTAGTTTCCTATATTCTGCCTTCTGGTCCAAGTATAAGCTTTGCCCACGTTATCAAACAACTTCATACACACTGTTATGAACTGAGGCAGCTCGGGAACATTGTCTCTCAACTGTGTTATAGAGTGTAGTACTACATTTCAGTGAAGTGTAAGGCTTTCCAAAGCTGCCAAACGTGTTTCTTTCTCTATTTCAATGGTATTCTGCCTTGTATAACACACATTTACCACTCTAGTCTCCTTTAAGTAAAGAATATAGGATTCATAGAGTGTTTCAAGTCATCTTAACTTGAATTAAGGATTTCCCGGATCTTAGCTACCTTTTCTACACTAAGAACTGATTTGGAGTATCTCTTTCAGCTGTTCTAAACAAGTTCTCATCTGTTTCCAGTCATTTTCTCTGAATTATCCATGTTTTCATGTAGTTTCCTATATTCTGCCTTCTGGTCCAAGTATAAGCTTTGCCCACGTTATCAAACAACTTCCTACACACTGTTATGAACTGAGGTAGCTCGGGAACATTGTCTCTCAACTGTGTTATAGAGTGTAGTACTACATTTCAGTGAAGTGTAAGGTTTTCCAAAGATGCCAAATGTGTTTCTTTCTCTATTTCAATGGCATTCTGCCTTGCATAACACACATTTACCACTCTATTCTCCTTTCAGTAAAGAATATAGGATTCATACAGTGTTTCATGTCATCTTAACTCGAATTAAGGATTTCCCGGATCTTAGCTACCTTTACTACACTAAGAACTGATTGGAGAATCTCTTTGAGCTGTTCTAAACAAGTTCTCATCTGTTTACAGTCATTTTCTCTGAATTATCCATGTTTTCATGTAGTTTCCTATATTCTGCCTTCTGGTCCAAGAATAAGCTTGGCCCACTATATGAAACAACTTCCTACACACTGTTATGAACTGAGGCAGCTCGGGAACATTGTCTCTCAACTGTGTTATAGAGTGTAGTATTACATTTCAGTGAAGTGTAAGGCTTTCCTAAGCTGACGAACGTGTTTCTTTCTCTATTTCAGTGGTATTCTGCTTTGTATAACACACATTTACCACTCTAGTCTCCTTCAAGTAAAGAATATAGGATTCATACGGTGTTTCATGTGATCTTAACTCGAATTAAGGATTTCCCGGATCTTAGCTAAATTTACTATAATAAGAACTGAATGGAGAATCTCTTTGAGCTGTTCTAAACAAGTTCTCATCTGTTTCCAGTCATTTTCTCTGAATTATCCATGTTTTCATGTAGTTTCCTATATTCTGCCTTCTGGTCCAAGTATAAGCTTTGCCCACTTTATCAAACAACTTCCTACACACCGTTATGAACTGAGGCAGCTCGGGAACATTGTCTCTCAACTGTGTTATAAAGTGTAGTACTACATTTCAGTGAAGTGTAAGGCTTTCCAAAGCTGACGAACGTGTTTCTTTCTCTATTTCAGTGGTATTCTGCCTTGTATAACACACATTTACCACTCCAGTCTCCTTTAAGTAAAGAATATAGGATTCATACAGTGTTTCATGTGATCTTAACTTGAATTAAGGATTTCCTGGATCTCAGCTACCTTTTCTACACTAAGAACTGACTTGGAGAATCTCTTTGAGCTGTTCTAAACAAGTTCTCATCTGTTTACAGTCATTTTCTCTGAATTATCCATGTTTTCATGTAGTTTCCTATATTCTGCCTTCTGGTCCAAGTATAAGCTTTGCCCACTTTATCAAACAACTTCCTACACACTGTTATGAAGTGAGGCAGCTCGGGAACATTGTCTCTCAACTGTGTTATAGAGTGTAGTACTACATTTCAGTGAAGTGTAATGCTTTCCAAAGATGTCGAATGTGTTTCTTTCTCTATTTCAATGGCATTCTGCCTTGTATAACACACATTTACCACTCTATTCTCCTTTAAGTAAAGAATATAGGATTCATACAGTGTTTCATGTCATCTTAACTCGAATTAAGGATTTCCTGGATCTTAGCTACCTTTACTACACTAAGAACTGATTGGAGAATCTCTTTGAGCTGTTCTAAACAAGTTCTCATCTGTTTACAGTCATTTTCTCTGAATTATCCATGTTTTCATGTAGTTTCCTATATTCTGCCTTCTGGTCCAAGTATAAGCTTTGCCCACTTTATCAAACAACTTCCTACACACTGTTATGAACTGAGGCAGCTCAGGAACATTGTCTCTCAACTGTGTTATAGAGTGTAGTACTACATTTCAGTGAAGTGTAATGCTTTCCAAATATGTCGAATGTGTTTCTTTCTCTATTTCAATGGCATTCTGCCCTGTATAACACACATTTACCACTCTATTCTCCCTTAAGTAAAGAATATAGGATTCATACAGTGTTTCATGTCATCTTAACTCGAATTAAGGATTTCCCGGATCTTAGCTACCTTTACTACACTAAGAACTGATTGGAGAATCTCTTTGAGCTGTTCTAAACAAGTTCTCATCTGTTTACAGTCATTTTCTCTGAATTATCCATGTTTTCATGTAGTTTCCTATATTCTGCCTTCTGGTCCAAGTATAAGCTTTGCCCACTTTATCAAACAACTTCCTACACACTGTTATGAATTGAGGCAGCTCGGGAACATTGTCTCTCAACTGTGTTATAGAGTGTAGTATTACATTTCAGTGAAGTGTAAGGCTTTCCAAAGCTGCCGGACGTGTTTCTTTCTCTATTTCAGTGGTATTCTGCCTTGTATAACACACATTTACCACTCCAGTCTCCTTTAAGTAAAGAATATAGGATTCATACAGTGTTTCATGTGATCTTAACTTGAATTAAGGATTTCCCGGATCTCAGCTACCTTTTCTACACTAAGAACTGACTTGGAGAATCTCTTTGAGCTGTTCTAAACAAGTTCTCATCTGTTTACAGTCATTTTCTCTGAATTATCCATGTTTTCATGTAGTTTCCTATATTCTGCCTTCTGGTCCAAGTATAAGCTTTGCCCACTTTATCAAACAACTTCCTACACACTGTTATGAAGTGAGGCAGCTCGGGAACATTGTCTCTCAACTGTGTTATAGAGTGTAGTACTACATTTCAGTGAAGTGTAATGCTTTCCAAAGATGTCGAATGTGTTTCTTTCTCTATTTCAATGGCATTCTGCCTTGTATAACACACATTTACCACTCTATTCTCCTTTAAGTAAAGAATATAGGATTCATACAGTGTTTCATGTCATCTTAACTCGAATTAAGGATTTCCTGGATCTTAGCTACCTTTACTACACTAAGAACTGATTGGAGAATCTCTTTGAGCTGTTCTAAACAAGTTCTCATCTGTTTACAGTCATTTTCTCTGAATTATCCATGTTTTCATGTAGTTTCCTATATTCTGCCTTCTGGTCCAAGTATAAGCTTTTCCCACTTTATCAAACAACTTCCTACACACTGTTATGAACTGAGGCAGCTCGGGAACATTGTCTCTCAACTGTGTTATAGAGTGTAGTATTACATTTCAGTGAAGTGTAAGGCTTTCCAAAGCTGCCGAACGTGTTTCTTTCTCTATTTCAGTGGTATTCTGCCTTGTATAACACACATTTACCACTCTAGTCTCCTTCAAGTAAAGAATATAGGATTCATACAGTGTTTCATGTGATCTTAACTCGAATTAAGGATTTCCCGGATCTTAGCTACCTTTACTACGCTAAGAACTGACTGGAGAATCTCTTTGAGCTGTTCTAAACAAGTTCTCATCTGTTTACAGTCATTTTCTCTGAATTATCCATGTTTTCATGTAGTTTCCTATATTCTGCCTTCTGTTCCAAGTATAAGCTTTGCCCACTTTATCAAACAACTTCCTACACACTGTTATGAACTGAGGCAGCTCAGGAACATTGTCTCTCAACTGTGTTATAGAGTGTAGTATTACATTTCAGTGAAGTGTAAGGCTTTCCAAAGCTGCCGAACATGTTTCTTTCTCTATTTCGATGGTATTCTGCCTTGTATAACACACATTTAGCACTCTAGTCTCCTTTAAGTAAAGAATATAGGATTCATAGAGTGTTTCAAGTCATCTTAACTTGAATTAAGGATTTCCCGGATCTTAGCTACCTTTTCTACACTAAGAACTGATTTGGAGAATCTCTTTCAGCTGTTCTAAACAAGTTCTCATCTGTTTCCAGTCATTTTCTCTGAATTATCCATGTTTTCATGTAGTTTCCTATATTCTGCCTTCTGGTCCAAGTATAAGCTTTGCCCACGTTATCAAACAACTTCATACACACTGTTATGAACTGAGGCAGCTCGGGAACATTGTCTCTCAACTGTGTTATAGAGTGTAGTACTACATTTCAGTGAAGTGTAAGGCTTTCCAAAGCTGCCAAACGTGTTTCTTTCTCTATTTCAATGGTATTCTGCCTTGTATAACACACATTTACCACTCTAGTCTCCTTTAAGTAAAGAATATAGGATTCATAGAGTGTTTCAAGTCATCTTAACTTGAATTAAGGATTTCCCGGATCTTAGCTACCTTTTCTACACTAAGAACTGATTTGGAGTATCTCTTTCAGCTGTTCTAAACAAGTTCTCATCTGTTTCCAGTCATTTTCTCTGAATTATCCATGTTTTCATGTAGTTTCCTATATTCTGCCTTCTGGTCCAAGTATAAGCTTTGCCCACGTTATCAAACAACTTCCTACACACTGTTATGAACTGAGGTAGCTCGGGAACATTGTCTCTCAACTGTGTTATAGAGTGTAGTACTACATTTCAGTGAAGTGTAAGGTTTTCCAAAGATGCCAAATGTGTTTCTTTCTCTATTTCAATGGCATTCTGCCTTGCATAACACACATTTACCACTCTATTCTCCTTTCAGTAAAGAATATAGGATTCATACAGTGTTTCATGTCATCTTAACTCGAATTAAGGATTTCCCGGATCTTAGCTACCTTTACTACACTAAGAACTGATTGGAGAATCTCTTTGAGCTGTTCTAAACAAGTTCTCATCTGTTTACAGTCATTTTCTCTGAATTATCCATGTTTTCATGTAGTTTCCTATATTCTGCCTTCTGGTCCAAGTATAAGCTTTGCCCATTTTATCAAACAACTTCCTACACACTGTTATGAACTGAGGCAGCTCGGGAACATTGTCTCTCAACTGTGTTATAGAGTGTAGTATTACATTTCAGTGAAGTGTAAGGCTTTCCAAAAGCTGCCCAACGTGTTTCTTTCTCTATTTCAATGGTATTCTGCCTTGTATAACACACATTTACCACTCTAGTCTCCTTCAAGTAAAGAATATAGGATTCATACAGTGTTTCATGTGATCTTAACTCGAATTAAGGATTTCCCGGATCTTAGCTACCTTTACTACGCTAAGAACTAACTGGAGAATCTCTTTGAGCTGTTCTAAACAAGTTCTCATCTGTTTACAGTCATTTTCTCTGAATTATCCATGTTTTCATGTAGTTTCCTATATTCTGCCTTCTGGTCCAAGTATAAGCTTTGCCCACTTTATCAAACAACTTCCTACACACTGTTATGAACTGAGGCAGCTCGGGAACATTGTCTCTCAACTGTGTTATAGAGTGTAGTACTACATTTCAGTGAAGTGTAAGGCTTTCCAAAGCTGCCAAACGTGTTTCTTTCTCTATTTAAATGGTATTGTGCCTTGTATAACGCACATTTACCACTCTATTCTCCTTTAAGTAAAGAATATAGGATTCATACAGTGTTTCATGTGATCTTAACTCGAATTAAGGATTTCCCGGATGTTAGCTACCTTTACTACACTAAGAACTGACTGGAGAATCTCTTTGAGCTGTTCTAAACAAGTTCTCATCTGTTTACAGTCATTTTCTCTGAATTATCCATGTTTTCATGCAGTTTCCTATATTCTGCCTTCTGGTCCAAGTATAAGCTTTGCCCACTTTATCAAACAACTTCCTACACACTGTTATGAACTGAGGCAGCTCGGGAACATTGTCTCTCAACTGTGTTACAGAGTGTAGTACTACATTTCAGTGAAGTGTAAGGCTTTCCAAAGCTGCCGAACGTGTTTCTTTCTCGATTTTAATGGTATTCTGCCTTGTAAAACACACATTTACCACTCCAGTCTCCTTTAAGTAAAGAATATAGGATTCATACAGTGTTTCAAGTCATCTTAACTTGAATTAAGTATTTCCCGGATCTTAGCTACCTTTTCTAGACTAAGAACTGATTTGGAGAATCTTTTTCAGCTGTTCTAAACAATCTCTCATCTGTTTCCAGTCATTTTCTCTGAATTATCCATGTTTTCATGTAGTTTCCTATATTCTGCCTTCTGGTCCAAGTATAAGCTTTGCCCACTTTATCAAACAACTTCCTACACACTGTTATGAACTGAGGCAGCTCGGGAACATTGTCTCTCAACTGTGTTATAGAGTGTAGTACTACATTTCAGTGAAATGTAAGGCTTTCCAAAGCTGACGAACGTGTTTCTTTCTCTATTTCAGTGGTATTCTGCCTTGTATAACACACATTTACCACTCTAGTCTCCTTCAAGTAAAGAATATAGGATTCATACAGTGTTTCATGTGATCTTAACTTGAATTAAGGATTTCCCGGATCTCAGCTACCTTTTCTACACTAAGAACTGACTTGGAGAATCTCTTTGAGCTGTTCTAAACAAGTTCTCATCTGTTTACAGTCATTTTCTCTGAATTATCCATGTTTTCATGTAGTTTCCTATATTCTGCCTTCTGGTCCAAGTATAAGCTTTGCCCACTTTATCAAACAACTTCCTACACACTGTTATGAAGTGAGGCAGCTCGGGAACATTGTCTCTCAACTGTGTTATAGAGTGTAGTACTACATTTCAGTGAAGTGTAATGCTTTCCAAAGATGTCGAATGTGTTTCTTTCTCTATTTCAATGGCATTCTGCCTTGTATAACACACATTTACCACTCTATTCTCCTTTAAGTAAAGAATATAGGATTCATACAGTGTTTCATGTCATCTTAACTCGAATTAAGGATTTCCTGGATCTTAGCTACCTTTACTACACTAAGAACTGATTGGAGAATCTCTTTGAGCTGTTCTAAACAAGTTCTCATCTGTTTACAGTCATTTTCTCTGAATTATCCATGTTTTCATGTAGTTTCCTATATTCTGCCTTCTGGTCCAAGTATAAGCTTTTCCCACTTTATCAAACAACTTCCTACACACTGTTATGAACTGAGGCAGCTCGGGAACATTGTCTCTCAACTGTGTTATAGAGTGTAGTATTACATTTCAGTGAAGTGTAAGGCTTTCCAAAGCTGCCGAACGTGTTTCTTTCTCTATTTCAGTGGTATTCTGCCTTGTATAACACACATTTACCACTCTAGTCTCCTTCAAGTAAAGAATATAGGATTCATACAGTGTTTCATGTGATCTTAACTCGAATTAAGGATTTCCCGGATCTTAGCTACCTTTACTACGCTAAGAACTGACTGGAGAATCTCTTTGAGCTGTTCTAAACAAGTTCTCATCTGTTTACAGTCATTTTCTCTGAATTATCCATGTTTTCATGTAGTTTCCTATATTCTGCCTTCTGTTCCAAGTATAAGCTTTGCCCACTTTATCAAACAACTTCCTACACACTGTTATGAACTGAGGCAGCTCAGGAACATTGTCTCTCAACTGTGTTATAGAGTGTAGTATTACATTTCAGTGAAGTGTAAGGCTTTCCAAAGCTGCCGAACATGTTTCTTTCTCTATTTCGATGGTATTCTGCCTTGTATAACACACATTTAGCACTCTAGTCTCCTTTAAGTAAAGAATATAGGATTCATAGAGTGTTTCAAGTCATCTTAACTTGAATTAAGGATTTCCCGGATCTTAGCTACCTTTTCTACACTAAGAACTGATTTGGAGAATCTCTTTCAGCTGTTCTAAACAAGTTCTCATCTGTTTCCAGTCATTTTCTCTGAATTATCCATGTTTTCATGTAGTTTCCTATATTCTGCCTTCTGGTCCAAGTATAAGCTTTGCCCACGTTATCAAACAACTTCATACACACTGTTATGAACTGAGGCAGCTCGGGAACATTGTCTCTCAACTGTGTTATAGAGTGTAGTACTACATTTCAGTGAAGTGTAAGGCTTTCCAAAGCTGCCAAACGTGTTTCTTTCTCTATTTCAATGGTATTCTGCCTTGTATAACACACATTTACCACTCTAGTCTCCTTTAAGTAAAGAATATAGGATTCATAGAGTGTTTCAAGTCATCTTAACTTGAATTAAGGATTTCCCGGATCTTAGCTACCTTTTCTACACTAAGAACTGATTTGGAGTATCTCTTTCAGCTGTTCTAAACAAGTTCTCATCTGTTTCCAGTCATTTTCTCTGAATTATCCATGTTTTCATGTAGTTTCCTATATTCTGCCTTCTGGTCCAAGTATAAGCTTTGCCCACGTTATCAAACAACTTCCTACACACTGTTATGAACTGAGGTAGCTCGGGAACATTGTCTCTCAACTGTGTTATAGAGTGTAGTACTACATTTCAGTGAAGTGTAAGGTTTTCCAAAGATGCCAAATGTGTTTCTTTCTCTATTTCAATGGCATTCTGCCTTGCATAACACACATTTACCACTCTATTCTCCTTTCAGTAAAGAATATAGGATTCATACAGTGTTTCATGTGATCTTAACTCGAATTAAGGATTTCCCGGATCTTAGCTACCTTTACTACGCTAAGAACTAACTGGAGAATCTCTTTGAGCTGTTCTAAACAAGTTCTCATCTGTTTACAGTCATTTTCTCTGAATTATCCATGTTTTCATGTAGTTTCCTATATTCTGCCTTCTGGTCCAAGTATAAGCTTTGCCCACTTTATCAAACAACTTCCTACACACTGTTATGAACTGAGGCAGCTCGGGAACATTGTCTCTCAACTGTGTTATAGAGTGTAGTACTACATTTCAGTGAAGTGTAAGGCTTTCCAAAGCTGCCAAACGTGTTTCTTTCTCTATTTCAATGGCATTCTGCCTTGTATAACACACATTTACCACTCTATTCTCCTTTAAGTAAAGAATATAGGATTCATACAGTGTTTCATGTCATCTTAACTCGAATTAAGGATTTCCTGGATCTTAGCTACCTTTACTATACTAAGAACTGATTGGAGAATCTCTTTGAGCTGTTCTAAACAAGTTCTCATCTGTTTACAGTCATTTTCTCTGAATTATCCATGTTTTCATGTAGTTTCCTATATTCTGCCTTCTGGTCCAAGTATAAGCTTTGCCCACTTTATCAAACAACTTCCTACACACTGTTATGAACTGAGGCAGCTCAGGAACATTGTCTCTCAACTGTATTATAGAGTGTAGTATTACATTTCAGTGAAGTGTAAGGCTTTCCAAAGCTGCCGAACATGTTTCTTTCTCTATTTCGATGGTATTCTGCCTTGTATAACACACATTTAGCACTCTAGTCTCCTTTAAGTAAAGAATATAGGATTCATACAGTGTTTTATGTCATCTTAACTCGAATTAAGGATTTCCCGGATCTTAGCTACCTTTACTATGCTGAGAACTGACCGGAGAATCTCTTTGAGCTGTTCTAAACAAGTTCTCATATGTTTACAGTCATTTTCTCTGAATTATCCATGTTTTCCTGTAGTTTCCTATATTCTGCCTTCTGGTCCAAGTATAAGCTTTGCCCACTTTATCAAACAACTTCCTACACACTGTTATGAACTGAGGCAGCTCGGGAACATTGTCTCTCAACTGTGTTACAGAGTGTAGTACTATATTTCAGTGAAGTGTAAGGCTTTCCAAAGCTGCCGAACGAGTTTCTTTCTCTATTTCAATGGTATTCTGCCTTGTAAAACACACATTTACCACTCCAGTCTCCTTTTAGTAAAGAATATAGGATTCATACAGTGTTTCAAGTCATCTTAACTTGAATTAAGGATTTCCCGGATCTTAGCTACCTTTTCTACACTAAGAACTGATTTGGAGAATCTCTTTCAGCTGTTCTAAACAATCTCTCATCTGTTTCCAGTCATTTTCTCTGAATTATCCATGTTTTCATGTAGTTTCCTATATTCTGCCTTCTGGTCCTAGTATAAGCTTTGCCCACTTTATCAAACAACTTCCTACACACTGTTATGAACTGAGGCAGCTCGGGAACATTGTCTCTCAACTGTGTTATAGTGTGTAGTACTACATTTCAGTGAAGTTTAAGGGTTTCCAAAGCTGCCGAACGTGTTTCTTTCTCTATTTCAATGGTATCCTGCCTTGTATAACACATATTTACCACTCTAGTCTCCTTTAAGTAAGGAATATAGGATTCATACAGTGTTTCATGTGATCTTAACTCCAATTAATGATTTCCCGGATCTTAGCTACCTTTACTACGCTAAGAACTGACTTGGAGAATCTCTTTGAGCTGTTCTAAACAAGTTCTCATCTGTTTACAGTCATTTTCTCTGAATTATCCATGTTTTCATTTAGTTTCCTATATTCTGCCTTCTGGTCCAAGTATAAGCTTTGCCCACTTTATCAAACAACTTCCTACACACTGTTATGAACTGAGGCAGCTCGGGAACATTGTCTCTCAACTGTGTTATAGAGTGTAGTACTACATTTCAGTGAAGTGTAAGGCTTTCCAAAGCTGCCAAACGTATTTAATTCTCTATTTCAATGGTATTCTACCTTGTATAACACACATTTAGCACTCTAGTCTCCTTTAAGTAAAGAATATAGGATTCATACAGTGTTTCATGTGATCTTAACTCGAATTAAGGATTTCCCGGATCTTAGCTACATTTACTACAATAAAAACTGACTGGAGAATCTCTTTGAGCTGTTCTAAACAAGTTCTCATCTGTTTACAGTCATTTTCTCTGAATTATGCATGTTTTCATGTAGTTTCCTATATTCTGCCTTCTGGTCCAAGTATAAGCTTTGCCCACTTTATCAAACAACTTCCTACACACTGTTATGAACTGAGGCAGCTCAGGAACATTGTCTCTCAACTGTGTTATAGAGTGTAGTACTACATTTCAGTGAAGTGTAATGCTTTCCAAATATGTCGAATGTGTTTCTTTCTCTATTTCAATGGCATTCTGCCCTGTATAACACACATTTACCACTCTATTCTCCCTTAAGTAAAGAATATAGGATTCATACAGTGTTTCATGTCATCTTAACTCGAATTAAGGATTTCCCGGATCTTAGCTACCTTTACTACACTAAGAACTGATTGGAGAATCTCTTTGAGCTGTTCTAAACAAGTTCTCATCTGTTTACAGTCATTTTCTCTGAATTATCCATGTTTTCATGTAGTTTCCTATATTCTGCCTTCTGGTCCAAGTATAAGCTTTGCCCACTTTATCAAACAACTTCCTACACACTGTTATGAATTGAGGCAGCTCGGGAACATTGTCTCTCAACTGTGTTATAGAGTGTAGTATTACATTTCAGTGAAGTGTAAGGCTTTCCAAAGCTGCCGGACGTGTTTCTTTCTCTATTTCAGTGGTATTCTGCCTTGTATAACACACATTTACCACTCCAGTCTCCTTTAAGTAAAGAATATAGGATTCATACAGTGTTTCATGTGATCTTAACTTGAATTAAGGATTTCCCGGATCTCAGCTACCTTTTCTACACTAAGAACTGACTTGGAGAATCTCTTTGAGCTGTTCTAAACAAGTTCTCATCTGTTTACAGTCATTTTCTCTGAATTATCCATGTTTTCATGTAGTTTCCTATATTCTGCCTTCTGGTCCAAGTATAAGCTTTGCCCACTTTATCAAACAACTTCCTACACACTGTTATGAAGTGAGGCAGCTCGGGAACATTGTCTCTCAACTGTGTTATAGAGTGTAGTACTACATTTCAGTGAAGTGTAATGCTTTCCAAAGATGTCGAATGTGTTTCTTTCTCTATTTCAATGGCATTCTGCCTTGTATAACACACATTTACCACTCTATTCTCCTTTAAGTAAAGAATATAGGATTCATACAGTGTTTCATGTCATCTTAACTCGAATTAAGGATTTCCTGGATCTTAGCTACCTTTACTACACTAAGAACTGATTGGAGAATCTCTTTGAGCTGTTCTAAACAAGTTCTCATCTGTTTACAGTCATTTTCTCTGAATTATCCATGTTTTCATGTAGTTTCCTATATTCTGCCTTCTGGTCCAAGTATAAGCTTTTCCCACTTTATCAAACAACTTCCTACACACTGTTATGAACTGAGGCAGCTCGGGAACATTGTCTCTCAACTGTGTTATAGAGTGTAGTATTACATTTCAGTGAAGTGTAAGGCTTTCCAAAGCTGCCGAACGTGTTTCTTTCTCTATTTCAGTGGTATTCTGCCTTGTATAACACACATTTACCACTCTAGTCTCCTTCAAGTAAAGAATATAGGATTCATACAGTGTTTCATGTGATCTTAACTCGAATTAAGGATTTCCCGGATCTTAGCTACCTTTACTACGCTAAGAACTGACTGGAGAATCTCTTTGAGCTGTTCTAAACAAGTTCTCATCTGTTTACAGTCATTTTCTCTGAATTATCCATGTTTTCATGTAGTTTCCTATATTCTGCCTTCTGTTCCAAGTATAAGCTTTGCCCACTTTATCAAACAACTTCCTACACACTGTTATGAACTGAGGCAGCTCAGGAACATTGTCTCTCAACTGTGTTATAGAGTGTAGTATTACATTTCAGTGAAGTGTAAGGCTTTCCAAAGCTGCCGAACATGTTTCTTTCTCTATTTCGATGGTATTCTGCCTTGTATAACACACATTTAGCACTCTAGTCTCCTTTAAGTAAAGAATATAGGATTCATAGAGTGTTTCAAGTCATCTTAACTTGAATTAAGGATTTCCCGGATCTTAGCTACCTTTTCTACACTAAGAACTGATTTGGAGAATCTCTTTCAGCTGTTCTAAACAAGTTCTCATCTGTTTCCAGTCATTTTCTCTGAATTATCCATGTTTTCATGTAGTTTCCTATATTCTGCCTTCTGGTCCAAGTATAAGCTTTGCCCACGTTATCAAACAACTTCATACACACTGTTATGAACTGAGGCAGCTCGGGAACATTGTCTCTCAACTGTGTTATAGAGTGTAGTACTACATTTCAGTGAAGTGTAAGGCTTTCCAAAGCTGCCAAACGTGTTTCTTTCTCTATTTCAATGGTATTCTGCCTTGTATAACACACATTTACCACTCTAGTCTCCTTTAAGTAAAGAATATAGGATTCATAGAGTGTTTCAAGTCATCTTAACTTGAATTAAGGATTTCCCGGATCTTAGCTACCTTTTCTACACTAAGAACTGATTTGGAGTATCTCTTTCAGCTGTTCTAAACAAGTTCTCATCTGTTTCCAGTCATTTTCTCTGAATTATCCATGTTTTCATGTAGTTTCCTATATTCTGCCTTCTGGTCCAAGTATAAGCTTTGCCCACGTTATCAAACAACTTCCTACACACTGTTATGAACTGAGGTAGCTCGGGAACATTGTCTCTCAACTGTGTTATAGAGTGTAGTACTACATTTCAGTGAAGTGTAAGGTTTTCCAAAGATGCCAAATGTGTTTCTTTCTCTATTTCAATGGCATTCTGCCTTGCATAACACACATTTACCACTCTATTCTCCTTTCAGTAAAGAATATAGGATTCATACAGTGTTTCATGTCATCTTAACTCGAATTAAGGATTTCCCGGATCTTAGCTACCTTTACTACACTAAGAACTGATTGGAGAATCTCTTTGAGCTGTTCTAAACAAGTTCTCATCTGTTTACAGTCATTTTCTCTGAATTATCCATGTTTTCATGTAGTTTCCTATATTCTGCCTTCTGGTCCAAGTATAAGCTTTGCCCATTTTATCAAACAACTTCCTACACACTGTTATGAACTGAGGCAGCTCGGGAACATTGTCTCTCAACTGTGTTATAGAGTGTAGTATTACATTTCAGTGAAGTGTAAGGCTTTCCAAAAGCTGCCCAACGTGTTTCTTTCTCTATTTCAATGGTATTCTGCCTTGTATAACACACATTTACCACTCTAGTCTCCTTCAAGTAAAGAATATAGGATTCATACAGTGTTTCATGTGATCTTAACTCGAATTAAGGATTTCCCGGATCTTAGCTACCTTTACTACGCTAAGAACTAACTGGAGAATCTCTTTGAGCTGTTCTAAACAAGTTCTCATCTGTTTACAGTCATTTTCTCTGAATTATCCATGTTTTCATGTAGTTTCCTATATTCTGCCTTCTGGTCCAAGTATAAGCTTTGCCCACTTTATCAAACAACTTCCTACACACTGTTATGAACTGAGGCAGCTCGGGAACATTGTCTCTCAACTGTGTTATAGAGTGTAGTACTACATTTCAGTGAAGTGTAAGGCTTTCCAAAGCTGCCAAACGTGTTTCTTTCTCTATTTAAATGGTATTGTGCCTTGTATAACGCACATTTACCACTCTATTCTCCTTTAAGTAAAGAATATAGGATTCATACAGTGTTTCATGTGATCTTAACTCGAATTAAGGATTTCCCGGATCTTAGCTACCTTTACTACACTAAGAACTGACTGGAGAATCTCTTTGAGCTGTTCTAAACAAGTTCTCATCTGTTTACAGTCATTTTCTCTGAATTATCCATGTTTTCATGCAGTTTCCTATATTCTGCCTTCTGGTCCAAGTATAAGCTTTGCCCACTTTATCAAACAACTTCCTACACACTGTTATGAACTGAGGCAGCTCGGGAACATTGTCTCTCAACTGTGTTACAGAGTGTAGTACTACATTTCAGTGAAGTGTAAGGCTTTCCAAAGCTGCCGAACGTGTTTCTTTCTCGATTTTAATGGTATTCTGCCTTGTAAAACACACATTTACCACTCCAGTCTCCTTTAAGTAAAGAATATAGGATTCATACAGTGTTTCAAGTCATCTTAACTTGAATTAAGTATTTCCCGGATCTTAGCTACCTTTTCTAGACTAAGAACTGATTTGGAGAATCTTTTTCAGCTGTTCTAAACAATCTCTCATCTGTTTCCAGTCATTTTCTCTGAATTATCCATGTTTTCATGTAGTTTCCTATATTCTGCCTTCTGGTCCAAGTATAAGCTTTGCCCACTTTATCAAACAACTTCCTACACACTGTTATGAACTGAGGCAGCTCGGGAACATTGTCTCTCAACTGTGTTATAGAGTGTAGTACTACATTTCAGTGAAATGTAAGGCTTTCCAAAGCTGACGAACGTGTTTCTTTCTCTATTTCAGTGGTATTCTGCCTTGTATAACACACATTTACCACTCTAGTCTCCTTCAAGTAAAGAATATAGGATTCATACAGTGTTTCATGTGATCTTAACTTGAATTAAGGATTTCCCGGATCTCAGCTACCTTTTCTACACTAAGAACTGACTTGGAGAATCTCTTTGAGCTGTTCTAAACAAGTTCTCATCTGTTTACAGTCATTTTCTCTGAATTATCCATGTTTTCATGTAGTTTCCTATATTCTGCCTTCTGGTCCAAGTATAAGCTTTGCCCACTTTATCAAACAACTTCCTACACACTGTTATGAAGTGAGGCAGCTCGGGAACATTGTCTCTCAACTGTGTTATAGAGTGTAGTACTACATTTCAGTGAAGTGTAATGCTTTCCAAAGATGTCGAATGTGTTTCTTTCTCTATTTCAATGGCATTCTGCCTTGTATAACACACATTTACCACTCTATTCTCCTTTAAGTAAAGAATATAGGATTCATACAGTGTTTCATGTCATCTTAACTCGAATTAAGGATTTCCTGGATCTTAGCTACCTTTACTACACTAAGAACTGATTGGAGAATCTCTTTGAGCTGTTCTAAACAAGTTCTCATCTGTTTACAGTCATTTTCTCTGAATTATCCATGTTTTCATGTAGTTTCCTATATTCTGCCTTCTGGTCCAAGTATAAGCTTTTCCCACTTTATCAAACAACTTCCTACACACTGTTATGAACTGAGGCAGCTCGGGAACATTGTCTCTCAACTGTGTTATAGAGTGTAGTATTACATTTCAGTGAAGTGTAAGGCTTTCCAAAGCTGCCGAACGTGTTTCTTTCTCTATTTCAGTGGTATTCTGCCTTGTATAACACACATTTACCACTCTAGTCTCCTTCAAGTAAAGAATATAGGATTCATACAGTGTTTCATGTGATCTTAACTCGAATTAAGGATTTCCCGGATCTTAGCTACCTTTACTACGCTAAGAACTGACTGGAGAATCTCTTTGAGCTGTTCTAAACAAGTTCTCATCTGTTTACAGTCATTTTCTCTGAATTATCCATGTTTTCATGTAGTTTCCTATATTCTGCCTTCTGTTCCAAGTATAAGCTTTGCCCACTTTATCAAACAACTTCCTACACACTGTTATGAACTGAGGCAGCTCAGGAACATTGTCTCTCAACTGTGTTATAGAGTGTAGTATTACATTTCAGTGAAGTGTAAGGCTTTCCAAAGCTGCCGAACATGTTTCTTTCTCTATTTCGATGGTATTCTGCCTTGTATAACACACATTTAGCACTCTAGTCTCCTTTAAGTAAAGAATATAGGATTCATAGAGTGTTTCAAGTCATCTTAACTTGAATTAAGGATTTCCCGGATCTTAGCTACCTTTTCTACACTAAGAACTGATTTGGAGAATCTCTTTCAGCTGTTCTAAACAAGTTCTCATCTGTTTCCAGTCATTTTCTCTGAATTATCCATGTTTTCATGTAGTTTCCTATATTCTGCCTTCTGGTCCAAGTATAAGCTTTGCCCACGTTATCAAACAACTTCATACACACTGTTATGAACTGAGGCAGCTCGGGAACATTGTCTCTCAACTGTGTTATAGAGTGTAGTACTACATTTCAGTGAAGTGTAAGGCTTTCCAAAGCTGCCAAACGTGTTTCTTTCTCTATTTCAATGGTATTCTGCCTTGTATAACACACATTTACCACTCTAGTCTCCTTTAAGTAAAGAATATAGGATTCATAGAGTGTTTCAAGTCATCTTAACTTGAATTAAGGATTTCCCGGATCTTAGCTACCTTTTCTACACTAAGAACTGATTTGGAGTATCTCTTTCAGCTGTTCTAAACAAGTTCTCATCTGTTTCCAGTCATTTTCTCTGAATTATCCATGTTTTCATGTAGTTTCCTATATTCTGCCTTCTGGTCCAAGTATAAGCTTTGCCCACGTTATCAAACAACTTCCTACACACTGTTATGAACTGAGGTAGCTCGGGAACATTGTCTCTCAACTGTGTTATAGAGTGTAGTACTACATTTCAGTGAAGTGTAAGGTTTTCCAAAGATGCCAAATGTGTTTCTTTCTCTATTTCAATGGCATTCTGCCTTGCATAACACACATTTACCACTCTATTCTCCTTTCAGTAAAGAATATAGGATTCATACAGTGTTTCATGTGATCTTAACTCGAATTAAGGATTTCCCGGATCTTAGCTACCTTTACTACGCTAAGAACTAACTGGAGAATCTCTTTGAGCTGTTCTAAACAAGTTCTCATCTGTTTACAGTCATTTTCTCTGAATTATCCATGTTTTCATGTAGTTTCCTATATTCTGCCTTCTGGTCCAAGTATAAGCTTTGCCCACTTTATCAAACAACTTCCTACACACTGTTATGAACTGAGGCAGCTCGGGAACATTGTCTCTCAACTGTGTTATAGAGTGTAGTACTACATTTCAGTGAAGTGTAAGGCTTTCCAAAGCTGCCAAACGTGTTTCTTTCTCTATTTAAATGGTATTGTGCCTTGTATAACGCACATTTACCACTCTATTCTCCTTTAAGTAAAGAATATAGGATTCATACAGTGTTTCATGTGATCTTAACTCGAATTAAGGATTTCCCGGATCTTAGCTACCTTTACTACACTAAGAACTGACTGGAGAATCTCTTTGAGCTGTTCTAAACAAGTTCTCATCTGTTTACAGTCATTTTCTCTGAATTATCCATGTTTTCATGCAGTTTCCTATATTCTGCCTTCTGGTCCAAGTATAAGCTTTGCCCACTTTATCAAACAACTTCCTACACACTGTTATGAACTGAGGCAGCTCGGGAACATTGTCTCTCAACTGTGTTACAGAGTGTAGTACTACATTTCAGTGAAGTGTAAGGCTTTCCAAAGCTGCCGAACGTGTTTCTTTCTCGATTTTAATGGTATTCTGCCTTGTAAAACACACATTTACCACTCCAGTCTCCTTTAAGTAAAGAATATAGGATTCATACAGTGTTTCAAGTCATCTTAACTTGAATTAAGTATTTCCCGGATCTTAGCTACCTTTTCTAGACTAAGAACTGATTTGGAGAATCTTTTTCAGCTGTTCTAAACAATCTCTCATCTGTTTCCAGTCATTTTCTCTGAATTATCCATGTTTTCATGTAGTTTCCTATATTCTGCCTTCTGGTCCAAGTATAAGCTTTGCCCACTTTATCAAACAACTTCCTACACACTGTTATGAACTGAGGCAGCTCGGGAACATTGTCTCTCAACTGTGTTATAGAGTGTAGTACTACATTTCAGTGAAATGTAAGGCTTTCCAAAGCTGACGAACGTGTTTCTTTCTCTATTTCAGTGGTATTCTGCCTTGTATAACACACATTTACCACTCTAGTCTCCTTCAAGTAAAGAATATAGGATTCATACAGTGTTTCATGTGATCTTAACTTGAATTAAGGATTTCCCGGATCTCAGCTACCTTTTCTACACTAAGAACTGACTTGGAGAATCTCTTTGAGCTGTTCTAAACAAGTTCTCATCTGTTTACAGTCATTTTCTCTGAATTATCCATGTTTTCATGTAGTTTCCTATATTCTGCCTTCTGGTCCAAGTATAAGCTTTGCCCACTTTATCAAACAACTTCCTACACACTGTTATGAAGTGAGGCAGCTCGGGAACATTGTCTCTCAACTGTGTTATAGAGTGTAGTACTACATTTCAGTGACGTGTAATGCTTTCCAAAGATGTCGAATGTGTTTCTTTCTCTATTTCAATGGCATTCTGCCTTGTATAACACACATTTACCACTCTATTCTCCTTTAAGTAAAGAATATAGGATTCATACAGTGTTTCATGTCATCTTAACTCGAATTAAGGATTTCCTGGATCTTAGCTACCTTTACTACACTAAGAACTGATTGGAGAATCTCTTTGAGCTTTTCTAAACAAGTTCTCATCTGTTTACAGTCATTTTCTCTGAATTATCCATGTTTTCATGTAGTTTCCTATATTCTGCCTTCTGGTCCAAGTATAAGCTTTTCCCACTTTATCAAACAACTTCCTACACACTGTTATGAACTGAGGCAGCTCGGGAACATTGTCTCTCAACTGTGTTATAGAGTGTAGTATTACATTTCAGTGAAGTGTAAGGCTTTCCAAAGCTGCCGAACGTGTTTCTTTCTCTATTTCAGTGGTATTCTGCCTTGTATAACACACATTTACCACTCTAGTCTCCTTCAAGTAAAGAATATAGGATTCATACAGTGTTTCATGTGATCTTAACTCGAATTAAGGATTTCCCGGATCTTAGCTACCTTTACTACGCTAAGAACTGACTGGAGAATCTCTTTGAGCTGTTCTAAACAAGTTCTCATCTGTTTACAGTCATTTTCTCTGAATTATCCATGTTTTCATGTAGTTTCCTATATTCTGCCTTCTGTTCCAAGTATAAGCTTTGCCCACTTTATCAAACAACTTCCTACACACTGTTATGAACTGAGGCAGCTCAGGAACATTGTCTCTCAACTGTGTTATAGAGTGTAGTATTACATTTCAGTGAAGTGTAAGGCTTTCCAAAGCTGCCGAACATGTTTCTTTCTCTATTTCGATGGTATTCTGCCTTGTATAACACACATTTAGCACTCTAGTCTCCTTTAAGTAAAGAATATAGGATTCATAGAGTGTTTCAAGTCATCTTAACTTGAATTAAGGATTTCCCGGATCTTAGCTACCTTTTCTACACTAAGAACTGATTTGGAGAATCTCTTTCAGCTGTTCTAAACAAGTTCTCATCTGTTTCCAGTCATTTTCTCTGAATTATCCATGTTTTCATGTAGTTTCCTATATTCTGCCTTCTGGTCCAAGTATAAGCTTTGCCCACGTTATCAAACAACTTCATATACACTGTTATGAACTGAGGCAGCTCGGGAACATTGTCTCTCAACTGTGTTATAGAGTGTAGTACTACATTTCAGTGAAGTGTAAGGCTTTCCAAAGCTGCCAAACGTGTTTCTTTCTCTATTTCAATGGTATTCTGCCTTGTATAACACACATTTACCACTCTAGTCTCCTTTAAGTAAAGAATATAGGATTCATAGAGTGTTTCAAGTCATCTTAACTTGAATTAAGGATTTCCCGGATCTTAGCTACCTTTTCTACACTAAGAACTGATTTGGAGTATCTCTTTCAGCTGTTCTAAACAAGTTCTCATCTGTTTCCAGTCATTTTCTCTGAATTATCCATGTTTTCATGTAGTTTCCTATATTCTGCCTTCTGGTCCAAGTATAAGCTTTGCCCACGTTATCAAACAACTTCCTACACACTGTTATGAACTGAGGTAGCTCGGGAACATTGTCTCTCAACTGTGTTATAGAGTGTAGTACTACATTTCAGTGAAGTGTAAGGTTTTCCAAAGATGCCAAATGTGTTTCTTTCTCTATTTCAATGGCATTCTGCCTTGCATAACACACATTTACCACTCTATTCTCCTTTCAGTAAAGAATATAGGATTCATACAGTGTTTCATGTCATCTTAACTCGAATTAAGGATTTCCCGGATCTTAGCTACCTTTACTACACTAAGAACTGATTGGAGAATCTCTTTGAGCTGTTCTAAACAAGTTCTCATCTGTTTACAGTCATTTTCTCTGAATTATCCATGTTTTCATGTAGTTTCCTATATTCTGCCTTCTGGTCCAAGTATAAGCTTTGCCCATTTTATCAAACAACTTCCTACACACTGTTATGAACTGAGGCAGCTCGGGAACATTGTCTCTCAACTGTGTTATAGAGTGTAGTATTACATTTCAGTGAAGTGTAAGGCTTTCCAAAAGCTGCCCAACGTGTTTCTTTCTCTATTTCAATGGTATTCTGCCTTGTATAACACACATTTACCACTCTAGTCTCCTTCAAGTAAAGAATATAGGATTCATACAGTGTTTCATGTGATCTTAACTCGAATTAAGGATTTCCCGGATCTTAGCTACCTTTACTACGCTAAGAACTAACTGGAGAATCTCTTTGAGCTGTTCTAAACAAGTTCTCATCTGTTTACAGTCATTTTCTCTGAATTATCCATGTTTTCATGTAGTTTCCTATATTCTGCCTTCTGGTCCAAGTATAAGCTTTGCCCACTTTATCAAACAACTTCCTACACACTGTTATGAACTGAGGCAGCTCGGGAACATTGTCTCTCAACTGTGTTACAGAGTGTAGTACTACATTTCAGTGAAGTGTAAGGCTTTCCAAAGCTGCCGAACGTGTTTCTTTCTCGATTTTAATGGTATTCTGCCTTGTAAAACACACATTTACCACTCCAGTCTCCTTTAAGTAAAGAATATAGGATTCATACAGTGTTTCAAGTCATCTTAACTTGAATTAAGTATTTCCCGGATCTTAGCTACCTTTTCTAGACTAAGAACTGATTTGGAGAATCTTTTTCAGCTGTTCTAAACAATCTCTCATCTGTTTCCAGTCATTTTCTCTGAATTATCCATGTTTTCATGTAGTTTCCTATATTCTGCCTTCTGGTCCAAGTATAAGCTTTGCCCACTTTATCAAACAACTTCCTACACACTGTTATGAACTGAGGCAGCTCGGGAACATTGTCTCTCAACTGTGTTATAGAGTGTAGTACTACATTTCAGTGAAATGTAAGGCTTTCCAAAGCTGACGAACGTGTTTCTTTCTATATTTCAGTGGTATTCTGCCTTGTATAACACACATTTACCACTCTAGTCTCCTTCAAGTAAAGAATATAGGATTCATACAGTGTTTCATGTGATCTTAACTCGAATTAAGGATTTCCCGGATCTTAGCTACCTTTACTACGCTAAGAACTGACTGGAGAATCTCTTTGAGCTGTTCTAAACAAGTTCTCATCTGTTTACAGTCATTTTCTCTGAATTATCCATGTTTTCATGTAGTTTCCTATATTCTGCCTTCTGGTCCAAGTATAAGCTTTGCCCACTTTATCAAACAACTTCCTACACACTGTTATGAACTGAGGCAGCTCAGGAACATTGTCTCTCAACTGTGTTATAGAGTTTAGTATTACATTTCAGTGAAGTGTAAGGCTTTCCAAAGCTGCCGAACAAGTTTCTTTCTCTATTTCGATGGTATTCTGCCTTGTATAACACACATTTAGCACTCTAGTCTCCTTTAAGTAAAGAATATAGGATTCATACAGTGTTTTATGTCATCTTAACTCGAATTAAGGATTTCCCGGATCTTAGCTACCTTTACTATGCTGAGAACTGACCAGAGAATCTCTTTGAGCTGTTCTAAACAAGTTCTCATATGTTTACAGTCATTTTCTCTGAATTATCCATGTTTTCATGTAGTTTCCTATATTCTGCCTTCTGGTCCAAGTATAAGCTTTGCCCACTTTATCAAACAACTTCCTACACACTGTTATGAACTGAGGCAGCTCAGGAACATTGTCTCTCAACTGTGTTATAGAGTTTAGTATTACATTTCAGTGAAGTGTAAGGCTTTCCAAAGCTGCCGAACATGTTTCTTTCTCTATTTCGATGGTATTCTGCCTTGTATAACACACATTTACCACTCTAGTCTCCTTTAAGTAAAGAATATAGGATTCATACAGTGTTTTATGTCATCTTAACTCGAATTAAGGATTTCCCAGATCTTAGCTACCTTTTCTACACTAAGAACTGATTTGGAGAATCTCTTTCAGCTGTTCTAAACAATCTCTCATCTGTTTCCAGTCATTTTCTCTGAATTATCCATGTTTTCATGTAGTTTCCTATATTCTGCCTTCTGGTCCAAGTATAAGCTTTGCCCACTTTATCAAACAACTTCCTACACACTGTTATGACGTGAGGCAGTTCGGGAACATTGTCTCTCAACTGTGTTATAGAGTGTAGTACTACATTTCAGTGAAGTGTAAGGCTTTCCAAAGCTGCCGAAAGTGTTTCTTTCTCTATTTCAATGGTATTCTGCCTTGTATAACACACATTTACGACTCTAGTCTCCTTTAAGTAAAGAATATAGGATTCATCGAGTGTTTCAAGTCATCTTAACATGAATTAAGGATTTCCCGGATCTTAGCTACCTTTTCTACACTAAGAACTGATTTGGAGAATCTCTTTCAGTGTTCTAAACAAGTTCTCATCTGTTTCCTGTCATTTTCTCTGAATTATCCATGTTTTCATGTAGTTTCCTATATTCTGCCTTCTGGTCCTAGTATAAGCTTTGCCCACTTTATCAAACAACTTCCTACACACTGTTATGAACTGAGGCAGCTCGGGAACATTGTCTCTCAACTGTGTTATAGTGTGTAGTACTACATTTCAGTGAAGTGTAAGGCTTTCCAAAGCTGCCGAACGTGTTTCTTTCTCTATTTCAATGGTATTCTGCCTTGTATAAAACACATTTACCACTCTAGTCTCCTTTAAGTAAGGAATATAGGATTCATACAGTGTTTCATGTGATCTTAACTCGAATTAAGGATTTCCCGGATCTTAGCTACATTTACTAAGAACTGAATGGAGAATCTCTTTGAGCTGTTCTAAACAAGTTCTCATCTGTTTACAGTCATTTTCTCTGAATTATCCATGTTTTCATGTAGTTTCCTATATTCTGCCTTCTGGTCCAAGTATAAGCTTTGCCCACTTTATCAAACAACTTCCTACACACTGTTATGAACTGAGGCAGCTCGGGAACATTGTCTCTCAACTGTGTTATAGAGTGTAGTACTACATTTCAGTGAAGTGTAAGGCTTTCCAAAGCTGCCAAACGTGTTTCTTTCTCTATTTAAATGGTATTGTGCCTTGTATAACGCACATTTACCACTCTATTCTCCTTTAAGTAAAGAATATAGGATTCATACAGTGTTTCATGTGATCTTAACTCGAATTAAGGATTTCCCGGATCTTAGCTACCTTTACTACACTAAGAACTGACTGGAGAATCTCTTTGAGCTGTTCTAAACAAGTTCTCATCTGTTTACAGTCATTTTCTCTGAATTATCCATGTTTTCATGCAGTTTCCTATATTCTGCCTTCTGGTCCAAGTATAAGCTTTGCCCACTTTATCAAACAACTTCCTACACACTGTTATGAACTGAGGCAGCTCGGGAACATTGTCTCTCAACTGTGTTACAGAGTGTAGTACTACATTTCAGTGAAGTGTAAGGCTTTCCAAAGCTGCCGAACGTGTTTCTTTCTCGATTTTAATGGTATTCTGCCTTGTAAAACACACATTTACCACTCCAGTCTCCTTTAAGTAAAGAATATAGGATTCATACAGTGTTTCAAGTCATCTTAACTTGAATTAAGTATTTCCCGGATCTTAGCTACCTTTTCTAGACTAAGAACTGATTTGGAGAATCTTTTTCAGCTGTTCTAAACAATCTCTCATCTGTTTCCAGTCATTTTCTCTGAATTATCCATGTTTTCATGTAGTTTCCTATATTCTGCCTTCTGGTCCAAGTATAAGCTTTGCCCACTTTATCAAACAACTTCCTACACACTGTTATGAACTGAGGCAGCTCGGGAACATTGTCTCTCAACTGTGTTATAGAGTGTAGTACTACATTTCAGTGAAATGTAAGGCTTTCCAAAGCTGACGAACGTGTTTCTTTCTCTATTTCAGTGGTATTCTGCCTTGTATAACACACATTTACCACTCTAGTCTCCTTCAAGTAAAGAATATAGGATTCATACAGTGTTTCATGTGATCTTAACTCGAATTAAGGATTTCCCGGATCTTAGCTACCTTTACTACGCTAAGAACTGACTGGAGAATCTCTTTGAGCTGTTCTAAACAAGTTCTCATCTGTTTACAGTCATTTTCTCTGAATTATCCATGTTTTCATGTAGTTTCCTATATTCTGCCTTCTGGTCCAAGTATAAGCTTTGCCCACTTTATCAAACAACTTCCTACACACTGTTATGAACTGAGGCAGCTCAGGAACATTGTCTCTCAACTGTGTTATAGAGTTTAGTATTACATTTCAGTGAAGTGTAAGGCTTTCCAAAGCTGCCGAACAAGTTTCTTTCTCTATTTCGATGGTATTCTGCCTTGTATAACACACATTTAGCACTCTAGTCTCCTTTAAGTAAAGAATATAGGATTCATACAGTGTTTTATGTCATCTTAACTCGAATTAAGGATTTCCCGGATCTTAGCTACCTTTACTATGCTGAGAACTGACCAGAGAATCTCTTTGAGCTGTTCTAAACAAGTTCTCATATGTTTACAGTCATTTTCTCTGAATTATCCATGTTTTCATGTAGTTTCCTATATTCTGCCTTCTGGTCCAAGTATAAGCTTTGCCCACTTTATCAAACAACTTCCTACACACTGTTATGACGTGAGGCAGTTCGGGAACATTGTCTCTCAACTGTGTTATAGAGTGTAGTACTACATTTCAGTGAAGTGTAAGGCTTTCCAAAGCTGCCGAAAGTGTTTCTTTCTCTATTTCAATGGTATTCTGCCTTGTATAACACACATTTACGACTCTAGTCTCCTTTAAGTAAAGAATATAGGATTCATCGAGTGTTTCAAGTCATCTTAACATGAATTAAGGATTTCCCGGATCTTAGCTACCTTTTCTACACTAAGAACTGATTTGGAGAATCTCTTTCAGTGTTCTAAACAAGTTCTCATCTGTTTCCTGTCATTTTCTCTGAATTATCCATGTTTTCATGTAGTTTCCTATATTCTGCCTTCTGGTCCTAGTATAAGCTTTGCCCACTTTATCAAACAACTTCCTACACACTGTTATGAACTGAGGCAGCTCGGGAACATTGTCTCTCAACTGTGTTATAGTGTGTAGTACTACATTTCAGTGAAGTGTAAGGCTTTCCAAAGCTGCCGAACGTGTTTCTTTCTCTATTTCAATGGTATTCTGCCTTGTATAAAACACATTTACCACTCTAGTCTCCTTTAAGTAAGGAATATAGGATTCATACAGTGTTTCATGTGATCTTAACTCGAATTAAGGATTTCCCGGATCTTAGCTACATTTACTAAGAACTGAATGGAGAATCTCTTTGAGTTGTTCTAAACAAGTTCTCATCTGTTTACAGTCATTTTCTCTGAATTATCCATGTTTTCATGTAGTTTCCTATATTCTGCCTTCTGGTCCAAGTATAAGCTTTGCCCACTTTATCAAACAACTTCCTACACACTGTTATGAACTGAGGCAGCTCGGGAACATTGTCTCTCAACTGTGTTATAGAGTGTAGTACTACATTTCAGTGAAGTGTAAGGCTTTCCAAAGCTGCCAAACGTGTTTCTTTCTCTATTTAAATGGTATTGTGCCTTGTATAACGCACATTTACCACTCTATTCTCCTTTAAGTAAAGAATATAGGATTCATACAGTGTTTCATGTGATCTTAACTCGAATTAAGGATTTCCCGGATCTTAGCTACCTTTACTACACTAAGAACTGACTGGAGAATCTCTTTGAGCTGTTCTAAACAAGTTCTCATCTGTTTACAGTCATTTTCTCTGAATTATCCATGTTTTCATGCAGTTTCCTATATTCTGCCTTCTGGTCCAAGTATAAGCTTTGCCCACTTTATCAAACAACTTCCTACACACTGTTATGAACTGAGGCAGCTCGGGAACATTGTCTCTCAACTGTGTTACAGAGTGTAGTACTACATTTCAGTGAAGTGTAAGGCTTTCCAAAGCTGCCGAACGTGTTTCTTTCTCGATTTTAATGGTATTCTGCCTTGTAAAACACACATTTACCACTCCAGTCTCCTTTAAGTAAAGAATATAGGATTCATACAGTGTTTCAAGTCATCTTAACTTGAATTAAGTATTTCCCGGATCTTAGCTACCTTTTCTAGACTAAGAACTGATTTGGAGAATCTTTTTCAGCTGTTCTAAACAATCTCTCATCTGTTTCCAGTCATTTTCTCTGAATTATCCATGTTTTCATGTAGTTTCCTATATTCTGCCTTCTGGTCCAAGTATAAGCTTTGCCCACTTTATCAAACAACTTCCTACACACTGTTATGAACTGAGGCAGCTCGGGAACATTGTCTCTCAACTGTGTTATAGAGTGTAGTACTACATTTCAGTGAAATGTAAGGCTTTCCAAAGCTGACGAACGTGTTTCTTTCTCTATTTCAGTGGTATTCTGCCTTGTATAACACACATTTACCACTCTAGTCTCCTTCAAGTAAAGAATATAGGATTCATACAGTGTTTCATGTGATCTTAACTCGAATTAAGGATTTCCCGGATCTTAGCTACCTTTACTACGCTAAGAACTGACTGGAGAATCTCTTTGAGCTGTTCTAAACAAGTTCTCATCTGTTTACAGTCATTTTCTCTGAATTATCCATGTTTTCATGTAGTTTCCTATATTCTGCCTTCTGGTCCAAGTATAAGCTTTGCCCACTTTATCAAACAACTTCCTACACACTGTTATGAACTGAGGCAGCTCAGGAACATTGTCTCTCAACTGTGTTATAGAGTTTAGTATTACATTTCAGTGAAGTGTAAGGCTTTCCAAAGCTGCCGAACAAGTTTCTTTCTCTATTTCGATGGTATTCTGCCTTGTATAACACACATTTAGCACTCTAGTCTCCTTTAAGTAAAGAATATAGGATTCATACAGTGTTTTATGTCATCTTAACTCGAATTAAGGATTTCCCGGATCTTAGCTACCTTTACTATGCTGAGAACTGACCAGAGAATCTCTTTGAGCTGTTCTAAACAAGTTCTCATATGTTTACAGTCATTTTCTCTGAATTATCCATGTTTTCATGTAGTTTCCTATATTCTGCCTTCTGGTCCAAGTATAAGCTTTGCCCACTTTATCAAACAACTTCCTACACACTGTTATGAACTGAGGCAGCTCAGGAACATTGTCTCTCAACTGTGTTATAGAGTTTAGTATTACATTTCAGTGAAGTGTAAGGCTTTCCAAAGCTGCCGAACATGTTTCTTTCTCTATTTCGATGGTATTCTGCCTTGTATAACACACATTTACCACTCTAGTCTCCTTTAAGTAAAGAATATAGGATTCATACAGTGTTTTATGTCATCTTAACTCGAATTAAGGATTTCCCAGATCTTAGCTACCTTTTCTACACTAAGAACTGATTTGGAGAATCTCTTTCAGCTGTTCTAAACAATCTCTCATCTGTTTCCAGTCATTTTCTCTGAATTATCCATGTTTTCATGTAGTTTCCTATATTCTGCCTTCTGGTCCAAGTATAAGCTTTGCCCACTTTATCAAACAACTTCCTACACACTGTTATGACGTGAGGCAGCTCGGGAACATTGTCTCTCAACTGTGTTATAGAGTGTAGTACTACATTTCAGTGAAGTGTAAGGCTTTCCAAAGCTGCCGAAAGTGTTTCTTTCTCTATTTCAATGGTATTCTGCCTTGTATAACACACATTTACGACTCTAGTCTCCTTTAAGTAAAGAATATAGGATTCATCGAGTGTTTCAAGTCATCTTAACATGAATTAAGGATTTCCCGGATCTTAGCTACCTTTTCTACACTAAGAACTGATTTGGAGAATCTCTTTCAGTGTTCTAAACAAGTTCTCATCTGTTTCCTGTCATTTTCTCTGAATTATCCATGTTTTCATGTAGTTTCCTATATTCTGCCTTCTGGTCCTAGTATAAGCTTTGCCTAATTTATCAAACAACTTCCTACACACTGTTATGAACTGAGGCAGCTCGGGAACATTGTCTCTCAACTGTGTTATAGTGTGTAGTATTACATTTCAGTGAAGTGTAAGGCTTTCCAAAGCTGCCGAACGTGTTTCTTTCTCTATTTCAGTGGTATTCTGCCTTGTATAACACACATTTACCACTCCAGTCTCCTTTAAGTAAAGAATATAGGATTCATACAGTGTTTCATGTGATCTTAACTTGAATTAAGGATTTCCCGGATCTCAGCTACCTTTTCTACACTAAGAACTGACTTGGAGAATCTCTTTGAGCTGTTCTAAACAAGTTCTCATCTGTTTACAGTCATTTTCTCTGAATTATCCATGTTTTCATGTAGTTTCCTATATTCTGCCTTCTGGTCCAAGTATAAGCTTTGCCCACTTTATCAAACAACTTCCTACACACTGTTATGAAGTGAGGCAGCTCGGGAACATTGTCTCTCAACTGTGTTATATAGTGTAGTACTACATTTCAGTGAAGTGTAATGCTTTCCAAAGATGTCGAATGTGTTTCTTTCTCTATTTCAATGGCATTCTGCCTTGTATAACACACATTTACCACTCTATTCTCCTTTAAGTAAAGAATATAGGATTCATACAGTGTTTCATGTCATCTTAACTCGAATTAAGGATTTCCTGGATCTTAGGTACCTTTACTACACTAAGAACTGATTGGAGAATCTCTTTGAGCTGTTCTAAACAAGTTCTCATCTGTTTACAGTCATTTTCTCTGAATTATCCATGTTTTCATGTAGTTTCCTATATTCTGCCTTCTGGTCCAAGTATAAGCTTTGCCCACTTTATCAAACAACTTCCTACACACTGTTATGAACTGAGGCAGCTCGGGAACATTGTCTCTCAACTGTGTTATAGAGTGTAGTATTACATTTCAGTGAAGTGTAAGGCTTTCCAAAGTTGCCGAACGTGTTTCTTTCTCTATTTCAGTGGTATTCTGCCTTGTATAACACACATTTACCACTCTAGTCTCCTTCAAGTAAAGAATATAGGATTCATACAGTGTTTCATGTGATCTTAACTCGAATTAAGGATTTCCCGGATCTTAGCTACCTTTACTACGCTAAGAACTGACTGGAGAATCTCTTTGAGCTGTTCTAAAGAAGTTTTCATCTGTTTACAGTCGTTTTCTCTGAATTATCCATGTTTTCATGTAGTTTCCTATATTCTGCCTTCTGGTCCAAGTATAAGCTTTGCCCACTTTATCAAACAATTTCCTACACACTGTTATGAACTGAGGCAGCTCGGGAACATTGTCTCTCAAGTGTGTTACAGAGTGTTGTACTATATTTTAGTGAAGTGTAAGGCTTTCCAAAGCTTCCGAAAGTGTTTCTTTCTCTATTTCAATGGTATTCTGCCTTGTATAACACACATTTACCACTCTAGTCTCCTTTAAGTAAAGAATATAGGATTCATACAGTGTTTCATGTGATCCTAACTCGAATTAAGGATTTCCCGGATCTTAGCTACCTTTACTACACTAAGAACTGACTGGAGAATCTCTTTGAGCTGTTCTAAACAAGTTCTCATCTGTTTCCAGTCATTTTCTCTGAATTATCCATGTTTTCATGTAGTTTCCTATATTCTGCCTTCTGGACCAAGTATAAGCTTTGCCCACTTTATCAAACAACTTCCTACACACTGTTATGAACTGAGGCAGCTCGGGAATATTGTCTCTCAACTGTGTTATAGAGTGTAGTACTACATTTCAGTGAAGTGTAAGGCTTTCCAAAGCTGCCAAACGTGTTAAATTCTCTATTTCAATGGTATTCTACCTTGTATAACACACATTTAGCACTCTAGTCTCCTTTAAGTAAAGAATATAAGATTCATACAGTGTTTCATGTCATCTTAACTCAAAATAAGGATTTCCCGGATCTTAGCTACATTTACTACAATAAGAACTGAATGGAGAATCTCTTTGAGCTGTTCTAAACAAGTTCTCATCTGTTTACAGTCATTTTCTCTGAATTATCCAGGTTTTCATGTAGTTTCCTATATTCTGCCTTCTGTTCCAAGTATAAGCTTTTTCCACTTTATCAAACAACTTCCTACACACTGTTATGAACTGAGGCAGCTTGGGAACATTGTCTCTCAACTGTGTTACAGAGTGTAGTACTACATTTCAGTGAAGTGTATGGCTTTCCAAAGCTGCCGAAAGTGTTTCTTTCTCTATTTCAATGGTATTCTGCCTTGTATAACACACATTTACCACTCTAGTCTCCTTTAAGTAAAGAATATAGGATTCATAGAGTGTTTCAAGTCATCTTAACTTGAATTAAGGATTTCCCGGATCTTAGCTACCTTTTCTACACTAAGAAATGATTTGGAGAATCTCTTTCAGCTGTTCTAAACAAGTTATCTGTTTACAGTCATTTTCTCTGAATTATCCATGTTTTCATGTAGTTTCCTATATTCTGCCTTCTGGACCAAGTATAAGCTTTGCCCACTTTATCAAACAACTTCCTACACACTGTTATGAACTGAGGCAGCTCGGGAACATTGTCAATCAAGTGTGTTACAGAGTGTTGTACTATATTTTAGTGAAGTGTAAGGCTTTCCAAAGCTGCCGAACGTGTTTCTTTCTCTATTTCAGTGGTATTCTGCCTTGTATAACACACATTTACCACTCCAGTCTCCTTTAAGTAAAGAATATAGGATTCATACAGTGTTTCATGTGATCTTAACTTGAATTAAGGATTTCCCGGATCTCAGCTACCTTTTCTACACTAAGAACTGACTTGGAGAATCTCTTTGAGCTGTTCTAAACAAGTTCTCATCTGTTTACAGTCATTTTCTCTGAATTATCCATGTTTTCATGTAGTTTCCTATATTCTGCCTTCTGGTCCAAGTATAAGCTTTGCCCACTTTATCAAACAACTTCCTACACACTGTTATGAAGTGAGGCAGCTCGGGAACATTGTCTCTCAACTGTGTTATATAGTGTAGTACTACATTTCAGTGAAGTGTAATGCTTTCCAAAGATGTCGAATGTGTTTCTTTCTCTATTTCAATGGCATTCTGCCTTGTATAACACACATTTACCACTCTATTCTCCTTTAAGTAAAGAATATAGGATTCATACAGTGTTTCATGTCATCTTAACTCGAATTAAGGATTTCCTGGATCTTAGGTACCTTTACTACACTAAGAACTGATTGGAGAATCTCTTTGAGCTGTTCTAAACAAGTTCTCATCTGTTTACAGTCATTTTCTCTGAATTATCCATGTTTTCATGTAGTTTCCTATATTCTGCCTTCTGGTCCAAGTATAAGCTTTGCCCACTTTATCAAACAACTTCCTACACACTGTTATGAACTGAGGCAGCTCGGGAACATTGTCTCTCAACTGTGTTATAGAGTGTAGTATTACATTTCAGTGAAGTGTAAGGCTTTCCAAAGTTGCCGAACGTGTTTCTTTCTCTATTTCAGTGGTATTCTGCCTTGTATAACACACATTTACCACTCTAGTCTCCTTCAAGTAAAGAATATAGGATTCATACAGTGTTTCATGTGATCTTAACTCGAATTAAGGATTTCCCGGATCTTAGCTACCTTTACTACGCTAAGAACTGACTGGAGAATCTCTTTGAGCTGTTCTAAACAAGTTCTCATCTGTTTACAGTCATTTTCTCTGAATTATCCATGTTTTCATGTAGTTTCCTATATTCTGCCTTCTGGTCCAAGTATAAGCTTTGCCCACTTTATCAAACAACTTCCTACACACTGTTATGAACTGAGGCAGCTCGGGAACATTGTCTCTCAACTGTGTTATAGAGTGTAGTATTACATTTCAGTGAAGTGTAAGGCTTTCCAAAGCTGCCGAACGTGTTTCTTTCTCTATTTCAGTGGTATTCTGCCTTGTATAACACACATTTACCACTCTAGTCTCCTTCAAGTAAAGAATATAGGATTCATACAGTGTTTCATGTGATCTTAACTCGAATTAAGGATTTCCCGGATCTTAGCTACCTTTACTACGCTAAGAACTGACTGGAGAATCTCTTTGAGCTGTTCTAAAGAAGTTCTCATCTGTTTACAGTCGTTTTCTCTGAATTATCCATGTTTTCATGTAGTTTCCTATATTCTGCCTTCTGGTCCAAGTATAAGCTTTGCCCACTTTATCAAACAATTTCCTACACACTGTTATGAACTGAGGCAGCTCGGGAACATTGTCTCTCAAGTGTGTTACAGAGTGTTGTACTATATTTTAGTGAAGTGTAAGGCTTTCCAAAGCTTCCGAAAGTGTTTCTTTCTCTATTTCAATGGTATTCTGCCTTGTATAACACACATTTACCACTCTAGTCTCCTTTAAGTAAAGAATATAGGATTCATACAGTGTTTCATGTGATCCTAACTCGAATTAAGGATTTCCCGGATCTTAGCTACCTTTACTACACTAAGAACTGACTGGAGAATCTCTTTGAGCTGTTCTAAACAAGTTCTCATCTGTTTCCAGTCATTTTCTCTGAATTATCCATGTTTTCATGTAGTTTCCTATATTCTGCCTTCTGGACCAAGTATAAGCTTTGCCCACTTTATCAAACAACTTCCTACACACTGTTATGAACTGAGGCAGCTCGGGAATATTGTCTCTCAACTGTGTTATAGAGTGTAGTACTACATTTCAGTGAAGTGTAAGGCTTTCCAAAGCTGCCAAACGTGTTAAATTCTCTATTTCAATGGTATTCTACCTTGTATAACACACATTTAGCACTCTAGTCTCCTTTAAGTAAAGAATATAAGATTCATACAGTGTTTCATGTCATCTTAACTCAAAATAAGGATTTCCCGGATCTTAGCTACATTTACTACAATAAGAACTGAATGGAGAATCTCTTTGGGCTGTTCTAAACAAGTTCTCATCTGTTTACAGTCATTTTCTCTGAATTATCCATGTTTTCATGTAGTTTCCTATATTCTGCCTTCTGTTCCAAGTATAAGCTTTTTCCACTTTATCAAACAACTTCCTACACACTGTTATGAACTGAGGCAGCTTGGGAACATTGTCTCTCAACTGTGTTACAGAGTGTAGTACTACATTTCAGTGAAGTGTATGGCTTTCCAAAGCTGCCGAAAGTGTTTCTTTCTCTATTTCAATGGTATTCTGCCTTGTATAACACACATTTACCACTCTAGTCTCCTTTAAGTAAAGAATATAGGATTCATAGAGTGTTTCAAGTCATCTTAACTTGAATTAAGGATTTCCCGGATCTTAGCTACCTTTTCTACACTAAGAAATGATTTGGAGAATCTCTTTCAGCTGTTCTAAACAAGTTATCTGTTTACAGTCATTTTCTCTGAATTATCCATGTTTTCATGTAGTTTCCTATATTCTGCCTTCTGGACCAAGTATAAGCTTTGCCCACTTTATCAAACAACTTCCTACACACTGTTATGAACTGAGGCAGCTCGGGAACATTGTCAATCAAGTGTGTTACAGAGTGTTGTACTATATTTTAGTGAAGTGTAAGGCTTTCCAAAGCTGCCGAAAGTGTTTCTTTCTCTATTTCAATGGTATTCTGCCTTGGATAACACACATTTACCACTCTAGTCTCCTTTAAGTAAAGAATATAGGATTCATACAGTGTTTCATGTGATCCTAACTCGAATTAAGGATTTCCCGGATCTTAGCTACCTTTACTACATTAAGAACTGACTGGAGAATCTCTTTGAGCTGTTCTAAACAAGTTCTCATCTGTTTACAGTCATTTTCTCTGAATTATCCATGTTTTCATGTAGTTTCCTATATTCTGCCTTCTGGACCAAGTATAAGCTTTGCCCACTTTATCAAACAACTTCCTACACACTGTTATGAACTGAGGCAGCTCGGGAACATTGTCTCTCAAGTGTGTTACAGAGTGTTGTACTATATTTTAGTGAAGTGTAAGGCTTTCCAAAGCTTCCGAAAGTGTTTCTTTCTCTATTTCAATGGTATTCTGCCTTGTATAACACACATTTACCACTCTAGTCTCCTTTAAGTAAAGAATATAGGATTCATACAGTGTTTCATGTGATCCTAACTCGAATTAAGGATTTCCCGGATCTTAGCTACCTTTACTACACTAAGAACTGACTGGAGAATCTCTTTGAGCTGTTCTAAACAAGTTCTCATCTGTTTCCAGTCATTTTCTCTGAATTATCCATGTTTTCATGTAGTTTCCTATATTCTGCCTTCTGGACCAAGTATAAGCTTTGCCCACTTTATCAAACAACTTCCTACACACTGTTATGAACTTAGGCAGCTCGGGAACATTGTCTCTCAACTGTGTTATAGAGTGTAGTACTACATTTCAGTGAAGTGTAAGGCTTTCCAAAGCTGCCAAACGTGTTTAATTCTCTATTTCAATGGTATTCTACCTTGTATAACACACATTTAGCACTCTAGTCTCCTTTAAGTAAAGAATATAGGATTCATACAGTGTTTCATGTGATCTTAACTCGAATTAAGGATTTCCCGTATCTTAGCTACATTTACTACAATAAGAACTGACTGGAGAATCTCTTTGAGCTGTTCTAAACAAGTTCTCATCTGTTTACAGTCATTTTCTCTGAATTATCCATGTTTTCATGTAGTTTCCTATATTCTGCCTTCTGTTCCAAGTATAAGCTTTTTCCACTTTATCAAACAACTTCCTACACACTGTTATGAACTGAGGCAGCTTGGGAACATTGTCTCTCAACTGTGTTACAGAGTGTAGTACTACATTTCAGTGAAGTGTATGGCTTTCCAAAGCTGCCGAAAGTGTTTCTTTCTCTATTTCAATGGTATTCTGCCTGGTATAACACACATTTACCACTCTAGTCTCCTTTAAGTAAAGAATATAGGATTCATAGAGTGTTTCAAGTCATCTTAACTTGAATTAAGGATTTCCCGGATCTTAGCTACCTTTTCTACACTAAGAAATGATTTGGAGAATCTCTTTCAGCTGTTCTAAACAAGTTATCTGTTTCCAGTCATTTTCTCTGAATTATCCATGTTTTCATGTAGTTTCCTATATTCTGCCTTCTGGACCAAGTATAAGCTTTGCCCACTTTATCAAACAACTTCCTACACACTGTTATGAACTGAGGCAGCTCGGGAACATTTTCAATCAAGTGTGTTACAGAGTGTTGTACTATATTTTAGTGAAGTGTAAGGCTTTCCAAAGCTGCCGAAAGTGTTTCTCTATTTCAATGGTATTCTGCCTTGGATAACACACATTTACCACTCTAGTCTCCTTTAAGTAAAGAATATAGGATTCATACAGTGTTTCATGTGATCCTAACTCGAATTAAGGATTTCCCGGATCTTAGCTACCTTTACTACACTAAGAACTGACTGGAGAATCTCTTTGAGCTGTTCTAAACAAGTTCTCATCTGTTTACAGTCATTTTCTCTGAATTATCCATGTTTTCATGTAGTTTCCTATATTCTGCCTTCTGGACCAAGTATAAGCTTTGCCCACTTTATCAAACAACTTCCTACACACTGTTATGAACTTAGGCAGCTCTGGAACATTGTCTCTCAACTGTGTTATAGAGTGTAGTACTACATTTCAGTGAAGTGTAAGGCTTTCCAAAGCTGCCAAACGTGTTTAATTCTCTATTTCAATGGTATTCTACCTTGTATAACACACATTTAGCACTCTAGTCTCCTTTAAGTAAAGAATATAGGATTCATACAGTGTTTCATGTGATCTTAACTCGAATTAAGGATTTCCCGGATCTTAGCTACATTTACTACAATAAGAACTGACTGGAGAATCTCTTTGAGCTGTTCTAAACAAGTTCTCATCTGTTTACAGTCATTTTCTCTGAATTATCCATGTTTTCATGTAGTTTCCTATATTCTGCCTTCTGGACCAAGTATAAGCTTTGCCCAGGTTATCAAACAACTTCCTACACACTGTTATGAACTGAGGCATCTCGGGAACATTGTCTCTCAACTGTGTTATAGAGTGTAGTACTACATTTCAGTGAAGTATAAGGCTTTCCAAAGCTGCCGAACGTGTTTCTTTCTCTATTTCAATGGTATTCTGCCTTGTATAACACACATTTACCACTCTAGTCTCCTTTAAGTAAAGAATATAGGATTCATACAGTGTTTCATGTCATCTTAACTCGAATTAAGGATTTCCCGGATCTTAGCTACCTTTTCTACACTAATAACTGACTTGGAGAATCTCTTTGAGCGGTTCTAAACAAGTTCTCATCTGTTTACAGTCATTTTCTCTGAATTATCCATGTTTTCATGTAGTTTCCTATATTCTGCCTTCTGGTCCTAGTATAAGCTTTGCCCACTTTATCAAACAACTTCCTACACACTGTTATGAACTGAGGGAGCTTGGGAACATTGTCTCTCAACTGTGTTACAGAGTGTAGTACTACATTTCAGTGACGTGTATGGCTTTCCAAAGCTGCGGAAAGTGTTTCTGTCTCTATTTCAATGGTATTCTGCCTTGTATAACACACATTTACCACTCTAGTCTCCTTTAAGTAAGAATATAGGATTCATAGAGTGTTTCAAGTCATCTTAACTTGAATTAAGGATTTCCCGGATGTTAGCTACCTTTTCTACACTAAGAAATGATTTGGAGAATCTCTTTCAGCTGTTCTAAACAAGTTATCTGTTTACAGTCATTTTCTCTGAATTATCCATGTTTTCATGTAGTTTCCTATATTCTGCCTTCTGGACCAAGTATAAGCTTTGCCCAGGTTATCAAACAACTTCCTACACACTGTTATGAACTGAGGCATCTCGGGAACATTGTCTCTCAACTGTGTTATAGAGTGTAGTACTACATTTCAGTGAAGTGTAAGGCTTTCCTAAGCTGCCGAACGTGTTTCTTTCTCTATTTCAATGGTATTCTGCCTTGTATAACACACATTTACCACTCTAGTCTCCTTTAAGTAACGAATATAGGATTCATACAGTGTTTTATGTGATCCTAACTCGAATTAAGGATTTCCCGGATCTTAGCTACCTTTACTACACTAAGAACTGACTGGAGAATCTCTTTGAGCTGTTCTAAACAAGTTCTCATCTGTTTCCAGTCATTTTGTCTGAATTATCCATGTTTTCATGTAGTTTCCTATATTCTGCCTTCTGGACCAAGTATAAGCTTTGCCCACTTTATCAAACAACTTCCTACACACTGTTATGAACTGAGGCAGCTCGGGAACATTGTCTCTCAACTGTGTTATAGAGTGTAGTACTACATTTCAGTGAAGTGTAAGGCTTTCCAAAGCTGCCAAACGTGTTTCTTTCTCTATTTCAATGGTATTCTGCCTTGTAAAACACACATTTACCACTCAAGTGTCCTTGAAGTAAAGAATATAGGATTCCTACAGTGTTTCAAGTCATCTTAACTTAAATTAAGGATTTCCCGGATCTTAGCTACCTTTTCTACACTAAGAACTGATTTGGAGAATCTCTTTCAGCATTTCTAAACAAGTTCTCATCTGTTTCCAGTCATTTTCTCTGAATTATCCATGTTTTCATGTAGTTTCCTATATTCTGCCTTCTGGTCCAAGTATAAGCTTTGCCCACTTTATCAAACAACTTCCTACACACTGTTATGAACTGAGGCAGCTCGGGAACATTGTCTGTCAACTGTGTTATAGAGTGTAGTACTACATTTCAGTGAAGTGTAATGCTTTCCAAAGCTGCCAAACGTGTTTAATTCTCTATTTCAATGGTATTCTACCTTGTATAACACACATTTAGCACTCTAGTCTACTTTAAGTAAAGAATATAGGATTCATACAGTGTTTCATGTGATCTTAACTCGAATTAAGGATTTCCCGGATCTTAGCTACATTTACTACAATAAGAACTGACTGGAGAATCTCTTTGAGCTGTTCTAAACAAGTTCTCATCTGTTTACAGTCATTTTCTCTAAATTATCCATGTTTTCATGTAGTTTCCTATATTCTGCCTTCTGGACCAAGTATAAGCTTTGCCCAGGTTATCAAACAACTTCCTACACACTGTTATGAACTGAGGCATCTCGGGAACATTGTCTCTCAACTGTGTTATAGAGTGTAGTACTACATTTCAGTGAAGTATAAGGCTTTCCAAAGCTGCCGAACGTGTTTCTTTCTCTATTTCAATGGTATTCTGCCTTGTATAACACACATTTACCACTCTAGTCTCCTTTAAGTAAAGAATATAGGATTCATACAGTGTTTCATGTCATCTTAACTCGAAATAAGGATTTCCCATATCTTAGCTACATTTACTACAATAAGAACTGACTGGAGAATCTCTTTGAGCTGTTCTAAACAAGTTCTCATCTGTTTACAGTCATTTTCTCTGAATTATCCATGTTTTCATGTAGTTTCCTATATTCTGCCTTCTGTTCCAAGTATAAGCTTTTTCCACTTTATCAAACAACTTCCTACACACTGTTATGAACTGAGGCAGCTTGGGAACATTGTCTCTCAACTGTGTTACAGAGTGTAGTACTACATTTCAGTGAAGTGTATGGCTTTCCAAAGCTGCCGAAAGTGTTTCTTTCTCTATTTCAATGGTATTCTGCCTTGTATAACACACATTTACCACTCTAGTCTCCTTTAAGTAAAGAATATAGGATTCATAGAGTGTTTCAAGTCATCTTAACTTGAATTAAGGATTTCCCTGATCTTAGCTACCTTTTCTACACTAAGAAATGATTTGGAGAATCTCTTTCAGCTGTTCTAAACAAGTTATCTGTTTACAGTCATTTTCTCTGAATTATCCATGTTTTCATGTAGTTTCCTATATTCTGCCTTCTGGACCAAGTATAAGCTTTGCCCACTTTATCAAACAACTTCCTACACACTGTTATGAACTGAGGCAGCTCGGGAACATTGTCAATCAAGTGTGTTACAGAGTGTTGTACTATATTTTAGTGAAGTGTAAGGCTTTCCAAAGCTGCCGAAAGTGTTTCTTTCTCTATTTCAATGGTATTCTGCCTTGGATAACACACATTTACCACTCTAGTCTCCTTTAAGTAAAGAATATAGGATTCATACAGTGTTTCATGTGATCCTAACTCGAATTAAGGATTTCCCGGATCTTAGCTACCTTTACTACACTAAGAACTGACTGGAGAATCTCTTTGAGCTGTTCTAAACAAGTTCTCATCTGTTTCCAGTCATTTTGTCTGAATTATCCATGTTTTCATGTAGTTTCCTATATTCTGCCTTCTGGACCAAGTATAAGCTTTGCCCACTTTATCAAACAACTTCCTACACACTGTTATGAACTGAGGCAGCTCGGGAACATTGTCTCTCAACTGTGTTATAGAGTGTAGTACTACATTTCAGTGAAGTGTAAGGCTTTCCAAAGCTGCCAAACGTGTTTCTTTCTCTATTTCAATGGTATTCTGCCTTGTAAAACACACATTTACCACTCAAGTGTCCTTGAAGTAAAGAATATAGGATTCCTACAGTGTTTCAAGTCATCTTAACTGAAATTAAGGATTTCCCGGATCTTAGCTACCTTTTCTACACTAAGAACTGATTTGGAGAATCTCTTTCAGCATTTCTAAACAAGTTCTCATCTGTTTCCAGTCATATTCTCTGAATTATCCATGTTTTCATGTAGTTTCCTATATTCTGCCTTCTGGTCCAAGTATAAGCTTTGCCCACTTTATCAAACAACTTCCTACACACTGTTATGAACTGAGGCAGCTCGGGAACATTGTCTGTCAACTGTGTTATAGAGTGTAGTACTACATTTCAGTGAAGTGTAATGCTTTCCAAAGCTGCCAAACGTGTTTAATTCTCTATTTCAATGGTATTCTACCTTGTATAACACACATTTAGCACTCTAGTGTCCTTTAAGTAAAGAATATAGGATTCATACAGTGTTTCATGTGATCTTAACTCGAATTAAGGATTTCCCGGATCTTAGCTACATTTACTACAATAAGAACTGACTGGAGAATCTCTTTGAGCTGTTCTAAACAAGTTCTCATCTGTTTACAGTCATTTTCTCTGAATTATCCATGTTTTCATGTAGTTTCCTATATTCTGCCTTCTGGACCAAGTATAAGCTTTGCCCAGGTTATCAAACAACTTCCTACACACTGTTATGAACTGAGGCATCTCGGGAACATTGTCTCTCAACTGTGTTATAGAGTGTAGTACTACATTTCAGTGAAGTATAAGGCTTTCCAAAGCTGCCGAACGTGTTTCTTTCTCTATTTCAATGGTATTCTGCCTTGTATAACACACATTTACCACTCTAGTCTCCTTTAAGTAAAGAATATAGGATTCATAGAGTGTTTCAAGTCATCTTAACTTGAATTAAGGATTTCCCGGATCTTAGCTACCTTTTCTACACTAAGAAATGATTTGGAGAATCTCTTTCAGCTGTTCTAAACAAGTTATCTGTTTACAGTCATTTTCTCTGAATTATCCATGTTTTCATGTAGTTTCCTATATTCTGCCTTCTGGACCAAGTATAAGCTTTGCCCACTTTATCAAACAACTTCCTACACACTGTTATGAACTGAGGCAGCTCGGGAACATTGTCAATCAAGTGTGTTACAGAGTGTTGTACTATATTTTAGTGAAGTGTAAGGCTTTCCAAAGCTGCCGAAAGTGTTTCTTTCTCTATTTCAATGGTATTCTGCCTTGGATAACACACATTTACCACTCTAGTCTCCTTTAAGTAAAGAATATAGGATTCATACAGTGTTTCATGTGATCCTAACTCGAATTAAGGATTTCCCGGATCTTAGCTACCTTTACTACACTAAGAACTGACTGGAGAATCTCTTTGAGCTGTTCTAAACAAGTTCTCATCTGTTTACAGTCATTTTCTCTGAATTATCCATGTTTTCATGTAGTTTCCTATATTCTGCCTTCTGGACCAAGTATAAGCTTTGCCCACTTTATCAAACAACTTCCTACACACTGTTATGAACTTAGGCAGCTCGGGAACATTGTCTCTCAACTGTGTTATAGAGTGTAGTACTACATTTCAGTGAAGTGTAAGGCTTTCCAAAGCTGCCAAACGTGTTTAATTCTCTATTTCAATGGTATTCTACCTTGTATAACACACATTTAGCACTCTAGTGTCCTTTAAGTAAAGAATATAGGATTCATACAGTGTTTCATGTGATCTTAACTCGAATTAAGGATTTCCCGGATCTTAGCTACATTTACTACAATAAGAACTGACTGGAGAATCTCTTTGAGCTGTTCTAAACAAGTTCTCATCTGTTTACAGTCATTTTCTCTGAATTATCCATGTTTTCATGTAGTTTCCTATATTCTGCCTTCTGGACCAAGTATAAGCTTTGCCCAGGTTATCAAACAACTTCCTACACACTGTTATGAACTGAGGCATCTAGGGAACATTGACTCTCAACTGTGTTATAGAGTGTAGTACTACATTTCAGTGAAGTATAAGGCTTTCCAAAGCTGCCGAACGTGTTTCTTTCTCTATTTCAATGGTATTCTGCCTTGTATAACACACATTTACCACTCTAGTCTCCTTTAAGTAAAGAATATAGGATTCATACAGTGTTTCATGTCATCTTAACTCGAAATAAGGATTTCCCGTATCTTAGCTACATTTACTACAATAAGAACTGACTGGAGAATCTCTTTGAGCTGTTCTAAACAAGTTCTCATCTGTTTACAGTCATTTTCTCTGAATTATCCATGTTTTCATGTAGTTTCCTATATTCTGCCTTCTGTTCCAAGTATAAGCTTTTTCCACTTTATCAAACAACTTCCTACACACTGTTATGAACTGAGGCAGCTTGGGAACATTGTCTCTCAACTGTGTTACAGAGTGTAGTACTACATTTCAGTGAAGTGTATGGCTTTCCAAAGCTGCCGAAAGTGTTTCTTTCTCTATTTCAATGGTATTCTGCCTTGTATAACACACATTTACCACTCTAGTCTCCTTTAAGTAAAGAATATAGGATTCATAGAGTGTTTCAAGTCATCTTAACTTGAATTAAGGATTTCCCGGATCTTAGCTACCTTTTCTACACTAAGAAATGATTTGGAGAATCTCTTTCAGCTGTTCTAAACAAGTTATCTGTTTACAGTCATTTTCTCTGAATTATCCATGTTTTCATGTAGTTTCCTATATTCTGCCTTCTGGACCAAGTATAAGCTTTGCCCACTTTATCAAACAACTTCCTACACACTGTTATGAACTGAGGCAGCTCGGGAACATTGTCAATCAAGTGTGTTACAGAGTGTTGTACTATATTTTAGTGAAGTGTAAGGCTTTCCAAAGCTGCCGAAAGTGTTTCTTTCTCTATTTCAATGGTATTCTGCCTTGGATAACACACATTTACCACTCTAGTCTCCTTTAAGTAAAGAATATAGGATTCATACAGTGTTTCATGTGATCCTAACTCGAATTAAGGATTTCCCGGATCTTAGCTACCTTTACTACACTAAGAACTGACTGGAGAATCTCTTTGAGCTGTTCTAAACAAGTTCTCATCTGTTTACAGTCATTTTCTCTGAATTATCCATGTTTTCATGTAATTTCCTATATTCTGCCTTCTGGACCAAGTATAAGCTTTGCCCACTTTATCAAACAACTTCCTACACACTGTTATGAACTTAGGCAGCTCGGGAACATTGTCTCTCAACTGTGTTATAGAGTGTAGTACTACATTTCAGTGAAGTGTAAGGCTTTCCAAAGCTGCCAAACGTGTTTAATTCTCTATTTCAATGGTATTCTACCTTGTATAACACACATTTAGCACTCTAGTGTCCTTTAAGTAAAGAATATAGGATTCATACAGTGTTTCATGTGATCTTAACTCGAATTAAGGATTTCCCGGATCTTAGCTACATTTACTACAATAAGAACTGACTGGAGAATCTCTTTGAGCTGTTCTAAACAAGTTCTCATCTGTTTACAGTCATTTTCTCTGAATTATCCATGTTTTCATGTAGTTTCCTATATTCTGCCTTCTGGACCAAGTATAAGATTTGCCCAGGTTATCAAACAACTTCCTACACACTGTTATGAACTGAGGCATCTAGGGAACATTGACTCTCAACTGTGTTATAGAGTGTAGTACTACATTTCAGTGAAGTATAAGGCTTTCCAAAGCTGCCGAACGTGTTTCTTTCTCTATTTCAATGGTATTCTGCCTTGTATAACACACATTTACCACTCTAGTCTCCTTTAAGTAAAGAATATAGGATTCATACAGTGTTTCATGTCATCTTAACTCGAAATAAGGATTTCCCGTATCTTAGCTACATTTACTACAATAAGAACTGACTGGAGAATCTCTTTGAGCTGTTCTAAACAAGTTCTCATCTGTTTACAGTCATTTTCTCTGAATTATCCATGTTTTCATGTAGTTTCCTATATTCTGCCTTCTGTTCCAAGTATAAGCTTTTTCCACTTTATCAAACAACTTCCTACACACTGTTATGAACTGAGGCAGCTTGGGAACATTGTCTCTCAACTGTGTTACAGAGTGTAGTACTACATTTCAGTGAAGTGTATGGCTTTCCAAAGCTGCCGAAAGTGTTTCTTTCTCTATTTCAATGGTATTCTGCCTTGTATAACACACATTTACCACTCTAGTCTCCTTTAAGTAAAGAATATAGGATTCATAGAGTGTTTCAAGTCATCTTAACTTGAATTAAGGATTTCCCGGATCTTAGCTACCTTTTCTACACTAAGAAATGATTTGGAGAATCTCTTTCAGCTGTTCTAAACAAGTTATCTGTTTACAGTCATTTTCTCTGAATTATCCATGTTTTCATGTAGTTTCCTATATTCTGCCTTCTGGACCAAGTATAAGCTTTGCCCACTTTATCAAACAACTTCCTACACACTGTTATGAACTGAGGCAGCTCGGGAACATTGTCAATCAAGTGTGTTACAGAGTGTTGTACTATATTTTAGTGAAGTGTAAGGCTTTCCAAAGCTGCCGAAAGTGTTTCTTGATCTATTTCAATGGTATTCTGCCTTGGATAACACACATTTACCACTCTAGTCTCCTTTAAGTAAAGAATATAGGATTCATACAGTGTTTCATGTGATCCTAACTCGAATTAAGGATTTCCCGGATCTTAGCTACATTTACTACAATAAGAACTGACTGGAGAATCTCTTTGAGCTGTTCTAAACAAGTTCTCATCTGTTTACAGTCATTTTCTCTGAATTATCCATGTTTTCATGTAGTTTCCTATATTCTGCCTTCTGGACCAAGTATAAGCTTTGCCCAGGTTATCAAACAACTTCCTACACACTGTTATGAACTGAGGCATCTCGGGAACATTGTCTCTCAACTGTGTTATAGAGTGTAGTACTACATTTCAGTGAAGTATAAGGCTTTCCAAAGCTGCCGAACGTGTTTCTTTCTCTATTTCAATGGTATTCTGCCTTGTATAACACACATTTACCACTCTAGTCTCCTTTAAGTAAAGAATATAGGATTCATACAGTGTTTCATGTCATCTTAACTCGAAATAAGGATTTCCCGTATCTTAGCTACATTTACTACAATAAGAACTGACTGGAGAATCTCTTTGAGCTGTTCTAAACAAGTTCTCATCTGTTTACAGTCATTTTCTCTGAATTATCCATGTTTTCATGTAGTTTCCTATATTCTGCCTTCTGTTCCAAGTATAAGCTTTTTCCACTTTATCAAACAACTTCCTACACACTGTTATGAACTGAGGCAGCTTGGGAACATTGTCTCTCAACTGTGTTACAGAGTGTAGTACTACATTTCAGTGAAGTGTATGGCTTTCCAAAGCTGCCGAAAGTGTTTCTTTCTCTATTTCAATGGTATACTGACTTGTATAACACACATTTACCACTCTAGTCTCCTTTAAGTAAAGAATATAGGATTCATAGAGTGTTTCAAGTCATCTTAACTTGAATTAAGGATTTCCCGGATCTTAGCTACATTTTCTACACTAAGAAATGATTTGGAGAATCTCTTTCAGCTGTTCTAAACAAGTTATCTGTTTACAGTCATTTTCTCTGAATTATCCATGTTTTCATGTAGTTTCCTATATTCTGCCTTCTGGACCAAGTATAAGCTTTGCCCACTTTATCAAACAACTTCCTACACACTGTTATGAACTGAGGCAGCTCGGGAACATTGTCAATCAAGTGTGTTACAGAGTGTTGTACTATATTTTAGTGAAGTGTAAGGCTTTCCAAAGCTGCCGAAAATGTTTCTTTCTCTATTTCAATGGTATTCTGCCTTGGATAACACACATTTACCACTCTAGTCTCCTTTAAGTAAAGAATATAGGATTCATACAGTGTTTCATGTGATCCTAACTCGAATTAAGGATTTCCCGGATCTTAGCTACCTTTACTACACTAAGAACTGACTGGAGAATCTCTTTGAGCTGTTCTAAACAAGTTCTCATCTGTTTCCAGTCATTTTGTCTGAATTATCCATGTTTTCATGTAGTTTCCTATATTCTGCCTTCTGGACCAAGTATAAGCTTTGCCCACTTTATCAAACAACTTCCTACACACTGTTATGAACTGAGGCATCTCGGGAACATTGTCTCTCAACTGTGTTATAGAGTGTAGTACTACATTTCAGTGAAGTGTAAGGCTTTCCAAAGCTGCCAAACGTGTTTCTTTCTCTATTTCAATGGTATTCTGCCTTGTAAAACACACATTTACCACTCAAGTGTCCTTGAAGTAAAGAATATAGGATTCCTACAGTGTTTCAAGTCATCTTAACTGAAATTAAGGATTTCCCGGATCTTAGCTACCTTTTCTACACTAAGAACTGATTTGGAGAATCTCTTTCAGCATTTCTAAACAAGTTCTCATCTGTTTCCAGTCATTTTCTCTGAATTATCCATGTTTTCATGTAGTTTCCTATATTCTGCCTTCTGGTCCAAGTATAAGCTTTGCCCACTTTATCAAACAACTTCCTACACACTGTTATGAACTGAGGCAGCTCGGGAACATTGTCTGTCAACTGTGTTATAGAGTGTAGTACTACATTTCAGTGAAGTGTAATGCTTTCCAAAGCTGCCAAACGTGTTTAATTCTCTATTTCAATGGTATTCTACCTTGTATAACACACATTTAGCACTCTAGTCTACTTTAAGTAAAGAATATAGGATTCATAGAGTGTTTCAAGTCATCTTAACTTGAATTAAGGATTTCCCGGATCTTAGCTACATTTTCTACACTAAGAAATGATTTGGAGAATCTCTTTCAGCTGTTCTAAATAAGTTATCTGTTTACAGTCATTTTCTCTGAATTATCCATGTTTTCATGTAGTTTCCTATATTCTGCCTTCTGGACCAAGTATAAGCTTTGCCCACTTTATCAAACAACTTCCTACACACTGTTATGAACTGAGGCAGCTCGGGAACATTGTCAATCAAGTGTGTTACAGAGTGTTGTACTATATTTTAGTGAAGTGTAAGGCTTTCCAAAGCTGCCGAAAGTGTTTCTTTCTCTATTTCAATGGTATTCTGCCTTGGATAACACACATTTACCACTCTAGTCTCCTTTAAGTAAAGAATATAGGATTCATACAGTGTTTCATGTGATCCTAACTCGAATTAAGGATTTCCCGGATCTTAGCTACCTTTACTACACTAAGAACTGACTGGAGAATCTCTTTGAGCTGTTCTAAACAAGTTCTCATCTGTTTCCAGTCATTTTGTCTGAATTATCCATGTTTTCATGTAGTTTCCTATATTCTGCCTTCTGGACCAAGTATAAGCTTTGCCCACTTTATCAAACAACTTCCTACACACTGTTATGAACTGAGGCAGCTCGGGAACATTGTCTCTCAACTGTGTTATAGAGTGTAGTACTACATTTCAGTGAAGTGTAAGGCTTTCCAAAGCTGCCAAACGTGTTTCTTTCTCTATTTCAATGGTATTCTGCCTTGTAAAACACACATTTACCACTCAAGTGTCCTTGAAGTAAAGAATATAGGATTCCTACAGTGTTTCAAGTCATCTTAACTGAAATTAAGGATTTCCCGGATCTTAGCTACCTTTTCTACACTAAGAACTGATTTGGAGAATCTCTTTCAGCATTTCTAAACAAGTTCTCATCTGTTTCCAGTCATTTTCTCTGAATTATCCATGTTTTCATGTAGTTTCCTATATTCTGCCTTCTGGACCAAGTATAAGCTTTGCCCAGGTTATCAAACAACTTCCTACACACTGTTATGAACTGAGGCATCTCGGGAACATTGTCTCTCAACTGTGTTATAGAGTGTAGTACTACATTTCAGTGAAGTATAAGGCTTTCCAAAGCTGCCGAACGTGTTTCTTTCTCTATTTCAATGGTATTCTGCCTTGTATAACACACATTTACCACTCTAGTCTCCTTTAAGTAAAGAATATAGGATTCATAGAGTGTTTCAAGTCATCTTAACTTGAATTAAGGATTTCCCGGATCTTAGCTACCTTTTCTACACTAAGAAATGATTTGGAGAATCTCTTTCAGCTGTTCTAAACAAGTTATCTGTTTACAGTCATTTTCTCTGAATTATCCATGTTTTCATGTAGTTTCCTATATTCTGCCTTCTGGACCAAGTATAAGCTTTGCCCACTTTATCAAACAACTTCCTACACACTGTTATGAACTGAGGCAGCTCGGGAACATTGTCAATCAAGTGTGTTACAGAGTGTTGTACTATATTTTAGTGAAGTGTAAGGCTTTCCAAAGCTGCCGAAAGTGTTTCTTTCTCTATTTCAATGGTATTCTGCCTTGGATAACACACATTTACCACTCTAGTCTCCTTTAAGTAAAGAATATAGGATTCATACAGTGTTTCATGTGATCCTAACTCGAATTAAGGATTTCCCGGATCTTAGCTACCTTTACTACACTAAGAACTGACTGGAGAATCTCTTTGAGCTGTTCTAAACAAGTTCTCATCTGTTTACAGTCATTTTCTCTGAATTATCCATGTTTTCATGTAGTTTCCTATATTCTGCCTTCTGGACCAAGTATAAGCTTTGCCCACTTTATCAAACAACTTCCTACACACTGTTATGAACTTAGGCAGCTCGGGAACATTGTCTCTCAACTGTGTTATAGAGTGTAGTACTACATTTCAGTGAAGTGTAAGGCTTTCCAAAGCTGCCAAACGTGTTTAATTCTCTATTTCAATGGTATTCTACCTTGTATAACACACATTTAGCACTCTAGTGTCCTTTAAGTAAAGAATATAGGATTCATACAGTGTTTCATGTGATCTTAACTCGAATTAAGGATTTCCCGGATCTTAGCTACATTTACTACAATAAGAACTGACTGGAGAATCTCTTTGAGCTGTTCTAAACAAGTTCTCATCTGTTTACAGTCATTTTCTCTGAATTATCCATGTTTTCATGTAGTTTCCTATATTCTGCCTTCTGGACCAAGTATAAGCTTTGCCCAGGTTATCAAACAACTTCCTACACACTGTTATGAACTGAGGCATCTAGGGAACATTGACTCTCAACTGTGTTATAGAGTGTAGTACTACATTTCAGTGAAGTATAAGGCTTTCCAAAGCTGCCGAACGTGTTTCTTTCTCTATTTCAATGGTATTCTGCCTTGTATAACACACATTTACCACTCTAGTCTCCTTTAAGTAAAGAATATAGGATTCATACAGTGTTTCATGTCATCTTAACTCGAAATAAGGATTTCCCGTATCTTAGCTACATTTACTACAATAAGAACTGACTGGAGAATCTCTTTGAGCTGTTCTAAACAAGTTCTCATCTGTTTACAGTCATTTTCTCTGAATTATCCATGTTTTCATGTAGTTTCCTATATTCTGCCTTCTGTTCCAAGTATAAGCTTTTTCCACTTTATCAAACAACTTCCTACACACTGTTATGAACTGAGGCAGCTTGGGAACATTGTCTCTCAACTGTGTTACAGAGTGTAGTACTACATTTCAGTGAAGTGTATGGCTTTCCAAAGCTGCCGAAAGTGTTTCTTTCTCTATTTCAATGGTATTCTGCCTTGTATAACACACATTTACCACTCTAGTCTCCTTTAAGTAAAGAATATAGGATTCATAGAGTGTTTCAAGTCATCTTAACTTGAATTAAGGATTTCCCGGATCTTAGCTACCTTTTCTACACTAAGAAATGATTTGGAGAATCTCTTTCAGCTGTTCTAAACAAGTTATCTGTTTACAGTCATTTTCTCTGAATTATCCATGTTTTCATGTAGTTTCCTATATTCTGCCTTCTGGACCAAGTATAAGCTTTGCCCACTTTATCAAACAACTTCCTACACACTGTTATGAACTGAGGCAGCTCGGGAACATTGTCAATCAAGTGTGTTACAGAGTGTTGTACTATATTTTAGTGAAGTGTAAGGCTTTCCAAAGCTGCCGAAAGTGTTTCTTTCTCTATTTCAATGGTATTCTGCCTTGGATAACACACATTTACCACTCTAGTCTCCTTTAAGTAAAGAATATAGGATTCATACAGTGTTTCATGTGATCCTAACTCGAATTAAGGATTTCCCGGATCTTAGCTACCTTTACTACACTAAGAACTGACTGGAGAATCTCTTTGAGCTGTTCTAAACAAGTTCTCATCTGTTTACAGTCATTTTCTCTGAATTATCCATGTTTTCATGTAGTTTCCTATATTCTGCCTTCTGGACCAAGTATAAGCTTTGCCCACTTTATCAAACAACTTCCTACACACTGTTATGAACTTAGGCAGCTCGGGAACATTGTCTCTCAACTGTGTTATAGAGTGTAGTACTACATTTCAGTGAAGTGTAAGGCTTTCCAAAGCTGCCAAACGTGTTTAATTCTCTATTTCAATGGTATTCTACCTTGTATAACACACATTTAGCACTCTAGTGTCCTTTAAGTAAAGAATATAGGATTCATACAGTGTTTCATGTGATCTTAACTCGAATTAAGGATTTCCCGGATCTTAGCTACATTTACTACAATAAGAACTGACTGGAGAATCTCTTTGAGCTGTTCTAAACAAGTTCTCATCTGTTTACAGTCATTTTCTCTGAATTATCCATGTTTTCATGTAGTTTCCTATATTCTGCCTTCTGGACCAAGTATAAGATTTGCCCAGGTTATCAAACAACTTCCTACACACTGTTATGAACTGAGGCATCTAGGGAACATTGACTCTCAACTGTGTTATAGAGTGTAGTACTACATTTCAGTGAAGTATAAGGCTTTCCAAAGCTGCCGAACGTGTTTCTTTCTCTATTTCAATGGTATTCTGCCTTGTATAACACACATTTACCACTCTAGTCTCCTTTAAGTAAAGAATATAGGATTCATACAGTGTTTCATGTCATCTTAACTCGAAATAAGGATTTCCCGTATCTTAGCTACATTTACTACAATAAGAACTGACTGGAGAATCTCTTTGAGCTGTTCTAAACAAGTTCTCATCTGTTTACAGTCATTTTCTCTGAATTATCCATGTTTTCATGTAGTTTCCTATATTCTGCCTTCTGTTCCAAGTATAAGCTTTTTCCACTTTATCAAACAACTTCCTACACACTGTTATGAACTGAGGCAGCTTGGGAACATTGTCTCTCAACTGTGTTACAGAGTGTAGTACTACATTTCAGTGAAGTGTATGGCTTTCCAAAGCTGCCGAAAGTGTTTCTTTCTCTATTTCAATGGTATTCTGCCTTGTATAACACACATTTACCACTCTAGTCTCCTTTAAGTAAAGAATATAGGATTCATAGAGTGTTTCAAGTCATCTTAACTTGAATTAAGGATTTCCCGGATCTTAGCTACCTTTTCTACACTAAGAAATGATTTGGAGAATCTCTTTCAGCTGTTCTAAACAAGTTATCTGTTTACAGTCATTTTCTCTGAATTATCCATGTTTTCATGTAGTTTCCTATATTCTGCCTTCTGGACCAAGTATAAGCTTTGCCCACTTTATCAAACAACTTCCTACACACTGTTATGAACTGAGGCAGCTCGGGAACATTGTCAATCAAGTGTGTTACAGAGTGTTGTACTATATTTTAGTGAAGTGTAAGGCTTTCCAAAGCTGCCGAAAGTGTTTCTTGATCTATTTCAATGGTATTCTGCCTTGGATAACACACATTTACCACTCTAGTCTCCTTTAAGTAAAGAATATAGGATTCATACAGTGTTTCATGTGATCCTAACTCGAATTAAGGATTTCCCGGATCTTAGCTACATTTACTACAATAAGAACTGACTGGAGAATCTCTTTGAGCTGTTCTAAACAAGTTCTCATCTGTTTACAGTCATTTTCTCTGAATTATCCATGTTTTCATGTAGTTTCCTATATTCTGCCTTCTGGACCAAGTATAAGCTTTGCCCAGGTTATCAAACAACTTCCTACACACTGTTATGAACTGAGGCATCTCGGGAACATTGTCTCTCAACTGTGTTATAGAGTGTAGTACTACATTTCAGTGAAGTATAAGGCTTTCCAAAGCTGCCGAACGTGTTTCTTTCTCTATTTCAATGGTATTCTGCCTTGTATAACACACATTTACCACTCTAGTCTCCTTTAAGTAAAGAATATAGGATTCATACAGTGTTTCATGTCATCTTAACTCGAAATAAGGATTTCCCGTATCTTAGCTACATTTACTACAATAAGAACTGACTGGAGAATCTCTTTGAGCTGTTCTAAACAAGTTCTCATCTGTTTACAGTCATTTTCTCTGAATTATCCATGTTTTCATGTAGTTTCCTATATTCTGCCTTCTGTTCCAAGTATAAGCTTTTTCCACTTTATCAAACAACTTCCTACACACTGTTATGAACTGAGGCAGCTTGGGAACATTGTCTCTCAACTGTGTTACAGAGTGTAGTACTACATTTCAGTGAAGTGTATGGCTTTCCAAAGCTGCCGAAAGTGTTTCTTTCTCTATTTCAATGGTATACTGACTTGTATAACACACATTTACCACTCTAGTCTCCTTTAAGTAAAGAATATAGGATTCATAGAGTGTTTCAAGTCATCTTAACTTGAATTAAGGATTTCCCGGATCTTAGCTACATTTTCTACACTAAGAAATGATTTGGAGAATCTCTTTCAGCTGTTCTAAACAAGTTATCTGTTTACAGTCATTTTCTCTGAATTATCCATGTTTTCATGTAGTTTCCTATATTCTGCCTTCTGGACCAAGTATAAGCTTTGCCCACTTTATCAAACAACTTCCTACACACTGTTATGAACTGAGGCAGCTCGGGAACATTGTCAATCAAGTGTGTTACAGAGTGTTGTACTATATTTTAGTGAAGTGTAAGGCTTTCCAAAGCTGCCGAAAATGTTTCTTTCTCTATTTCAATGGTATTCTGCCTTGGATAACACACATTTACCACTCTAGTCTCCTTTAAGTAAAGAATATAGGATTCATACAGTGTTTCATGTGATCCTAACTCGAATTAAGGATTTCCCGGATCTTAGCTACCTTTACTACACTAAGAACTGACTGGAGAATCTCTTTCAGCATTTCTAAACAAGTTCTCATCTGTTTCCAGTCATTTTCTCTGAATTATCCATGTTTTCATGTAGTTTCCTATATTCTGCCTTCTGGTCCAAGTATAAGCTTTGCCCACTTTATCAAACAACTTCCTACACACTGTTATGAACTGAGGCAGCTCGGGAACATTGTCTCTCAACTGTGTTATAGAGTGTAGTACTACATTTCAGTGAAGTGTAAGGCTTTCCAAAGCTGCCAAACGTGTTTCTTTCTCTATTTCAATGGTATTCTGCCTTGTAAAACACACATTTACCACTCAAGTGTCCTTGAAGTAAAGAATATAGGATTCCTACAGTGTTTCAAGTCATCTTAACTGAAATTAAGGATTTCCCGGATCTTAGCTACCTTTTCTACACTAAGAACTGATTTGGAGAATCTCTTTCAGCATTTCTAAACAAGTTCTCATCTGTTTCCAGTCATTTTCTCTGAATTATCCATGTTTTCATGTAGTTTCCTATATTCTGCCTTCTGGTCCAAGTATAAGCTTTGCCCACTTTATCAAACAACTTCCTACACACTGTTATGAACTGAGGCAGCTCGGGAACATTGTCTGTCAACTGTGTTATAGAGTGTAGTACTACATTTCAGTGAAGTGTAATGCTTTCCAAAGCTGCCAAACGTGTTTAATTCTCTATTTCAATGGTATTCTACCTTGTATAACACACATTTAGCACTCTAGTCTACTTTAAGTAAAGAATATAGGATTCATACAGTGTTTCATGTGATCTTAACTCGAATTAAGGATTTCCCGGATCTTAGCTACATTTACTACAATAAGAACTGACTGGAGAATCTCTTTGAGCTGTTCTAAACAAGTTCTCATCTGTTTACAGTCATTTTCTCTGAATTATCCATGTTTTCATGTAGTTTCCTATATTCTGCCTTCTGGACCAAGTATAAGCTTTGCCCAGGTTATCAAACAACTTCCTACACACTGTTATGAACTGAGGCATCTCGGGAACATTGTCTCTCAACTGTGTTATAGAGTGTAGTACTACATTTCAGTGAAGTATAAGGCTTTCCAAAGCTGCCGAACGTGTTTCTTTCTCTATTTCAATGGTATTCTGCCTTGTATAACACACATTTACCACTCTAGTCTCCTTTAAGTAAAGAATATAGGATTCATAGAGTGTTTCAAGTCATCTTAACTTGAATTAAGGATTTCCCGGATCTTAGCTACCTTTTCTACACTAAGAAATGATTTGGAGAATCTCTTTCAGCTGTTCTAAACAAGTTATCTGTTTACAGTCATTTTCTCTGAATTATCCATGTTTTCATGTAGTTTCCTATATTCTGCCTTCTGGACCAAGTATAAGCTTTGCCCACTTTATCAAACAACTTCCTACACACTGTTATGAACTGAGGCAGCTCGGGAACATTGTCAATCAAGTGTGTTACAGAGTGTTGTACTATATTTTAGTGAAGTGTAAGGCTTTCCAAAGCTGCCGAAAGTGTTTCTTTCTCTATTTCAATGGTATTCTGCCTTGGATAACACACATTTACCACTCTAGTCTCCTTTAAGTAAAGAATATAGGATTCATACAGTGTTTCATGTGATCCTAACTCGAATTAAGGATTTCCCGGATCTTAGCTACCTTTACTACACTAAGAACTGACTGGAGAATCTCTTTGAGCTGTTCTAAACAAGTTCTCATCTGTTTACAGTCATTTTCTCTGAATTATCCATGTTTTCATGTAGTTTCCTATATTCTGCCTTCTGGACCAAGTATAAGCTTTGCCCACTTTATCAAACAACTTCCTACACACTGTTATGAACTGAGGCAGCTCGGGAACATTGTCTCTCAACTGTGTTATAGAGTGTAGTACTACATTTCAGTGAAGTGTAAGGCTTTCCAAAGCTGCCAAACGTGTTTCTTTCTCTATTTCAATGGTATTCTGCCTTGTAAAACACACATTTACCACTCAAGTGTCCTTGAAGTAAAGAATATAGGATTCCTACAGTGTTTCAAGTCATCTTAACTGAAATTAAGGATTTCCCGGATCTTAGCTACCTTTTCTACACTAAGAACTGATTTGGAGAATCTCTTTCAGCATTTCTAAACAAGTTCTCATCTGTTTCCAGTCATTTTCTCTGAATTATCCATGTTTTCATGTAGTTTCCTATATTCTGCCTTCTGGTCCAAGTATAAGCTTTGCCCACTTTATCAAACAACTTCCTACACACTGTTATGAACTGAGGCAGCTCGGGAACATTGTCTGTCAACTGTGTTATAGAGTGTAGTACTACATTTCAGTGAAGTGTAATGCTTTCCAAAGCTGCCAAACGTGTTTAATTCTCTATTTCAATGGTATTCTACCTTGTATAACACACATTTAGCACTCTAGTCTACTTTAAGTAAAGAATATAGGATTCATACAGTGTTTCATGTGATCTTAACTCGAATTAAGGATTTCCCGGATCTTAGCTACATTTACTACAATAAGAACTGACTGGAGAATCTCTTTGAGCTGTTCTAAACAAGTTCTCATCTGTTTACAGTCATTTTCTCTGAATTATCCATGTTTTCATGTAGTTTCCTATATTCTGCCTTCTGGACCAAGTATAAGCTTTGCCCAGGTTATCAAACAACTTCCTACACACTGTTATGAACTGAGGCATCTCGGGAACATTTTCTCTCAACTGTGTTATAGAGTGTAGTACTACATTTCAGTGAAGTATAAGGCTTTCCAAAGCTGCCGAACGTGTTTCTTTCTCTATTTCAATGGTATTCTGCCTTGTATAACACACATTTACCACTCTAGTCTCCTTTAAGTAAAGAATATAGGATTCATACAGTGTTTCATGTCATCTTAACTCGAAATAAGGATTTCCCGTATCTTAGCTACATTTACTACAATAAGAACTGACTGGAGAATCTCTTTGAGCTGTTCTAAACAAGTTCTCATCTGTTTACAGTCATTTTCTCTGAATTATCCATGTTTTCATGTAGTTTCCTATATTCTGCCTTCTGTTCCAAGTATAAGCTTTTTCCACTTTATCAAACAACTTCCTACACACTGTTATGAACTGAGGCAGCTTGGGAACATTGTCTCTCAACTGTGTTACAGAGTGTAGTACTACATTTCAGTGAAGTGTATGGCTTTCCAAAGCTGCCGAAAGTGTTTCTTTCTCTATTTCAATGGTATTCTGCCTTGTATAACACACATTTACCACTCTAGTCTCCTTTAAGTAAAGAATATAGGATTCATAGAGTGTTTCAAGTCATCTTAACTTGAATTAAGGATTTCCCGGATCTTAGCTACCTTTTCTACACTAAGAAATGATTTGGAGAATCTCTTTCAGCTGTTCTAAACAAGTTATCTGTTTACAGTCATTTTCTCTGAATTATCCATGTTTTCATGTAGTTTCCTATATTCTGCCTTCTGGACCAAGTATAAGCTTTGCCCACTTTATCAAACAACTTCCTACACACTGTTATGAACTGAGGCAGCTCGGGAACATTGTCAATCAAGTGTGTTACAGAGTGTTGTACTATATTTTAGTGAAGTGTAAGGCTTTCCAAAGCTGCCGAAAGTGTTTCTTTCTCTATTTCAATGGTATTCTGCCTTGGATAACACACATTTACCACTCTAGTCTCCTTTAAGTAAAGAATATAGGATTCATACAGTGTTTCATGTGATCCTAACTCGAATTAAGGATTTCCCGGATCTTAGCTACCTTTACTACACTAAGAACTGACTGGAGAATCTCTTTGAGCTGTTCTAAACAAGTTCTCATCTGTTTACAGTCATTTTCTCTGAATTATCCATGTTTTCATGTAGTTTCCTATATTCTGCCTTCTGGACCAAGTATAAGCTTTGCCCACTTTATCAAACAACTTCCTACACACTGTTATGAACTTAGGCAGCTCGGGAACATTGTCTCTCAACTGTGTTATAGAGTGTAGTACTACATTTCAGTGAAGTGTAAGGCTTTCCAAAGCTGCCAAACGTGTTTAATTCTCTATTTCAATGGTATTCTACCTTGTATAACACACATTTAGCACTCTAGTGTCCTTTAAGTAAAGAATATAGGATTCATACAGTGTTTCATGTGATCTTAACTCGAATTAAGGATTTCCCGGATCTTAGCTACATTTACTACAATAAGAACTGACTGGAGAATCTCTTTGAGCTGTTCTAAACAAGTTCTCATCTGTTTACAGTCATTTTCTCTGAATTATCCATGTTTTCATGTAGTTTCCTATATTCTGCCTTCTGGACCAAGTATAAGCTTTGCCCAGGTTATCAAACAACTTCCTACACACTGTTATGAACTGAGGCAGCTTGGGAACATTGTCTCTCAACTGTGTTACAGAGTGTAGTACTACATTTCAGTGAAGTGTATGGCTTTCCAAAGCTGCCGAAAGTGTTTCTTTCTCTATTTCAATGGTATTCTGCCTTGTATAACACACATTTACCACTCTAGTCTCCTTTAAGTAAAGAATATAGGATTCATAGAGTGTTTCAAGTCATCTTAACTTGAATTAAGGATTTCCAGGATCTTAGCTACCTTTTCTACACTAAGAAATGATTTGGAGAATCTCTTTCAGCTGTTCTAAACAAGTTATCTGTTTACAGTCATTTTCTCTGAATTATCCATGTTTTCATGTAGTTTCCTATATTCTGCCTTCTGGACCAAGTATAAGCTTTGCCCACTTTATCAAACAACTTCCTACACACTGTTATGAACTGAGGCAGCTCGGGAACATTGTCAATCAAGTGTGTTACAGAGTGTTGTACTATATTTTAGTGAAGTGTAAGGCTTTCCAAAGCTGCCGAAAGTGTTTCTTTCTCTATTTCAATGGTATTCTGCCTTGGATAACACACATTTACCACTCTAGTCTCCTTTAAGTAAAGAATATAGGATTCATACAGTGTTTCATGTGATCCTAACTCGAATTAAGGATTTCCCGGATCTTAGCTACCTTTACTACACTAAGAACTGACTGGAGAATCTCTTTGAGCTGTTCTAAACAAGTTCTCATCTGTTTCCAGTCATTTTGTCTGAATTATCCATGTTTTCATGTAGTTTCCTATATTCTGCCTTCTGGACCAAGTATAAGCTTTGCCCACTTTATCAAACAACTTCCTACACACTGTTATGAACTGAGGCAGCTCGGGAACATTGTCTCTCAACTGTGTTATAGAGTGTAGTACTACATTTCAGTGAAGTGTAAGGCTTTCCAAAGCTGCCAAACGTGTTTCTTTCTCTATTTCAATGGTATTCTGCCTTGTAAAACACACATTTACCACTCAAGTGTCCTTGAAGTAAAGAATATAGGATTCCTACAGTGTTTCAAGTCATCTTAACTGAAATTAAGGATTTCCCGGATCTTAGCTACCTTTTCTACACTAAGAACTGATTTGGAGAATCTCTTTCAGCATTTCTAAACAAGTTCTCATCTGTTTCCAGTCATTTTCTCTGAATTATCCATGTTTTCATGTAGTTTCCTATATTCTGCCTTCTGGTCCAAGTATAAGCTTTGCCCACTTTATCAAACAACTTCCTACACACTGTTATGAACTGAGGCAGCTCGGGAACATTGTCTCTCAACTGTGTTATAGAGTGTAGTACTACATTTCAGTGAAGTGTAAGGCTTTCCAAAGCTGCCGAACGTGTTTCTTTCTCTATTTCAATGGTATTCTGCCTTGGATAACACACATTTACCACTCTAGTCTCCTTTAAGTAAAGAATATAGGATTCATACAGTGTTTCATGTGATCCTAACTCGAATTAAGGATTTCCCGGATCTTAGCTACCTTTACTACACTAAGAACTGACTGGAGAATCTCTTTGAGCTGTTCTAAACAAGTTCTCATCTGTTTCCAGTCATTTTGTCTGAATTATCCATGTTTTCATGTAGTTTCCTATATTCTGCCTTCTGGACCAAGTATAAGCTTTGCCCACTTTATCAAACAACTTCCTACACACTGTTATGAACTGAGGCAGCTCGGGAACATTGTCTCTCAACTGTGTTATAGAGTGTAGTACTACATTTCAGTGAAGTGTAAGGCTTTCCAAAGCTGCCAAACGTGTTTCTTTCTCTATTTCAATGGTATTCTGCCTTGTAAAACACACATTTACCACTCAAGTGTCCTTGAAGTAAAGAATATAGGATTCCTACAGTGTTTCAAGTCATCTTAACTGAAATTAAGGATTTCCCGGATCTTAGCTACCTTTTCTACACTAAGAACTGATTTGGAGAATCTCTTTCAGCATTTCTAAACAAGTTCTCATCTGTTTCCAGTCATTTTCTCTGAATTATCCATGTTTTCATGTAGTTTCCTATATTCTGCCTTCTGGTCCAAGTATAAGCTTTGCCCACTTTATCAAACAACTTCCTACACACTGTTATGAACTGAGGCAGCTCGGGAACATTGTCTCTCAACTGTGTTATAGAGTGTAGTACTACATTTCAGTGAAGTGTAAGGCTTTCCAAAGCTGCCGAACGTGTTTCTTACTCTATTTCAATGGTATTCTGCCTTGTATAACACACATTTACCACTCTAGTCTCCTTTAAGTAAAGAATATAGGATTCATACAGTGTTTCATGTCATCTTAACTCGAAATAAGGATTTCCCGTATCTTAGCTACATTTACTACAATAAGAACTGACTGGAGAATCTCTTTGAGCTGTTCTAAACAAGTTCTCATCTGTTTACAGTCATTTTCTCTGAATTATCCATGTTTTCATGTAGTTTCCTATATTCTGCCTTCTGTTCCAAGTATAAGCTTTTTCCACTTTATCAAACAACTTCCTACACACTGTTATGAACTGAGGCAGCTTGGGAACATTGTCTCTCAACTGTGTTACAGAGTGTAGTACTACATTTCAGTGAAGTGTATGGCTTTCCAAAGCTGCCGAAAGTGTTTCTTTCTCTATTTCAATGGTATTCTGCCTTGTATAACACACATTTACCACTCTAGTCTCCTTTAAGTAAAGAATATAGGATTCATAGAGTGTTTCAAGTCATCTTAACTTGAATTAAGGATTTCCCGGATCTTAGCTACCTTTTCTACACTAAGAAATGATTTGGAGAATCTCTTTCAGCTGTTCTAAACAAGTTATCTGTTTACAGTCATTTTCTCTGAATTATCCATGTTTTCATGTAGTTTCCTATATTCTGCCTTCTGGACCAAGTATAAGCTTTGCCCACTTTATCAAACAACTTCCTACACACTGTTATGAACTGAGGCAGCTCGGGAACATTGTCAATCAAGTGTGTTACAGAGTGTTGTACTATATTTTAGTGAAGTGTAAGGCTTTCCAAAGCTGCCGAAAGTGTTTCTTCCTCTATTTCAATGGTATTCTGCCTTGGATAACACACATTTACCACTCTAGTCTCCTTTAAGTAAAGAATATAGGATTCATACAGTGTTTCATGTGATCCAAACTCGAATTAAGGATTTCCCGGATCTTAGCTACCTTTACTACACTAAGAACTGACTGGAGAATCTCTTTGAGCTGTTCTAAACAAGTTCTCATCTGTTTCCAGTCATTTTCTCTGAATTATCCATGTTTTCATGTAGTTTCCTATATTCTGCCTTCTGGACCAAGTATAAGCTTTGCCCACTTTATCAAACAACTTCCTACACACTGTTATGAACTTAGGCAGCTCGGGAACATTGTCTCTCAACTGTGTTATAGAGTGTAGTACTACATTTCAGTGAAGTGTAAGGCTTTCCAAAGCTGCCAAACGTGTTTAATTCTCTATTTCAATGGTATTCTACCTTGTATAACACACATTTAGCACTCTAGTGTCCTTTAAGTAAAGAATATAGGATTCATACAGTGTTTCATGTGATCTTAACTCGAATTAAGGATTTCCCGGATCTTAGCTACATTTACTACAATAAGAACTGACTGGAGAATCTCTTTGAGCTGTTCTAAACAAGTTCTCATCTGTTTACAGTCATTTTCTCTGAATTATCCATGTTTTCATGTAGTTTCCTATATTCTGCCTTCTGGACCAAGTATAAGCTTTGCCCAGGTTATCAAACAACTTCCTACACACTGTTATGAACTGAGGCATCTAGGGAACATTGTCTCTCAACTGTGTTATAGAGTGTAGTACTACATTTCAGTGAAGTATAAGGCTTTCCAAAGCTGCCGAACGTGTTTCTTTCTCTATTTCAATGGTATTCTGCCTTGTATAACACATATTTACCACTCTAGTCTCCTTTAAGTAAAGAATATAGGATTCATACAGTGTTTCATGTCATCCTAACTCGAAATAAGGATTTCCCGTATCTTAGCTACATTTACTACAATAAGAACTGACTGGAGAATCTCTTTGAGCTGTTCTAAACAAGTTCTCATCTGTTTACAGTCATTTTCTCTGAATTATCCATGTTTTCATGTAGTTTCCTATATTCTGCCTTCTGTTCCAAGTATAAGCTTTTTCCACTTTATCAAACAACTTCCTACACACTGTTATGAACTGAGGCAGCTTGGGAACATTGTCTCTCAACTGTGTTACAGAGTGTAGTACTACATTTCAGTGAAGTGTATGGCTTTCCAAAGCTGCCAAAAGTGTTTCTTTCTCTATTTCAATGGTATTCTGCCTTGTATAACACACATTTACCACTCTAGTCTCCTTTAAGTAAAGAATATAGGATTCATAGAGTGTTTCAAGTCATCTTAACTTGAATTAAGGATTTCCCGGATCTTAGCTACCTTTTCTACACTAAGAAATGATTTGGAGAATCTCTTTCAGCTGTTCTAAACAAGTTATCTGTTTACAGTCATTTTCTCTGAATTATCCATGTTTTCATGTAGTTTCCTATATTCTGCCTTCTGGACCAAGTATAAGCTTTGCCCACTTTATCAAACAACTTCCTACACACTGTTATGAACTGAGGCAGCTCGGGAACATTGTCAATCAAGTGTGTTACAGAGTGTTGTACTATATTTTAGTGAAGTGTAAGGCTTTCCAAAGCTGCCGAAAGTGTTTCTTTCTCTATTTCAATGGTATTCTGCCATGGATAACACACATTTACCACTCTAGTCTCCTTTAAGTAAAGAATATAGGATTCATACAGTGTTTCATGTGATCCTAACTCGAATTAAGGATTTCCCGGATCTTAGCTACATTTACTACAAAAAGAACTGACTGGAGAATCTCTTTGAGCTGTTCTAAACAAGTTCTCATCTGTTTACAGTCATTTTCTCTGAATTATCCATGTTTTCATGTAGTTTCCTATATTCTGCCTTCTGGACCAAGTATAAGCTTTGCCCAGGTTATCAAACAACTTCCTACACACTGTTATGAACTGAGGCATCTCGGGAACATTGTCTCTCAACTGTGTTATAGAGTGTAGTACTACATTTCAGTGAAGTATAAGGCTTTCCAAAGCTGCCGAACGTGTTTCTTTCTCTATTTCAATGGTATTCTGCCTTGTATAACACACATTTACCACTCTAGTCTCCTTTAAGTAAAGAATATAGGATTCATACAGTGTTTCATGTCATCTTAACTCGAAATAAGGATTTCCCGTATCTTAGCTACATTTACTACAATAAGAACTGACTGGAGAATCTCTTTGAGCTGTTCTAAACAAGTTCTCATCTGTTTACAGTCATTTTCTCTGAATTATCCATGTTTTCATGTAGTTTCCTATATTCTGCCTTCTGTTCCAAGTATAAGCTTTTTCCACTTTATCAAACAACTTCCTACACACTGTTATGAACTGAGGCAGCTTGGGAACATTGTCTCTCAACTGTGTTACAGAGTGTAGTACTACATTTCAGTGAAGTGTATGGCTTTCCAAAGCTGCCGAAAGTGTTTCTTTCTCTATTTCAATGGTATACTGCCTTGTATAACACACATTTACCACTCTAGTCTCCTTTAAGTAAAGAATATAGGATTCATAGAGTGTTTCAAGTCATCTTAACTTGAATTAAGGATTTCCCGGATCTTAGCTACATTTTCTACACTAAGAAATGATTTGGAGAATCTCTTTCAGCTGTTCTAAACAAGTTATCTGTTTACAGTCATTTTCTCTGAATTATCCATGTTTTCATGTAGTTTCCTATATTCTGCCTTCTGGACCAAGTATAAGCTTTGCCCACTTTATCAAACAACTTCCTACACACTGTTATGAACTGAGGCAGCTCGGGAACATTGTCAATCAAGTGTGTTACAGAGTGTTGTACTATATTTTAGTGAAGTGTAAGGCTTTCCAAAGCTGCCGAAAGTGTTTCTTTCTCTATTTCAATGGTATTCTGCCTTGGATAACACACATTTACCACTCTAGTCTCCTTTAAGTAAAGAATATAGGATTCATACAGTGTTTCATGTGATCCTAACTCGAATTAAGGATTTCCCGGATCTTAGCTACCTTTACTACACTAAGAACTGACTGGAGAATCTCTTTGAGCTGTTCTAAACAAGTTCTCATCTGTTTCCAGTCATTTTGTCTGAATTATCCATGTTTTCATGTAGTTTCCTATATTCTGCCTTCTGGACCAAGTATAAGCTTTGCCCACTTTATCAAACAACTTCCTACACACTGTTATGAACTGAGGCAGCTCGGGAACATTGTCTCTCAACTGTGTTATAGAGTGTAGTACTACATTTCAGTGAAGTGTAAGGCTTTCCAAAGCTGCCAAACGTGTTTCTTTCTCTATTTCAATGGTATTCTGCCTTGTAAAACACACATTTACCACTCAAGTGTCCTTGAAGTAAAGAATATAGGATTCCTACAGTGTTTCAAGTCATCTTAACTGAAATTAAGGATTTCCCGGATCTTAGCTACCTTTTCTACACTAAGAACTGATTTGGAGAATCTCTTTCAGCATTTCTAAACAAGTTCTCATCTGTTTCCAGTCATTTTCTCTGAATTATCCATGTTTTCATGTAGTTTCCTATATTCTGCCTTCTGGTCCAAGTATAAGCTTTGCCCACTTTATCAAACAACTTCCTACACACTGTTATGAACTGAGGCAGCTCGGGAACATTGTCTGTCAACTGTGTTATAGAGTGTAGTACTACATTTCAGTGAAGTGTAATGCTTTCCAAAGCTGCCAAACGTGTTTAATTCTCTATTTCAATGGTATTCTTCCTTGTATAACACACATTTAGCACTCTAGTGTCCTTTAAGTAAAGAATATAGGATTCATACAGTGTTTCATGTGATCTTAACTCGAATTAAGGATTTCCCGGATCTTAGCTACATTTACTACAATAAGAACTGACTGGAGAATCTCTTTGAGCTGTTCTAAACAAGTTCTCATCTGTTTCCAGTCATTTTGTCTGAATTATCCATGTTTTCATGTAGTTTCCTATATTCTGCCTTCTGGACCAAGTATAAGCTTTGCCCAGGTTATCAAACAACTTCCTACACACTGTTATGAACTGAGGCATCTCGGGAACATTGTCTCTCAACTGTGTTATAGAGTGTAGTACTACATTTCAGTGAAGTATAAGGCTTTCCAAAGCTGCCGAACGTGTTTCTTTCTCTATTTCAATGGTATTCTGCCTTGTATAACACACATTTACCACTCTAGTCTCCTTTAAGTAAAGAATATAGGATTCATACAGTGTTTCATGTCATCTTAACTCGAAATAAGGATTTCCCGTATCTTAGCTACATTTACTACAATAAGAACTGACTGGAGAATCTCTTTGAGCTGTTCTAAACAAGTTCTCATCTGTTTACAGTCATTTTCTCTGAATTATCCATGTTTTCATGTAGTTTCCTATATTCTGCCTTCTGTTCCAAGTATAAGCTTTTTCCACTTTATCAAACAACTTCCTACACACTGTTATGAACTGAGGCAGCTTGGGAACATTGTCTCTCAACTGTGTTACAGAGTGTAGTACTACATTTCAGTGAAGTGTATGGCTTTCCAAAGCTGCCGAAAGTGTTTCTTTCTCTATTTCAATGGTATTCTGCCTTGTATAACACACATTTACCACTCTAGTCTCCTTTAAGTAAAGAATATAGGATTCATAGAGTGTTTCAAGTCATCTTAACTTGAATTAAGGATTTCCCGGATCTTAGCTACCTTTTCTACACTAAGAAATGATTTGGAGAATCTCTTTCAGCTGTTCTAAACAAGTTATCTGTTTACAGTCATTTTCTCTGAATTATCCATGTTTTCATGTAGTTTCCTATATTCTGCCTTCTGGACCAAGTATAAGCTTTGCCCACTTTATCAAACAACTTCCTACACACTGTTATGAACTGAGGCAGCTCGGGAACATTGTCAATCAAGTGTGTTACAGAGTGTTGTACTATATTTTAGTGAAGTGTAAGGCTTTCCAAAGCTGCCGAAAGTGTTTCTTTCTCTATTTCAATGGTATTCTGCCTTGGATAACACACATTTACCACTCTAGTCTCCTTTAAGTAAAGAATATAGGATTCATACAGTGTTTCATGTGATCCTAACTCGAATTAAGGATTTCCCGGATCTTAGCTACCTTTACTACACTAAGAACTGACTGGAGAATCTCTTTGAGCTGTTCTAAACAAGTTCTCATCTGTTTCCAGTCATTTTGTCTGAATTATCCATGTTTTCATGTAGTTTCCTATATTCTGCCTTCTGGACCAAGTATAAGCTTTGCCCACTTTATCAAACAACTTCCTACACACTGTTATGAACTGAGGCAGCTCGGGAACATTGTCTCTCAACTGTGTTATAGAGTGTAGTACTACATTTCAGTGAAGTGTAAGGCTTTCCAAAGCTGCCAAACGTGTTTCTTTCTCTATTTCAATGGTATTCTGCCTTGTAAAACACACATTTACCACTCAAGTGTCCTTGAAGTAAAGAATATAGGATTCCTACAGTGTTTCAAGTCATCTTAACTGAAATTAAGGATTTCCCGGATCTTAGCTACCTTTTCTACACTAAGAACTGAATTGGAGAATCTCTTTCAGCATTTCTAAACAAGTTCTCATCTGTTTCCAGTCATTTTCTCTGAATTATCCATGTTTTCATGTAGTTTCCTATATTCTGCCTTCTGGTCCAAGTATAAGCTTTGCCCACTTTACCAAACAACTTCCTACACACTGTTATGAACTGAGGCAGCTCGGGAACATTGTCTGTCAACTGTGTTATAGAGTGTAGTACTACATTTCAGTGAAGTGTAATGCTTTCCAAAGCTGCCAAACGTGTTTAATTCTCTATTTCAATGGTATTCTACCTTGTATAACACACATTTAGCACTCTAGTCTACTTTAAGTAAAGAATATAGGATTCATACAGTGTTTCATGTGATCTTAACTCGAATTAAGGATTTCCCGGATCTTAGCTACATTTACTACAATAAGAACTGACTGGAGAATCTCTTTGAGCTGTTCTAAACAAGTTCTCATCTGTTTACAGTCATTTTCTCTGAATTATCCATGTTTTCATGTAGTTTCCTATATTCTGCCTTCTGGACCAAGTATAAGCTTTGCCCAGGTTATCAAACAACTTCCTACACACTGTTATGAACTGAGGCATCTCGGGAACATTGTCTCTCAACTGTGTTATAGAGTGTAGTACTACATTTCAGTGAAGTGTAAGGCTTTCCAAAGCTGCCGAACGTGTTTCTTTCTCTATTTCAATGGTATTCTGCCTTGTATAACACACATTTACCACTCTAGTCTCCTTTAAGTAAAGAATATAGGATTCATACAGTGTTTCATGTCATCTTAACTCGAAATTAGGATTTCCCGTATCTTAGCTACATTTACTACAATAAGAACTGACTGGAGAATCTCTTTGAGCTGTTCTAAACAAGTTCTCATCTGTTTACAGTCATTTTCTCTGAATTATCCATGTTTTCATGTAGTTTCCTATATTCTGCCTTCTGTTCCAAGTATAAGCTTTTTCCACTTTATCAAACAACTTCCTACACACTGTTATGAACTGAGGCAGCTTGGGAACATTGTCTCTCAACTGTGTTACAGAGTGTAGTACTACATTTCAGTGAAGTGTATGGCTTTCCAAAGCTGCCGAAAGTGTTTCTTTCTCTATTTCAATGGTATTCTGCCTTGTATAACACACATTTACCACTCTAGTCTCCTTTAAGTAAAGAATATAGAATTCATAGAGTGTTTCAAGTCATCTTAACTTGAATTAAGGATTTCCCGGATCTTAGCTACCTTTTCTACACTAAGAAATGATTTGGAGAATCTCTTTCAGCTGTTCTAAACAAGTTATCTGTTTACAGTCATTTTCTCTGAATTATCCATGTTTTCATGTAGTTTCCTATATTCTGCCTTCTGGACCAAGTATAAGCTTTGCCCACTTTATCAAACAACTTCCTACACACTGTTATGAACTGAGGCAGCTCGGGAACATTGTCAATCAAGTGTGTTACAGAGTGTTGTACTATATTTTAGTGAAGTGTAAGGCTTTCCAAAGCTGCCGAAAGTGTTTCTTTCTCTATTTCAATGGTATTCTGCCTTGGATAACACACATTTACCACTCTAGTCTCCTTTAAGTAAAGAATATAGGATTCATACAGTGTTTCATGTGATCCTAACTCGAATTAAGGATTTCCCGGATCTTAGCTACATTTACTACAATAAGAACTGACTGGAGAATCTCTTTGAGCTGTTCTAAACAAGTTCTCATCTGTTTACAGTCATTTTCTCTGAATTATCCATGTTTTCATGTAGTTTCCTATATTCTGCCTTCTGGACCAAGTATAAGCTTTGCCCAGGTTATCAAACAACTTCCTACACACTGTTATGAACTGAGGCATCTCGGGAACATTGTCTCTCAACTGTGTTATAGAGTGTAGTACTACATTTCAGTGAAGTGTAAGGCTTTCCAAAGCTGCCGAACGTGTTTCTTTCTCTATTTCAATGGTATTCTGCCTTGTATAACACACATTTACCACTCTAGTCTCCTTTAAGTAAAGAATATAGGATTCATACAGTGTTTCATGTCATCTTAACTCGAAATAAGGATTTCCCGTATCTTAGCTACATTTACTACAATAAGAACTGACTGGAGAATCTCTTTGAGCTGTTCTAAACAAGTTCTCATCTGTTTACAGTCATTTTCTCTGAATTATCCATGTTTTCATGTAGTTTCCTATATTCTGCCTTCTGTTCCAAGTATAAGCTTTTTCCACTTTATCAAACAACTTCCTACACACTGTTATGAACTGAGGCAGCTTGGGAACATTGTCTCTCAACTGTGTTACAGAGTGTAGTACTACATTTCAGTGAAGTGTATGGCTTTCCAAAGCTGCCGAAAGTGTTTCTTTCTCTATTTCAATGGTATTCTGCCTTGTATAACACACATTTACCACTCTAGTCTCCTTTAAGTAAAGAATATAGGATTCATAGAGTGTTTCAAGTCATCTTAACTTGAATTAAGGATTTCCCGGATCTTAGCTACCTTTTCTACACTAAGAAATGATTTGGAGAATCTCTTTCAGCTGTTCTAAACAAGTTATCTGTTTACAGTCATTTTCTCTGAATTATCCATGTTTTCATGTAGTTTCCTATATTCTGCCTTCTGGACCAAGTATAAGCTTTGCCCACTTTATCAAACAACTTCCTACACACTGTTATGAACTGAGGCAGCTCGGGAACATTGTCAATCAAGTGTGTTACAGAGTGTTGTACTATATTTTAGTGAAGTGTAAGGCTTTCCAAAGCTGCCGAAAGTGTTTCTTTCTCTATTTCAATGGTATTCTGCCTTGGATAACACACATTTACCACTCTAGTCTCCTTTAAGTAAAGAATATAGGATTCATACAGTGTTTCATGTGATCCTAACTCGAATTAAGGATTTCCCGGATCTTAGCTACCTTTACTACACTAAGAACTGACTGGAGAATCTCTTTGAGCTGTTCTAAACAAGTTCTCATCTGTTTCCAGTCATTTTGTCTGAATTATCCATGTTTTCATGTAGTTTCCTATATTCTGCCTTCTGGACCAAGTATAAGCTTTGCCCACTTTATCAAACAACTTCCTACACACTGTTATGAACTGAGGCAGCTCGGGAACATTGTCTCTCAACTGTGTTATAGAGTGTAGTACTACATTTCAGTGAAGTGTAAGGCTTTCCAAAGCTGCCAAACGTGTTAAATTCTCTATTTCAATGGTATTCTACCTTGTATAACACACATTTAGCACTCTAGTCTCCTTTAAGTAAAGAATATAAGATTCATACAGTGTTTCATGTCATCTTAACTCGAAATAAGGATTTCCCGGATCTTAGCTACCTTTTCTACACTAATAACTGACTTGGAGAATCTCTTTGAGCGGTTCTAAACAAGTTCTCATCTGTTTACAGTCATTTTCTCTGAATTATCCATGTTTTCATGTAGTTTCATATATTCTGCCTTCTGGACCAAGTATAAGCTTTGCCCAGGTTATCAAACAACTTCCTACACACTGTTATGAACTGAGGCATCTCGGGAACATTGTCTCTCAACTGTGTTATAGAGTGTAGTACTACATTTCAGTGAAGTATAAGGCTTTCCAAAGCTGCCGAACGTGTTTCTTTCTCTATTTCAATGGTATTCTGCCTTGTATAACACACATTTACCACTCTAGTCTCCTTTAAGTAAAGAATATAGGATTCATACAGTGTTTCATGTCATCTTAACTCGAATTAAGGATTTCCCGGATCTTAGCTACCTTTTCTACACTAATAACTGACTTGGAGAATCTCTTTGAGCGGTTCTAAACAAGTTCTCATCTGTTTACAGTCATTTTCTCTGAATTATCCATGTTTTCATGTAGTTTCCTATATTCTGCCTTTTGGTCCTAGTATAAGCTTTGCCCACTTTATCAAACAACTTCCTACACACTGTTATGAACTGAGGCAGCTTGGGAACATTGTCTCTCAACTGTGTTACAGAGTGTAGTACTACATTTCAGTGAAGTGTATGGCTTTCCAAAGCTGCCGAAAGTGTTTCTTTCTCTATTTCAATGGTATTCTGCCTTGTATAACACACATTTACCACTCTAGTCTCCTTTAAGTAAAGAATATAGGATTCATAGAGTGTTTCAAGTCATCTTAACTTGAATTAAGGATTTCCCGGATGTTAGCTACCTTTTCTACACTAAGAAATGATTTGGAGAATCTCTTTCAGCTGTTCTAAACAAGTTATCTGTTTACAGTCATTTTCTCTGAATTATCCATGTTTTCATGTAGTTTCCTATATTCTGCCTTCTGGACCAAGTATAAGCTTTGCCCAGGTTATCAAACAACTTCCTACACACTGTTATGAACTGAGGCATCTCGGGAACATTGTCTCTCAACTGTGTTATAGAGTGTAGTACTACATTTCAGTGAAGTGTAAGGCTTTCCTAAGCTGCCGAACGTGTTTCTTTCTCTATTTCAATGGTATTCTGCCTTGTATAACACACATTTACCACTCTAGTCTCCTTTAAGTAAAGAATATAGGATTCATACAGTGTTTCATGTCATCTTAACTTGAATTAAGGATTTCCCGGATCTTAGCTACCTTTTCTACACTAATAACTGACTTGGAGAATCTCTTTGAGCGGTTCTAAACAAGTTCTCATCTGTTTACAGTCATTTTCTCTGAATTATCCATGTTTTCATGTAGTTTCCTATATTCTGCCTTCTGGTCCAAGTATAAGCTTTGCTCACGTTATCAAGCAACTTCCTACACACTGTTATGAACTGAGGTAGCTCGGGAACATTAACTGTATTATAGAGTGCAGTACTACATTTCAGTGAAGTATAAGGCTTTCTAAAGCTGGCGAACGTGTTTCTTTCTCTATTTCAATGGTATTCTGCCTTGTATAACACACATTTACCACTCTAGTCTCCTTTAAGTAAAGAATATAGGATTCATACAGTGTTTTATGTCATCTTAACTCGAATTAAGGATTTCCCGGATCTTAGCTACCTTTACTAGGCTAAGAACTGACTGGAGAATCTCTTTGAGCTGTTCTAAACAAGTTCTCATCTGTTTACAGTCATTTTCTCTGAATTATCCATGTTTTCATGTAGTTTCCTATATTCTGCCTTCTGGTCCAAGTATAATCTTTTTCCACTTTATCAAACAACTTCCTGCACACTGTTATGAACTGAGGCAGCTTGGGAACATTGTCTCTCAACTGTGTTACAGAGTATAGTACTATATTTCAGTGAAGTGTATGGCTTTCCAAAGCTGCCGAACGAGTTTCTTTCTCTATTTCAATGGTATTCTGCCTTGTAAAACACACATTTACCACTCCAGTCTCTTTTAAGTAAAGAATATAGGATTAATACAGTGTTTCAAGTCATCTTAACTTGAATTAAGGATTTCCCGGATCTTAGCTACCTTTTCTACACTAAGAACTGATTTGGAGAATCTCTTTCAGCTGTTCTAAACAATCTCTCATCTGTTTCCAGTCATTTTCTCTGAATTATCCATGTTTTCATGTAGTATCTTATATTCTGCCTTCTGGTCCAAGTATAAGCTTTGCCCACTTTATCAAACAACTTCCTACACACTGTTATGAACTGAGGCAGCTCGGGAACATTGTCTGTCAACTGTGTTATAGAGTGTAGTACTATATTTCAGTGAAGTGTAAGGCTTTCCAAAGCTGCCGATCATGTTTCTTTCTCTATTTCAATGGTATTCTGCCTTATATAACACACATTTACCACTCTAGTCTCCTTTAAGTAAAGAATATAGGATTCACACAGTGTTTCATGTGATCTTAACTCGAATTAAGGATTTCCCGGATCTTAGCTACCTTTACTACACTAAGAACTGACTGGAGAATCTCTTTGAGCTGTTCTAAACAAGTTCTCATCTGTTTCCAGTCATTTTCTCTGAATTATCCATGTTTTCATGTAGTTTCCTATATTCTGCCTTCTGGACCAAGTATAAGCTTTGCCCACTTTATCAAACAACTTCCTACACACTGTTATGAACTGAGGCAGCTCGGGAACATTGTCTCTCAACTGTGTTATAGAGTGTAGTACTACATTTCAGTGAAGTGTAAGGCTTTCCAAAGCTGCCAAACGTGTTAAATTCTCTATTTCAATGGTATTCTACCTTGTATAACACACATTTAGCACTCTAGTCTCCTTTAAGTAAAGAATATAAGATTCATACAGTGTTTCATGTCATCTTAACTCGAAATAAGGATTTCCCGGATCTTAGCTACATTTACTACAATAAGAACTGAATGGAGAATCTCTTTGAGCTGTTCTAAACAAGTTCTCATCTGTTTACAGTCATTTTCTCTGAATTATCCATGTTTTCATGTAGTTTCCTATATTCTGCCTTCTGGACCAAGTATAAGCTTTGCCCAGGTTATCAAACAACTTCCTACACACTGTTATGAACTGAGGCATCTCGGGAACATTGTCTCTCAACTGTGTTATAGAGTGTAGTACTACATTTCAGTGAAGTGTAAGGCTTTCCAAAGCTGCCGAACGTGTTTCTTTCTCTATTTCAATGGTATTCTGCCTTGTATAACACACATTTACCACTCTAGTCTCCTTTAAGTAAAGAATATAGGATTCATACAGTGTTTCATGTCATCTTAACTCGAAATAAGGATTTCCCGTATCTTAGCTACATTTACTACAATAAGAACTGACTGGAGAATCTCTTTGAGCTGTTCTAAACAAGTTCTCATCTGTTTACAGTCATTTTCTCTGAATTATCCATGTTTTCATGTAGTTTCCTATATTCTGCCTTCTGTTCCAAGTATAAGCTTTTTCCACTTTATCAAACAACTTCCTACACACTGTTATGAACTGAGGCAGCTTGGGAACATTGTCTCTCAACTGTGTTACAGAGTGTAGTACTACATTTCAGTGAAGTGTATGGCTTTCCAAAGCTGCCGAAAGTGTTTCTTTCTCTATTTCAATGGTATTCTGCCTTGTATAACACACATTTACCACTCTAGTCTACTTTAAGTAAAGAATATAGGATTCATAGAGTGTTTCAAGTCATCTTAACTTGAATTAAGGATTTCCCGGATCTTAGCTACCTTTTCTACACTAAGAAATGATTTGGAGAATCTCTTTCAGCTGTTCTAAACAAGTTATCTGTTTACAGTCATTTTCTCTGAATTATCCATGTTTTCATGTAGTTTCCTATATTCTGCCTTCTGGACCAAGTATAAGCTTTGCCCACTTTATCAAACAACTTCCTACACACTGTTATGAACTGAGGCAGCTCGGGAACATTGTCAATCAAGTGTGTTACAGAGTGTTGTACTATATTTTAGTGAAGTGTAAGGCTTTCCAAAGCTGCCGAAAGTGTTTCTTTCTCTATTTCAATGGTATTCTGCCTTGGATAACACACATTTACCACTCTAGTCTCCTTTAAGTAAAGAATATAGGATTCATACAGTGTTTCATGTGATCCTAACTCGAATTAAGGATTTCCCGGATCTTAGCTACATTTACTACAATAAGAACTGACTGGAGAATCTCTTTGAGCTGTTCTAAACAAGTTCTCATCTGTTTACAGTCATTTTCTCTGAATTATCCATGTTTTCATGTAGTTTCCTATATTCTGCCTTCTGGACCAAGTATAAGCTTTGCCCAGGTTATCAAACAACTTCCTACACACTTTTATGAACTGAGGCATCTCGGGAACATTGTCTCTCAACTGTGTTATAGAGTGTAGTACTACATTTCAGTGAAGTATAAGGCTTTCCAAAGCTGCCGAACGTGTTTCTTTCTCTATTTCAATGGTATTCTGCCTTGTATAACACACATTTACCACTCTAGTCTCCTTTAAGTAAAGAATATAGGATTCATACAGTGTTTCATGTCATCTTAACTCGAAATAAGGATTTCCCGCATCTTAGCTACATTTACTACAATAAGAACTGACTGGAGAATCTCTTTGAGCTGTTCTAAACAAGTTCTCATCTGTTTACAGTCATTTTCTCTGAATTATCCATGTTTTCATGTAGTTTCCTATATTCTGCCTTCTGTTCCAAGTATAAGCTTTTTCCACTTTATCAAACAACTTCCTACACACTGTTATGAACTGAGGCAGCTTGGGAACATTGTCTCTCAACTGTGTTACAGAGTGTAGTACTACATTTCAGTGAAGTGTATGGCTTTCCAAAGCTGCCGAAAGTGTTTCTTTCTCTATTTCAATGGTATTCTGCCTTGTATAACACACATTTACCACTCTAGTCTCCTTTAAGTAAAGAATATAGGATTCATAGAGTGTTTCAAGTCATCTTAACTTGAATTAAGGATTTCCCGGATCTTAGCTACCTTTTCTACACTAAGAACTGATTTGGAGAATCTCTTTCAGCTGTTCTAAACAATCTCTCATCTGTTTCCAGTCATTTTCTCTGAATTATCCATGTTTTCATGTAGTTTCTTATATTCTGCCTTCTGGTCCAAGTATAAGCTTTGCCCACTTTATCAAACAACTTCCTACACACTGTTATGAACTGAGGCAGCTCGGGAACATTGTCTGTCAACTGTGTTATAGAGTGTAGTACTATATTTCAGTGAAGTGTAAGGCTTTCCAAAGCTGCCGATCATGTTTCTTTCTCTATTTCAATGGTATTCTGCCTTATATAACACACATTTACCACTCTAGTCTCCTTTAAGTAAAGAATATAGGATTCACACAGTGTTTCATGTGATCTTAACTCGAATTAAGGATTTCCCGGATCTTAGCTACCTTTACTACACTAAGAACTGACTGGAGAATCTCTTTGAGCTGTTCTAAACAAGTTCTCATCTGTTTCCAGTCATTTTCTCTGAATTATCCATGTTTTCATGTAGTTTCCTATATTCTGCCTTCTGGACCAAGTATAAGCTTTGCCCACTTTATCAAACAACTTCCTACACACTGTTATGAACTGAGGCAGCTCGGGAACATTGTCTCTCAACTGTGTTATAGAGTGTAGTACTACATTTCAGTGAAGTGTAAGGCTTTCCAAAGCTGCCAAACGTGTTAAATTCTCTATTTCAATGGTATTCTACCTTGTATAACACACATTTAGCACTCTAGTCTCCTTTAAGTAAAGAATATAAGATTCATACAGTGTTTCATGTCATCTTAACTCGAAATAAGGATTTCCCGGATCTTAGCTACATTTACTACAATAAGAACTGAATGGAGAATCTCTTTGAGCTGTTCTAAACAAGTTCTCATCTGTTTACAGTCATTTTCTCTGAATTATCCATGTTTTCATGTAGTTTCCTATATTCTGCCTTCTGGACCAAGTATAAGCTTTGCCCAGGTTATCAAACAACTTCCTACACACTGTTATGAACTGAGGCATCTCGGGAACATTGTCTCTCAACTGTGTTATAGAGTGTAGTACTACATTTCAGTGAAGTGTAAGGCTTTCCAAAGCTGCCGAACGTGTTTCTTTCTCTATTTCAATGGTATTCTGCCTTGTATAACACACATTTACCACTCTAGTCTCCTTTAAGTAAAGAATATAGGATTCATACAGTGTTTCATGTCATCTTAACTCGAAATAAGGATTTCCCGTATCTTAGCTACATTTACTACAATAAGAACTGACTGGAGAATCTCTTTGAGCTGTTCTAAACAAGTTCTCATCTGTTTACAGTCATTTTCTCTGAATTATCCATGTTTTCATGTAGTTTCCTATATTCTGCCTTCTGTTCCAAGTATAAGCTTTTTCCACTTTATCAAACAACTTCCTACACACTGTTATGAACTGAGGCAGCTTGGGAACATTGTCTCTCAACTGTGTTACAGAGTGTAGTACTACATTTCAGTGAAGTGTATGGCTTTCCAAAGCTGCCGAAAGTGTTTCTTTCTCTATTTCAATGGTATTCTGCCTTGTATAACACACATTTACCACTCTAGTCTCCTTTAAGTAAAGAATATAGGATTCATAGAGTGTTTCAAGTCATCTTAACTTGAATTAAGGATTTCCCGGATCTTAGCTACCTTTTCTACACTAAGAAATGATTTGGAGAATCTCTTTCAGCTGTTCTAAACAAGTTATCTGTTTACAGTCATTTTCTCTGAATTATCCATGTTTTCATGTAGTTTCCTATATTCTGCCTTCTGGACCAAGTATAAGCTTTGCCCACTTTATCAAACAACTTCCTACACACTGTTATGAACTGAGGCAGCTCGGGAACATTGTCAATCAAGTGTGTTACAGAGTGTTGTACTATATTTTAGTGAAGTGTAAGGCTTTCCAAAGCTGCCGAAAGCGTTTCTCTCTCTATTTCAATGGTATTCTGCCTTGGATAACACACATTTACCACTCTAGTCTCCTTTAAGTAAAGAATATAGGATTCATACAGTGTTTCATGTGATCCTAACTCGAATTAAGGATTTCCCGGATCTTAGCTACATTTACTACAATAAGAACTGACTGGAGAATCTCTTTGAGCTGTTCTAAACAAGTTCTCATCTGTTTACAGTCATTTTCTCTGAATTATCCATGTTTTCATGTAGTTTCCTATATTCTGCCTTCTGGACCAAGTATAAGCTTTGCCCAGGTTATCAAACAACTTCCTACACACTGTTATGAACTGAGGCATCTCGGGAACATTGTCTCTCAACTGTGTTATAGAGTGTAGTACTACATTTCAGTGAAGTATAAGGCTTTCCAAAGCTGCCGAACGTGTTTCTTTCTCTATTTCAATGGTATTCCGCCTTGTATAACACACATTTACCACTCTAGTCTCCTTTAAGTAAAGAATATAGGATTCATACAGTGTTTCATGTCATCTTAACTCGAAATAAGGATTTCCCGTATCTTAGCTACATTTACTACAATAAGAACTGACTGGAGAATCTCTTTGAGCTGTTCTAAACAAGTTCTCATCTGTTTACAGTCATTTTCTCTGAATTATCCATGTTTTCATGTAGTTTCCTATATTCTGCCTTCTGTTCCAAGTATAAGCTTTTTCCACTTTATCAAACAACTTCCTACACACTGTTATGAACTGAGGCAGCTTGGGAACATTGTCTCTCAACTGTGTTACAGAGTGTAGTACTACATTTCAGTGAAGTGTATGGCTTTCCAAAGCTGCCGAAAGTGTTTCTTTCTCTATTTCAATGGTATTCTGCCTTGTATAACACACATTTACCACTCTAGTCTCCTTTAAGTAAAGAATATAGGATTCATAGAGTGTTTCAAGTCATCTTAACTTGAATTAAGGATTTCCCGGATGTTAGCTACCTTTTCTACACTAAGAAATGATTTGGAGAATCTCTTTCAGCTGTTGTAAACAAGTTATCTGTTTACAGTCATTTTCTCTGAATTATCCATGTTTTCATGTAGTTTCCTATATTCTGCCTTCTGGACCAAGTATAAGCTTTGCCCAGGTTATCAAACAACTTCCTACACACTGTTATGAACTGAGGCATCTCGGGAACATTGTCTCTCAACTGTGTTATAGAGTGTAGTACTACATTTCAGTGAAGTGTAAGGCTTTCCTAAGCTGCCGAACGTGTTTCTTTCTCTATTTCAATGGTATTCTGCCTTGTATAACACACATTTACCACTCTAGTCTCCTTTAAGTAAAGAATATAGGATTCATACAGTGTTTCATGTCATCTTAACTTGAATTAAGGATTTTCCGGATCTTAGCTACCTTTTCTACACTAATAACTGACTTGGAGAATCTCTTTGAGCGGTTCTAAACAAGTTCTCATCTGTTTACAGTCATTTTCTCTGAATTATCCATGTTTTCATGTAGTTTCCTATATTCTGCCTTCTGGTCCAAGTATAAGCTTTGCTCACGTTATCAAGCAACTTCCTACACACTGTTATGAACTGAGGTAGCTCGGGAACATTAACTGTATTATAGAGTGCAGTACTACATTTCAGTGAAGTATAAGGCTTTCTAAAGCTGGCGAACGTGTTTCTTTCTCTATTTCAATGGTATTCTGCCTTGTATAACACACATTTACCACTCTAGTCTCCTTTAAGTAAAGAATATAGGATTCATACAGTGTTTTATGTCATCTTAACTCGAATTAAGGATTTCCCGGATCTTAGCTACCTTTACTAGGCTAAGAACTGACTGGAGAATCTCTTTGAGCTGTTCTAAACAAGTTCTCATCTGTTTACAGTCATTTTCTCTGAATTATCCATGTTTTCATGTAGTTTCCTATATTCTGCCTTCTGGTCCAAGTATAAGCTTCTTCCACTTTATCAAACAACTTCCTACACACTGTTATGAACTGAGGCAGCTTGGGAACATTGTCTCTCAACTGTGTTACAGAGTATAGTACTATATTTCAGTGAAGTGTATGGCTTTCCAAAGCTGACGAACGAGTTTCTTTCTCTATTTCAATGGTATTCTGCCTTGTAAAACACACATTTACCACTCCAGTCTCTTTTAAGTAAAGAATATAGGATTCATACAGTGTTTCAAGTCATCTTAACTTGAATTAAGGATTTCCCGGATCTTAGCTACCTTTTCTACACTAAGAACTGATTTGGAGAATCTCTTTCAGCTGTTCTAAACAATCTCTCATCTGTTTCCAGTCATTTTCTCTGAATTATCCATGTTTTCATGTAGTTTCTTATATTCTGCCTTCTGGTCCAAGTATAAGCTTTGCCCACTTTATCAAACAACTTCCTACACACTGTTATGAACTGAGGCAGCTCGGGAACGTTGTCTGTCAACTGTGTTATAGAGTGTAGTACTATATTTCAGTGAAGTGTAAGGCTTTCCAAAGCTGCCGATCATGTTTCTTTCTCTATTTCAATGGTATTCTGCCTTATATAACACATATTTACCACTCTAGTCTCCTTTAAGTAAAGAATATAGGATTCACACAGTGTTTCATGTGATCTTAACTCGAATTAAGGATTTCCCGGATCTTAGCTACCTTTACTACACTAAGAACTGACTGGAGAATCTCTTTGAGCTGTTCTAAACAAGTTCTCATCTGTTTCCAGTCATTTTCTCTGAATTATCCATGTTTTCATGTAGTTTCCTATATTCTGCCTTCTGGACCAAGTATAAGCTTTGCCCACTTTATCAAACAACTTCCTACACACTGTTATGAACTTAGGCAGCTCGGGAACATTGTCTCTCAACTGTGTTATAGAGTGTAGTACTACATTTCAGTGAAGTGTAAGGCTTTCCAAAGCTGCCAAACGCGTTAAATTCTCTATTTCAATGGTATTCTACCTTGTATAACACACATTTAGCACTCTAGTCTCCTTTAAGTAAAGAATATAGGATTCATACAGTGTTTCATGTCATCTTAACTCGAAATAAGGATTTCCCGGATCTTAGCTACATTTACTACAATAAGAACTGAATGGAGAATCTCTTTGAGCTGTTCTAAACAAGTTCTCATCTGTTTCCTGTCATTTTCTCTGAATTATCCATGTTTTCATGTAGTTTCCTATATTCTGCCTTCTGGTCCAAGTATAAGCTTTGCCCACTTTATCAAACAACTTCCTACACACTGTTATGAACTTAGGCAGCTCGGGAACATTGTCTCTCAACTGTGTTATAGAGTGTAGTACTACATTTCAGTGAAGTGTAAGGCTTTCCAAAGCTGCCAAACGTGTTTAATTCTCTATTTCAATGGTATTCTACCTTGTATAACACACATTTAGCACTCTAGTCTCCTTTAAGTAAAGAATATAGGATTCATACAGTGTTTCATGTGATCTTAACTCGAATTAAGGATTTCCCGGATCTTAGCTACATTTACTACAATAAGAACTGACTGGAGAATCTCTTTGAGCTGTTCTAAACAAGTTCTCATCTGTTTACAGTCATTTTCTCTGAATTATCCATGTTTTCATGTAGTTTCCTATATTCTGCCTTCTGGACCAAGTATAAGCTTTGCCCAGGTTATCAAACAACTTCCTACACACTGTTATGAACTGAGGCATCTCGGGAACATTGTCTCTCAACTGTGTTATAGAGTGTAGTACTACATTTCAGTGAAGTATAAGGCTTTCCAAAGCTGCCGAACGTGTTTCTTTCTCTATTTCAATGGTATTCTGCCTTGTATAACACACATTTACCACTCTAGTCTCCTTTAAGTAAAGAATATAGGATTCATACAGTGTTTCATGTCATCTTAACTCGAATTAAGGATTTCCCGGATCTTAGCTACCTTTTCTACACTAATAACTGACTTGGAGAATCTCTTTGAGCGGTTCTAAACAAGTTCTCATCTGTTTACAGTCATTTTCTCTGAATTATCCATGTTTTCATGTAGTTTCCTATATTCTGCCTTCTGGTCCAAGTATAAGCTTTGCTCACGTTATCAAACAACTTCCTACACACTGTTATGAACTGAGGTAGCTCGGGAACATTAACTGTGTTATAGAGTGCAGTACTACATTTCAGTGAAGTATAAGGCTTTCTAAAGCTGCCGAACGTGTTTCTTTCTCTATTTCAATGGTATTCTGCCTTGTATAACACACATTTACCACTCTAGTCTCCTTTAAGTAAAGAATATAGGATTCATACAGTGTTTTATGTCATCTTAACTCGAATTAAGGATTTCCCGGATCTTAGCTACCTTTACTAGGCTAAGAACTGACTGGAGAATCTCTTTGAGCTGTTCTAAACAAGTTCTCATCTGTTTACAGTCATTTTCTCTGAATTATCCATGTTTTCATGTAGTTTCCTATATTCTGCCTTCTGGACCAAGTATAAGCTTTGCCCACTTTATCAAACAACTTCCTACACACTGTTATGAACTGAGGCAGCTTGGGAACATTGTCTCTCAACTGTGTTACAGAGTATAGTACTATATTTCAGTGAAGTGTATGGCTTTCCAAAGCTGCCGAACGAGTTTCTTTCTCTATTTCAATGGTCTTCTGTCTTGTAAAACACACATTTACCACTCCAGTCTCTTTTAAGTAAAGAATATAGGATGCATACAGTGTTTCAAGTCATCTTAACTTGAATTAAGGATTTCCCGGATCTTAGCTACCTTTTCTACACTAAGAACTGATTTGGAGAATCTCTTTCAGCTGTTCTAAACAATCTCTCATCTGTTTCCAGTCATTTTCTCTGAATTATCCATGTTTTCATATAGTTTCTTATATTCTGCCTTCTGGTCCAAGTATAAGCTTTGCCCACTTTATCAAACAACTTCCTACACACTGTTATGAACTGAGGCAGCTCGGGAACATTGTCTGTCAACTGTGTTATAGAGTGTAGTACTATATTTCAGTGAAGTGTAAGGCTTTCCAAAGCTGCCGATCACGTTTCTTTCTCTATTTCAATGGTATTCTGCCTTATATAACACACATTTACCACTCTAGTCTCCTTTAAGTAAAGAATATAGGATTCATACAGTGTTTCATGTCATCTTAACTCGAATTAAGGATTTCCCGGATCTTAGCTACCTTTTCTACACTAAGAAATAACTTGAAGAATCTCTTTGAGCGATTCTAAACAAGTTCTCATCTGTTTACAGTCATTTTCCCTGAATTATCAATGTTTTCATGTAGTTTCCTATATTCTGCCTTCTGGTCCAAGTATAAGCTTTGCCCACTTTATCAAACAACTTCCTACACACTGTTATGAACTGAGGCAGCTCGGGAACATTGTCTGTCAACTGTGTTATAGAGTGTAGTACTATATTTCAGTGAAGTGTAAGGCTTTCCAAAGCTGCCGATCGTGTTTCTTTCTCTATTTCAATGGTATTCTGCCTTATATAACACACATTTACCACTCTAGTCTCCTTTAAGTAAAGAATATAGGATTCATACAGTGTTTCATGTCATCTTAACTCGAATTAAGGATTTCCCGGATCTTAGCTACCTTTTCTACACTAAGAACTAACTTGAAGAATCTCTTTGAGCGATTCTAAACAAGTTCTCATCTGTTTACAGTCATTTTCCCTGAATTATCAATGTTTTCATGTAGTTTCCTATATTCTGCCTTCTGGTCCAAGTATAAGCTTTGCCCACTTTATCAAACAACTTCCTACACACTGTTATGAACTGAGGCAGCTCGGGAACATTGTCTCTCAACTGTGTTATAGAGTGTAGTACTACATTTCAGTGAAGTGTAAGGCTTTCCAAAGCTGCCGAACGTGTTTCTTTCTCTATTTCAATGGTATTCTGCCTTGTATAACACACATTTACCACTCTAGTCTCCTTTAAGTAAAGAATATAGGATTCATACAGTGTTTCATGTGATCTTAACTCGAATTAAGGATTTCTCGGATCTTAGCTACCTTTACTACGCTAAGAACTGACCGGAGAATCTCTTTGAGCTGTTCTAAAGAAGTTCTCATCTGTTTACAGTCGTTTTCTCTGAATTATCCATGTTTTCATGTAGTTTCCTATATTCTGCCTTCTGGTCCAAGTATAAGCTTTGCCGACTTTATCAAACAATTTCCTACACACTGTTATGAACTGAGGCAGCTCGGGAACATTGTCTCTCAACTGTGTTATAGAGTGTAGTACTACATTTCAGTGAAGTGTAAGGCTTTCCAAAGCTGCCAAACGCGTTAAATTCTCTATTTCAATGGTATTCTACCTTGTATAACACACATTTAGCACTCTAGTCTCCTTTAAGTAAAGAATATAGGATTCATACAGTGTTTCATGTGATCTTAACTCGAATTAAGGATTTCCCGGATCTTAGCTACATTTACTACAATAAGAACTGACTGGAGAATCTCTTTGAGCTGTTCTAAACAAGTTCTCATCTGTTTACAGTCATTTTCTCTGAATTATCCATGTTTTCATGTAGTTTCCTATATTCTGCCTTCTGGACCAAGTATAAGCTTTGCCCAGGTTATCAAACAACTTCCTACACACTGTTATGAACTGAGGCATCTCGGGAACATTGTCTCTCAACTGTGTTATAGAGTGTAGTACTACATTTCAGTGAAGTATAAGGCTTTCCAAAGCTGCCGAACGTGTTTCTTTCTCTATTTCAATGGTATTCTGCCTTGTATAACACACATTTACCACTCTAGTCTCCTTTAAGTAAAGAATATAGGATTCATACAGTGTTTCATGTCATCTTAACTCGAATTAAGGATTTCCCGGATCTTAGCTACCTTTTCTACACTAATAACTGACTTGGAGAATCTCTTTGAGCGGTTCTAAACAAGTTCTCATCTGTTTACAGTCATTTTCTCTGAATTATCCATGTTTTCATGTAGTTTCCTATATTCTGCCTTCTGGTCCAAGTATAAGCTTTGCTCACGTTATCAAACAACTTCCTACACACTGTTATGAACTGAGGTAGCTCGGGAACATTAACTGTGTTATAGAGTGCAGTACTACATTTCAGTGAAGTATAAGGCTTTCTAAAGCTGCCGAACGTGTTTCTTTCTCTATTTCAATGGTATTCTGCCTTGTATAACACACATTTACCACTCTAGTCTCCTTTAAGTAAAGAATATAGGATTCATACAGTGTTTTATGTCATCTTAACTCGAATTAAGGATTTCCCGGATCTTAGCTACCTTTACTAGGCTAAGAACTGACTGGAGAATCTCTTTGAGCTGTTCTAAACAAGTTCTCATCTGTTTACAGTCATTTTCTCTGAATTATCCATGTTTTCATGTAGTTTCCTATATTCTGCCTTCTGGACCAAGTATAAGCTTTGCCCACTTTATCAAACAACTTCCTACACACTGTTATGAACTGAGGCAGCTTGGGAACATTGTCTCTCAACTGTGTTACAGAGTATAGTACTATATTTCAGTGAAGTGTATGGCTTTCCAAAGCTGCCGAACGAGTTTCTTTCTCTATTTCAATGGTCTTCTGTCTTGTAAAACACACATTTACCACTCCAGTCTCTTTTAAGTAAAGAATATAGGATGCATACAGTGTTTCAAGTCATCTTAACTTGAATTAAGGATTTCCCGGATCTTAGCTACCTTTTCTACACTAAGAACTGATTTGGAGAATCTCTTTCAGCTGTTCTAAACAATCTCTCATCTGTTTCCAGTCATTTTCTCTGAATTATCCATGTTTTCATATAGTTTCTTATATTCTGCCTTCTGGTCCAAGTATAAGCTTTGCCCACTTTATCAAACAACTTCCTACACACTGTTATGAACTGAGGCAGCTCGGGAACATTGTCTGTCAACTGTGTTATAGAGTGTAGTACTATATTTCAGTGAAGTGTAAGGCTTTCCAAAGCTGCCGATCACGTTTCTTTCTCTATTTCAATGGTATTCTGCCTTATATAACACACATTTACCACTCTAGTCTCCTTTAAGTAAAGAATATAGGATTCATACAGTGTTTCATGTCATCTTAACTCGAATTAAGGATTTCCCGGATCTTAGCTACCTTTTCTACACTAAGAAATAACTTGAAGAATCTCTTTGAGCGATTCTAAACAAGTTCTCATCTGTTTACAGTCATTTTCCCTGAATTATCAATGTTTTCATGTAGTTTCCTATATTCTGCCTTCTGGTCCAAGTATAAGCTTTGCCCACTTTATCAAACAACTTCCTACACACTGTTATGAACTGAGGCAGCTCGGGAACATTGTCTGTCAACTGTGTTATAGAGTGTAGTACTATATTTCAGTGAAGTGTAAGGCTTTCCAAAGCTGCCGATCGTGTTTCTTTCTCTATTTCAATGGTATTCTGCCTTATATAACACACATTTACCACTCTAGTCTCCTTTAAGTAAAGAATATAGGATTCATACAGTGTTTCATGTCATCTTAACTCGAATTAAGGATTTCCCGGATCTTAGCTACCTTTTCTACACTAAGAACTAACTTGAAGAATCTCTTTGAGCGATTCTAAACAAGTTCTCATCTGTTTACAGTCATTTTCCCTGAATTATCAATGTTTTCATGTAGTTTCCTATATTCTGCCTTCTGGTCCAAGTATAAGCTTTGCCCACTTTATCAAACAACTTCCTACACACTGTTATGAACTGAGGCAGCTCGGGAACATTGTCTCTCAACTGTGTTATAGAGTGTAGTACTACATTTCAGTGAAGTGTAAGGCTTTCCAAAGCTGCCGAACGTGTTTCTTTCTCTATTTCAATGGTATTCTGCCTTGTATAACACACATTTACCACTCTAGTCTCCTTTAAGTAAAGAATATAGGATTCATACAGTGTTTCATGTGATCTTAACTCGAATTAAGGATTTCTCGGATCTTAGCTACCTTTACTACGCTAAGAACTGACCGGAGAATCTCTTTGAGCTGTTCTAAAGAAGTTCTCATCTGTTTACAGTCGTTTTCTCTGAATTATCCATGTTTTCATGTAGTTTCCTATATTCTGCCTTCTGGTCCAAGTATAAGCTTTGCCGACTTTATCAAACAATTTCCTACACACTGTTATGAACTGAGGCAGCTCGGGAACATTGTCTCTCAACTGTGTTATAGAGTGTAGTACTACATTTCAGTGAAGTGTAAGGCTTTCCAAAGCTGCCAAACGCGTTAAATTCTCTATTTCAATGGTATTCTACCTTGTATAACACACATTTAGCACTCTAGTCTCCTTTAAGTAAAGAATATAGGATTCATACAGTGTTTCATGTGATCTTAACTCGAATTAAGGATTTCCCGGATCTTAGCTACATTTACTACAATAAGAACTGACTGGAGAATCTCTTTGAGCTGTTCTAAACAAGTTCTCATCTGTTTACAGTCATTTTCTCTGAATTATCCATGTTTTCATGTAGTTTCCTATATTCTGCCTTCTGGACCAAGTATAAGCTTTGCCCAGGTTATCAAACAACTTCCTACACACTGTTATGAACTGAGGCATCTCGGGAACATTGTCTCTCAACTGTGTTATAGAGTGTAGTACTACATTTCAGTGAAGTATAAGGCTTTCCAAAGCTGCCGAACGTGTTTCTTTCTCTATTTCAATGGTATTCTGCCTTGTATAACACACATTTACCACTCTAGTCTCCTTTAAGTAAAGAATATAGGATTCATACAGTGTTTCATGTCATCTTAACTCGAATTAAGGATTTCCCGGATCTTAGCTACCTTTTCTACACTAATAACTGACTTGGAGAATCTCTTTGAGCGGTTCTAAACAAGTTCTCATCTGTTTACAGTCATTTTCTCTGAATTATCCATGTTTTCATGTAGTTTCCTATATTCTGCCTTCTGGTCCAAGTATAAGCTTTGCTCACGTTATCAAACAACTTCCTACACACTGTTATGAACTGAGGTAGCTCGGGAACATTAACTGTGTTATAGAGTGCAGTACTACATTTCAGTGAAGTATAAGGCTTTCTAAAGCTGCCGAACGTGTTTCTTTCTCTATTTCAATGGTATTCTGCCTTGTATAACACACATTTACCACTCTAGTCTCCTTTAAGTAAAGAATATAGGATTCATACAGTGTTTTATGTCATCTTAACTCGAATTAAGGATTTCCCGGATCTTAGCTACCTTTACTAGGCTAAGAACTGACTGGAGAATCTCTTTGAGCTGTTCTAAACAAGTTCTCATCTGTTTACAGTCATTTTCTCTGAATTATCCATGTTTTCATGTAGTTTCCTATATTCTGCCTTCTGGACCAAGTATAAGCTTTGCCCACTTTATCAAACAATTTCCTACACACTGTTATGAACTGAGGCAGCTCGGGAACATTGTCTCTCAACTGTGTTATAGAGTGTAGTACTACATTTCAGTGAAGTGTAAGGCTTTCCAAAGCTGCCAAACGTGTTAAATTCTCTATTTCAATGGTATTCTACCTTGTATAACACACATTTAGCACTCTAGTCTCCTTTAAGTAAAGAATATAGGATTCATACAGTGTTTCATGTGATCTTAACTCGAAATAAGGATTTCCCGGATCTTAGCTACATTTACTACAATAAGAACTGAATGGAGAATCTCTTTGACCTGTTCTAAACAAGTTCTCATCTGTTTCCTGTCATTTTCTCTGAATTATCCATGTTTTCATGTAGTTTCCTATATTCTGCCTTCTGGACCAAGTATAAGCTTTGCCCACTTTATCAAACAACTTCCTACACACTGTTATGAACTGAGGCAGCTTGGGAACATTGTCTCTCAACTGTGTTACAGAGTATAGTACTATATTTCAGTGAAGTGTATGGCTTTCCAAAGCTGCCGAACGAGTTTCTTTCTCTATTTCAATGGTATTCTGCCTTGTAAAACACACATTTACCACTCCAGTCTCTTTTAAGTAAAGAATATAGGATTCATAGAGTGTTTCAAGTCATCTTAACTTGAATTAAGGATTTCCCGGATCTTAGCTACCTTTTCTACACTAAGAACTGATTTGGAGAATCTCTTTCAGCTGTTCTAAACAATCTCTCATCTGTTTCCAGTCATTTTCTCTGAATTATCCATGTTTTCATGTAGTTTCTTATATTCTGCCTTCTGGTCCAAGTATAAGCTTTGCCCACTTTATCAAACAACTTCCTACACACTGTTATGAACTGAGGCAGCTCGGGAACATTGTCTGTCAACTGTGTTATAGAGTGTAGTACTATATTTCAGTGAAGTGTAAGGCTTTCCAAAGCTGCCGATCATGTTTCTTTCTCTATTTCAATGGTATTCTGCCTTATATAACACACATTTACCACTCTAGTCTCCTTTAAGTAAAGAATATAGGATTCATACAGTGTTTTATGTCATCTTAACTCGAATTAAGGATTTCCCGGATCTTAGCTACCTTTTCTACACTAAGAACTAACTTGAAGAATCTCTTTGAGCGATTCTAAACAAGTTCTCATCTGTTTACAGTCATTTTCCCTGAATTATCAATGTTTTCATGTAGTTTCCTATATTCTGCCTTCTGGTCCAAGTATAAGCTTTGCCCACTTTATCAAACAACTTCCTACACACTGTTATGAACTGAGGCAGCTCGGGAACATTGTCTCTCAACTGTGTTATAGAGTGTAGTACTACATTTCAGTGAAGTGTAAGGCTTTCCAAAGCTGCCGAACGTGTTTCTTTCTCTATTTCAATGGTATTCTCCCTTGTATAACACACATTTACCACTCTAGTCTCCTTTAAGTAAAGAATATAGGATTCATACAGTGTTTCATGTGATCTTAACTCGAATTAAGGATTTCTCGGATCTTAGCTACCTTTACTACGCTAAGAACTGACCGGAGAATCTCTTTGAGCTGTTCTAAAGAAGTTCTCATCTGTTTACAGTCGTTTTCTCTGAATTATCCATGTTTTCATGTAGTTTCCTATATTCTGCCTTCTGGTCCAAGTATAAGCTTTGCCCACTTTATCAAACAATTTCCTACACACTGTTATGAACTGAGGCAGCTCGGGAACATTGTCTCTCAACTGTGTTATAGAGTGTAGTACTACATTTCAGTGAAGTGTAAGGCTTTCCAAAGCTGCCAAACGTGTTAAATTCTCTATTTCAATGGTATTCTACCTTGTATAACACACATTTAGCACTCTAGTCTCCTTTAAGTAAAGAATATAGGATTCATACAGTGTTTCATGTCATCTTAACTCGAAATAAGGATTTCCCGGATCTTAGCTACATTTACTACAATAAGAACTGAATGGAGAATCTCTTTGAGCTGTTCTAAACAAGTTCTCATCTGTTTCCTGTCATTTTCTCTGAATTATCCATGTTTTCATGTAGTTTCCTATATTCTGCCTTCTGGTCCAAGTATAAGCTTTGCCCACTTTATCAAACAACTTCCTACACACTGTTATGAACTTAGGCAGCTCGGGAACATTGTCTCTCAACTGTGTTATAGAGTGTAGTACTACATTTCAGTGAAGTGTAAGGCTTTCCAAAGCTGCCAAACGTGTTTAATTCTCTATTTCAATGGTATTCTACCTTGTATAACACACATTTAGCACTCTAGTCTCCTTTAAGTAAAGAATATAGGATTCATACAGTGTTTCATGTGATCTTAACTCGAATTAAGGATTTCCCGGATCTTAGCTACATTTACTACAATAAGAACTGACTGGAGAATCTCTTTGAGCTGTTCTAAACAAGTTCTCATCTGTTTACAGTCATTTTCTCTGAATTATCCATGTTTTCATGTAGTTTCCTATATTCTGCCTTCTGGACCAAGTATAAGCTTTGCCCAGGTTATCAAACAACTTCCTACACACTGTTATGAACTGAGGCATCTCGGGAACATTGTCTCTCAACTGTGTTATAGAGTGTAGTACTACATTTCAGTGAAGTATAAGGCTTTCCAAAGCTGCCGAACGTGTTTCTTTCTCTATTTCAATGGTATTCTGCCTTGTATAACACACATTTACCACTCTAGTCTCCTTTAAGTAAAGAATATAGGATTCATACAGTGTTTCATGTCATCTTAACTCGAATTAAGGATTTCCCGGATCTTAGCTACCTTTTCTACACTAATAACTGACTTGGAGAATCTCTTTGAGCGGTTCTAAACAAGTTCTCATCTGTTTACAGTCATTTTCTCTGAATTATCCATGTTTTCATGTAGTTTCCTATATTCTGCCTTCTGGTCCAAGTATAAGCTTTGCTCACGTTATCAAACAACTTCCTACACACTGTTATGAACTGAGGTAGCTCGGGAACATTAACTGTGTTATAGAGTGCAGTACTACATTTCAGTGAAGTATAAGGCTTTCTAAAGCTGCCGAACGTGTTTCTTTCTCTATTTCAATGGTATTCTGCCTTGTATAACACACATTTACCACTCTAGTCTCCTTTAAGTAAAGAATATAGGATTCATACAGTGTTTTATGTCATCTTAACTCGAATTAAGGATTTCCCGGATCTTAGCTACCTTTACTAGGCTAAGAACTGACTGGAGAATCTCTTTGAGCTGTTCTAAACAAGTTCTCATCTGTTTACAGTCATTTTCTCTGAATTATCCATGTTTTCATGTAGTTTCCTATATTCTGCCTTCTGGACCAAGTATAAGCTTTGCCCACTTTATCAAACAACTTCCTACACACTGTTATGAACTGAGGCAGCTTGGGAACATTGTCTCTCAACTGTGTTACAGAGTATAGTACTATATTTCAGTGAAGTGTATGGCTTTCCAAAGCTGCCGAACGAGTTTCTTTCTCTATTTCAATGGTATTCTGCCTTGTAAAACACACATTTACCACTCCAGTCTCTTTTAAGTAAAGAATATAGGATTCATACAGTGTTTCAAGTGATCTTAACTTGATTTAAGGATTTCCCGGATCTTAGCTACCTTTTCTACACTAAGAACTGATTTGGAGAATCTCTTTCAGCTGTTCTAAACAATCTCTCATCTGTTTCCAGTCATTTTCTCTGAATTATCCATGTTTTCATATAGTTTCTTATATTCTGCCTTCTGGTCCAAGTATAAGCTTTGCCCACTTTATCAAACAACTTCCTACACACTGTTATGAACTGAGGCAGCTCGGGAACATTGTCTGTCAACTGTGTTATAGAGTGTAGTACTATATTTCAGTGAAGTGTAAGGCTTTCCAAAGCTGCCGATCATGTTTCTTTCTCTATTTCAATGGTATTCTGCCTTATATAACACACATTTACCACTCTAGTCTCCTTTAAGTAAAGAATATAGGATTCATACAGTGTTTCATGTCATCTTAACTCGAATTAAGGATTTCCCGGATCTTAGCTACCTTTTCTACACTAAGAACTAACTTGAAGAATCTCTTTGAGCGATTCTAAACAAGTTCTCATCTGTTTACAGTCATTTTCCCTGAATTATCAATGTTTTCATGTAGTTTCCTATATTCTGCCTTCTGGTCCAAGTATAAGCTTTGCCCACTTTATCAAACAACTTCCTACACACTGTTATGAACTGAGGCAGCTCGGGAACATTGTCTCTCAATTGTGTTATAGAGTGCAGTACTACATTTCAGTGAAGTGTAAGGCTTTCCAAAGCTGCCGAACGTGTTTCTTTCTCTATTTCAATGGTATTCTGCCTTGTATAACACACATTTACCACTCTAGTCTCCTTTAAGTAAAGAATATAGGATTCATACAGTGTTTCATGTGATCTTAACTCGAATTAAGGATTTCTCGGATCTTAGCTACCTTTACTACGCTAAGAACTGACCGGAGAATCTCTTTGAGCTGTTCTAAAGAAGTTCTCATCTGTTTACAGTCGTTTTCTCTGAATTATCCATGTTTTCATGTAGTTTCCTATATTCTGCCTTCTGGTCCAAGTATAAGCTTTGCCCACTTTATCAAACAATTTCCTACACACTGTTATGAACTGAGGCAGCTCGGGAACATTGTCTCTCAACTGTGTTATAGAGTGTAGTACTACATTTCAGTGAAGTGTAAGGCTTTCCAAAGCTGCCAAACGTGTTAAATTCTCTATTTCAATGGTATTCTACCTTGTATAACACACATTTAGCACTCTAGTCTCCTTTAAGTAAAGTTATAGGATTCATACAGTGTTTCATGTCATCTTAACTCGAAATAAGGATTTCCCGGATCTTAGCTACATTTACTACAATAAGAACTGAATGGAGAATCTCTTTGAGCTGTTCTAAACAAGTTCTCATCTGTTTCCTGTCATTTTCTCTGAATTATCCATGTTCTCATGTAGTTTCCTATATTCTGCCTTCTGGTCCAAGTATAAGCTTTGCCCACTTTATCAAACAACTTCCTACACACTGTTATGAACTTAGGCAGCTCGGGAACATTGTCTCTCAACTGTGTTATAGAGTGTAGTACTACATTTCAGTGAAGTGTAAGGCTTTCCAAAGCTGCCAAACGTGTTTAATTTTCTATTTCAATGGTATTCTACCTTGTATAACACACATTTAGCACTCTAGTCTCCTTTAAGTAAAGAATATAGGATTCATACAGTGTTTCATGTGATCTTAACTCGAATTAAGGATTTCCCGTATCTTAGCTACATTTACTACAATAAGAACTGACTGGAGAATCTCTTTGAGCTGTTCTAAACAAGTTCTCATCTGTTTACAGTCATTTTCTCTGAATTATCCATGTTTTCATGTAGTTTCCTTTATTCTGCCTTCTGTTCCAAGTATAAGCTTTTTCCACTTTATCAAACAACTTCCTACACACTGTTATGAACTGAGGCAGCTTGGGAACATTGTCTCTCAACTGTGTTACAGAGTGTAGTACTACATTTCAGTGAAGTGTATGGCTTTCCAAAGCTGCCGAAAGTGTTTCTTTCTCTATTTCAATGGTATTCTGCCTTGTATAACACACATTTACCACTCTAGTCTCCTTTAAGTAAAGAATATAGGATTCATAGAGTGTTTCATGTCATCTTAACTTGAATTAAGGATTTCCCGGATCTTAGCTACCTTTTCTACACTAAGAAATGATTTGGAGAATCTCTTTCAGCTGTTCTAAACAAGTTATCTGTTTACAGTCATTTTCTCTGAATTATCCATGTTTTCATGTAGTTTCCTATATTCTGCCTTCTGGACCAAGTATAAGCTTTGCCCACTTTATCAAACAACTTCCTACACACTGTTATGAACTGAGGCAGCTCGGGAACATTGTCAATCAAGTGTGTTACAGAGTGTAGTACTATATTTTAGTGAAGTGTAAGGCTTTCCAAAGCTGCCGAAAGTGTTTCTTTCTCTATTTCAATGGTATTCTGCCTTGTATAACACACATTTACCACTCTAGTCTCCTTTAAGTAAAGAATATAGGATTCATACAGTGTTTCATGTGATCCTAACTCGAATTAAGGATTTCCCGGATCTTAGCTACCTTTACTACACTAAGAACTGACTGGAGAATCTCTTTGAGCTGTTCTAAACAAGTTCTCAGCTGTTTACAGTCATTTTCTCTGAATTATCCATGTTTTCATGTAGTTTCCTATATTCTGCCTTCTGGACCAAGTATAAGCTTTGCCCAGGTTATCAAACAACTTCCAACACACTGTTATGAACTGAGGCATCTCGGGAACATTGTCTCTCAACTGTGTTATAGAGTGTAGTACTACATTTCAGTGAAGTATAAGGCTTTCCAAAGCTGCCGAACGTGTTTCTTTCTCTATTTCAATGGTATTCTGCCTTGTATAACACACATTTACCACTCTAGTCTCCTTTAAGTAAAGAATATAGGATTCATACAGTGTTTCATGTCATCTTAACTCGAATTAAGGATTTCCCGGATCTTAGCTACCTTTTCTACACTAATAACTGACTTGTAGAATCTCTTTGAGCGGTTCTAAACAAGTTCTCATCTGTTTACAGTCATTTTCTCTGAATTATCCATGTTTTCATGTAGTTTCCTATATTCTGCCTTCTGGTCCAAGTATAAGCTTTGCTCACGTTATCAAACAACTTCCTACACACTGTTATGAACTGAGGTAGCTCGGGAACATTAACTGTGTTATAGAGTGCAGTACTACATTTCAGTGAAGTATAAGGCTTTCTAAAGCTGCCGAACGTGTTTCTTTCTCTATTTCAATGGTATTCTGCCTTGTATAACACACATTTACCACTCTAGTCTCCTTTAAGTAAAGAATATAGGATTCATACAGTGTTTTATGTCCTCTTAACTCGAATTAAGGATTTCCCGGATCTTAGCTACCTTTACTAGGCTAAGAACTGACTGGAGAATCTCTTTGAGCTGTTCTAAACAAGTTCTCCTCTGTTTACAGTCATTTTCTCTGAATTATCCATGTTTTCATGTAGTTTCCTATATTCTGCCTTCTGGACCAAGTATAAGCTTTGCCCACTTTATCAAACAACTTCCTACACACTGTTATGAACTGAGGCAGCTTGGGAACATTGTCTCTCAACTGTGTTACAGAGTATAGTACTATATTTCAGTGAAGTGTATGGCTTTCCAAAGCTGCCGAACGAGTTTCTTTCTCTATTTCAATGGTATTGTGCCTTGTAAAACACACATTTACCACTCCAGTCTCTTTTAAGTAAAGAATATAGGATTCATACAGTGTTTCAAGTCATCTTAACTTGAATTAAGGATTTCCCGGATCTTAGCTACCTTTTCTACACTAAGAACTGATTTGGAGAATCTCTTTCAGCTGTTCTAAACAATCTCTCATCTGTTTCCAGTCATTTTCTCTGAATTATCCATGTTTTTATGTAGTTTCTTATATTCTGCCTTCTGGTCCAAGTATAAGCTTTGCCCACTTTATCAAACAACTTCCTACACACTGTTATGAACTGAGGCAGCTCGGGAACATTGTCTGTCAACTGTGTTATAGAGTGTAGTACTATATTTCAGTGAAGTGTAAGGCTTTCCAAAGCTGCCGATCATGTTTCTTTCTCTATTTCAATGGTATTCTGCCTTATATAACACACATTTACCACTCTAGTCTCCTTTAAGTAAAGAATATAGGATTCATACAGTGTTTCATGTCATCTTAACTCGAATTAAGGATTTCCCGGATCTTAGCTACCTTTTCTACACTAAGAACTAACTTGAAGAATCTCTTTGAGCGATTCTAAACAAGTTCTCATCTGTTTACAGTCATTTTCCCTGAATTATCAATGTTTTCATGTAGTTTCCTATATTCTGCCTTCTGGTCCAAGTATAAGCTTTGCCCACTTTATCAAACAACTTCCTACACACTGTTATGAACTGAGGCAGCTCGGGAACATTGTCTCTCAACTGTGTTATAGAGTGTAGTACTACATTTCAGTGAAGTGTAAGGCTTTCCAAAGCTGCCGAACGTGTTTCTTTCTCTATTTCAATGGTATTCTGCCTTGTATAACACACATTTACCACTCTAGTCTCCTTTAAGTAAAGAATATAGGATTCATACAGTGTTTCATGTGATCTTAACTCGAATTAAGGATTTCCCGTATCTTAGCTACATTTACTACAATAAGAACTGACTGGAGAATCTCTTTGAGCTGTTCTAAACAAGTTCTCATCTGTTTACAGTCATTTTCTCTGAATTATCCATGTTTTCATGTAGTTTCCTATATTCTGCCTTCTGTTCCAAGTATAAGCTTTTTCCACTTTATCAAACAACTTCCTACACACTGTTATGAACTGAGGCAGCTTGGGAACATTGTCTCTCAACTGTGTTACAGAGTGTAGTACTACATTTCAGTGAAGTGTATGGCTTTCCAAAGCTGCCGAAAGTGTTTCTTTCTCTATTTCAATGGTATTCTGCCTTGTATAACACACATTTACCACTCTAGTCTCCTTTAAGTAAAGAATATAGGATTCATAGAGTGTTTCATGTCATCTTAACTTGAATTAAGGATTTCCCGGATCTTAGCTACCTTTTCTACACTAAGAAATGATTTGGAGAATCTCTTTCAGCTGTTCTAAACAAGTTATCTGTTTACAGTCATTTTCTCTGAATTATCCATGTTTTCATGTAGTTTCCTATATTCTGCCTTCTGGACCAAGTATAAGCTTTGCCCACTTTATCAAACAACTTCCTACACACTGTTATGAACTGAGGCAGCTCGGGAACATTGTCAATCAAGTGTGTTACAGAGTGTTGTACTATATTTTAGTGAAGTGTAAGGCTTTCCAAAGCTGCCGAAAGTGTTTCTTTCTCTATTTCAATGGTATTCTGCCTTGTATAACACACATTTACCACTCTAGTCTCCTTTAAGTAAAGAATATAGGATTCATGCAGTGTTTCATGTGATCCTAACTCGAATTAAGGATTTCCCGGATCTTAGCTACCTTTACTACACTAAGAACTGACTGGAGAATCTCTTTGAGCTGTTCTAAACAAGTTCTCATCTGTTTACAGTCATTTTCTCTGAATTATCCATGTTTTCATGTAGTTTCCTATATTCTGCCTTCTGGTCCAAGTATAAGCTTTGCCCACTTTATCAAACAACTTCCTACACACTGCTATGAACTGAGGCAGCTCGGGAACATTGTCTCTCAACTGTGTTACAGAGTTTAGTACTATATTTCAGTGAAGTGTAAGGCTTTCCAAAGCTGCCGAAAGTGTTTCTTTCTCTATTTCAATGGTATTCTGCCTTGTAAAACACACATTTACCACTCCAGTCTCCTTGAAGTAAAGAATATAGGATTCCTACAGTGTTTCAAGTCATCTTAACTGAAATTAAGGATTTCCCGGATCTTAGCTACCTTTTCTACACTAAGAACTGATTTGGAGAATCTCTTTCAGCTGTTCTAAACAAGTTCTCTTCTGTTTCCAGTCATTTTCTCTGAATTATCCATGTTTTCATGTAGTTTCCTATATTCTGCCTTCTGGTCCAAGTATAAGCTTTTCCCACTGTATCAAACAACTTCCTACACACTGTTATGAACTGAGGCAGCTGGGGAACATTGTCTCTCAACTGTGTTATAGAGTGTAGTACTACATTTCAGTGAAGTGTAAGGCTTTCCAAAGCTGCCGAACGTGTTTCTTTCTCTATCTCAATGGTATTCTGCGTTGTAAAACACACATTTACCACTCCAGTCTCCTTTAAGTAAAGAATATAGGATTCCTACAGTGTTTCAAGTCATCTTAACTCGAATTAAGGATTTCCCGGATCTTAGCTACCTTTTCTACACTAAGAACTGATTTGGAGAATCTCTTTCATCGGTTCTAAACAAGTTCTCATCTGTTTCCTGTCATTTTCTCTGAATTATCCATGTTTTCATGTAGTTTCCTATATTCTGCCTTCTGGTCCAAGTATTAGCTTTGCCCACTTTATCAAACAACTTCCTACACACTGTTATGAACTGAGGCAGCTCGGGAACATTGTCTCTCAACTGTGTTATAGAGTGTAGTACTATATTTCAGTGAAGTGTAAGGCTTTCCAAAGCTGCCGAACGTGTTTCTTTCTCTATTTCAATGGTATTCTGCCTTGTATAACACACATTTACCACTCTAGTCTCCTTTAACTAAAGAATATAGGATTCATACAGTGATTCATGTGATCCTAACTCGAATTAAGGATTTCCCGGATCTTAGCTACCTTTACTACACTAAGAACTGACTGGAGAATCTCTTTGAGCTGTTCTAAACAAGTTCTCAGCTGTTTACAGTCATTTTCTCTGAATTATTCATGTTTTCATGTAGTTTCCTATATTCTGCCTTCTGGACCAAGTATAAGCTTTGCCCACTTTATCAAACAACTTCCTACACACTGTTATGAACTTAGGCAGTTCGGGAACATTGTCTCTCAACTGTGTTATAGAGTGTAGTACTACATTTCAGTGAAGTGTAAGGCTTTCCAAAGCTGCCAAACGTGTTTAATTCTCTATTTCAATGGTATTCTACCTTGTATAACACACATTTAGCACTCTAGTCTCCTTTAAGTAAAGAATATAGGATTCATACAGTGTTTCATGTCATCTTAACTCGAAATAAGGATTTCCCGGATCTTAGCTACATTTACTACAATAAGAACTGAATGGAGAATCTCTTTGATCTGTTCTAAACAAGTTCTCATCTGTTTCCAGTCATTTTCTCTGAATTATCCATGTTTTCATGTAGTTTCCTTTATTCTGTCTTCTGGTCCAAGTATAAGCTTTGCCCACTTTATCAAACAACTTCCTACACACTGTTATGAACTGAGGCAGCTCGGGAACATTGTCTCTCAACTGTGTTATAGAGTGTAGTACTACATTTCAGTGAAGTGTAAGGCTTTCCAAAGCTGCCGAACGTGTTTCTTTCTCTATTTCAATGGTATTCTGCCTTGTATAACACACATTTACCACTCTAGTCACCTTTAAGTAAAGAATATAGGATTCATACAGTGTTTCATGTGATCTTAACTCGAATGAAGGATTTCCTGGATGTTAGCTACCTTTACTACGCTAAGAACTGACTGGAGAATCTCTTTGAGCTGTTCTAAACAAGTTCTCATCTGTTTACAGTCATTTTCTCTGAATTATCCATGTTTTCATGTAGTTTCCTATATTCTGCCTTCTGTTCCAAGTATAAGCTTTTTCCACTTTATCAAACAACTTCCTACACACTGTTATGAACTGAGGCAGCTTGGGAACATTGTCTCTCAACTGTGTTACAGAGTGTAGTACTACATTTCAGTGAAGTGTATGGCTTTCCAAAGCTGCCGAAAGTGTTTCTTTCTCTATTTCAATGGTATTCTGCCTTGTATAACACACATTTACCACTCTAGTCTCCTTTAAGTAAAGAATATAGGATTCATAGAGTGTTTCATGTCATCTTAACTTGAATTAAGGATTTCCCGGATCTTAGCTACCTTTTCTACACTAAGAAATGATTTGGAGAATCTCTTTCAGCTGTTCTAAACAAGTTATCTGTTTACAGTCATTTTCTCTGAATTATCCATGTTTTCATGTAGTTTCCTATATTCTGCCTTCTGGACCAAGTATAAGCTTTGCCCACTTTATCAAACAACTTCCTACACACTGTTATGAACTGAGGCAGCTCGGGAACATTGTCAATCAAGTGTGTTACAGAGTGTTGTACTATATTTTAGTGAAGTGTAAGGCTTTCCAAAGCTGCCGAAAGTGTTTCTTTCTCTATTTCAATGGTATTCTGCCTTGTATAACACACATTTACCACTCTAGTCTCCTTTAAGTAAAGAATATAGGATTCATGCAGTGTTTCATGTGATCCTAACTCGAATTAAGGATTTCCCGGATCTTAGCTACCTTTACTACACTAAGAACTGACTGGAGAATCTCTTTGAGCTGTTCTAAACAAGTTCTCATCTGTTTACAGTCATTTTCTCTGAATTATCCATGTTTTCATGTAGTTTCCTATATTCTGCCTTCTGGTCCAAGTATAAGCTTTGCCCACTTTATCAAACAACTTCCTACACACTGCTATGAACTGAGGCAGCTCGGGAACATTGTCTCTCAACTGTGTTACAGAGTTTAGTACTATATTTCAGTGAAGTGTAAGGCTTTCCAAAGCTGCCGAAAGTGTTTCTTTCTCTATTTCAATGGTATTCTGCCTTGTAAAACACACATTTACCACTCCAGTCTCCTTGAAGTAAAGAATATAGGATTCCTACAGTGTTTCAAGTCATCTTAACTGAAATTAAGGATTTCCCGGATCTTAGCTACCTTTTCTACACTAAGAACTGATTTGGAGAATCTCTTTCAGCTGTTCTAAACAAGTTCTCTTCTGTTTCCAGTCATTTTCTCTGAATTATCCATGTTTTCATGTAGTTTCCTATATTCTGCCTTCTGGTCCAAGTATAAGCTTTTCCCACTGTATCAAACAACTTCCTACACACTGTTATGAACTGAGGCAGCTGGGGAACATTGTCTCTCAACTGTGTTATAGAGTGTAGTACTACATTTCAGTGAAGTGTAAGGCTTTCCAAAGCTGCCGAACGTGTTTCTTTCTCTATCTCAATGGTATTCTGCGTTGTAAAACACACATTTACCACTCCAGTCTCCTTTAAGTAAAGAATATAGGATTCCTACAGTGTTTCAAGTCATCTTAACTCGAATTAAGGATTTCCCGGATCTTAGCTACCTTTTCTACACTAAGAACTGATTTGGAGAATCTCTTTCATCGGTTCTAAACAAGTTCTCATCTGTTTCCTGTCATTTTCTCTGAATTATCCATGTTTTCATGTAGTTTCCTATATTCTGCCTTCTGGTCCAAGTATTAGCTTTGCCCACTTTATCAAACAACTTCCTACACACTGTTATGAACTGAGGCAGCTCGGGAACATTGTCTCTCAACTGTGTTATAGAGTGTAGTACTATATTTCAGTGAAGTGTAAGGCTTTCCAAAGCTGCCGAACGTGTTTCTTTCTCTATTTCAATGGTATTCTGCCTTGTATAACACACATTTACCACTCTAGTCTCCTTTAACTAAAGAATATAGGATTCATACAGTGATTCATGTGATCCTAACTCGAATTAAGGATTTCCCGGATCTTAGCTACCTTTACTACACTAAGAACTGACTGGAGAATCTCTTTGAGCTGTTCTAAACAAGTTCTCAGCTGTTTACAGTCATTTTCTCTGAATTATTCATGTTTTCATGTAGTTTCCTATATTCTGCCTTCTGGACCAAGTATAAGCTTTGCCCACTTTATCAAACAACTTCCTACACACTGTTATGAACTTAGGCAGTTCGGGAACATTGTCTCTCAACTGTGTTATAGAGTGTAGTACTACATTTCAGTGAAGTGTAAGGCTTTCCAAAGCTGCCAAACGTGTTTAATTCTCTATTTCAATGGTATTCTACCTTGTATAACACACATTTAGCACTCTAGTCTCCTTTAAGTAAAGAATATAGGATTCATACAGTGTTTCATGTCATCTTAACTCGAAATAAGGATTTCCCGGATCTTAGCTACATTTACTACAATAAGAACTGAATGGAGAATCTCTTTGATCTGTTCTAAACAAGTTCTCATCTGTTTCCAGTCATTTTCTCTGAATTATCCATGTTTTCATGTAGTTTCCTTTATTCTGTCTTCTGGTCCAAGTATAAGCTTTGCCCACTTTATCAAACAACTTCCTACACACTGTTATGAACTGAGGCAGCTCGGGAACATTGTCTCTCAACTGTGTTATAGAGTGTAGTACTACATTTCAGTGAAGTGTAAGGCTTTCCAAAGCTGCCGAACGTGTTTCTTTCTCTATTTCAATGGTATTCTGCCTTGTATAACACACATTTACCACTCTAGTCACCTTTAAGTAAAGAATATAGGATTCATACAGTGTTTCATGTGATCTTAACTCGAATGAAGGATTTCCTGGATGTTAGCTACCTTTACTACGCTAAGAACTGACTGGAGAATCTCTTTGAGCTGTTCTAAACAAGTTCTCATCTGTTTACAGTCATTTTCTCTGAATTATCCATGTTTTCATGTAGTTTCCTATATTCTGCCTTCTGGTCCAAGTATAAGCTTTTCCCACTGTATCAAACAACTTCCTACACACTGCTATGAACTGAGGCAGCTCGAGAACATTGTCTCTCAACTGTGTTACAGAGTTTAGTACTATATTTCAGTGAAGTGTAAGGCTTTCCAAAGCTGCCGAAAGTGTTTCTTTCTCTATTTCAATGGTATTCTGCCTTGTAAAACACACATTTACCACTCCAGTCTCCTTTAAGTAAAGAATATAGGATTCCTACAGTGTTTCAAGTCATCTTAACAGAAATTAAGGATTTCCCGGATCTTAGCTACCTTTTCTACACTAAGAACTGATTTGGAGAATCTCTTTCAGCTGTTCTAAACAAGTTCTCATCTGTTTCCAGTCATTTTCTCTGAATTATCCATGTTTTCATGTAGTTTCCTATATTCTGCCTTCTGGTCCAAGTATAAGCTTTTCCCACTTTATCAAACAACTTCCTACACACTGTTATGAACTGAGGCAGCTCGGGAACACTGTCTCTCAACTGTGTTATAGAGTGTAGTACTACATTTCAGTGAAGTTTAAGGCTTTCCAAAGCTGCCGAACGTGTTTCTTTCTCTATCTCAATGGTATTCTGCGTTGTAAAACACACATTTACCACTCCAGTCTCCTTTAAGTAAAGAATATAGGATTCCTACAGTGTTTCAAGTCATCTTAACTCGAATTAAGGATTTCCCGGATCTTAGCTACCTTTTCTACACTAAGAACTGATTTGGAGAATCTCTTTCATCGGTTCTAAACAAGTTCTCATCTGTTTCCTGTCATTTTCTCTGAATTATCCATGTTTTCATGTAGTTTCCTATATTCTGCCTTCTGGTCCAAGTATTAGCTTTGCCCACTTTATCAAACAACTTCCTACACACTGTTATGAACTGAGGCAGCTCGGGAACATTGTCTCTCAACTGTGTTATAGAGTGTAGTACTACATTTCAGTGAAGTGTAAGGCTTTCCTAAGCTGCCGAACGTGTTTCTTTCTCTATTTCAATGGTATTCCGCCTTGTATAACACACATTTACCACTCTAATCTCCTTTAAGTAAAGAATATAGGATTCATACAGTGTTTCTTGTGATCCTAACTCGAATTAAGGATTTCCCGGATCTTAGCTACCTTTACTACACTAAGAACTGACTGGAGAATCTCTTTGAGCTGTTCTAAACAAGTTCTCATCTTTTTCCAGTCATTTTCTCTGAATTATCCATGTTTTCATGTAGTTTCCTATATTCTGCCTTCTGGACCAAGTATAAGCTTTGCCCACTTTACCAAACAACTTCCTACACACTGTTATGAACTGAGGCAGCTCGGGAATATTGTCTCTCAACTGTGTTACAGAATGTAGTACTACATTTCAGTGAAGTGTAAGGCTTTCCAAAGCTGCCGAACGTGTTTCTTTCTCTATTTCAATGGTATTCTGCCTTGTAAAACACACATTTACAACTCAAGTCTCCTTGAAGTAAAGAATATAGGATTCCTACAGTGTTTCATGTGATCTTGTATAACACACATTTACCACTCTAGTCACCTTTAAGTAAAGAATATAGGATTCATACAGTGTTTCATGTGATCTTAACTCGAATTAAGGATTTCCTGGATGTTAGCTACCTTTACTACCCTAAGAACTGACTGGAGAATCTCTTTGAGCTGTTCTAAACAAGTTCTCATCTCTTTACAGTCATTTTCTCTGAATTATCCATGTTTTCATGTAGTTTCCTATATTCTGCCTTCTGGTCCAAGTATAAGCTTTGCCCACTTTATCAAACAACTTCCTACACACTCCTATGAACTGAGGCAGCTCGGGAACATTGTCTCTCAACTGTGTTACAGAGTTTAGTACTATATTTCAGTGAAGTGTAAGGCTTTCCAAAGCTGCTGAAAGTGTTTCTTTCTCTATTTCAATGGTATTCTGCCTTGTAAAACACACATTTACCACTCCAGTCTCCTTGAAGTAAAGAATATAGGATTCCTACAGTGTTTCAAGTCATCTTAACTGAAATTAAGGATTTCCCGGATCTTAGCTACCTTTTCTACAGTAAGAACTGATTTGGAGAATCTCTTTCAGTTGTTCTAAACAAGTTCTCATCTGTTTCCAGTCATTTTCTCTGAATTATCCATGTTTTCATGTAGTTTCCTATATTCTGCCTTCTGGTCCAAGTATAAGCTTTTCCCACTTTATCAAACAACTTCCTACACACTGTTATGAACTGAGGCAGCTCGGGAACATTGTCTCTCAACTGTTTTATAGAGTGTAGTACTACATTTCAGTGAAGTGTAAGGCTTTCCAAAGCTGCCGAACGTGTTTCTTTCTCTATCTCAATGGTATTCTGCGTTGTAAAACACACATTTACCACTCCAGTCTCCTTTAAGTAAAGAATATAGGTTTCCTACAGTGTTTCAAGTCATCTTAACTCGAATTAAGGATTTCCCCGATCTTAGCTACCTTTTCTACACTAAGAACTGATTTGGAGAATCTCTTTCATCGGTTCTAAACAAGTTCTCATCTGTTTCCTGTCATTTTCTCTGAATTATCCATGTTTTCATGTAGTTTCCTATATTCTGCCTTCTGGTCCAAGTATTAGCTTTGCCCACTTTATCAAACAACTTCCTAAACACTGTTATGAACTGAGGCAGCTCGGGAACATTGTCTCTCAACTGTGTTATAGAGTGTAGTACTACATTTCAGTGAAGTGTAAGGCTTTCCAAAGCTGCCGAACGTGTTTCTTTCTCTATTTCAATGGTATTCTGCCTTGTATAACACACATTTACCACTCTAGTCTCCTTTAAGTAAAGAATATAGGATTCATACAGTGTTTCATGTGATCCTAACTCGAATTAAGGATTTCCCGGATCTTAGCTACCTTTACTACACTAAGAACTGACTGGAGAATCTCTTTTAGCTGTTCTAAACAATTTCTCATCTCTTTCCAGTCATTTTCTCTGAATTATCCATGTTTTCATGTAGTTTCCTATATTCCGCCTTCTGGACCAAGTATAAGCTTTGCCCACTTTATCAAACAACTTCCTACACACTGTTATGAACTGAGGCAGCTCGGGAACATTGTCTCTCAACTGTGTTATAGAGTGTAGTACTACATTTCAGTGAAGTGTAAGGCTTTCCAAAGCTGCCAAACGTGTTTAATTCTCTATTTCAATGGTATTCTACCTTGTATAACACACATTTAGCACTCTAGTCTCCTTTAAGTAAAGAATATAGGATTCATACAGTGTTTCATGTCATCTTAACTCGAAATAAGGATTTCCCGGATCTTAGCTACATTTACTACAATAAGAACTGACTGGAGAATCTCTTTGAGCTGTTCTAAACAAGTTCTCATCTGTTTACAGTCATTTTCTCTGAATTATCCATGTTTTCATGTAGTTTCCTATATTCTGCCTTCTGGTCCAAGTATAAGCTTTGCCCACTTTATCAAACAACTTCCTACACACTGCTATGAACTGAGGCAGCTCGCGAACATTGTCTCTCAACTGTGTTACAGAGTTTAGTACTATATTTCAGTGAAGTGTAAGGCTTTCCAAAGCTGCCGAAAGTGTTTCTTTCTCTATTTCAATGGTATTCTGCCTTGTAAAACACACATTTACCACTCCAGTCTCCTTGAAGTAAAGAATATAGGATTCCTACAGTGTTTCAAGTCATCTTAACTGAAATTAAGGATTTCCCGGATCTTAGCTACCTTTTCTACACTAAGAACTGATTTGGAGAATCTCTTTCAGCTGTTCTAAACAAGTTCTCATCTGTTTCCAGTCATTTTCTCTGAATTATCCATGTTTTCATGTAGTTTCCTATATTCTGCCTTCTGGTCCAAGTATAAGCTTTTCCCACTTTATCAAACAACTTCCTACACACTGTTATGAACTGAGGCAGCTCGGGAACATTGTCTCTCAACTGTCTTATAGAGTGTAGTACTACATTTCAGTGAAGTGTAAGGCTTTCCAAAGCTGCCGAACGTGTTTCTTTCTCTATCTCAATGGTATTCTGCGTTGTAAAACACACATTTACCACTCCAGTCTCCTTTAAGTAAAGAATATAGGATTCCTACAGTGTTTCAAGTCATCTTAACTCGAATTAAGGATTTCCCGGATCTTAGCTACCTTTTCTACACTAAGAACTGATTTGGAGAATCTCTTTCATCGGTTCTAAACAAGTTCTCATCTGTTTCCTGTCATTTTCTCTGAATTATCCATGTTTTCATGTAGTTTCCTATATTCTGCCTTCTGGTCCAAGTATTAGCTTTGCCCACTTTATCAAACAACTTCCTACACACTGTTATGAACTGCGGCAGCTCGGGAACATTGTCTCTCAACTGTCTTATAGAGTGTAGTACTACATTTCAGTGAAGTTTAAGGCTTTCCAAAGCTGCTGAACGTGTTTCTTTCTCTATTTCAATGGTATTCTGCCTTGTATAACACACATTTACCACTCTAGTCTCCTTTAAGTAAAGAATATAGGATTCATACAGTGTTTCATGTGATCCTAACTCGAATTAAGGATTTCCCGGATCTTAGCTACCTTTACTACGCTAAGAACTGACTGGAGAATCTCTTTGAGCTGTTCTAAACAAGTTCTCATCTGTTTCCAGTCATTTTCTCTGAATTATCCATGTTTTCATGTAGTTTCCTATATTCTGCCTTCTGGACCAAGTATAAGCTTTGCCCACTTTATCAAACAACTTCCTACACACTGTTATGAACTGAGGCAGCTCGGGAACATTGTCTCTCAACTGTGTTATAGAGTGTAGTACTACATTTCAGTGAAGTGTAAGGCTTTCCAAAGCTGCCAAACGTGTTTAATTCTCTATTTCAATGGTATTCTGCCTTGTAAAACACACATTTACCACTCCAGTCTTCTTGAAGTAAAGAATATAGGATTCCTACAGTGTTTCAAGTCATCTTAACTGAAATTAAGGATTTCCCGGATCTTAGCTACCTTTTCTACACTAAGAACTGATTTGGAGAATCTCTTTCAGTTGTTCTAAACAAGTTCTCATCTGTTTCCAGTCATTTTCTCTGAATTATCCATGTTTTCATGTAGTTTCCTATATTCTGCCTTCTGGTCCAAGTATAAGCTTTTCCCACTTTATCAAACAACTTCCTACACACTGTTATGAACTGAGGCAGCTCGGGAACATTGTCTCTCAACTGTGTTATAGAGTGTAGTACTACATTTCAGTGAAGTGTAAGGCTTTCCAAAGCTGCCGAACGTGTTTCTTTCTCTATCTCAATGGTATTCTGCGTTGTAAAACACACATTTACCACTCCAGTCTCCTTTAAGTAAAGAATATAGGATTCCTACAGTGTTTCAAGTCATCTTAACTCGAATTAAGGATTTCCCGGATCTTAGCTACCTTTTCTACACTAAGAACTGATTTGGAGAATCTCTTTCATCGGTTCTAAACAAGTTCTCATCTGTTTCCTGTCATTTTCTCTGAATTATCCATGTTTTCATGTAGTTTCCTATATTCTGCCTTCAGGTCCAAGTATTAGCTTTGCCCACTTTATCAAACAACTTCCTACACACTGTTATGAACTGAGGCAGCTCGGGAACATTGTCTCTCAACTGTGTTATAGAGTGTAGTACTACATTTCAGTGAAGTGTAAGGCTTTCCAAAGCTGCCGAACGTGTTTCTTTCTCTATTTCAATGGTATTCTGCCTTGTATAACACACATTTACCACTCTAGTCTCCTTTAAGTAAAGAATATAGGATTCATAGAGTGTTTCAAGTCATCTTAACTTGTATTAAGGATTTCCCGGATCTTAGCTACCTTTTCTACACTAAGATTTGGAGAATCTCTTTGAGCTGTTCTAAACAAGTTCTCATCTGTTTCCAGTCATTTTCTCTGAATTATCCATGTTTTCATGTAGTTTCCTATATTCTGCCTTCTGGTCCAAGTATAAGCTTTGCCCACTTTATCAAACAACTTCCTACACACTGTTATGAACTGAGGTAGCTCATGTACATTGTCCCTCAACTGTGTTATAGAGTGTAGTACTATATTTTAGTGAAGTGTAAGGCTTTCCAAAGCTGCCGAAAGTGTTTCTTTCTCTATTTCAATGGTATTCTGCCTTGTATAACACACATTTACCACTCTAGTCTCCTTTAAGTAAAGAATATAGGATTCATACAGTGATTCATGTGATCCTAACTCGAATTAAGGATTTCCCGGATCTTAGCTACCTTTACTACACTAAGAACTGACTGGAGAATCTCTTTGAGCTGTTCTAAACAAGTTCTCATCTGTTTCCAGTCATTTTCTCTGAATTATCCATGTTTTCATGTAGTTTCCTATATTCTGCCTTCTGGTCCAAGTATAAGCTTTTCCCACTTTATCAAACAACTTCCTACACACTGTTATGAACTGAGGCAGCTCGGGAACATTGTCTCTCAACTGTGTTATAGAGTGTAGTACTACATTTCAGTGAAGTGTAAGGCTTTCCAAAGCTGCCGAACGTGTTTCTTTCTCTATCTCAATGGTATTCTGCGTTGTAAAACACACATTTACCACTCCAGTCTCCTTTAAGTAAAGAATATAGGATTCCTACAGTGTTTCAAGTCATCTTAACTCGAATTAAGGATTTCCCGGATCTTAGCTACCTTTTCTACACTAAGAACTGATTTGGAGAATCTCTTTCATCGGTTCTAAACAAGTTCTCATCTGTTTCCTGTCATTTTCTCTGAATTATCCATGTTTTCATGTAGTTTCCTATATTCTGCCTTCTGGTCCAAGTATTAGCTTTGCCCACTTTATCAAACAACTTCCTACACACTGTTATGAACTGCGGCAGCTCGGGAACATTGTCTCTCAACTGTCTTATAGAGTGTAGTACTACATTTCAGTGAAGTTTAAGGCTTTCCAAAGCTGCCGAACGTGTTTCTTTCTCTATTTCAATGGTATTCTGCCTTGTATAACACACATTTACCACTCTAGTCTCCTTTAAGTAAAGAATATAGGATTCATACAGTGTTTCATGTGATCCTAACTCGAATTAAGGATTTCCCGGATCTTAGCTACCTTTACTACGCTAAGAACTGACTGGAGAATCTCTTTGAGCTGTTCTAAACAAGTTCTCATCTGTTTCCAGTCATTTTCTCTGAATTATCCATGTTTTCATGTAGTTTCCTATATTCTGCCTTCTGGACCAAGTATAAGCTTTGCCCACTTTATCAAACAACTTCCTACACACTGTTATGAACTGAGGCAGCTCGGGAACATTGTCTCTCAACTGTGTTATAGAGTGTAGTACTACATTTCAGTGAAGTGTAAGGCTTTCCAAAGCTGCCAAACGTGTTTAATTCTCTATTTCAATGGTATTCTGCCTTGTAAAACACACATTTACCACTCCAGTCTCCTTGAAGTAAAGAATATAGGATTCCTACAGTGTTTCAAGTCATCTTAACTGAAATTAAGGATTTCCCGGATCTTAGCTACCTTTTCTACACTAAGAACTGATTTGGAGAATCTCTTTCAGTTGTTCTAAACAAGTTCTCATCTGTTTCCAGTCATTTTCTCTGAATTATCCATGTTTTCATGTAGTTTCCTATATTCTGCCTTCTGGTCCAAGTATAAGCTTTTCCCACTTTATCAAACAACTTCCTACACACTGTTATGAACTGAGGCAGCTCGGGAACATTGTCTCTCAACTGTGTTATAGAGTGTAGTACTACATTTCAGTGAAGTGTAAGGCTTTCCAAAGCTGCCGAACGTGTTTCTTTCTCTATCTCAATGGTATTCTGCGTTGTAAAACACACATTTACCACTCCAGTCTCCTTTAAGTAAAGAATATAGGATTCCTACAGTGTTTCAAGTCATCTTAACTCGAATTAAGGATTTCCCGGATCTTAGCTACCTTTTCTACACTAAGAACTGATTTGGAGAATCTCTTTCATCGGTTCTAAACAAGTTCTCATCTGTTTCCTGTCATTTTCTCTGAATTATCCATGTTTTCATGTAGTTTCCTATATTCTTCCTTCTGGTCCAAGTATTAGCTTTGCCCACTTTATCAAACAACTTCCTACACACTGTTATGAACTGAGGCAGCTCGGGAACATTGTCTCTCAACTGTGTTATAGAGTGTAGTACTACATTTCAGTGAAGTGTAAGGCTTTCGAAAGCTGCCGAACGTGTTTCTTTCTCTATTTCAATGGTATTCTGCCTTGTATAACACACATTTACCACTCTAGTCTCCTTTAAGTAAAGAATATAGGATTCCTACAGTGTTTCAAGTCATCTTAACTTGTATTAAGGATTTCCCGGATCTTAGCTACCTTTTCTACACTAAGATTTGGAGAATCTCTTTGAGCTGTTCTAAACAAGTTCTCATCTGTTTCCAGTCATTTTCTCTGAATTATCCATGTTTTCATGTAGTTTCCTATATTCTGCCTTCTGGTCCAAGTATAAGCTTTGCCCACTTTATCAAACAACTTCCTACACACTGTTATGAACTGAGGTAGCTCATGTACATTGTCCCTCAACTGTGTTATAGAGTGTAGTACTATATTTTAGTGAAGTGTAAGGCTTTCCAAAGCTGCCGAAAGTGTTTCTTTCTCTATTTCAATGGTATTCTGCCTTGTATAACACACATTTACCACTCTAGTCTCCTTTAAGTAAAGAATATAGGATTCATACAGTGATTCATGTGATCCTAACTCGAATTAAGGATTTCCCGGATCTTAGATACCTTTACTACACTAAGAACTGACTGGAGAATCTCTTTGAGCTGTTCTAAACAATTTCTCATCTCTTTCCAGTCATTTTCTCTGAATTATCCATGTTTTCATGTAGTTTCCTATATTCTGCCTTCTGGACCAAGTATAAGCTTTGCCCACTTTATCAAACAACTTCCTACACACTGTTATGAACTGAGGCAGCTCGGGAACATTGTCTCTCAACTGTGTTATAGAGTGTAGTACTACATTTCAGTGAAGTGTAAGGCTTTCCAAAGCTGCCAAACGTGTTTAATTCTCTATTTCAATGGTAATCTACCTTGTATAACACACATTTAGCACTCTAGTCTCCTTTAAGTAAAGAATATAGGATTCATACAGTGTTTCATGTCATCTTAACTCGAAATAAGGATTTCCCGGATCTTAGCTACATTTACTACAATAAGAACTGAATGGAGAATCTCTTTGAGCTGTTCTAAACAAGTTCTCATCTGTTTACAGTCATTTTCTCTGAATTATCCATGTTTTCATGTAGTTTCCTATATTCTGCCTTCTGGTCCAAGTATAAGCTTTGCCCACTTTATCAAACAACTTCCTACACACTGTTATGAACTGAGGCAGCTCGGGAACATTGTCTCTCAACTGTGTTATAGAGTGTAGTACTACATTTCAGTGAAGTGTAAGGCTTTCCAAAGCTGCCGAACGTGTTTCTTTCTCTATCTCAATGGTATTCTGCGTTGTAAAACACACATTTACCACTCCAGTCTCCTTTAAGTAAAGAATATAGGATTCCTACAGTGTTTCAAGTCATCTTAACTCGAATTAAGGATTTCCCGGATCTTAGCTACCTTTTCTAAACTAAGAACTGATTTAGAGAATCTCTTTCATCGGTTCTAAACAAGTTCTCATCTGTTTCCTGTCATTTTCTCTGAATTATCCATGTTTTCATGTAGTTTCCTATATTCTGCCTTCTGGTCCTAGTATAAGCTTTGCCCACTTTATCAAACAACTTCCTACACACTGTTATGAACTGAGGCAGCTCGGGAACATTGTCTCTCAACTGTGTTATAGAGTGTAGTACTACATTTCAGTGAAGTGTAAGGCTTTCCAAAGCTGCCAAACGTGTTTAATTCTCTATTTCAATGGTATTCTACCTTGTATAAGACACATTTAGCACTCTAGTCTCCTTTAAGTAAAGAATATAGGATTCATACAGTTTTTCATGTGATCTTAACTTGAATTAAGGATTTCCCGGATCTTAGCTATATTTACTACAATAAGAACTGAATGGAGAATCTCTTTGAGCTGTTCTAAACAAGTTCTCATCTGTTTACGGTCATTTTGTCTGAATTATCCATGTTTTCATGTAGTTTCCTATATTCTGCCTTCTGGTCCAAGTATAAGCTTTGCCCACTTTATCAAACAACTTCCTACACACTGTTATGAACTGAGGCAGCTCGGGAACATTGTCTCTCAACTGTGTTATAGAGTGTAGTACTACTTTTCAGTGAAGTGTAAGGCTTTCCAAAGCTGCCGAACGTGTTTCTTTCTCTATTTCAATGGCATTCTGCCTTGTATAACACACATTTAGCACTCTAGTCTCCTTTAAGTAAAGAATATAGGATTCATACAGTGTTTCATGTGATCTTAACTCGAATTAAGGATTTCCCGGATCTTAGCTACATTTACTACAATAAGAACTGACTGGAGAATCTCTTTGAGCTGTGCTAAACAAGTTCTAATCTGTTTACAGTCATTTTCCCTGAATTATCCATGTTTTCATGTAGTTTCCTCTATTCTGCCTTCTGGTCCAAGTATAAGCTTTGCCCACTTTATCAAACAACTTCCTACACACTGTTATGAACGGAGGCAGCTCGGGAACATTGTCTCTCAACTGTGTTATAGAGTGTAGTACTACATTTCAGTGAAGTGTAAGGCTTTCCAAAGCTGCCGAAAGTGTTTCTTTCTCTATTTCAATGGTATTCTGCCTTGTATAACACACATTTACCACTCTAGTCTCCTTTAAGTAAAGAATATAGGATTCATACAGTGTTTCATGTGATCTTAACTCGAATTAAGGATTTCCGGGATCTTAGCTACCTTTACTACGCTAAGAACTGACTGGAGAATCTCTTTGAGCTGTTCTAAACCAGTTCTCATCTGTTTACAGTCATTTTCTCTGAATTATCCTTGTTTTCATGTAGTTTCCTATATTCTGCCTTCTGGTCCAAGTATAAGCTTTTCCCACTTTATCAAACAACTTCCTACACACTGTTATGAACTGAGGCAGCTCGGGAACATTGTCTCTCAACTGTGTTATAGAGTGTAGTACTACATTTCAGTGAAGTGTAAGGCTTTCCAAAGCTGCCGAACGTGTTTCTTTCTCTATCTCAATGGTATTCTGCGTTGTAAAACACACATTTACCACTCCAGTCTCCTTTAAGTAAAGAATATAGGATTCCTACAGTGTTTCAAGTCATCTTAACTCGAATTAAGGATTTCCCGGATCTTAGCTACCTTTTCTACACTAAGAACTGATTTAGAGAATCTCTTTCATCGGTTCTAAACAAGTTCTCATCTGTTTCCTGTCATTTTCTCTGAATTATCCATGTTTTCATGTAGTTTCCTATATTCTGCCTTCTGGTCCAAGTATAAGGTTTGCCCACTTTATCAAACAACTTCCTACACACTGTTATGAACTGAGGCAGCTCGGGAACATTGTCTCTCAACTGTGTTATAGAGTGTAGTACTACATTTCAGTGAAGTGTAAGGCTTTCCAAAGCTGCCGAACGTGTTTCTTTCTCTATTTCAATGGTATTCTGCCTTGTATAACACACATTTACCACTCTAGTCTCCTTTAAGTAAAGAATATAGGATTCATACAGTGTTTCATGTGATCTTAACTCGAATTAAGGATTTCCGGGATCTTAGCTACCTTTACTACGCTAAGAACTGACTGGAGAATCTCTTTGAGCTGTTCTAAACCAGTTCTCATCTGTTTACAGTCATTTTCTCTGAATTATCCTTGTTTTCATTTAGTTTCCTATATTCTGCCTTCTGGTCCAAGTATAAGCTTTGCCCACTTTATCAAACAACTTCCTACACACTGTTATGAACTGAGGCAGCTCGGGAACATTGTCTCTCAACTGTGTTACAGAGTTTAGTACTATATTTCAGTGAAGTGTAAGGCTTTCCAAAGCTGCCGAAAGTGTTTCTTTCTCTATTTCAATGGTATTCTGCCTTGTAAAACACACATTTACCACTCCAGTCTCCTTTAAGTAAAGAATATAGAATTCCTACAGTGTTTCAAGTCATCTTAACTCGAATTAAGGATTTCCCGGATCTTAGCTACCTTTTCTACACTAAGAACTGATTTGGAGAATCTCTTTCAGCTGTTCTAAACAAGTTCTCATCTGTTTCCTGTCATTTTCTCTGAATTATCCATGTTTTCATGTAGTTTCCTATATTCTGCCTTCTGGTCCAAGTATAAGCTTTTCCCACTTTATCAAACAACTTCCTACACACTGTTATGAACTGAGGCAGCTCGGGAACATTGTCTCTCAACTGTGTTATAGAGTGTAGTACTACATTTCAGTGAAGTGTAAGGCTTTCCAAAGCTGCCGAACGTGTTTCTTTCTCTATCTCAATGGTATTCTGCGTTGTAAAACACACATTTACCGCTCCAGTCTCCTTTAAGTAAAGAATATAGGATTCCTACAGTGTTTCAAGTCATCTTAACTCGAATTAAGGATTTCCCGGATCTTAGCTACCTTTTCTACACTAAGAACTGATTTGGAGAATCTCTTTCATCGGTTCTAAACAAGTTCTCATCTGTTTCCTGTCATTTTCTCTGAATTATCCATGTTTTCATGTAGTTTCCTATATTCTGCCTTCTGGTCCAAGTATTAGCTTTGCCCACTTTATCAAACAACTTCCTACACACTGTTATGAACTGCGGCAGCTCAGGAACATTGTCTCTCAACTGTCTTATAGAGTGTAGTACTACATTTCAGTGAAGTTTAAGGCTTTCCAAAGCTGCCGAACGTGTTTCTTTCTCTATTTCAATGGTATTCTGCCTTGTATAACACACATTTACCACTCTAGTCTCCTTTAAGTAAAGAATATAGGATTCATACAGTGTTTCAAGTCATCTTAACTTGTATTAAGGATTTCCCGGATCTTAGCTACCTTTTCTACACTAAGATTTGGAGAATCTCTTTGAGCTGTTCTAAACAAGTTCTCATCTGTTTCCAGTCATTTTCTCTGAATTATCCATGTTTTCATGTAGTTTCCTATATTTTGCCTTCTGGACCAAGTATAAGCTTTGCCCACTTTATCAAACAACTTCCTACACACTGTTATGAACTGAGGCAGCTCGGGAACATTGTCTCTCAACTGTGTTATAGAGTGTAGTACTACATTTCAGTGAAGTGTAAGGCTTTCCAAAGCTGCCAAACGTGTTTAATTCTCTATTTCAATGGTATTCTGCCTTGTAAAACACACATTTACCACTCCAGTCTCCTTGAAGTAAAGAATATAGGATTCCTACTGTGTTTCAAGTCATCTTAACTGAAATTAAGGATTTCCCGGATCTTAGCTACCTTTTCTACACTAAGAACTGATTTGGAGAATCTCTTTCAGTTGTTCTAAACAAGTTCTCATCTGTTTCCAGTCATTTTCTCTGAATTATCCATGTTTTCATGTAGTTTCCTATATTCTGCCTTCTGGTCCAAGTATAAGCTTTTCCCACTTTATCAAACAACTTCCTACACACTGTTATGAACTGAGGCAGCTCGGGAACATTGTCTCTCAACTGTGTTATAGAGTGTAGTACTACATTTCAGTGAAGTGTAAGGCTTTCCAAAGCTGCCGAACGTGTTTCTTTCTCTATCTCAATGGTATTCTGCGTTGTAAAACACACATTTACCACTCCAGTCTCCTTTAAGTAAAGAATATAGGATTCCTACAGTGTTTCAAGTCATCTTAACTCGAATTAAGGATTTCCCGGATCTTAGCTACCTTTTCTACACTAAGAACTGATTTGGAGAATCTCTTTCATCGGTTCTAAACAAGTTCTCATCTGTTTCCTGTCATTTTCTCTGAATTATCCATGTTTTCATGTAGTTTCCTATATTCTGCCTTCTGGTCCAAGTATTAGCTTTGCCCACTTTATCAAACAACTTCCTACACACTGTTATGAACTGAGGCAGCTCGGGAACATTGTCTCTCAACTGTGTTATAGAGTGTAGTACTACATTTCAGTGAAGTGTAAGGCTTTCCAAAGCTGCCGAACGTGTTTCTTTCTCTATTTCAATGGTATTCTGCCTTGTATAACACACATTTACCACTCTAGTCTCCTTTAAGTAAAGAATATAGGATTCATAGAGTGTTTCAAGTCATCTTAACTTGTATTAAGGATTTCCCGGATCTTAGCTACCTTTTCTACACTAAGATTTGGAGAATCTCTTTGAGCTGTTCTAAACAAGTTCTCATCTGTTTCCAGTCATTTTCTCTGAATTATCCATGTTTTCATGTAGTTTCCTATATTTTGCCTTCTGGACCAAGTATAAGCTTTGCCCACTTTATCAAACAACTTCCTACACACTGTTATGAACTGAGGCAGCTCGGGAACATTGTCTCTCAACTGTGTTATAGAGTGTAGTACTACATTTCAGTGAAGTGTAAGGCTTTCCAAAGCTGCCAAACGTGTTTAATTCTCTATTTCAATGGTATTCTGCCTTGTAAAACACACATTTACCACTCCAGTCTCCTTGAAGTAAAGAATATAGGATTCCTACTGTGTTTCAAGTCATCTTAACTGAAATTAAGGATTTCCCGGATCTTAGCTACCTTTTCTACACTAAGAACTGATTTGGAGAATCTCTTTCAGTTGTTCTAAACAAGTTCTCATCTGTTTCCAGTCATTTTCTCTGAATTATCCATGTTTTCATGTAGTTTCCTATATTCTGCCTTCTGGTCCAAGTATAAGCTTTTCCCACTTTATCAAACAACTTCCTACACACTGTTATGAACTGAGGCAGCTCGGGAACATTGTCTCTCAACTGTGTTATAGAGTGTAGTACTACATTTCAGTGAAGTGTAAGGCTTTCCAAAGCTGCCGAACGTGTTTCTTTCTCTATCTCAATGGTATTCTGCGTTGTAAAACACACATTTACCACTCCAGTCTCCTTTAAGTAAAGAATATAGGATTCCTACAGTGTTTCAAGTCATCTTAACTCGAATTAAGGATTTCTCGGATCTTAGCTACTTTTTCTACACTAAGAACTGATTTGGAGAATCTCTTTCATCGGTTCTAAACAAGTTCTCATCTGTTTCCTGTCATTTTCTCTGAATTATCCATGTTTTCATGTAGTTTCCTATATTCTGCCTTCTGGTCCAAGTATTAGCTTTGCCCACTTTATCAAACAACTTCCTACACACTGTTATGAACTGAGGCAGCTCGGGAACATTGTCTCTCAACTGTGTTATAGAGTGTAGTACTACATTTCAGTGAAGTGTAAGGCTTTCCAAAGCTGCCGAACGTGTTTCTTTCTCTATTTCAATGGTATTCTGCCTTGTATAACACACATTTACCACTCTAGTCTCCTTTAAGTAAAGAATATAGGATTCATAGAGTGTTTCAAGTCATCTTAACTTGTATTAAGGATTTCCCGGATCTTAGCTACCTTTTCTACACTAAGATTTGGAGAATCTCTTTGAGCTGTTCTAAACAAGTTCTCATCTGTTTCCAGTCATTTTCTCTGAATTATCCATGTTTTCATGTAGTTTCCTATATTATGCCTTCTGGTCCAAGTATAAGCTTTGCCCACTTTATCAAACAACTTCCTACACACTGTTATGAACTGAGGTAGCTCATGTACATTGTCCCTCAACTGTGTTATAGAGTGTAGTACTATATTTTAGTGAAGTGTAAGGCTTTCCAAAGCTGCCGAAAGTGTTTCTTTCTCTATTTCAATGGTATTCTGCCTTGTATAACACACATTTACCACTCTAGTCTCCTTTAAGTAAAGAATATAGGATTCATACAGTGATTCATGTGATGCTAACTCGAATTAAGGATTTCCCGGATCTTAGCTACCTTTACTACACTAAGAACTGACTGGAGAATCTCTTTGAGCTGTTCTAAACAAGTTCTCATCTGTTTCCAGTCATTTTCTCTGAATTATCCATGTTTTCATGTAGTTTCCTATATTCTGCCTTCTGGTCCAAGTATAAGCTTTTCCCACTTTATCAAACAACTTCCTACACACTGTTATGAACTGAGGCAGCTCGGGAACATTGTCTCTCAACTGTGTTATAGAGTGTAGTACTACATTTCAGTGAAGTGTAAGGCTTTCCAAAGCTGCCGAACGTGTTTCTTTCTCTATCTCAATGGTATTCTGCGTTGTAAAACACACATTTACCACTCCAGTCTCCTTTAAGTAAAGAATATAGGATTCCTACAGTGTTTCAAGTCATCTTAACTCGAATTAAGGATTTCCCGGATCTTAGCTACCTTTTCTACACTAAGAACTGATTTGGAGAATCTCTTTCATCGGTTCTAAACAAGTTCTCATCTGTTTCCTGTCATTTTCTCTGAATTATCCATGTTTTCATGTAGTTTCCTATATTCTGCCTTCTGGTCCAAGTATTAGCTTTGCCCACTTTATCAAACAACTTCCTACACACTGTTATGAACTGCGGCAGCTCGGGAACATTGTCTCTCAACTGTCTTATAGAGTGTAGTACTACATTTCAGTGAAGTTTAAGGCTTTCCAAAGCTGCCGAACGTGTTTCTTTCTCTATTTCAATGGTATTCTGCCTTGTATAACACACATTTACCACTCTAGTCTCCTTTAAGTAAAGAATATAGGATTCATACAGTGTTTCATGTGATCCTAACTCGAATTAAGGATTTCCCGGATCTTAGCTACCTTTACTACGCTAAGAACTGACTGGAGAATCTCTTTGAGCTGTTCTAAACAAGTTCTCATCTGTTTCCAGTCATTTTCTCTGAATTATCCATGTTTTCATGTAGTTTCCTATATTCTGCCTTCTGGACCAAGTATAAGCTTTGCCCACTTTATCAAACAACTTCCTACACACTGTTATGAACTGAGGCAGCTCGGGAACATTGTCTCTCAACTGTGTTATAGAGTGTAGTACTACATTTCAGTGAAGTGTAAGGCTTTCCAAAGCTGCCAAACGTGTTTAATTCTATATTTCAATGGTATTCTGCCTTGTAAAACACACATTTACCACTCCAGTCTCCTTGAAGTAAAGAATATAGGATTCCTACAGTGTTTCAAGTCATCTTAACTGAAATTAAGGATTTCCCGGATCTTAGCTACCTTTTCTACACTAAGAACTGATTTGGAGAATCTCTTTCAGTTGTTCTAAACAAGTTCTCATCTGTTTCCAGTCATTTTCTCTGAATTATCCATGTTTTCATGTATTTTCCTATATTCTGCCTTCTGGTCCAAGTATAAGCTTTTCCCACTTTATCAAACAACTTCCTACACACTGTTATGAACTGAGGCAGCTCGGGAACATTGTCTCTCAACTGTGTTATAGAGTGTAGTACTACATTTCAGTGAAGTGTAAGGCTTTCCAAAGCTGCCGAACGTGTTTCTTTCTCTATTTCAATGGTATTCTGCCTTGTATAACACACATTTACCACTCTAGTCTCCTTTAAGTAAAGAATATAGGATTCCTACAGTGTTTCATGTGATCCTAACTCGAATTAAGGATTTCCCGGATCTTAGCTACCTTTACTACGCTAAGAACTGACTGGAGAATCTCTTTGAGCTGTTCTAAACAAGTTCTCATCTGTTTCCAGTCATTTTCTCTGAATTATCCATGTTTTCATGTAGTTTCCTATATTCTGCCTTCTGGTCCAAGTATAAGCTTTGCCCACTTTATCAAACAACTTCCTTCACACTGTTATGAACTGAGGCAGCTCGGGAACATTGTCTCTCAACTGTGTTATAGAGTGTAGTACTACATTTCAGTGAAGTGTAAGGCTTTCCAAAGCTGCCAAACGTGTTTAATTCTCTATTTCAATGGTATTCTACCTTGTATAAGACACATTTAGCACTCTAGTCTCCTTTAAGTAAAGAATATAGGATTCATACAGTTTTTCATGTGATCTTAACTTGAATTAAGGATTTCCCGGATCTTAGCTATATTTACTACAATAAGAACTGAATGGAGAATCTCTTTGAGCTGTTCTAAACAAGTTCTCATCTGTTTACGGTCATTTTGTCTGAATTATCCATGTTTTCATGTAGTTTCCTATATTCTGCCTTCTGGTCCAAGTATAAGCTTTGCCCACTTTATCAAACAACTTCCTACACACTGTTATGAACTGAGGCAGCTCGGGAACATTGTCTCTCAACTGTGTTATAGAGTGTAGTACTACTTTTCAGTGAAGTGTAAGGCTTTCCAAAGCTGCCGAACGTGTTTCTTTCTCTATTTCAATGGCATTCTGCCTTGTATAACACACATTTAGCACTCTAGTCTCCTTTAAGTAAAGAATATAGGATTCATACAGTGTTTCATGTGATCTTAACTCGAATTAAGGATTTCCCGGATCTTAGCTACATTTACTACAATAAGAACTGACTGGAGAATCTCTTTGAGCTGTGCTAAACAAGTTCTCATCTGTTTACAGTCATTTTCCCTGAATTATCCATGTTTTCATGTAGTTTCCTCTATTCTGCCTTCTGGTCCAAGTATAAGCTTTGCCCACTTTATCAAACAACTTCCTAAACACTGTTATGAACTGAGGCAGCTCGGGAACATTGTCTCTCAACTGTGTTATAGAGTGTAGTACTACATTTCAGTGAAGTGTAAGGCTTTCCAAAGCTGCCGAAAGTGTTTCTTTCTCTATTTCAATGGTATTCTGCCTTGTAAAACACACATTTACCACTCCAGTCTCCTTTAAGTAAAGAATATAGGATTCCTACAGTGTTTCAAGTCATCTTAACTCGAATTAAGGATTTCCCGGATCTTAGCTACCTTTTCTACACTAAGAACTGATTTGGAGAATCTCTTTCAGCTGTTCTAAACAAGTTCTCATCTGTTTCCTGTCATTTTCTCTGAATTATCCATGTTTTCATGTAGTTTCCTATATTCTGCCTTCTGGTCCAAGTATAAGCTTTTCCCACTTTATCAAACAACTTCCTACACACTGTTATGAACTGAGGCAGCTCGGGAACATTGTCTCTCAACTGTGTTATAGAGTGTAGTACTACATTTCAGTGAAGTGTAAGGCTTTCCAAAGCTGCCGAACGTGTTTCTTTCTCTATCTCAATGGTATTCTGCGTTGTAAAACACACATTTACCACTCCAGTCTCATTTAAGTAAAGAATATAGGATTCCTATAGTGTTTCAAGTCATCTTAACTCGAATTAAGGATTTCCCGGATCTTAGCTACCTTTTCTACACTAAGAACTGATTTAGAGAATCTCTTTCATCGGTTCTAAACAAGTTCTCATCTGTTTCCTGTCATTTTCTCTGAATTATCCATGTTTTCATGTAGTTTCCTATATTCTGCCTTCTGGTCCTAGTATAAGCTTTGCCCACTTTATCAAACAACTTCCTACATACTGTTATGAACTGAGGCAGCTCGGGAACATTGTCTCTCAACTGTCTTATAGAGTGTAGTACTACATTTCAGTGAAGTTTAAGGCTTTCCAAAGCTGCCGAACGTGTTTCTTTCTCTATTTCAATGGTATTCTGCCTTGTATAACACACATTTACCACTCTAGTCTCCTTTAAGTAAAGAATATAGGATTCATACAGTGTTTCATGTGATCCTAACTCGAATTAAGGATTTCCCGGATCTTAGCTACCTTTACTACGCTAAGAACTGACTGGAGAATCTCTTTGAGCTGTTCTAAACAAGTTCTCATCTGTTTCCAGTCATTTTCTCTGAATTATCCATGTTTTCATGTAGTTTCCTATATTCTGCCTTCTGGTCCAAGTATAAGCTTTGCCCACTTTATCAAACAACTTCCTACACACTGTTATGAACTGAGGCAGCTCGGGAACATTGTCTCTCAACTGTGTTATAGAGTGTAGTACTACATTTCAGTGAAGTGTAAGGCTTTCCAAAGCTGCCAAACGTGTTTAATTCTCTATTTCAATGGTATTCTACCTTGTATAAGACACATTTAGCACTCTAGTCTCCTTTAAGTAAAGAATATAGGATTCATACAGTTTTTCATGTGATCTTAACTTGAATTAAGGATTTCCCGGATCTTAGCTATATTTACTACAATAAGAACTGAATGGAGAATCTCTTTGAGCTGTTCTAAACAAGTTCTCATCTGTTTACGGTCATTTTGTCTGAATTATCCATGTTTTCATGTAGTTTCCTATATTCTGCCTTCTGGTCCAAGTATAAGCTTTGCCCACTTTATCAAACAACTTCCTACACACTGTTATGAACTGAGGCAGCTCGGGAACATTGTCTCTCAACTGTGTTATAGAGTGTAGTACTACTTTTCAGTGAAGTGTAAGGCTTTCCAAAGCTGCCGAACGTGTTTCTTTCTCTATTTCAATGGCATTCTGCCTTGTATAACACACATTTAGCACTCTAGTCTCCTTTAAGTAAAGAATATAGGATTCATACAGTGTTTCATGTGATCTTAACTCGAATTAAGGATTTCCCGGATCTTAGCTACATTTACTACAATAAGAACTGACTGGAGAATCTCTTTGAGCTGTGCTAAACAAGTTCTCATCTGTTTACAGTCATTTTCCCTGAATTATCCATGTTTTCATGTAGTTTCCTCTATTCTGCCTTCTGGTCCAAGTATAAGCTTTGCCCACTTTATCAAACAACTTCCTACACACTGTTATGAACTGAGGCAGCTCGGGAACATTGTCTCTCAACTGTGTTATAGAGTGTAGTACTACATTTCAGTGAAGTGTAAGGCTTTCCAAAGCTGCCGAAAGTGTTTCTTTCTCTATTTCAATGGTATTCTGCCTTGTATAACACACATTTACCACTCTAGTCTCCTTTAAGTAAAGAATATAGGATTCATACAGTGTTTCATGTGATCTTAACTCGAATTAAGGATTTCCGGGATCTTAGCTACCTTTACTACGCTAAGAACTGACTGGAGAATCTCTTTGAGCTGTTCTAAACCAGTTCTCATCTGTTTACAGTCATTTTCTCTGAATTATCCTTGTTTTCATGTAGTTTCCTATATTCTGCCTTCTGGTCCAAGTATAAGCTTTGCCCACTTTATCAAACAACTTCCTACACACTGTTATGAACTGAGGCAGCTCGGGAACATTGTCTCTCAACTGTGTTACAGAGTTTAGTACTATATTTCAGTGAAGTGTAAGGCTTTCCAAAGCTGCCGAAAGTGTTTCTTTCTCTATTTCAATGGTATTCTGCCTTGTAAAACACACATTTACCACTCCAGTCTCCTTTAAGTAAAGAATATAGGATTCCTACAGTGTTTCAAGTCATCTTAACTCGAATTAAGGATTTCCCGGATCTTAGCTACCTTTTCTACACTAAGAACTGATTTGGAGAATCTCTTTCAGCTGTTCTAAACAAGTTCTCATCTGTTTCCTGTCATTTTCTCTGAATTATCCATGTTTTCATGTAGTTTCCTATATTCTGCCTTCTGGTCCAAGTATAAGCTTTTCCCACTTTATCAAACAACTTCCTACACACTGTTATGAACTGAGGCAGCTCGGGAACATTGTCTCTCAACTGTGTTATAGAGTGTAGTACTACATTTCAGTGAAGTGTAAGGCTTTCCAAAGCTGCCGAACGTGTTTCTTTCTCTATCTCAATGGTATTCTGCGTTGTAAAACACACATTTACCACTCCAGTCTCATTTAAGTAAAGAATATAGGATTCCTATAGTGTTTCAAGTCATCTTAACTCGAATTAAGGATTTCCCGGATCTTAGCTACCTTTTCTACACTAAGAACTGATTTAGAGAATCTCTTTCATCGGTTCTAAACAAGTTCTCATCTGTTTCCTGTCATTTTCTCTGAATTATCCATGTTTTCATGTAGTTTCCTATATTCTGCCTTCTGGTCCTAGTATAAGCTTTGCCCACTTTATCAAACAACTTCCTACATACTGTTATGAACTGAGGCAGCTCGGGAACATTGTCTCTCAACTGTCTTATAGAGTGTAGTACTACATTTCAGTGAAGTTTAAGGCTTTCCAAAGCTGCCGAACGTGTTTCTTTCTCTATTTCAATGGTATTCTGCCTTGTATAACACACATTTACCACTCTAGTCTCCTTTAAGTAAAGAATATAGGATTCATACAGTGTTTCATGTGATCCTAACTCGAATTAAGGATTTCCCGGATCTTAGCTACCTTTACTACGCTAAGAACTGACTGGAGAATCTCTTTGAGCTGTTCTAAACAAGTTCTCATCTGTTTCCAGTCATTTTCTCTGAATTATCCATGTTTTCATGTAGTTTCCTATATTCTGCCTTCTGGTCCAAGTATAAGCTTTGCCCACTTTATCAAACAACTTCCTACACACTGTTATGAACTGAGGCAGCTCGGGAACATTGTCTCTCAACTGTGTTATAGAGTGTAGTACTACATTTCAGTGAAGTGTAAGGCTTTCCAAAGCTGCCAAACGTGTTTAATTCTCTATTTCAATGGTATTCTACCTTGTATAAGACACATTTAGCACTCTAGTCTCCTTTAAGTAAAGAATATAGGATTCATACAGTTTTTCATGTGATCTTAACTTGAATTAAGGATTTCCCGGATCTTAGCTATATTTACTACAATAAGAACTGAATGGAGAATCTCTTTGAGCTGTTCTAAACAAGTTCTCATCTGTTTACGGTCATTTTGTCTGAATTATCCATGTTTTCATGTAGTTTCCTATATTCTGCCTTCTGGTCCAAGTATAAGCTTTGCCCACTTTATCAAACAACTTCCTACACACTGTTATGAACTGAGGCAGCTTGGGAACATTGTCTCTCAACTGTGTTATAGAGTGTAGTACTACTTTTCAGTGAAGTGTAAGGCTTTCCAAAGCTGCCGAACGTGTTTCTTTCTCTATTTCAATGGCATACTGCCTTGTATAACACACATTTAGCACTCTAGTCTCCTTTAAGTAAAGAATATAGGATTCATACAGTGTTTCATGTGATCTTAACTCGAATTAAGGATTTCCCGGATCTTAGCTACATTTACTACAATAAGAACTGACTGGAGAATCTCTTTGAGCTGTGCTAAACAAGTTCTCATCTGTTTACAGTCATTTTCCCTGAATTATCCATGTTTTCATGTAGTTTCCTCTATTCTGCCTTCTGGTCCAAGTATAAGCTTTGCCTACTTTATCAAACAACTTCCTACACACTGTTATGAACTGAGGCAGCTCGGGAACATTGTCTCTCAACTGTGTTATAGAGTGTAGTACTACATTTCAGTGAAGTGTAAGGCTTTCCAAAGCTGCCGAAAGTGTTTCTTTCTCTATTTCAATGGTATTCTGCCTTGTATAACACACATTTACCACTCTAGTCTCCTTTAAGTAAAGAATATAGGATTCATACAGTGTTTCATGTGATCTTAACTCGAATTAAGGATTTCCGGGATCTTAGCTACCTTTACTACGCTAAGAACTGACTGGAGAATCTCTTTGAGCTGTTCTAAACCAGTTCTCATCTGTTTACAGTCATTTTCTCTGAATTATCCTTGTTTTCATGTAGTTTCCTATATTCTGCCTTCTGGTCCAAGTATAAGCTTTGCCCACTTTATCAAACAACTTCCTACACACTGTTATGAACTGAGGCAGCTCGGGAACATTGTCTCTCAACTGTGTTACAGAGTTTAGTACTATATTTCAGTGAAGTGTAAGGCTTTCCAAAGCTGCCGAAAGTGTTTCTTTCTCTATTTCAATGGTATTCTGCCTTGTAAAACACACATTTACCACTCCAGTCTCCTTTAAGTAAAGAATATAGGATTCCTACAGTGTTTCAAGTCATCTTAACTCGAATTAAGGATTTCCCGGATCTTAGCTACCTTTTCTACACTAAGAACTGATTTGGAGAATCTCTTTCAGCTGTTCTAAACAAGTTCTCATCTGTTTCCTGTCATTTTCTCTGAATTATCCATGTTTTCATGTAGTTTCCTATATTCTGCCTTCTGGTCCAAGTATAAGCTTTTCCCACTTTATCAAACAACTTCCTACACACTGTTATGAACTGAGGCAGCTCGGGAACATTGTCTCTCAACTGTGTTATAGAGTGTAGTACTACATTTCAGTGAAGTGTAAGGCTTTCCAAAGCTGCCGAACGTGTTTCTTTCTCTATCTCAATGGTATTCTGCGTTGTAAAACACACATTTACCACTCCAGTCTCATTTAAGTAAAGAATATAGGATTCCTATAGTGTTTCAAGTCATCTTAACTCGAATTAAGGATTTCCCGGATCTTAGCTACCTTTTCTACACTAAGAACTGATTTAGAGAATCTCTTTCATCGGTTCTAAACAAGTTCTCATCTGTTTCCTGTCATTTTCTCTGAATTATCCATGTTTTCATGTAGTTTCCTATATTCTGCCTTCTGGTCCTAGTATAAGCTTTGCCCACTTTATCAAACAACTTCCTACATACTGTTATGAACTGAGGCAGCTCGGGAACATTGTCTCTCAACTGTCTTATAGAGTGTAGTACTACATTTCAGTGAAGTTTAAGGCTTTCCAAAGCTGCCGAACGTGTTTCTTTCTCTATTTCAATGGTATTCTGCCTTGTATAACACACATTTACCACTCTAGTCTCCTTTAAGTAAAGAATATAGGATTCATACAGTGTTTCATGTGATCCTAACTCGAATTAAGGATTTCCCGGATCTTAGCTACCTTTACTACGCTAAGAACTGACTGGAGAATCTCTTTGAGCTGTTCTAAACAAGTTCTCATCTGTTTCCAGTCATTTTCTCTGAATTATCCATGTTTTCATGTAGTTTCCTATATTCTGCCTTCTGGACCAAGTATAAGCTTTGCCCACTTTATCAAACAACTTCCTACACACTGTTATGAACTGAGGCAGCTCGGGAACATTGTCTCTCAACTGTGTTATAGAGTGTAGTACTACATTTCAGTGAAGTGTAAGGCTTTCCAAAGCTGCCAAACGTGTTTAATTCTCTATTTCAATGGTATTCTACCTTGTATAAGACACATTTAGCACTCTAGTCTCCTTTAAGTAAAGAATATAGGATTCATACAGTTTTTCATGTGATCTTAACTTGAATTAAGGATTTCCCGGATCTTAGCTATATTTACTACAATAAGAACTGAATGGAGAATCTCTTTGAGCTGTTCTAAACAAGTTCTCATCTGTTTACGGTCATTTTGTCTGAATTATCCATGTTTTCATGTAGTTTCCTATATTCTGCCTTCTGGTCCAAGTATAAGCTTTGCCCACTTTATCAAACAACTTCCTACACACTGTTATGAACTGAGGCAGCTCGGGAACATTGTCTCTCAACTGTGTTATAGAGTGTAGTACTACATTTCAGTGAAGTGTAAGGCTTTCCAAAGCTGCCGAACGTGTTTCTTTCTCTATCTCAATGGTATTCTGCGTTGTAAAACACACATTTACCACTCCAGTCTCCTTTAAGTAAAGAATATAGGATTCCTACAGTGTTTCAAGTCATCTTAACTCGAATTAAGGATTTCCCGGATCTTAGCTACCTTTTCTACACTAAGAACTGATTTAGAGAATCTCTTTCATCGGTTCTAAACAAGTTCTCATCTGTTTCCTGTCATTTTCTCTGAATTATCCATGTTTTCATGTAGTTTCCTATATTCTGCCTTCTGGTCCAAGTATAAGCTTTGCCCACTTTATCAAACAACTTCCTACACACTGTTATGAACTGAGGCAGCTCGGGAACATTGTCTCTCAACTGTGTTATAGAGTGTAGTACTACATTTCAGTGAAGTGTAAGGCTTTCCAAAGCTGCCGAAAGTGTTTCTTTCTCTATTTCAATGGTATTCTGCCTTGTATAACACACATTTACCACTCTAGTCTCCTTTAAGTAAAGAATATAGGATTCATACAGTGTTTCATGTGATCTTAACTCGAATTAAGGATTTCCGGGATCTTAGCTACCTTTACTACGCTAAGAACTGACTGGAGAATCTCTTTGAGCTGTTCTAAACCAGTTTTCATCTGTTTACAGTCATTTTCTCTGAATTATCCTTGTTTTCATGTAGTTTCCTATATTCTGCCTTCTGGTCCAAGTATAAGCTTTGCCCACTTTATCAAACAACTTCCTACACACTGTTATGAACTGAGGCAGCTCGGGAACATTGTCTCTCAACTGTGTTACAGAGTTTAGTACCATATTTCAGTGAAGTGTAAGGCTTTTCAAAGCTGCCGAAAGTGTTTCTTTCTCTATTTCAATGGTATTCTGCCTTGTAAAACACACATTTACCACTCCAGTCTCCTTTAAGTAAAGAATATAGGATTCCTACAGTGTTTCAAGTCATCTTAACTCGAATTAAGGATTTCCCGGATCTTAGCTACCTTTTCTACACTAAGAACTGATTTGGAGAATCTCTTTCAGCTGTTCTAAACAAGTTCTCATCTGTTTCCTGTCATTTTCTCTGAATTATCCATGTTTTCATGTAGTTTCCTATATTCTGCCTTCTGGTCCTAGTATAAGCTTTGCCCACTTTATCAAACAACTTCCTACATGCTGTTATGAACTGAGGCAGCTCGGGAACATTGTCTCTCAACTGTCTTATAGAGTGTAGTACTACATTTCAGTGAAGTGTAAGGCTTTCCAAAGCTGCCAAACGTGTTTAATTCTCTATTTCAATGGTATTCTACCTTGTATAACACACATTTACCACTCCAGTCTCCTTTAAGTAAAGAATATAGGATTCCTACAGTGTTTCAAGTCAACTTAACTCAAATTAAGGATTTCCCGGATCTTAGCTATATTTACTACAATAAGAACTGAATGGAGAATCTCTTTGAGCTGTTCTAAACAAGTTCTCATCTGTTTACAGTCATTTTCTCTGAATTATCCATGTTTTCATGTAGTTTCCTATATTCTGCCTTCTGGTCCTAGTATAAGCTTTGCCCACTTTATCAAACAACTTCCTACATACTGTTATGAACTGAGGCAGCTCGGGAACATTGTCTCTCAACTGTCTTATAGAGTGTAGTACTACATTTCAGTGAAGTTTAAGGCTTTCCAAAGCTGCCGAACGTGTTTCTTTCTCTATTTCAATGGTATTCTGCCTTGTATGACACACATTTACCACTCTAGTCTCCTTTAAGTAAAGAATATAGGATTCCTACAGTGTTTCATGTGATCCTAACTCGAATTAAGGATTTCCCGGATCTTAGCTACCTTTACTACGCTAAGAACTGACTGGAGAATCTCTTTGAGCTGTTCTAAACAAGTTCTCATCTGTTTCCAATCATTTTCTCTGAATTATCCATGTTTTCATGTAGTTTCCTATATTCTGCCTTCTGGACCAAGTATAAGCTTTGCCCACTTTATCAAACAACTTCCTACACACTGTTATGAAGTGAGGCAGCTCGGGAACATTGTCTCTCAACTGTGTTATAGAGTGTAGTACTACATTTCAGTGAAGTGTAAGGCTTTCCTAAGCTGCCGAACGTGTTTCTTTCTCTATTTCAATGGCATTCTGCCTTGTATAACACACATTTAGCACTCTAGTCTCCTTTAAGTAAAGAATAGAGGATTCATACAGTGTTTCATGTGATCTTAACTCGAATTAAGGATTTCCCGGATCTTAGCTACATTTACTACAATAAGAACTGACTGGAGAATCTCTTTGAGCTGTTCTAAACAAGTTCTCATCTGTTTACAGTCATTTTCCCTGAATTATCCATGTTTTCATGTAGTTTCCTATATTCTGCCTTCTGGTCCAAGTATAAGCTTTGCCCACTTTATCAAACAACTTCCTACACACTGTTATGAACTGAGGCAGCTCGGGAACATTGTCTCTCAACTGTCTTATAGAGTGTAGTACTACATTTCAGTGAAGTGTAAGGCTTTCCAAAGCTGCCGAAAGTGTTTCTTTCTCTATTTCAATGGTATTCTGACTTGTAAAACACACATTTACCACTCCAGTCTCCTTTAAGTAAAGAATATAGGATTCCTACAGTGTTTCAAGTCATCTTAACTCGAATTAAGGATTTCCCGGATCTTAGCTACCTTTTCTACACTAAGAACTGATTTGGAGAATCTCTTTCAGCTGTTCTAAACAAGTTCTCATCTGTTTCCTGTCATTTTCTCTGAATTATCCATGTTTTCATGTAGTTTCCTATATTCTGCCTTCTGGTCCTAGTATAAGCTTTGCCCACTTTATCAAACAACTTCCTACATACTGTTATGAACTGAGGCAGCTCGGGAACATTGTCTCTCAACTGTCTTATAGAGTGTAGTACTACATTTCAGTGAAGTTTAAGGCTTTCCAAAGCTGCCGAACGTGTTTCTTTCTCTATTTCAATGGTATTCTGCCTTGTATAACACACATTTACCACTCTAGTCTCCTTTAAGTAAAGAATATAGGATTCATACAGTGTTTCATGTGATCCTAACTCGAATTAAGGATTTCCCGGATCTTAGCTACCTTTACTACGCTAAGAACTGACTGGAGAATCTCTTTGAGCTGTTCTAAACAAGTTCTCATCTGTTTCCAGTCATTTTCTCTGAATTATCCATGTTTTCATGTAGTTTCCTATATTCTGCCTTCTGGACCAAGTATAAGCTTTGCCCACTTTATCAAACAACTTCCTACACACTGTTATGAACTGAGGCAGCTCGGGAACATTGTCTCTCAACTGTGTTATAGAGTGTAGTACTACATTTCAGTGAAGTGTAAGGCTTTCCAAAGCTGCCAAACGTGTTTAATTCTCTATTTCAATGGTATTCTACCTTGTATAAGACACATTTAGCACTCTAGTCTCCTTTAAGTAAAGAATATAGGATTCATACAGTTTTTCATGTGATCTTAACTTGAATTAAGGATTTCCCGGATCTTAGCTATATTTACTACAATAAGAACTGAATGGAGAATCTCTTTGAGCTGTTCTAAACAAGTTCTCATCTGTTTACGGTCATTTTGTCTGAATTATCCATGTTTTCATGTAGTTTCCTATATTCTGCCTTCTGGTCCAAGTATAAGCTTTGCCCACTTTATCAAACAACTTCCTACACACTGTTATGAACTGAGGCAGCTCGGGAACATTGTCTCTCAACTGTGTTATAGAGTGTAGTACTACTTTTCAGTGAAGTGTAAGGCTTTCCAAAGCTGCCGAACGTGTTTCTTTCTCTATTTCAATGGCATTCTGCCTTGTATAACACACATTTAGCACTCTAGTCTCCTTTAAGTAAAGAATATAGGATTCATACAGTGTTTCATGTGATCTTAACTCGAATTAAGGATTTCCCGGATCTTAGCTACATTTACTACAATAAGAACTGACTGGAGAATCTCTTTGAGCTGTGCTAAACAAGTTCTCATCTGTTTACAGTCATTTTCCCTGAATTATCCCTGTTTTCATGTAGTTTCCTCTATTCTGCCTTCTGGTCCAAGTATAAGCTTTGCCCACTTTATCAAACAACTTCCTACACACTGTTATGAACTGAGGCAGCTCGCGAACATTGTCTCTCAACTGTGTTATAGAGTGTAGTACTACATTTCAGTGAAGTGTAAGGCTTTCCAAAGCTGCCGAAAGTGTTTCTTTCTCTATTTCAATGGTATTCTGCCTTGTATAACACACATTTACCACTCTAGTCTCCTTTAAGTAAAGAATATAGGATTCATACAGTGTTTCATGTGATCTTAACTCGAATTAAGGATTTCCGGGATCTTAGCTACCTTTACTACGCTAAGAACTGACTGGAGAATCTCTTTGAGCTGTTCTAAACCAGTTCTCATCTGTTTACAGTCATTTTCTCTGAATTATCCTTGTTTTCATGTAGTTTCCTATATTCTGCCTTCTGGTCCAAGTATAAGCTTTGCCCACTTTATCAAACAACTTCCTACACACTGTTATGAACTGAGGCAGCTCGGGAACATTGTCTCTCAACTGTGTTACAGAGTTTAGTACTATATTTCAGTGAAGTGTAAGGCTTTCCAAAGCTGCCGAAAGTGTTTCTTTCTCTATTTCAATGGTATTCTGCCTTGTAAAACACACATTTACCACTCCAGTCTCCTTTAAGTAAAGAATATAGGATTCCTACAGTGTTTCAAGTCATCTTAACTCGAATTAAGGATTTCCCGGATCTTAGCTACCTTTTCTACACTAAGAACTGATTTGGAGAATCTCTTTCAGCTGTTCTAAACAAGTTCTCATCTGTTTCCTGTCATTTTCTCTGAATTATCCATGTTTTCATGTAGTTTCCTATATTCTGCCTTCTGGTCCAAGTATAAGCTTTTCCCACTTTATCAAACAACTTCCTACACACTGTTATGAACTGAGGCAGCTCGGGAACATTGTCTCTCAACTGTGTTATAGAGTGTAGTACTACATTTCAGTGAAGTGTAAGGCTTTCCAAAGCTGCCGAACGTGTTTCTTTCTCTATCTCAATGGTATTCTGCGTTGTAAAACACACATTTACCACTCCAGTCTCATTTAAGTAAAGAATATAGGATTCCTATAGTGTTTCAAGTCATCTTAACTCGAATTAAGGATTTCCCGGATCTTAGCTACCTTTTCTACACTAAGAACTGATTTAGAGAATCTCTTTCATCGGTTCTAAACAAGTTCTCATCTGTTTCCTGTCATTTTCTCTGAATTATCCATGTTTTCATGTAGTTTCCTATATTCTGCCTTCTGGTCCTAGTATAAGCTTTGCCCACTTTATCAAACAACTTCCTACATACTGTTATGAACTGAGGCAGCTCGGGAACATTGTCTCTCAACTGTCTTATAGAGTGTAGTACTACATTTCAGTGAAGTTTAAGGCTTTCCAAAGCTGCCGAACGTGTTTCTTTCTCTATTTCAATGGTATTCTGCCTTGTATAACACACATTTACCACTCTAGTCTCCTTTAAGTAAAGAATATAGGATTCATACAGTGTTTCATGTGATCCTAACTCGAATTAAGGATTTCCCGGATCTTAGCTACCTTTACTACGCTAAGAACTGACTGGAGAATCTCTTTGAGCTGTTCTAAACAAGTTCTCATCTGTTTCCAGTCATTTTCTCTGAATTATCCATGTTTTCATGTAGTTTCCTATATTCTGCCTTCTGGACCAAGTATAAACTTTGCCCACTTTATCAAACAACTTCCTACACACTGTTATGAACTGAGGCAGCTCGGGAACATTGTCTCTCAACTGTGTTATAGAGTGTAGTACTACATTTCAGTGAAGTGTAAGGCTTTCCAAAGCTGCCAAACGTGTTTAATTCTCTATTTCAATGGTATTCTACCTTGTATAAGACACATTTAGCACTCTAGTCTCCTTTAAGTAAAGAATATAGGATTCATACAGTTTTTCATGTGATCTTAACTTGAATTAAGGATTTCCCGGATCTTAGCTATATTTACTACAATAAGAACTGAATGGAGAATCTCTTTGAGCTGTTCTAAACAAGTTCTCATCTGTTTACGGTCATTTTGTCTGAATTATCCATGTTTTCATGTAGTTTCCTATATTCTGCCTTCTGGTCCAAGTATAAGCTTTGCCCACTTTATCAAACAACTTCCTACACACTGTTATGAACTGAGGCAGCTCGGGAACATTGTCTCTCAACTGTGTTATAGAGTGTAGTACTACTTTTCAGTGAAGTGTAAGGCTTTCCAAAGCTGCCGAACGTGTTTCTTTCTCTATTTCAATGGCATTCTGCCTTGTATAACACCCATTTAGCACTCTAGTCTCCTTTAAGTAAAGAATATAGGATTCATACAGTGTTTCATGTGATCTTAACTCGAATTAAGGATTTCCCGGATCTTAGCTACATTTACTACAATAAGAACTGACTGGAGAATCTCTTTGAGCTGTGCTAAACAAGTTCTCATCTGTTTACAGTCATTTTCCCTGAATTATCCATGTTTTCATGTAGTTTCCTCTATTCTGCCTTCTGGTCCAAGTATAAGCTTTGCCCACTTTATCAAACAACTTCCTACACACTGTTATGAACTGAGGCAGCTCGGGAACATTGTCTCTCAACTGTGTTATAGAGTGTAGTACTACATTTCAGTGAAGTGTAAGGCTTTCCAAAGCTGCCGAAAGTGTTTCTTTCTCTATTTCAATGGTATTCTGCCTTGTATAACACACATTTACCACTCTAGTCTCCTTTAAGTAAAGAATAAAGGATTCATACAGTGTTTCATGTGATCTTAACTCAAATTAAGGATTTCCGGGATCTTAGCTACCTTTACTACGCTAAGAACTGACTGGAGAATCTCTTTGAGCTGTTCTAAACCAGTTCTCATCTGTTTACAGTCATTTTCTCTGAATTATCCTTGTTTTCATGTAGTTTCCTATATTCTGCCTTCTGGTCCAAGTATAAGCTTTTCCCACTTTATCAAACAACTTCCTACACACTGTTATGAACTGAGGCAGCTCGGGAACATTGTCTCTCAACTGTGTTATAGAGTGTAGTACTACATTTCAGTGAAGTGTAAGGCTTTCCAAAGCTGCCGAACGTGTTTCTTTCTCTATCTCAATGGTATTCTGCGTTGTAAAACACACATTTACCACTCCAGTCTCCTTTAAGTAAAGAATATAGGATTCCTACAGTGTTTCAAGTCATCTTAACTCGAATTAAGGATTTCCCGGATCTTAGCTACCTTTTCTACACTAAGAACTGATTTAGAGAATCTCTTTCATCGGTTCTAAACAAGTTCTCATCTGTTTCCTGTCATTTTCTCTGAATTATCCATGTTTTCATGTAGTTTCCTATATTCTGCCTTCTGGTCCAAGTATAAGCTTTGCCCACTTTATCAAACAACTTCCTACACACTGTTATGAACTGAGGCAGCTCGGGAACATTGTCTCTCAACTGTGTTATAGAGTGTAGTACTACATTTCAGTGAAGTGTAAGGCTTTCCAAAGCTGCCGAAAGTGTTTCTTTCTCTATTTCAATGGTATTCTGCCTTGTATAACACACATTTACCACTCTAGTCTCCTTTAAGTAAAGAATATAGGATTCATACAGTGTTTCATGTGATCTTAACTCGAATTAAGGATTTCCGGGATCTTAGCTACCTTTACTACGCTAAGAACTGACTGGAGAATCTCTTTGAGCTGTTCTAAACCAGTTTTCATCTGTTTACAGTCATTTTCTCTGAATTATCCTTGTTTTCATGTAGTTTCCTATATTCTGCCTTCTGGTCCAAGTATAAGCTTTGCCCACTTTATCAAACAACTTCCTACACACTGTTATGAACTGAGGCAGCTCGGGAACATTGTCTCTCAACTGTGTTACAGAGTTTAGTACCATATTTCAGTGAAGTGTAAGGCTTTTCAAAGCTGCCGAAAGTGTTTCTTTCTCTATTTCAATGGTATTCTGCCTTGTAAAACACACATTTACCACTCCAGTCTCCTTTAAGTAAAGAATATAGGATTCCTACAGTGTTTCAAGTCATCTTAACTCGAATTAAGGATTTCCCGGATCTTAGCTACCTTTTCTACACTAAGAACTGATTTGGAGAATCTCTTTCAGCTGTTCTAAACAAGTTCTCATCTGTTTCCTGTCATTTTCTCTGAATTATCCATGTTTTCATGTAGTTTCCTATATTCTGCCTTCTGGTCCTAGTATAAGCTTTGCCCACTTTATCAAACAACTTCCTACATACTGTTATGAACTGAGGCAGCTCGGGAACATTGTCTCTCAACTGTCTTATAGAGTGTAGTACTACATTTCAGTGAAGTGTAAGGCTTTCCAAAGCTGCCAAACGTGTTTAATTCTCTATTTCAATGGTATTCTACCTTGTATAACACACATTTACCACTCCAGTCTCCTTTAAGTAAAGAATATAGGATTCCTACAGTGTTTCAAGTCAACTTAACTCAAATTAAGGATTTCCTGGATCTTAGCTATATTTACTACAATAAGAACTGAATGGAGAATCTCTTTGAGCTGTTCTAAACAAGTTCTCATCTGTTTACAGTCATTTTCTCTGAATTATCCATGTTTTCATGTAGTTTCCTATATTCTGCCTTCTGGTCCTAGTATAAGCTTTGCCCACTTTATCAAACAACTTCCTACATACTGTTATGAACTGAGGCAGCTCGGGAACATTGTCTCTCAACTGTCTTATAGAGTGTAGTACTACATTTCAGTGAAGTTTAAGGCTTTCCAAAGCTGCCGAACGTGTTTCTTTCTCTATTTCAATGGTATTCTGCCTTGTATGACACACATTTACCACTCTAGTCTCCTTTAAGTAAAGAATATAGGATTCCTACAGTGTTTCATGTGATCCTAACTCGAATTAAGGATTTCCCGGATCTTAGCTACCTTTACTACGCTAAGAACTGACTGGAGAATCTCTTTGAGCTGTTCTAAACAAGTTCTCATCTGTTTCCTATCATTTTCTCTGAATTATCCATGTTTTCATGTAGTTTCCTATATTCTGCCTTCTGGACCAAGTATAAGCTTTGCCCACTTTATCAAACAACTTCCTACACACTGTTATGAAGTGAGGCAGCTCGGGAACATTGTCTCTCAACTGTGTTATAGAGTGTAGTACTACATTTCAGTGAAGTGTAAGGCTTTCCTAAGCTGCCGAACGTGTTTCTTTCTCTATTTCAATGGCATTCTGCCTTGTATAACACACATTTAGCACTCTAGTCTCCTTTAAGTAAAGAATATAGGATTCATACAGTGTTTCATGTGATCTTAACTCGAATTAAGGATTTCCCGGATCTTAGCTACATTTACTACAATAAGAACTGACTGGAGAATCTCTTTGAGCTGTTCTAAACAAGTTCTCATCTGTTTACAGTCATTTTCCCTGAATTATCCATGTTTTCATGTAGTTTCCTATATTCTGCCTTCTGGTCCAAGTATAAGCTTTGCCAACTTTATCAAACAACTTCCTACACACTGTTATGAACTGAGGCAGCTCGGGAACATTGTCTCTCAACTGTCTTATAGAGTGTAGTACTACATTTCAGTGAAGTGTAAGGCTTTCCAAAGCTGCCGAAAGTGTTTCTTTCTCTATTTCAATGGTATTCTGACTTGTAAAACACACATTTACCACTCCAGTCTCCTTTAAGTAAAGAATATAGGATTCCTACAGTGTTTCAAGTCATCTTAACTCGAATTAAGGATTTCCCGGATCTTAGCTACCTTTTCTACACTAAGAACTGATTTGGAGAATCTCTTTCAGCTGTTCTAAACAAGTTCTCATCTGTTTCCTGTCATTTTCTCTGAATTATCCATGTTTTCATGTAGTTTCCTATATTCTGCCTTCTGGTCCTAGTATAAGCTTTGCCCACTTTATCAAACAACTTCCTACATACTGTTATGAACTGAGGCAGCTCGGGAACATTGTCTCCCAACTGTCTTATAGAGTGTAGTACTACATTTCAGTGAAGTTTAAGGCTTTCCAAAGCTGCCGAACGTGTTTCTTTCTCTATTTCAATGGTATTCTGCCTTGTATAACACACATTTACCACTCTAGTCTCCTTTAAGTAAAGAATATAGGATTCATACAGTGTTTCATGTGATCCTAACTCGAATTAAGGATTTCCCGGATCTTAGCTACCTTTACTACGCTAAGAACTGACTGGAGAATCTCTTTGAGCTGTTCTAAACAAGTTCTCATCTGTTTCCAGTCATTTTCTCTGAATTATCCATGTTTTCATGTAGTTTCCTATATTCTGCCTTCTGGACCAAGTATAAGCTTTGCCCACTTTATCAAACAACTTCCTACACACTGTTATGAACTGAGGCAGCTCGGGAACATTGTCTCTCAACTGTGTTATAGAGTGTAGTACTACATTTCAGTGAAGTGTAAGGCTTTCCAAAGCTGCCGAACGTGTTTCTTTCTCTATTTCAATGGCATTCTGCCTTGTATAACACACATTTAGCACTCTAGTCTCCTTTAAGTAAAGAATATAGGATTCATACAGTGTTTCATGTGATCTTAACTCAAATTAAGGATTTCCCGGATCTTAGCTACATTTACTTCAATAAGAACTGACTGGAGAATCTCTTTGAGCTGTGCTAAACAAGTTCTCATCTGTTTACAGTCATTATCCCTGAATTATCCATGTTTTCATGTAGTTTCCTCTATTCTGCCTTCTGGTCCAAGTATAAGCTTTGCCCACTTTATCAAACAACTTCCTACACACTGTTATGAACTGAGGCAGCTCGGGAACATTGTCTCTCAACTGTGTTATAGAGTGTAGTACTACATTTCAGTGAAGTGTAAGGCTTTCCAAAGCTGCCGAAAGTGTTTCTTTCTCTATTTCAATGGTATTCTGCCTTGTATAACACACATTTACCACTCTAGTCTCCTTTAAGTAAAGAATATAGGATTCATACAGTGTTTCATGTGATCTTAACTCGAATTAAGGATTTCCGGGATCTTAGCTACCTTTACTACGCTAAGAACTGACTGGAGAATCTCTTTGAGCTGTTCTAAACCAGTTCTCATCTGTTTACAGTCATATTCTCTGAATTATCCTTGTTTTCATGTAGTTTCCTATATTCTGCCTTCTGGTCCAAGTATAAGCTTTGTCCACTTTATCAAACAACTTCCTACACACTGTTATGAAGTGAGGCAGCTCGGGAACATTGTCTCTCAACTGTGTTATAGAGTGTAGTACTACATTTCAGTGAAGTGTAAGGCTTTCCTAAGCTGCCGAACGTGTTTCATTCTCTATTTCAATGGCATTCTGCCTTGTATAACACACATTTAGCACTCTAGTCTCCTTTAAGTAAAGAATATAGGATTCATACAGTGTTTCATGTGATCTTAACTCGAATTAAGGATTTCCCGGATCTTAGCTACATTTACTACAATAAGAACTGACTGGAGAATCTCTTTGAGCTGTTCTAAACAAGTTCTCATCTGTTTCCAGTCATTTTCTCTGAATTATCCATGTTTTCATGTAGTTTCCAATATTCTGCCTTCTGGACCAAGTATAAGCTTTGCCCACTTTATCAAACAACTTCCTACACACTGTTATGAACTGAGGCAGCTCGGGAACATTGTCTCTCAACTGTGTTATAGAGTGTAGTACTACATTTCAGTGAAGTGTAAGGCTTTCCAAAGCTGCCGAAAGTGTTTCTTTCTCTATTTCAATGGTATTCTGACTTGTAAAACACACATTTACCACTCCAGTCTCCTTTAAGTAAAGAATATAGGATTCCTACAGTGTTTCAAGTCATCTTAACTCGAATTAAGGATTTCCCGGATCTTAGCTACCTTTTCTACACTAAGAACTGATTTGGAGAATCTCTTTCAGCTGTTCTAAACAAGTTCTCATCTGTTTCCTGTCATTTTCTCTGAATTATCCATGTTTTCATGTAGTTTCCTATATTCTGCCTTCTGGTCCTAGTATAAGCTTTGCCCACTTTATCAAACAACTTCCTACATACTGTTATGAACTGAGGCAGCTCGGGAACATTGTCTCTCAACTGTCTTATAGAGTGTAGTACTACATTTCAGTGAAGTTTAAGGCTTTCCAAAGCTGCCGAACGTGTTTCTTTCTCTATTTCAATGGTATTCTGCCTTGTATAACACACATTTACCACTCTAGTCTCCTTTAAGTAAAGAATATAGGATTCATACAGTGTTTCATGTGATCCTAACTCGAATTAAGGATTTCCCGGATCTTAGCTACCTTTACTACGCTAAGAACTGACTGGAGAATCTCTTTGAGCTGTTCTAAACAAGTTCTCATCTGTTTCCAGTCATTTTCTCTGAATTATCCATGTTTTCATGTAGTTTCCTATATTCTGCCTTCTGGACCAAGTATAAGCTTTGCCCACTTTATCAAACAACTTCCTACACACTGTTATGAACTGAGGCAGCTCGGGAACATTGTCTCTCAACTGTGTTACAGAGTTTAGTACCATATTTCAGTGAAGTGTAAGGCTTTTCAAAGCTGCCGAAAGTGTTTCTTTCTCTATTTCAATGGTATTCTGCCTTGTAAAACACACATTTACCACTCCAGTCTCCTTTAAGTAAAGAATATAGGATTCCTACAGTGTTTCAAGTCATCTTAACTCGAATTAAGGATTTCCCGGATCTTAGCTACCTTTTCTACACTAAGAACTGATTTGGAGAATCTCTTTCAGCTGTTCTAAACAAGTTCTCATCTGTTTCCTGTCATTTTCTCTGAATTATCCATGTTTTCATGTAGTTTCCTATATTCTGCCTTCTGGTCCTAGTATAAGCTTTGCCCACTTTATCAAACAACTTCCTACATGCTGTTATGAACTGAGGCAGCTCGGGAACATTGTCTCTCAACTGTCTTATAGAGTGTAGTACTACATTTCAGTGAAGTGTAAGGCTTTCCAAAGCTGCCAAACGTGTTTAATTCTCTATTTCAATGGTATTCTACCTTGTATAACACACATTTACCACTCCAGTCTCCTTTAAGTAAAGAATATAGGATTCCTACAGTGTTTCAAGTCAACTTAACTCAAATTAAGGATTTCCCGGATCTTAGCTATATTTACTACAATAAGAACTGAATGGAGAATCTCTTTGAGCTGTTCTAAACAAGTTCTCATCTGTTTACAGTCATTTTCTCTGAATTATCCATGTTTTCATGTAGTTTCCTATATTCTGCCTTCTGGTCCTAGTATAAGCTTTGCCCACTTTATCAAACAACTTCCTACATACTGTTATGAACTGAGGCAGCTCGGGAACATTGTCTCTCAACTGTCTTATAGAGTGTAGTACTACATTTCAGTGAAGTTTAAGGCTTTCCAAAGCTGCCGAACGTGTTTCTTTCTCTATTTCAATGGTATTCTGCCTTGTATGACACACATTTACCACTCTAGTCTCCTTTAAGTAAAGAATATAGGATTCCTACAGTGTTTCATGTGATCCTAACTCGAATTAAGGATTTCCCGGATCTTAGCTACCTTTACTACGCTAAGAACTGACTGGAGAATCTCTTTGAGCTGTTCTAAACAAGTTCTCATCTGTTTCCAATCATTTTCTCTGAATTATCCATGTTTTCATGTAGTTTCCTATATTCTGCCTTCTGGACCAAGTATAAGCTTTGCCCACTTTATCAAACAACTTCCTACACACTGTTATGAAGTGAGGCAGCTCGGGAACATTGTCTCTCAACTGTGTTATAGAGTGTAGTACTACATTTCAGTGAAGTGTAAGGCTTTCCTAAGCTGCCGAACGTGTTTCTTTCTCTATTTCAATGGCATTCTGCCTTGTATAACACACATTTAGCACTCTAGTCTCCTTTAAGTAAAGAATAGAGGATTCATACAGTGTTTCATGTGATCTTAACTCGAATTAAGGATTTCCCGGATCTTAGCTACATTTACTACAATAAGAACTGACTGGAGAATCTCTTTGAGCTGTTCTAAACAAGTTCTCATCTGTTTACAGTCATTTTCCCTGAATTATCCATGTTTTCATGTAGTTTCCTATATTCTGCCTTCTGGTCCAAGTATAAGCTTTGCCCACTTTATCAAACAACTTCCTACACACTGTTATGAACTGAGGCAGCTCGGGAACATTGTCTCTCAACTGTCTTATAGAGTGTAGTACTACATTTCAGTGAAGTGTAAGGCTTTCCAAAGCTGCCGAAAGTGTTTCTTTCTCTATTTCAATGGTATTCTGACTTGTAAAACACACATTTACCACTCCAGTCTCCTTTAAGTAAAGAATATAGGATTCCTACAGTGTTTCAAGTCATCTTAACTCGAATTAAGGATTTCCCGGATCTTAGCTACCTTTTCTACACTAAGAACTGATTTGGAGAATCTCTTTCAGCTGTTCTAAACAAGTTCTCATCTGTTTCCTGTCATTTTCTCTGAATTATCCATGTTTTCATGTAGTTTCCTATATTCTGCCTTCTGGTCCTAGTATAAGCTTTGCCCACTTTATCAAACAACTTCCTACATACTGTTATGAACTGAGGCAGCTCGGGAACATTGTCTCTCAACTGTCTTATAGAGTGTAGTACTACATTTCAGTGAAGTTTAAGGCTTTCCAAAGCTGCCGAACGTGTTTCTTTCTCTATTTCAATGGTATTCTGCCTTGTATAACACACATTTACCACTCTAGTCTCCTTTAAGTAAAGAATATAGGATTCATACAGTGTTTCATGTGATCCTAACTCGAATTAAGGATTTCCCGGATCTTAGCTACCTTTACTACGCTAAGAACTGACTGGAGAATCTCTTTGAGCTGTTCTAAACAAGTTCTCATCTGTTTCCAGTCATTTTCTCTGAATTATCCATGTTTTCATGTAGTTTCCTATATTCTGCCTTCTGGACCAAGTATAAGCTTTGCCCACTTTATCAAACAACTTCCTACACACTGTTATGAACTGAGGCAGCTCGGGAACATTGTCTCTCAACTGTGTTATAGAGTGTAGTACTACATTTCAGTGAAGTGTAAGGCTTTCCAAAGCTGCCAAACGTGTTTAATTCTCTATTTCAATGGTATTCTACCTTGTATAAGACACATTTAGCACTCTAGTCTCCTTTAAGTAAAGAATATAGGATTCATACAGTTTTTCATGTGATCTTAACTTGAATTAAGGATTTCCCGGATCTTAGCTATATTTACTACAATAAGAACTGAATGGAGAATCTCTTTGAGCTGTTCTAAACAAGTTCTCATCTGTTTACGGTCATTTTGTCTGAATTATCCATGTTTTCATGTAGTTTCCTATATTCTGCCTTCTGGTCCAAGTATAAGCTTTGCCCACTTTATCAAACAACTTCCTACACACTGTTATGAACTGAGGCAGCTCGGGAACATTGTCTCTCAACTGTGTTATAGAGTGTAGTACTACTTTTCAGTGAAGTGTAAGGCTTTCCAAAGCTGCCGAACGTGTTTCTTTCTCTATTTCAATGGCATTCTGCCTTGTATAACACACATTTAGCACTCTAGTCTCCTTTAAGTAAAGAATATAGGATTCATACAGTGTTTCATGTGATCTTAACTCGAATTAAGGATTTCCCGGATCTTAGCTACATTTACTACAATAAGAACTGACTGGAGAATCTCTTTGAGCTGTGCTAAACAAGTTCTCATCTGTTTACAGTCATTTTCCCTGAATTATCCCTGTTTTCATGTAGTTTCCTCTATTCTGCCTTCTGGTCCAAGTATAAGCTTTGCCCACTTTATCAAACAACTTCCTACACACTGTTATGAACTGAGGCAGCTCGCGAACATTGTCTCTCAACTGTGTTATAGAGTGTAGTACTACATTTCAGTGAAGTGTAAGGCTTTCCAAAGCTGCCGAAAGTGTTTCTTTCTCTATTTCAATGGTATTCTGCCTTGTATAACACACATTTACCACTCTAGTCTCCTTTAAGTAAAGAATATAGGATTCATACAGTGTTTCATGTGATCTTAACTCGAATTAAGGATTTCCGGGATCTTAGCTACCTTTACTACGCTAAGAACTGACTGGAGAATCTCTTTGAGCTGTTCTAAACCAGTTCTCATCTGTTTACAGTCATTTTCTCTGAATTATCCTTGTTTTCATGTAGTTTCCTATATTCTGCCTTCTGGTCCAAGTATAAGCTTTGCCCACTTTATCAAACAACTTCCTACACACTGTTATGAACTGAGGCAGCTCGGGAACATTGTCTCTCAACTGTGTTACAGAGTTTAGTACTATATTTCAGTGAAGTGTAAGGCTTTCCAAAGCTGCCGAAAGTGTTTCTTTCTCTATTTCAATGGTATTCTGCCTTGTAAAACACACATTTACCACTCCAGTCTCCTTTAAGTAAAGAATATAGGATTCCTACAGTGTTTCAAGTCATCTTAACTCGAATTAAGGATTTCCCGGATCTTAGCTACCTTTTCTACACTAAGAACTGATTTGGAGAATCTCTTTCAGCTGTTCTAAACAAGTTCTCATCTGTTTCCTGTCATTTTCTCTGAATTATCCATGTTTTCATGTAGTTTCCTATATTCTGCCTTCTGGTCCAAGTATAAGCTTTTCCCACTTTATCAAACAACTTCCTACACACTGTTATGAACTGAGGCAGCTCGGGAACATTGTCTCTCAACTGTGTTATAGAGTGTAGTACTACATTTCAGTGAAGTGTAAGGCTTTCCAAAGCTGCCGAACGTGTTTCTTTCTCTATCTCAATGGTATTCTGCGTTGTAAAACACACATTTACCACTCCAGTCTCATTTAAGTAAAGAATATAGGATTCCTATAGTGTTTCAAGTCATCTTAACTCGAATTAAGGATTTCCCGGATCTTAGCTACCTTTTCTACACTAAGAACTGATTTAGAGAATCTCTTTCATCGGTTCTAAACAAGTTCTCATCTGTTTCCTGTCATTTTCTCTGAATTATCCATGTTTTCATGTAGTTTCCTATATTCTGCCTTCTGGTCCTAGTATAAGCTTTGCCCACTTTATCAAACAACTTCCTACATACTGTTATGAACTGAGGCAGCTCGGGAACATTGTCTCTCAACTGTCTTATAGAGTGTAGTACTACATTTCAGTGAAGTTTAAGGCTTTCCAAAGCTGCCGAACGTGTTTCTTTCTCTATTTCAATGGTATTCTGCCTTGTATAACACACATTTACCACTCTAGTCTCCTTTAAGTAAAGAATATAGGATTCATACAGTGTTTCATGTGATCCTAACTCGAATTAAGGATTTCCCGGATCTTAGCTACCTTTACTACGCTAAGAACTGACTGGAGAATCTCTTTGAGCTGTTCTAAACAAGTTCTCATCTGTTTCCAGTCATTTTCTCTGAATTATCCATGTTTTCATGTAGTTTCCTATATTCTGCCTTCTGGACCAAGTATAAACTTTGCCCACTTTATCAAACAACTTCCTACACACTGTTATGAACTGAGGCAGCTCGGGAACATTGTCTCTCAACTGTGTTATAGAGTGTAGTACTACATTTCAGTGAAGTGTAAGGCTTTCCAAAGCTGCCAAACGTGTTTAATTCTCTATTTCAATGGTATTCTACCTTGTATAAGACACATTTAGCACTCTAGTCTCCTTTAAGTAAAGAATATAGGATTCATACAGTTTTTCATGTGATCTTAACTTGAATTAAGGATTTCCCGGATCTTAGCTATATTTACTACAATAAGAACTGAATGGAGAATCTCTTTGAGCTGTTCTAAACAAGTTCTCATCTGTTTACGGTCATTTTGTCTGAATTATCCATGTTTTCATGTAGTTTCCTATATTCTGCCTTCTGGTCCAAGTATAAGCTTTGCCCACTTTATCAAACAACTTCCTACACACTGTTATGAACTGAGGCAGCTCGGGAACATTGTCTCTCAACTGTGTTATAGAGTGTAGTACTACTTTTCAGTGAAGTGTAAGGCTTTCCAAAGCTGCCGAACGTGTTTCTTTCTCTATTTCAATGGCATTCTGCCTTGTATAACACCCATTTAGCACTCTAGTCTCCTTTAAGTAAAGAATATAGGATTCATACAGTGTTTCATGTGATCTTAACTCGAATTAAGGATTTCCCGGATCTTAGCTACATTTACTACAATAAGAACTGACTGGAGAATCTCTTTGAGCTGTGCTAAACAAGTTCTCATCTGTTTACAGTCATTTTCCCTGAATTATCCATGTTTTCATGTAGTTTCCTCTATTCTGCCTTCTGGTCCAAGTATAAGCTTTGCCCACTTTATCAAACAACTTCCTACACACTGTTATGAACTGAGGCAGCTCGGGAACATTGTCTCTCAACTGTGTTATAGAGTGTAGTACTACATTTCAGTGAAGTGTAAGGCTTTCCAAAGCTGCCGAAAGTGTTTCTTTCTCTATTTCAATGGTATTCTGCCTTGTATAACACACATTTACCACTCTAGTCTCCTTTAAGTAAAGAATAAAGGATTCATACAGTGTTTCATGTGATCTTAACTCAAATTAAGGATTTCCGGGATCTTAGCTACCTTTACTACGCTAAGAACTGACTGGAGAATCTCTTTGAGCTGTTCTAAACCAGTTCTCATCTGTTTACAGTCATTTTCTCTGAATTATCCTTGTTTTCATGTAGTTTCCTATATTCTGCCTTCTGGTCCAAGTATAAGCTTTTCCCACTTTATCAAACAACTTCCTACACACTGTTATGAACTGAGGCAGCTCGGGAACATTGTCTCTCAACTGTGTTATAGAGTGTAGTACTACATTTCAGTGAAGTGTAAGGCTTTCCAAAGCTGCCGAACGTGTTTCTTTCTCTATCTCAATGGTATTCTGCGTTGTAAAACACACATTTACCACTCCAGTCTCCTTTAAGTAAAGAATATAGGATTCCTACAGTGTTTCAAGTCATCTTAACTCGAATTAAGGATTTCCCGGATCTTAGCTACCTTTTCTACACTAAGAACTGATTTAGAGAATCTCTTTCATCGGTTCTAAACAAGTTCTCATCTGTTTCCTGTCATTTTCTCTGAATTATCCATGTTTTCATGTAGTTTCCTATATTCTGCCTTCTGGTCCAAGTATAAGCTTTGCCCACTTTATCAAACAACTTCCTACACACTGTTATGAACTGAGGCAGCTCGGGAACATTGTCTCTCAACTGTGTTATAGAGTGTAGTACTACATTTCAGTGAAGTGTAAGGCTTTCCAAAGCTGCCGAAAGTGTTTCTTTCTCTATTTCAATGGTATTCTGCCTTGTATAACACACATTTACCACTCTAGTCTCCTTTAAGTAAAGAATATAGGATTCATACAGTGTTTCATGTGATCTTAACTCGAATTAAGGATTTCCGGGATCTTAGCTACCTTTACTACGCTAAGAACTGACTGGAGAATCTCTTTGAGCTGTTCTAAACCAGTTTTCATCTGTTTACAGTCATTTTCTCTGAATTATCCTTGTTTTCATGTAGTTTCCTATATTCTGCCTTCTGGTCCAAGTATAAGCTTTGCCCACTTTATCAAACAACTTCCTACACACTGTTATGAACTGAGGCAGCTCGGGAACATTGTCTCTCAACTGTGTTACAGAGTTTAGTACCATATTTCAGTGAAGTGTAAGGCTTTTCAAAGCTGCCGAAAGTGTTTCTTTCTCTATTTCAATGGTATTCTGCCTTGTAAAACACACATTTACCACTCCAGTCTCCTTTAAGTAAAGAATATAGGATTCCTACAGTGTTTCAAGTCATCTTAACTCGAATTAAGGATTTCCCGGATCTTAGCTACCTTTTCTACACTAAGAACTGATTTGGAGAATCTCTTTCAGCTGTTCTAAACAAGTTCTCATCTGTTTCCTGTCATTTTCTCTGAATTATCCATGTTTTCATGTAGTTTCCTATATTCTGCCTTCTGGTCCTAGTATAAGCTTTGCCCACTTTATCAAACAACTTCCTACATACTGTTATGAACTGAGGCAGCTCGGGAACATTGTCTCTCAACTGTCTTATAGAGTGTAGTACTACATTTCAGTGAAGTGTAAGGCTTTCCAAAGCTGCCAAACGTGTTTAATTCTCTATTTCAATGGTATTCTACCTTGTATAACACACATTTACCACTCCAGTCTCCTTTAAGTAAAGAATATAGGATTCCTACAGTGTTTCAAGTCAACTTAACTCAAATTAAGGATTTCCTGGATCTTAGCTATATTTACTACAATAAGAACTGAATGGAGAATCTCTTTGAGCTGTTCTAAACAAGTTCTCATCTGTTTACAGTCATTTTCTCTGAATTATCCATGTTTTCATGTAGTTTCCTATATTCTGCCTTCTGGTCCTAGTATAAGCTTTGCCCACTTTATCAAACAACTTCCTACATACTGTTATGAACTGAGGCAGCTCGGGAACATTGTCTCTCAACTGTCTTATAGAGTGTAGTACTACATTTCAGTGAAGTTTAAGGCTTTCCAAAGCTGCCGAACGTGTTTCTTTCTCTATTTCAATGGTATTCTGCCTTGTATGACACACATTTACCACTCTAGTCTCCTTTAAGTAAAGAATATAGGATTCCTACAGTGTTTCATGTGATCCTAACTCGAATTAAGGATTTCCCGGATCTTAGCTACCTTTACTACGCTAAGAACTGACTGGAGAATCTCTTTGAGCTGTTCTAAACAAGTTCTCATCTGTTTCCTATCATTTTCTCTGAATTATCCATGTTTTCATGTAGTTTCCTATATTCTGCCTTCTGGACCAAGTATAAGCTTTGCCCACTTTATCAAACAACTTCCTACACACTGTTATGAAGTGAGGCAGCTCGGGAACATTGTCTCTCAACTGTGTTATAGAGTGTAGTACTACATTTCAGTGAAGTGTAAGGCTTTCCTAAGCTGCCGAACGTGTTTCTTTCTCTATTTCAATGGCATTCTGCCTTGTATAACACACATTTAGCACTCTAGTCTCCTTTAAGTAAAGAATATAGGATTCATACAGTGTTTCATGTGATCTTAACTCGAATTAAGGATTTCCCGGATCTTAGCTACATTTACTACAATAAGAACTGACTGGAGAATCTCTTTGAGCTGTTCTAAACAAGTTCTCATCTGTTTACAGTCATTTTCCCTGAATTATCCATGTTTTCATGTAGTTTCCTATATTCTGCCTTCTGGTCCAAGTATAAGCTTTGCCAACTTTATCAAACAACTTCCTACACACTGTTATGAACTGAGGCAGCTCGGGAACATTGTCTCTCAACTGTCTTATAGAGTGTAGTACTACATTTCAGTGAAGTGTAAGGCTTTCCAAAGCTGCCGAAAGTGTTTCTTTCTCTATTTCAATGGTATTCTGACTTGTAAAACACACATTTACCACTCCAGTCTCCTTTAAGTAAAGAATATAGGATTCCTACAGTGTTTCAAGTCATCTTAACTCGAATTAAGGATTTCCCGGATCTTAGCTACCTTTTCTACACTAAGAACTGATTTGGAGAATCTCTTTCAGCTGTTCTAAACAAGTTCTCATCTGTTTCCTGTCATTTTCTCTGAATTATCCATGTTTTCATGTAGTTTCCTATATTCTGCCTTCTGGTCCTAGTATAAGCTTTGCCCACTTTATCAAACAACTTCCTACATACTGTTATGAACTGAGGCAGCTCGGGAACATTGTCTCTCAACTGTCTTATAGAGTGTAGTACTACATTTCAGTGAAGTTTAAGGCTTTCCAAAGCTGCCGAACGTGTTTCTTTCTCTATTTCAATGGTATTCTGCCTTGTATAACACACATTTACCACTCTAGTCTCCTTTAAGTAAAGAATATAGGATTCATACAGTGTTTCATGTGATCCTAACTCGAATTAAGGATTTCCCGGATCTTAGCTACCTTTACTACGCTAAGAACTGACTGGAGAATCTCTTTGAGCTGTTCTAAACAAGTTCTCATCTGTTTCCAGTCATTTTCTCTGAATTATCCATGTTTTCATGTAGTTTCCTATATTCTGCCTTCTGGACCAAGTATAAGCTTTGCCCACTTTATCAAACAACTTCCTACACACTGTTATGAACTGAGGCAGCTCGGGAACATTGTCTCTCAACTGTGTTATAGAGTGTAGTACTACATTTCAGTGAAGTGTAAGGCTTTCCAAAGCTGCCGAACGTGTTTCTTTCTCTATTTCAATGGCATTCTGCCTTGTATAACACACATTTAGCACTCTAGTCTCCTTTAAGTAAAGAATATAGGATTCATACAGTGTTTCATGTGATCTTAACTCAAATTAAGGATTTCCCGGATCTTAGCTACATTTACTTCAATAAGAACTGACTGGAGAATCTCTTTGAGCTGTGCTAAACAAGTTCTCATCTGTTTACAGTCATTATCCCTGAATTATCCATGTTTTCATGTAGTTTCCTCTATTCTGCCTTCTGGTCCAAGTATAAGCTTTGCCCACTTTATCAAACAACTTCCTACACACTGTTATGAACTGAGGCAGCTCGGGAACATTGTCTCTCAACTGTGTTATAGAGTGTAGTACTACATTTCAGTGAAGTGTAAGGCTTTCCAAAGCTGCCGAAAGTGTTTCTTTCTCTATTTCAATGGTATTCTGCCTTGTATAACACACATTTACCACTCTAGTCTCCTTTAAGTAAAGAATATAGGATTCATACAGTGTTTCATGTGATCTTAACTCGAATTAAGGATTTCCGGGATCTTAGCTACCTTTACTACGCTAAGAACTGACTGGAGAATCTCTTTGAGCTGTTCTAAACCAGTTCTCATCTGTTTACAGTCATATTCTCTGAATTATCCTTGTTTTCATGTAGTTTCCTATATTCTGCCTTCTGGTCCAAGTATAAGCTTTGTCCACTTTATCAAACAACTTCCTACACACTGTTATGAAGTGAGGCAGCTCGGGAACATTGTCTCTCAACTGTGTTATAGAGTGTAGTACTACATTTCAGTGAAGTGTAAGGCTTTCCTAAGCTGCCGAACGTGTTTCATTCTCTATTTCAATGGCATTCTGCCTTGTATAACACACATTTAGCACTCTAGTCTCCTTTAAGTAAAGAATATAGGATTCATACAGTGTTTCATGTGATCTTAACTCGAATTAAGGATTTCCCGGATCTTAGCTACATTTACTACAATAAGAACTGACTGGAGAATCTCTTTGAGCTGTTCTAAACAAGTTCTCATCTGTTTCCAGTCATTTTCTCTGAATTATCCATGTTTTCATGTAGTTTCCAATATTCTGCCTTCTGGACCAAGTATAAGCTTTGCCCACTTTATCAAACAACTTCCTACACACTGTTATGAACTGAGGCAGCTCGGGAACATTGTCTCTCAACTGTGTTATAGAGTGTAGTACTACATTTCAGTGAAGTGTAAGGCTTTCCAAAGCTGCCAAACGTGTTTAATTCTCTATTTCAATGGTATTCTACCTTGTATAACACACATTTAGCACTCTAGTCTCCTTTAAGTAAAGAATATAGGATTCATACAGTGTTTCATGTGATCTTAACTCGAATTAAGGATTTCCCGGATCTTAGCTACATTTACTACAATAAGAACTGACTGGAGAATCTCTTTGAGCTGTTCTAAACAAGTTCTCATCTGTTTACAGTCATTTTCTCTGAATTATCCATGTTTTCATGTAGTTTCCTATATTCTGCCTTCTGGTCCAAGTATAATCTTTTCCCACTTTATCAAACAACTTCCTACACACTGTTATGAACTGAGGCAGCTCGGGAACATTGTCTATCAACTGTGTTATAGAGTGTAGTAATACATTTCAGTGAAGTGTAAGGCTTTCCAAAGCTGCCGAAAGTGTTTCTTTCTCTATTTCAATGGTATTCTGCCTTGTAAAACACACATTTCCCACTCCAGTCTCCTTTAAGTAAAGAATATAGGATTCCTACAGTGTTTCAAGTCATCTTAACTCGAATTAAGGATTTCCCGGATCTTAGCTACCTTTTCTACACTAAGAACTGATTTGGAGAATCTCTTTCAGCTGTTCTAAACAAGTTCTCATCTGTTTCCTGTCATTTTCTCTGAATTATCCATGTTTTCATGTAGTTTCCTATATTCTGCCTTCTGGTCCTAGTTTAAGCTTTGCCCACTTTATCAAACAACTTCCTACATACTGTTATGAACTGAGGCAGCTCGGGAACATTGTCTCTCAACTGTCTTATAGAGTGTAGTACTACATTTCAGTGAAGTTTAAGGCTTTCCAAAGCTGCCGAACGTGTTTCTTTCTCTATTTCAATGGTATTCTGCCTTGTATAACACACATTTACCACTCTAGTCTCCTTTAAGTAAAGAATATAGTATTCATACAGTGTTTCATGTGATCCTAACTCGAATTAAGGATTTCCCGGATCCTAGCTACCTTTACTACGCTAAGAACTGACTGGAGAATCTCTTTGAGCTGTTCTAAACAAGTTCTCATCTGTTTCCAGTCATTTTCTCTGAATTATCCATGTTTTCATGTAGTTTCCTATATTCTGCCTTCTGGACCAAGTATAAGCTTTGCCCACTTTATCAAACAACTTCCTACACACTGTTATGAACTGAGGCAGCTCGGGAACATTGTCTCTCAACTGTGTTATAGAGTGTAGTACTACATTTCAGTGAAGTGTAAGGCTTTCCAAAGCTGCCAAACGTGTTTAATTCTCTATTTCAATGGTATTCTACCTTGTATAACACACATTTACCACTCTAGTCTCCTTTAAGTAAAGAATATAGGATTCATAGAGTGTTTCAAGTAATCTTAACTTGAATTAAGGATTTCCCGGATCTTAGCTACCTTTTCTACACTAAGAACTGATTTGGAGAATCTCTTTCAACTGTTCTAAACAAGTTCTCATCTGTTTCCAGTCATTTTCTCTGAATTATCCATGTTTTCACGTAGTTTCCTATATTCTGCCTTCTGGTCCAAGTATAAGCTTTGCCCACTTTATCAAACAACTTCCTACACACTGTTATGAACTGAGGCAGCTCGGGAACATTGTCTCTCAACTGTGTTACAGAGTGTAGTACTATATTTCAGTGAAGTGTAAGGCTTTCCAAAGCTGCCAAAAGTGTTTTTTTCTCTATTTCAATGGTATTCTGCCCTGTAAAACACACATTTACCGCTCCAGTCTCCTTTAAGTAAAGAATATAGGATTCATACAGTGTTTCATGTGATTTTAACTCGAATTAATGATTTCCCGGATCTTAGCTACATTTACTATGCTAAGAACTGACTGGAGAATCTCTTTGAGCTGTTCTAAACAAGTTATCATATGTTTCCAGTCATTTTCTCTGAATTATCCATGTTTTCATGTAGTTTCCTATATTCTGCCTTCTGGTCCAAGTATAAGCTTTGCCCACTTTATCAAACAACTTCCTACACACTGTTATGAACTGAGGCAGCTCGGGAACATTGTCTCTCAACTGTGTTATAGAGTGTAGTACTACATTTCAGTGAAGTGTAAAGCTTTCCAAAGCTGCTGAACGTGTTTCTTTCTCTATTTCAATGGTATTCTGCCTTGTATAACACACATTTACCACTCTAGTATCCTTTAAGTAAAAAATATAGGATTCATACAGTGTTTCATGTGATCTTAACTCGAATTAAGGATTTCCCGGATATTAGCTACCTTTACTATGCTAAGAACGGACTGGAGAATCTCTTTGAGCTGTTCTAAACAAGTTCTCATCTGTTTACAGTAATTTTCTCTGAATTATCCATGTTTTCATGTAGTTTCCTATATTCTGCCTTCTGGTCCAAGTATAAGCTTTGCCCACTTTATCAAACAACTTCCTACACACTGTTATGAACTGAGGCAGCTCTGGAACATTGTCTCTCAACTGTGTTATAGAGTGTAGTACTACATTTCAGTGAAGTGTAAGGCTTTCCAAAGCTGCCAAACGTGTTTAATTCTCTATTTCAATGGTATTCTACCTTGTATAATACACATTTACCACTCTAGTCTCCTTTAAGTAAAGAATATAGAATTCATACAGTGTTTCATGTCATCTTAACTCGAATTAAGGATTTCCCGGATCTTAGCTACCTTTTCTACACTAAGAACTGACTTGGAGAATCTCTTTGAGCGGTTCTAAACAAGTTCTCATCTGTTTACAGTCATTTTCTCTGAATTATCCATGTTTTCATGTAGTTTCCTATATTCTGCCTTCTGGTCCAAGTATAAGCTTTGCCCACTTTATCAAACAACTTCCTGCACACTGTTATGAACTGAGGCAGCTCGGGAACATTGTCTCTCAACTGTGTTACAGAGTTTAGTACTATATTTCAGTAAAGTGTAAGGCTTTCCAAAGCTGCCGAACGTGTTTCTTTCTCTATTTCAATGGTATTCTGCCTTGTAAAACACACATTTACCACTCCAGTCTCCTTGAAGTAAAGAATATAGGATTCCTACAGTGTTTCAAGTCATCTTAACTGAAATTAAGGATTTCCCCAATCTTAGCTACCTTTTCTACACTAAGAACTGATTTGGAGAATCTCTTTCAGCTGTTCTAAACAAGTTCTCATCTGTTTCCTGTCATTTTCTCTGAATTATCCATGTTTTCATGTAGTTTCCTATATTCTGCCTTCTGGTCCTAGTATAAGCTTTGCCCACTTTATCAGACAACTTCCTACACACTGTTATGAACTGAGGCAGCTCGGGAACATTGTCTCTCAACTGTGTTATAGAGTGTAGTACTACATTTCAGTGAAGTGTAAGGCTTTCCAAAGCTGCCGAACGTGTTTCTTTCTCTATTTCAATGGTATTCTGCCTTGTATAACACACATTTACCACTCTAGTCTCCTTTAAGTAAAGAATATAGGATTCATACAGTGTTTCATGTGATCCTAACTCGAATTAAGGATTTCCCGGATCTTAGCTACCTTTACTACGCTAAGAACTGACTGGAGAATCTCTTTGAGCTGTTCTAAACAAGTTCTCATCTGTTTCCAGTCATTTTCTCTGAATTATCCATGTTTTCATGTAGTTTCCTATATTCTGCCTTCTGGACCAAGTATAAGCTTTGCCCACTTTATCAAACAACTTCCTACACACTGTTATGAACTGAGGCAGCTCGGGAACATTGTCTCTCAACTGTGTTATAGAGTGTAGTACTACATTTCAGTGAAGTGTAAGGCTTTCCAAAGCTGCCGAACGTGTTTCTTTCTCTATTTCAATGGCATTCTGCCTTGTATAACACACATTTAGCACTCTAGTCTCCTTTAAGTAAAGAATATAGGATTCATACAGTGTTTCATGTGATCTTAACTCAAATTAAGGATTTCCCGGATCTTAGCTACATTTACTTCAATAAGAACTGACTGGAGAATCTCTTTGAGCTGTGCTAAACAAGTTCTCATCTGTTTACAGTCATTATCCCTGAATTATCCATGTTTTCATGTAGTTTCCTCTATTCTGCCTTCTGGTCCAAGTATAAGCTTTGCCCACTTTATCAAACAACTTCCTACACACTGTTATGAACTGAGGCAGCTCGGGAACATTGTCTCTCAACTGTGTTATAGAGTGTAGTACTACATTTCAGTGAAGTGTAAGGCTTTCCAAAGCTGCCGAAAGTGTTTCTTTCTCTATTTCAATGGTATTCTGCCTTGTATAACACACATTTACCACTCTAGTCTCCTTTAAGTAAAGAATATAGGATTCATACAGTGTTTCATGTGATCTTAACTCGAATTAAGGATTTCCGGGATCTTAGCTACCTTTACTACGCTAAGAACTGACTGGAGAATCTCTTTGAGCTGTTCTAAACCAGTTCTCATCTGTTTACAGTCATATTCTCTGAATTATCCTTGTTTTCATGTAGTTTCCTATATTCTGCCTTCTGGTCCAAGTATAAGCTTTGTCCACTTTATCAAACAACTTCCTACACACTGTTATGAACTGAGGCAGCTCGGGAACATTGTCTCTCAACTGTGTTATAGAGTGTAGTACTACATTTCAGTGAAGTGTAAGGCTTTCCAAAGCTGCTGAACGTGTTTCTTTCTCTATTTCAATGGTATTCTGCCTTGTATAACACACATTTACCACTCTAGTATCCTTTAAGTAAAAAATATAGGATTCATACAGTGTTTCATGTGATCTTAACTCGAATTAAGGATTTCCCGGATATTAGCTACCTTTACTATGCTAAGAACGGACTGGAGAATCTCTTTGAGCTGTTCTAAACAAGTTCTCATCTGTTTACAGTAATTTTCTCTGAATTATCCATGTTTTCATGTAGTTTCCTATATTCTGCCTTCTGGTCCAAGTATAAGCTTTGCCCACTTTATCAAACAACTTCCTACACACTGTTATGAACTGAGGCAGCTCTGGAACATTGTCTCTCAACTGTGTTATAGAGTGTAGTACTACATTTCAGTGAAGTGTAAGGCTTTCCAAAGCTGCCAAACGTGTTTAATTCTCTATTTCAATGGTATTCTACCTTGTATAATACACATTTACCACTCTAGTCTCCTTTAAGTAAAGAATATAGAATTCATACAGTGTTTCATGTCATCTTAACTCGAATTAAGGATTTCCCGGATCTTAGCTACCTTTTCTACACTAAGAACTGACTTGGAGAATCTCTTTGAGCGGTTCTAAACAAGTTCTCATCTGTTTACAGTCATTTTCTCTGAATTATCCATGTTTTCATGTAGTTTCCTATATTCTGCCTTCTGGTCCAAGTATAAGCTTTGCCCACTTTATCAAACAACTTCCTGCACACTGTTATGAACTGAGGCAGCTCGGGAACATTGTCTCTCAACTGTGTTACAGAGTTTAGTACTATATTTCAGTAAAGTGTAAGGCTTTCCAAAGCTGCCGAACGTGTTTCTTTCTCTATTTCAATGGTATTCTGCCTTGTAAAACACACATTTACCACTCCAGTCTCCTTGAAGTAAAGAATATAGGATTCCTACAGTGTTTCAAGTCATCTTAACTGAAATTAAGGATTTCCCCAATCTTAGCTACCTTTTCTACACTAAGAACTGATTTGGAGAATCTCTTTCAGCTGTTCTAAACAAGTTCTCATCTGTTTCCTGTCATTTTCTCTGAATTATCCATGTTTTCATGTAGTTTCCTATATTCTGCCTTCTGGTCCTAGTATAAGCTTTGCCCACTTTATCAGACAACTTCCTACACACTGTTATGAACTGAGGCAGCTCGGGAACATTGTCTCTCAACTGTGTTATAGAGTGTAGTACTACATTTCAGTGAAGTGTAAGGCTTTCCAAAGCTGCCGAACGTGTTTCTTTCTCTATTTCAATGGTATTCTGCCTTGTATAACACACATTTACCACTCTAGTCTCCTTTAAGTAAAGAATATAGGATTCATACAGTGTTTCATGTGATCCTAACTCGAATTAAGGATTTCCCGGATCTTAGCTACCTTTACTACGCTAAGAACTGACTGGAGAATCTCTTTGAGCTGTTCTAAACAAGTTCTCATCTGTTTCCAGTCATTTTCTCTGAATTATCCATGTTTTCATGTAGTTTCCTATATTCTGCCTTCTGGACCAAGTATAAGCTTTGCCCACTTTATCAAACAACTTCCTACACACTGTTATGAACTGAGGCAGCTCGGGAACATTGTCTCTCAACTGTGTTATAGAGTGTAGTACTACATTTCAGTGAAGTGTAAGGCTTTCCAAAGCTGCCGAACGTGTTTCTTTCTCTATTTCAATGGCATTCTGCCTTGTATAACACACATTTAGCACTCTAGTCTCCTTTAAGTAAAGAATATAGGATTCATACAGTGTTTCATGTGATCTTAACTCAAATTAAGGATTTCCCGGATCTTAGCTACATTTACTTCAATAAGAACTGACTGGAGAATCTCTTTGAGCTGTGCTAAACAAGTTCTCATCTGTTTACAGTCATTATCCCTGAATTATCCATGTTTTCATGTAGTTTCCTCTATTCTGCCTTCTGGTCCAAGTATAAGCTTTGCCCACTTTATCAAACAACTTCCTACACACTGTTATGAACTGAGGCAGCTCGGGAACATTGTCTCTCAACTGTGTTATAGAGTGTAGTACTACATTTCAGTGAAGTGTAAGGCTTTCCAAAGCTGCCGAAAGTGTTTCTTTCTCTATTTCAATGGTATTCTGCCTTGTATAACACACATTTACCACTCTAGTCTCCTTTAAGTAAAGAATATAGGATTCATACAGTGTTTCATGTGATCTTAACTCGAATTAAGGATTTCCGGGATCTTAGCTACCTTTACTACGCTAAGAACTGACTGGAGAATCTCTTTGAGCTGTTCTAAACCAGTTCTCATCTGTTTACAGTCATATTCTCTGAATTATCCTTGTTTTCATGTAGTTTCCTATATTCTGCCTTCTGGTCCAAGTATAAGCTTTGTCCACTTTATCAAACAACTTCCTACACACTGTTATGAAGTGAGGCAGCTCGGGAACATTGTCTCTCAACTGTGTTATAGAGTGTAGTACTACATTTCAGTGAAGTGTAAGGCTTTCCTAAGCTGCCGAACGTGTTTCTTTCTCTATTTCAATGGCATTCTGCCTTGTATAACACACATTTAGCACTCTAGTCTCCTTTAAGTAAAGAATATAGGATTCATACAGTGTTTCATGTGATCTTAACTCGAATTAAGGATTTCCCGGATCTTAGCTACATTTACTACAATAAGAACTGACTGGAGAATCTCTTTGAGCTGTTCTAAACAAGTTCTCATCTGTTTCCAGTCATTTTCTCTGAATTATCCATGTTTTCATGTAGTTTCCAATATTCTGCCTTCTGGACCAAGTATAAGCTTTGCCCACTTTATCAAACAACTTCCTACACACTGTTATGAACTGAAGCAGCTCGGGAACATTGTCTCTCAACTGTGTTATAGAGTGTAGTACTACATTTCAGTGAAGTGTAAGGCTTTCCAAAGCTGCCAAACGTGTTTAATTCTCTATTTCAATGGTATTCTACCTTGTATAACACACATTTAGCACTCTAGTCTCCTTTAAGTAAAGAATATAGGATTCATACAGTGTTTCATGTGATCTTAACTCGAATTAAGGATTTCCCGGATCTTAGCTACATTTACTACAATAAGAACTGACTGGAGAATCTCTTTGAGCTGTTCTAAACAAGTTCTCATCTGTTTACAGTCATTTTCTCTGAATTATCCATGTTTTCATGTAGTTTCCTATATTCTGCCTTCTGGTCCAAGTATAATCTTTTCCCACTTTATCAAACAACTTCCTACACACTGTTATGAACTGAGGCAGCTCGGGAACATTGTCTATCAACTGTGTTATAGAGTGTAGTAATACATTTCAGTGAAGTGTAAGGCTTTCCAAAGCTGCCGAAAGTGTTTCTTTCTCTATTTCAATGGTATTCTGCCTTGTAAAACACACATTTCCCACTCCAGTCTCCTTTAAGTAAAGAATATAGGATTCCTACAGTGTTTCAAGTCATCTTAACTCGAATTAAGGATTTCCCGGATCTTAGCTACCTTTTCTACACTAAGAACTGATTTGGAGAATCTCTTTCAGCTGTTCTAAACAAGTTCTCATCTGTTTCCTGTCGTTTTCTCTGAATTATCCATGTTTTCATGTAGTTTCCTATATTCTGCCTTCTGGTCCTAGTTTAAGCTTTGCCCACTTTATCAAACAACTTCCTACATACTGTTATGAACTGAGGCAGCTCGGGAACATTGTCTCTCAACTGTCTTATAGAGTGTAGTACTACATTTCAGTGAAGTTTAAGGCTTTCCAAAGCTGCCGAACGTGTTTCTTTCTCTATTTCAATGGTATTCTGCCTTGTATAACACACATTTACCACTCTAGTCTCCTTTAAGTAAAGAATATAGTATTCATACAGTGTTTCATGTGATCCTAACTCGAATTAAGGATTTCCCGGATCTTAGCTACCTTTACTACGCTAAGAACTGACTGGAGAATCTCTTTGAGCTGTTCTAAACAAGTTCTCATCTGTTTCCAGTCATTTTCTCTGAATTATCCATGTTTTCATGTAGTTTCCTATATTCTGCCTTCTGGACCAAGTATAAGCTTTGCCCACTTTATCAAACAACTTCCTACACACTGTTATGAACTGAGGCAGCTCGGGAACATTGTCTCTCAACTGTGTTATAGAGTGTAGTACTACATTTCAGTGAAGTGTAAGGCTTTCCAAAGCTGCCAAACGTGTTTAATTCTCTATTTCAATGGTATTCTACCTTGTATAACACACATTTACCACTCTAGTCTCCTTTAAGTAAAGAATATAGGATTCATAGAGTGTTTCAAGTAATCTTAACTTGAATTAAGGATTTCCCGGATCTTAGCTACCTTTTCTACACTAAGAACTGATTTGGAGAATCTCTTTCAACTGTTCTAAACAAGTTCTCATCTGTTTCCAGTCATTTTCTGTGAATTATCCATGTTTTCACGTAGTTTCCTATATTCTGCCTTCTGGTCCAAGTATAAGCTTTGCCCACTTTATCAAACAACTTCCTACACACTGTTATGAACTGAGGCAGCTCGGGAACATTGTCTCTCAACTGTGTTACAGAGTGTAGTACTATATTTCAGTGAAGTGTAAGGCTTTCCAAAGCTGCCAAAAGTGTTTTTTTCTCTATTTCAATGGTATTCTGCCCTGTAAAACACACATTTACCGCTCCAGTCTCCTTTAAGTAAAGAATATAGGATTCATACAGTGTTTCATGTGATTTTAACTCGAATTAATGATTTCCCGGATCTTAGCTACATTTACTATGCTAAGAACTGACTGGAGAATCTCTTTGAGCTGTTCTAAACAAGTTATCATATGTTTCCAGTCATTTTCTCTGAATTATCCATGTTTTCATGTAGTTTCCTATATTCTGCCTTCTGGTCCAAGTATAAGCTTTGCCCACTTTATCAAACAACTTCCTACACACTGTTATGAACTGAGGCAGCTCGGGAACATTGTCTCTCAACTGTGTTATAGAGTGTAGTACTACATTTCAGTGAAGTGTAAAGCTTTCCAAAGCTGCTGAACGTGTTTCTTTCTCTATTTCAATGGTATTCTGCCTTGTATAACACACATTTACCACTCTAGTATCCTTTAAGTAAAAAATATAGGATTCATACAGTGTTTCATGTGATCTTAACTCGAATTAAGGATTTCCCGGATATTAGCTACCTTTACTATGCTAAGAACGGACTGGAGAATCTCTTTGAGCTGTTCTAAACAAGTTCTCATCTGTTTACAGTAATTTTCTCTGAATTATCCATGTTTTCATGTAGTTTCCTATATTCTGCCTTCTGGTCCAAGTATAAGCTTTGCCCACTTTATCAAACAACTTCCTACACACTGTTATGAACTGAGGCAGCTCTGGAACATTGTCTCTCAACTGTGTTATAGAGTGTAGTACTACATTTCAGTGAAGTGTAAGGCTTTCCAAAGCTGCCAAACGTGTTTAATTCTCTATTTCAATGGTATTCTACCTTGTATAATACACATTTACCACTCTAGTCTCCTTTAAGTAAAGAATATAGAATTCATACAGTGTTTCATGTCATCTTAACTCGAATTAAGGATTTCCCGGATCTTAGCTACCTTTTCTACACTAAGAACTGACTTGGAGAATCTCTTTGAGCGGTTCTAAACAAGTTCTCATCTGTTTACAGTCATTTTCTCTGAATTATCCATGTTTTCATGTAGTTTCCTATATTCTGCCTTCTGGTCCAAGTATAAGCTTTGCCCACTTTATCAAACAACTTCCTGCACACTGTTATGAACTGAGGCAGCTCGGGAACATTGTCTCTCAACTGTGTTACAGAGTTTAGTACTATATTTCAGTAAAGTGTAAGGCTTTCCAAAGCTGCCGAACGTGTTTCTTTCTCTATTTCAATGGTATTCTGCCTTGTAAAACACACATTTACCACTCCAGTCTCCTTGAAGTAAAGAATATAGGATTCCTACAGTGTTTCAAGCCATCTTAACTGAAATTAAGGATTTCCCCAATCTTAGCTACCTTTTCTACACTAAGAACTGATTTGGAGAATCTCTTTCAGCTGTTCTAAACAAGTTCTCATCTGTTTCCTGTCATTTTCTCTGAATTATCCATGTTTTCATGTAGTTTCCTATATTCTGCCTTCTGGTCCTAGTATAAGCTTTGCCCACTTTATCAGACAACTTCCTACACACTGTTATGAACTGAGGCAGCTCGGGAACATTGTCTCTCAACTGTGTTATAGAGTGTAGTACTACATTTCAGTGAAGTGTAAGGCTTTCCAAAGCTGCCGAACGTGTTTCTTTCTCTATTTCAATGGTATTCTGCCTTGTATAACACACATTTACCACTCTAGTCTCCTTTAAGTAAAGAATATAGGATTCATACAGTGTTTCATGTGATCCTAACTCGAATTAAGGATTTCCCGGATCTTAGCTACCTTTACTACGCTAAGAACTGACTGGAGAATCTCTTTGAGCTGTTCTAAACAAGTTCTCATCTGTTTCCAGTCATTTTCTCTGAATTATCCATGTTTTCATGTAGTTTCCTATATTCTGCCTTCTGGACCAAGTATAAGCTTTGCCCACTTTATCAAACAACTTCCTACACACTGTTATGAACTGAGGCAGCTCGGGAACATTGTCTCTCAACTGTGTTATAGAGTGTAGTACTACATTTCAGTGAAGTGTAAGGCTTTCCAAAGCTGCCGAACGTGTTTCTTTCTCTATTTCAATGGCATTCTGCCTTGTATAACACACATTTAGCACTCTAGTCTCCTTTAAGTAAAGAATATAGGATTCATACAGTGTTTCATGTGATCTTAACTCAAATTAAGGATTTCCCGGATCTTAGCTACATTTACTTCAATAAGAACTGACTGGAGAATCTCTTTGAGCTGTGCTAAACAAGTTCTCATCTGTTTACAGTCATTATCCCTGAATTATCCATGTTTTCATGTAGTTTCCTCTATTCTGCCTTCTGGTCCAAGTATAAGCTTTGCCCACTTTATCAAACAACTTCCTACACACTGTTATGAACTGAGGCAGCTCGGGAACATTGTCTCTCAACTGTGTTATAGAGTGTAGTACTACATTTCAGTGAAGTGTAAGGCTTTCCAAAGCTGCCGAAAGTGTTTCTTTCTCTATTTCAATGGTATTCTGCCTTGTATAACACACATTTACCACTCTAGTCTCCTTTAAGTAAAGAATATAGGATTCATACAGTGTTTCATGTGATCTTAACTCGAATTAAGGATTTCCGGGATCTTAGCTACCTTTACTACGCTAAGAACTGACTGGAGAATCTCTTTGAGCTGTTCTAAACCAGTTCTCATCTGTTTACAGTCATATTCTCTGAATTATCCTTGTTTTCATGTAGTTTCCTATATTCTGCCTTCTGGTCCAAGTATAAGCTTTGTCCACTTTATCAAACAACTTCCTACACACTGTTATGAAGTGAGGCAGCTCGGGAACATTGTCTCTCAACTGTGTTATAGAGTGTAGTACTACATTTCAGTGAAGTGTAAGGCTTTCCAAAGCTGCTGAACGTGTTTCTTTCTCTATTTCAATGGTATTCTGCCTTGTATAACACACATTTACCACTCTAGTATCCTTTAAGTAAAAAATATAGGATTCATACAGTGTTTCATGTGATCTTAACTCGAATTAAGGATTTCCCGGATATTAGCTACCTTTACTATGCTAAGAACGGACTGGAGAATCTCTTTGAGCTGTTCTAAACAAGTTCTCATCTGTTTACAGTAATTTTCTCTGAATTATCCATGTTTTCATGTAGTTTCCTATATTCTGCCTTCTGGTCCAAGTATAAGCTTTGCCCACTTTATCAAACAACTTCCTACACACTGTTATGAACTGAGGCAGCTCTGGAACATTGTCTCTCAACTGTGTTATAGAGTGTAGTACTACATTTCAGTGAAGTGTAAGGCTTTCCAAAGCTGCCAAACGTGTTTAATTCTCTATTTCAATGGTATTCTACCTTGTATAATACACATTTACCACTCTAGTCTCCTTTAAGTAAAGAATATAGAATTCATACAGTGTTTCATGTCATCTTAACTCGAATTAAGGATTTCCCGGATCTTAGCTACCTTTTCTACACTAAGAACTGACTTGGAGAATCTCTTTGAGCGGTTCTAAACAAGTTCTCATCTGTTTACAGTCATTTTCTCTGAATTATCCATGTTTTCATGTAGTTTCCTATATTCTGCCTTCTGGTCCAAGTATAAGCTTTGCCCACTTTATCAAACAACTTCCTGCACACTGTTATGAACTGAGGCAGCTCGGGAACATTGTCTCTCAACTGTGTTACAGAGTTTAGTACTATATTTCAGTAAAGTGTAAGGCTTTCCAAAGCTGCCGAACGTGTTTCTTTCTCTATTTCAATGGTATTCTGCCTTGTAAAACACACATTTACCACTCCAGTCTCCTTGAAGTAAAGAATATAGGATTCCTACAGTGTTTCAAGTCATCTTAACTGAAATTAAGGATTTCCCCAATCTTAGCTACCTTTTCTACACTAAGAACTGATTTGGAGAATCTCTTTCAGCTGTTCTAAACAAGTTCTCATCTGTTTCCTGTCATTTTCTCTGAATTATCCATGTTTTCATGTAGTTTCCTATATTCTGCCTTCTGGTCCTAGTATAAGCTTTGCCCACTTTATCAGACAACTTCCTACACACTGTTATGAACTGAGGCAGCTCGGGAACATTGTCTCTCAACTGTGTTATAGAGTGTAGTACTACATTTCAGTGAAGTGTAAGGCTTTCCAAAGCTGCCGAACGTGTTTCTTTCTCTATTTCAATGGTATTCTGCCTTGTATAACACACATTTACCACTCTAGTCTCCTTTAAGTAAAGAATATAGGATTCATACAGTGTTTCATGTGATCCTAACTCGAATTAAGGATTTCCCGGATCTTAGCTACCTTTACTACGCTAAGAACTGACTGGAGAATCTCTTTGAGCTGTTCTAAACAAGTTCTCATCTGTTTCCAGTCATTTTCTCTGAATTATCCATGTTTTCATGTAGTTTCCTATATTCTGCCTTCTGGACCAAGTATAAGCTTTGCCCACTTTATCAAACAACTTCCTACACACTGTTATGAACTGAGGCAGCTCGGGAACATTGTCTCTCAACTGTGTTATAGAGTGTAGTACTACATTTCAGTGAAGTGTAAGGCTTTCCAAAGCTGCCGAACGTGTTTCTTTCTCTATTTCAATGGCATTCTGCCTTGTATAACACACATTTAGCACTCTAGTCTCCTTTAAGTAAAGAATATAGGATTCATACAGTGTTTCATGTGATCTTAACTCAAATTAAGGATTTCCCGGATCTTAGCTACATTTACTTCAATAAGAACTGACTGGAGAATCTCTTTGAGCTGTGCTAAACAAGTTCTCATCTGTTTACAGTCATTATCCCTGAATTATCCATGTTTTCATGTAGTTTCCTCTATTCTGCCTTCTGGTCCAAGTATAAGCTTTGCCCACTTTATCAAACAACTTCCTACACACTGTTATGAACTGAGGCAGCTCGGGAACATTGTCTCTCAACTGTGTTATAGAGTGTAGTACTACATTTCAGTGAAGTGTAAGGCTTTCCAAAGCTGCCGAAAGTGTTTCTTTCTCTATTTCAATGGTATTCTGCCTTGTATAACACACATTTACCACTCTAGTCTCCTTTAAGTAAAGAATATAGGATTCATACAGTGTTTCATGTGATCTTAACTCGAATTAAGGATTTCCGGGATCTTAGCTACCTTTACTACGCTAAGAACTGACTGGAGAATCTCTTTGAGCTGTTCTAAACCAGTTCTCATCTGTTTACAGTCATATTCTCTGAATTATCCTTGTTTTCATGTAGTTTCCTATATTCTGCCTTCTGGTCCAAGTATAAGCTTTGTCCACTTTATCAAACAACTTCCTACACACTGTTATGAAGTGAGGCAGCTCGGGAACATTGTCTCTCAACTGTGTTATAGAGTGTAGTACTACATTTCAGTGAAGTGTAAGGCTTTCCTAAGCTGCCGAACGTGTTTCTTTCTCTATTTCAATGGCATTCTGCCTTGTATAACACACATTTAGCACTCTAGTCTCCTTTAAGTAAAGAATATAGGATTCATACAGTGTTTCATGTGATCTTAACTCGAATTAAGGATTTCCCGGATCTTAGCTACATTTACTACAATAAGAACTGACTGGAGAATCTCTTTGAGCTGTTCTAAACAAGTTCTCATCTGTTTCCAGTCATTTTCTCTGAATTATCCATGTTTTCATGTAGTTTCCAATATTCTGCCTTCTGGACCAAGTATAAGCTTTGCCCACTTTATCAAACAACTTCCTACACACTGTTATGAACTGAAGCAGCTCGGGAACATTGTCTCTCAACTGTGTTATAGAGTGTAGTACTACATTTCAGTGAAGTGTAAGGCTTTCCAAAGCTGCCAAACGTGTTTAATTCTCTATTTCAATGGTATTCTACCTTGTATAACACACATTTAGCACTCTAGTCTCCTTTAAGTAAAGAATATAGGATTCATACAGTGTTTCATGTGATCTTAACTCGAATTAAGGATTTCCCGGATCTTAGCTACATTTACTACAATAAGAACTGACTGGAGAATCTCTTTGAGCTGTTCTAAACAAGTTCTCATCTGTTTACAGTCATTTTCTCTGAATTATCCATGTTTTCATGTAGTTTCCTATATTCTGCCTTCTGGTCCAAGTATAATCTTTTCCCACTTTATCAAACAACTTCCTACACACTGTTATGAACTGAGGCAGCTCGGGAACATTGTCTATCAACTGTGTTATAGAGTGTAGTAATACATTTCAGTGAAGTGTAAGGCTTTCCAAAGCTGCCGAAAGTGTTTCTTTCTCTATTTCAATGGTATTCTGCCTTGTAAAACACACATTTCCCACTCCAGTCTCCTTTAAGTAAAGAATATAGGATTCCTACAGTGTTTCAAGTCATCTTAACTCGAATTAAGGATTTCCCGGATCTTAGCTACCTTTTCTACACTAAGAACTGATTTGGAGAATCTCTTTCAGCTGTTCTAAACAAGTTCTCATCTGTTTCCTGTCGTTTTCTCTGAATTATCCATGTTTTCATGTAGTTTCCTATATTCTGCCTTCTGGTCCTAGTTTAAGCTTTGCCCACTTTATCAAACAACTTCCTACATACTGTTATGAACTGAGGCAGCTCGGGAACATTGTCTCTCAACTGTCTTATAGAGTGTAGTACTACATTTCAGTGAAGTTTAAGGCTTTCCAAAGCTGCCGAACGTGTTTCTTTCTCTATTTCAATGGTATTCTGCCTTGTATAACACACATTTACCACTCTAGTCTCCTTTAAGTAAAGAATATAGTATTCATACAGTGTTTCATGTGATCCTAACTCGAATTAAGGATTTCCCGGATCTTAGCTACCTTTACTACGCTAAGAACTGACTGGAGAATCTCTTTGAGCTGTTCTAAACAAGTTCTCATCTGTTTCCAGTCATTTTCTCTGAATTATCCATGTTTTCATGTAGTTTCCTATATTCTGCCTTCTGGACCAAGTATAAGCTTTGCCCACTTTATCAAACAACTTCCTACACACTGTTATGAACTGAGGCAGCTCGGGAACATTGTCTCTCAACTGTGTTATAGAGTGTAGTACTACATTTCAGTGAAGTGTAAGGCTTTCCAAAGCTGCCAAACGTGTTTAATTCTCTATTTCAATGGTATTCTACCTTGTATAACACACATTTACCACTCTAGTCTCCTTTAAGTAAAGAATATAGGATTCATAGAGTGTTTCAAGTAATCTTAACTTGAATTAAGGATTTCCCGGATCTTAGCTACCTTTTCTACACTAAGAACTGATTTGGAGAATCTCTTTCAACTGTTCTAAACAAGTTCTCATCTGTTTCCAGTCATTTTCTGTGAATTATCCATGTTTTCACGTAGTTTCCTATATTCTGCCTTCTGGTCCAAGTATAAGCTTTGCCCACTTTATCAAACAACTTCCTACACACTGTTATGAACTGAGGCAGCTCGGGAACATTGTCTCTCAACTGTGTTACAGAGTGTAGTACTATATTTCAGTGAAGTGTAAGGCTTTCCAAAGCTGCCAAAAGTGTTTTTTTCTCTATTTCAATGGTATTCTGCCCTGTAAAACACACATTTACCGCTCCAGTCTCCTTTAAGTAAAGAATATAGGATTCATACAGTGTTTCATGTGATTTTAACTCGAATTAATGATTTCCCGGATCTTAGCTACATTTACTATGCTAAGAACTGACTGGAGAATCTCTTTGAGCTGTTCTAAACAAGTTATCATATGTTTCCAGTCATTTTCTCTGAATTATCCATGTTTTCATGTAGTTTCCTATATTCTGCCTTCTGGTCCAAGTATAAGCTTTGCCCACTTTATCAAACAACTTCCTACACACTGTTATGAACTGAGGCAGCTCGGGAACATTGTCTCTCAACTGTGTTATAGAGTGTAGTACTACATTTCAGTGAAGTGTAAAGCTTTCCAAAGCTGCTGAACGTGTTTCTTTCTCTATTTCAATGGTATTCTGCCTTGTATAACACACATTTACCACTCTAGTATCCTTTAAGTAAAAAATATAGGATTCATACAGTGTTTCATGTGATCTTAACTCGAATTAAGGATTTCCCGGATATTAGCTACCTTTACTATGCTAAGAACGGACTGGAGAATCTCTTTGAGCTGTTCTAAACAAGTTCTCATCTGTTTACAGTAATTTTCTCTGAATTATCCATGTTTTCATGTAGTTTCCTATATTCTGCCTTCTGGTCCAAGTATAAGCTTTGCCCACTTTATCAAACAACTTCCTACACACTGTTATGAACTGAGGCAGCTCTGGAACATTGTCTCTCAACTGTGTTATAGAGTGTAGTACTACATTTCAGTGAAGTGTAAGGCTTTCCAAAGCTGCCAAACGTGTTTAATTCTCTATTTCAATGGTATTCTACCTTGTATAATACACATTTACCACTCTAGTCTCCTTTAAGTAAAGAATATAGAATTCATACAGTGTTTCATGTCATCTTAACTCGAATTAAGGATTTCCCGGATCTTAGCTACCTTTTCTACACTAAGAACTGACTTGGAGAATCTCTTTGAGCGGTTCTAAACAAGTTCTCATCTGTTTACAGTCATTTTCTCTGAATTATCCATGTTTTCATGTAGTTTCCTATATTCTGCCTTCTGGTCCAAGTATAAGCTTTGCCCACTTTATCAAACAACTTCCTGCACACTGTTATGAACTGAGGCAGCTCGGGAACATTGTCTCTCAACTGTGTTACAGAGTTTAGTACTATATTTCAGTAAAGTGTAAGGCTTTCCAAAGCTGCCGAACGTGTTTCTTTCTCTATTTCAATGGTATTCTGCCTTGTAAAACACACATTTACCACTCCAGTCTCCTTGAAGTAAAGAATATAGGATTCCTACAGTGTTTCAAGCCATCTTAACTGAAATTAAGGATTTCCCCAATCTTAGCTACCTTTTCTACACTAAGAACTGATTTGGAGAATCTCTTTCAGCTGTTCTAAACAAGTTCTCATCTGTTTCCTGTCATTTTCTCTGAATTATCCATGTTTTCATGTAGTTTCCTATATTCTGCCTTCTGGTCCTAGTATAAGCTTTGCCCACTTTATCAGACAACTTCCTACACACTGTTATGAACTGAGGCAGCTCGGGAACATTGTCTCTCAACTGTGTTATAGAGTGTAGTACTACATTTCAGTGAAGTGTAAGGCTTTCCAAAGCTGCCGAACGTGTTTCTTTCTCTATTTCAATGGTATTCTGCCTTGTATAACACACATTTACCACTCTAGTCTCCTTTAAGTAAAGAATATAGGATTCATACAGTGTTTCATGTGATCCTAACTCGAATTAAGGATTTCCCGGATCTTAGCTACCTTTACTACGCTAAGAACTGACTGGAGAATCTCTTTGAGCTGTTCTAAACAAGTTCTCATCTGTTTCCAGTCATTTTCTCTGAATTATCCATGTTTTCATGTAGTTTCCTATATTCTGCCTTCTGGACCAAGTATAAGCTTTGCCCACTTTATCAAACAACTTCCTACACACTGTTATGAACTGAGGCAGCTCGGGAACATTGTCTCTCAACTGTGTTATAGAGTGTAGTACTACATTTCAGTGAAGTGTAAGGCTTTCCAAAGCTGCCGAACGTGTTTCTTTCTCTATTTCAATGGCATTCTGCCTTGTATAACACACATTTAGCACTCTAGTCTCCTTTAAGTAAAGAATATAGGATTCATACAGTGTTTCATGTGATCTTAACTCAAATTAAGGATTTCCCGGATCTTAGCTACATTTACTTCAATAAGAACTGACTGGAGAATCTCTTTGAGCTGTGCTAAACAAGTTCTCATCTGTTTACAGTCATTATCCCTGAATTATCCATGTTTTCATGTAGTTTCCTCTATTCTGCCTTCTGGTCCAAGTATAAGCTTTGCCCACTTTATCAAACAACTTCCTACACACTGTTATGAACTGAGGCAGCTCGGGAACATTGTCTCTCAACTGTGTTATGGAGTGTAGTACTACATTTCAGTGAAGTGTAAGGCTTTCCAAAGCTGCCGAAAGTGTTTCTTTCTCTATTTCAATGGTATTCTGCCTTGTATAACACACATTTACCACTCTAGTCTCCTTTAAGTAAAGAATATAGGATTCATACAGTGTTTCATGTGATCTTAACTCGAATTAAGGATTTCCGGGATCTTAGCTACCTTTACTACGCTAAGAACTGACTGGAGAATCTCTTTGAGCTGTTCTAAACCAGTTCTCATCTGTTTACAGTCATATTCTCTGAATTATCCTTGTTTTCATGTAGTTTCCTATATTCTGCCTTCTGGTCCAAGTATAAGCTTTGTCCACTTTATCAAACAACTTCCTACACACTGTTATGAAGTGAGGCAGCTCGGGAACATTGTCTCTCAACTGTGTTATAGAGTGTAGTACTACATTTCAGTGAAGTGTAAGGCTTTCCTAAGCTGCCGAACGTGTTTCTTTCTCTATTTCAATGGCATTCTGCCTTGTATAACACACATTTAGCACTCTAGTCTCCTTTAAGTAAAGAATATAGGATTCATACAGTGTTTCATGTGATCTTAACTCGAATTAAGGATTTCCCGGATCTTAGCTACATTTACTACAATAAGAACTGACTGGAGAATCTCTTTGAGCTGTTCTAAACAAGTTCTCATCTGTTTCCAGTCATTTTCTCTGAATTATCCATGTTTTCATGTAGTTTCCAATATTCTGCCTTCTGGACCAAGTATAAGCTTTGCCCACTTTATCAAACAACTTCCTACACACTGTTATGAACTGAAGCAGCTCGGGAACATTGTCTCTCAACTGTGTTATAGAGTGTAGTACTACATTTCAGTGAAGTGTAAGGCTTTCCAAAGCTGCCAAACGTGTTTAATTCTCTATTTCAATGGTATTCTACCTTGTATAACACACATTTAGCACTCTAGTCTCCTTTAAGTAAAGAATATAGGATTCATACAGTGTTTCATGTGATCTTAACTCGAATTAAGGATTTCCCGGATCTTAGCTACATTTACTACAATAAGAACTGACTGGAGAATCTCTTTGAGCTGTTCTAAACAAGTTCTCATCTGTTTACAGTCATTTTCTCTGAATTATCCATGTTTTCATGTAGTTTCCTATATTCTGCCTTCTGGTCCAAGTATAATCTTTTCCCACTTTATCAAACAACTTCCTACACACTGTTATGAACTGAGGCAGCTCGGGAACATTGTCTATCAACTGTGTTATAGAGTGTAGTAATACATTTCAGTGAAGTGTAAGGCTTTCCAAAGCTGCCGAAAGTGTTTCTTTCTCTATTTCAATGGTATTCTGCCTTGTAAAACACACATTTCCCACTCCAGTCTCCTTTAAGTAAAGAATATAGGATTCCTACAGTGTTTCAAGTCATCTTAACTCGAATTAAGGATTTCCCGGATCTTAGCTACCTTTTCTACACTAAGAACTGATTTGGAGAATCTCTTTCAGCTGTTCTAAACAAGTTCTCATCTGTTTCCTGTCGTTTTCTCTGAATTATCCATGTTTTCATGTAGTTTCCTATATTCTGCCTTCTGGTCCTAGTTTAAGCTTTGCCCACTTTATCAAACAACTTCCTACATACTGTTATGAACTGAGGCAGCTCGGGAACATTGTCTCTCAACTGTCTTATAGAGTGTAGTACTACATTTCACTGAAGTTTAAGGCTTTCCAAAGCTGCCGAACGTGTTTCTTTCTCTATTTCAATGGTATTCTGCCTTGTATAACACACATTTACCACTCTAGTCTCCTTTAAGTAAAGAATATAGTATTCATACAGTGTTTCATGTGATCCTAACTCGAATTAAGGATTTCCCGGATCTTAGCTACCTTTACTACGCTAAGAACTGACTGGAGAATCTCTTTGAGCTGTTCTAAACAAGTTCTCATCTGTTTCCAGTCATTTTCTCTGAATTATCCATGTTTTCATGTAGTTTCCTATATTCTGCCTTCTGGACCAAGTATAAGCTTTGCCCACTTTATCAAACAACTTCCTACACACTGTTATGAACTGAGGCAGCTCGGGAACATTGTCTCTCAACTGTGTTATAGAGTGTAGTACTACATTTCAGTGAAGTGTAAGGCTTTCCAAAGCTGCCAAACGTGTTTAATTCTCTATTTCAATGGTATTCTACCTTGTATAACACACATTTACCACTCTAGTCTCCTTTAAGTAAAGAATATAGGATTCATAGAGTGTTTCAAGTAATCTTAACTTGAATTAAGGATTTCCCGGATCTTAGCTACCTTTTCTACACTAAGAACTGATTTGGAGAATCTCTTTCAACTGTTCTAAACAAGTTCTCATCTGTTTCCAGTCATTTTCTCTGAATTATCCATGTTTTCACGTAGTTTCCTATATTCTGCCTTCTGGTCCAAGTATAAGCTTTGCCCACTTTATCAAACAACTTCCTACACACTGTTATGAACTGAGGCAGCTCGGGAACATTGTCTCTCAACTGTGTTACAGAGTGTAGTACTATATTTCAGTGAAGTGTAAGGCTTTCCAAAGCTGCCAAAAGTGTTTTTTTCTCTATTTCAATGGTATTCTGCCCTGTAAAACACACATTTACCGCTCCAGTCTCCTTTAAGTAAAGAATATAGGTTTCATACAGTGTTTCATGTGATTTTAACTCGAATTAATGATTTCCCGGATCTTAGCTACATTTACTATGCTAAGAACTGACTGGAGAATCTCTTTGAGCTGTTCTAAACAAGTTATCATATGTTTCCAGTCATTTTCTCTGAATTATCCATGTTTTCATGTAGTTTCCTATATTCTGCCTTCTGGTCCAAGTATAAGCTTTGCCCACTTTATCAAACAACTTCCTACACACTGTTATGAACTGAGGCAGCTCGGGAACATTGTCTCTCAACTGTGTTATAGAGTGTAGTACTACATTTCAGTGAAGTGTAAGGCTTTCCAAAGCTGCTGAACGTGTTTCTTTCTCTATTTCAATGGTATTCTGCCTTGTATAACACACATTTACCACTCTAGTATCCTTTAAGTAAAAAATATAGGATTCATACAGTGTTTCATGTGATCTTAACTCGAATTAAGGATTTCCCGGATATTAGCTACCTTTACTATGCTAAGAACGGACTGGAGAATCTCTTTGAGCTGTTCTAAACAAGTTCTCATCTGTTTACAGTAATTTTCTCTGAATTATCCATGTTTTCATGTAGTTTCCTATATTCTGCCTTCTGGTCCAAGTATAAGCTTTGCCCACTTTATCAAACAACTTCCTACACACTGTTATGAACTGAGGCAGCTCTGGAACATTGTCTCTCAACTGTGTTATAGAGTGTAGTACTACATTTCAGTGAAGTGTAAGGCTTTCCAAAGCTGCCAAACGTGTTTAATTCTCTATTTCAATGGTATTCTACCTTGTATAATACACATTTACCACTCTAGTCTCCTTTAAGTAAAGAATATAGAATTCATACAGTGTTTCATGTCATCTTAACTCGAATTAAGGATTTCCCGGATCTTAGCTACCTTTTCTACACTAAGAACTGACTTGGAGAATCTCTTTGAGCGGTTCTAAACAAGTTCTCATCTGTTTACAGTCATTTTCTCTGAATTATCCATGTTTTCATGTAGTTTCCTATATTCTGCCTTCTGGTCCAAGTATAAGCTTTGCCCACTTTATCAAACAACTTCCTGCACACTGTTATGAACTGAGGCAGCTCGGGAACATTGTCTCTCAACTGTGTTACAGAGTTTAGTACTATATTTCAGTAAAGTGTAAGGCTTTCCAAAGCTGCCGAACGTGTTTCTTTCTCTATTTCAATGGTATTCTGCCTTGTAAAACACACATTTACCACTCCAGTCTCCTTGAAGTAAAGAATATAGGATTCCTACAGTGTTTCAAGTCATCTTAACTGAAATTAAGGATTTCCCCAATCTTAGCTACCTTTTCTACACTAAGAACTGATTTGGAGAATCTCTTTCAGCTGTTCTAAACAAGTTCTCATCTGTTTCCTGTCATTTTCTCTGAATTATCCATGTTTTCATGTAGTTTCCTATATTCTGCCTTCTGGTCCTAGTATAAGCTTTGCCCACTTTATCAGACAACTTCCTACACACTGTTATGAACTGAGGCAGCTCGGGAACATTGTCTCTCAACTGTGTTATAGAGTGTAGTACTACATTTCAGTGAAGTGTAAGGCTTTCCAAAGCTGCCAAACGTGTTTAATTCTCTATTTCCATGGTATTCTACCTTGTATAATACACATTTACCACTCTAGTCTCCTTTAAGTAAAGAATATAGAATTCATACAGTGTTTCATGTCATCTTAACTCGAATTAAGGATTTCCCGGATCTTAGCTACCTTTTCTACACTAAGAACTGACTTGGAGAATCTCTTTGAGCGGTTCTAAATAAGTTCTCATCTGTTTACAGTCATTTTCTCTGAATTATCCATGTTTTCATGTAGTTTCCTATATTCTGCCTTCTGGTCCAAGTATAAGCTTTGCCCACTTTATCAAACAACTTCTTACACACTGTTATGAACTGAGGCAGCTCGGGAACATTGTCTCTCAACTGTGTTATAGAGTGTAGTACTACATTTCAGTGAAGTGTAAGGCTTTCCAAAGCTGCCAAACGTGTTTTTTTCTCTATTTCAATTGTATTCTGCCTTGTAAAACACACATTTACCACTCCAGTCTCCTTTAAGTAAAGAATATAGGATTCATACAGTGTTTCATGTCATCTTAACTAGAATTAAGGATTTCCCGTATCTTAGCTACCTTTTCTACAAAAAGAACTGACTTGGAGAATCTCTATCAGCAGTTTTAAAGCAGTTCTCATCTGTTTACAGTCATTTTCTCTGAATTATTCATGTTTTCATGTAGTTTCCTTTATTCTGCCTTCTGGTACAAGTATAATCTTTGCCCACTTTATCAAACAACTTCCTACACACTGTTATGAACAGAGGCAGCACGGGAACATTGTCTCTCAACTGTGTTATAGAGTGTAGTACTATATTTCAGTGAAGTTTAAGGCTTTCCAAAGCTGCCGAACGTGTTTCTTTCTCTATTTCAATGCTATACTGTCTTGTATGACACACATTTACCACTCTAGTCTCCTTTAAGTAAAGAATATAGGATTCATACAGTGTTTCCTGTGATCTTATCTCGAATTAAGGAATATAGGAAACTTCATGAAAACATGTATAATTCAGAGAAAATGACTATAAACAAATGAGAAATCATTTAGAACCGCTAAAAGAGATTCTCCATGTCAGTTCTTAGTGTATAAAACGTAGCTAAGATCCGGGAAATTCTTAGTTCGAGTTAAGGTCACATGAAACACTGTATAAATCATATATTGTTTACTTAAAGGAAATTGTAATGGTAAATTTGTGTCCTACAAGGCAAAATACCATAGATATAGAGAAAGAAACAAGTTAGGCAGCTTTGGAAATCCTTACACTTCACTGCAATGTAGTATTACACTCTATAACATAGTTGAGAGACAATGATCCCGAGGTTTTTAGGTTCATAACAATGTTTAGGTAGTTGTTTGTCCTTGTTCCCAATGCTTACAGCTAGATAAGAAGGCCTAATGTTAGATACTATGAGAAAACATCAGTAATTCTGGGAAAATAAAAGTAAATAGATGAGAACTCGCATAGAACATGTATAAAACACTTCTCCAAGTCTGTTGTTAGTTTCAGAAAGGTATATAGGATCTAGGAAATCCTTAATTTGAGTTCAGATCACATGAAACAGTGTATAAATCCCGTATTGTTTACTTAAAGGAGCCTGGAAGGGTAAATGTGTGTCATACAAGGTAGAATAGCAATGAAATAGAGAAAATAACACGTTAGGTAGCTTTGGAAAGCTTTACACTTCACTGCAATGTAGTATTACACTCCAGAACATAGTTGAGAGACAATGTTTCCGAGATTCTTGTGTTCATAACAGTGTGTAGGAAGTTGTTTGTATATGTGGGCAAAGCTTATACATGAACAAGTAGGCATAATATAGGAAACTACAAGAAAAAATGAATAATTCATAGAAAATGTCAGTAAATAGATGAGAACTCATTTGGAACAGCTGAAACAGATTATCCAAGTCAGATCTTAGTGTAGAAAGGTATCTAAGATCCAAGAAATCCATAATTAGAGTTTAGAGAACATGAATCATTATATGAATCCTATATTTTTTTCTTATTGGAGCCTAGAACTTTACACGTATGTCACACAAAACTTGAAAGAGAGAAATAAGCAAATTAAGCAGCTTTGGAAAGCCCTAAAGTTCACTTAATGTAGCATTACACTCTATAACATAATTGAGAGACAATGTTCCCGAGGTTTTCAGGTTCATAACTATGTTTAGGTAGTTTTTTGTCCATGTTCCCAATGCTTATACCTGGACCAGAAGGCCTAATGTTAGAAACTATGAGAAAACATCAGTAATTCTGGGAATATAACAGTAAATAGATGAGAACTCGCATAGAACATGTATAAAACACATCTCCAAGTCTGTTGTTAGTTTAAAAAAAGGTATCTACGATCCAGGAAATCCTTAATTAGAGTTCAGATTACATGAAACAGTGTACAAATCCTATATTGTTTACTTAAAGGAGCCTGGAATGGTAAATGTGTGTCATACAAGGCAGAATACCATTGAAATAGAGAAAGGAACATGTTCTGCAGCTTTGGAAATCCTTACAGTTCACTGCAATGTAGTACTACATTCTATAACATAGTTGAGAGACAATGTTCCTGAGGTTTTCAGGTTCATAACAGTGTTTATGAAGTTGTTTGTCCATGTTCCCAATGCTTATACCTGGACTTGAAGGCCTAATGTTAGAAACTATGAGAAAACATCAGTAATTCTAAGAAAATAACAGTAAATAGATGGAACTCGCATAGAACATGTATAAAACACTTCTCCAAGTCTGTTGTTAGTTTATAAAAGTTTTATGATCCAGGAAATTCTTAATTCAAGTTCAGATCACATGATACAATGTATAAATCCTATATTGTTTACTGAAAGGAGCCTTCAATGATAAATTTGAGTCATACCAGGCAGAATACCATTGAAATAGAGAAAGAAATATGTTAGGCAGTTTTGGAAAGCCTTACACTTGACTGCAATGTAGTATTACACTCTATTACATGGTTGAGAGACAATGTTCCCGAGGTTTTCAGGTTCAAAACAGTGTTTAGGTAGTTGTTTGTCCATGTTCCCAATGCTTATACCTGAATCAGAAGGCCTATTGTTAGTAACTATGACAAAAAATCAGTAATTCTGAGAAAATAAACGTAAATAGATGGGAACTCGCATAGAACATGTATAAAACACTTCTCCAAGTCTGATGTTAGTGTATAAAAGTATCTATGATCCAGGAAATCCTTAATTAGTGTTCAGATCACAAGAAACAGTATATAAATCCTATATTGTTTACTTAAAGGAGCCTGGAATTGTAAATTTGTCATACAAGGCAGAATACCATTGTAATAGAGAAAGAAACACGTTAGGCAGCTTTGGAAAGCCTTTCACGTCACTTCAATGTAGTATTGCACTCTATAACGCAGTTGAGAGACAATGTTCCTGAGCTTCTTGTGTTCATAACAGTGTGTAGTAAGTTCTTTGTATATGTGGGCAAAGCTTATACATGGACAAGAAGGCATAAAATAGGAAACTACATGAAAACATGAATAGTTCAGAGAAAATGTCAGAAAATAGATGAGAACTCATTTAGAACAGCTCAAACAGATTCTCCAGGTTAGTTCTTAGTGTAGAATAGATATCTAAGATCCAGAAAATCCTTAATTAGATTTCAGATCGCAAGAAACAGTGTATGAATCCTATATTGTTTACTTAAATGAGCCTAGAAAGGTAAAAGTGTGTCATACAAGGCAGATTACCATTGAAATAGAGAAATAAACACATTAAGCAGCTTTGGAAAGCTTACACTTCACTGAAATATAGTATTACACTCTCTAACATAGTTGAGAGACAATGTTCCCTAGCTTCTTCTGTTCATAACAGTGTGTAAGACATTGTTTGTTTATGTGGGCAAAGCTTATATGTGGACAAGAAGGCATAATATAGGAAACTACATGAAAACATGAAAAATTCAGATCAAATGTCAGAAAATAGATGAGAACTCATTTAGAACAGCTCAAACAAATTCTCCAGGTCAGTTCTTAGTGTAGAAAGGTATCTAAGATCCAGGAAATCCTTAATTAGAGTTCAGATCACATGAAACAGTGTATGAATCCTACATTTTTTACTTATTGGAGCCTAGAACTTTAAATGCATGTCACACAAAGCTTGAAAGAGAGAAATAAGGAAATTTAGCAGCTTTGGAAAGCTTTACAGTTCACTGTAATGTAGCATTACACTCTATAACATAGTTGAGAGACAATGTTCCCGAGGTTTTCAGGTTCATAACAATGTTTATGTTGTTGTTTGTCCATGTTCCCAATGCTTATACCTGGACCAGAAGGCCTAATGTTAGAAACTATGAGAAAACATCAGTAATTCTGGGAAAATAACAGTAAATAGATGAGAACCCGAATAGAACATGTATAAAACAATTCCCCAAGTCTGTTGTTAGTTTATCAAAGGTATCTACGATCCAGGAAATCCTTAATTAGAGTTCAGATCACATGAAACAGTGTATAAATCCTATATTGTTTACTTAAAGTAGCCTAAAATGGTAAATGTGTGTCATACAAGGAAGAATACCATTTAAATGGATAAATAAACACATTAAGCCACTTTGGAAAGCCTTACAATTCACTGCAACCTAGTATTACACTCTTTAACATAGTTGAGAGACAATATTCCTGAGCTTCTGATATTCATAACAGTGTGTAGGACTTTGTTTGTATATGTCGGTAAAGCTTATATTGGACAAGAAGGCCTAATATAGGAAAGTACATGAAAACATGAATAATTCAGAGAAAATGTCAGTAAATAGATCAGAACTCTTTCAGAAGAGCTGAAACAGATTCTCCAAGTCAGTTCTTCGTGTAGAAAGGTATCTAAGATCCAGGAAATTCTAAATTAGAGTTCAGATCACATCAAACAGTGTACGAATCCTATATTGTTTACTTAAAGGAGCCTGGAATGGTAAATGTTGTCATATAGGCAGAATTCCATTGAAATAGAGAAATAAACACATTATGCAGCTTGTGAAGCCTTACACTTCACTGCAATGTAGTATTACACTCTATGGCATAGTTGAGAGACAATGTTCCCGAGCTTCTTCTGTTCATAACAGTGTGTAGGACGTTGTTTGTATATGTGGGTAAAGCTTATAGTTAGAAACGAAGGCATAATATAGGAAACTATATGAAAACATGAATAATTCAGAATAAATGACAGTAAATAGATGAGAACTCGGTTAGAACAGCTGATACATATTCTCCAAGTCAGTTCTTAGTGTAAAACGCATCAAAGATCCAAGAAATTCTTAATTAGAGTTTAGAGCACATGAAACAGTGCATGAATCCTATATTTTTTACTTATTGGAGCCTAGAACTTTAAATGAATGTCACACAAAGCTCGAAAGAGAGAAATAAGCAAATTAAGCAGCTTTGGAAAGCCTTACACTTCACTGTAATATAGCATTAAACTCTATAACATAGTTGAGAGACAATGTTCCCGAGGTTTTCAAGTTCATAACAGTGTTTAGGTATTTGTTTGTACACGTTCCCAATGCTTATACCTGGACGAGAAGGCCTAATGTTAGAAACTATGAGAAAACATCAGTAATTCTGGGAAATTAACAGTAAATAGATGAGAACTCCCATAGAACATGTATAAAACATTTCCCCAAGTCTGTAGTTAGTCTATAAAAGGTATCTACGATCCAGGAAATCCTTAATTAGAGTTCAGATCACATGAAACAGTGTTTGAATCCTATATTGTTTACTTAAAGGAGCCTAGAATGGTACCTGTGTGTCATACAAGGCAGAATACCATTGTAATAGAGAATTAAACACATTAAGCAGTTTTGGAAATCCTTACACTTCGTTGCAATGTAGTATTACACTCTATAACATAGTTGAGAGACAATGTTACCAGCTTCTTCTGTTCATAAAAGTATGTTGGAAGTTCTTTTTATATGTGGGCAAAGCTTATACATGGACAAGAAGGCATAATTTAGGAAACTACATGAAAACCTGAATAATTCAGAGAAAATGTCAGTAAATAGATGAGAACTCATTTAGAACAGCTGAAACAGATTCTCCAAGTTAGTTCTTAGTGTACAAAGGTATATAAGATCCAGGATATTCTAAAATAGAGTTAAGATCACATCAAACAGTGTACGAATCCTATATTGTTTACTTAAAGGAACCTAGAAAGATAAATGTTGTCCTACAGGTAGAATACTATTGAAATAGAGAAATAAACATATTAAGCAGCTTATGGAAGCCTTACACTTCATTTCAATATGGTATTATACTCTATAACATAGTTGATACAATGTTCCCGAGCTTCTTCTATTCATAACAGTGTGTAGGACATTGTTTCTTTATGTGGGCAAAGCTTATACTTGGACAAGAAAGCATAATATATGAACCTACATGAAAACATGAATAATTCAGAGAAAATGTCAGTAAATAGATGAGAACTCATTTAGAACAGCTGAAACAGATTCTGCAAGTCAGTTCTTAGTTTAAAAATGTATCTAAGATCCAGGAAATTCTTAATTAGAGTTAAGATCACATGAAACAGTGTATGAATCTTATATTGTTAACTTAAAGGAGCCTAGAAAGGTAAATGTGTGTCATACAGGCAGAATGCCATTGAAATAGAGAAAGAAACACATTAAGCATCTTTGGAAATCCTTAAATTTCACTGCAATGTAGTATTATCCTCTATAACATAGTTGACAGACCATGTTCCTGAGCTTCTTCTGTTTGTAACTGTGTGTAGGAAGTTGTTTGTATGTGTGGGCTATGCTTATACTTAGACAAGAAGGCCTAATATAGGAAACTACATGAAAACATGAATAATTCAGAGTAAATGAGAGTAAATAGATGAGAACTCGTTTAGAACAGGTGAAACAGATTATCCAAGTCAGTTCATAGTGTAGTAAAGGGATCTAACATCCAGGAATTCCTTAATTCGAGTTGAGAGCACATGAAACAGTGTATGAATCCTATATTTTTACTAACTGAAGCCCAGAACCTTAAATGTATGTCACTCAAAGCTTGAAAGAGAGAAATAAGCAAATTAAGCAGCTTTGGAAAGCCTTACACTTCACTGAAATGTATCATTAAACTCTATAACAAAGTTGAGAGACAATGTTCCCGAGGTTTTCAGGTTCATAACAATGTTCAGGTAGTGGTTTGTCCATGTTCCCAATGCTTATACCTGGTCCAGAAGGCCTAATGTTAGAAACTATGAGAAAACATCTGAAATTCTGGGAAAATAAAAGTATATAGATGAGAACTGGAATAGAACATGTATAAAACACTTCTCTAAGTCTGTTGTTAGTTTATAAAAGTTATCTAGGATCCAGGAAATCCTTAATTAGAGTTCAGATCGCATGAAACACTGTATAAATCCTATATTGTTTACTTAAAGGAGCCTAGAATTGTAAATGTGTGACATACAAGGCAGAATACCATTGAAATAGAGAAAGGAACATGTTAGGCAGCTTTGGAAAGCCTTACACTTCACTGCAATGTAGTATTACACTCTATAACATAGTTGAGAAACAATGTTCCCGAGGTTTTCAGGTTCATAACAGTGTTTAGGTAGTTGTTTGTCCATGTTACCAATGCTTATACCTGGACCAGAAGGCCTAATGTTAGAAACTATGAGAAAACATCAGTAATTCTGGGAAAATAACAGTAAATAGATGAGAACCCGCATAGAACATGTATAAAACGCTTCTCTAAGTCTGTTGTTAGTTTAGAAAAGTTATCTAGGATCCAGGAAATCCTTAATTAGAGTTCAGATCACATGAAACAGTGAATGAATCCTACATTGTTTACTTAAAGGAGCCTAGAACGGTAAATGTGTGTCATACAGGCAGAATACCATTGAAATAGAGAAAGAAACACGTTAGGCAGCTTTGGAAAGCCTTACACTTCACTGCAATGTAGTATTACACTCTATAACATAGTTGAGAGACAATGTTCCCGACCTTCTTCTGTTCATAACAGTGTGTAGGACATTGTTTGCATATGGGGGCAAAGCTTATACGTAGACAAGAAGGCCTGATAAAGGAAACAAAATGAAAACATGAATAATTTGAGTAAATGACAGTAAATAGATGAGAACTAGTTTAGAACAGGTGAAACAGATTTTCCAATCAGTTCTTAGTGTAGAAAAGGGATCTAACATCAAGGAATTCCTTAATTCAAGTTTAGAGCACATAAAACAGTGTGTGAATCCTATATTTTTAACTCATTGGAGCCTAGAACGTTAAATGTATGTCAGACAAAGCTTGAAAGACAGAAATAATCAAATTGAGCAGCTTTAGAAAGCCTTACAGTTCACTGTAATTTAGCATTACACTCTATAACATAGTTGAAAGACAATGTTTCCGAGCCTTTTCTGTTCATAACAGTGTGTGGGAAGTTGTTTGTATATGTGGGCAAAGCTTATATTGGACAAGAAGGCCTAATATAGGAAATTACATGAAAACATGAATAATTCATAGAAAATGTCAATAAATGATGAGAACTCTTTCAGAAGAGCTGAAACAGATTCTCCAAGTCAGTTCTTAGTGTAGAAAGTTATCTAAGATCCAGGAAATTCTAAATTAGAGTTCAGATCATATCAAACAGTGTATGAATCCTATATTGTGTACTTAAAGGAGCCTGGAATGGTAAATGTTGTCATACAGGCAGAATTCCATTGAAATAGAGAAATAAACACATTATGCTGCTTGTGAAGCCTTACACTTCACTGCAATGTACAATATTATTACACTCTATCACATAGTTGAGAGACAATGTTCCCGAGCTTCTTCTGTTCATAACAGTGTGTAGGAAGTTGTTTGTATATGTTGGTAAAGCTTATACTTAGAAAAGAAGGCATAATATAGGAAACTATATGAAAACATGAATAATTCAGAATAAATGACAGTAAATAGATGAGAACTCATTTAGAACAGCCGAGTCAGATTCTCCAAGTCAGTTCTTAGTGTAAAAAGGTATCAAAGATCCAAGAAATTCTTAATTAGAGTTTAAAGCAATGAAACAGTGTATGAATCCTATATTGTTTACTTAAAGGAGCCTAGAAAGGTAAATGTTGTCATACAGGCAGAATTCCATTGAAATGGAGAAATAAACACATTATGCAGCTTGTGAAGCCTTACACTTCCCTGCAATGTAGTATTACACTCTACAACATAGTTGAGAGACAATGTTCCCGAGGTTTACAGGTTCATAACAGTGTGAACTCGTATTCAACGTGTATAAAACACTTCTCCAATTCTGTTGTTCATTTATAAAAGGTATCTACCATCTAGGAAATGATTAATTAGAGTCAAGATCACATGAAACATTGTAAGAAACCAATATTGTTTATTTAAAGGAGCCTAGAACAATAAATGTGTGTCATACAAGGTAGAGTGCCATTGAAATAGAGAAAGAAACACATTAAGCAGCTTTGGAAAGCCTTATACTTCACTGCAATGTAGGATTACACTCTATAACATAGTTGATAGACAATGTTCCCTAGCTTCTTCTGTTCATAACAGTGTGTAGGAAGTTGTTTGTTTATGTGGGCTCTACTTTTACTTGGAAAAGAAGGCCTACTATAGGAAACTACATGAAAACATGAATAATTCAGATAAAATGTCAGTAAATAGATGAGAACTCATTTAGAATAGCTAAAACAGATTCTCCAAGTCAGATTTTAGTGTAGAAAAGTTATCTAAGACCCAGGAAATGCTTAATTAGAGTTAAGAGCACATTAAGCAGTGTATGAAACCTCTTTTGTTTACTTAAAATAACCTAGAACTTTACATGTGTGTCATACAAGGCTTGAAAGAGAGAAATAAGCAAATTGAGCAGCTTTGGAAAGCCTTACAGATCACTGTAATGTAGCATTACAATCTATAACATAGTTGATAGACAATGTTCCCTAGCTTCTTCTGTTCATAACAGTGTGTAGGAAGTTGTTTGTATATGTGGGCTATGCTTATACTTGGACAGGTATGCCAAATATAGGAAACTACTTGAAAACATGAATAATTCAAAGAAAATGTCAGTAAATACATGAGAACTCGTTTAGAACAGGTGAAAGAGATTCTCCAAGACAGTTGTTAGTGTAGAAAAGTTATCTAACATCCAGGAATTCCTTAATTCGAGTTGAGAGTTCATTAAACAGTGTATGAGTCCTTTATTTCTTACTTAAAGGAGCCTAGAACTTTAAATGTATGTCACACAAAGCTTGAAATAGAGAAATAAGCAAATAAAGTAGCTACGAAAAGCCTTACACTTTACTGAAATGTATCATTAAACTCTATAACATATTGATAGCTGAGAGACAATGTTCTCGAGCTTTTCAGGTTCATAACAGTGTTTAGGTAGCTGTTTGTCCATGTTTCCAATGCTTATACCTAGACAAGAAGGACTAATGTTAGAAACTACAAGAAAACATCAGTAATTCTGGGAAAATAACAGAAAATAGATGTGAACTCACATAGAACATGTATAAAACACTTCTGCAACTCTGCTGTTAGTTTATAAAAGGTATCTATGATCCAAGAAATCCTTCATTGAGCAGCTGGAAAAATCCTTACAGTTCACTGCATTGTAGCATTGAACGCTATAACATAGTTGAGAGACAATGTTCCAGAACTTCTCAGGTTCATAACCGTGTGTAGGAAGTTGTTTGTCCTTATCCCCAATGCTTATACTTTGACAACAAGGCCTAATATTGGGAACTACAAGAAAATATCAGTAATTCAGGGAAAATAACATTAAATAGATGAGTACTCGCATAGAACATGTAGAAAACACTTCTCCAAGTCTGTTGTTTGTGTATAAAAAGAATCTAAGATCCAGGAAATCCTTATTACAGTAAAGAGCTCATTAAACAGTGTATGAAACCTCTATTATTTCTTAATGGAGCCTAGAAGTGTAAATATCTGTCATACAAGGCAAAATAGTCTTAAAATAGACAAATAAGCACATTTCAGCATCTTTGGAAAGCCTTACACTTCACCGCAATGTAGTATTCAACTCTATAATATAGGTGAGATACAATGTTCCTGAGCTTCTCAGGTTGATAACAGTGTGAGAACTCGCATGTAATATGTAGAAAACACTTCTCCAAGTCTGTTCTTAGTGTATAAAAGATATTTATGAGCCAGGAAATCCTTAATTAGAGTTACAATCACAATAAGCAGTGTGTGAATCTTATATTATTTACTTAAAGGAACCTAGAAGTTTATTTTTTTGCATCCAATATCTTTATTTTTTAAAATAAATTTTTGTTGTTCATATTATTACAAATGTTCCTTTCCCCACCACCACCATTGCTCTCCTCCACCAGGTTCCCACCCCACCCTCTGCCCTTTCCCCTCTCCCCATTGTCCTCGTCCATAGGTGCACAGTTAATGTTCAGTCTCTTCCCACATCCCCCTGTGCCCTTTTCCCCAAGAATCATCAGTTCACTCCCCTTCCATACCTCTGATTCTATTACATTCAACAGTTAATATTGTTCATCAGATTTTTTTTTTAATTTCCTTGGTTTTTAGATTCACTTGTTGATAGTTACGTATTTGTTGTTCATAATTTTTATCTTTATTTACTTTCTCTTCTGAAAGAACCCCCTTCAGCAATTCATATAATTCTGGTTTGTTTTTTGATGAACTCCTTTAGCTTTTTTTGTTTTTTATTAGTGAAGCTCTTTATCTGACCTTCGATTCTGAGTAATAGCTTTGCTGGATAGATTATCTTTGGCTGTAGGTTCTTACTATTCATCACCTCGAATATTTCTTGCCATTCCTGTCTGGCCTGCATGGTTTCTGTTGAGAAATCAGCTGACAATCGTATAGGTGCTCCTTTATAGGTAACTACCTTCTTTGCTCTTGCTGCTTTTAATATTCTATCTTTGCCTTTTGCTCTTGGAATTTTAATTATGATTTGTCTTGGTTTGGTCCTCTTTGGATTCCTTTTGTTTGAAGTTCTGTGCACTTCCTGGACTTGTAAGTGTAATTCTTTCACCAGGTGGGGGAAGTTTTCTGTCACTATTTCTTTCAGTATGTTTTCGATATCTTGCTCTCTCTCATCTTCCGGGACCCCCATAATTCTGATGTTGGTTCGCTTGAAGTTGCCCCAGAGGTTTCTTACATTATGTTCAATTTTCTGGATTCTCTTGCCTTCTAGGTTCTGTGGAGGAGTGTCTTCTGGCTCTTTATGTTCCAAATCTTTGACTTGTTTCTTGCGATCTTCCATTCTGTTTTTAGGACTCTCTATAATATTTTTTTTATTTCAGACAATGTATTCTTTATTTCTTGTTGATCCCTTATCATTTCTTATTGATCCCTTATCATTTCTTGTTGATTCCTTATTAATTCTAGTTGATCTATTTTCATATCCTCATAGGTCTTATCGATCTTTTCTACGAAATTCTTGAAAAACTTTATAAGCGTAGATTTGAACTCTATGTCCAGTCGCTTTTTGTCCTCCATTTCTTTCATTTGTGATCTATTTCATTGTCACATTTCCCAGCTACAGATGGGATGGCATTTCAGGGTGGAGCCTACAGCCTTGACTTCCGTCAGCCCCGTGGCTCCTGGGTCTCAGGGTCCTTCAGTCCATGCTGCAAGTGCCTCTGAGAGAAAGGTGCCCTTGATTTTCGCCTGCTACCAAAGAGTCTAGGCTTTCGCCAAATGAGCCCGGTATTGGGGTTCAGTTCAGTTGGAAGTGGAGCTGGAGGTGGCGTTCAGAGCAGTCTGGAGCCCCAGTCTCCTTTCCGCCAGGGCAATCCCGTGGCACAGCCAACCGTCCCTTCTCTGTGCACAATGTGCAAGCCACCAGGACCTCCTTTCGCCGTTCCCCCAAGGATCCGCCTCGCAGCCCAGCTTCCTATGGATGAGCCTGGGTCCCCGGGGTCTGGCCTAGAACTGGGGTTCAGAGCAGTCGGAACTGGGGCCCAGCACAGTTGGAGCTTTTATCTCCTTCCTGCAAGGGAATGCCAGCCAGGCACTCAGCCTCCCTCCTCTCTAGCTCCATCCTCTCCGGCTCCGTCCTCTCTGCAAGCGTGGCATGTCTCCGTACCTTAGGCTTTTACAACTCCTCTGCGCTTCCTTCTGGTTTTCTGCTTACTTCTCGCTGTAGAATTTCCAGTCAGTCGACTTTCCTGTAGTTCTGGGTAATGTCCATTTTATATTTTAGTTGTATTTTATTGAAATTGTTGGGTGCGGCTGCGGCTAGGTGTCTACCTGAGCAGCCATCTTGGATTCTACAGGAACCTAGAAGTTTAAATGTGTGTCACACAAGGCTTGAAAGAGAGAAATAAGCACAATTAAGCAGCTGGAGAAAGCCTTACACTTCACTGCAATATAGCATTGAATTCTATAACATAGTTGAGAGACAATATTCCAGAGCTTCTCAGGTTCATAACCGTGTGTAGGAAGTTGTTTGTCCATATCCCCAATGCTTATACTTTGACAACAAGGCCTAATGTTGGAAACTACAAGAAAATATCATTAATTCAGGGAAAATAACATTAAATAGATGAGAACTCACATAGAACATGTAGAAAACACTTCTCCAAGTCTGTTGTTTGTGTATAAAAGGAATCTAAGATCCAGGAAATCCTTATTACAGTAAAGAGCTCATTAAACCGTGTATGAAATCTCTATTATTTCTTAATGGAGCCTAGAAGTGTAAATGTGTGTCATACAAAGCAAAATATCCTTGAAATAGACAAATAAGCACATTTCAGCATCTTTGGAAAGCCTTACACATCACTGCAATGTAGTATTAAACTCTATAATATAGGTGAGATACAATGTTCCTGAGCTTCTCAGGTTGTTAACAGCGTGAGAACTCGCGTGTAATATGTAGGAAACACTTCTCCAAGTAAGTTGTTTGTGTAGAAAGGTATTTAACATCCAGGAAATCCTTAATTAGAGTTAAGAGCACATGAAACAGTGTATGAAGACTTTTTATTTAATTAAAGTAGCATGGAACTGTAAATGTGTGCCATGCAAGACAGAATATCCTTGAAATAGAGAAATAAGCATATTTAAGCAGCTTTGGAAAGCTTTTGACTTCACTGTAATGTAGCATTAAACTCTAAAACATAGTTGAGAGACAATATTCCAGAGCTTCTCAGGTTCAAAACAGTGTTTAGGTATTTGTTTGTCCATGTTCCCAATGCTTATACTTGAACAAGAAGGCATAATATTGGAAACTAGAAGAAAACAGTAATTCAGAGAAAATAACAGTATATATTGTAGATGAGAACTCGCATAGAACATGTAGAAAACAATTCTCCAAGTCAGTTGTTAGGGTAGAAAAGGTTTCTAAGATCCAGGAAAACCTTAATTACACTAAAGAGATCATTAAATAGTGTATGAAACCAATAAACCAAAAAAACCACATAATTATAAAGGTATGTCATACAAGACAGAAATCCTTGAAATAGAGAAATAAACATATTTTAGTAACTTTGGAAACCCTTACACTTCACTGAAATGTAGCATTAAATTCTATAACAGAGTTGAAAGACAATATTCCCTCAGCCTAACCATAACCCTATCCCTAACCCTAACCCTAGTCCTAACCCTAACCCTAACCCTAACCCTAGCCCTAACCCTAACCCTAACCCTAGTTCTAACCCTAAACCTAACCCTAACCCTAACCCTAACCCTAGCCCTAACCCTAACCCTAGCTTCCCAGCTTCATAACAGTGTGTAGCAAGTTGTTTGTCCTTGTGGGCAATGCTTATATTTGGATAAGAAGGCCTAATATATGAAACCACGAGAAAAAAATGAGTAATACAGAGAAATCAACAGTAAATAGATGAGACCTCATATAAAACAGCTGAAACAGATTTCTACAAGTCAGTTATTAGTGGAGAAAAGGAATCTAAGACCCAGGCAATCTTTAATTAAATGGAACAGCACATTAAACAGTGTATGAAACCTCTATTATTTTCTTAAGGTAGCCTAGAACTTTAAATGTGTGTCACACAAGGCTTGAAAGAGAGAAATAAGCACTATTAAGCAGCTTTGGAAATCCTTAGACTTTACTGCATTGTAGCATTAAACTCTAAAACATAGTTGAGAGACAATGTTTCCAAGCTTCTCGGGTTCATAACAGTGTTCAGGAAGTTGTTTGTACATGTGGGCAATGCTTATACTTGGACAAGAAGGCCTAATATAGGAAACTACATGAAAACATGAATAATTCAGAGAAAATGACAGTAAATAGATGAGAACTCGTTTAGAACAGGTGAAACAGATTCTCCAAGTCAGTTGTTAGTATAGAAAAGGTATCTAATATCCAGGAATTCCTTAATTAGAGTTAAGAGCACATTAAACAGTGTATGAATCCCATATTATTTACGTAAAGGAGCCCAGATCTTTTAATACGTGTCACACAAGGCTTGAAAGAGAGAAATAAGCACAATTAAGCAACTGGAGAAAGCCTTAGACTTCACTGCAATGTAGCATTGAACTCTATAACATAGTTGAGGGACAATGTTCCAGAGCTTGTCAGGTTCATAACCGTGTGTAGGAAGTTGTTTGTCCATATCTCCAATGCTTATACTTTGACAAGAAGTCCTAATATTGGAAACTATAAGAAAATATCAGTAATTCAGGGAAAATAACAGTAAATAGATGAATACTGGCATAGAACATGTAGAAAACACTTCTCCAAGTCTGTTGTTTGTGTATAAAAGGAATCTAAGATCCAGGAAATCCTTAATTACAGTAAAGAGCTCATTAAACCGTGTAGGAACCCTCTATTATTTACTTAAAGGAGCCTAGAACTGTAAATGTGTGACATGCAAGGCAAAATATCCTTGATATAGAGAAATACGCACATTTCAGCATCTTTGGAAAGTCTTAGACTTCACAGCAATGTAGTATTCAACTCTATAATATAGGTGAGAATCAATGTTCCTGAGTTTCTCAGGTTGTTAACAGTGTGAGAACTCGCATGTAATATGTAGGAAACACTTCTCCAAGTAAGTTGTTTTTGTAGAAAGGTATCTAACATCCAGGAAATACTTAATTAGAGTTAAGAGCACATAAAACAGTGTATGAAACCTCTATTATTTACTTAAAGTAGCCTAGCACTGTAAATGTGTGTCATGCAAGACAGAATATCCTTGAAATAGAGAAATAAGCATATTTAAGCAGCTTTGGAAAGCTTTTGACTTCACTGTAATGTAGCATTAAACTCTATAACATAGTTGAGAGACAATGTTCCAGAGCTTCTCAGGTTCAAAACAGTGTTTAGGTAGTTGTTTGTCCACGTTCCCAATGCTTATACTTGGACAAGAAAGCCTAATATTGGAAACTAGAAGAAAACAGTAATTCAGAGAAAATAACAGTAAATAAATGAGAACTCGCATAGAACATGTAGAAAACACTTCTACAAGTCAGTTGTTAGTGTAGAAAAGGTATGTAAGATCCAGGAAAACCTTATTTATACTAAAGAGATCATTAAAACCTATATTATGTACTTAAAGGAGCACATAACTATAAATGTATGTCATAAAAGACAGAAATCCTTGAAATAGAGAAATAAACATATTTAAGTAGCTTTGGAAACCCTTACACTTCACTGCATTGTAGCATTAAACTCTAAAACATAGTTGAGAGACAATGTTCACGAGCTTCTCGGGTTCATAACAGTGTGCAGGAAGTTGTTTGTACATGTGGGCAATGCTTATACTTGGACAAGAAGGCCTAATATTGGAAACTACAAGAAAACATCAGTAATTCAGGGAAAATAACAGTAAATAGATGAGAACTCCCATAGGACATCTAGAAAACATTTCTCCAAGTCTGTTGTTAGTTTATAAAATGTATCTACGATCCAGGAAATCCTTAATTAGAGTTAAGATCACATTAAACAGTGTATGAATTATTTACTTACAGGAGCCGAGAATGGTAAATGGGTGTCATACAAGGAAAAATATCCTTGAAATAGACAAATAAACAATTTAAGCAACTTTGGAAAGACTCCTGCTTCATGATAATGTAGTATTTAACTCTATAATATAGTTGAGAGACAATGTTCCAGAGCTACTCAGGTTCATAACCTTGTGTAGAAAGTTGTTTGTCCATATTCCAATGCTTATTCTTTGAAAAAGAGGCCTAATATTGGGAACTACAAGAAAACATCAGTAATACAGAGAAAACTACATTAAATAGATGATAACTTGTATCGAACTGGTGAAACAGATTCTCCAAGTCAGTTGATAAAGTTGAAAAGGTATCTAAGATCCAGGAAATCCTTAATTAGAGTTATGATCACATTAAACAGTGTATGAACCCTACATTATTTACTTAAAGGTGCTTAGAACTTTAAATAAGTCTCAAACAAGGCTTGAATGAGAGAAATAAGCATAATTAAGCAGCTTTGGAAAGCCTTACCCTTCGCTATAATGTACTATTAAACTCTATAACATCACTAATTCCGGGAAAATAACAGTAAACAGATGAGAATTAGCATAGAACAGGTGAAACAGATTTCTCTAAGTCAGTTGTTAGTGTAGAGAAGGTATCTAAGATCCAGAAAATCCTTAATTAAACTGAAGAGCACATTAAACTCAATATGAAACCTCATACAAGTCTTGAAAGAGTGAAATAAGCACAATTCAGCAGCTTTGAAAAGCCTTAGACTTCACTACAATTTAGCTTTAAACTCTATAACGTAGTTGAGAGACAATGTTACCCTGCTCTTAGGTTCATAACAGTGTGTTTGTTTAAGTAGGCAATGCTTATACTTAAACAAGAAGGCCTAATATAGGCAACTACATGAAAACATGAGTAATTCAGCGAAAATAACAGTAAATAGATGAGAACTCGTTTAGAACAGGTTAAACAGGTTCCTTTTCTACACTAACAACTTACTTGGAGAAGTGTTTTCTACATGTACTATGAGAGTTCTCGTCTATTTTCTGTTATTTTTTCTGAATTACTCAGGTTTTCTTGTAGTTTCCTATATTAGGATTTCTTGTCCAATTATAAGCATTGCCCATATGTACAAACAATTTCCTACACAATGTTATGAAGCTGAGAACTCGGGAACATTGTCTCTCAACCATGTTTTAGAGTTTAATGCTACATTGCAGTGAAGTCTAAGGCTTTCCAAAGCTGCTTAATTGTGTTTATTTCTCTCTTTCAATCCCTGTATGTCACACATTTAAAGTTCTAGGCCCCTTTAAGTAAATAATAGAGGTTTCATACACTGATTCATGTGCTCTTAACTCTAATTAAGAATTTCCTGGATCTTCAATACATTTCTACAATAACAACTAACGTGGAGAAGAGTGTTCTACCTCTTCTATTCGAGTTCTAATCCTTTTACTGTTATTTTCTCTGAATTACTCAAGTTTTCTTGTAGTTTACTACAGTAGGCCTTCTAGTCCAAGTATAAGCATTGCCCACAGGTACAAACAACTTCCTACACACTGCTTAAATGTGCTTACGTCTTTCTTTCAAGCTTCTATGACACACATTTACAGTTCTCTTAACTCTAATTTAGGATTTCCTGTATCTTATATAACTTTCTACACTAACAACTTACTTGAAGAAGTGTTTTCAACATGTTCTATTAGAGTTCTCATTTATTTATTGTTATTTGTTCTGAATTACTCATGTTTTCTTGTAGTTTCGTATATTCAGCATTCTTGCCTTATTATAAGTATTGTGAAAGGGTTTAAGGCTACATTGCAGTGAACCCTAAGGCTTTCCAAAGCTGCTTAAATGTGCTTATTTCTGCATTTAAAGGATATTCTGCCTTGTATGACACACATTTACAGTTCTAGGCTCCTTTAAGTAAATAATAGATGTTTCATGCATTGTTTCATGTGCTCTTTACTCTAATTAAGGATTTCCTGGATCTTAGATACCTTTCTACACTAACAACTTACTTGAAGTAGTGTTTTCTATACATTCTATGGGAGTTCTCATGTATTTACTGTTATTTTTCCTGGATCTTAGATACCTTTTCTACACTAACAACTGAGTAGGAGAATCTGTTTCACTTGTTCTATACCAGTTTTCATCTATTTACTGTTATTTTCTCTGAATTACTCATGTTTTCTTTTAGTTTTATATATTAGGCCTTCTTTCCAAGGATAAGCTTTGCCCACCTATACACACAACTTTGTACACACTGTTAAGAACCTGAGAAACGCCAGAACATTGTCTCTCAACTATGTTATAGAGTTTAATGATACATTGCAGTGAAGTCTAATGGTTTCCACAACTGCTTAAATGTTTTAGAGTTTAATGCTACATTGCAGTGAAATCTAAGGCTTTCCAAAGCTGCTTAGATGTGCTTATTTCTCTATTTCAAAGATATTCTGCCTTGTATGACACACAATTACAGTTCTAGGCACCTTTAAGTAAATAATAGAGGTTTCATTCACCGTTTAATGTGCTCTAATCTCTAATTAATGATTTCCTGGATCTTAGATAACTTTCTACACTAACAACTTACTTGGAGACCTGTTTTCTACATGTTCTATGAGAATTCTCATCTTTTTACTGTTATTACTTCTGAATTACTCACGTTTTCTTGTAGTTTCCTATATTAGATGTTCTTGTCCAATCATAAACATTGCTCACATGTACAATCAACTTACTACACACTGTTATGAAGCTGAGAAGCTCGGGAACATTGTCTCTCAACTATGTTTCAGAGTTTAATGCTACATTGCAGTGAAGTCTAAGGCTTTCTCCAGCTGCTTAATTGTGCTTATTTCTCTCAAGTCTTGTATGACACACATTTACAGTTCAAGGCTCCTTTAAGTAAATAATAGAGGCTTCATACATTGTTTAATCTGCTCTTAACTCTAAGGATTTTCTGGATCTTCGATACTTTTTCTATACTAACAACTGACTTGGAGAAGTGTCTTCCACATTTTTTATGCAATTTTTCATCTATATATTGTTATTTTCTCTGAATTATTCATGTTTTCTTGTAGTTTCCTATATTAGGCCTTCTTGTCCAAGTATAAGCATTGCTCACATATACAAACAACTTCCTACACACTGTAATGAACCTGAGAAGCTAGGGAACATTTTCTCTCAACTACGGTTTAGAGTTTAATGCTACATTGCTGTGAAGTCTAAGGCTTTCCAAAGCTGCTTACTTGTGCATATTTCCCTCTTTCAAGCCTTGTATGACACACATGTAAAGTTCTAGGCTCCTTTCAGTAAATAATAGAGGTTTCATACAATCTTAAATGTGATATTTACTCTAATTAAGGATTTCTGGATCTTAGGTACCTTTTCTACACTAACGACTGACTAGCAGAATGTGTTTTACCTGTTCTATGGGAGTTCTCATCTATTTACTGTTATTTTCCATAAATTACTCATGTTTTCTGTAGTTTCCTATATTAGGCCTTCTTTTCCAAGTATAAGCATTGCACACATGAACAAACAACTTCTTACACACTGTCATGAACCTGAGAAGCTCGGGAACATCTTTCTTGCAACTATGATTTAGAGTTTAATGCTATCTTGCAGTGAAGTCTAAGGTTTTCTAAAGCTGCTTAATTGTGCATATTTCTCTCTTTCAAGCCTTGTATGACACACATTTACAGTTTAGGCTTTTTTAAGTAAATAATAGAGGTTTCATACACTGTTTAATGTGCTCTTTACTGTAATTAAAAATTTCCTGGATCATAGATACCTTTCTACGCTAACAACTTACTTGGAGAAGTGTGCTCTACATGTACTATGGGAATTCTCATCTATTTACTGTTATTATCTCTGAATTACTCATGTTTTCTTGAGTTTTCTATATTTGGCTTTCTTGTCCAAGTATAAGCATTGCTCACATGTACAAACAACTTCCCACACACTGTTATGAACCTGAGAAGTTTGAGAACATTGTCTCTCCACTAAGTTATAGGGTTTAATGCTACACTGCAGTTAAGTCAAAGGCTTTCCAAAGCTGCTTAATTGTGCATATTTCTCTCTTTTAAGCCTTGTATGACACACATTTACAGTTCTAGGCTACTGTAAGTAAATAATAGAGGTTTCATACACTGTTTAATGTGCTCTTTATTGTAATTAAAAATTTCCTGGATCTTAGATAACTTTCTGCACTAACAACTTACATGGATTAGTGTTTTCTACATGTTCTATGAGAGTTCTCATCTATTTACTATTATTTCTTCTGAATTATTTATGCTTTCTTGTAGTTTTCTATATTAGGCCTGCTTATCCAAGTATAAGCATTGCACACATGTACAAACAACTACCTAAACACTATAATCAACCTGAGAAACTAGGGAACATTGTCTCTCAACCATGTTTTACAGTTTATTGCTACATTGCAGTGAAGTCTAAGCCTTTCCAAAGCTGCTTAACTGTGCTTATTTCTCTCTTTCAAGTCTTCTATGACACACATTTAAAGTTCTTGGATCCGTTAAGTAAATAATAGACGTTTCATACAATGGTAAATGTGCTATTTATTCCCAAGGATTCCCAAGATCTTCGATACCTTTCCTACACTAACAACTGAATTGGGGAATCAGTTTCACCTGTTCTATACCAGTTTTCATCTATTTACTTTTATTTTCTCTGAATTACTCATGTTTTCAGGTAGTTTCCCATATTAGGCCTTCTTGTCCAAGTATAAACATTGCCCACATATACAAACAACTTTTTACACAGTGTTAATGACATGAGAAGCGTGGGAACATTGTCTCTCAATTATGTTTTAGAGTTTAATGCTACATTTCAGTGAAGTGTAAGGCTTTCCAAAGCTACTAAAATGTGCTTATTTCTCCAATTCAAGGATATTCTGCCTTGTATGAAACACATAACAGTTCTAGGCTTTTATAGTAAATAATAGAGGTTTCATACATGGTTTCATGTGCTCTAATCTCTAAGGATTTCCTGTATCTTAGATACGTTTTCTACACTAACAACTGACTTGGAAAAGTGTGTTCTACATGTTTTACGCATGTTCTCATCTACTTAATGTTATTTTTATGAATGACTCATGTTTTCCTGTAGTTTCCTATATGAGGCATTGTTGTCTAAGTATAACCATTGCCTACATGTACAAACAACTTCCTACAAACTGTTATGAACCTGAGAATGTCGGGAACATTGTATCTCAACTATGTTATAGGGTTTAAAGCTACATTGCAGTGAAGTCTAAGGCTTTCCAAAGCTGCTTAAATGTGCTTATTTCTCTATTTCAAGGATATTATTCCTTGTATGACACACTTTTATAGTTCTAGGCTCCTTTAAGTAAATAAAAGAGGTTTCATACACTGTTTAATGTGCTCTTAACTCTAATTAAAGATTTCCTGGATCTTCGATACTTTTTCTATACTAACAACTGACTTGGAGAAGTGTCTTCTACATGTTCTATTAGAGTTCTCATCTATTTATTGTTATTACTTCTGAATTATTCATGTTTTCTTGTAGTTTCCTGTATAAGGCCTTCTTGTCCAAGTAAAAACATTGCCCACAAGAACAAAATACTTCATAAATACTGTAATGAACTTGAGAATCTAGGAAACATTTTTCCTCAACTATGGTTTAGAGTTCAATGCTACATTGCTATGAAGTCTAAGGCATTCCATAACAGATTAATTGTGCATATTTCCCTCTCTCAAGCCTTGTATGACACACATTTACAGCTCTAGACTACTGTAAGTAAATAATAGAGGTTTCATACACTGTTCAATGTGATCTTTACTGTAATTAAAAATTTCCTGGATCATAGATAACTTTCTGCATTAACAACTTATTAGGAATAGTGTTTTCTACATATTCTATGAGAGTTCTCATTTATTTGCGATTATTACAATGAATTATTCATGATTTCTTCTACATTCCTATATGAGGACTTCTTGTCCAAGCATAATCATTGCCCACATGTACAAACAACTTCCTAAACACTGTAATCAACCTGAGAAAGTAGGGAATATTATCTTTCAACCGTATTTTACAGGAGGAGGTGCCCCCATAGTGGAAAGTGATTTTCTGGAACTTGACACAGCTCTCTGCCCGTTGTCAAAGGCTAACCCTAACCGTAAAACTAAGCCTATCCCTCAACCTAACCCTCACCAGTGGCTAATGCACTGGGGCCCTGTGAAACCTGGACGAGGGTCTCAATTGGCCACAAAAGCCTCACCTGCCTGAGCTTCAGACTGGATGCCAGCAAGAGGGACCCTTGTCCTCAGGGCAGGGCGTTCCCGGGGAATGGGGCAGAAAGCAGGCCCCCGGGGCCCGGCCACCAGACCAGTAAGAACCTCCGGAGGGGCCGGGGAGGTGCCCCCAGAGTGGAAAGTGATTTTTGTCCGACTTGGCACAGCTCTCTCCCCGTTGTCAAAGCCCATAGGCAGGGCTGTGGGCGTCCCAGGACACTCTGCTGTGAGCTGCCCTTTGGTGTGAGCTTTGGGGACGGGGGGGGGGGGGGGGGAGAGGAGGGCCGGCCCAGAGGCTCACGGAGGCCCGTGGGTGTCCTGAAGGGAGGGCTGGCTGGTCTGCCCACGCTTGGGTACCTGGGAGGCACCCTGTGAGCAGAGGGCTATGTGCCTTTACATCCCAGTGGTGGGGGCTATTCCTCTGTGTTTGGGAGCAGGGCAGACTGGCTGGTGCTGCTCGCTCATTGGTCGAATGGACCAGGGGCGGGGTTTCCGGAACAAGGAGGCGGACCCAGGCCCACAGCTGAGCCAGGTCAAGTCAAGGAGGGGGCGGGGCCAGGTGAGCAGCTGGAGGCGGTCACGGGATCACCGGGGCGGGGCCAGGTGAACAGCCTGAAGTGGTGAGGTAAGCAGCAGAGAGGGTCGCGGGCAGGGACACGGCTGACCGGCAGGCCGGTCTGCGGGCGTCAGGGACCTAAAGAGGGGGCCCGGCGGCTCGGCCGGGCGCTTAGCTGACCGGCGGGAAGCGGTCAAGGGAAGAGTGGGTTGGGGCCGGTGTCAAAAGCTGGAGGTGGTCCAGTGGGGAAGGCCCTGGGGCCCGGTGAATGTGGACCAGGTTCGCCAGTGGACACAAAGCCCCGAATGCCTGAGCTCCAGGCTGGACGCCAGCAAGAGGTTCCCTTTTCCTCAGGGCGTTCCCGGCGAATGGGGCAGAAAGCTGGCCGAAGGGGCCCGGCCAGCGGGCCAGTTAGACCCTCCGGAGGGGCCGGGGCGGTGCCCCCGAAGCGCAAAGTGATCTTCTCCAACTTGACACAGCTCTCTCCCCGTTGTCAAAGGCTAACCCTATCCCTAAAACTAAGCCTATCCCTCAACCAAACCCTCACCAGTGGCTACCGCCCTGGGGCCCTGTGAAAACTGGAAGAGGGTCTCAAGTGGCCACAAAAGCCTCTCCTGCCTGAGCTTCAGACTGGTTGCCAGCAAGAGGGACCCTTGTCCTCAGGGCAGGGCGTTCCCGGGGAATGGGGCAGAAAGCAAGCCCCCGGGGCCCGGCAACCAGACCAGTAAGAACCTCCGGAGGGGCCGGGGAGGTGCCCCCAGAGTGGAAAGTGATTTTTGTCGGACTTGGCACAGCTCTCTCCCGGTTGTCAAAGCCCATAGGCAGGGCTGTGGGCGTCCCAGGACACTCTGTGTGAGCTGCCCTTTGGTGTGAGCGATGGGGACCGGGGGTGGGGGGGGGTGGGGGAGGAGGGCCGGCCCCGAGCCTCACGGAGGCCCGTGGGTGTCCTGAAGGGAGGGCTGGCTGGTCTTCCCACGCTTGGGGACCTGGGAGGCACCCTGTGAGCAGAGGGCTATGTGACTTTACATCCCAGTGGTGGGGCTATTCCTCTGCTTTCGGGAGCAGGGCAGACTGGCTGGTGCTGCTTGCTCATTGCTCGAATGGACCAGGTTCGGGGTTTCCGGAACAAGGAGGCGGACCCAGGCCCACAGCTGAGCCAGGTCAAGTCAAGGAGGGGGCGGGGCCAGGTGAGCAGCTGGAGTAGGTCACGGGATCACGGGGGCGGGGCCAGGTGAACAGCCTGAAGTGGTGAGGTAAGCAGGAGAGAGGGTCGCGGGCAGGGACACGGCTGACCGGCAGGCCGGTCTGCGGGCGTCAGGGACCTAAAGAGGGGGCCCGGCGGCTCGGCCGGGCGCTTAGCTGACCGGCGGGAAGCGGTCAAGGGAAGGGTGGGTTGGGGCCGGTGTCAAAAGCTGGAGGTGGTCCAGTGTGGAAGGCCCTGGGGCCCGGTGAATGTGGACCAGGGTCGCCAGTGGCCACAAAGCCCCGAATGCCTGAGCTCCAGGCTGGACGCCAGCAAGAGGTTCCCTTGTCCTCAGGGTAGGGCGTTCCCGGCGAATGGGGCAGAAAGCTGGCCGCAGGGGCCCGGCCAGCGGGCCAGTTAGACCCTCCGGAGGGGCCGGGGCGGTGCCCCCGAAGCGCAAAATGATTTTCTCGAACTTGACACAGCTCTCTCCCGGTTGTCAAAGCCCATAGGCAGGGCTGTGGGCGTCCCAGGACACTCTGCTGTGACCTGCCCTTTCGTGTGAGCAATGGGGACCGGGCGTGGGGCGGGGGGTGGGGGAGGAGGGCCGGCCCTGAGGCTCACGGAGGCCCGTGGGTGTCCTGAAGGGAGGGCTGGCTGGTCTTCCCACGCTTGGGGACCTGGGAGGCACCCTGTGAGCAGAGGGTTATGTGCCTTTACATCCTAGTGGTGGGGCTATTCCTCTGTGTTTGGGAGCAGGGCAGACTGGCTGGTGCTGCTCGCTCATTGGTCGAATGGAGCAGGGGCGGGGTTTCCGGAACAAGGAGGCGGACCCAGGCCCACAGCTGAGCCAGGTCAAGTCAAGGAGGGGGCGGGGCCAGGTGAGCAGCTGGAGGCGGTCACGGGATCACGGGGGCGGGGCCAGGTGAACAGCCTGAAGTGGTGAGGTAAGCAGGAGAGAGAGTGGAGGGCACGGATGAACAGCAGGCGGGTCTGCTGGCAGCAGGGACCTAAAGAGAGGGCCCGGCGGCTTGGCCGGGCGCTTAGCTGACCAGCGGGAAGCGGTCAAGGGAAGGGTGGGTTGGGGCCGGTGGCAAAAGCTGGATGTGGTCCAGTGGAAGGCACTGTGGCCCGGTGAAGGTGCCCCAGGAGCGCAAAGTGATTTTCTCAGACTTGACACAGTTCTCTCCCCGTTGTCAAAGACTAACCCTAACCCTAAAACTAAGCCTATCCCTCAACCTAACCGTCACCAGTAGCTAAGGCCCTGGGGCCCTGTGAAACCTGGACGAGGGTCTCAAGTGCCCACAAAAGCCTCAGCTGCCTGAGCTTCAGACTGGATGCCAGCAAGAGGGACCCTTGTCCTCAGGGCAGGGCGATCCAGGCGAATGGGGCGGAAAGCAGGCCCCCGGCCCGGGCCACCAGACCAGTCAGAACCTCCGGAGGGGCTGGGAGGTGCCCCCAGAATGGAAAGTGATAATTTCTCGGACTTGACAGAGCTCTCTCCCAGTTGTCAAAGCCCAGAGGCAGGGCTCTGGGCATCCCAGGACACTCTGCTCTGAGCTAACCTTTGGTGGGAGCGATGGGGACCGGGGGTGGGGGGGGTGGGGGAGGAGGTCCGGCCCCGAGCCTCACGGAGGCCCGTGGGTGTCCTGAAGGGAGGGCTGGCTGGTCTTCCCACGCTTGGGGACCTGGGAGGCACCCTGTGAGCAGAGGGCTATGTGCCTTTACATCCCAGTGGTGGGGCTATTCCTCTGTGTTCCGGAGCAGGGCAGACTGGCTGGTGCTGCTCGCTCATTGGTCGAATGGACCAGGTTCGGGGTTTCCGGAACAAGGAGGCGGACCCAGGCCCACAGCTGAGCCAGGTGAAGTCAAGGAGGGGGTGGGGCCAGGTGAGCAGCTGGAGGCGGTCACGGGATCACGGTGGCGGGGCCAGGTGAACAGCCTGAAGTGGTGAGGTAAGCAGGAGAGAGGGTCGCGGGCAGGGACACGGCTGACCGGCAGGCCGGTCTGCGGGCGTCAGGGACCTAAAGAGGGGGCCCGGCGGCTCGGCCGGGCGCTTAGCTGACCGGCGGGAAGCGGTCAAGGGAAGAGTGGGTTGGGGCCGGTGTCAAAAGCTGGAGGTGGTCCAGTGTGGAAGGCCCTGGGGCCCGGTGAATGTGGACCAGGGTCGCCAGTGGCCACAAAGCCCTGAATGCCTGAGCTCCAGGCTGGACGCCAGCAAGAGGTTCCCTTGTCCTCAGGGTAGGGCGTTCCCGGCGAATGGGGCAGAAAGCTGGCCGCAGGGGCCCGGCCAGCGGGCCAGTTAGACCCTCCGGAGGGGCCGGGGCGGTGCCCCCGAAGCGCAAAATGATTTTCTCGAACTTGACACAGCTCTCTCCCGGTTGTCAAAGCCCATAGGCAGGGCTGTGGGCGTCCCAGGATAATCTGCTGTGACCTGCCCTTTGGTGTGAGCTATGGGGACCGGGGGTGGGGCGGGGGTGGGGGAGGAGGGCCGGCCCTGAGGCTCACGGAGGCCCGTGGGTGTCCTGAAGGGAGGGCTGGCTGGTCTTCCCACGCTTGGGGACCTGGGAGGCACCCTGTGAGCAGAGGGTTATGTGCCTTTACATCCTAGTGGTGGGGCTATTCCTCTGTGTTTGGGAGCAGGGCAGACTGGCTGGTGCTGCTCGCTCATTGGTCGAATGGACCAGGGGCGGGGTTTCCGGAACAAGGAGGCTACCCAGGCCCACAGCTGAGCCAGGTCAAGTCAAGGAGGGGGCGGGGCCAGGTGAGCAGCTGGAGGCCGTCACGGGATCACGGGGGCGGGGCCAGGTGAACAGCCTGAAGTGGTGAGGTAAGCAGGAGAGAGAGTCGCGGGCACAGGTGAACAGCAGGCGGGTCTGCTGGCAGCAGGGACCTAAAGAGTGGGCCCGGCGGCTTGGCCGGGCGCTTAGCTGACCAGCGGGAAGCGGTCAAGGGAAGGGTGGGTTGGGGCCGGTGGCAAAAGCTGGATGTGGTCCAGTGGGGAAGGCACTGTGGCCCGGTGAAGGTGCCCCAGGAGCGCAAAGTGATTTTCTCAGACTTGACACAGTTCTCTCCCCGTTGTCAAAGACTAACCCTAACCCTAAAACTAAGCCTATCCCTCAACCTAACCGTCACCAGTAGCTAAGGCCCTGGGGCCCTGTGAAACCTGGACGAGGGTCTCAAGTGCCCACAAAAGCCTCAGCTGCCTGAGCTTCAGACTGGATGCCAGCAAGAGGGACCCTTGTCCTCAGGGCAGGGCGTTCCAGGCGAATGGGGCGGAAAGCAGGCCCCCGGGCCCGGGCCACCAGACCAGTCAGAACCTCCGGAGGGGCCGGGAGGTGCCCCCAGAGTGGAAAGTGATCATTTCTCGGACTTGACAGAGCTCTCTCCCGGTTGTCAAAGCCCATAGGCAGGGCTCTGGGCATCCCAGGACACTCTGCTCTGAGCTAACCTTTGGTGGGAGCGATGGGGGCCGGAGGGCGGGGGGGTTAGAGGGCCGGCCCCGAGGCTCATGGAGGCCCCTGGGTGTCCTGAAGGGAGGGCTGGCTGGTCTTCCCACGCTTGGGGACCTGGGAGGCACCCTGTGAGCAGAGGGCTATGTGACTTTACATCCCAGTGGTGGGGCTATTCCTCTGCTTTCGGGAGCAGGGCAGACTGGCTGGTGCTGCTTGCTCATTGCTTGAATGGACCAGGGTCGGGGTTTCCGGAACAAGGAGGCGGACCCAGGCCCACAGCTGAGCCAGGTCAAGTCAAGGAGGGGGCGGGGCCAGATGAGCAGCTGGAGTCGGTCACGGGATCACGGGGGCGGGGCCAGGTGAACAGCCTGAAGTGGTGAGGTAAGCAGCAGAGAGGGTCGTGGGCAGGCACACGGGTGACAGGCAGGCCCGTTGCCGGCGGCAGGGACCTAAAGAGTGGGCCCGGCGGCTTGGCCGGGCGCTTAGCTGACTGGCGGGAAGCGGTCAAGGGAAGAGTGGGTTGGGGCCGGTGTCAAAAGCTGGAGTTGGTCCAGTGGGGAAGGCCCTGGGGCCCGGTGAATGTGGACCAGGGTCGCCAGTGGCCACAAAAGCCCCGAATGCCTGAGCTCCAGGCTGGAAGCCAGCAAGAGGTTCCCTTGTCCTCAGGGTAGGGCGTTCCCGGCGAATGGGGCAGAAAGCTGGCCGAAGGGGCCTGGCCAGCGGGCCAGTTAGACCCTCCGGAGGGGCCGGGGCGGTGCCCCCGAAGCGCAAAGTGATTTTCTCGAACTTGACACAGCTCTCTCCCCGTTGTCAAAGGCTAACACTAACCCTAAAACTAAGCCTATCCCTCAACCAAACCCTCACCAGTGGCTAACGCCCTGGGGCCCTGTGAAAACTGGACGAGGGTCTCAAGTGGCCACAAAAGCCTCTCCTGCCTGAGCTTCAGACTGGTTGCCAGCAAGAGGGACCCTTGTCCTCAGGGCAGGGCGTTCCCGGGGAATGGGGCAGAAAGCAGGCCCCCGGGGCCCGGCAACCAGACCAGTAAGAACCTCTGGAGGGGCCGGGGAGGTGCCCCCAGAGTGGAAAGTGATTTTCGTCGGACTTGGCACAGCTCTCTCCCGGTTGCCTTCTGGTCCAAGTATAAGCTTTGCCCTCTTTATCAAACCACTTTCTACACACTGTTATGAACAGAAGCAGCTAGGGAACATTGTCTCTCAACTTTTTTATAGAGTGTAGTACTACATTGCAGTGAAGTGTAAGGCTTTCCAAAGCTGCCGAACGTGTTTCTTTCTCTATTTCAGTGGTATTATGCCTTGTATGACACACATTTACCACTCTCGGCTCTTTTAAATAAACAATATAGGATTCATACAGTTTTTCATGTGATCTTAACTCGAATTAAGTATTTCCAGATCCTAGCTACATTTTCTACACTAAGAAATGACTTGGAGAATCTCTTTCAGCTGTTCTAAGCCAGTTCTCATCTGTTTTCAGTCATTTTCTCTGAATTATTCATGTTTTCATGTAGTTTCCTATATTCTGCCTTGTTGTCAAAGTTTAAGCTTTGCCCACATATACAAACAACTTCCTACACACTGTCATGAACAGAAGCAGCTCAGGAACATTGTCTCTTTACTATGTAATAGAGTGTAGTATTACATTGCAGTGAAGTGTAAGGCTTTCCGAAGCTGCCAAACCTGTTTCTTTCTCTGTTTCCATGGTTTTCTGCCTTGTATGACACACATTTACCACTCTAGGCTCCTTTTAGTAAAGAATATAGGATTCATACAGTGTTTCATGTGATCTTAACTCAAATTAAGAATTTCCTAGATTTTAGCTACCTTTTCTACACTAAGAACTGACGTGGAAAATCACTTTCAGCTGTTCTAAACGATTTCCCATCTGTTTACACATATTTTCTCTGAATTTTTCATGTTTTCATATAGTTTCCTATATTCTGCCTTCTTGTCCAAGTAAAGGCTTTGCCCACATATACAAACAACTTCCTACACACAGTTAGGAACAAAAGCAGCTCGGGAACATTGTCTCTCAACTATGTTAGAGTGTAGTACTATATTGGAGTGAAGTGTAAGGCTTTCAAAAGCTGCGGAATGTGTTTCTTTCTCAATTTCAATGCTGTTCTGCCTTTTATGACACTCATTTACCACTCTAGGCTACTTTAAGTAAGCAATATAGGATTCATACAGTGTTTCATGTGATCTCAACTCGAAGTATGGATTTTCCAGATCTTAGTTACCTTTTCTACACTAAGAACTGACTTGCAGAATCTCTTTGAGCTGTTGTAAGCGAGTTCTCCTCTGTTTACAGTCATTTTTTTGAGTTATTCATGTTTTCATGTGGTTTCCTATATTCTGCCTTCTTGTCCAAGTTTAAGCTTTGCCCACATTATCAAACAACTTCCTACACATTGTTATGAACAAATGCAGGTCAAGAACATTGTCTCTCAACTATGTTATAGAGTGTAGTACTACATTGGAGTGAAGTGTAAGGCTTTCCAAAGCTGGGGAATGTGTTTCTTTCTCTATTTCAATGGTGTTCTGCCTTTTATCACACTCATTTACCACTCTAGGCTCCTTTAAGCAAAAAATATAGGATTCATACACTGTTTCATGTGATGTTTTTTAATTTTTTTTAAAATATATTTTTATTGATTTTTCACATAGAGGAAGAGAGAGGGATAGAGAGTTAGAAACTCTCCTTCAGCTTGTCCATGAGAGAGAATCATCGACCAGCTGCCTCTTGCACAGCACCTACTGGGGATGTGCCCGCAGCCAAGGTACATGCCCATGACTGGAATCGAACCCTGGACCTTTCAGTCCCCAGACCGACGCACTACCACTGAGTCAAACCGGTGCCGGCTGTTTCATGTGATCTTAACTCTAATTAAGGAATTCCTGGATCTTAGCTACCTTTTCTACACTAAGAACTGTCTGGGAGAATCTCTTTCATCTGTTCAAAGGGTTCTCATCTATTTACCAACATTTTCTCTGAATTATTTATGTTTTTATATAGTTTCCTATATTCTGCCTTCTTGTCCAAGAATAAGCTTTGCCACGTATACAAACAACTTCCTACACACTGTTATGAACAGAAGCAGCTCAGGAACAATGTCTCTCATCTATGTTATGGAGTATAGTACTACATTGCCGTGAAGTGTAAGGCTTTCCAAAGCTGCCGAACCTGTTTCTTTCTCTGTTTCCTTGGTATTCTGCCTTGTATGACACACATTTACCACTCTAGGCTCTTTTAAGTAAAGAATATAGGATTCATACAGTGTTTCCTGTGATCTTAACTCGAATTAAGGATTTTCCTGATCTTAGCTACCTTTTTTACACTAAGAATTGACTTGGAAAATCTCTTTCAGCTATTCTAAATGAGTTCTTATCTGTTTACAGTCATTTTCTCTGAATTATTCATGTTTTCATGTAGTTTCCTATATTCTGCCTTCTTGTTGAGGTATAAGCATTGCCCACATATACAAACAACTTCCAACACACTGTTTGAACAGAAGCAGCTCGGGAACATTGTCTCTCAACTATGTTATAGCGTGTAGTACTACATTGCAGTGAAGTGTATGGCTTTCCAAAACTGCCTAACGTGTTTCTTTCTCTATTTCAATGGTATTCTTCCTTGTATGAGACCCATTTACCACTCTATGCTACTTTAAGTAAACAATATAGGATTCATACAGTGTTTCATGTGATCTTAACTCGATTAAAGATTTCCCGGATCTTAGCTGCATTTTTTACACTAATAACTGACTTGGAAAATCTCTTTCAGCTATTCTAAATCAGTTCTTATCAGTTTACAGTCATTTCCTCTGAATAATTCATGTTTTCATCTGGTTTCCAATATTCTGCCTTCTTGTCCAAGTATAACCTTTGCCGATATATACAAACAACTTCCTACACACTGTTATGAACAGAAGCAGCTCGGGAACATTGTCTCTCAAGTGTAGTACTACATTGCAGTGAAGTGTAAGGCTTTCCAAAGCTGCGGTATGTGTCTCTTTCTCTATTTCAACGATATTCTGCCTTTCATGACACTCATTTACCACTTTAGGCTCTTTAAGTAGACAATATAGGATTCATGCAGTGTTTCATGTGATGTTACCTCGAAGTAAAGATTTCCCGGATGCTAGCTACCTTTTCTACACTAAGAACTGACTTGGAGAATCTCTTCCAGGTGTTCTAAGCGAGTTTTCATCTGTTTACAGTCATTTTCTCTGAATTATTCATGTTTTCATGTAGTTTCCTGTATTCTGCCTTCTTGGCCAAGTAAAAGATTTGCCCTCATATACGAACAACTTCCTACACACTGTTCTGAACAGAAGCAGCTCGGGAACATGGTCTCTCAACTATGTAATAGAGTGTAGTTCTACATTGCAGTGAAGTGTAAGGCTTTCCAAAGCTGCGGAACATGTTTCTTGCTCTATTTTGATGGTATTCTGCCTTGTATGACACACATTTACCACTCTAGGCTACTTTAAGTAAGCAATATAGGATTCATACAGTGTTTCATGTGATCTTAAATCGAACTAAGGATTTTCCTGATCTTAGTTATCTTTTCTACACTAGGAACTGACTTGGGGAATCTCTTTGAGCTGTTTTAAGGGAGTTCTCCTCTGTTTACAGTCATTTTCTTTGAGTGATCCATGTTTTCATGTAATTTCCTATATTCTGCCTTCTTATCCAAGTATAAGCTTTGCCCACATATACAAAGAACTTCCTACACACTGTTATGAACAGAAGCAGCTCAGGAACATTGTCTCTTTACTATGTAATAGAGTGTGGTATTACATTGCAGTGAAGTGTAAGGCTTTCCGAAACTGCCAAACCTGTTTCTTTCTCTGTTTCCATGGTATTCTGCCTTGTATGACACACATTTACCACTCTAGGCTCCTTTTAGTAAAGAATATAGGATTCATACAGTGTTTCATGTGATCTTAACTCAAATTAAGAATTTCCTAGATTTTAGCTACCTTTTCTACACTAAGAACTGACGTGGAAAATCACTTTCAGCTGTTCTAAACGATTTCCCATCTGTTTACACATATTTTCTCTGAATTTTTCATGTTTTCATATAGTTTCCTATATTCTGCCTTCTTGTCCAAGTAAAGGCTTTGCCCACATATACAAACAACTTCCTACACACATTTAGGAACAAAAGCAGCTCGGGAACATTGTCTCTCAACTATGTTAGAGTGTAGTACTACATTGGAGTGAAGTGTAAGGCTTTCAAAAGCTGCGGAATGTGTTTCTTTCTCAATTTCAATGCTGTTCTGCCTTTTATGACACTCATTTACCACTCTAGGCTACTTTAAGTAAGCAATATAGGATTCATACAGTGTTTCATGTGATCTCAACTCGAAGTAAGGATTTTCCAGATCTTAGTTACCTTTTCTACACTAAGAACTGACTTGCAGAATCTCTTTGAGCTGTTGTAAACGAGTTCTCCTCTGTTTACAGTCATTTTTTTGAGTTATTCATGTTTTCATGTAGTTTCCTATATTCTGCCTTCTTGTCCAAGTTTAAGCTTTGCCCACATTATCAAACAACTTCCTACACATTGTTATGAACAAAAGCAGGTCAGGAACATTGTCTCTCAACTATGTTATAGAGTGTAGTACTACATTGGAGTGAAGTGTAAGGCTTTCCAAAGCTGGGGAATGTGTTTCTTTCTCTATTTCAATGGTGTTCTGCCTTTTATCACACTCATTTACCACTCTAGGCTCCTTTAAGCAAAAAATATAGGATTCATACACTGTTTCATGTGATGTTTTTTAATTTTTTTAAAAATATATTTTTATTGATTTTTCACATAGAGGAAGAGAGAGGGATAGAGAGTTAGAAACTCTCCTTCAGCTTGTCCATGAGAGAAAATCATCGACCAGCTGCCTCTTGCACAGCACCTACTGGGGATGTGCCGGCAGCCAAGGTACATGCCCATGACTGGAATCGAACCCTGGACCTTTCAGTCCCCAGACCGACGCACTACCACTGAGTCAAACCGGTGCCGGCTGTTTCATGTGATCTTAACTCTAATTAAGGAATTCCTGGATCTTAGCTACCTTTTCTACAGTAAGAACTGTCTGGGAGAATCTCTTTCATCTGTTCAAAGGGTTCTCATCTATTTACCAACATTTTCTCTGAATTATTTATGTTTTTATATAGTTTCCTATATTCTGCCTTCTTGTCCAAGAATAAGCTTTGCCACGTATACAAACAACTTCCTACACACTGTTATGAACAGAAGCAGCTCGGGAACATTGTCTCTCATCTATGTTATGGAGTATAGTACTACATTGCCGTGAAGTGTAAGGCTTTCCAAAGCTGCCGAACCTGTTTCTTTCTCTGTTTCCTTGGTATTCTGCCTTGTATGACACACATTTACCACTCTAGGCTCCTTTAAGTAAAGAATATAGGATTCATACAGTGTTTCATGTGATCTTAACTCGAATTAAGGATTTCCCGGATCTTAGCTACATTTACTACAATAAGAACTGACTGGAGAATCTCTTTGAGCTGTTCTAAACAAGTTCTCATCTGTTTCCTGTCATTTTCTCTGAATTATCCATGTTTTCATGTAGTTTCCTATATTCTGCCTTCTGGTCCAAGTATAAGCTTTTCCCACTTTATCAAACAACTTCCTACACACTGTTATGAACTGAGGCAGCTCGGGAACATTGTCTATCAACTGTGTTATAGAGTGTAGTACTACATTTCAGTGAAGTGTAAGGCTTTCCAAAGCTGCCGAAAGTGTTTCTTTCTCTATTTCAATGGTATTCTGCCTTGTAAAACACACATTTACCACTCCAGTCTCCTTTAAGTAAAGAATATAGGATTCCTACAGTGTTTCAAGTCATCTTAACTCGAATTAAGGATTTCCCGGATCTTAGCTACCTTTTCTACACTAAGAACTGATTTGGAGAATCTCTTTCAGCTGTTCTAAACAAGTTCTCATCTGTTTCCTGTCATTTTCTCTGAATTATCCATGTTTTCATGTAGTTTCCTATATTCTGCCTTCTGGTCCTAGTATAAGCTTTGCCCACTTTATCAAACAACTTCCTACATACTGTTATGAACTGAGGCAGCTCGGGAACATTGTCTCTCAACTGTCTTATAGAGTGTAGTACTACATTTCAGTGAAGTTTAAGGCTTTCCAAAGCTGCCGAACGTGTTTCTTTCTCTATTTCAATGGTATTCTGCCTTGTATAACACACATTTACCACTCTAGTCTCCTTTAAGTAAAGAATATAAGATTCATACAGTGTTTCATGTGATCCTAACTCGAATTAAGGATTTCCCGGATCTTAGCTACCTTTACTACGCTAAGAACTGACTGGAGAATCTCTTTGAGCTGTTCTAAACAAGTTCTCATCTGTTTCCAGTCATTTTCTCTGAATTATCCATGTTTTCATGTAGTTTCCTATATTCTGCCTTCTGGACCAAGTATAAGCTTTGCCCACTTTATCAAACAACTTCCTACACACTGTTATGAACTGAGGCAGCTCGGGAACATTGTCTCTCAACTGTGTTATAGAGTGTAGTACTACATTTCAGTGAAGTGTAAGGCTTTCCAAAGCTGCCAAACGTGTTTAATTCTCTATTTCAATGGTATTCTACCTTGTATAACACACATTTAGCACTCTAGTCTCCTTTAAGTAAAGAATATAGGATTCATACAGTGTTTCATGTGATCTTAACTTGAATTAAGGATTTCCCGGATCTTAGCTATATTTACTACAATAAGAACTGAATGGAGAATCTCTTTGAGCTTTTCTAAACAAGTTTTCATCTGTTTACAGTCATTTTCTCTGAATTATCCATGTTTTCATGTAGTTTCCTATATTCTGCCTTCTGGTCCAAGTATAAGCTTTGCCCACTTTATCAAACAACTTCCTACACACTGTTATGAACTGAGGCAGCTCGGGAACATTGTCTCTCAACTGTGTTATAGAGTGTAGTACTACATTTCAGTGAAGTGTAAGGCCTTCCAAAGCTGCCGAACGTGTTTCTTTCTCTATTTCAATGGCATTCTGCCTTGTATAACACACATTTAGCACTCTAGTCTCCTTTAAGTAAAGAATATAGGATTCATACAGTGTTTCATGTGATCTTAACTCGAATTAAGGATTTCCCGGATCTTAGCTACATTTACTACAATAAGAACTGACTGGAGAATCTCTTTGAGCTGTTCTAAACAAGTTCTCATCTGTTTACAGTCATTTTCTCTGAATTATCCATGTTTTCATGTAGTTTCCTATATTCTGCCTTCTGGTCCAAGTATAAGCTTTGCCCACTTTATCAAACAACTTCCTACACACTGTTATGAACTGAGGCAGCTCGGGAACATTGTCTCTCAACTGTGTTACAGAGTTTAGTACTATATTTCAGTGAAGTGTAAGGCTTTCCAAAGCTGCCGAACGTGTTTCTTTCTCTATTTCAATGGTATTCTGCCTTGTAAAACACACATTTACCACTCCAGTCTCCTTGAAGTAAAGAATATAGGATTCCTACAGTGTTTCAAGTCATCTTAACTGAAATTAAGGATTTCCCCAATCTTAGCTACCTTTTCTACCCTAAGAACTGATTTGGAGAATCTCTTTCAGCTGTTCTAAACAAGTTCTCATCTGTTTCCTGTCATTTTCTCTGAATTATCCATGTTTTCATGTAGTTTCCTATATTCTGCCTTCTGGTCCTAGTATAAGCTTTGCCCACTTTATCAAACAACTTCCTACACACTGTTATGAACTGAGGCAGCTCGGGAACATTGTCTCTCAACTGTCTTATAGAGTGTAGTACTACATTTCAGTGAAGTGTAAGGCTTTCCAAAGCTGCCGAACGTGTTTCTTTCTCTATTTCAATGGTATTCTGCCTTGTATAACACACATTTACCACTCTAGTCTCCTTTAAGTAAAGAATATAGGATTCATAGAGTGTTTCAAGTAATCTTAACTTGAATTAAGGATTTCCCGGATGTTAGCTACCTTTTCTACACTAAGAACTGATTTGGAGAATCTCTTTCAGCTGTTCTAAACAAGTTCTCATCTGTTTCCAGTCATTTTCTCTGAATTATCCATGTTTTCATGTAGTTTCCTATATTCTGCCTTCTGGTCCAAGTATAAGCTTTGCCCACTTTATCAAACAACTTCCTACACACTGTTATGAACTGAGGCAGCTCGGGAACATTGTCTCTCAACTGTGTTATAGAGTGTAGTACTACATTTCAGTGAAGTGTAAGGCTTTCCAAAGCTGCTGAACGTGTTTCTTTCTCTATTTCAATGGTATTCTGCCTTGTATAACACACATTTACCACTCTAGTATCCTTTAAGTAAAGAATATAGGATTCATACAGTGTTTCATGTGATCTTAACTCGAATTAAGGATTTCCCGGATATTAGCTACCTTTACTATGCTAAGAACGGACTGGAGAATCTCTTTGAGCTGTTCTAAACAAGTTCTCATCTGTTTACAGTCATTTTCTCTGAATTATCCATGTTTTCATGTAGTTTCCTATATTCTGCCTTCTGGTCCAAGTATAAGCTTTGCCCACTTTATCAAACAACTTCCTACACACGGTTATGAACTGAGGCAGCTCGGGAACATTGTCTCTCAACTGTGTTATAGAGTGTAGTACTACATTTCAGTGAAGTGTAAGGCTTTCCAAAGCTGCCAAACGTGTTTAATTCTCTATTTCAATGGTATTCTACCTTGTATAATACACATTTACCACTCTAGTCTCCTTTAAGTAAAGAATATAGAATTCATACAGTGTTTCATGTCATCTTAACTCGAATTAAGGATTTCCCGGATCTTAGCTACCTTTTCTACACTAAGAACTGACTTGGAGAATCTCTTTGAGCGGTTCTAAACAAGTTCTCATCTGTTTACAGTCATTTTCTCTGAATTATCCATGTTTTCATGTAGTTTCCTATATTCTGCCTTCTGGTCCAAGTATAAGCTTTGCCCACTTTATCAAACAACTTCCTGCACACTGTTATGAACTGAGGCAGCTCGGGAACATTGTCTCTCAACTGTGTTACAGAGTTTAGTACTATATTTCAGTAAAGTGTAAGGCTTTCCAAAGCTGCCGAACATGTTTCTTTCTCTATTTCAATGGTATTCTGCCTTGTAAAACACACATTTACCACTCCAGTCTCCTTGAAGTAAAGAATATAGGATTCCTACAGTGTTTCAAGTCATCTTAACTGAAATTAAGGATTTCCCCAATCTTAGCTACCTTTTCTACACTAAGAACTGATTTGGAGAATCTCTTTCAGCTGTTCTAAACAAGTTCTCATCTGTTTCCTGTCATTTTCTCTGAATTATCCATGTTTTCATGTAGTTTCCTATATTCTGCCTTCTGGTCCTAGTATAAGCTTTGCCCACTTTATCAAACAACTTCCTACACACTGTTATGAACTGAGGCAGCTCGGGAACATTGTCTCTCAACTGTCTTATAGAGTGTAGTACTACATTTCAGTGAAGTGTAAGGCTTTCCAAAGCTGCCGAACGTGTTTCTTTCTCTATTTCAATGGTATTCTGCCTTGTATAACACACATTTACCACTCTAGTCTCCTTTAAGTAAAGAATATAGGATTCATAGAGTGTTTCAAGTAATCTTAACTTGAATTAAGGATTTCCCGGATGTTAGCTACCTTTTCTACACTAAGAACTGATTTGGAGAATCTCTTTCAGCTGTTCTAAACAAGTTCTCATCTGTTTCCAGTCATTTTCTCTGAATTATCCATGTTTTCATGTAGTTTCCTATATTCTGCCTTCTGGTCCAAGTATAAGCTTTGCCCACTTTATCAAACAACTTCCTACACACTGTTATGAACTGAGGCAGCTCGGGAACATTGTCTCTCAACTGTGTTATAGAGTGTAGTACTACATTTCAGTGAAGTGTAAGGCTTTCCAAAGCTGCTGAACGTGTTTCTTTCTCTATTTCAATGGTATTCTGCCTTGTATAACACACATTTACCACTCTAGTATCCTTTAAGTAAAGAATATAGGATTCATACAGTGTTTCATGTGATCTTAACTCGAATTAAGGATTTCCCGGATATTAGCTACCTTTACTATGCTAAGAACGGACTGGAGAATCTCTTTGAGCTGTTCTAAACAAGTTCTCATCTGTTTACAGTCATTTTCTCTGAATTATCCATGTTTTCATGTAGTTTCCTATATTCTGCCTTCTGGTCCAAGTATAAGCTTTGCCCACTTTATCAAACAACTTCCTACACACGGTTATGAACTGAGGCAGCTCGGGAACATTGTCTCTCAACTGTGTTATAGAGTGTAGTACTACATTTCAGTGAAGTGTAAGGCTTTCCAAAGCTGCCAAACGTGTTTAATTCTCTATTTCAATGGTATTCTACCTTGTATAATACACATTTACCACTCTAGTCTCCTTTAAGTAAAGAATATAGAATTCATACAGTGTTTCATGTCATCTTAACTCGAATTAAGGATTTCCCGGATCTTAGCTACCTTTTCTACACTAAGAACTGACTTGGAGAATCTCTTTGAGCGGTTCTAAACAAGTTCTCATCTGTTTACAGTCATTTTCTCTGAATTATCCATGTTTTCATGTAGTTTCCTATATTCTGCCTTCTGGTCCAAGTATAAGCTTTGCCCACTTTATCAAACAACTTCCTGCACACTGTTATGAACTGAGGCAGCTCGGGAACATTGTCTCTCAACTGTGTTACAGAGTTTAGTACTATATTTCAGTAAAGTGTAAGGCTTTCCAAAGCTGCCGAACATGTTTCTTTCTCTATTTCAATGGTATTCTGCCTTGTAAAACACACATTTACCACTCCAGTCTCCTTGAAGTAAAGAATATAGGATTCCTACAGTGTTTCAAGTCATCTTAACTGAAATTAAGGATTTCCCCAATCTTAGCTACCTTTTCTACACTAAGAACTGATTTGGAGAATCTCTTTCAGCTGTTCTAAACAAGTTCTCATCTGTTTCCTGTCATTTTCTCTGAATTATCCATGTTTTCATGTAGTTTCCTATATTCTGCCTTCTGGTCCTAGTATAAGCTTTGCCCACTTTATCAAACAACTTCCTACACACTGTTATGAACTGAGGCAGCTCGGGAACATTGTCTCTCAACTGTGTTATAGTGTGTAGTACTACATTTCAGTGAAGTGTAAGGCTTTCCAAAGCTGCCGAACGTGTTTCTTTCTCTATTTCAATGGTATTCTGCCTTGTATAACACACATTTACCACTCTAGTCTCCTTTAAGTAAAGAATATAGGATTCATACAGTGTTTCATGTGATCCTAACTCGAATTAAGGATTTCCCGGATCTTAGCTACCTTTACTACGCTAAGAACTGACTGGAGAATCTCTTTGAGCTGTTCTAAACAAGTTCTCATCTGTTTCCAGTCATTTTCTCTGAATTATCCATGTTTTCATGTAGTTTCCTATATTCTGCCTTCTGGACCAAGTATAAGCTTTGCCCACTTTATCAAACAACTTCCTACACACTGTTATGAACTGAGGCAGCTCGGGAACATTGTCTCTCAACTGTCTTATAGAGTGTAGTACTACATTTCAGTGAAGTGTAAGGCTTTCCAAAGCTGCCAAACGTGTTTAATTCTCTATTTCAATGGTATTCTACCTTGTATAACACACATTTAGCACTCTAGTCTCCTTTAAGTAAAGAATATAGGATTCATACAGTGTTTCATGTGATCTTAACTTGAATTAAGGATTTCCCGGATCTTAGCTATATTTACTACAATAAGAACTGAATGGAGAATCTCTTTGAGCTGTTCTAAACAAGTTCTCATCTGTTTACAGTCATTTTCTCTGAATTATCCATGTTTTCATGTAGTTTCCTATATTCTGCCTTCTGGTCCAAGTATAAGCTTTGCCCACTTTATCAAACAACTTCCTACACACTGTTATGAACTGAGGCAGCTCGGGAACATTGTCTCTCAACTGTGTTATAGAGTGTAGTACTACATTTTAGTGAAGTGTAAGGCTTTCCAAAGCTGCCGAACGTGTTTCTTTCTCTATTTCAATGGCATTCTGCCTTGTATAACACACATTTAGCACTCTAGTCTCCTTTAAGTAAAGAATATAGGATTCATACAGTGTTTCATGTGATCTTAACTGGAATTAAGGATTTCCCGGATCTTAGCTACATTTACTACAATAAGAACTGACTGGAGAATCTCTTTGAGCTGTTCTAAACAAGTTCTCATCTGTTTACAGTCATTTTCTCTGAATTATCCATGTTTTCATGTAGTTTCCTATATTCTGCCTTCTGGTCCAAGTATAAGCTTTGCCCACTTTATCAAACAACTTCCTACACACTGTTATGAACTGAGGCAGCTCGGGAACATTGTCTCTCAACTGTGTTACAGAGTTTAGTACTATATTTCAGTGAAGTGTAAGGCTTTCCAAAGCTGCCGAACGTGTTTCTTTCTCTATTTCAATGGTATTCTGCCTTGTAAAACACACATTTACCACTCCAGTCTCCTTGAAGTAAAGAATATAGGATTCCTACAGTGTTTCAAGTCATCTTAACTGAAATTAAGGATTTCCCCAATCTTAGCTACCTTTTCTACCCTAAGAACTGATTTGGAGAATCTCTTTCAGCTGTTCTAAACAAGTTCTCATCTGTTTCCTGTCATTTTCTCTGAATTATCCATGTTTTCATGTAGTTTCCTGTATTCTGCCTTCTGGTCCTAGTATAAGCTTTGCCCACTTTATCAAACAACTTCCTACACACTGTTATGAACTGAGGCAGCTCGGGAACATTGTCTCTCAACTGTCTTATAGAGTGTAGTACTACATTTCAGTGAAGTGTAAGGCTTTCCAAAGCTGCCGAACGTGTTTCTTTCTCTATTTCAATGGTATTCTGCCTTGTATAACACACATTTACCACTCTAGTCTCCTTTAAGTAAAGAATATAGGATTCATAGAGTGTTTCAAGTAATCTTAACTTGAATTAAGGATTTCCCGGATCTTAGCTACCTTTTCTACACTAAGAACTGATTTGGAGAGTCTCTTTCAGCTGTTCTAAACAAGTTCTCATCTGTTTCCAGTCATTTTCTCTGAATTATCCATGTTTTCACGTAGTTTCCTATATTCTGCCTTCTGGTCCAAGTATAAGCTTTGCCCACTTTATCAAACAACTTCCTACACACTGTTATGAACTGAGGCAGCTCGGGAACATTGTCTCTCAACTGTGTTACAGAGTGTAGTACTATATTTCAGTGAAGTGTAAGGCTTTCCAAAGCTGCCAAAAGTGTTTTTTTCTCTATTTCAATGGTATTCTGCCCTGTAAAACACACATTTACCGCTCCAGTCTCCTTTAAGTAAAGAATATAGGATTCATACAGTGTTTCATGTGATTTTAACTCGAATTAATGATTTCCCGGATCTTAGCTACATTTACTATGCTAAGAACTGACTGGAGAATCTCTTTGAGCTGTTCTAAACAAGTTATCATATGTTTCCAGTCATTTTCTCTGAATTATCCATGTTTTCATGTAGTTTCCTATATTCTGCCTTCTGGTCCAAGTATAAGCTTTGCCCACTTTATCAAACAACTTCCTACACACTGTTATGAACTGAGGCAGCTCGGGAACATTGTCTCTCAACTGTGTTATAGAGTGTAGTACTACATTTCAGTGGAGTGTAAGGCTTTCCAAAGCTGCTGAACGTGTTTCTTTCTCTATTTCAATGGTATTCTGCCTTGTATAACACACATTTACCACTCTAGTATCCTTTAAGTAAAGAATATAGGATTCATACAGTGTTTCATGTGATCTTAACTCGAATTAAGGATTTCCCGGATATTAGCTACCTTTACTATGCTAAGAACGGACTGGAGAATCTCTTTGAGCTGTTCTAAACAAGTTCTCATCTGTTTACAGTCATTTTCTCTGAATTATCCATGTTTTCATGTAGTTTCCTATATTCTGCCTTCTGGTCCAAGTATAAGCTTTGCCCACTTTATCAAACAACTTCCTACACACGGTTATGAACTGAGGCAGCTCGGGAACATTGTCTCTCAACTGTGTTATAGAGTGTAGTACTACATTTCAGTGAAGTGTAAGGCTTTCCAAAGCTGCCAAACGTGTTTAATTCTCTATTTCAATGGTATTCTACCTTGTATAATACACATTTACCACTCTAGTCTCCTTTAAGTAAAGAATATAGAATTCATACAGTGTTTCATGTCATCTTAACTCGAATTAAGGATTTCCCGGATCTTAGCTACCTTTTCTACACTTAGAACTGACTTGGAGAATCTCTTTGAGCGGTTCTAAACAAGTTCTCATCTGTTTACAGTCATTTTCTCTGAATTATCCATGTTTTCATGTAGTTTCCTATATTCTGCCTTCTGGTCCAAGTATAAGCTTTGCCCACTTTATCAAACAACTTCCTGCACACTGTTATGAACTGAGGCAGCTCGGGAACATTGTCTCTCAACTGTGTTACAGAGTTTAGTACTATATTTCAGTAAAGTGTAAGGCTTTCCAAAGCTGCCGAACATGTTTCTTTCTCTATTTCAATGGTATTCTGCCTTGTAAAACACACATTTACCACTCCAGTCTCCTTGAAGTAAAGAATATAGGATTCCTACAGTGTTTCAAGTCATCTTAACTGAAATTAAGGATTTCCCCAATCTTAGCTACCTTTTCTACACTAAGAACTGATTTGGAGAATCTCTTTCAGCTGTTCTAAACAAGTTCTCATCTGTTTCCTGTCATTTTCTCTGAATTATCCATGTTTTCATGTAGTTTCCTATATTCTGCCTTCTGGTCCTAGTATAAGCTTTGCCCACTTTATCAAACAACTTCCTACACACTGTTATGAACTGAGGCAGCTCGGGAACATTGTCTCTCAACTGTGTTATAGTGTGTAGTACTACATTTCAGTGAAGTGTAAGGCTTTCCAAAGCTGCCGAACGTGTTTCTTTCTCTATTTCAATGGTATTCTGCCTTGTATAACACACATTTACCACTCTAGTCTCCTTTAAGTAAAGAATATAGGATTCATACAGTGTTTCATGTGATCCTAACTCGAATTAAGGATTTCCCGGATCTTAGCTACCTTTACTACGCTAAGAACTGACTGGAGAATCTCTTTGAGCTGTTCTAAACAAGTTCTCATCTGTTTCCAGTCATTTTCTCTGAATTATCCATGTTTTCATGTAGTTTCCTATATTCTGCCTTCTGGACCAAGTATAAGCTTTGCCCACTTTATCAAACAACTTCCTACACACTGTTATGAACTGAGGCAGCTCGGGAACATTGTCTCTCAACTGTCTTATAGAGTGTAGTACTACATTTCAGTGAAGTGTAAGGCTTTCCAAAGCTGCCAAACGTGTTTAATTCTCTATTTCAATGGTATTCTACCTTGTATAACACACATTTAGCACTCTAGTCTCCTTTAAGTAAAGAATATAGGATTCATACAGTGTTTCATGTGATCTTAACTTGAATTAAGGATTTCCCGGATCTTAGCTATATTTACTACAATAAGAACTGAATGGAGAATCTCTTTGAGCTGTTCTAAACAAGTTTTCATCTGTTTACAGTCATTTTCTCTGAATTATCCATGTTTTCATGTAGTTTCCTATATTCTGCCTTCTGGTCCAAGTATAAGCTTTGCCCACTTTATCAAACAACTTCCTACACACTGTTATGAACTGAGGCAGCTCGGGAACATTGTCTCTCAACTGTGTTATAGAGTGTAGTACTACATTTTAGTGAAGTGTAAGGCTTTCCAAAGCTGCCGAACGTGTTTCTTTCTCTATTTCAATGGCATTCTGCCTTGTATAACACACATTTAGCACTCTAGTCTCCTTTAAGTAAAGAATATAGGATTCATACATTTTTTCATGTGATCTTAACTGGAATTAAGGATTTCCCGGATCTTAGCTACATTTACTACAATAAGAACTGACTGGAGAATCTCTTTGAGCTGTTCTAAACAAGTTCTCATCTGTTTACAGTCATTTTCTCTGAATTATCCATGTTTTCATGTAGTTTCCTATATTCTGCCTTCTGGTCCAAGTATAAGCTTTGCCCACTTTATCAAACAACTTCCTACACACTGTTATGAACTGAGGCAGCTCGGGAACATTGTCTCTCAACTGTGTTACAGAGTTTAGTACTATATTTCAGTGAAGTGTAAGGCTTTCCAAAGCTGCCGAACGTGTTTCTTTCTCTATTTCAATGGTATTCTGCCTTGTAAAACACACATTTACCACTCCAGTCTCCTTGAAGTAAAGAATATAGGATTCCTACAGTGTTTCAAGTCATCTTAACTGAAATTAAGGATTTCCCCAATCTTAGCTACCTTTTCTACCCTAAGAACTGATTTGGAGAATCTCTTTCAGCTGTTCTAAACAAGTTCTCATCTGTTTCCTGTCATTTTCTCTGAATTATCCATGTTTTCATGTAGTTTCCTGTATTCTGCCTTCTGGTCCTAGTATAAGCTTTGCCCACTTTATCAAACAACTTCCTACACACTGTTATGAACTGAGGCAGCTCGGGAACATTGTCTCTCAACTGTCTTATAGAGTGTAGTACTACATTTCAGTGAAGTGTAAGGCTTTCCAAAGCTGCCGAACGTGTTTCTTTCTCTATTTCAATGGTATTCTGCCTTGTATAACACACATTTACCACTCTAGTCTCCTTTAAGTAAAGAATATAGGATTCATAGAGTGTTTCAAGTAATCTTAACTTGAATTAAGGATTTCCCGGATCTTAGCTACCTTTTCTACACTAAGAACTGATTTGGAGAGTCTCTTTCAGCTGTTCTAAACAAGTTCTCATCTGTTTCCAGTCATTTTCTCTGAATTATCCATGTTTTCACGTAGTTTCCTATATTCTGCCTTCTGGTCCAAGTATAAGCTTTGCCCACTTTATCAAACAACTTCCTACACACTGTTATGAACTGAGGCAGCTCGGGAACATTGTCTCTCAACTGTGTTACAGAGTGTAGTACTATATTTCAGTGAAGTGTAAGGCTTTCCAAAGCTGCCAAAAGTGTTTTTTTCTCTATTTCAATGGTATTCTGCCCTGTAAAACACACATTTACCGCTCCAGTCTCCTTTAAGTAAAGAATATAGGATTCATACAGTGTTTCATGTGATTTTAACTCGAATTAATGATTTCCCGGATCTTAGCTACATTTACTATGCTAAGAACTGACTGGAGAATCTCTTTGAGCTGTTCTAAACAAGTTATCATATGTTTCCAGTCATTTTCTCTGAATTATCCATGTTTTCATGTAGTTTCCTATATTCTGCCTTCTGGTCCAAGTATAAGCTTTGCCCACTTTATCAAACAACTTCCTACACACTGTTATGAACTGAGGCAGCTCGGGAACATTGTCTCTCAACTGTGTTATAGAGTGTAGTACTACATTTCAGTGGAGTGTAAGGCTTTCCAAAGCTGCTGAACGTGTTTCTTTCTCTATTTCAATGGTATTCTGCCTTGTATAACACACATTTACCACTCTAGTATCCTTTAAGTAAAGAATATAGGATTCATACAGTGTTTCATGTGATCTTAACTCGAATTAAGGATTTCCCGGATATTAGCTACCTTTACTATGCTAAGAACGGACTGGAGAATCTCTTTGAGCTGTTCTAAACAAGTTCTCATCTGTTTACAGTCATTTTCTCTGAATTATCCATGTTTTCATGTAGTTTCCTATATTCTGCCTTCTGGTCCAAGTATAAGCTTTGCCCACTTTATCAAACAACTTCCTACACACTGTTATGAACTGAGGCAGCTCGGGAACATTGTCTCTCAACTGTGTTATAGAGTGTAGTACTACATTTCAGTGGAGTGTAAGGCTTTCCAAAGCTGCCGAACGTGTTTCTTTCTCTATTTCAATGGTATTCTGCCTTGTATAACACACATTTACCACTCTAGTCTCCTTTAAGTAAAGAATATAGGATTCATACAGTGTTTCATGACATCTTAACTCGAATTAAGGATTTCCCGGATCTTAGCTACGTTTACTACACTAAGAAGTGACTGGAATATCTCTTTTAGCTGTTCTAAACAAGTTCTCATCAGTTTACAGTCATTTTCTCTGAATTATCCATGTTTTCATGTAGTTTCCTATATTCTGCCTTCTGGTCCAAGTATAAGCTTTGCCCACTTTATCAAACAATTTCCTACACACTGTTATGAACTGAGGCAGCTCGGGAACATTGTCTCTCAACTGTGTTATAGAGTGTAGTACTACATTTCAGTGAAGTGTAAGGCTTTCCAAAGCTGCCGAACCTGTTTCTTTCTCTATTTCAATGGTATTCTGCATTGTATAACACACATTTACCACTCTAGTCTCCATTAAGTAATGAATATAGGATTCATACAGTGTTTCATGTCATCTTAACTTGAATTAAGGATTTCCCGGATCTTAGCTACCTTTTCTACATTAAGAACTGACTTGGAGAATCTCTTTCAGCTGTTGTAAACAAGTTCTCATCAGTTTACAGTCATTTTCTCTGAATTATCCATGTTTTCATGTAGTTTCCTATATCCTGCCTTCTGGTCCAAGTATAAGCTTTGCCCACTTTATCAAACAACTTCCTACACACTGTTATGAACTGAGGCAGCTCGGGAACATTGTCTCTCAACTGTGTTATAGAGTGTAGTAGTACATTTCAGTGATGTGTAAGGCTTTCCAAAGCTGCAGAACGTGTTTCTTTCTCTATTTCCATGGTATTCTGCCTTGTATAACACACATTTACCACTCTAGTCTCCTTTAAGTAAAGAATATAGGATTCATACAGTGTTTCATGTGATCTTAACTCGAATTATGGATTTCGCGGAACTTAGATACCTTTTCTACACTAAGAACTGACTTGGAGAATCTCTTTCAGCTGTTCTAAACGAGTTCTCATCTGTTTACAGTGATTTTCTCTGAATTATTCATGTTTTCATGTAGTTTCCTATATTCTGCCTTCTTGTCCATTTTTAAGCTTTGCCCACATATACAAACAACTTCCTACACACTGTTACGAACAGAGGCAGGTCGGGAACATTGTCTCTCAACTGTGTAATACAGTGTAGTACTATATTTCAGTGAAATTTAAGGCTTTCCAAAGGTGCGGAAAGAGTTTCTTTCACTATTTCAATGGTATTCTGCCTTGTAAAACACACATTTAGCACTCTAGTCTCCTTTACGTAAAGAATATAGGATTCATACAGTGTTTCATGTGATCTTAACTCAAATTAAGGATTTCCCAGTTCTTAGGTACCTTTTCAACACTAAAAATTGACTTGGAGAATCTCTTTCAACTGTTCTAAACGAGTTCTCATCTGTTTACAGTCATTTTCTCTAAATTATTCATGTTTTCATGTAATTTCCTATACTCTGCCTTCTGGTCCAAGTATAAGCTTTCCCCACTTTATCAAACAACTTCCTACACACTGTTATGAACTGAGGCAGCTCAGGAACATTGTCTCTCAACTGTGTTATAGAGTGTAGTACTACATTTCAGTGAAGTGTAAGGGTTTCCAAAGCTGCCGAACGTGTTTCTTTCTCTATTTCAATGGTATTCTGCCTTGTATAACACACATTTACCACTCTAGTCTCCTTTAAGTAAAGAATATAGGATTCATACAGTGTTTCATGTGATCTTAACTCGAATTAAGGATTTTCCCGATCTTAGCTACCTTTTCTACACTAAGAACTGACTTGGAGAATCTCTTTGAGCTGTTCTAAACAAGTTCTCATCTGTTTACAGTCATTTTCTCTGAATTATCCATGTTTTCAAGTAGTTTCCTATATTCTGCCTTCTGGTCCAAGTATAAGCTTTGCCCACTTTATCAAACAACTTCCTACACACTGTTATGAACTGAGGTAGGTAGAGAACATTGTCTCTCAACTGTGTTATAGAGTGTAGTTCTACATTTCAGTGAAGTGTAAGGCTTTCCAAAGCTGCGGAACGTGTTTCTTTCTCTATTTCAATGGTATTCTGCCTTGTATAACACACATTTACCACTCTAGTCTCCTTTAAGTAAAGAATATAGGATTCATACAGTGTTTCATGTCATCTTAACTCGAATTAAGGATTTCCCCGATCTTAGCTACCTTTTCTACACTAAGAACTGACTTGGAGAATCTCTTTCAGCAGTTCTAAAGGACTTCTCATCTGTTTACAGTCATTTTCTCTGTATGATTCAGGATTTCATGTAGTTTCTTATATTCTGCCTTCTTGTCCAAGTATAAGCTTTGCCCACATATACAAACAACTTCCTACACACTGTTATGAACAGAAGCAGCTTGTGAACATTGTCTCTCAAATATGTTATAGAGTGTAGTGTTACATTGCAGTGAAGTGTAAGGCTTTCCGAAGCTGCCGAACATGTTTCTTTCTCTATTTCGATGGTATTCTGCCTTGTATAACACACATTTACCCCTCTAGGCTCCTTTTAGTAAAGAATATAGGATTCATACAGTGTTTCTTGTCATCTTACCTTGAATTAAGGATTTCCCGGATCTTAGCTACCGTTTCTACACTAAGAACTGACTTGGAGAATCTCTTTCAGCAGTTGTAAACAACTTATCATCTGTTTACAGTCATTTTCTCTGAATTATCCATGTTTTCATGTAGTTTCCTATATTCTGCCGCTGGTCCAAGTATAAGCTTTGCCCTCTTTATCAAACAACTTCCTACACACTGTTATGAACTGAGGCAGCTCAGGAACATTGTCTCTCAACTGTGTTATAGAGTGTAGTACTACATTTCAGTGAAGAGTAAGGCTTTCCAAAGCTGCCGAACGTGTTTCTTTCTCTATTTCAATGGTATTCTGCCTTGTATAACACACATTTACCACTCCAGTCTCCTTGAAGTAAAGAATATAGGATTCCTACAGTGTTTCAAGTCATCTTAACTGAAATTAAGGATTTCCCCAATCTTAGCTACCTTTTCTACCCTAAGAACTGATTTGGAGAATCTCTTTCAGCTGTTCTAAACAAGTTCTCATCTGTTTCCTGTCATTTTCTCTGAATTATCCATGTTTTCATGTAGTTTCCTGTATTCTGCCTTCTGGTCCTAGTATAAGCTTTGCCCACTTTATCAAACAACTTCCTACACACTGTTATGAACTGAGGCAGCTCGGGAACATTGTCTCTCAACTGTCTTATAGAGTGTAGTACTACATTTCAGTGAAGTGTAAGGCTTTCCAAAGCTGCCGAACGTGTTTCTTTCTCTATTTCAATGGTATTCTGCCTTGTATAACACACATTTACCACTCTAGTCTCCTTTAAGTAAAGAATATAGGATTCATAGAGTGTTTTAAGTAATCTTAACTTGAATTAAGGATTTCCCGGATCTTAGCTACCTTTTCTACACTAAGAACTGATTTGGAGAGTCTCTTTCAGCTGTTCTAAACAAGTTCTCATCTGTTTCCAGTCATTTTCTCTGAATTATCCATGTTTTCACGTAGTTTCCTATATTCTGCCTTCTGGTCCCAGTATAAGCTTTGCCCACTTTATCAAACAACTTCCTACACACTGTTATGAACTGAGGCAGCTCGGGAACATTGTCTCTCAACTGTGTTACAGAGTGTAGTACTATATTTCAGTGAAGTGTAAGGCTTTCCAAAGCTGCCAAAAGTGTTTTTTTTCTCTATATCAATGGTATTCTGCCCTGTAAAACACACATTTACCGCTCCAGTCTCCTTTAAGTAAAGAATATAGGATTCATACAGTGTTTCATGTGATTTTAACTCGAATTAATGATTTCCCGGATCTTAGCTACATTTACTATGCTAAGAACTGACTGGAGAATCTCTTTGAGCTGTTCTAAACAAGTTATCATATGTTTCCAGTCATTTTCTCTGAATTATCCATGTTTTCATGTAGTTTCCTATATTCTGCCTTCTGGTCCAAGTATAAGCTTTGCCCACTTTATCAAACAACTTCCTACACACTGTTATGAACTGAGGCAGCTCGGGAACATTGTCTCTCAACTGTGTTATAGAGTGTAGTACTACATTTCAGTGGAGTGTAAGGCTTTCCAAAGCTGCTGAACGTGTTTCTTTCTCTATTTCAATGGTATTCTGCCTTGTATAACACACATTTACCACTCTAGTATCCTTTAAGTAAAGAATATAGGATTCATACAGTGTTTCATGTGATCTTAACTCGAATTAAGGATTTCCCGGATATTAGCTACCTTTACTATGCTAAGAACGGACTGGAGAATCTCTTTGAGCTGTTCTAAACAAGTTCTCATCAGTTTACAGTCATTTTCTCTGAATTATCCATGTTTTCATGTAGTTTCCTATATTCTGCCTTCTGGTCCAAGTATAAGCTTTGCCCACTTTATCAAACAACTTCCTACACACTGTTATGAACTGAGGCAGCTCGGGAACATTGTCTCTCAACTGTGTTATAGAGTGTAGTACTACATTTCAGTGGAGTGTAAGGCTTTCCAAAGCTGCCAAACGTGTTTAATTCTCTATTTCAATGGTATTCTACCTTGTATAATACACATTTACCACTCTAGTCTCCTTTAAGTAAAGAATATAGAATTCATACAGTGTTTCATGTGATCTTAACTCGAATTAAGGATTTCCCGGATCTTAGCTACATTTTCTATACTAAGAACTGACTGGAGAATCTCCTTGAGCTGTTCTTAACAAGTTCTCATCAGTTTACAGTCATTTTCTCTGAATTATCCATGTTTTCATGTAGTTTCCTATATTCTGCCTTCTGGTCCAAGTATAAGCTTTGCCCACTTTATCAAACAACTTCCTACACACTGTTATGAACTGAGGCAGCTCGGGAACATTGTCTCTCAACTGTGTTATAGAGTGTAGTACTACATTTCAGTGAAGTGTAAGGCTTTCCAAAGCTGCCAAACGTGTTTCTTTCTCTATTTCAATGGTATTCTGCCTTGTATAACACACATTTACCACTCTAGTCTCCTTTAAGTAAAGAATATAGGATTCATACAGTGTTTCATGACATCTTAACTCGAATTAAGGATTTCCCGGATCTTAGCTACGTTTACTACACTAAGAAGTGACTGGAATATCTCTTTTAGCTGTTCTAAACAAGTTCTCATCAGTTTACAGTCATTTTCTCTGAATTATCCATGTTTTCATGTAGTTTCCTATATTCTGCCTTCTGGTCCAAGTATAAGCTTTGCCCACTTTATCAAACAATTTCCTACACACTGTTATGAACTGAGGCAGCTCGGGAACATTGTCTCTCAACTGTGTTATAGAGTGTAGTACTACATTTCAGTGAAGTGTAAGGCTTTCCAAAGCTGCCGAACCTGTTTCTTTCTCTATTTCAATGGTATTCTGCATTGTATAACACACATTTACCACTCTAGTCTCCATTAAGTAATGAATATAGGATTCATACAGTGTTTCATGTCATCTTAACTTGAATTAAGGATTTCCCGGATCTTAGCTACCTTTTCTACATTAAGAACTGACTTGGAGAATCTCTTTCAGCTGTTGTAAACAAGTTCTCATCAGTTTACAGTCATTTTCTCTGAATTATCCATGTTTTCATGTAGTTTCCTATATCCTGCCTTCTGGTCCAAGTATAAGCTTTGCCCACTTTATCAAACAACTTCCTACACACTGTTATGAACTGAGGCAGCTCGGGAACATTGTCTCTCAACTGTGTTATAGAGTGTAGTAGTACATTTCAGTGATGTGTAAGGCTTTCCAAAGCTGCAGAACGTGTTTCTTTCTCTATTTCCATGGTATTCTGCCTTGTATAACACACATTTACCACTCTAGTCTCCTTTAAGTAAAGAATATAGGATTCATACAGTGTTTCATGTGATCTTAACTCGAATTATGGATTTCGCGGAACTTAGATACCTTTTCTACACTAAGAACTGACTTGGAGAATCTCTTTCAGCTGTTCTAAACGAGTTCTCATCTGTTTACAGTGATTTTCTCTGAATTATTCATGTTTTCATGTAGTTTCCTATATTCTGCCTTCTTGTCCATGTTTAAGCTTTGCCCACATATACAAACAACTTCCTACACACTGTTACGAACAGAGGCAGGTCGGGAACATTGTCTCTCAACTGTGTAATACAGTGTAGTACTATATTTCAGTGAAATTTAAGGCTTTCCAAAGGTGCGGAACGAGTTTCTTTCACTATTTCAATGGTATTCTGCCTTGTAAAACACACATTTAGCACTCTAGTCTCCTTTACGTAAAGAATATAGGATTCATACAGTGTTTCATGTGATCTTAACTCAAATTAAGGATTTCCCAGTTCTTAGGTACCTTTTCAACACTAAAAATTGACTTGGAGAATCTCTTTCAACTGTTCTAAACGAGTTCTCATCTGTTTACAGTCATTTTCTCTAAATTATTCATGTTTTCATGTAATTTCCTATACTCTGCCTTCTGGTCCAAGTATAAGCTTTCCCCACTTTATCAAACAACTTCCTACACACTGTTATGAACTGAGGCAGCTCAGGAACATTGTCTCTCAACTGTGTTATAGAGTGTAGTACTACATTTCAGTGAAGTGTAAGGGTTTCCAAAGCTGCCGAACGTGTTTCTTTCTCTATTTCAATGGTATTCTGCCTTGTATAACACACATTTACCACTCTAGTCTCCTTTAAGTAAAGAATATAAGATTCATACAGTGTTTCATGTGATCCTAACTCGAATTAAGGATTTCCCGGATCTTAGCTACCTTTACTACGCTAATAACTGACGGGAGAATCTCTTTGAGCTGTTCTAAACAAGTTCTCATCTGTTTCCAGTCATTTTCTCTGAATTATCCATGTTTTCATGTAGTTTCCTATATTCTGCCTTCTGGACCAAGTATAAGCTTTGCCCACTTTATCAAACAACTTCCTACACACTGTTATGAACTGAGGCAGCTCGGGAACATTGTCTCTCAACTGTGTTATAGAGTGTAGTACTACATTTCAGTGAAGTGTAAGGCTTTCCAAAGCTGCCAAACGTGTTTAATTCTCTATTTCAATGGTATTCTACCTTGTATAACACACATTTAGCACTCTAGTCTCCTTTAAGTAAAGAATATAGGATTCATACAGTGTTTCATGTGATCTTAACTTGAATTAAGGATTTCCCGGATCTTAGCTATATTTACTACAATAAGAACTGAATGGAGAATCTCTTTGAGCTTTTCTAAACAAGTTTTCATCTGTTTACAGTCATTTTCTCTGAATTATCCATGTTTTCATGTAGTTTCCTATATTCTGCCTTCTGGTCCAAGTATAAGCTTTGCCCACTTTATCAAACAACTTCCTACACACTGTTATGAACTGAGGCAGCTCGGGAACATTGTCTCTCAACTGTGTTATAGAGTGTAGTACTACATTTCAGTGAAGTGTAAGGCCTTCCAAAGCTGCCGAACGTGTTTCTTTCTCTATTTCAATGGCATTCTGCCTTGTATAACACACATTTAGCACTCTAGTCTCCTTTAAGTAAAGAATATAGGATTCATACAGTGTTTCATGTGATCTTAACTCGAATTAAGGATTTCCCCGATCTTAGCTACATTTACTACAATAAGAACTGACTGGAGAATCTCTTTGAGCTGTTCTAAACAAGTTCTCATCTGTTTACAGTCATTTTCTCTGAATTATCCATGTTTTCATGTAGTTTCCTATATTCTGCCTTCTGGTCCAAGTATAAGCTTTGCCCACTTTATCAAACAACTTCCTACACACTGTTATGAACTGAGGCAGCTCGGGAACATTGTCTCTCAACTGTGTTACAGAGTTTAGTACTATATTTCAGTGAAGTGTAAGGCTTTCCAAAGCTGCCGAACGTGTTTCTTTCTCTATTTCAATGGTATTCTGCCTTGTAAAACACACATTTACCACTCCAGTCTCCTTGAAGTAAAGAATATAGGATTCCTACAGTGTTTCAAGTCATCTTAACTGAAATTAAGGATTTCCCCAATCTTAGCTACCTTTTCTACCCTAAGAACTGATTTGGAGAATCTCTTTCAGCTGTTCTAAACAAGTTCTCATCTGTTTCCTGTCATTTTCTCTGAATTATCCATGTTTTCATGTAGTTTCCTATATTCTGCCTTCTGGTCCTAGTATAAGCTTTGCCCACTTTATCAAACAACTTCCTACACACTGTTATGAACTGAGGCAGCTCGGGAACATTGTCTCTCAACTGTGTTACAGAGTTTAGTACTATATTTCAGTGAAGTGTAAGGCTTTCCAAAGCTGCCGAACGTGTTTCTTTCTCTATTTCAATGGTATTCTGCCTTGTAAAACACAAATTTACCACTCCAGTCTCCTTGAAGTAAAGAATATAGGATTCCTACAGTGTTTCAAGTCATCTTAACTGAAATTAAGGATTTCCCCAATCTTAGCTACCTTTTCTACCCTAAGAACTGATTTGGAGAATCTCTTTCAGCTGTTCTAAACAAGTTCTCATCTGTTTCCTGTCATTTTCTCTGAATTATCCATGTTTTCATGTAGTTTCCTGTATTCTGCCTTCTGGTCCTAGTATAAGCTTTGCCCACTTTATCAAACAACTTCCTACACACTGTTATGAACTGAGGCAGCTCGGGAACATTGTCTCTCAACTGTCTTATAGAGTGTAGTACTACATTTCAGTGAAGTGTAAGGCTTTCCAAAGCTGCCGAACGTGTTTCTTTCTCTATTTCAATGGTATTCTGCCTTGTATAACACACATTTACCACTCTAGTCTCCTTTAAGTAAAGAATATAGGATTCATAGAGTGTTTCAAGTAATCTTAACTTGAATTAAGGATTTCCCGGATCTTAGCTACCTTTTCTACACTAAGAACTGATTTGGAGAGTCTCTTTCAGCTGTTCTAAACAAGTTCTCATCTGTTTCCAGTCATTTTCTCTGAATTATCCATGTTTTCACGTAGTTTCCTATATTCTGCCTTCTGGTCCAAGTATAAGCTTTGCCCACTTTATCAAACAACTTCCTACACACTGTTATGAACTGAGGCAGCTCGGGAACATTGTCTCTCAACTGTGTTACAGAGTGTAGTACTATATTTCAGTGAAGTGTAAGGCTTTCCAAAGCTGCCAAAAGTGTTTTTTTCTCTATTTCAATGGTATTCTGCCCTGTAAAACACACATTTACCGCTCCAGTCTCCTTTAAGTAAAGAATATAGGATTCATACAGTGTTTCATGTGATTTTAACTCGAATTAATGATTTCCCGGATCTTAGCTACATTTACTATGCTAAGAACTGACTGGAGAATCTCTTTGAGCTGTTCTAAACAAGTTATCATATGTTTCCAGTCATTTTCTCTGAATTATCCATGTTTTCATGTAGTTTCCTATATTCTGCCTTCTGGTCCAAGTATAAGCTTTGCCCACTTTATCAAACAACTTCCTACACACTGTTATGAACTGAGGCAGCTCGGGAACATTGTCTCTCAACTGTGTTATAGAGTGTAGTACTACATTTCAGTGGAGTGTAAGGCTTTCCAAAGCTGCTGAACGTGTTTCTTTCTCTATTTCAATGGTATTCTGCCTTGTATAACACACATTTACCACTCTAGTATCCTTTAAGTAAAGAATATAGGATTCATACAGTGTTTCATGTGATCTTAACTCGAATTAAGGATTTCCCGGATATTAGCTACCTTTACTATGCTAAGAACGGACTGGAGAATCTCTTTGAGCTGTTCTAAACAAGTTCTCATCTGTTTACAGTCATTTTCTCTGAATTATCCATGTTTTCATGTAGTTTCCTATATTCTGCCTTCTGGTCCAAGTATAAGCTTTGCCCACTTTATCAAACAACTTCCTACACACTGTTATGAACTGAGGCAGCTCGGGAACATTGTCTCTCAACTGTGTTATAGAGTGTAGTACTACATTTCAGTGGAGTGTAAGGCTTTCCAAAGCTGCCAAACGTGTTTAATTCTCTATTTCAATGGTATTCTACCTTGTATAATACACATTTACCACTCTAGTCTCCTTTAAGTAAAGAATATAGAATTCATACAGTGTTTCATGTGATCTTAACTCGAATTAAGGATTTCCCGGATCTTAGCTACATTTTCTATACTAAGAACTGACTGGAGAATCTCCTTGAGCTGTTCTTAACAAGTTCTCATCAGTTTACAGTCATTTTCTCTGAATTATCCATGTTTTCATGTAGTTTCCTATATTCTGCCTTCTGGTCCAAGTATAAGCTTTGCCCACTTTATCAAACAACTTCCTACACACTGTTATGAACTGAGGCAGCTCGGGAACATTGTCTCTCAACTGTGTTATAGAGTGTAGTACTACATTTCAGTGAAGTGTAAGGCTTTCCAAAGCTGCCGAACGTGTTTCTTTCTCTATTTCAATGGTATTCTGCCTTGTATAACACACATTTACCACTCTAGTCTCCTTTAAGTAAAGAATATAGGATTCATACAGTGTTTCATGTGATCTTAACTCGAATTAAGGATTTCCCCGATCTTAGCTACATTTACTACAATAAGAACTGACTGGAGAATCTCTTTGAGCTGTTCTAAACAAGTTCTCATCTGTTTACAGTCATTTTCTCTGAATTATCCATGTTTTCATGTAGTTTCCTATATTCTGCCTTCTGGTCCAAGTATAAGCTTTGCCCACTTTATCAAACAACTTCCTACACACTGTTATGAACTGAGGCAGCTCGGGAACATTGTCTCTCAACTGTGTTACAGAGTTTAGTACTATATTTCAGTGAAGTGTAAGGCTTTCCAAAGCTGCCGAACGTGTTTCTTTCTCTATTTCAATGGTATTCTGCCTTGTAAAACACACATTTACCACTCCAGTCTCCTTGAAGTAAAGAATATAGGATTCCTACAGTGTTTCAAGTCATCTTAACTGAAATTAAGGATTTCCCCAATCTTAGCTACCTTTTCTACCCTAAGAACTGATTTGGAGAATCTCTTTCAGCTGTTCTAAACAAGTTCTCATCTGTTTCCTGTCATTTTCTCTGAATTATCCATGTTTTCATGTAGTTTCCTATATTCTGCCTTCTGGTCCTAGTATAAGCTTTGCCCACTTTATCAAACAACTTCCTACACACTGTTATGAACTGAGGCAGCTCGGGAACATTGTCTCTCAACTGTGTTACAGAGTTTAGTACTATATTTCAGTGAAGTGTAAGGCTTTCCAAAGCTGCCGAACGTGTTTCTTTCTCTATTTCAATGGTATTCTGCCTTGTAAAACACAAATTTACCACTCCAGTCTCCTTGAAGTAAAGAATATAGGATTCCTACAGTGTTTCAAGTCATCTTAACTGAAATTAAGGATTTCCCCAATCTTAGCTACCTTTTCTACCCTAAGAACTGATTTGGAGAATCTCTTTCAGCTGTTCTAAACAAGTTCTCATCTGTTTCCTGTCATTTTCTCTGAATTATCCATGTTTTCATGTAGTTTCCTGTATTCTGCCTTCTGGTCCTAGTATAAGCTTTGCCCACTTTATCAAACAACTTCCTACACACTGTTATGAACTGAGGCAGCTCGGGAACATTGTCTCTCAACTGTCTTATAGAGTGTAGTACTACATTTCAGTGAAGTGTAAGGCTTTCCAAAGCTGCCGAACGTGTTTCTTTCTCTATTTCAATGGTATTCTGCCTTGTATAACACACATTTACCACTCTAGTCTCCTTTAAGTAAAGAATATAGGATTCATAGAGTGTTTCAAGTAATCTTAACTTGAATTAAGGATTTCCCGGATCTTAGCTACCTTTTCTACACTAAGAACTGATTTGGAGAGTCTCTTTCAGCTGTTCTAAACAAGTTCTCATCTGTTTCCAGTCATTTTCTCTGAATTATCCATGTTTTCACGTAGTTTCCTATATTCTGCCTTCTGGTCCAAGTATAAGCTTTGCCCACTTTATCAAACAACTTCCTACACACTGTTATGAACTGAGGCAGCTCGGGAACATTGTCTCTCAACTGTGTTACAGAGTGTAGTACTATATTTCAGTGAAGTGTAAGGCTTTCCAAAGCTGCCAAAAGTGTTTTTTTCTCTATTTCAATGGTATTCTGCCCTGTAAAACACACATTTACCGCTCCAGTCTCCTTTAAGTAAAGAATATAGGATTCATACAGTGTTTCATGTGATTTTAACTCGAATTAATGATTTCCCGGATCTTAGCTACATTTACTATGCTAAGAACTGACTGGAGAATCTCTTTGAGCTGTTCTAAACAAGTTATCATATGTTTCCAGTCATTTTCTCTGAATTATCCATGTTTTCATGTAGTTTCCTATATTCTGCCTTCTGGTCCAAGTATAAGCTTTGCCCACTTTATCAAACAACTTCCTACACACTGTTATGAACTGAGGCAGCTCGGGAACATTGTCTCTCAACTGTGTTATAGAGTGTAGTACTACATTTCAGTGGAGTGTAAGGCTTTCCAAAGCTGCTGAACGTGTTTCTTTCTCTATTTCAATGGTATTCTGCCTTGTATAACACACATTTACCACTCTAGTATCCTTTAAGTAAAGAATATAGGATTCATACAGTGTTTCATGTGATCTTAACTCGAATTAAGGATTTCCCGGATATTAGCTACCTTTACTATGCTAAGAACGGACTGGAGAATCTCTTTGAGCTGTTCTAAACAAGTTCTCATCTGTTTACAGTCATTTTCTCTGAATTATCCATGTTTTCATGTAGTTTCCTATATTCTGCCTTCTGGTCCAAGTATAAGCTTTGCCCACTTTATCAAACAACTTCCTACACACTGTTATGAACTGAGGCAGCTCGGGAACATTGTCTCTCAACTGTGTTATAGAGTGTAGTACTACATTTCAGTGGAGTGTAAGGCTTTCCAAAGCTGCCAAACGTGTTTAATTCTCTATTTCAATGGTATTCTACCTTGTATAATACACATTTACCACTCTAGTCTCCTTTAAGTAAAGAATATAGAATTCATACAGTGTTTCATGTGATCTTAACTCGAATTAAGGATTTCCCGGATCTTAGCTACATTTTCTATACTAAGAACTGACTGGAGAATCTCCTTGAGCTGTTCTTAACAAGTTCTCATCAGTTTACAGTCATTTTCTCTGAATTATCCATGTTTTCATGTAGTTTCCTATATTCTGCCTTCTGGTCCAAGTATAAGCTTTGCCCACTTTATCAAACAACTTCCTACACACTGTTATGAACTGAGGCAGCTCGGGAACATTGTCTCTCAACTGTGTTATAGAGTGTAGTACTACATTTCAGTGAAGTGTAAGGCTTTCCAAAGCTGCCGAACGTGTTTCTTTCTCTATTTCAATGGTATTCTGCCTTGTATAACACACATTTACCACTCTAGTCTCCTTTAAGTAAAGAATATAGGATTCATACAGTGTTTCATGACATCTTAACTCGAATTAAGGATTTCCCGGATCTTAGCTACGTTTACTACACTAAGAAGTGACTGGAATATCTCTTTTAGCTGTTCTAAACAAGTTCTCATCAGTTTACAGTCATTTTCTCTGAATTATCCATGTTTTCATGTAGTTTCCTATATTCTGCCTTCTGGTCCAAGTATAAGCTTTGCCCACTTTATCAAACAATTTCCTACACACTGTTATGAACTGAGGCAGCTCGGGAACATTGTCTCTCAACTGTGTTATAGAGTGTAGTACTACATTTCAGTGAAGTGTAAGGCTTTCCAAAGCTGCCGAACCTGTTTCTTTCTCTATTTCAATGGTATTCTGCATTGTATAACACACATTTACCACTCTAGTCTCCATTAAGTAATGAATATAGGATTCATACAGTGTTTCATGTCATCTTAACTTGAATTAAGGATTTCCCGGATCTTAGCTACCTTTTCTACATTAAGAACTGACTTGGAGAATCTCTTTCAGCTGTTGTAAACAAGTTCTCATCAGTTTACAGTCATTTTCTCTGAATTATCCATGTTTTCATGTAGTTTCCTATATCCTGCCTTCTGGTCCAAGTATAAGCTTTGCCCACTTTATCAAACAACTTCCTACACACTGTTATGAACTGAGGCAGCTCGGGAACATTGTCTCTCAACTGTGTTATAGAGTGTAGTAGTACATTTCAGTGATGTGTAAGGCTTTCCAAAGCTGCAGAACGTGTTTCTTTCTCTATTTCCATGGTATTCTGCCTTGTATAACACACATTTACCACTCTAGTCTCCTTTAAGTAAAGAATATAGGATTCATACAGTGTTTCATGTGATCTTAACTCGAATTATGGATTTCGCGGAACTTAGATACCTTTTCTACACTAAGAACTGACTTGGAGAATCTCTTTCAGCTGTTCTAAACGAGTTCTCATCTGTTTACAGTGATTTTCTCTGAATTATTCATGTTTTCATGTAGTTTCCTATATTCTGCCTTCTTGTCCATTTTTAAGCTTTGCCCACATATACAAACAACTTCCTACACACTGTTACGAACAGAGGCAGGTCGGGAACATTGTCTCTCAACTGTGTAATACAGTGTAGTACTATATTTCAGTGAAATTTAAGGCTTTCCAAAGGTGCGGAACGAGTTTCTTTCACTATTTCAATGGTATTCTGCCTTGTAAAACACACATTTAGCACTCTAGTCTCCTTTACGTAAAGAATATAGGATTCATACAGTGTTTCATGTGATCTTAACTCAAATTAAGGATTTCCCAGTTCTTAGGTACCTTTTCAACACTAAAAATTGACTTGGAGAATCTCTTTCAACTGTTCTAAACGAGTTCTCATCTGTTTACAGTCATTTTCTCTAAATTATTCATGTTTTCATGTAATTTCCTATACTCTGCCTTCTGGTCCAAGTATAAGCTTTGCCCACTTTATCAAACAACTTCCTACACACTGTTATGAACTGAGGCAGCTCGGGAACATTGTCTCTCAACTGTGTTATAGAGTGTAGTACTACATTTCAGTGGAGTGTAAGGCTTTCCAAAGCTGCTGAACGTGTTTCTTTCTCTATTTCAATGGTATTCTGCCTTGTATAACACACATTTACCACTCTAGTATCCTTTAAGTAAAGAATATAGGATTCATACAGTGTTTCATGTGATCTTAACTCGAATTAAGGATTTCCCGGATATTAGCTACCTTTACTATGCTAAGAACGGACTGGAGAATCTCTTTGAGCTGTTCTAAACAAGTTCTCATCTGTTTACAGTCATTTTCTCTGAATTATCCATGTTTTCATGTAGTTTCCTATATTCTGCCTTCTGGTCCAAGTATAAGCTTTGCCCACTTTATCAAACAACTTCCTACACACTGTTATGAACTGAGGCAGCTCGGGAACATTGTCTCTCAACTGTGTTATAGAGTGTAGTACTACATTTCAGTGGAGTGTAAGGCTTTCCAAAGCTGCCAAACGTGTTTAATTCTCTATTTCAATGGTATTCTACCTTGTATAATACACATTTACCACTCTAGTCTCCTTTAAGTAAAGAATATAGAATTCATACAGTGTTTCATGTGATCTTAACTCGAATTAAGGATTTCCCGGATCTTAGCTACATTTTCTATACTAAGAACTGACTGGAGAATCTCCTTGAGCTGTTCTTAACAAGTTCTCATCAGTTTACAGTCATTTTCTCTGAATTATCCATGTTTTCATGTAGTTTCCTATATTCTGCCTTCTGGTCCAAGTATAAGCTTTGCCCACTTTATCAAACAACTTCCTACACACTGTTATGAACTGAGGCAGCTCGGGAACATTGTCTCTCAACTGTGTTATAGAGTGTAGTACTACATTTCAGTGAAGTGTAAGGCTTTCCAAAGCTGCCGAACGTGTTTCTTTCTCTATTTCAATGGTATTCTGCCTTGTATAACACACATTTACCACTCTAGTCTCCTTTAAGTAAAGAATATAGGATTCATACAGTGTTTCATGACATCTTAACTCGAATTAAGGATTTCCCGGATCTTAGCTACGTTTACTACACTAAGAAGTGACTGGAATATCTCTTTTAGCTGTTCTAAACAAGTTCTCATCAGTTTACAGTCATTTTCTCTGAATTATCCATGTTTTCATGTAGTTTCCTATATTCTGCCTTCTGGTCCAAGTATAAGCTTTGCCCACTTTATCAAACAATTTCCTACACACTGTTATGAACTGAGGCAGCTCGGGAACATTGTCTCTCAACTGTGTTATAGAGTGTAGTACTACATTTCAGTGAAGTGTAAGGCTTTCCAAAGCTGCCGAACCTGTTTCTTTCTCTATTTCAATGGTATTCTGCATTGTATAACACACATTTACCACTCTAGTCTCCATTAAGTAATGAATATAGGATTCATACAGTGTTTCATGTCATCTTAACTTGAATTAAGGATTTCCCGGATCTTAGCTACCTTTTCTACATTAAGAACTGACTTGGAGAATCTCTTTCAGCTGTTGTAAACAAGTTCTCATCAGTTTACAGTCATTTTCTCTGAATTATCCATGTTTTCATGTAGTTTCCTATATCCTGCCTTCTGGTCCAAGTATAAGCTTTGCCCACTTTATCAAACAACTTCCTACACACTGTTATGAACTGAGGCAGCTCGGGAACATTGTCTCTCAACTGTGTTATAGAGTGTAGTAGTACATTTCAGTGATGTGTAAGGCTTTCCAAAGCTGCAGAACGTGTTTCTTTCTCTATTTCCATGGTATTCTGCCTTGTATAACACACATTTACCACTCTAGTCTCCTTTAAGTAAAGAATATAGGATTCATACAGTGTTTCATGTGATCTTAACTCGAATTATGGATTTCGCGGAACTTAGATACCTTTTCTACACTAAGAACTGACTTGGAGAATCTCTTTCAGCTGTTCTAAACGAGTTCTCATCTGTTTACAGTGATTTTCTCTGAATTATTCATGTTTTCATGTAGTTTCCTATATTCTGCCTTCTTGTCCATTTTTAAGCTTTGCCCACATATACAAACAACTTCCTACACACTGTTACGAACAGAGGCAGGTCGGGAACATTGTCTCTCAACTGTGTAATACAGTGTAGTACTATATTTCAGTGAAATTTAAGGCTTTCCAAAGGTGCGGAACGAGTTTCTTTCACTATTTCAATGGTATTCTGCCTTGTAAAACACACATTTAGCACTCTAGTCTCCTTTACGTAAAGAATATAGGATTCATACAGTGTTTCATGTGATCTTAACTCAAATTAAGGATTTCCCAGTTCTTAGGTACCTTTTCAACACTAAAAATTGACTTGGAGAATCTCTTTCAACTGTTCTAAACGAGTTCTCATCTGTTTACAGTCATTTTCTCTAAATTATTCATGTTTTCATGTAATTTCCTATACTCTGCCTTCTGGTCCAAGTATAAGCTTTCCCCACTTTATCAAACAACTTCCTACACACTGTTATGAACTGAGGCAGCTCAGGAACATTGTCTCTCAACTGTGTTATAGAGTGTAGTTCTACATTTCAGTGAAGTGTAAGGCTTTCCAAAGCTGCGGAACGTGTTTCTTTCTCTATTTCAATGGTATTCTGCCTTGTATAACACACATTTACCACTCTAGTCTCCTTTAAGTAAAGAATATAGGATTCATACAGTGTTTCATGTCATCTTAACTCGAATTAAGGATTTCCCCGATCTTAGCTACCTTTTCTACACTAAGAACTGACTTGGAGAATCTCTTTCAGCAGTTCTAAAGGACTTCTCATCTGTTTACAGTCATTTTCTCTGTATGATTCAGGATTTCATGTAGTTTCTTATATTCTGCCTTCTTGTCCAAGTTTAAGCTTTGCCCACATATACAAACAACTTCCTACACACTGTTATGAACAGAAGCAGCTTGTGAACATTGTCTCTCAAATATGTTATAGAGTGTAGTGTTACATTGCAGTGAAGTGTAAGGCTTTCCGAAGCTGCCGAACATGTTTCTTTCTCTATTTCGATGGTATTCTGCCTTGTATAACACACATTTACCACTCTAGGCTCCTTTTAGTAAAGAATATAGGATTCATACAGTGTTTCTTGTCATCTTACCTTGAATTAAGGATTTCCCGGATCTTAGCTACCGTTTCTACACTAAGAACTGACTTGGAGAATCTCTTTCAGCAGTTGTAAACAACTTATCATCTGTTTACAGTCATTTTCTCTGAATTATCCATGTTTTCATGTAGTTTCTTATATTCTGCCGCTGGTCCAAGTATAAGCTTTGCCCTCTTTATCAAACAACTTCCTACACACTGTTATGAACTGAGACAGCTCAGGATCATTGTCTCTCAACTGTGTTATAGAGTGTAGTACTACATTTCAGTGAAGTGTAAGGCTTTCCAAAGCTGCGGAACGTGTTTCTTTCTCTATTTCAATGGTATTCTGCCTTGTATAACACACATTTACCACTCTAGTCTCCTTTAAGTAAAGAATATAAGATTCATACAGTGTTTCATGTGATCCTAACTCGAATTAAGGATTTCCCGGATCTTAGCTACCTTTACTACGCTAAGAACTGACTTGGAGATTCTCTTTCAGCTGTTCTAAACAAGTTCTCATCTGTATACAGTCATTTTCACTGAATTATTCATGTTTTCATGTAGTTTCCTATATTCGGCCTTCTGGCCCAAGTATAAGCTTTGCCCACTTTATCAAACAACTTCCTACACACTGTTATGAACTGAGGCAGCTCGGGAACATTGTCTCTCAACTGTGTTATAGAGTGTAGTGCTACATTTCAGTGAAGTGTAAGGCTTTCCAAAGCTGCCGAACGTGTTTCTTTCTCTATTTCAATGGTATTCTGCCTTGTATAACACACATTTACCACTCTAGTCTCCTTTAAGTAAAGAATATGGGATTCATACAGTTTTTCATGTGATCTTAACTCGAATTAAGGATTCCCAGAACTTAGCTACCTTTACTACACTAAGAACTGACTGGAGAATCTCTTTCAGCTGTTCTAAACAAGGTCTCATCTGTTTACAGTCATTTTCTCTGAATTATCCATGTTTTCATGTAGTTTCCTATATTCTGCCGCTGGTCCAAGTATAAGCTTTGCCCTCTTTATCAAACAACTTCCTACACACTGTTATGAACTGAGACAGCTCAGGATCATTGTCTCTCAACTGTGTTATAGAGTGTAGTACTACATTTCAGTGAAGTGTAAGGCTTTCCAAAGCTGCGGAACGTGTTTCTTTCTCTATTTCAATGGTATTCTGCCTTGTATAACACACATTTACCACTCTAGTCTCCTTTAAGTAAAGAATATAGGATTCATACAGTGTTTCATGTGATCTTAACTCGAATTAAGGAGTTCCCGGATCTTAGCTACCTTTTCTACACTAACAACTTACTGGAGAATCTCTTTCAGCTGTTGTAAACAAGTTCTCATCAGTTTACAGTCATTTTCTCTGAATTATCCATGTTTTCATGTAGTTTCCTATATCCTGCCTTCTGGTCCAAGTATAAGCTTTGCCCACTTTATCAAACAACTTCCTACACACTGTTATGAACTGAGGCAGCTCGGGAACATTGTCTCTCAACTGTGTTATAGAGTGTAGTACTACATTTCAGTGAAGTGTAAGGCTTTCTAAGCTGCCGAATGTGTTTCTTTCTCTATTTCAATGGTATTCTGCCTTGTATAACACAGATTTACCAGTCTAGTCTCCTTTAAGTAAACAATATAGGATTCATACAGTGTTTCATGTGATCTTAACTCGAATTAAGGATTTCCCGGATCTTAGCTACGTTTACTACACTAAGAACTGACTGGAGAATCTCTTTGAGCTGTTCTAAACAAGTTCTCATCAGTTTACAGTCATTTTCTCTGAATTATCCATGTTTTCATGTAGTTTCCTATATCCTGCCTTCTGGTCCAAGTATAAGCTTTGCCCACTTTATCAAACAACTTCCTACACACTGTTATGAACTGAGGCAGCTCGGGAACATTGTCTCTCAACTGTGTTATAGAGTGTAGTACTATATTTCAGTGAAGTGTAAGGCTTTCCAAAGCTGCCGAACGTGTTTCTTTCTCTATTTCAATGGTATTCTGCCTTGTATAACACACATTTACCACTCTAGTTTCCTTTAAGTAAAGAATATAGGATTCATACAGTGTTTCATGTGATCTTAACTCGAATTAAGGATTTCCCGGATCTTAGCTACCTTTACTACACTAAGAACTGACTGGAGAATCTCTTTGAGCTGTTCTAAACAAGTTCTCATCAGTTTACAGTCATTTTCTCTGAATTATCCATGTTTTCATGTAGTTTCCTATATTCTGCCTTCTGGTCCAAGCATAAGCTTTGCCCACTTTATCAAACAACTTCCTACACACTGTTATGAACTGAGGCAGCTCGGGAACATTGTCTCTCAACTGTGTTATAGAGTGTAGTACTACATTTCACTGACGTGTACGGCTTTCCAAAGCTGCCGAACGTGTTTCTTTCTCTATTTCAATGGTATTCTGCCTTGTATTACACACATTTACCACTCTAGTCTCCTTTAAGTAAAGAATATAGGATTCATACAGTGTTTCATGTGATCTTAACTCGAATTAAGGATTTCCCGGATCTTAGCTACATTTTCTATACTAAGAACTGACTGGAGAATCTCCTTGAGCTGTTCTTAACAAGTTCTCATCAGTTTACAGTCATTTTCTCTGAATTATCCATGTTTTCATGTAGTTTCCTATATTCTGCCTTCTGGTTCAAGTATAAGCTTTGCCCACTTTATCAAACAACTTCCTACACACTGTTATGAACTGAGGCAGCTCGGGAACATTGTCTCTCAACTGTGTTATAGAGTGTAGTACTACATTTCAGTGAAGTGTAAGGCTTTCCAAAGCTGCCGAACGTGTTTCTTTCTCTATTTCCATGGTATTCTGCCTTGTATAACACACATTTACCACTCTAGTCTCCTTTAAGTAAAGAATATAGGATTCATACAGTGTTTCATGTGATCTTAACTCGAATTATGGATTTCGCGGAACTTAGATACCTTTTCTACACTAAGAACTGACTTGGAGAATCTCTTTCAGCTGTTCTAAACGAGTTCTCATCTGTTTACAGTGATTTTCTCTGAATTATTCATGTTTTCATGTAGTTTCCTATATTCTGCCTTCTTGTCCATTTTTAAGCTTTGCCCACATATACAAACAACTTCCTACACACTGTTACGAACAGAGGCAGGTCGGGAACATTGTCTCTCAACTGTGTAATACAGTGTAGTACTATATTTCAGTGAAATTTAAGGCTTTCCAAAGGTGCGGAACGAGTTTCTTTCACTATTTCAATGGTATTCTGCCTTGTAAAACACACATTTAGCACTCTAGTCTCCTTTACGTAAAGAATATAGGATTCATACAGTGTTTCATGTGATCTTAACTCAAATTAAGGATTTCCCAGTTCTTAGGTACCTTTTCAACACTAAAAATTGACTTGGAGAATCTCTTTCAACTGTTCTAAACGAGTTCTCATCTGTTTACAGTCATTTTCTCTAAATTATTCATGTTTTCATGTAATTTCCTATACTCTGCCTTCTGGTCCAAGTATAAGCTTTGCCCACTTTATCAAACAACTTCCTACACACTGTTATGAACAGTGGCCGCTCGGGAACTTCGTCTCTCAACTGTGTTATAGAGTGTAGTACTACATTTCAGTGAAGTGTAAGGCTTTCCAAAGCTGCCAAACCTGTTTGTTTCTCTATTTCAATGGTATTCTGCCTTGTATAACACACATTTACCACTCTAGTCTCCTTTAAGTAAAGAATATAGGATTCATAGAGTGTTTCATGTGATCTTAACTTGAATTAAGGATTTCCCGGATCTTAGCTACTTTTTCTACACTAAGATCTGACTTGGAGAATCTCTTTCAGCTGTTTTGAACAAGTTCTCATCTGTTTACACTCATTTTCTCAGAATTATTCCTGTTTTCATGTAGTTTCCTATATTCTGCCCTCTTGTCCATGTATAAGCTTTGCCCACATATAGAAAGAACTTCCTACACACTGTTATAAACAGAGGCAGGTCGGGAACATATTCTCTCAACTATGTTATAGAGTGTAGTACTACTTTTCAGTGAAGTGTAAGGCTTTCCAAAGCTGCCGAAAGTGTTGCTTTCTCTATTTCAATGGTATTCTGTCTTGTATGACACACATTTACCACTGTAGTCTACTTTAATTAAACAATATCGGATTCATACTGTGTTTCATGGGATCTTAACTCGAATTAAGGATTTCCCCGATCTTAGCTACCTTTTCTATACTAAGAACTGACTTGGAGAATCTCTTTCAGCTGTTCTAAACGAGTTTTCATCTCTTTACAGTCATTTTCTCTGTATTATTCATGTTTTCATGTAGTTTCCTATATCCTGCCTTCTAGTCCATGTATAAGCTTTTCCCATATATACAAAAAACTTCCTACACACTGTTATGAACAGAGGCAGCTCGGGAACATTGTCTCTCAACTATGTTATAGAGTGCAGTACTACATTTCAGTGAAGTGTAAGGCTTTCCAAAGCTGCTGAACGTGTTTCTTTCTCTATTTCCATGGTATTCTGCCTTGTATAACACACATTTACCACTCTAGTCTCCTTTAAGTAAAGAATATAGGATTCATACAGTGTTTCATGTGATCTTAACTCGAATGAAGGATTTCCCGGATCTTAACTACCTTTTCTACAAAAAGAACTGACTTGGAGAATCTCTATCAGCAGTTTTAAAGCAGTTCTCATCTGTTTACAGTCATTTTCTCTGAATTATTCATGTTTTCATGTAGTTTCCTTTATTCTGACTTCTGGTACAAGTCTAATCTTTGCCGACTTTATCAAACAACTTCCTACACACTGTTATGAACAGAGGCAGCACGGGAACATTGTCTCTCAACTGTGTTATAGAGTGTAGTACTATATGTCAGTGAAGTGTAAGGCTTTCCAAAGCTGCCGAACGTGTTTCTTTCTCTATTTCAATGGTATACTGTCTTGTATGACACACATTTACCACTCTAGTCTCCTTTAAGTAAAGAATATAGGATTCATACAGTGTTTCATGTGATCTTATCTCGAATTAAGGAATATAGGAAACTACATGAAAACATGTATAATTCAGAGAAAGTGACTCTAAACAGATGAGAAATCATTTAGAATAGCTAAAAGAGATTCTCCAAGTCAGTACTTAGTGTATAAAACGTAGCTAAGATCCGGGAAATTCTTAGTTCGAGTTAAGGTCACATGAAACACTGTATAAATCCTATATTGTTTACTTAAAGGAAATTGTAATGGTAAATTTTTGTCCTACAATTCAAAATTCCATAGATATGGAGAAAAAAACAAGTTAGGCAGCTTTGGAAAGCCTTATACTTCACTGCAATGTAGTATTACACTCTATAACATAGTTGAGAGACAATGTTCCCGAGGTTTTTAGGTTCATAGCAATGTTTAGGTAGTTGTTTGTCCTTGTTCCCAATGCTTATAGCTGGACAAGAAGGCCTAATGTTAGATACTATGAGAAAACATCAGTAATTCTGGGAAAATAAAAGTAAATAGATGAGAACTCGCATAGAATATGTATAAAACACTTCTCCAAGTCTGTTGTTAGTTTCCGAAAGGTATATAGGATCCAGGAAATCCTTAATTTGAGTTCAGATCACATGAAACAGTGTATAAATCCCATATTGTTTACTTAAAGGAGCCTGGAAGGGTAAATGTGTGTCATACAAGGTAGAATAGCAATGAAATAGAGAAAATAACACGTTAGGTAGCTTTGGAAAGCTTTACACTTCACTGCAATGTAGTATTACACTCCAGAACATAGTTGAGAGACAATGTTTCCGAGCTTCTTGTGTTCATAACAGTGTGTAGGAAGTTGTTTGTATATGTGGGCAAAGCTTATACATGAACAAGTAGGCATAATATAGGAAACTACAAGAAAAAATGAATAATTCATAGAAAATGTCAGTAAATAGATGAGAACTCATTTGGAACAGCTGAAACAGATTATCCAAGTCAGATCTTTGTGTAGAAAGGTATCTAAGATCCAAGAAATCCATAATTAGAGTTTAGAGAACATGAATCATTATATGATTCCTATATTTTTTTCTTATTGGAGCCTAGAGCTTTACAGATATGTCACACAAAACTTGAAAGAGAGAAATAAGCAAATTAAGCAGCTTTGGAAAGCCCTAAAGTTAACTTAATGTAGCATTACACTCTATAACATAATTGAGAGACAATGTTCCCGAGGTTTTCAGGTTCATAACTATGTTTAGGTAGTTTTTTGTCCATGTTCCCAATGCTTATACCTGGACCAGAAGGCCTAATGTTAGAAACTATGAGAAAACATCTGAAATTCTGGGAATATAACAGAAAATAGATGAGAACTCGCATAGAACATGTATAAAACACATCTCCAAGTCTGTTGTTAGTTTAAAAAAAGGTATCTACGATCCAAGAAATCCTTAATTAGAGGTCAGATTACATGAAACAGTGTACAAATCCTATATGGTTTACTTAAAGGAGCCTGGAATGGTAAATGTGTGTCATACAAGGCAGAATACCATTGAAATAGAGAAAGGAACATGTTCTGCAGCTTTGGAAAGCCTTACACTTCACTGCAATGTAGTACTACACTCTATAACATAGTTGAGAGACAATGTTCCTGAGGTTTTCAGGTTCATAACAGTGTTTATGAAGTTGTTTGTCCATGTTCCCAATGCTTATACCTGGACCTGAAGGCCTAATGTTAGAAACTATGAGAAAACATCAGTAATTCTAAGAAAATAACAGTAAATAGATGAGAACTCGCTTAGAACATGTATAAAACACTTCTCCAAGTCTGTTGTTAGTTTATAAAAGTTTTATGATCCAGGAAATTCTTAATTCAAGTTCAGATCACATGATACAATGTATAAATCCTATATTGTTTACTGAAAGGAGCCTTCAATGATAAATTTGAGTCATACCAGGCAGAATACCACTGAAATAGAGAAAGAAATATGTTAGGCAGTTTTGGAAAGCCTTACACTTGACTGCAATGTAGTATTACACTCTATTACATGGTTGAGAGACAATGTTCCCGAGGTTTTCAGGTTCAAAACAGTGTTTAGGTAGTTGTTTGTCCATGTTCCCAATGCTTATACCTGAATCAGAAGGCCTATTTTTAGTAACTATGACAAAAAATCAGTAATTCTGAGAAAATAAACGTAAATAGATGGGAACTCGCATAGAACATGTGTAAAACACTTCTCCAAGTCTGATGTTAGTGTATAAAAGTATCTATGATCCAGGAAATACTTAATTAGTGTTCAGATCACAAGAAACAGTATATAAATCCTATATTGTTTACTTAAAGGAGCCTGGAATTGTAAATTTGTCATACAAGGCAGAATACCATTGTAATAGAGAAAGAAACACGTTAGGCAGCTTTGGAAAGCCTTTCACGTCACTTCAATGTAATATTGCACTCTATAACGCAGTTGAGAGACAATGTTCCTGAGCTTCTTGTGTTCATAACAGTGTGTAGTAAGTTCTTTGTATATGTGGGCAAAGCTTATACATGGACAAGAAGGCATAAAATAGGAAACTACATGAAAACATGAATAGTTCAGAGAAAATGTCAGAAAATAGATGAGAACTCATTTAGAACAGCTCAAACAGATTCTCCAGGTTAGTTCTTAGTGTAGAATAGATATCTAAGATCCAGAAAATCCTTAATTAGATTTCAGATCGCAAGAAACAGTGTATGAATCCTATATTGTTTACTTAAATGAGCCTAGAAAGGTAAAAGTGTGTCATACAAGGCAGATTACCATTGAAATAGAGAAATAAACACATTAAGCAGCTTTGGAAAGCTTACACTTCACTGAAATATAGTATTACACTCTCTAACATAGTTGAGAGACAATGTTCCCTAGCTTCTTCTGTTCATAACAGTGTGTAAGACATTGTTTGTTTATGTGGGCAAAGCTTATATGTGGACAAGAAGGCATAATATAGGAAACTACATGAAAACATGAAAAATTCAGATCAAATGTCAGAAAATAGATGAGAACTCATTTAGAACAGCTCAAACAAATTCTCCAGGTCAGTTCTTAGTGTAGAAAGGTATCTAAGATCCAGGAAATCCTTAATTAGAGTTCAGATCACATGAAACAGTGTATGAATCCTACATTTTTTACTTATTGGAGCCTAGAACTTTAAATGCATGTCACACAAAGCTTGAAAGAGAGAAATAAGGAAATTTAGCAGCTTTGGAAAGCTTTACAGTTCACTGTAATGTAGCATTACACTCTATAACATAGTTGAGAGACAATGTTCCCGAGGTTTTCAGGTTCATAACAATGTTTATGTTGTTGTTTGTCCATGTTCCCAATGCTTATACCTGGACCAGAAGGCCTAATGTTAGAAACTATGAGAAAACATCAGTAATTCTGGGAAAATAACAGTAAATAGATGAGAACCCGAATAGAACATGTATAAAACAATTCCCCAAGTCTGTTGTTAGTTTATCAAAGGTATCTACGATCCAGGAAATCCTTAATTAGAGTTCAGATCACATGAAACAGTGTATAAATCCTATATTGTTTACTTAAAGTAGCCTAAAATTGTAAATGTGTGTCATACAAGGAAGAATACCATTGAAATGGATAAATAAACACATTAAGCCACTTTGGAAAGCCTTACAATTCACTGCAACCTAGTATTACACTCTTTAACGAGTTGAGAGACAATATTCCTGAGCTTCTGATGTTCATAACAGTGTGTAGGACTTTGTTTGTATATGTCGGTAAAGCTTATATTGGACAAGAAGGCCTAATATAGGAAAGTACATGAAAACATGAATAATTCAGAGAAAATGTCAGTAAATAGATCAGAACTCTTTCAGAAGAGCTGAAACAGATTCTCCAAGTCAGTTCTTAGTGTAGAAAGGTATCTAAGATCCAGGAAATTCTAAATTAGAGTTCAGATCACATCAAACAGTGTATGAATCCTATATTGTTTACCTAAAGGAGCCTGGAATGGTAAATGTTGTCATATAGGCAGAATTCCATTGAAATAGAGAAATAAACACATTATGCAGCTTGTGAAGCCTTACACTTCACTGCAATGTAGTATTACACTCTATGGCATAGTTGAGAGACAATGTTCCCGAGCTTCTTCTGTTCATAACAGTGTGTAGGACGTTGTTTGTATATGTGGGTAAAGCTTATACTTAGAAACGAAGGCATAATATAGGAAACTATATGAAAACATGAATAATTCAGAATAAATGACACTAAATAGATGAGAACTCAGTTAGAACAGCTGATACATATTCTCCAAGTCAGTTCTTAGTGTAAAACATATCAAAGATCCAAGAAATTCTTAATTAGAGTTTAGAGCACATGAAACAGTGCATGAATCCTATATTTTTTACTTATTGGAGCCTAGAACTTTAAATGAATGTCACACAAAGCTCGAAAGAGAGAAATAAGCAAATTAAGCAGCTTTGGAAAGCCTTACACTTCACTGTAATATAGCATTAAACTCTATAACATAGTTGAGAGACAATGTTCCCGAGGTTTTCAAGTTCATAACAATGTTTAGGTATTTGTTTGTCCACGTTCCCAATGCTTATACCTGGACGAGAAGGCCTAATGTTAGAAACTATGAGAAAACATCAGTAATTCTGGGAAATTAACAGTAAATAGATGAGAACTCCCATAGAACATGTATAAAACATTTCCCCAAGTCTGTAGTTAGTCTATAAAAGGTATCTACGATCCAGGAAATCCTTAATTAGAGTTCAGATCACATGAAACAGTGTTTGAATCCTATATTGTTTACTTAAAGGAGCCTAGAATGGTACCTGTGTGTCATACAAGGCAGAATACCATTGTAATAGAGAATTAAACACATTAAGCAGTTTTGGAAATCCTTACACTTCGTTGCAATGTAGTATTACACTCTATAACATAGTTGAGAGACAATGTTACCAGCTTCTTCTGTTCATAACAGTATGTTGGAAGTTCTTTTTATATGTGGGCAAAGCTTATACATGGACAAGAAGGCATAATTTAGGAAACTACATGAAAACCTGAATAATTCAGAGAAAATGTCAGTAAATAGATGAGAACTCATTTAGAACAGCTGAAACAGATTCTCCAAGTTAGTTCTTAGTGTACAAAGGTATATAAGATCCAGGATATTCTAAAATAGAGTTAAGATCACATCAAACAGTGTACGAATCCTATATTGTTTACTTAAAGGAACCTAGAAAGATAAATGTTGTCCTACAGGTAGAATACTATTGAAATAGAGAAATAAACATATTAAGCAGTTTATGGAAGCCTTACACTTCACTTCAATATAGTATTATACTCTATAACATAGTTGATACAATGTTCCCGAGCTTCTTCTATTCATAACAGTGTGTAGGACATTGTTTCTTTATGTGGGCAAAGCTTATACTTGGACAAGAAAGCATAATATATGAACCTACATGAAAACATGAATAATTCAGAGAAAATGTCAGTAAATAGATGAGAACTCATTTAGAACAGCTGAAACAGATTCTGCAAGTCAGTTCTTAGTGTAAAAATGTATCTCAGATCCTGGAAATTCTTAATTAGAGTTAAGATCACATGAAACTTTGTATGAATCCTATATTGTTAACTTAAAGGAGCCTAGAAAGGTAAATGTGTGTCATACAGGCAGAATGTCATTGAAATAGAGAACTAAACACATTTAGCATCTTTGAAATCCTTAAATTTCACTGCAATGTAGTATTACGCTCTATAACATAGTTGACAGACCATGTTCCTGAGCTTCTTCTGTTTGTAACTGTGTGTAGGAAGTTGTTTGTATGTGTGGGCTATGCTTATACTTAGACAAGAAGGCCTAATATAGGAAACTACATGAAAACATGAATAATTCAGAGTAAATGAGAGTAAATAGATGAGAACTCGTTTAGAACAGGTGAAACAGATTATCCAAGTCAGTTCATAGTGTAGTAAAGGGATCTAACATCCAGGAATTCCTTAATTCGAGTTGAGAGCACATGAAACAGTGTATGAATCCTATATTTTTACTAACTGAAGCCCAGAACCTTAAATGTATGTCACTCAAAGCTTGAAAGAGAGAAATAAGCAAATTAAGCAGCTTTGGAAAGCCTTACACTTCACTGAAATGTATCATTAAACTCTATAACAAAGTTGAGAGACAATGTTCCCGAGCTTTTCAGGTTCATAACAATGTTCAGGTAGTGGTTTGTCCATGTTCCCAATGCTTATACCTGGTCCAGAAGGCCTAATGTTAGAAACTATGAGAAAACATCTGAAATTCTGGGAATATAACAGTAAATAGATGAGAACTGGAATAGAACATGTATAAAACACTTCTCTAAGTCTGTTGTTAGTTTATAAAAGTTATCTAGGATCCAGGAAATCCTTAATTAGAGTTCAGATCGCATGAAACACTGTATAAATCCTATATTGTTTATTTAAAGGAGCCTAGAATTGTAAATGTGTGACATACAAGGCAGAATACCATTGAAATAGAGAAAGGAACATGTTAGGCAGCTTTGGAAAGCCTTACACTTCACTGCAATGTAGTATTACACTCTATAACATAGTTGAGAAACAATGTTCCCGAGGTTTTCAGGTTCATAACAGTGTTTAGGTAGTTGTTTGTCCATGTTACCAATGCTTATACCTGTACCAGAAGGCCTAATATTAGAAACAATGAGAAAACATCAGTAATTCTGGGAAAATAACTGTAAATAGATGAGAACCCGCATAGAACATGTATGAAACGCTTCTCTAAGTCTGTTGTTAGTTTAGAAAAGTTATCTAGGATCCAGGAAATCCTTAATTAGAGTTCAGATCACATGAAACAGTGAATGAATCCTATATTGTTTACTTAAAGGAGCCTAGAACGGTAAATGTGTGTCATACAGGCAGAATACCATTGAAATAGAGAAAGAAACACGTTAGGCTGCTTTGGAAAGCCTTACACTTCACTGCAATGTAGTATTACACTCTATAACATAGTTGAGAGACAATGTTCCCGACCTTCTTCTGTTCATAACAGTGTGTAGGACATTGTTTGCATATGGGGGCAAAGCTTATACGTAGACAAGAAGGCCTAATAAAGGAAACAAAATGAAAACATGAATAATTTGAGTAAATGACAGTAAATAGATGAGAACTAGTTTAGAACAGGTGAAACAGATTTTCCAATCAGTTCTTAGTGTAGAAAAGGGATCTAACATCAAGGAATTCCTTAATTCAAGTTTAGAGCACATGAAACAGTGTGTGAATCCTATATTTTTAACTTATTGGAGCCTAGAACGTTAAATGTATGTCAGACAAAGCTTGAAAGACAGAAATAATCAAATTGAGCAGCTTTAGAAAGCCTTACAGTTCACTGTAATTTAGCATTACACTCTATAACATAGTTGAAAGACAATGTTCCCGAGCCTTTTCTGTTCATAACAGTGTGTGGGAAGTTGTTTGTATATGTGGGCAAAGCTTATATTGGACAAGAAGGCCTAATATAGGAAATTACATGAAAACATGAATAATTCATAGAAAATGTCAATAAATGATGAGAACTCTTTCAGAAGAGCTGAAACAGATTCTCCAAGTCAGTTCTTAGTGTAGAAAGTTATCTAAGATCCAGGAAATTCTAAATTAGAGTTCAGATCATATCAAACAGTGTATGAATCCTATATTGTGTACTTAAAGGAGCCTGGAATGGTAAATGTTGTCATACAGGCAGAATTCCATTGAAATAGAGAAATAAACACATTATGCTGCTTGTGAAGCCTTACACTTCACTGCAATGTACAATATTATTACACTCTATCACATAGTTGAGAGACAATGTTCCCGAGCTTCTTCTGTTCATAACAATGTGTAGGAAGTTGTTTGTATATGTTGGTAAAGCTTATACTTAGAAAAGAAGGCATAATATAGGAAACTATATGAAAACATGAATAATTCAGAATAAATGACAGTAAATAGATGAGAACTCATTTAGAACAGCCGAATCAGATTCTCCAAGTCAGTTCTTAGTGTAAAAAGGTATCAAAGATCCAAGAAATTCTTAATTAAAGTTTAAAGCAATGAAACAGTGTATGAATCCTATATTGTTTACTTAAAGGAGCCTAGAAAGGTAAATGTTGTCATACAGGCAGAATTCCATTGAAATGGAGAAATAAACACATTATGCAGCTTGTGAAGCCTTACACTTCCCTGCAATGTAGTATTACACTCTACAACATAGTTGAGAGACAATGTTCCCGAGGTTTACAGGTTCATAACAGTGTGAACTCGTATTCAACGTGTATAAAACACTTCTCCAATTCTGTTGTTCATTTATAAAAGGTATCTACCATCTAGGAAATGATTAATTAGAGTCAAGATCACATGAAACATTGTAAGAAACCAATATTGTTTATTTAAAGGAGCCTAGAACAATAAATGTGTGTCATACAAGGTAGAGTGCCATTGAAATAGAGAAAGAAACACATTAAGCAGCTTTGGAAAGCCTTATACTTCACTGCAATGTAGGATTACACTCTATAACATAGTTGATAGACAATGTTCCCTAGCTTCTTCTGTTCATAACAGTGTGTAGGAAGTTGTTTGTTTATGTGGGCTCTACTTTTACTTGGAAAAGAAGGCCTACTATAGGAAACTACATGAAAACATGAATAATTCAGATAAAATGTCAGTAAATAGATGAGAACTCATTTAGAATAGCTAAAACAGATTCTCCAAGTCAGATTTTAGTGTAGAAAAGTTATCTAAGACCCAGGAAATGCTTAATTAGAGTTAAGAGCACATTAAGCAGTGTATGAAACCTCTTTTGTTTACTTAAAATAACCTAGAACTTTACATGTGTGTCATACAAGGCTTGAAAGAGAGAAATAAGCAAATTGAGCAGCTTTGGAAAGCCTTACAGATCACTGTAATGTAGCATTACAATCTATAACATAGTTGATAGACAATGTTCCCTAGCTTCTTCTGTTCATAACAGTGTGTAGGAAGTTGTTTGTATATGTGGGCTATGCTTATACTTGGACAGGTATGCCAAATATAGGAAACTACTTGAAAACATGAATAATTCAAAGAAAATGTCAGTAAATACATGAGAACTCGTTTAGAACAGGTGAAAGAGATTCTCCAAGACAGTTGTTAGTGTAGAAAAGTTATCTAACATCCAGGAATTCCTTAATTCGAGTTGAGAGTTCATTAAACAGTGTATGAGTCCTTTATTTCTTACTTAAAGGAGCCTAGAACTTTAAATGTATGTCACACAAAGCTTGAAATAGAGAAATAAGCAAATAAAGTAGCTACGGAAAGCCTTACACTTTACTGAAATGTATCATTAAACTCTATAACATATTGATAGCTGAGAGACAATGTTCTCGAGCTTTTCAGGTTCATAACAGTGTTTAGGTAGCTGTTTGTCCATGTTTCCAATGCTTATACCTAGACAAGAAGGACTAATGTTAGAAACTACAAGAAAACATCAGTAATTCTGGGAAAATAACAGAAAATAGATGTGAACTCACATAGAACATGTATAAAACACTTCTGCAACTCTGCTGTTAGTTTATAAAAGGTATCTACGATCCAAGAAATCCTTCATTGAGCAGCTGGAAAAATCCTTACAGTTCACTGCATTGTAGCATTGAACGCTATAACATAGTTGAGAGACAATGTTCCAGAACTTCTCAGGTTCATAACCGTGTGTAGGAAGTTGTTTGTCCTTATCCCCAATGCTTATACTTTGACAACAAGGCCTAATATTGGGAACTACAAGAAAATATCAGTAATTCAGGGAAAATAACATTAAATAGATGAGTACTCGCATAGAACATGTAGAAAACACTTCTCCAAGTCTGTTGTTTGTGTATAAAAAGAATCTAAGATCCAGGAAATCCTTATTACAGTAAAGAGCTCATTAAACAGTGTATGAAACCTCTATTATTTCTTAATGGAGCCTAGAAGTGTAAATATCTGTCATACAAGGCAAAATAGTCTTAAAATAGACAAATAAGCACATTTCAGCATCTTTGGAAAGCCTTACACTTCACCGCAATGTAGTATTCAACTCTATAATATAGGTGAGATACAATGTTCCTGAGCTTCTCAGGTTGATAACAGTGTGAGAACTCGCATGTAATATGTAGAAAACACTTCTCCAAGTCTGTTCTTAGTGTATAAAAGATATTTATGAGCCAGGAAATCCTTAATTAGAGTTACAATCACAATAAGCAGTGTGTGAATCTTATATTATTTACTTAAAGGAACCTAGAAGTTTATTTTTTTGCATCCAATATCTTTATTTTTTAAAATAAATTTTTGTTGTTCATATTATTACAAATGTTCCTTTCCCCACCACCACCATTGCTCTCCTCCACCAGGTTCCCACCCCACCCTCTGCCCTTTCCCCTCTCCCCATTGTCCTCGTCCATAGGTGCACAGTTAATGTTCAGTCTCTTCCCACATCCCCCTGTGCCCTTTTCCCCAAGAATCATCAGTTCACTCCCCTTCCATACCTCTGATTCTATTACATTCAACAGTTAATATTGTTCATCAGATTTTTTTTTTAATTTACTTGGTTTTTAGATTCACTTGTTGATAGTTACGTATTTGTTGTTCATAATTTTTATCTTTATTTACTTTCTCTTCTGAAAGAACCCCCTTCAGCAATTCATATAATTCTGGTTTGTTTTTTGATGAACTCCTTTAGCTTTTTTTTGTTTTTTATTAGTGAAGCTCTTTATCTGACCTTCGATTCTGAGTAATAGCTTTGCTGGATAGATTATCTTTGGCTGTAGGTTCTTACTATTCATCACCTTGAATATTTCTTGCCATTCCTGTCTGGCCTGCATGGTTTCTGTTGAGAAATCAGCTGACAATCGTATAGGTGCTCCTTTATAGGTAACTACCTTCTTTGCTCTTGCTGCTTTTAATATTCTATCTTTGCCTTTTGCTCTTGGAATTTTAATTATGATTTGTCTTGGTTTGGTCCTCTTTGGATTCCTTTTGTTTGAAGTTCTGTGCACTTCCTGGACTTGTAAGTGTAATTCTTTCACCAGGTGGGGGAAGTTTTCTGTCACTATTTCTTTCAGTATGTTTTCGATATCTTGCTCTCTCTCCTCTTCCGGGACCCCCATAATTCTGATGTTGGTTCGCTTGAAGTTGTCCCAGAGGTTTCTTACATTATGTTCAATTTTCTGGATTCTCTTGCCTTCTAGGTTCTGTGGAGGAGTGTCTTCTGGCTCTTTATGTTCCAAATCTTTGACTTGTTTCTTGCGATCTTCCATTCTGTTTTTAGGACTCTCTATAATATTTTTTTTATTTCAGACAATGTATTCTTTATTTCTTGTTGATCCCTTATCATTTCTTATTGATCCCTTATCATTTCTTGTTGATTCCTTATTAATTCTAGTTGATCTATTTTCATATCCTCATAGGTCTTATCGATCTTTTCTACGAAATTCTTGAAAAACTTTATAAGCGTAGATTTGAACTCTATGTCCAGTCGCTTTTTGTCCTCCATTTCTTTCATTTGTGATCTATTTCATTGTCACATTTCCCAGCTACAGATGGGATGGCATTTCAGGGTGGAGCCTACAGCCTTGACTTCCGTCAGCCCCGTGGCTCCTGGGTCTCAGGGTCCTTCAGTCCATGCTGCAAGTGCCTCTGAGAGAAAGGTGCCCTTGATTTTCGCCTGCTACCAAAGAGTCTAGGCTTTCGCCAAATGAGCCCGGTATTGGGGTTCAGTTCAGTTGGAAGTGGAGCTGGAGGTGGCGTTCAGAGCAGTCTGGAGCCCCAGTCTCCTTTCCGCCAGGGCAATCCCGTGGCACAGCCAACCGTCCCTTCTCTGTGCACAATGTGCAAGCCACCAGGACCTCCTTTCGCCGTTCCCCCAAGGATCCGCCTCGCAGCCCAGCTTCCTATGGATGAGCCTGGGTCCCCGGGGTCTGGCCTAGAACTGGGGTTCAGAGCAGTCGGAACTGGGGCCCAGCACAGTTGGAGCTTTTATCTCCTTCCTGCAAGGGAATGCCAGCCAGGCACTCAGCCTCCCTCCTCTCTAGCTCCATCCTCTCCGGCTCCGTCCTCTCTGCAAGCGTGGCATGTCTCCGTACCTTAGGCTTTTACAACTCCTCTGCGCTTCCTTCTGGTTTTCTGCTTACTTCTCGCTGTAGAATTTCCAGTCAGTCGACTTTCCTGTAGTTCTGGGTAATGTCCATTTTATATTTTAGTTGTATTTTATTGAAATTGTTGGGTGCGGCTGCGGCTAGGTGTCTACCTGAGCAGCCATCTTGGATTCTACAGGAACCTAGAAGTTTAAATGTGTGTCACACAAGGCTTGAAAGAGAGAAATAAGCACAATTAAGCAGCTGGAGAAAGCCTTACACTTCACTGCAATATAGCATTGAATTCTATAACATAGTTGAGAGACAATATTCCAGAGCTTCTCAGGTTCATAACCGTGTGTAGGAAGTTGTTTGTCCATATCCCCAATGCTTATACTTTGACAACAAGGCCTAATGTTGGAAACTACAAGAAAATATCATTAATTCAGGGAAAATAACATTAAATAGATGAGAACTCACATAGAACATGTAGAAAACACTTCTCCAAGTCTGTTGTTTGTGTATAAAAGGAATCTAAGATCCAGGAAATCCTTATTACAGTAAAGAGCTCATTAAACCGTGTATGAAATCTCTATTATTTCTTAATGGAGCCTAGAAGTGTAAATGTGTGTCATACAAAGCAAAATATCCTTGAAATAGACAAATAAGCACATTTCAGCATCTTTGGAAAGCCTTACACATCACTGCAATGTAGTATTAAACTCTATAATATAGGTGAGATACAATGTTCCTGAGCTTCTCAGGTTGTTAACAGCGTGAGAACTCGCGTGTAATATGTAGGAAACACTTCTCCAAGTAAGTTGTTTGTGTAGAAAGGTATTTAACATCCAGGAAATCCTTAATTAGAGTTAAGAGCACATGAAACAGTGTATGAAGACTTTTTATTTAATTAAAGTAGCATGGAACTGTAAATGTGTGCCATGCAAGACAGAATATCCTTGAAATAGAGAAATAAGCATATTTAAGCAGCTTTGGAAAGCTTTTGACTTCACTGTAATGTAGCATTAAACTCTAAAACATAGTTGAGAGACAATATTCCAGAGCTTCTCAGGTTCAAAACAGTGTTTAGGTATTTGTTTGTCCATGTTCCCAATGCTTATACTTGAACAAGAAGGCATAATATTGGAAACTAGAAGAAAACAGTAATTCAGAGAAAATAACAGTATATATTGTAGATGAGAACTCGCATAGAACATGTAGAAAACAATTCTCCAAGTCAGTTGTTAGGGTAGAAAAGGTTTCTAAGATCCAGGAAAACCTTAATTACACTAAAGAGATCATTAAATAGTGTATGAAACCAATAAACCAAAAAAACCACATAATTATAAAGGTATGTCATACAAGACAGAAATCCTTGAAATAGAGAAATAAACATATTTTAGTAACTTTGGAAACCCTTACACTTCACTGAAATGTAGCATTAAATTCTATAACAGAGTTGAAAGACAATATTCCCTCAGCCTAACCATAACCCTATCCCTAACCCTAACCCTAGCCCTAACCCTAACCCTAACCCTAACCCTAGCCCTAACCCTAACCCTAACCCTAGTTCTAACCCTAAACCTAACCCTAACCCTAACCCTAACCCTAGCCCTAACCCTAACCCTAGCTTCCCAGCTTCATAACAGTGTGTAGCAAGTTGTTTGTCCTTGTGGGCAATGCTTATATTTGGATAAGAAGGCCTAATATATGAAACCACGAGAAAAAAATGAGTAATACAGAGAAATCAACAGTAAATAGATGAGACCTCATATAAAACAGCTGAAACAGATTTCTACAAGTCAGTTATTAGTGGAGAAAAGGAATCTAAGACCCAGGCAATCTTTAATTAAATGGAACAGCACATTAAACAGTGTATGAAACCTCTATTATTTTCTTAAGGTAGCCTAGAACTTTAAATGTGTGTCACACAAGGCTTGAAAGAGAGAAATAAGCACTATTAAGCAGCTTTGGAAATCCTTAGACTTTACTGCATTGTAGCATTAAACTCTAAAACATAGTTGAGAGACAATGTTTCCAAGCTTCTCGGGTTCATAACAGTGTTCAGGAAGTTGTTTGTACATGTGGGCAATGCTTATACTTGGACAAGAAGGCCTAATATAGGAAACTACATGAAAACATGAATAATTCAGAGAAAATGACAGTAAATAGATGAGAACTCGTTTAGAACAGGTGAAACAGATTCTCCAAGTCAGTTGTTAGTATAGAAAAGGTATCTAATATCCAGGAATTCCTTAATTAGAGTTAAGAGCACATTAAACAGTGTATGAATCCCATATTATTTACGTAAAGGAGCCCAGATCTTTTAATACGTGTCACACAAGGCTTGAAAGAGAGAAATAAGCACAATTAAGCAACTGGAGAAAGCCTTAGACTTCACTGCAATGTAGCATTGAACTCTATAACATAGTTGAGGGACAATGTTCCAGAGCTTGTCAGGTTCATAACCGTGTGTAGGAAGTTGTTTGTCCATATCTCCAATGCTTATACTTTGACAAGAAGTCCTAATATTGGAAACTATAAGAAAATATCAGTAATTCAGGGAAAATAACAGTAAATAGATGAATACTGGCATAGAACATGTAGAAAACACTTCTCCAAGTCTGTTGTTTGTGTATAAAAGGAATCTAAGATCCAGGAAATCCTTAATTACAGTAAAGAGCTCATTAAACCGTGTAGGAACCCTCTATTATTTACTTAAAGGAGCCTAGAACTGTAAATGTGTGACATGCAAGGCAAAATATCCTTGATATAGAGAAATACGCACATTTCAGCATCTTTGGAAAGTCTTAGACTTCACAGCAATGTAGTATTCAACTCTATAATATAGGTGAGAATCAATGTTCCTGAGTTTCTCAGGTTGTTAACAGTGTGAGAACTCGCATGTAATATGTAGGAAACACTTCTCCAAGTAAGTTGTTTTTGTAGAAAGGTATCTAACATCCAGGAAATACTTAATTAGAGTTAAGAGCACATAAAACAGTGTATGAAACCTCTATTATTTACTTAAAGTAGCCTAGCACTGTAAATGTGTGTCATGCAAGACAGAATATCCTTGAAATAGAGAAATAAGCATATTTAAGCAGCTTTGGAAAGCTTTTGACTTCACTGTAATGTAGCATTAAACTCTATAACATAGTTGAGAGACAATGTTCCAGAGCTTCTCAGGTTCAAAACAGTGTTTAGGTAGTTGTTTGTCCACGTTCCCAATGCTTATACTTGGACAAGAAAGCCTAATATTGGAAACTAGAAGAAAACAGTAATTCAGAGAAAATAACAGTAAATAAATGAGAACTCGCATAGAACATGTAGAAAACACTTCTACAAGTCAGTTGTTAGTGTAGAAAAGGTATGTAAGATCCAGGAAAACCTTATTTATACTAAAGAGATCATTAAAACCTATATTATGTACTTAAAGGAGCACATAACTATAAATGTATGTCATAAAAGACAGAAATCCTTGAAATAGAGAAATAAACATATTTAAGTAGCTTTGGAAACCCTTACACTTCACTGCATTGTAGCATTAAACTCTAAAACATAGTTGAGAGACAATGTTCACGAGCTTCTCGGGTTCATAACAGTGTGCAGGAAGTTGTTTGTACATGTGGGCAATGCTTATACTTGGACAAGAAGGCCTAATATTGGAAACTACAAGAAAACATCAGTAATTCAGGGAAAATAACAGTAAATAGATGAGAACTCCCATAGGACATCTAGAAAACATTTCTCCAAGTCTGTTGTTAGTTTATAAAATGTATCTACGATCCAGGAAATCCTTAATTAGAGTTAAGATCACATTAAACAGTGTATGAATTATTTACTTACAGGAGCCGAGAATGGTAAATGGGTGTCATACAAGGAAAAATATCCTTGAAATAGACAAATAAACAATTTAAGCAACTTTGGAAAGACTCCTGCTTCATGATAATGTAGTATTTAACTCTATAATATAGTTGAGAGACAATGTTCCAGAGCTACTCAGGTTCATAACCTTGTGTAGAAAGTTGTTTGTCCATATTCCAATGCTTATTCTTTGAAAAAGAGGCCTAATATTGGGAACTACAAGAAAACATCAGTAATACAGAGAAAACTACATTAAATAGATGATAACTTGTATCGAACTGGTGAAACAGATTCTCCAAGTCAGTTGATAAAGTTGAAAAGGTATCTAAGATCCAGGAAATCCTTAATTAGAGTTATGATCACATTAAACAGTGTATGAACCCTACATTATTTACTTAAAGGTGCTTAGAACTTTAAATAAGTCTCAAACAAGGCTTGAATGAGAGAAATAAGCATAATTAAGCAGCTTTGGAAAGCCTTACCCTTCGCTATAATGTACTATTAAACTCTATAACATCACTAATTCCGGGAAAATAACAGTAAACAGATGAGAATTAGCATAGAACAGGTGAAACAGATTTCTCTAAGTCAGTTGTTAGTGTAGAGAAGGTATCTAAGATCCAGAAAATCCTTAATTAAACTGAAGAGCACATTAAACTCAATATGAAACCTCATACAAGTCTTGAAAGAGTGAAATAAGCACAATTCAGCAGCTTTGAAAAGCCTTAGACTTCACTACAATTTAGCTTTAAACTCTATAACGTAGTTGAGAGACAATGTTACCCTGCTCTTAGGTTCATAACAGTGTGTTTGTTTAAGTAGGCAATGCTTATACTTAAACAAGAAGGCCTAATATAGGCAACTACATGAAAACATGAGTAATTCAGCGAAAATAACAGTAAATAGATGAGAACTCGTTTAGAACAGGTTAAACAGGTTCCTTTTCTACACTAACAACTTACTTGGAGAAGTGTTTTCTACATGTACTATGAGAGTTCTCGTCTATTTTCTGTTATTTTTTCTGAATTACTCAGGTTTTCTTGTAGTTTCCTATATTAGGATTTCTTGTCCAATTATAAGCATTGCCCATATGTACAAACAATTTCCTACACAATGTTATGAAGCTGAGAACTCGGGAACATTGTCTCTCAACCATGTTTTAGAGTTTAATGCTACATTGCAGTGAAGTCTAAGGCTTTCCAAAGCTGCTTAATTGTGTTTATTTCTCTCTTTCAATCCCTGTATGTCACACATTTAAAGTTCTAGGCCCCTTTAAGTAAATAATAGAGGTTTCATACACTGATTCATGTGCTCTTAACTCTAATTAAGAATTTCCTGGATCTTCAATACATTTCTACAATAACAACTAACGTGGAGAAGAGTGTTCTACCTCTTCTATTCGAGTTCTAATCCTTTTACTGTTATTTTCTCTGAATTACTCAAGTTTTCTTGTAGTTTACTACAGTAGGCCTTCTAGTCCAAGTATAAGCATTGCCCACAGGTACAAACAACTTCCTACACACTGCTTAAATGTGCTTACGTCTTTCTTTCAAGCTTCTATGACACACATTTACAGTTCTCTTAACTCTAATTTAGGATTTCCTGTATCTTATATAACTTTCTACACTAACAACTTACTTGAAGAAGTGTTTTCAACATGTTCTATTAGAGTTCTCATTTATTTATTGTTATTTGTTCTGAATTACTCATGTTTTCTTGTAGTTTCGTATATTCAGCATTCTTGCCTTATTATAAGTATTGTGAAAGGGTTTAAGGCTACATTGCAGTGAACCCTAAGGCTTTCCAAAGCTGCTTAAATGTGCTTATTTCTGCATTTAAAGGATATTCTGCCTTGTATGACACACATTTACAGTTCTAGGCTCCTTTAAGTAAATAATAGATGTTTCATGCATTGTTTCATGTGCTCTTTACTCTAATTAAGGATTTCCTGGATCTTAGATACCTTTCTACACTAACAACTTACTTGAAGTAGTGTTTTCTATACATTCTATGGGAGTTCTCATGTATTTACTGTTATTTTTCCTGGATCTTAGATACCTTTTCTACACTAACAACTGAGTAGGAGAATCTGTTTCACTTGTTCTATACCAGTTTTCATCTATTTACTGTTATTTTCTCTGAATTACTCATGTTTTCTTTTAGTTTTATATATTAGGCCTTCTTTCCAAGGATAAGCTTTGCCCACCTATACACACAACTTTGTACACACTGTTAAGAACCTGAGAAACGCCAGAACATTGTCTCTCAACTATGTTATAGAGTTTAATGATACATTGCAGTGAAGTCTAATGGTTTCCACAACTGCTTAAATGTTTTAGAGTTTAATGCTACATTGCAGTGAAATCTAAGGCTTTCCAAAGCTGCTTAGATGTGCTTATTTCTCTATTTCAAAGATATTCTGCCTTGTATGACACACAATTACAGTTCTAGGCACCTTTAAGTAAATAATAGAGGTTTCATTCACCGTTTAATGTGCTCTAATCTCTAATTAATGATTTCCTGGATCTTAGATAACTTTCTACACTAACAACTTACTTGGAGACCTGTTTTCTACATGTTCTATGAGAATTCTCATCTTTTTACTGTTATTACTTCTGAATTACTCACGTTTTCTTGTAGTTTCCTATATTAGATGTTCTTGTCCAATCATAAACATTGCTCACATGTACAATCAACTTACTACACACTGTTATGAAGCTGAGAAGCTCGGGAACATTGTCTCTCAACTATGTTTCAGAGTTTAATGCTACATTGCAGTGAAGTCTAAGGCTTTCTCCAGCTGCTTAATTGTGCTTATTTCTCTCAAGTCTTGTATGACACACATTTACAGTTCAAGGCTCCTTTAAGTAAATAATAGAGGCTTCATACATTGTTTAATCTGCTCTTAACTCTAAGGATTTTCTGGATCTTCGATACTTTTTCTATACTAACAACTGACTTGGAGAAGTGTCTTCCACATTTTTTATGCAATTTTTCATCTATATATTGTTATTTTCTCTGAATTATTCATGTTTTCTTGTAGTTTCCTATATTAGGCCTTCTTGTCCAAGTATAAGCATTGCTCACATATACAAACAACTTCCTACACACTGTAATGAACCTGAGAAGCTAGGGAACATTTTCTCTCAACTACGGTTTAGAGTTTAATGCTACATTGCTGTGAAGTCTAAGGCTTTCCAAAGCTGCTTACTTGTGCATATTTCCCTCTTTCAAGCCTTGTATGACACACATGTAAAGTTCTAGGCTCCTTTCAGTAAATAATAGAGGTTTCATACAATCTTAAATGTGATATTTACTCTAATTAAGGATTTCTGGATCTTAGGTACCTTTTCTACACTAACGACTGACTAGCAGAATGTGTTTTACCTGTTCTATGGGAGTTCTCATCTATTTACTGTTATTTTCCATAAATTACTCATGTTTTCTGTAGTTTCCTATATTAGGCCTTCTTTTCCAAGTATAAGCATTGCACACATGAACAAACAACTTCTTACACACTGTCATGAACCTGAGAAGCTCGGGAACATCTTTCTTGCAACTATGATTTAGAGTTTAATGCTATCTTGCAGTGAAGTCTAAGGTTTTCTAAAGCTGCTTAATTGTGCATATTTCTCTCTTTCAAGCCTTGTATGACACACATTTACAGTTTAGGCTTTTTTAAGTAAATAATAGAGGTTTCATACACTGTTTAATGTGCTCTTTACTGTAATTAAAAATTTCCTGGATCATAGATACCTTTCTACGCTAACAACTTACTTGGAGAAGTGTGCTCTACATGTACTATGGGAATTCTCATCTATTTACTGTTATTATCTCTGAATTACTCATGTTTTCTTGAGTTTTCTATATTTGGCTTTCTTGTCCAAGTATAAGCATTGCTCACATGTACAAACAACTTCCCACACACTGTTATGAACCTGAGAAGTTTGAGAACATTGTCTCTCCACTAAGTTATACGGTTTAATGCTACACTGCAGTTAAGTCAAAGGCTTTCCAAAGCTGCTTAATTGTGCATATTTCTCTCTTTTAAGCCTTGTATGACACATATTTACAGTTCTAGGCTACTGTAAGTAAATAATAGAGGTTTCATACACTGTTTAATGTGCTCTTTATTGTAATTAAAAATTTCCTGGATCTTAGATAACTTTCTGCACTAACAACTTACATGGATTAGTGTTTTCTACATGTTCTATGAGAGTTCTCATCTATTTACTATTATTTCTTCTGAATTATTTATGCTTTCTTGTAGTTTTCTATATTAGGCCTGCTTATCCAAGTATAAGCATTGCACACATGTACAAACAACTACCTAAACACTATAATCAACCTGAGAAACTAGGGAACATTGTCTCTCAACCATGTTTTACAGTTTATTGCTACATTGCAGTGAAGTCTAAGCCTTTCCAAAGCTGCTTAACTGTGCTTATTTCTCTCTTTCAAGTCTTCTATGACACACATTTAAAGTTCTTGGATCCGTTAAGTAAATAATAGACGTTTCATACAATGGTAAATGTGCTATTTATTCCCAAGGATTCCCAAGATCTTCGATACCTTTTCTACACTAACAACTGAATTGGGGAATCAGTTTCACCTGTTCTATACCAGTTTTCATCTATGTACTTTTATTTTCTCTGAATTACTCATGTTTTCAGGTAGTTTCCCATATTAGGCCTTCTTGTCCAAGTATAAACATTGCCCACATATACAAACAACTTTTTACACAGTGTTAATGACATGAGAAGCGTGGGAACATTGTCTCTCAATTATGTTTTAGAGTTTAATGCTACATTTCAGTGAAGTGTAAGGCTTTCCAAAGCTACTAAAATGTGCTTATTTCTCCAATTCAAGGATATTCTGCCTTGTATGAAACACATAACAGTTCTAGGCTTTTATAGTAAATAATAGAGGTTTCATACATGGTTTCATGTGCTCTAATCTCTAAGAATTTCCTGTATCTTAGATACGTTTTCTACACTAACAACTGACTTGGAAAAGTGTGTTCTACATGTTTTACGCATGTTCTCATCTACTTAATGTTATTTTTATGAATGACTCATGTTTTCCTGTAGTTTCCTATATGAGGCATTGTTGTCTAAGTATAACCATTGCCTACATGTACAAACAACTTCCTACAAACTGTTATGAACCTGAGAATGTCGGGAACATTGTATCTCAACTATGTTATAGGGTTTAAAGCTACATTGCAGTGAAGTCTAAGGCTTTCCAAAGCTGCTTAAATGTGCTTATTTCTCTATTTCAAGGATATTATTCCTTGTATGACACACTTTTATAGTTCTAGGCTCCTTTAAGTAAATAAAAGAGGTTTCATACACTGTTTAATGTGCTCTTAACTCTAATTAAAGATTTCCTGGATCTTCGATACTTTTTCTATACTAACAACTGACTTGGAGAAGTGTCTTCTACATGTTCTATTAGAGTTCTCATCTATTTATTGTTATTACTTCTGAATTATTCATGTTTTCTTGTAGTTTCCTGTATAAGGCCTTCTTGTCCAAGTAAAAACATTGCCCACAAGAACAAAATACTTCATAAATACTGTAATGAACTTGAGAATCTAGGAAACATTTTTCCTCAACTATGGTTTAGAGTTCAATGCTACATTGCTATGAAGTCTAAGGCATTCCATAACAGATTAATTGTGCATATTTCCCTCTCTCAAGCCTTGTATGACACACATTTACAGCTCTAGACTACTGTAAGTAAATAATAGAGGTTTCATACACTGTTCAATGTGATCTTTACTGTAATTAAAAATTTCCTGGATCATAGATAACTTTCTGCATTAACAACTTATTAGGAATAGTGTTTTCTACATATTCTATGAGAGTTCTCATTTATTTACGATTATTACAATGAATTATTCATGATTTCTTCAACATTCCTATATTAGGCCTTCTTGTCCAAGCATAATCATTGCCCACATGTACAAACAACTTCCTAAACACTGTAATCAACCTGACAAAGTAGGGAATATTATCTTTCAAACGTATTTTACAGGAGGAGGTGCCCCCATAGTGGAAAGTGATTTTCTGGAACTTGACACAGCTCTCTGCCCGTTGTCAAAGGCTAACCCTAATCATAAAACTAAGCCTATCCCTCAACCTAACCCTCACCAGTGGCTAATGCACTGGGGCCCTGTGAAACCTGGACGAGGGTCTCAATGGTCACAAAAGCCTCACCTGCCTGAGCTTCAGACTGGATGCCAGCAAGAGGGACCCTTGTCCTCAGGGCAGGGCGTTCCCAGCTAATGGGGCAGAAAGCAGGCCCCCGAGGCCCGGCCACCTGACCAGTAAAAACCTCAGGAGGGGCCGGGGAGGTCCCCCCAGAGTGGAAAGTGATTTTTCTCGGACTTGGCACAGCTATCTCCCCATTGTCAAAGCCCATAGGCAGGGCTGTGGGCGTCCCAGGACACTCTGCTGTGAGCTGCCCTTTGGTGTGAGCATTGGGGACGGGGGGGGGGGGAGGAGGGCCGGCCCCAAGGCTCACGGAGGCCCGTGGGTGTCCTGAAGGGAGGGCTGGCTGGTCTTCCCACGCTTGGGGACCTGGGAGGCACCCTGTGAGCAGAGGGCTATGTGCCTTTACATCCCAGTGGTGGGGCTATTCCTCTGTGTTTGGGAGCAGGGCAGACTGGCTGGTGCTGCTCGCTCATTGGTCGAATGGACCAGGGGCGGTGTTTCCGGAACAAGGAGGCGGACCCAGGCCCACAGCTGAGCCAGGTCAAGTCAAGGAGGGGGCGGGCCCAGGTGAACAGCCTGAAGTGGTGAGGTAAGCCTAAGAGAGGGTCACGGGCAGGGACACGGGTGACCGGCAGGCCGGTCTGCCGGTGGCAGGGACCTAAAGAGGGGGCCCGGCGGCTCGGCCGGGCGCTTAGCTGACCGGCGGGAAGCGGTCAAGGGAAGAGTGGGTTGGGGCCGGTGTCAAAAGCTGGATGTGGTCCAGTGGGGAAGGCCCTGGGGCCCGGTGAATGTGGACCAGGGTCGCCAGTGGCCACAAAGGCCCGAATGCCTGAGCTCCAGGCTGGACGCCAGCAAGAGGTTCCCTTGTCCTCAGGGTAGAGCGTTCCCGGCGAATGGGGCAGAAAGCTGGCCGCGGGGGCCCGGCCAGCGGGCCAGTTAGACCCTCCGGAGGGGCCGGGGCGGTGCCCCCGAAGATCAAAGTGATTTTCTCGAACTTGACACAGCTCTCTCCCCGTTGTCAAAGGCTAACCCTAACCCTAAAACTAAGCCTATCCCTCAACCAAACCCTCACCAGTGGCTAACGCCCTGGGGCCCTGTGAAAACTGGACGAGGGTCTCAAGTGGCCACAAAAGCCTCTCCTGCCTGAGCTTCAGACTGGTTGCCAGCAAGAGGGACCCTTGTCCTCAGGGCAGGGCGTTCCCGGGGAATGGGGCAGAAAGCAGGCCCCCGGGGCCCGGACACCAGACCAGTAAGAACCTCTGGAGGGGCCGGGGAGGTGCCCCCAGAGTGGAAAGTGATTTTTGTCAGACTTGGCACAGCTCTCTCCCGGTTGTCAAAGCCCATAGGCAGGGCTGTGGGCGTCCCAGGACACTCTGCTGTGAGCTGGCCTTTAGTGTGAGTGATGGGGACCGGGGTGGGGGGGGGTGGGGGGGAGGGTGGGGGAGGAGGGCCGGCCCCGAGGCTCAAGGAGGCCTGTGGGTGTCCTGAAGGGAGGGCTGGCTGGTCTTCCCACGCTTGGGGACCTGGGAGGCACCCTGTGAGCAGAGGGCTATGTGCCTTTACATCCCAGTGGTGGGGCTATTCCTCTGTGTTTGGGAGCAGGGCAGACTGGCGGGTGCTGCTCGCTCATTGGTCAAATGGACCAGGGGCGGGGTTTCCGGAACAAGGAGGCGGACCCAGGCCCACAGCTGAGCCAGGTCAAGTCAAGGAGGGGGCGGGGCCAGGTGAGCAGCTGGAGGCGGTCACGGGATCATGGGGGCGGGCCCAGGTGAACAGCCTGAAGTGGTGAGGTAAGCAGGAGAGAGGGTCGCGGGCAGGGACACGTGTGACCGGCAGGCCGGTCTGCCGGCGGCAGGGACCTAAAGAGGGGGCCCGGCGGCTAGGCCGGGCGCTTAGCTGACTGGCGGGAAGCGGTCAAGGGAAGAGTGGGTTGGGGCTGATGTCAAAAGCTGGAGGTGGTCCAGTGGGGAAGGCCCTGGGGCCCGGTTAAGGTGGACCAGGGTCGCCAGTGGCCACAAAGCCCCGAATGCCTGAGCTCCAGGCTGGACGTCAGCAAGAGGTTCCCTTGTCCTCAGGGTAGGGCTTTCCCGGCGAATGGGGCAGAAAGCTGGCCGCAGGGGCCAGGCCAGCGGGCCAGTTAGACCCTCCGGAGGGGCCGGGGCGGTGCCCCCGAAGATCAAAGTGATTTTCTCGAACTTGACACAGCTCTCTCCCCGTTGTCAAAGGCTAACCCTAACCCTAAAACTAAGCCTATCCCTCAACCAAACCCTCACCAATGGCTAACGCCCTGGGGCCCTGTGAAAACTGGATGAAGGTCTCAAGTGGCCACAAAAGCCTCTCCTGCCTGAGCTTCAGACTGGATGCCAGCAAGAGGGACCCTTGTCCTCGGGGCAGGGCGTTCCCGGGGAATGGGGCAGAAAGCAGGCCCCCGGGGCCCGGACACCAGACCAGTGAGAACCTCCGGAGGGGCCGGCGAGGTGCCCCCAGAGTGGAAAGTGATTTTTCTCACACTTGACACAGCTCTCTTCCGGTTGCCTTCTGGTCCAAGTATAAGCTTTGCCCTCTTTATCAAACCACTTTCTACACACTGTTATGAACAGAAGCTGCTAGGGAACATTGTCTCTCAACTTTTTTATAGAGTGTAGTACTACATTGCAGTGAAGTGTAAGGCTTTGCAAAGCTGCCGAACGTGTTTCTTTCTCTATTTCAATGGTATTATGCCTTGTATGACATACATTTACCACTCTCGGCTCTTTTAAATAAACAATATAGGATTCATACAGTTTTTCATGTGATCTTAACTCGAATTAAGTATTTCCAGATCCTAGCTAAATTTTCTACACTAAGAACTGACTTGGAGAATCTCTTTCAGCTGTTCTAAGCCAGTTCTCATCTGTTTTCAGTCATTTTCTCTGAATTATTCTTGTTTTCATGTAGTTTCATATATTCTCCCTTCTTGTCTAAGTTTAAGCTTTGCCTACATATACAAAGAACTTCCTACACACTGTTATAAACAGAAGCAGCTCGGGAACATTGTCTCTCAACTATATTATAGAGCACTTGTATCAAACACAAGGCCCCCGGGCCAAATCCAGCCCTACTGGCCTTGCAATGTGGCCCGCACCGCGCTTTCTTCACTGCACTCTGCTGTCAGATTATGACATTGTCAGTTTATGACTGTTCAGTAAACCATTCGGTCCGCGATGTAGGCTGGATTTTAGATTTTGGACCCTTCTCTGATTGAGTTCGACACCCCTATTATAGAGTGTAGTACTACATTGCAGTGACATGTAAGGATTTCCAAAGCTGCGGAATGTGTTTCTTTCTCTACTTCAGTGATACTCTGCCTTGTATGACACTCATTTACCACTTTAGGCTTCTTTAAGTAAACAATATAGAATTCATACAGTGTTTCATGTGATCTTAACTCGAATTAAGGATTTCCTGGATATTAGCTACCCTTTCTACACTGAGAAGTGACATGGAAAATCTCTTTCAGCTGTTCTCAGCCAGTTCTGATCTGTTTACATTCATTTTCTCTGAATTATCCATGTTTTCATGTAGTTTCCTATATTCTGCCTTCTTGTCGAGGTATAAGCTTTGCCCACAAATACAAACAACTTCCCACACACTGTTATGAACAGAAACAGCTCGTGAACATTGTCTCTCAAATATGTTATAGAGTGTAGTACTACATTGCAGTGAATTGTAAGGGTTTCCATGGCTGCGGTATGTGTTAATTTCTCTTTTTCAATAATATTCTGCCTTTTATGACACTCATTTACCACTTTAGGCTTCTTTAAGTAAACAATATAGGATTCATACAGTGTTTCATGTGATCTTAACTCGAATTAAGGATTTCCCGGATCTTAGCTACCCTTTTTACACTAAGAACTGACATGGAGAATCTCTTTCAGCAGTTCTAAATGAGTTCTCATCTATTTACAGTCATTTTTGGAATTTATTCATGTTTTCATGTAGTTTCCTATATTCTGCCTTCTTGTCGAAGTATAAGCTTTGCCCACATATACAAACAACTTCTTACACACTGTAATGAACAGAAGCAGCTCGGGAACAATGTCTCTCAACTATGTTATAGAGTGTAGTACTACATTGCATTGTAGTGTAAGGCTTTCCAACGCTGCCGAATGTGTTTCTTTCTCAATTTCAATGCTGTTCTGCCTTTTATGACACTCATTTACCACTCTAGGCTACTTTAAGTAAGCAATAAGATTCATACAGTGTTTCATGTGATCTCAACTCGAACTAAGGATTTTCCAGATCTTAGTTACCTTTTCTACACTAAGAACTGACTTGGAGAATCTATTTGAGCTGTTGTAAGCGAGTTCTCCTCTGTTTACAGTCATTTTTTTTGAGTTATTCATGTTTTCATGTAGTTTCCTATATTCTGCCTTCTTGTCCAAGTTTAAGCTTTGCCCACATTATCAAACAACATCCTACACATTGTTATGAACAAAAGCAGGTCAGGAACATTGTCTCTCAACTATGTTATAGAGTGTAGTACTACATTGGAGTGAAGTGTAAGGCTTTCCAAAGCTGGGGAATGTTTCTTTCTCTATTTCAATGGTGTTCTGCCTTTTATGACACTCATTTACCACTCTAGGCTCCTTTAAGCAAAAAATATAGGATTCATACAATGTTTCATGTGATGTTTTTTAATTTTTAAAATAATATATTTTTATTGATTTTTCACATAGAGGAAGAGAGAGGGATAGAGAGTTAGAAACTCTCTCTCAGCTTGTCCATGAGAGAGAATCATCGACCAGCTGCCGCTAGCACAGCACCTACTGGGGATGTGCCCGCAGCGAAGGTACATGCACATGACCGGAATCGAACCCTGGACCTTTCAGTCCCCAGACCGACGCTCTACCACTGAGCCAAACAGGTGCCGGCTGTTTCATGTGATCTTAACTCTAATTAAGGAATTCCTGGATCTTAGCTACCTTTTCTACACTAAGAACTGTCTGGGAGAATCTCTTTCATCTGTTCAAAGGGTTCTCATCTATTTACCAACATTTTCTCTGAATTATTTATGTTTTTATATAGTTTCCTATATTATGCCTTCTTGTCCAAGAATAAGCTTTGCCACGTATACAAACAACTTCCTACACACGGTTATGAATAGAAGCAGCTCGGGAACATTGTCTCTCATCTAGGTTATGGAGTATAGTACTACATTGCCGTGAAGTGTAAGGCTTTCCAAAGCTGCCGAACCTGTTTCTTTCTCTGTTTCCTTGGTATTCTGCCTTGTATGACACACATTTACCACTCTAGGCTCCTTTAAGTAAACAATATAGGATTCATACAGTGTTTCATGTGATCTTAACTCGAATTAAGGATTTCCCGGATCTTAGCTACCTTTTTTACACTAAGAACTGACTTGGAAAATCTCTTTCAGCTATTCTAAATGAGTTCTTATCTGTTTACAGTCATTTTCTCTGAATTATTCATGTTTTCATGTAGTTTCCTATATTCTGCCTTGTTGTCAAAGTTTAAGCTTTGCCCACATATACAAACAACTTCCTACACACTGTTATGAACAGAAGCAGCTCAGGAACATTGTCTCCCAACTATGTTATAGAGTGTAGTACTACATTGCCGTGAAGTGTAAGGCTTTTGAAAGCTGCCTAACCTGTTTCTTTCTCTTTTTCCATGATATTCTGCCTTGTATGAAACACATTTACAACTCTAGGCTCCTTTAAGTAAACAATATAGGATTCACAGAGTGTTTTATGTGATCTTAACTCGAATTAAGGAATTCCTGGATCTAAGCTACCCTTTCTACACTAAGAAGTGACATGGTGAATCTCTTTCAGCTGTTCTCAGCCAGTTCTGATCTGTTTACATTCATTTTCTCTGAATTATTCATATTTTCATGTAGTTTCCTATATTCTGCCTTCTTGTCCAAGTATAAGCTTTGCCCACATATACAAAAAACTTCCTACACACTGTTATGAACAGAAGCAGCTCAGGAACATTGTCTCTCAACTATGTTATAGCTTGTAGTACTACATTGCAGTGAAGTGTGATGATTTTCAAAGCTGCGGAACCTATTTTTTTCTCAATTTCAATGGTATTCTGCCTTGTATGACCCACATTTTCCACTCTAGGCTCCTTTAAGTAAACAATATAGGATTCATAGAGTGTTTCATATGATCTTACCTCGAAGTAAGGATTTCCCGGATACTATTGTAGCTACCTTTTTGACACTAAGAACTGACTTGGTGAATCTCTCAGCTGTTCTAAGCCAGTACTAATCTGTTTACAGTCATTTTATCGGAATTATTCATGTTTTCATGCAGTTTCCTTTATTCTGCCTTCTTATCCAAGTTTAAGCTTTGCCCACATATACAAACAACTTCCTACACACTGTTATGAACAGAAGCAGCTCGGGAACATTGTCTCTCAACTATGATATAGAGTGTAGTACTACATTGCAGTGAATTGTAAGGCTTTCCATGGCTGCGAAATGTGTTTCTTTCTCTTTTTCAATAATATTCTGCCTTTTATGACACTCATTTACCACTTTAGGCTTCTTTAAGTAAACAATATAGGATTCATACAGTGTTTCATGTGATCTTAACTCGAATTAAGGATTTCCCGGATCTTAGCTACCCTTTCTACACTAAGAACTGACATGGAGAATCTCTTTCAGCAGTTCTAAATGAGTTCTCATCTATTTAAAGTCATTTTTGAGATTTATTCATGTTTTCATGTAGTTTCCTATATTCTGCCTTCTTGTCCAAGTATAAGCTTTGCCCACATATACAAACAACTTCCTACACACTGTTGTGAACAGAAGCAGCTCGTGAACATTGTTTCTCAAATATGTTATAGAGTGTAGTACTACATTGCAGTGAATTGTAAGGCTTTCCAAAGCTGCCGAACATGTTTCTTTCTCTATTTCGATGGTATTCTGCCTTGTATGACAAACATTTACCACTCTAGGCTCCTTTAAGTAAGCAATATAGGATTCATACAGTGTTTCAAGTGATCTTAACTGGAAGTAAGGATTTCCCGGATCTGAGCTACCTTTTTTACACTAAAAACTGATTGGAAAATTCCTTTCAGCTGTTCTAATCCAGCTCTCATCTGTTTACAGTCATTTTCTCTGAATGATTCATGTTTTCATGTAGTTTCCTGTATTGTGCCTTCTTGGCCAAGTAAAAGTTTTGCCCTCATAAACGAACAACTTTCTACACACTGTTCTGAACAGAAGCAGCTCGGGAACATTGTCTCTCAACTATGTTATAGAGTGTAGTTCTACATTGCAGTGAAGTGTAAGGCTTTCCAAAGCTGCGAAACATGTTTCTTGCTCTATTTTGATGGTATTCTGCCTTGTATGACAAACATTTACTACTCTAGGCTCCTTTTAGTAAAGAATATAGGATTCATACACGGTTTCATGTGATCTTAACACTAATTAAGGATTTCCCGGATCTTAGCTACCCTTCCTACACTAAGAACTGATATGGAGAATCTCTTTCAGCTGTTGTAAACGAGTTCTCATCTATTTACCCTCATTTTTTGGAATTATTCATGTTTTCATGTAGTTTCCTATATTCTGCCTTCTTGTCCAAGTATATGATTTGCCCACATATACAAAAAACTTCCTACACACTGTTATGAACAGAAGCAGCTCGGGAACATTGTCTCTCAACTATGTTATAGTGTGTAGTACTACATTGCCGTGAAGTGTAAGGCTTTCCAAAGCTGCCGAACATGTTTCTTTCTCAATTTCAAAGGTATTCTGCCTTGTATGACACTCATTTACCACTTTAGGCTTCTTTAAGTAAACAATATAGGATTCATACAGTGTTTCATGTGATCTTAACTCGAATTAAGGATTTTCCAGATCTTAGCTACCCTTTCTACACTAAGAACTGACTTGGAGAATCTCTTTCAGCGGTTCTAAGCAAGTTTTCATCTCTTTACAGTCATTTTCTCTGAATTATTCATGATTTCATGTAGTTTCCTATATTCTGCCTTCTTGTCGAGGAATAAGCATTGCCCACATATAAAAACAACTTCCAACACACTTTTTGAACAGAAGCAGCTCGGGAACATTGTCTCTCAACTATGTTATAGCGTGTAGTACTACATTGCAGTGAAGTGTATGGCTTTCCAAAACTGCCTAACGTGTTTCTTTCTCTATTTCAATGGTATTCTTCCTTGTATGAGACCGATTTACCACTCTACGCTACTTTAAGAAAACAATATCGGATTCATACAGTGTTTCATGTGATTTTAACTCGATTAAAGATTTCCCGGATCTTAGCTGCATTTTTTACACCAATAACTGACTTGGAAAATCTCTTTCAGCTATTCTAAATCAGTTCTTATCAGTTTACAGTCATTTCCTCTGAATAATGCATGTTTTCATCTGGTTTCCAATATTCTGCCTTCTTGTCCAAGTATAAGCTTAGCCCATATATACAAACAACTTCCTACACACTGTTATGAACAGAAGCAGCTCGGGAACATTGTCTCTCAAGTGTAGTACTACATTGCAGTGAAGTGTAAGGCTTTCCAAAGCTGCGGTATGTGTCTCTTTCTCTATTTCAATGATATTCTGCCTTTCATGACACTCATTTACCACTTTACGCTCTTTAAGTAGACAATATAGGATTCATACAGTGTTTCATGTGATCTTACCTCGAAGTAAAGATTTCCCGGATGCTAACTACCTTTTCTACACTAAGAACTGACTTGGAGAATCTCTTCCAGGTGTTCTAAGCGAGTTTTCATCTGTTTACAGTCATTTTCTCTGAATTATTCATGTTTTCATGTAGTTTCCTGTATTCTGCCTTCTAGGCCAAGTAAAAGATTTGCCCTCATATACGAACAACTTCCTACACACTGTTCTGAACAGAAGCAGCTCGGGAACATTGTCTCTCAACTATGTTATGGAGTTTAGTTCTACATTGCAGTGAAGTGTAAGGCTTTCCAAAGCTGCCGAACGTGCTTCTTTCTCTATTTCAATGGTATTCTGCCTTGTATAACACACATTTACCACTCTAGTCTCCTTTAAGTAAAGAATATAGGATTCATACAGTGTTTCATGTGATCTTAACTCGAATTAAGGATTTCCCGGATCTTAGCTACCTTTTCTACACTAAGAACTTACTGGAGAATCTCTTTGAGCTGTTCTAAACAAGTTCTCATCTGTTTACATTCATTTTCTCTGAATTATCAATGTTTTCATGTAGTTTCCTATATTCTGCCTTCTGGTCCAAGTATAATCTTTGCCCACTTTATCAAACAACTTCCTACACACTGTTATGAACTGAGGCAGCTCAGGAACATTGTCTCTCAACTGTGTTATAGAGTGTAGTACTACATTTCAGTGAAGTGTAAGGCTTTCCTAAGCTGCCGAACGTGTTTCTTTCTCTATTTCAATGGTATTCTGCCTTGTATAACACACATTTACCACTATAGTCTCCTTTAAGTAAAGAATATAGGATTCATACAGTGTTTCATGTCATCTTAACTCGAATTAAGGATTTCCCGGATCTTAGCTACCTTTTCTACACTAAGAACTTACTAGAGAATCTCTTTGAGCTGTTCTAAACAAGTTCTCATCTGTTTACAGTCATTTTCTCTGAATTATCCATGTTTTCATGTAGTTTTCTATATTCTGCCTTCTGGTCCAAGTATAAGCTTTCCCCACTTTATCAAACAACTTCCTACACACTGTTATGAACTGAGGCAGCTCAGGAACATTGTCTCTCAACTGTGTTATAGAGTGTAGTGCTACATTTTAGTGAAGTGTAAGGCTTTCCAAAGCTGCCGAACGTCTTTCTTTCCTATTTCAATGGTATTCTGCCTTGTATAACACACATTTACCACTCTAGTCTCTTTTAAGTAAAGAATATAGGATTCATACAGTGTTTCATGTGATCTTAACTCGAATTAAGGATTTCCCGGATCTTAGCTACCTTTTCTACACTAAGAACTTACTGGAGAATCTCTTTGAGCTGTTCTAAACAAGTTCTCATCTGTTTACATTCATTTTCTCTGAATTATCAATGTTTTCATGTAGTTTCCTATATTCTGCCTTCTGGTCCAAGTATAATCTTTGCCCACTTTATCAAACAACTTCCTACACACTGTTATGAACTGAGGCAGCTCAGGAACATTGTCTCTCAACTGTGTTATAGAGTGTAGTACTACATTTCTGTGAAGTGTAAGGCTTTCCTAAGCTGCCGAACGTGTTTCTTTCTCTATTTCAATGGTATTCTGCCTTGTATAACACACATTTACCACTATAGTCTCCTTTAAGTAAAGAATATAGGATTCATACAGTGTTTCATGTCATCTTAACTCGAATTAAGGATTTCCCGGATCTTAGCTACCTTTTCTACACTAAGAACTGACTTGGAGAAGCTCTTTGAGCTGTTCTAAACAAGTTATCTGTTTACAGTCATTTTCTCTGAATTATCCATGTTTTCATGTAGTTTCCTATATTCTGCCTTCTGGTCCCAGTATAAGCTTTGCCCACTTTATCAAACAACTTCCTACACACTTTTATGAACTGAGGCAGCTCAGGAACATTGTCTCTCAACTGTGTTATAGAGTGTAGTACTACATTTCAGTGAAGTGTAAGGATTTCCAAAGCTGCCGAAGGTGTTTCTTTCTCTATTTCAATGGTATTCTGCCTTGTATAACACATTTACCACTCTAGTCTCCTTTAAGTAAAGAATATAGGATTAATACAGTGTTTCTTGTCATCTTAACTTGAATTAAGGATTTCCCGGATCTTAGCTACCTTTTCTACACTAAGAACTTACTAGAGAATCTCTTTGAGCTGTTCTAAACAAGTTCTCATCTGTTTACAGTCATTTTCTATGAATTATCCATGTTTTCATGTAGTTTTCTATATTCTGCATTCTGGTCCAAGTATAAGCTTTCCCCACTTTATCAAACAACTTCCTACACACTGTTATGAACTGAGGCAGCTCAGGAACATTGTCTCTCAACTGTGTTATAGAGTGTAGTGCTACATTTTAGTGAAGTGTAAGGCTTTCCAAAGCTGCCGAACGTCTTTCTTTCCTATTTCAATGGTATTCTGCCTTGTATAACACACATTTACCACTCTAGTCTCCTTTAAGTAAAGAATATAGGATTCATACAGTGTTTCATGTGATCTTAACTCGAATTAAGGATTTCCCGGATCTCAGCTACCTTTTGTACCCTAAGAACTGACTTGGAGAATCTCTTTGAGTTGTTCTAAACAAGTTCTCATCTGTTTACAGTCATTTTCTCTGAATTATCCATGTTTTCATGTAGTTTCCTATATTCTGCCTTCTGGTCGAAGTATAAGCTTTCCCCACATTTTCAAACAACTTCCTACACACTGTTATGAACTGAGGCAGCTCAGGAACATTGTCTCTCAACTGTGTTATAGAGTGTAGTACTACATTTCAGTGAAGTGTAAGGCTTTCCTAAGCTGCCGAACGTGTTTCTTTCTCTATTTCAATGGTATTCTGCCTTGTATAACACACATTTACCACTATAGTCTCCTTTAAGTAAAGAATATAGGATTCATACAGTGTTTCATGTCATCTTAACTCGAATTAAGGATTTCCCGGATCTTAGCTACCTTTTCTACACTAAGAACTGACTTGGAGAAGCTCTTTGAGCTGTTCTAAACAAGTTATCTGTTTACAGTCATTTTCTCTGAATTATCCATGTTTTCATGTAGTTTCCTATATTCTGCCTTCTGGTCCCAGTATAAGCTTTGCCCACTTTATCAAACAACTTCCTACACACTTTTATGAACTGAGGCAGCTCAGGAACATTGTCTCTCAACTGTGTTATAGAGTGTAGTACTACATTTCAGTGAAGTGTAAGGATTTCCAAAGCTGCCGAACGTGTTTCTTTCTCTATTTCAATGGTATTCTGCCTTGTATAACACATTTACCACTCTAGTCTCCTTTAAGTAAAGAATATAGGATTAATACAGTGTTTCTTGTCATCTTAACTTGAATTAAGAATTTCCCGGATCTTAGCTACCTTTTCTACACTAAGAACTTACTAGAGAATCTCTTTGAGCTCTTCTAAACAAGTTCTCATCTGTTTACAGTCATTTTCTCTGAATTATCCATGTTTTCATGTAGTTTTCTATATTCTGCATTCTGGTCCAAGTATAAGCTTTCCCCACTTTATCAAACAACTTCCTACACACTGTTATGAACTGAGGCAGCTTAGGAACATTGTCTCTCAACTGTGTTATAGAGTGTAGTGCTACATTTTAGTGAAGTGTAAGGCTTTCCAAAGCTGCCGAACGTCTTTCTTTCCTATTTCAATGGTATTCTGCCTTGTATAACACACATTTACCACTCTAGTCTCCTTTAAGTAAAGAATATAGGATTCATACAGTGTTTCATGTGATCTTAACTCGAATTAAGGATTTCCCGGATCTCAGCTACCTTTTGTACCCTAAGAACTGACTTGGAGAATCTCTTTGAGTTGTTCTAAACAAGTTCTTATCTGTTTACAGTCATTTTCTCTGAATTATCCATGTTTTCATGTAGTTTCCTATATTCTGCCTTCTGGTCGAAGTATAAGCTTTCCCCACATTTTCAAACAACTTCCTACACACTGTTATGAACTGAGGCAACTCAGGAACATTGTCTCTCAACTGTGTTATAGAGTGTAGTACTACATTTCAGTGAAGTGTAAGGCTTTCCAAAGCTGCCGAACGTGTTTCTTTCTCTATTTCAATGGTATTCTGCCTGGTATAACACATTTACCACTCTAGTCTCCTTTTACTAAAGAATATAGGATTCATACAATGTTTCATGTCATCTTAACTTGAATTAAGGATTTCCAGGATCTTAGCTAACTTTTCTACACTAAGAACTTACTAGAGAATCTCTTTGAGCTGTTCTAAACAAGTTCTCATCTGTTTACAGTCATTTTCTCTGAATTCTCCATGTTTTCATGTAGTTTTCTATATTCTGCCTTCTGGTCCAAGTATAAGCTTTCCCCACTTTATCAAACAACTTCCTACACACTGTTATGAACTGAGGCAGCTCAGGAACATTGTCTCTCAACTGTGTTATAGAGTGTAGTGCTACATTTTAGTGAAGTGTAAGGCTTTCCAAAGCTGCCGAACGTCTTTCTTTCCTATTTCAATGGTATTCTGCCTTGTATAACACACATTTACCACTCTAGTCTCCTTTAAGTAAAGAATATAGGATTCATACAGTGTTTCATGTGATTTTAACTCGAATTAAGGATTTCCCGGATCTTACCTACCTTTTCTACCATAAGAACTGACTTGGAGAATCTCTTTGACCTGTTTTAATCAAGTTCTCATCTGTTTTCACTCATTTTCTCTGAATTATCCATGTTTTCATGTAGTTTCCTATATTCTGCCTTCTGGTCCAAGTATAAGCTTTGCCCACTTTATCAAACAACTTCCTACACACTGTTATGAACTGAGGCAGCTCAGGAACATTGTCTCTCAACTGTGTTATAGAGTGTAGTGCTACATTTTAGTGAAGTGTAAGGCTTTCCAAAGCTGCCGAACGTCTTTCTTTCCTATTTCAATGGTATTCTGCCTTGTATAACACACATTTACCACTCTAGTCTCCTTTAAGTAAAGAATATAGGATTCATACAGTGTTTCATGTGATCTTAACTCGAATTAAGGATTTCCCGGATCTCAGCTACCTTTTGTACCCTAAGAACTGACTTGGAGAATCTCTTTGAGTTGTTCTAAACAAGTTCTCATCTGTTTACAGTCATTTTCTCTGAATTATCCATGTTTTCATGTAGTTTCCTATATTCTGCCTTCTGGTCGAAGTATAAGCTTTCCCCACATTTTCAAACAACTTCCTACACACTGTTATGAACTGAGGCAGCTCAGGAACATTGTCTCTCAACTGTGTTATAGAGTGTAGTACTACATTTCAGTGAAGTGTAAGGCTTTCCTAAGCTGCCGAACGTGTTTCTTTCTCTATTTCAATGGTATTCTGCCTTGTATAACACACATTTACCACTATAGTCTCCTTTAAGTAAAGAATATAGGATTCATACAGTGTTTCATGTCATCTTAACTCGAATTAAGGATTTCCCGGATCTTAGCTACCTTTTCTACACTAAGAACTGACTTGGAGAAGCTCTTTGAGCTGTTCTAAACAAGTTATCTGTTTACAGTCATTTTCTCTGAATTATCCATGTTTTCATGTAGTTTCCTATATTCTGCCTTCTGGTCCCAGTATAAGCTTTGCCCACTTTATCAAACAACTTCCTACACACTTTTATGAACTGAGGCAGCTCAGGAACATTGTCTCTCAACTGTGTTATAGAGTGTAGTACTACATTTCAGTGAAGTGTAAGGATTTCCAAAGCTGCCGAACGTGTTTCTTTCTCTATTTCAATGGTATTCTGCCTTGTATAACACATTTACCACTCTAGTCTCCTTTAAGTAAAGAATATAGGATTAATACAGTGTTTCTTGTCATCTTAACTTGAATTAAGGATTTCCAGGATCTTAGCTACCTTTTCTACACTAAGAACTTACTAGAGAATCTCTTTGAGCTCTTCTAAACAAGTTCTCATCTGTTTACAGTCATTTTCTCTGAATTATCCATGTTTTCATGTAGTTTTCTATATTCTGCATTCTGGTCCAAGTATAAGCTTTCCCCACTTTATCAAACAACTTCCTACACACTGTTATGAACTGAGGCAGCTCAGGAACATTGTCTCTCAACTGTGTTATAGAGTGTAGTGCTACATTTTAGTGAAGTGTAAGGCTTTCCAAAGCTGCCGAACGTCTTTCTTTCCTATTTCAATGGTATTCTGCCTTGTATAACACACATTTACCACTCTAGTCTCCTTTAAGTAAAGAATATAGGATTCATACAGTGTTTCATGTGATCTTAACTCGAATTAAGGATTTCCCGGATCTCAGCTACCTTTTGTACCCTAAGAACTGACTTGGAGAATCTCTTTGAGTTGTTCTAAACAAGTTCTTATCTGTTTACAGTCATTTTCTCTGAATTATCCATGTTTTCATGTAGTTTCCTATATTCTGCCTTCTGGTCGAAGTATAAGCTTTCCCCACATTTTCAAACAACTTCCTACACACTGTTATGAACTGAGGCAACTCAGGAACATTGTCTCTCAACTGTGTTATAGAGTGTAGTACTACATTTCAGTGAAGTGTAAGGCTTTCCAAAGCTGCCGAACGTGTTTCTTTCTCTATTTCAATGGTATTCTGCCTGGTATAACACATTTACCACTCTAGTCTCCTTTTACTAAAGAATATAGGATTCATACAATGTTTCATGTCATCTTAACTTGAATTAAGGATTTCCCGGATCTTAGCTAACTTTTCTACACTAAGAACTTACTAGAGAATCTCTTTGAGCTGTTCTAAACAAGTTCTCATCTGTTTACAGTCATTTTCTCTGAATTCTCCATGTTTTCATGTAGTTTTCTATATTCTGCCTTCTGGTCCAAGTATAAGCTTTCCCCACTTTATCAAACAACTTCCTACACACTGTTATGAACTGAGGCAGCTCAGGAACATTGTCTCTCAACTGTGTTATAGAGTGTAGTGCTACATTTTAGTGAAGTGTAAGGCTTTCCAAAGCTGCCGAACGTCTTTCTTTCCTATTTCAATGGTATTCTGCCTTGTATAACACACATTTACCACTCTAGTCTCCTTTAAGTAAAGAATATAGGATTCATACAGTGTTTCCTGTGATCTTAACTCGAATTAAGGATTTCCCGGATCTCAGCTACCTTTTGTACCCTAAGAACTGACTTGGAGAATCTCTTTGAGTTGTTCTAAACAAGTTCTCATCTGTTTACAGTCATTTTCTCTGAATTATCCATGTTTTCATGTAGTTTCCTATATTCTGCCTTCTGGTCCAAGTATAAGCTTTCCCCACTTTTTCAAACAACTTCCTACACACTGTTATGAACTGAGGCAACTCAGGAACATTGTCTCTCAACTGTGTTATAGAGTGTAGTACTACATTTCAGTGAAGTGTAAGGCTTTCCAAAGCTGCCGAACGTGTTTCTTTCTCTATTTCAATGGTATTCTGCCTGGTATAACACATTTACCACTCTAGTCTCCTTTTACTAAAGAATATAGGATTCATACAATGTTTCATGTCATCTTAACTTGAATTAAGGATTTCCCGGATCTTAGCTACCTTTTCTACATTAAGAACTGACTTGGAGAATCTCTTTCAGCTGTTCTAAACAAGGTCTCATCTGTTTACAGTCATTTTCTCTGAATTATCCATGTTTTCATGTAGTTTCCTATATTCTGCCTCTGGTCCAAGTATAAGCTTTACCCACTTTATCAAACAATTCCTACACACTGTTATGAACTGAGGCAGCTCGGGAACATTGTCTCTCAACCAGGTTATAGAGTGTAGTACTACATTTCAGTGAAGTGTAAGGCTTTCCAAAGCTGCCGAACGTGTTTCTTTCTCTATTTCTATGGTATTCTGCCTTGTATAACACACATTTACCACTCTAGTCTCCTTTAAGTAAAGAATATAGGATTCATACAGTGTTTCATGTGATTTTAACTCGAATTAAGGATTTCCCGGATCTTACCTACCTTTTCTACCATAAGAACTGACTTGGAGAATCTCTTTGACCTGTTTTAATCAAGTTCTCATCTGTTTTCACTCATTTTCTCTGAATTATCCATGTTTTCATGTAGTTTCCTATATTCTGCCTCTGGTCCAAGTATAAGCTTTGCCCACTTTATCAAACAACTTCCTACACACTGTTATGAACTGAGGCAGCTCGGGAACATTGTCTCTCAACTGTGTTATAGAGTGTAGTACTACATTTCAGTGATGTGTAAGGATTTCCACAGCTGCCGAACGTGTTTCTTTCTCTATTTCAATGGTATTCTGCCTTGTATAACACACATTTACCACTCTAGTCTCCTTTAAGTAAAGAATATAGGATTCATACAGTGTTTCATGTGATCTTAACTCGAATTAAGGATTTCCCGGATCTTAGCTACCTTTTCTACACTAAGAACTTACTGGAGAATCTCTTTGAGCTGTTCTAAACAAGTTCTCATCTGTTTACATTCATTTTCTCTGAATTATCAATGTTTTCATGTAGTTTCCTATATTCTGCCTTCTGGTCCAAGTATAATCTTTGCCCACTTTATCAAACAACTTCCTACACACTGTTATGAACTGAGGCAGCTCAGGAACATTGTCTCTCAACTGTGTTATAGAGTGTAGTACTACATTTCAGTGAAGTGTAAGGCTTTCCTAAGCTGCCGAACGTGTTTCTTTCTCTATTTCAATGGTATTCGGCCTTGTATAACACACATTTACCACTATAGTCTCCTTTAAGTAAAGAATATAGGATTCATACAGTGTTTCATGTCATCTTAACTCGAATTAAGGATTTCCCGGATCTTAGCTACCTTTTCTACACTAAGAACTGACTTGGAGAAGCTCTTTGAGCTGTTCTAAACAAGTTATCTGTTTACAGTCATTTTCTCTGAATTATCCATGTTTTCATGTAGTTTCCTATATTCTGCCTTCTGGTCCCAGTATAAGCTTTGCCCACTTTATCAAACAACTTCCTACACACTGTTATGAACTGAGGCAGCTCAGGAACATTGTCTCTCAACTGTGTTATAGAGTGTAGTACTACATTTCAGTGAAGTGTAAGGATTTCCAAAGCTGCCGAACGTGTTTCTTTCTCTATTTCAATGGTATTCTGCCTTGTATAACACATTTACCACTCTAGTCTCCTTTAAGTAAAGAATATAGGATTAATACAGTGTTTCTTGTCATCTTAACTTGAATTAAGGATTTCCCGGATCTTAGCTACCTTTTCTACACTAAGAACTTACTAGAGAATCTCTTTGAGCTGTTCTAAACAAGTTCTCATCTGTTTACAGTCATTTTCTCTGAATTATCCATGTTTTCATGTAGTTTTCTATATTCTGCCTTCTGGTCCAAGTATAAGCTTTCCCCACTTTATCAAACAACTTCCTACACACTGTTATGAACTGAGGCAGCTCAGGAACATTGTCTCTCAACTGTGTTATAGAGTGTAGTGCTACATTTTAGTGAAGTGTAAGGCTTTCCAAAGCTGCCGAACGTCTTTCTTTCCTATTTCAATGGTATTCTGCCTTGTATAACACACATTTACCACTCTAGTCTCCTTTAAGTAAAGAATATAGGATTCATACAGTGTTTCATGTGATCTTAACTCGAATTAAGGATTTCCCGGATCTTAGCTACCTTTTCTACACTAAGAACTTACTGGAGAATCTCTTTGAGCTGTTCTAAACAAGTTCTCATCTGTTTACATTCATTTTCTCTGAATTATCAATGTTTTCATGTAGTTTCCTATATTCTGCCTCCTGGTCCAAGTATAATCTTTGCACACTTTATCAAACAACTTCCTACACACTGTTATGAACTGAGGCAGCTCAGGAACATTGTCTCTCAACTGTGTTATAGAGTGTAGTACTACATTTCAGTGAAGTGTAAGGCTTTCCTAAGCTGCCGAACGTGTTTCTTTCTCTATTTCAATGGTATTCTGCCTTGTATAACACACATTTACCACTATAGTCTCCTTTAAGTAAAGAATATAGGATTCATACAGTGTTTCATGTCATCTTAACTCGAATTAAGGATTTCCCGGATCTTAGCTACCTTTTCTACACTAAGAACTGACTTGGAGAAGCTCTTTGAGCTGTTCTAAACAAGTTATCTGTTTACAGTCATTTTCTCTGAATTATCCATGTTTTCATGTAGTTTCCTATATTCTGCCTTCTGGTCCCAGTATAAGCTTTGCCCACTTTATCAAACAACTTCCTACACACTTTTATGAACTGAGGCAGCTCAGGAACATTGTCTCTCAACTGTGTTATAGAGTGTAGTACTACATTTCAGTGAAGTGTAAGGATTTCCAAAGCTGCCGAAGGTGTTTCTTTCTCTATTTCAATGGTATTCTGCCTTGTATAACACATTTACCACTATAGTCTCCTTTAAGTAAAGAATATAGGATTAATACAGTGTTTCTTGTCATCTTAACTTGAATTAAGGATTTCCCGGATCTTAGCTACCTTTTCTACACTAAGAACTTACTAGAGAATCTCTTTGAGCTGTTCTAAACAAGTTCTCATCTGTTTACAGTCATTTTCTCTGAATTATCCATGTTTTCATGTAGTTTTCTATATTCTGCATTCTGGTCCAAGTATAAGCTTTCCCCACTTTATCAAACAACTTCCTACACACTGTTATGAACTGAGGCAGCTCAGGAACATTGTCTCTCAACTGTGTTATAGAGTGTAGTGCTACATTTTAGTGAAGTGTAAGGCTTTCCAAAGCTGCCGAACGTCTTTCTTTCCTATTTCAATGGTATTCTGCCTTGTATAACACACATTTACCACTCTAGTCTCCTTTAAGTAAAGAATATAGGATGCATACAGTGTTTCCTGTGATCTTAACTCGAATTAAGGATTTCCCGGATCTCAGCTACCTTTTGTACCCTAAGAACTGACTTGGAGAATCTCTTTGAGTTGTTCTAAACAAGTTCTCATCTGTTTACAGTCATTTTCTCTGAATTATCCATGTTTTCATGTAGTTTCCTATATTCTGCCTTCTGGTCGAAGTATAAGCTTTCCCCACATTTTCAAACAACTTCCTACACACTGTTATGAACTGAGGCAGCTCAGGAACATTGTCTCTCAACTGTGTTATAGAGTGTAGTACTACATTTCAGTGAAGTGTAAGGCTTTCCTAAGCTGCCGAACGTGTTTCTTTCTCTATTTCAATGGTATTCTGCCTTGTATAACACACATTTACCACTATAGTCTCCTTTAAGTAAAGAATATAGGATTCATACAGTGTTTCATGTCATCTTAACTCGAATTAAGGATTTCCCGGATCTTAGCTACCTTTTCTACACTAAGAACTGACTTGGAGAAGCTCTTTGAGCTGTTCTAAACAAGTTATCTGTTTACAGTCATTTTCTCTGAATTATCCATGTTTTCATGTAGTTTCCTATATTCTGCCTTCTGGTCCCAGTATAAGCTTTGCCCACTTTATCAAACAACTTCCTACACACTTTTATGAACTGAGGCAGCTCAGGAACATTGTCTCTCAACTGTGTTATAGAGTGTAGTACTACATTTCAGTGAAGTGTAAGGATTTCCAAAGCTGTCGAACGTGTTTCTTTCTCTATTTCAATGGTATTCTGCCTTGTATAACACATTTACCACTCTAGTCTCCTTTAAGTAAAGAATATAGGATTAATACAGTGTTTCTTGTCATCTTAACTTGAATTAAGGATTTCCGGGATCTTAGCTACCTTTTCTACACTAAGAACTTACTAGAGAATCTCTTTGAGCTGTTCTAAACAAGTTCTCATCTGTTTACAGTCATTTTCTCTGAATTATCCATGTTTTCATGTAGTTTTCTATATTCTGCATTCTGGTCCAAGTATAAGCTTTCCCCACTTTATCAAACAACTTCCTACACACTGTTATGAACTGAGGCAGCTCAGGAACATTGTCTCTCAACTGTGTTATAGAGTGTAGTGCTACATTTTAGTGAAGTGTAAGGCTTTCCAAAGCTGCCGAACGTCTTTCTTTCCTATTTCAATGGTATTCTGCCTTGTATAACACACATTTACCACTCTAGTCTCCTTTAAGTAAAGAATATAGGATTCATACAGTGTTTCATGTGATCTTAACTCGAATTAAGGATTTCCCGGATCTCAGCTACCTTTTGTACCCTAAGAACTGACTTGGAGAATCTCTTTGAGTTGTTCTAAACAAGTTCTCATCTGTTTACAGTCATTTTCTCTGAATTATCCATGTTTTCATGTAGTTTCCTATATTCTGCCTTCTGGTCGAAGTACAAGCTTTCCCCACATTTTCAAACAACTTCCTACACACTGTTATGAACTGAGGCAACTCAGGAACATTGTCTCTCAACTGTGTTATATAGTGTAGTACTACATTTCAGTGAAGTGTAAGGCTTTCCAAAGCTGCCGAACGTGTTTCTTTCTCTATTTCAATGGTATTCTGCCTGGTATAACACATTTACCACTCTAGTCTCCTTTTACTAAAGAATATAGGATTCATACAATGTTTCATGTCATCTTAACTTGAATTAAGGATTTCCCGGATCTTAGCTAACTTTTCTACACTAAGAACTTACTAGAGAATCTCTTTGAGCTGTTCTAAACAAGTTCTCATCTGTTTACAGTCATTTTCTCTGAATTATCCATGTTTTCATGTAGTTTCCTATATTCTGCCTCTGGTCCAAGTATAAGCTTTACCCACTTTATCAAACAATTCCTACACACTGTTATGAACTGAGGCAGCTCGGGAACATTGTCTCTCAACTAGGTTATAGAGTGTAGTACTACATTTCAGTGAAGTGTAAGGCTTTCCAAAGCTGCCGAACGTGTTTCTTTCTCTATTTCAATGGTATTCTGCCTTGTATAACACACATTTACCACTCTAGTCTCCTTTAAGTAAAGAATATAGGATTCATACAGTGTTTCATGTGATTTTAACTCGAATTAAGGATTTCCCGGATCTTACCTACCTTTTCTACCATAAGAACTGACTTGGAGAATCTCTTTGACCTGTTTTAATCAAGTTCTCATCTGTTTTCACTCATTTTCTCTGAATTATCCATGTTTTCATGTAGTTTCCTATATTCTGCCTTCTGGTCCAAGTATAAGCTTTGCCCACTTTATCAAACAACTTCCTACACACTGTTATGATCTGAGGCAGCTCGGGAACATTGTCTCTCAACTGTGTTATAGAGTGTAGTACTGCATTTCAGTGAAGTGTAAGGCTTTCCAAAGCTTCCGAATGTGTTTCTTTCTCTATTTCAATGGTATTCTGCCTTGTGTAACACACATTTACCACTCTAGTCTCCTTTAAATAAAGAATATAGGATTCATACAGTGTTTCATGTCATCTTAACTCGAATTAAGGAATTCCGGGATCTTAGCTACTTTTTCTACCCTAAGAACTGACTTGGAGAATCTCTTTGTGCTGTTCTAAACAAGTTCACATCTGTTTACACTCATTTTCTCTGAATTATCCATGTTTTCATGTAGTTTCCTATATTCTGCCTCTGGTCCAAGTATAAGCTTTGCCCACTTTATCAAACAACTTCCTACACACTGTTATGAACTGAGGCAGCTCGGGAACATTGTCTCTCAACTGTGTTATAGAGTGTAGTACTACATTTCAGTGATGTGTAAGGATTTCCACAGCTGCCGAACGTGTTTCTTTCTCTATTTCAATGGTATTCTGCCTTGTATAACACACATTTACCACTCTAGTCTCCTTTAAGTAAAGAGTATAGGATTCATACAGTGTTTCATGTGATCTTAACTCGAATTAAGGATTTCCCGGATCTTAGCTATCTTTACTACAGTAAGAACTGACTTGGAGAAGCTCTTTGAGCTGTTCTAAACAAGTTATCTGTTTATAGTCATTTTCTCTGAATTATCCATGTTTTCATGTAGTTTCCTATATTCTGCCGTCTGGTCCATGTATAAGCTTTGCCCACTTTATCAAACAACTTCCTACACATTGTTATGAACGGAGGCAGCTCGGGAACATTGTCTCTCATCTGTGTTATAGAGTGTAGTACTACATTTCAGTGAAGTGTAAGGCTTTCCAAAGCTGCCGAACGTGTTTCTTTGTCTATTACAATGGTATTCTGCCTGGTATAACACACATTTACCACTCTAGTCTCCTTTAAGTAAAGAATATAGGATTCATACAGTGTTTCATGTGATCTTAACTTGAATTAAGGATTTCCCGCATCTTAGCTATCTTTTCTACACTAAGAACTGACTTGGAGAATCTCTTTCAGCTGTTCTAAACAAGGTCTCATCTGTTTACAGTCATTTTCTCTGAATTATCCATGTTTTCATGTAGTTTCCTATATTCTGCCTCTGGTCCAAGTATAAGCTTTACCCACTTTATCAAACAATTCCTACACACTGTTATGAACTGAGGCAGCTCGGGAACATTATCTCTCAACTAGGTTATAGAGTGTAGTACTACCTTTCAGTGAAGTGTAAGGCTTTCCAAAGCTGCCGAACGTGTTTCTTTCTCTATTTCAATGGTATTCTGCCTTGTATAACACACATTTACCACTCTAGTCTCCTTTAAGTAAAGAATATAGGATTCATACAGTGTTTCATGTGATTTTAACTCGAATTAAGGATTTCCCGGATCTTACCTACCTTTTCTACCATAAGAACTGACTTGGAGAATCTCTTTGACCTGTTTTAATCAAGTTCTCATCTGTTTTCACTCATTTTCTCTGAATTATCCATGTTTTCATGTAGTTTCCTATATTCTGCCTTCTGGTCCAAGTATAAGCTTTGCCCACTTTATCAAACAACTTCCTACACACTGTTATGATCTGAGGCAGCTCGGGAACATTGTCTCTCAACTGTGTTATAGAGTGTAGTACTGCATTTCAGTGAAGTGTAAGGCTTTCCAAAGCTTCCGAACGTGTTTCTTTCTCTATTTCAATGGTATTCTGCCTTGTGTAACACACATTTACCACTCTAGTCTCCTTTAAGTAAAGAATATAGGATTCATACAGTGTTTCATGTCATCTTAACTCGAATTAAGGATTTCCCGGATCTTAGCTACCTTTTCTACACTAAGAACTGACTTGGAGAAGCTCTTTGAGCTGTTCTAAACAAGTTATCTGTTTACAGTCATTTTCTCTGAATTATCCATGTTTTCATGTAGTTTCCTATATTCTGCCTTCTGGTCCCAGTATAAGCTTTGCCCACTTTATCAAACAACTTCCTACACACTGTTATGAACTGAGGCAGCTCAGGAACATTGTCTCTCAACTGTGTTATAGAGTGTAGTACTACATTTCAGTGAAGTGTAAGGATTTCCAAAGCTGCCGAACGTGTTTCTTTCTCTATTTCAATGGTATTCTGCCTTGTATAACACATTTACCACTCTAGTCTCCTTTAAGTAAAGAATATAGGATTAATACAGTGTTTCTTGTCATCTTAACTTGAATTAAGGATTTCCCGGATCTTAGCTACCTTTTCTACACTAAGAACTTACTAGAGAATCTCTTTGAGCTGTTCTAAACAAGTTCTCATCTGTTTACAGTCATTTTCTCTGAATTATCCATGTTTTCATGTAGTTTTCTATATTCTGCCTTCTGGTCCAAGTATAAGCTTTCCCCACTTTATCAAACAACTTCCTAAACACTGTTATGAACTGAGGCAGCTCAGGAACATTGTCTCTCAACTGTGTTATAGAGTGTAGTGCTACATTTTAGTGAAGTGTAAGGCTTTCCAAAGCTGCCGAACGTCTTTCTTTCCTATTTCAATGGTATTCTGCCTTGTATAACACACATTTACCACTCTAGTCTCCTTTAAGTAAAGAATATAGGATTCATACAGTGTTTCATGTGATCTTAACTCGAATTAAGGATTTCCCGGATCTTAGCTACCTTTTCTACACTAAGAACTTACTGGAGAATCTCTTTGAGCTGTTCTAAACAAGTTCTCATCTGTTTACATTCATTTTCTCTGAATTATCAATGTTTTCATGTAGTTTCCTATATTCTGCCTCCTGGTCCAAGTATAATCTTTGCACACTTTATCAAACAACTTCCTACACACTGTTATGAACTGAGGCAGCTCCGGAACATTGTCTCTCAACTGTGTTATAGAGTGTAGTACTACATTTCAGTGAAGTGTAAGGCTTTCCTAAGCTGCCGAACGTGTTTCTTTCTCTATTTCAATGGTATTCTGCCTTGTATAACACACATTTACCACTATAGTCTCCTTTAAGTAAAGAATATAGGATTCATACAGTGTTTCATGTCATCTTAACTCGAATTAAGGATTTCCCGGATCTTAGCTACCTTTTCTACACTAAGAACTGACTTGGAGAAGCTCTTTGAGCTGTTCTAAACAAGTTATCTGTTTACAGTCATTTTCTCTGAATTATCCATGTTTTCATGTAGTTTCCTATATTCTGCCTTCTGGTCCCAGTATAAGCTTTGCCCACTTTATCAAACAACTTCCTACACACTTTTATGAACTGAGGCAGCTCAGGAACATTGTCTCTCAACTGTGTTATAGAGTGTAGTACTACATTTCAGTGAAGTGTAAGGATTTCCAAAGCTGCCGAAGGTGTTTCTTTCTCTATTTCAATGGTATTCTGCCTTGTATAACACATTTACCACTATAGTCTCCTTTAAGTAAAGAATATAGGATTAATACAGTGTTTCTTGTCATCTTAACTTGAATTAAGGATTTCCCGGATCTTAGCTACCTTTTCTACACTAAGAACTTACTAGAGAATCTCTTTGAGCTGTTCTAAACAAGTTCTCATCTGTTTACAGTCATTTTCTCTGAATTATCCATGTTTTCATGTAGTTTTCTATATTCTGCATTCTGGTCCAAGTATAAGCTTTCCCCACTTTATCAAACAACTTCCTACACACTGTTATGAACTGAGGCAGCTCAGGAACATTGTCTCTCAACTGTGTTATAGAGTGTAGTGCTACATTTTAGTGAAGTGTAAGGCTTTCCAAAGCTGCCGAACGTCTTTCTTTCCTATTTCAATGGTATTCTGCCTTGTATAACACACATTTACCACTCTAGTCTCCTTTAAGTAAAGAATATAGGATGCATACAGTGTTTCCTGTGATCTTAACTCGAATTAAGGATTTCCCGGATCTCAGCTACCTTTTGTACCCTAAGAACTGACTTGGAGAATCTCTTTGAGTTGTTCTAAACAAGTTCTCATCTGTTTACAGTCATTTTCTCTGAATTATCCATGTTTTCATGTAGTTTCCTATATTCTGCCTTCTGGTCGAAGTATAAGCTTTCCCCACATTTTCAAACAACTTCCTACACACTGTTATGAACTGAGGCAGCTCAGGAACATTGTCTCTCAACTGTGTTATAGAGTGTAGTACTACATTTCAGTGAAGTGTAAGGCTTTCCTAAGCTGCCGAACGTGTTTCTTTCTCTATTTCAATGGTATTCTGCCTTGTATAACACACATTTACCACTATAGTCTCCTTTAAGTAAAGAATATAGGATTCATACAGTGTTTCATGTCATCTTAACTCGAATTAAGGATTTCCCGGATCTTAGCTACCTTTTCTACACTAAGAACTGACTTGGAGAAGCTCTTTGAGCTGTTCTAAACAAGTTATCTGTTTACAGTCATTTTCTCTGAATTATCCATGTTTTCATGTAGTTTCCTATATTCTGCCTTCTGGTCCCAGTATAAGCTTTGCCCACTTTATCAAACAACTTCCTACACACTTTTATGAACTGAGGCAGCTCAGGAACATTGTCTCTCAACTGTGTTATAGAGTGTAGTACTACATTTCAGTGAAGTGTAAGGATTTCCAAAGCTGCCGAACGTGTTTCTTTCTCTATTTCAATGGTATTCTGCCTTGTATAACACATTTACCACTCTAGTCTCCTTTAAGTAAAGAATATAGGATTAATACAGTGTTTCTTGTCATCTTAACTTGAATTAAGGATTTCCCGGATCTTAGCTACCTTTTCTACACTAAGAACTTACTAGAGAATCTCTTTGAGCTGTTCTAAACAAGTTCTCATCTGTTTACAGTCATTTTCTCTGAATTATCCATGTTTTCATGTAGTTTTCTATATTCTGCATTCTGGTCCAAGTATAAGCTTTCCCCACTTTATCAAACAACTTCCTACACACTGTTATGAACTGAGGCAGCTCAGGAACATTGTCTCTCAACTGTGTTATAGAGTGTAGTGCTACATTTTAGTGAAGTGTAAGGCTTTCCAAAGCTGCCGAACGTCTTTCTTTCCTATTTCAATGGTATTCTGCCTTGTATAACACACATTTACCACTCTAGTCTCCTTTAAGTAAAGAATATAGGATTCATACAGTGTTTCATGTGATCTTAACTCGAATTAAGGATTTCCCGGATCTCAGCTACCTTTTGTACCCTAAGAACTGACTTGGAGAATCTCTTTGAGTTGTTCTAAACAAGTTCTCATCTGTTTACAGTCATTTTCTCTGAATTATCCATGTTTTCATGTAGTTTCCTATATTCTGCCTTCTGGTCGAAGTATAAGCTTTCCCCACATTTTCAAACAACTTCCTACACACTGTTATGAACTGAGGCAACTCAGGAACATTGTCTCTCAACTGTGTTATATAGTGTAGTACTACATTTCAGTGAAGTGTAAGGCTTTCCAAAGCTGCCGAACGTGTTTCTTTCTCTATTTCAATGGTATTCTGCCTGGTATAACACATTTACCACTCTAGTCTCCTTTTACTAAAGAATATAGGATTCATACAATGTTTCATGTCATCTTAACTTGAATTAAGGATTTCCCGGATCTTAGCTAACTTTTCTACACTAAGAACTTACTAGAGAATCTCTTTGAGCTGTTCTAAACAAGTTCTCATCTGTTTACAGTCATTTTCTCTGAATTATCCATGTTTTCATGTAGTTTCCTATATTCTGCCTCTGGTCCAAGTATAAGCTTTACCCACTTTATCAAACAATTCCTACACACTGTTATGAACTGAGGCAGCTCGGGAACATTGTCTCTCAACTAGGTTATAGAGTGTAGTACTACATTTCAGTGAAGTGTAAGGCTTTCCAAAGCTGCCGAACGTGTTTCTTTCTCTATTTCAATGGTATTCTGCCTTGTATAACACACATTTACCACTCTAGTCTCCTTTAAGTAAAGAATATAGGATTCATACAGTGTTTCATGTGATTTTAACTCGAATTAAGGATTTCCCGGATCTTACCTACCTTTTCTACCATAAGAACTGACTTGGAGAATCTCTTTGACCTGTTTTAATCAAGTTCTCATCTGTTTTCACTCATTTTCTCTGAATTATCCATGTTTTCATGTAGTTTCCTATATTCTGCCTTCTGGTCCAAGTATAAGCTTTGCCCACTTTATCAAACAACTTCCTACACACTGTTATGATCTGAGGCAGCTCGGGAACATTGTCTCTCAACTGTGTTATAGAGTGTAGTACTGCATTTCAGTGAAGTGTAAGGCTTTCCAAAGCTTCCGAATGTGTTTCTTTCTCTATTTCAATGGTATTCTGCCTTGTGTAACACACATTTACCACTCTAGTCTCCTTTAAATAAAGAATATAGGATTCATACAGTGTTTCATGTCATCTTAACTCGAATTAAGGAATTCCGGGATCTTAGCTACTTTTTCTACCCTAAGAACTGACTTGGAGAATCTCTTTGTGCTGTTCTAAACAAGTTCACATCTGTTTACACTCATTTTCTCTGAATTATCCATGTTTTCATGTAGTTTCCTATATTCTGCCTCTGGTCCAAGTATAAGCTTTGCCCACTTTATCAAACAACTTCCTACACACTGTTATGAACTGAGGCAGCTCGGGAACATTGTCTCTCAACTGTGTTATAGAGTGTAGTACTACATTTCAGTGATGTGTAAGGATTTCCACAGCTGCCGAACGTGTTTCTTTCTCTATTTCAATGGTATTCTGCCTTGTATAACACACATTTACCACTCTAGTCTCCTTTAAGTAAAGAGTATAGGATTCATACAGTGTTTCATGTGATCTTAACTCGAATTAAGGATTTCCCGGATCTTAGCTATCTTTACTACAGTAAGAACTGACTTGGAGAAGCTCTTTGAGCTGTTCTAAACAAGTTATCTGTTTATAGTCATTTTCTCTGAATTATCCATGTTTTCATGTAGTTTCCTATATTCTGCCGTCTGGTCCATGTATAAGCTTTGCCCACTTTATCAAACAACTTCCTACACATTGTTATGAACGGAGGCAGCTCGGGAACATTGTCTCTCATCTGTGTTATAGAGTGTAGTACTACATTTCAGTGAAGTGTAAGGCTTTCCAAAGCTGCCGAACGTGTTTCTTTGTCTATTACAATGGTATTCTGCCTGGTATAACACACATTTACCACTCTAGTCTCCTTTAAGTAAAGAATATAGGATTCATACAGTGTTTCATGTGATCTTAACTTGAATTAAGGATTTCCCGCATCTTAGCTATCTTTTCTACACTAAGAACTGACTTGGAGAATCTCTTTGAGCTGTTCTAAACAAGTTCTCATCTGTTTACAGTCATTTTCTCTGAATTATCCATATTTTCATGTATTTTCCTATATTCTGCCATCTGGTCCAAGTATAAGCTTTGCCCACTTTATCAAACAACTTCCGACACACTGTTATGAACTGAGGCAGCTCGGGCACATTGTCTCTCAACTGTGTTATAGAATGTAGTACTACATTTCAGTGAAGTGTAAGGCTTTCCAAAGCTGCCGAACGTGTTTCTTTCCCTATTTTAATGGTATTCTGCCTTGTATAACACATATTTACCACTCTAGTCTCCTTTAAGTAAAGAATATAGGATTCATACATTGTTTCATGTCATCTTAACTCGAATTAAGAATTTCCCGGATCTTAGCTACCTTTTCTACACTAAGAACTAACTTGGAGAAGCTCTTTGAGCTGTTCTAAACAAGTTATCTGTTTACAGTCATTTTCTCTGAATTATCCATGTTTTCATGTAGTTTCCTATATTCTGCCTTCTGGTCCAAGTATAAGCTTTCCCCACTTTATCAAACAACTTCCTACACACTGTTATGAACTGAGGCAGCTCAGTAACATTGTCTCTCAACTGTGTTATAGAGTGTTGTACTACATGTCAGTGAAGTGTAAGGCTTTCCAAAGCTGCCGAACGTGTTTCTTTCTCTATTTCAATGGTATTCTGCCTTGTGTAACACACATTTACCACTCTAGTCTCCTTTAAGTAAAGAATATAGGATTCATACAGTGTTTCATGTGATCTTAACTCGAATTAAGGATTTCCCGGATCTTAGCTACCTTTTCTACAGTAAGAACTGACTTGGAGAAGCTCTTTGAGCTGTTCTAAACAAGTTATCTGTTTATAGTCATTTTCTCTGAATTATCCATGTTTTCATGTAGTTTCCTATATTCTGCCTTCTGGTCCAAGTATAAGCTTTGCCCACTTTATCAAACAACTTCCTACACACTGTTATGAACTGAGACAGCTCAGGAACATTGTCTCTCAACTGTGTTATAGAGTGTGGTACTATATTTCAGTGAAGTGTAAGGCTTTCCAAAGCTGCCGAACGTGTTTCTTTCTATATTTCAATTGCATTCTGCCTTGTATAACACACATTTACCACTCTAGTCTCCTTTAAGTAAAGAATATAGGATTCATACAGTGTTTCATGTCATCTTAACTCGAATTAAGGATTTCCCGTATCTTAGCTACCTTTTCTACTCTAAGAACTGACTTGGAGAATCTCTTTGAGCTGTTCTAAACAAGTTCTCATCTGTTTACAGTCATTTTCTCTGAATTATCCATGTTTTCATGTAGTTTCCTATATTCTGCCTTCTGGTCCAAGTATAAGCTTTGCCCACTTTATCAAACAACTTCCTACACACTGTTATGAACTGAGGCAGCTCGGGAACATTGTCTCTCAACTGTGTTATAGAGTGTAGTACTACATTTCAGTGAAGTGTAAGGCTTTCCAAAGCTGCCAAACGTGTTTAATTCTCTATTTCAATGGTATTCTACCTTGTATAACACACATTTAGCACTCTAGTCTCCTTTAAGTAAAGAATATAGGATTCATACAGTGTTTCATGTGATCTTAACTCGAATTAAGGATTTCCCGGATCTTAGCTACATTTACTACAATAAGAACTGAATGGAGAATCTCTTTGAGCTGTTCTAAACAAGTTCTCATCAGTTTCCAGTCATTTTCTCTGAATTATCCATGTTTTCATGTAGTTTCCTATATTCTGCCTTCTGGTCCTAGTATAAGCTTTGCCCACTTTATCAAACAACTTCCTACACACTGTTATGAACTGAGGCAGCTCGGGAACATTGTGTCTCAACTGTGTTACAGAGTGTAGTACTATATTTCAGTGAAGTGTAAGGCTTTCCAAAGCTGCCAAACGTGTTTTTTTCTCTATTTCAATGGTATTCTGCCTTATAAAACAAACATTTACCACTCCAGTCTCCTTTAAGTAAAGAATATAGGATTCATACAGTGTTTCATGTGATCTTAACTTGAATTAAGGATTTGGCGGATCTTAGCTACCTTTTCTACACTAAGAACTGACTTGGAGAATCTCTTTGAGCTGTTCTAAACAAGTTCTCATCTGTTTACAGTCATTTTCTCTGAATTATCCATGTTTTCATGTAGTTTCCTATATTCTGCCTTCTGGTCCAAGTATAAGCTTTGCCCACTGTATCAAACAACTTCCTACACACTGTTATGAACTGAGGCAGCTCAGGAACATTGTCTCTCAACTGTGTTATAGAGTGTAGTACTATATTTCAGTGAAGTGTAAGGCTTTCCAAAGCTGCCGAACGTGTTTCTTTCTCTATTTCAATGGTATTCTGCCTTGTATAACACACATTTACCACTCTAGTCTCCTTTAAGTAAAGAATATAGGATTCATACCGTGTTTCATGTGATGTTAAGTCCAATTAAGGATTTCCCGGATCTTAGCTACATTTACTACAATAAGAACTGACTGGAGAATCTCTTTGAGCTGTTCTAAACAAGTTCTCATCTGTTTACAGTCATTTTCTCTGAATTATCCATGTTTTCATGTAGTTTCCTATATTCTGCCTTCTGGTCCAAGTATAAGCTTTGCACACGTTATCAAACAACTTCCTACACACTGTTATGAACTGAAGCAGCTCGGGAACATTGTCTCTCAACTGTGTTATAGAGTGTAGTACTACATTTAAGTGAAGTATAAGGCTTTCCAAAGCTGCCAAACGTGTTTCTTTCCCTATTTCAATGGTATTCTGCCTTGTATAACACACATTTACCACTCTAGTCTCCTTTAAGTACGAATATAGGATACATAAAGTGTTTCGAGTCATCTTAACTTGAATTAAGGATTTCCCGGATCTTAGCTACCTTTTCTACACTAAGAACTGATTTGGAGAATCTCTTTCAGCTGTTTTAAACACGTTCTCATCTGTTTCCAGTCATTTTCTCTGAATTATCCATGTTTTTATGTAGTTTCCTATATTCTGCCTTCTGGTCCAAGTTTAAGCTTTGCCCACTTTATCAAACAACTTCCTACACACTGTTATGAACTGAGGCAGCTCGGGAACATTGTCGCTCAACTGTGTTACAGAGTGTAGTACTATATTTCAGTGAAGTGTAAGGCCTTCCAAAGCTGCCAAACGTGTTTTTTTCTCTATTTCAATGGTATTCTGCCTTGTAAAACACACATTTACCACTCTAGTCTCCTTTAAGTAAAGAAAATAGGATTTATACAGTGTTTCATGTGATCTTAACTCGAATTAAGGATTTCCCGGATTTTAGCTACCTTTTCTACACTAAGAACTGACTTGGAGAATCTCTTTGAGCTGTTCTAAACAAGTTCTCATCTGTTTACAGTTATTGTCTCTGAATTATCCATGTTTTCATGTAGTTTTCTATATTCTGCCTTCTGGTCCTAGTGTAAGCTTTGCCCACTTTATCAAACAACTTCCTACACACTGTTATGAACTGAGGCAGCTCGGGAACATTGTCTCTCAACTGTGTTATAGAGTGTAGTACTACATTTCAGTGAAGTGTAAGGCTTTCCAAAGATGCCGAATGTGTTTCTTTCTCTATTTCAATGGTATTCTGCCTTGTATAACACACATTTACCACTCTATTCTCCTTTAAGTAAAGAATATAGGATTCATACAGTGTTTCATGTCATCTTAACTTGAATTAAGGATTTCCTGGATCTTAGCTACTTTTACTACACTAAGAACTGATTGGAGAATCTCTTTGAGCTGTTCTAAACAATATCTCATCTGTTTACAGTCATTTTCTCTGAATTATCCATGTTTTCATGTAGTTTCCTATATTCTGCCTTCTGGACCAAGTATAAGCTTTGCCCACTTTATCAAACAACCTCCTACACACTGTTATAAACTGAGGCAGCTCGGGAACATTGCCTCTCAACTGTGTTACAGAGTGTAGTACTATATTTCAGTGAAGTGTAAGGCTTTCCAAAGCTGACGAAAGTGTTTCTTTCTCTATTTCAATGGTATTCTGCCTTGTAAAACAAACATTTACCACTCCAGTCTCCTTTAAGTAAAGAATATAGGATTCATACAGTGTTTCATGTGATCTTAACTTGAATTAAGGATTTGGCGGATCTTAGCTACCTTTTCTACACTAAGAACTGACTTGGAGAATCTCTTTGAGCTGTTCTAAACAAGTTCTCATCTGTTTACAGTCATTTTCTCTGAATTATCCATGTTTTCATGTAGTTTCCTATATTCTGCCTTCTGGTCCAAGTATAAGCTTTGCCCACTGTATCAAACAACTTCCTACACACTGTTATGAACTGAGGCAGCTCGGGACCATTGTCTCTCAACTGTGTTATAGAGTGTAGTACTACATTTCAGTGAAGTATAAGGCTTTCCAAAGATGCCGAATGTGTTTCTTTCTCTATTTCAATGGTATTCTGCCTTGTATAACACACATTTACCACTCTATTCTCCTTTAAGTAAAGAATATAGGATTCATACAGTGTTTCATGTCATCTTAACTCGAATTAAGGATTTCCTGGATCTTAGCTACTTTTACTACACTAAGAACTGATTGGAGAATCTCTTTGAGCTGTTCTAAACAAGATCTCATCTGTTTACAGTCATTTTCTCTGAATTATCCATGTTTTCATGTAGTTTCCTATATTCTGCCTTCTGGTCCAAGTATAAGCTTTGCCCACTTTATCAAACAACCTCCTACACACTGTTATGAACTGAGGCAGCTCGGGAACATTGCCTCTCAACTGTGTTACAGAGTGTAGTACTATATTTCAGTGAAGTGTAAGGCTTTCCAAAGCTGACGAAAGTGTTTCTTTCTCTATTTCAATGGTATTCTGCCTTGTAAAACACACATTTACAACTCCAGTCTCCTTTAAGTAAAGAATATAGGATTCCTACAGTGTTTCAAGTCATCTTAACTTCAATTAAGGATTTCCCGGATCTTAGCTACCTTTTCTACACTAAGAACTGATTTGGAGAATCTCTTTGAGCTGTTCTAAACAAGTTCTCATCTGTTTACAGTTATTGTCTCTGAATTATCCATGTTTTCATGTAGTTTTCTATATTTTGCCTTCTGGTCCTAGTGTAAGCTTTGCCCACTTTATCAAACAACTTCCTACACACTGTTATGAACTGAGGCAGCTCGGGAACATTGTCTCTCAACTGTGTTATAGAGTGTAGTACTACATTTCAGTGAAGTGTAACGCTTTCCAAAGCTGCCGAACGAGTTTCTTTCTCTATTTCAATGGTATTCTGCCTTGTGAAACACACATTTACCACTCCAGTCACCTTTAAGTAAAGAATATAGGATTCATACAGTGTTTCAAGTCATCTTAACTTGAATTAAGTATTTCCTGGATCTTAGCTACCTTTTCTACACTAAGAACTGATTTGGAGAATCTCTTTCAGCTGTTCTAAACAAGTTCTCATCTGTTTCCAGTCAATTTCTCTGAATTATCCATGTTTTCATGTAGTTTCCTATAGTCTGCCTTCTGGTCCGAGTATAAGCTTTGCCCACTTTATCAAACAACTTGCTACACACTGTTATGAATTGAGGCAGCTCGGGAACATTGTCTCTCAACTGTGTTATAGAGTGTAGTACTACATTTCAGTGAAGTGTAAGGCTTTCCAAAGCTGCCGAACGTGTTTCTTTCTCTATTTCAATGGTATTCTGCCTTGTATAACACACATTTACCACTCTAGTCTCCTTTAAGTAATGAATATAGGATTCATACAGTGTTTGATGTTATCTTAACTCGAATTAAGGATTTTCCTTATCTTAGCTACCTTTTCTACACTAAGAACTGACTTGGAGATTCTCTTTAAGCTGTTATAAACAAGTTCTCATCTGTTTACAGCCATTTTCACTGAATTATTCATATTTTCATGTCGTTTCCAATATTCTGCCTTCTGGCCCAAGTATAAGCTTTGCCTACTTTATCAAACACCTTCCTACACTCTGTTATGAACTGAGGCAGCTACGGAACATTGTGTCTCAACTGTGTTATAGAGTGTAGTACTACATTTCAGTGAAATGTAAGGCTTTCCAAAGCTGCTGAAAGTGTTTCTTTCTCTATTTCAATGGTATTCTGCCTTGTATAACACACATTTCCCACTCTAGTCTCCTTTAAGTAAAGAATATAGGATTCATATAGTGTTTCATGTGATCTTAACTGGTATTAAGGATTTCCCTTATCTTAGCTACCTTTTCTACACTAAGAACTGACTTGGAGATTCTCTTTCAGCTGTTCTAAACAAGTTCTCATCTGTTTACAGTCATTTTCACTGAATTATTCATGTTTTCATGTAGTTTCCTATATTCTGCCTTCTGGCCCAAGTATAAGCTTTGCCCACTTTATCAAACAACCTCCTACACACTGTTATGAACTGAGGCAGCTCGGGAACATTGCCTCTCAACTGTGTTACAGAGTGTAGTACTATATTTCAGTGAAGTGTAAGGCTTTCCAAAGCTGACGAAAGTGTTTCTTTCTCTATTTCAATGGTATTCTGCCTTGTAAAACACACATTTACAACTCCAGTCTCCTTTAAGTAAAGAATATAGGATTCCTACAGTGTTTCAAGTCATCTTAACTTGAATTAAGGATTTCCCGGATCTTAGCTACCTTTTCTACACTAAGAACTGACTTGGAGAATCTCTTTGAGCTGTTCTAAACAAGTTCTCATCTGTTTACAGTTATTGTCTCTGAATTATCCATGTTTTCATGTAGTTTTCTATATTCTGCCTTCTGGTCCTAGTGTAAGCTTTGCCCACTTTATCAAACAACTTCCTACACACTGTTATGAACTGAGGCAGCTCGGGAACATTGTCTCTCAACTGTGTTATAGAGTGTAGTACTACATTTCAGTGAAGTGTAAGGCTTTCCAAAGATGCCGAATGTGTTTCTTTCTCTATTTCAATGGTATTCTGCCTTGTATAACACACATTTACCACTCTATTCTCCTTTAAGTAAAGAATATAGGATTCATACAGTGTTTCATGTCATCTTAACTTGAATTAAGGATTTCCTGGATCTTAGCTACTTTTACTACACTAAGAACTGATTGGAGAATCTCTTTGAGCTGTTCTAAACAAGATCTCATCTGTTTACAGTCATTTTCTCTGAATTATCCATGTTTTCATGTAGTTTCCTATATTCTGCCTTCTGGACCAAGTATAAGCTTTGCCCACTTTATCAAACAACCTCCTACACACTGTTATAAACTGAGGCAGCTCGGGAACATTGCCTCTCAACTGTGTTACAGAGTGTAGTACTATATTTCAGTGAAGTGTAAGGCTTTCCAAAGCTGACGAAAGTGTTTCTTTCTCTATTTCAATGGTATTCTGCCTTGTAAAACACACATTTACAACTCCAGTCTCCTTTAAGTAAAGAATAGAGGATTCCTACAGTGTTTCAAGTCATCTTAACTTGAATTAAGGATTTCCCGGATCTTAGCTACCTTTTCTACACTAAGAACTGATTTGGAGAATCTCTTTCAGCTGTTTTAAACAAGTTCTCATCTGTTTCCAGTCATTTTTCTGAATTATCCATGTTTTCATGTAGTTTCCTATATTCTGCCTTCTGGTCCAAGTTTAAGCTTTGCCCACTTTATCAAACAACTTCCTACACACTGTTATGAACTGAGGCAGCTCGGGAACATTGTCGCTCAACTGTGTTACAGAGTGTAGTACTATATTTCAGTGAAGTGTAAGGCCTTCCAAAGCTGCCAAACGTGTTTTTTTCTCTATTTCAATGGTATTCTGCCTTGTAAAACACACATTTACCACTCTAGTCTCCTTTAAGTAAAGAAAATAGGATTTATACAGTGTTTCATGTGATCTTAACTCGAATTAAGGATTTCCCGGATTTTAGCTACCTTTTCTACACTAAGAACTGACTTGGAGAATCTCTTTGAGCTGTTCTAAACAAGTTCTCATCTGTTTACAGTTATTGTCTCTGAATTATCCATGTTTTCATGTAGTTTTCTATATTCTGCCTTCTGGTCCTAGTGTAAGCTTTGCCCACTTTATCAAACAACTTCCTACACACTGTTATGAACTGAGGCAGCTCGGGAACATTGTCTCTCAACTGTGTTATAGAGTGTAGTACTACATTTCAGTGAAGTGTAAGGCTTTCCAAAGCTGCCGAACGAGTTTCTTTCTCTATTTCAATGGTATTCTGCCTTGTGAAACACACATTTACCACTCCAGTCACCTTTAAGTAAAGAATATAGGATTCATACAGTGTTTCAAGTCATCTTAACTTGAATTAAGTATTTCCTGGATCTTAGCTACCTTTTCTACACTAAGAACTGATTTGGAGAATCTCTTTCAGCTGTTCTAAACAAGTTCTCATCTGTTTCCAGTCAATTTCTCTGAATTATCCATGTTTTCATGTAGTTTCCTATATTCTGCCTTCTGGTCCGAGTATAAGCTTTGCCCACTTTATCAAACAACTTGCTACACACTGTTATGAACTGAGGCAGCTCAGGAACATTGTCTCTCAACTGTGTTATAGAGTGTAGTGCTACATTTTAGTGAAGTGTAAGGCTTTCCAAAGCTGCCGAACGTCTTTCTTTCCTATTTCAATGGTATTCTGCCTTGTATAACACACATTTACCACTCTAGTCTCCTTTAAGTAAAGAATATAGGATTCATACAGTGTTTCATGTGATCTTAACTCGAATTAAGGATTTCCCGGATCTTAGCTACCTTTTCTACACTAAGAACTTACTGGAGAATCTCTTTGAGCTGTTCTAAACAAGTTCTCATCTGTTTACATTCATTTTCTCTGAATTATCAATGTTTTCATGTAGTTTCCTATATTCTGCCTCCTGGTCCAAGTATAATCTTTGCACACTTTATCAAACAACTTCCTACACACTGTTATGAACTGAGGCAGCTCCGGAACATTGTCTCTCAACTGTGTTATAGAGTGTAGTACTACATTTCAGTGAAGTGTAAGGCTTTCCTAAGCTGCCGAACGTGTTTCTTTCTCTATTTCAATGGTATTCTGCCTTGTATAACACACATTTACCACTATAGTCTCCTTTAAGTAAAGAATATAGGATTCATACAGTGTTTCATGTCATCTTAACTCGAATTAAGGATTTCCCGGATCTTAGCTACCTTTTCTACACTAAGAACTGACTTGGAGAAGCTCTTTGAGCTGTTCTAAACAAGTTATCTGTTTACAGTCATTTTCTCTGAATTATCCATGTTTTCATGTAGTTTCCTATATTCTGCCTTCTGGTCCCAGTATAAGCTTTGCCCACTTTATCAAACAACTTCCTACACACTTTTATGAACTGAGGCAGCTCAGGAACATTGTCTCTCAACTGTGTTATAGAGTGTAGTACTACATTTCAGTGAAGTGTAAGGATTTCCAAAGCTGCCGAAGGTGTTTCTTTCTCTATTTCAATGGTATTCTGCCTTGTATAACACATTTACCACTATAGTCTCCTTTAAGTAAAGAATATAGGATTAATACAGTGTTTCTTGTCATCTTAACTTGAATTAAGGATTTCCCGGATCTTAGCTACCTTTTCTACACTAAGAACTTACTAGAGAATCTCTTTGAGCTGTTCTAAACAAGTTCTCATCTGTTTACAGTCATTTTCTCTGAATTATCCATGTTTTCATGTAGTTTTCTATATTCTGCATTCTGGTCCAAGTATAAGCTTTCCCCACTTTATCAAACAACTTCCTACACACTGTTATGAACTGAGGCAGCTCAGGAACATTGTCTCTCAACTGTGTTATAGAGTGTAGTGCTACATTTTAGTGAAGTGTAAGGCTTTCCAAAGCTGCCGAACGTCTTTCTTTCCTATTTCAATGGTATTCTGCCTTGTATAACACACATTTACCACTCTAGTCTCCTTTAAGTAAAGAATATAGGATGCATACAGTGTTTCCTGTGATCTTAACTCGAATTAAGGATTTCCCGGATCTCAGCTACCTTTTGTACCCTAAGAACTGACTTGGAGAATCTCTTTGAGTTGTTCTAAACAAGTTCTCATCTGTTTACAGTCATTTTCTCTGAATTATCCATGTTTTCATGTAGTTTCCTATATTCTGCCTTCTGGTCGAAGTATAAGCTTTCCCCACATTTTCAAACAACTTCCTACACACTGTTATGAACTGAGGCAGCTCAGGAACATTGTCTCTCAACTGTGTTATAGAGTGTAGTACTACATTTCAGTGAAGTGTAAGGCTTTCCTAAGCTGCCGAACGTGTTTCTTTCTCTATTTCAATGGTATTCTGCCTTGTATAACACACATTTACCACTATAGTCTCCTTTAAGTAAAGAATATAGGATTCATACAGTGTTTCATGTCATCTTAACTCGAATTAAGGATTTCCCGGATCTTAGCTACCTTTTCTACACTAAGAACTGACTTGGAGAAGCTCTTTGAGCTGTTCTAAACAAGTTATCTGTTTACAGTCATTTTCTCTGAATTATCCATGTTTTCATGTAGTTTCCTATATTCTGCCTTCTGGTCCCAGTATAAGCTTTGCCCACTTTATCAAACAACTTCCTACACACTTTTATGAACTGAGGCAGCTCAGGAACATTGTCTCTCAACTGTGTTATAGAGTGTAGTACTACATTTCAGTGAAGTGTAAGGATTTCCAAAGCTGCCGAACGTGTTTCTTTCTCTATTTCAATGGTATTCTGCCTTGTATAACACATTTACCACTCTAGTCTCCTTTAAGTAAAGAATATAGGATTAATACAGTGTTTCTTGTCATCTTAACTTGAATTAAGGATTTCCCGGATCTTAGCTACCTTTTCTACACTAAGAACTTACTAGAGAATCTCTTTGAGCTGTTCTAAACAAGTTCTCATCTGTTTACAGTCATTTTCTCTGAATTATCCATGTTTTCATGTAGTTTTCTATATTCTGCATTCTGGTCCAAGTATAAGCTTTCCCCACTTTATCAAACAACTTCCTACACACTGTTATGAACTGAGGCAGCTCAGGAACATTGTCTCTCAACTGTGTTATAGAGTGTAGTGCTACATTTTAGTGAAGTGTAAGGCTTTCCAAAGCTGCCGAACGTCTTTCTTTCCTATTTCAATGGTATTCTGCCTTGTATAACACACATTTACCACTCTAGTCTCCTTTAAGTAAAGAATATAGGATTCATACAGTGTTTCATGTGATCTTAACTCGAATTAAGGATTTCCCGGATCTCAGCTACCTTTTGTACCCTAAGAACTGACTTGGAGAATCTCTTTGAGTTGTTCTAAACAAGTTCTCATCTGTTTACAGTCATTTTCTCTGAATTATCCATGTTTTCATGTAGTTTCCTATATTCTGCCTTCTGGTCGAAGTATAAGCTTTCCCCACATTTTCAAACAACTTCCTACACACTGTTATGAACTGAGGCAACTCAGGAACATTGTCTCTCAACTGTGTTATATAGTGTAGTACTACATTTCAGTGAAGTGTAAGGCTTTCCAAAGCTGCCGAACGTGTTTCTTTCTCTATTTCAATGGTATTCTGCCTGGTATAACACATTTACCACTCTAGTCTCCTTTTACTAAAGAATATAGGATTCATACAATGTTTCATGTCATCTTAACTTGAATTAAGGATTTCCCGGATCTTAGCTAACTTTTCTACACTAAGAACTTACTAGAGAATCTCTTTGAGCTGTTCTAAACAAGTTCTCATCTGTTTACAGTCATTTTCTCTGAATTATCCATGTTTTCATGTAGTTTCCTATATTCTGCCTCTGGTCCAAGTATAAGCTTTACCCACTTTATCAAACAATTCCTACACACTGTTATGAACTGAGGCAGCTCGGGAACATTGTCTCTCAACTAGGTTATAGAGTGTAGTACTACATTTCAGTGAAGTGTAAGGCTTTCCAAAGCTGCCGAACGTGTTTCTTTCTCTATTTCAATGGTATTCTGCCTTGTATAACACACATTTACCACTCTAGTCTCCTTTAAGTAAAGAATATAGGATTCATACAGTGTTTCATGTGATTTTAACTCGAATTAAGGATTTCCCGGATCTTACCTACCTTTTCTACCATAAGAACTGACTTGGAGAATCTCTTTGACCTGTTTTAATCAAGTTCTCATCTGTTTTCACTCATTTTCTCTGAATTATCCATGTTTTCATGTAGTTTCCTATATTCTGCCTTCTGGTCCAAGTATAAGCTTTGCCCACTTTATCAAACAACTTCCTACACACTGTTATGATCTGAGGCAGCTCGGGAACATTGTCTCTCAACTGTGTTATAGAGTGTAGTACTGCATTTCAGTGAAGTGTAAGGCTTTCCAAAGCTTCCGAATGTGTTTCTTTCTCTATTTCAATGGTATTCTGCCTTGTGTAACACACATTTACCACTCTAGTCTCCTTTAAATAAAGAATATAGGATTCATACAGTGTTTCATGTCATCTTAACTCGAATTAAGGAATTCCGGGATCTTAGCTACTTTTTCTACCCTAAGAACTGACTTGGAGAATCTCTTTGTGCTGTTCTAAACAAGTTCACATCTGTTTACACTCATTTTCTCTGAATTATCCATGTTTTCATGTAGTTTCCTATATTCTGCCTCTGGTCCAAGTATAAGCTTTGCCCACTTTATCAAACAACTTCCTACACACTGTTATGAACTGAGGCAGCTCGGGAACATTGTCTCTCAACTGTGTTATAGAGTGTAGTACTACATTTCAGTGATGTGTAAGGATTTCCACAGCTGCCGAACGTGTTTCTTTCTCTATTTCAATGGTATTCTGCCTTGTATAACACACATTTACCACTCTAGTCTCCTTTAAGTAAAGAGTATAGGATTCATACAGTGTTTCATGTGATCTTAACTCGAATTAAGGATTTCCCGGATCTTAGCTATCTTTACTACAGTAAGAACTGACTTGGAGAAGCTCTTTGAGCTGTTCTAAACAAGTTATCTGTTTATAGTCATTTTCTCTGAATTATCCATGTTTTCATGTAGTTTCCTATATTCTGCCGTCTGGTCCATGTATAAGCTTTGCCCACTTTATCAAACAACTTCCTACACATTGTTATGAACGGAGGCAGCTCGGGAACATTGTCTCTCATCTGTGTTATAGAGTGTAGTACTACATTTCAGTGAAGTGTAAGGCTTTCCAAAGCTGCCGAACGTGTTTCTTTGTCTATTACAATGGTATTCTGCCTGGTATAACACACATTTACCACTCTAGTCTCCTTTAAGTAAAGAATATAGGATTCATACAGTGTTTCATGTGATCTTAACTTGAATTAAGGATTTCCCGCATCTTAGCTATCTTTTCTACACTAAGAACTGACTTGGAGAATCTCTTTGAGCTGTTCTAAACAAGTTCTCATCTGTTTACAGTCATTTTCTCTGAATTATCCATATTTTCATGTATTTTCCTATATTCTGCCATCTGGTCCAAGTATAAGCTTTGCCCACTTTATCAAACAACTTCCGACACACTGTTATGAACTGAGGCAGCTCGGGCACATTGTCTCTCAACTGTGTTATAGAATGTAGTACTACATTTCAGTGAAGTGTAAGGCTTTCCAAAGCTGCCGAACGTGTTTCTTTCCCTATTTTAATGGTATTCTGCCTTGTATAACACATATTTACCACTCTAGTCTCCTTTAAGTAAAGAATATAGGATTCATACATTGTTTCATGTCATCTTAACTCGAATTAAGAATTTCCCGGATCTTAGCTACCTTTTCTACACTAAGAACTAACTTGGAGAAGCTCTTTGAGCTGTTCTAAACAAGTTATCTGTTTACAGTCATTTTCTCTGAATTATCCATGTTTTCATGTAGTTTCCTATATTCTGCCTTCTGGTCCAAGTATAAGCTTTCCCCACTTTATCAAACAACTTCCTACACACTGTTATGAACTGAGGCAGCTCAGTAACATTGTCTCTCAACTGTGTTATAGAGTGTTGTACTACATGTCAGTGAAGTGTAAGGCTTTCCAAAGCTGCCGAACGTGTTTCTTTCTCTATTTCAATGGTATTCTGCCTTGTGTAACACACATTTACCACTCTAGTCTCCTTTAAGTAAAGAATATAGGATTCATACAGTGTTTCATGTGATCTTAACTCGAATTAAGGATTTCCCGGATCTTAGCTACCTTTTCTACAGTAAGAACTGACTTGGAGAAGCTCTTTGAGCTGTTCTAAACAAGTTATCTGTTTATAGTCATTTTCTCTGAATTATCCATGTTTTCATGTAGTTTCCTATATTCTGCCTTCTGGTCCAAGTATAAGCTTTGCCCACTTTATCAAACAACTTCCTACACACTGTTATGAACTGAGACAGCTCAGGAACATTGTCTCTCAACTGTGTTATAGAGTGTGGTACTATATTTCAGTGAAGTGTAAGGCTTTCCAAAGCTGCCGAACGTGTTTCTTTCTATATTTCAATTGCATTCTGCCTTGTATAACACACATTTACCACTCTAGTCTCCTTTAAGTAAAGAATATAGGATTCATACAGTGTTTCATGTCATCTTAACTCGAATTAAGGATTTCCCGTATCTTAGCTACCTTTTCTACTCTAAGAACTGACTTGGAGAATCTCTTTGAGCTGTTCTAAACAAGTTCTCATCTGTTTACAGTCATTTTCTCTGAATTATCCATGTTTTCATGTAGTTTCCTATATTCTGCCTTCTGGTCCAAGTATAAGCTTTGCCCACTTTATCAAACAACTTCCTACACACTGTTATGAACTGAGGCAGCTCGGGAACATTGTCTCTCAACTGTGTTATAGAGTGTAGTACTACATTTCAGTGAAGTGTAAGGCTTTCCAAAGCTGCCAAACGTGTTTAATTCTCTATTTCAATGGTATTCTACCTTGTATAACACACATTTAGCACTCTAGTCTCCTTTAAGTAAAGAATATAGGATTCATACAGTGTTTCATGTGATCTTAACTCGAATTAAGGATTTCCCGGATCTTAGCTACATTTACTACAATAAGAACTGAATGGAGAATCTCTTTGAGCTGTTCTAAACAAGTTCTCATCAGTTTCCAGTCATTTTCTCTGAATTATCCATGTTTTCATGTAGTTTCCTATATTCTGCCTTCTGGTCCTAGTATAAGCTTTGCCCACTTTATCAAACAACTTCCTACACACTGTTATGAACTGAGGCAGCTCGGGAACATTGTGTCTCAACTGTGTTACAGAGTGTAGTACTATATTTCAGTGAAGTGTAAGGCTTTCCAAAGCTGCCAAACGTGTTTTTTTCTCTATTTCAATGGTATTCTGCCTTATAAAACAAACATTTACCACTCCAGTCTCCTTTAAGTAAAGAATATAGGATTCATACAGTGTTTCATGTGATCTTAACTTGAATTAAGGATTTGGCGGATCTTAGCTACCTTTTCTACACTAAGAACTGACTTGGAGAATCTCTTTGAGCTGTTCTAAACAAGTTCTCATCTGTTTACAGTCATTTTCTCTGAATTATCCATGTTTTCATGTAGTTTCCTATATTCTGCCTTCTGGTCCAAGTATAAGCTTTGCCCACTGTATCAAACAACTTCCTACACACTGTTATGAACTGAGGCAGCTCAGGAACATTGTCTCTCAACTGTGTTATAGAGTGTAGTACTATATTTCAGTGAAGTGTAAGGCTTTCCAAAGCTGCCGAACGTGTTTCTTTCTCTATTTCAATGGTATTCTGCCTTGTATAACACACATTTACCACTCTAGTCTCCTTTAAGTAAAGAATATAGGATTCATACCGTGTTTCATGTGATGTTAAGTCCAATTAAGGATTTCCCGGATCTTAGCTACATTTACTACAATAAGAACTGACTGGAGAATCTCTTTGAGCTGTTCTAAACAAGTTCTCATCTGTTTACAGTCATTTTCTCTGAATTATCCATGTTTTCATGTAGTTTCCTATATTCTGCCTTCTGGTCCAAGTATAAGCTTTGCACACGTTATCAAACAACTTCCTACACACTGTTATGAACTGAAGCAGCTCGGGAACATTGTCTCTCAACTGTGTTATAGAGTGTAGTACTACATTTAAGTGAAGTATAAGGCTTTCCAAAGCTGCCAAACGTGTTTCTTTCCCTATTTCAATGGTATTCTGCCTTGTATAACACACATTTACCACTCTAGTCTCCTTTAAGTACGAATATAGGATACATAAAGTGTTTCGAGTCATCTTAACTTGAATTAAGGATTTCCCGGATCTTAGCTACCTTTTCTACACTAAGAACTGATTTGGAGAATCTCTTTCAGCTGTTTTAAACAAGTTCTCATCTGTTTCCAGTCATTTTCTCTGAATTATCCATGTTTTTATGTAGTTTCCTATATTCTGCCTTCTGGTCCAAGTTTAAGCTTTGCCCACTTTATCAAACAACTTCCTACACACTGTTATGAACTGAGGCAGCTCGGGAACATTGTCGCTCAACTGTGTTACAGAGTGTAGTACTATATTTCAGTGAAGTGTAAGGCCTTCCAAAGCTGCCAAACGTGTTTTTTTCTCTATTTCAATGGTATTCTGCCTTGTAAAACACACATTTACCACTCTAGTCTCCTTTAAGTAAAGAAAATAGGATTTATACAGTGTTTCATGTGATCTTAACTCGAATTAAGGATTTCCCGGATTTTAGCTACCTTTTCTACACTAAGAACTGACTTGGAGAATCTCTTTGAGCTGTTCTAAACAAGTTCTCATCTGTTTACAGTTATTGTCTCTGAATTATCCATGTTTTCATGTAGTTTTCTATATTCTGCCTTCTGGTCCTAGTGTAAGCTTTGCCCACTTTATCAAACAACTTCCTACACACTGTTATGAACTGAGGCAGCTCGGGAACATTGTCTCTCAACTGTGTTATAGAGTGTAGTACTACATTTCAGTGAAGTGTAAGGCTTTCCAAAGATGCCGAATGTGTTTCTTTCTCTATTTCAATGGTATTCTGCCTTGTATAACACACATTTACCACTCTATTCTCCTTTAAGTAAAGAATATAGGATTCATACAGTGTTTCATGTCATCTTAACTTGAATTAAGGATTTCCTGGATCTTAGCTACTTTTACTACACTAAGAACTGATTGGAGAATCTCTTTGAGCTGTTCTAAACAATATCTCATCTGTTTACAGTCATTTTCTCTGAATTATCCATGTTTTCATGTAGTTTCCTATATTCTGCCTTCTGGACCAAGTATAAGCTTTGCCCACTTTATCAAACAACCTCCTACACACTGTTATAAACTGAGGCAGCTCGGGAACATTGCCTCTCAACTGTGTTACAGAGTGTAGTACTATATTTCAGTGAAGTGTAAGGCTTTCCAAAGCTGACGAAAGTGTTTCTTTCTCTATTTCAATGGTATTCTGCCTTGTAAAACAAACATTTACCACTCCAGTCTCCTTTAAGTAAAGAATATAGGATTCATACAGTGTTTCATGTGATCTTAACTTGAATTAAGGATTTGGCGGATCTTAGCTACCTTTTCTACACTAAGAACTGACTTGGAGAATCTCTTTGAGCTGTTCTAAACAAGTTCTCATCTGTTTACAGTCATTTTCTCTGAATTATCCATGTTTTCATGTAGTTTCCTATATTCTGCCTTCTGGTCCAAGTATAAGCTTTGCCCACTGTATCAAACAACTTCCTACACACTGTTATGAACTGAGGCAGCTCGGGACCATTGTCTCTCAACTGTGTTATAGAGTGTAGTACTACATTTCAGTGAAGTATAAGGCTTTCCAAAGATGCCGAATGTGTTTCTTTCTCTATTTCAATGGTATTCTGCCTTGTATAACACACATTTACCACTCTATTCTCCTTTAAGTAAAGAATATAGGATTCATACAGTGTTTCATGTCATCTTAACCCGAATTAAGGATTTCCTGGATCTTAGCTACTTTTACTACACTAAGAACTGATTGGAGAATCTCTTTGAGCTGTTCTAAACAAGATCTCATCTGTTTACAGTCATTTTCTCTGAATTATCCATGTTTTCATGTAGTTTCCTATATTCTGCCTTCTGGTCCAAGTATAAGCTTTGCCCACTTTATCAAACAACCTCCTACACACTGTTATGAACTGAGGCAGCTCGGGAACATTGCCTCTCAACTGTGTTACAGAGTGTAGTACTATATTTCAGTGAAGTGTAAGGCTTTCCAAAGCTGACGAAAGTGTTTCTTTCTCTATTTCAATGGTATTCTGCCTTGTAAAACACACATTTACAACTCCAGTCTCCTTTAAGTAAAGAATATAGGATTCCTACAGTGTTTCAAGTCATCTTAACTTCAATTAAGGATTTCCCGGATCTTAGCTACCTTTTCTACACTAAGAACTGATTTGGAGAATCTCTTTGAGCTGTTCTAAACAAGTTCTCATCTGTTTACAGTTATTGTCTCTGAATTATCCATGTTTTCATGTAGTTTTCTATATTTTGCCTTCTGGTCCTAGTGTAAGCTTTGCCCACTTTATCAAACAACTTCCTACACACTGTTATGAACTGAGGCAGCTCGGGAACATTGTCTCTCAACTGTGTTATAGAGTGTAGTACTACATTTCAGTGAAGTGTAACGCTTTCCAAAGCTGCCGAACGAGTTTCTTTCTCTATTTCAATGGTATTCTGCCTTGTGAAACACACATTTACCACTCCAGTCACCTTTAAGTAAAGAATATAGGATTCATACAGTGTTTCAAGTCATCTTAACTTGAATTAAGTATTTCCTGGATCTTAGCTACCTTTTCTACACTAAGAACTGATTTGGAGAATCTCTTTCAGCTGTTCTAAACAAGTTCTCATCTGTTTCCAGTCAATTTCTCTGAATTATCCATGTTTTCATGTAGTTTCCTATAGTCTGCCTTCTGGTCCGAGTATAAGCTTTGCCCACTTTATCAAACAACTTGCTACACACTGTTATGAATTGAGGCAGCTCGGGAACATTGTCTCTCAACTGTGTTATAGAGTGTAGTACTACATTTCAGTGAAGTGTAAGGCTTTCCAAAGCTGCCGAACGTGTTTCTTTCTCTATTTCAATGGTATTCTGCCTTGTATAACACACATTTACCACTCTAGTCTGCTTTAAGTAATGAATATAGGATTCATACAGTGTTTGATGTTATCTTAACTCGAATTAAGGATTTTCCTTATCTTAGCTACCTTTTCTACACTAAGAACTGACTTGGAGATTCTCTTTAAGCTGTTATAAACAAGTTCTCATCTGTTTACAGCCATTTTCACTGAATTATTCATATTTTCATGTCGTTTCCAATATTCTGCCTTCTGGCCCAAGTATAAGCTTTGCCTACTTTATCAAACACCTTCCTACACTCTGTTATGAACTGAGGCAGCTACGGAACATTGTGTCTCAACTGTGTTATAGAGTGTAGTACTACATTTCAGTGAAATGTAAGGCTTTCCAAAGCTGCTGAAAGTGTTTCTTTCTCTATTTCAATGGTATTCTGCCTTGTATAACACACATTTCCCACTCTAGTCTCCTTTAAGTAAAGAATATAGGATTCATATAGTGTTTCATGTGATCTTAACTGGTATTAAGGATTTCCCTTATCTTAGCTACCTTTTCTACACTAAGAACTGACTTGGAGATTCTCTTTCAGCTGTTCTAAACAAGTTCTCATCTGTTTACAGTCATTTTCACTGAATTATTCATGTTTTCATGTAGTTTCCTATATTCTGCCTTCTGGCCCAAGTATAAGCTTTGCCCACTTTATCAAACAACCTCCTACACACTGTTATGAACTGAGGCAGCTCGGGAACATTGCCTCTCAACTGTGTTACAGAGTGTAGTACTATATTTCAGTGAAGTGTAAGGCTTTCCAAAGCTGACGAAAGTGTTTCTTTCTCTATTTCAATGGTATTCTGCCTTGTAAAACACACATTTACAACTCCAGTCTCCTTTAAGTAAAGAATATAGGATTCCTACAGTGTTTCAAGTCATCTTAACTTGAATTAAGGATTTCCCGGATCTTAGCTACCTTTTCTACACTAAGAACTGACTTGGAGAATCTCTTTGAGCTGTTCTAAACAAGTTCTCATCTGTTTACAGTTATTGTCTCTGAATTATCCATGTTTTCATGTAGTTTTCTATATTCTGCCTTCTGGTCCTAGTGTAAGCTTTGCCCACTTTATCAAACAACTTCCTACACACTGTTATGAACTGAGGCAGCTCGGGAACATTGTCTCTCAACTGTGTTATAGAGTGTAGTACTACATTTCAGTGAAGTGTAAGGCTTTCCAAAGATGCCGAATGTGTTTCTTTCTCTATTTCAATGGTATTCTGCCTTGTATAACACACATTTACCACTCTATTCTCCTTTAAGTAAAGAATATAGGATTCATACAGTGTTTCATGTCATCTTAACTTGAATTAAGGATTTCCTGGATCTTAGCTACTTTTACTACACTAAGAACTGATTGGAGAATCTCTTTGAGCTGTTCTAAACAAGATCTCATCTGTTTACAGTCATTTTCTCTGAATTATCCATGTTTTCATGTAGTTTCCTATATTCTGCCTTCTGGACCAAGTATAAGCTTTGCCCACTTTATCAAACAACCTCCTACACACTGTTATAAACTGAGGCAGCTCGGGAACATTGCCTCTCAACTGTGTTACAGAGTGTAGTACTATATTTCAGTGAAGTGTAAGGCTTTCCAAAGCTGACGAAAGTGTTTCTTTCTCTATTTCAATGGTATTCTGCCTTGTAAAACACACATTTACAACTCCAGTCTCCTTTAAGTAAAGAATAGAGGATTCCTACAGTGTTTCAAGTCATCTTAACTTGAATTAAGGATTTCCCGGATCTTAGCTACCTTTTCTACACTAAGAACTGATTTGGAGAATCTCTTTCAGCTGTTTTAAACAAGTTCTCATCTGTTTCCAGTCATTTTCTCTGAATTATCCATGTTTTCATGTAGTTTCCTATATTCTGCCTTCTGGTCCAAGTTTAAGCTTTGCCCACTTTATCAAACAACTTCCTACACACTGTTATGAACTGAGGCAGCTCGGGAACATTGTCGCTCAACTGTGTTACAGAGTGTAGTACTATATTTCAGTGAAGTGTAAGGCCTTCCAAAGCTGCCAAACGTGTTTTTTTCTCTATTTCAATGGTATTCTGCCTTGTAAAACACACATTTACCACTCTAGTCTCCTTTAAGTAAAGAAAATAGGATTTATACAGTGTTTCATGTGATCTTAACTCGAATTAAGGATTTCCCGGATTTTAGCTACCTTTTCTACACTAAGAACTGACTTGGAGAATCTCTTTGAGCTGTTCTAAACAAGTTCTCATCTGTTTACAGTTATTGTCTCTGAATTATCCATGTTTTCATGTAGTTTTCTATATTCTGCCTTCTGGTCCTAGTGTAAGCTTTGCCCACTTTATCAAACAACTTCCTACACACTGTTATGAACTGAGGCAGCTCGGGAACATTGTCTCTCAACTGTGTTATAGAGTGTAGTACTACATTTCAGTGAAGTGTAAGGCTTTCCAAAGCTGCCGAACGAGTTTCTTTCTCTATTTCAATGGTATTCTGCCTTGTGAAACACACATTTACCACTCCAGTCACCTTTAAGTAAAGAATATAGGATTCATACAGTGTTTCAAGTCATCTTAACTTGAATTAAGTATTTCCTGGATCTTAGCTACCTTTTCTACACTAAGAACTGATTTGGAGAATCTCTTTCAGCTGTTCTAAACAAGTTCTCATCTGTTTCCAGTCAATTTCTCTGAATTATCCATGTTTTCATGTAGTTTCCTATATTCTGCCTTCTGGTCCGAGTATAAGCTTTGCCCACTTTATCAAACAACTTGCTACACACTGTTATGAACTGAGGCAGCTCGGGAACATTGTCTCTCAACTGTGTTATAGAGTGTAGTACTACATTTCAGTGAAGTGTAAGGCTTTCCAAAGCTGCCGAAAGTGTTTCTTTCTCTATTTCAATGGTATTCTGCCTTGTGTAACACACATTTACCACTCTAGTCTCTTTTAAGTAAAGAATATAGGATTCATACAGTGTTTCATGTCATCTTAACTCGAATTAAGGATTTCCTGGATCTTAGCTACCTTTTCTACACTAAGAACTGACTTGGAGAATCTCATTGAGCTGTTCTAAACAAGTTCTCATCTGTTTACAGTCATTTTCTCTGAATTATCCATGTTTTCATGTAGTTTCCTATATTCTGCCTTCTGGTCCTAGTATAAGCTTTGCCCACTTTATCAAACAACTTCCTACACACTGTTCTGAACTGAGGCAGCTCGGGAACATTGTCTCTCAACTGTGTTATAGAGTGTAGTACTACATTTCAGTGAAGTGTAAGGCTTTCCAAAGATGCCGAATGTGTTTCTTTCTCTATTTCAATGGTATTCTGCCTTGTATAACACACATTTACCACTCTATTCTCCTTTAAGTAAAGAATATAGGATTCATACAGTGTTTCATGTCATCTTAACTCGAATTATGGATTTCCTGGATCTTTGCTACTTTTACTACACTAAGAACTGATTGGAGAATCTCTTTGAGCTGTTCTAAACAAGATCTCATCTGTTTACAGTCATTTTCTCTGAATTATCCATGTTTTCATGTAGTTTCCTATATTCTGCCTTCTGGTCCAAGTATAAGCTTTGCCCACTTTATCAAACAACCTCCTACACACTGTTATGAACTGAGGCAGCTCGGGAACATTGCCTCTCAACTGTGTTACAGAGTGTAGTACTATATTTCAGTGAAGTGTAAGGCTTTCCAAAGCTGACGAAAGTGTTTCTTTCTCTATTTCAATGGTATTCTGCCTTGTAAAACACACATTTACAACTCCAGTCTCCTTTAAGTAAAGAATATAGGATTCCTACAGTGTTTCAAGTCATCTTAACTTCAATTAAGGATTTCCCGGATCTTAGCTACCTTTTCTACACTAAGAACTGATTTGGAGAATCTCTTTGAGCTGTTCTAAACAAGTTCTCATCTGTTTACAGTTATTGTCTCTGAATTATCCATGTTTTCATGTAGTTTTCTATATTTTGCCTTCTGGTCCTAGTGTAAGCTTTGCCCACTTTATCAAACAACTTCCTACACACTGTTATGAACTGAGGCAGCTCGGGAACATTGTCTCTCAACTGTGTTATAGAGTGTAGTACTACATTTCAGTGAAGTGTAACGCTTTCCAAAGCTGCCGAACGAGTTTCTTTCTCTATTTCAATGGTATTCTGCCTTGTGAAACACACATTTACCACTCCAGTCACCTTTAAGTAAAGAATATAGGATTCATACAGTGTTTCAAGTCATCTTAACTTGAATTAAGTATTTCCTGGATCTTAGCTACCTTTTCTACACTAAGAATTGATTTGGAGAATCTCTTTCAGCTGTTCTAAACAAGTTCTCATCTGTTTCCAGTCAATTTCTCTGAATTATCCATGTTTTCATGTAGTTTCCTATAGTCTGCCTTCTGGTCCGAGTATAAGCTTTGCCCACTTTATCAAACAACTTGCTACACACTGTTATGAATTGAGGCAGCTCGGGAACATTGTCTCTCAACTGTGTTATAGAGTGTAGTACTACATTTCAGTGAAGTGTAAGGCTTTCCAAAGCTGCCGAACGTGTTTCTTTCTCTATTTCAATGGTATTCTGCCTTGTATAACACACATTTACCACTCTAGTCCCCTTTAAGTAATGAATATAGGATTCATACAGTGTTTGATGTTATCTTAACTCGAATTAAGGATTTTCCTTATCTTAGCTACCTTTTCTACACTAAGAACTGACTTGGAGATTCTCTTTAAGCTGTTATAAACAAGTTCTCATCTGTTTACAGTCATTTTCACTGAATTATTCATATTTTCATGTCGTTTCCAATATTCTGCCTTCTGGCCCAAGTATAAGCTTTGCCTACTTTATCAAACACCTTCCTACACTCTGTTATGAACTGAGGCAGCTACGGAACATTGTGTCTCAACTGTGTTATAGAGTGTAGTACTACATTTCAGTGAAATGTAAGGCTTTCCAAAGCTGCTGAAAGTGTTTCTTTCTCTATTTCAATGGTATTCTGCCTTGTATAACACACATTTCCCGCTCTAGTCTCCTTTAAGTAAAGAATATAGGATTCATATAGTGTTTCATGTGATCTTAACTGGTATTAAGGATTTCCCTTATCTTAGCTACCTTTTCTACACTAAGAACTGACTTGGAGATTCTCTTTCAGCTGTTCTAAACAAGTTCTCATCTGTTTACAGTCATTTTCACTGAATTATTCATGTTTTCATGTAGTTTCCTATATTCTGCCTTCTGGCCCAACTATAAGCTTTGCCCACTTTATCAAACAACCTCCTACACACTGTTATGAACTGAGGCAGCTCGGGAACATTGCCTCTCAACTGTGTTACAGAGTGTAGTACTATATTTCAGTGAAGTGTAAGGCTTTCCAAAGCTGACGAAAGTGTTTCTTTCTCTATTTCAATGGTATTCTGCCTTGTAAAACACACATTTACAACTCCAGTCTCCTTTAAGTAAAGAATATAGGATTCCTACAGTGTTTCAAGTCATCTTAACTTGAATTAAGGATTTCCCGGATCTTAGCTACCTTTTCTACACTAAGAACTGATTTGGAGAATCTCTTTCAGCTGTTTTAAACAAGTTCTCATCTGTTTCCAGTCATTTTCTCTGAATTATCCATGTTTTCATGTAGTTTCCTATATTCTGCCTTCTGGTCCAAGTTTAAGCTTTGCCCACTTTATCAAACAACTTCCTACACACTGTTATGAACTGAGGCAGCTCGGGAACATTGTCGCTCAACTGTGTTACAGAGTGTAGTACTATATTTCAGTGAAGTGTAAGGCCTTCCAAAGCTGCCAAACGTGTTTTTTTCTCTATTTCAATGGTATTCTGCCTTGTAAAACACACATTTACCACTCTAGTCTCCTTTAAGTAAAGAAAATAGGATTTATACAGTGTTTCATGTGATCTTAACTCGAATTAAGGATTTCCCGGATTTTAGCTACCTTTTCTACACTAAGAACTGACTTGGAGAATCTCTTTGAGCTGTTCTAAACAAGTTCTCATCTGTTTACAGTTATTGTCTCTGAATTATCCATGTTTTCATGTAGTTTTCTATATTCTGCCTTCTGGTCCTAGTGTAAGCTTTGCCCACTTTATCAAACAACTTCCTACACACTGTTATGAACTGAGGCAGCTCGGGAACATTGTCTCTCAACTGTGTTATAGAGTGTAGTACTACATTTCAGTGAAGTGTAAGGCTTTCCAAAGCTGCCGAACGAGTTTCTTTCTCTATTTCAATGGTATTCTGCCTTGTGAAACACACATTACCACTCCAGTCACCTTTAAGTAAAGAATATAGGATTCATACAGTGTTTCAAGTCATCTTAACTTGAATTAAGTTTTTCCTGGATCTTAGCTACCTTTTCTACACTAAGAACTGATTTGGAGAATCTCTTTCAGCTGTTCTAAACAAGTTCTCATCTGTTTCCAGTCAATTTCTCTGAATTATCCATGTTTTCATGTAGTTTCCTATATTCTGCCTTCTGGTCCGAGTATAAGCTTTTCCCACTTTATCAAACAACTTGCTACACACTGTTATGAACTGAGGCAGCTCGGGAACATTGTCTCTCAACTGTGTTATAAAGTGTAGTACTACATTTCAGTGAAGTGTAAGGCTTTCCAAAGCTGCCGAAAGTGTTTCTTTCTCTATTTCAATGGTATTCTGCCTTGTGTAACACACATTTACCACTCTAGTCTCTTTTAAGTAAAGAATATAGGATTCATACAGTGTTTCATGTCATCTTAACTCGAATTAAGGATTTCCTGGATCCTAGCTACCTTTTCTACACTAAGAACTGACTTGGAGAATCTCATTGAGCTGTTCTAAAGAAGTTCTCATCTGTTTACAGTCATTTTCTCTGAATTATCCATGTTTTCATGTAGTTTCCTATATTCTGCCTTCTGGTCCTAGTATAAGCTTTGCCCACTTTATCAAACAACTTCCTACACACTGTTCTGAACTGAGGCAGCTCGGGAACATTGTCTCTCAACTGTGTTATAGAGTGTAGTACTACATTTCAGTGAAGTGTAAGGCTTTCCAAAGATGCCGAATGTGTTTCTTTCTCTATTTCAATGGTATTCTGCCTTGTATAACACACATTTACCACTCTGTTCTCCTTTAAGTAAAGAATATAGGATTCATACAGTGTTTCATGTCATCTTAACTCGAATTAAGGATTTCCTGGATCTTAGCTACTTTTACTACACTAAGAACTGATTGGAGAAACTCTTTGAGCTGTTCTAAACAAGATCTCATCTGTTTACAGTCATTTTCTCTGAATTATCCATGTTTTCATGTAGTTTCCTATATTCTGCCTTCTGGTCCAAGTATAAGCTTTGCCCACTTTATCAAACAACCTCCTACACACTGTTATGAACTGAGGCAGCTCGGGAACATTGCCTCTCAACTGTGTTACAGAGTGTAGTACTATATTTCAGTGAAGTGTAAGGCTTTCCAAAGCTGACGAAAGTGTTTCTTTCTCTATTTCAATGGTATTCTGCCTTGTAAAACACACATTTACAACTCCAGTCTCCTTTAAGTAAAGAATATAGGATTCCTACAGTGTTTCAAGTCATCTTAACTTCAATTAAGGATTTCCCGGATCTTAGCTACCTTTTCTACACTAAGAACTGATTTGGAGAATCTCTTTGAGCTGTTCTAAACAAGTTCTCATCTGTTTACAGTTATTGTCTCTGAATTATCCATGTTTTCATGTAGTTTTCTATATTTTGCCTTCTGGTCCTAGTGTAAGCTTTGCCCACTTTATCAAACAACTTCCTACACACTGTTATGAACTGAGGCAGCTCGGGAACATTGTCTCTCAACTGTGTTATAGAGTGTAGTACTACATTTCAGTGAAGTGTAACGCTTTCCAAAGCTGCCGAACGAGTTTCTTTCTCTATTTCAATGGTATTCTGCCTTGTGAAACACACATTTACCACTCCAGTCACCTTTAAGTAAAGAATATAGGATTCATACAGTGTTTCAAGTCATCTTAACTTGAATTAAGTATTTCCTGGATCTTAGCTACCTTTTCTACACTAAGAATTGATTTGGAGAATCTCTTTCAGCTGTTCTAAACAAGTTCTCATCTGTTTCCAGTCAATTTCTCTGAATTATCCATGTTTTCATGTAGTTTCCTATAGTCTGCCTTCTGGTCCGAGTATAAGCTTTGCCCACTTTATCAAACAACTTGCTACACACTGTTATGAATTGAGGCAGCTCGGGAACATTGTCTCTCAACTGTGTTATAGAGTGTAGTACTACATTTCAGTGAAGTGTAAGGCTTTCCAAAGCTGCCGAACGTGTTTCTTTCTCTATTTCAATGGTATTCTGCCTTGTATAACACACATTTACCACTCTAGTCCCCTTTAAGTAATGAATATAGGATTCATACAGTGTTTGATGTTATCTTAACTCGAATTAAGGATTTTCCTTATCTTAGCTACCTTTTCTACACTAAGAACTGACTTGGAGATTCTCTTTAAGCTGTTATAAACAAGTTCTCATCTGTTTACAGTCATTTTCACTGAATTATTCATATTTTCATGTCGTTTCCAATATTCTGCCTTCTGGCCCAAGTATAAGCTTTGCCTACTTTATCAAACACCTTCCTACACTCTGTTATGAACTGAGGCAGCTACGGAACATTGTGTCTCAACTGTGTTATAGAGTGTAGTACTACATTTCAGTGAAATGTAAGGCTTTCCAAAGCTGCTGAAAGTGTTTCTTTCTCTATTTCAATGGTATTCTGCCTTGTATAACACACATTTCCCGCTCTAGTCTCCTTTAAGTAAAGAATATAGGATTCATATAGTGTTTCATGTGATCTTAACTGGTATTAAGGATTTCCCTTATCTTAGCTACCTTTTCTACACTAAGAACTGACTTGGAGATTCTCTTTCAGCTGTTCTAAACAAGTTCTCATCTGTTTACAGTCATTTTCACTGAATTATTCATGTTTTCATGTAGTTTCCTATATTCTGCCTTCTGGCCCAACTATAAGCTTTGCCCACTTTATCAAACAACCTCCTACACACTGTTATGAACTGAGGCAGCTCGGGAACATTGCCTCTCAACTGTGTTACAGAGTGTAGTACTATATTTCAGTGAAGTGTAAGGCTTTCCAAAGCTGACGAAAGTGTTTCTTTCTCTATTTCAATGGTATTCTGCCTTGTAAAACACACATTTACAACTCCAGTCTCCTTTAAGTAAAGAATATAGGATTCCTACAGTGTTTCAAGTCATCTTAACTTGAATTAAGGATTTCCCGGATCTTAGCTACCTTTTCTACACTAAGAACTGATTTGGAGAATCTCTTTCAGCTGTTTTAAACAAGTTCTCATCTGTTTCCAGTCATTTTCTCTGAATTATCCATGTTTTCATGTAGTTTCCTATATTCTGCCTTCTGGTCCAAGTTTAAGCTTTGCCCACTTTATCAAACAACTTCCTACACACTGTTATGAACTGAGGCAGCTCGGGAACATTGTCGCTCAACTGTGTTACAGAGTGTAGTACTATATTTCAGTGAAGTGTAAGGCCTTCCAAAGCTGCCAAACGTGTTTTTTTCTCTATTTCAATGGTATTCTGCCTTGTAAAACACACATTTACCACTCTAGTCTCCTTTAAGTAAAGAAAATAGGATTTATACAGTGTTTCATGTGATCTTAACTCGAATTAAGGATTTCCCGGATTTTAGCTACCTTTTCTACACTAAGAACTGACTTGGAGAATCTCTTTGAGCTGTTCTAAACAAGTTCTCATCTGTTTACAGTTATTGTCTCTGAATTATCCATGTTTTCATGTAGTTTTCTATATTCTGCCTTCTGGTCCTAGTGTAAGCTTTGCCCACTTTATCAAACAACTTCCTACACACTGTTATGAACTGAGGCAGCTCGGGAACATTGTCTCTCAACTGTGTTATAGAGTGTAGTACTACATTTCAGTGAAGTGTAAGGCTTTCCAAAGCTGCCGAACGAGTTTCTTTCTCTATTTCAATGGTATTCTGCCTTGTGAAACACACATTACCACTCCAGTCACCTTTAAGTAAAGAATATAGGATTCATACAGTGTTTCAAGTCATCTTAACTTGAATTAAGTTTTTCCTGGATCTTAGCTACCTTTTCTACACTAAGAACTGATTTGGAGAATCTCTTTCAGCTGTTCTAAACAAGTTCTCATCTGTTTCCAGTCAATTTCTCTGAATTATCCATGTTTTCATGTAGTTTCCTATATTCTGCCTTCTGGTCCGAGTATAAGCTTTTCCCACTTTATCAAACAACTTGCTACACACTGTTATGAACTGAGGCAGCTCGGGAACATTGTCTCTCAACTGTGTTATAAAGTGTAGTACTACATTTCAGTGAAGTGTAAGGCTTTCCAAAGCTGCCGAAAGTGTTTCTTTCTCTATTTCAATGGTATTCTGCCTTGTGTAACACACATTTACCACTCTAGTCTCTTTTAAGTAAAGAATATAGGATTCATACAGTGTTTCATGTCATCTTAACTCGAATTAAGGATTTCCTGGATCCTAGCTACCTTTTCTACACTAAGAACTGACTTGGAGAATCTCATTGAGCTGTTCTAAAGAAGTTCTCATCTGTTTACAGTCATTTTCTCTGAATTATCCATGTTTTCATGTAGTTTCCTATATTCTGCCTTCTGGTCCTAGTATAAGCTTTGCCCACTTTATCAAACAACTTCCTACACACTGTTCTGAACTGAGGCAGCTCGGGAACATTGTCTCTCAACTGTGTTATAGAGTGTAGTACTACATTTCAGTGAAGTGTAAGGCTTTCCAAAGATGCCGAATGTGTTTCTTTCTCTATTTCAATGGTATTCTGCCTTGTATAACACACATTTACCACTCTGTTCTCCTTTAAGTAAAGAATATAGGATTCATACAGTGTTTCATGTCATCTTAACTCGAATTAAGGATTTCCTGGATCTTAGCTACTTTTACTACACTAAGAACTGATTGGAGAAACTCTTTGAGCTGTTCTAAACAAGATCTCATCTGTTTACAGTCATTTTCTCTGAATTATCCATGTTTTCATGTAGTTTCCTATATTCTGCCTTCTGGTCCAAGTATAAGCTTTGCCCACTTTATCAAACAACCTCCTACACACTGTTATGAACTGAGGCAGCTCGGGAACATTGCCTCTCAACTGTGTTACAGAGTGTAGTACTATATTTCAGTGAAGTGTAAGGCTTTCCAAAGCTGACGAAAGTGTTTCTTTCTCTATTTCAATGGTATTCTGCCTTGTAAAACACACATTTACAACTCCAGTCTCCTTTAAGTAAAGAATATAGGATTCCTACAGTGTTTCAAGTCATCTTAACTTGAATTAAGGATTTCCCGGATCTTAGCTACCTTTTCTACACTAAGAACTGATTTGGAGAATCTCTTTCAGCTGTTTTAAACAAGTTCTCATCTGTTTCCAGTCATTTTCTCTGAATTATCCATGTTTTCATGTAGTTTCCTATATTCTGCCTTCTGGTCCAAGTTTAAGCTTTGCCCACTTTATCAAACAACTTCCTACACACTGTTATGAACTGAGGCAGCTCGGGAACATTGTCGCTCAACTGTGTTACAGAGTGTAGTACTATATTTCAGTGAAGTGTAAGGCCTTCCAAAGCTACCAAACGTGTTTTTTTCTCTATTTCAATGGTATTCTGCCTTGTAAAACACACATTTACCACTCTAGTCTCCTTTAAGTAAAGAAAATAGGATTTATACAGTGTTTCATGTGATCTTAACTCGAATTAAGGATTTCCCGGATTTTAGCTACCTTTTCTACACTAAGAACTGACTTGGAGAATCTCTTTGAGCTGTTTTAAACAAGTTCTCATCTGTTTACAGTTATTGTCTCTGAATTATCCATGTTTTCATGTAGTTTCCTATATTCTGCCCTCTGGTCCAAGTATAAGCTTTGCCCACTTTATCAAACAACTTCCTGCACACTGTTATGAACTGAGGCAGCTCGGGAACATTGCCTCTCAACTGTGTTATAGAGTGTAGTACTACATTTCAGTGAAGTGTAAGGCTTTCCAAAGCTGCCGAACGTGTTTCTTTCTCTGTTTCAATGGTATTCTGCCTTGTATAACACACATTTACCACTCTAGTCTCCTTTAAGTAAAGAAAGTAGGATTTATACAGTGTTTCATGTGATCTTAACTCGAATTAAGGATTTCCCGGATTTTAGCTACCTTTTCTACACTAAGAACTGACTTGGAGAATCTCTTTGAGCTGTTCTAAACAAGTTCTCATCTGTTTACAGTTATTGTCTCTGAATTATCCATGTTTTCATGTAGTTTTCTATATTTTGCCTTCTGGTCCTAGTGTAAGCTTTGCCCACTTTATCAAACAACTTCCTACACACTGTTATGAACTGAACCAGCTCGTGAACATTGTCTCTCAACTGTGTTATAGAGTGTAGTACTACATTTCAGTGAAGTGTAAGGCTTTCCAAAGATGCCGAATGTGTTTCTTTCTCTATTTCAATGGTATTCTGCCTTGTATAACACACATTTACCACTCTATTCTCCTTTAAGTAAAGAATATAGGATTCATACAGTGTTTCATGTCATCTTAACTCGAATTAAGGATTTCCTGGATCTTAGCTACTTTTACTACACTAAGAACTGATTGGAGAATCTCTTTGAGCTGTTCTAAACAAGTTCTCATCTGTTTACAGTCATTTTCTCTGAATTATCCATGTTTTCATGTAGTTTCCTATATTCTGCCTTCTGGTCCAAGTATAAGCTTTTCCCACTTTATCAAACAACCTCCTACACACTGTTATGAACTGAGGCAGCTCGGGAACATTGCCTCTCAACTGTGTTACAGAGTGTAGTACTATATTTCAGTGAAGTGTAAGGCTTTCCAAAGCTGACGAAAGTGTTTCTTTCTCTATTTCAATGGTATTCTGCCTTGTAAAACACACATTTACAACTCCAGTCTCCTTTAAGTAAAGAATATAGGATTCCTACAGTGTTTCAAGTCATCTTAACTCGAATTAAGGATTTCCCGGATCTTAGCTACCTTTTCTATACTAACAACTGACTTGGAGAATCTCTTTCAGCTGTTCTAAACGAGTTCTCATCTGTTTACAGTCATTTTCTCTGAATTATCCATGTTTTCATGTAGTTTCCTATATTCTGCCTTCTGGTCCAAGTATAAGCTTTGCCCACTTTATCAAACAACTTCCTACACACTGTTATGAACTGAGGCAGCTCGGGAACATTGTCTCTCAACTGTGTTATAGAGTGTAGTACTACATTTCAGTGAAGTGTAAGGCTTTCCAAAGCTGCCAAACGTGTTTAATTCTCTATTTCAATGGTATTCTACCTCGTATAATACACATTTAGCACTCTAGTCTCCTTTAAGTAAAGAATATAGGATTCATACAGTGTTTCATGTGATCTTAACTGGAATTAAGGATTTTCCGGATCTTAGCTACATTTACTACAATAAGAACTGACTGGAGAATCTCTTTGAGCTGTTCTAAACAAGTTCTCATCTGTTTACAGTCATTTTCTCTGAATTATCCATGTTTTCATGTAGTTTCCTATATTCTGCCTTCTGGTCCAAGTATAAGCTTTGCCCACGTTATCAAACAACTTCCTACACACTGTTATGAACTGAACCAGCTCGGGAACATTGTCTCTCAACTGTGTTATAGAGTGTAGTACTACATTTCAGTGAAGTATAAGGCTTTCCAAAGCTGCCGAACGTGTTTCTTTCTCTATTTCAATGGTATTCTGCCTTGTATAACACACATTTACCACTCTAGTATCCTTTAAGTAAAGAATATAGGATTCATACAGTGTTTCATGTCATCTTAACTCGAATTAAGGATTTCCCGGATCTTAGCTACCTTTTCTACACTAAGAACTGACTTGGAGAATCTCTTTGAGCGGTTCTAAACAAGTTCTCATCTGTTTACAGTCATTTTCTCTGAATTATCCATGTTTTCATGTAGTTTCCTATATTCTGCCTTCTGTTCCAAGTATATGCTTTGCCCACTTTATCAAACAACTTCCTACACACCGTTATGAAGTGAGGCAGCTCGGGAACATTGTCTCTCAACTGTGTTATAGAGTGTAGTACTACATTTCAGTGAAGTGTGAGGCTTTCCAAAGCTGCCAAACGTGTTTCTTTCTCTATTTCAATGGTATTCTGCCTTGTATAACACACATTTACTACTCTAGTCTCCTTTAAGTAAAGAATATAGGATTCATACAGTGTTTAATGTCATCTTAACTCGAATTAAGGATTTCCCGGATCTTAGCTACCTTTACTACACTAAGAACTGATTGGAGAATCTCTTTGAGCTGTTCTAAACAAGTTCTCATCTGTTTACAGTCATTTTCTCTGAATTATCCATGTTTTCATGTAATTTCCTATATTCTGCCTTCTGGTCCTAGTATAAGCTTTGCCCACTTTATCAAACAACTTCCTACACGCTGTTATGAACTGAGGCAGCTCGGGAACATTGTCTCTCAACTGTGTTATAGAGTGTAGTACTACATTTCAGTGAAGTGTAAGGCTTTCCAAAGCTGACGAAAGTTTTTCTTTCTATATTTCAATGGTATTCTGCCTGTAAAACACACATTTACAACTCTAGTCTCCTTTAAGTAAAGAATATAGGACTCCTACAGTGTTTCAAGTCATCTTAACTCGAATTAAGTATTTCCCTTATCTTAGCTACTTTTCTACACTAAGAAGTGACTTGGAGATTCTCTTTCAGCTGTTCTAAACAAGTTCTCATCTGTTTACAGTCATTTTCAATGAATTATTCATGTTTTCATGTAGTTTCCTATATTCTGCCTTCTGGCCCAAGTATAAGCTTTGTCCACTTTATCAAACAACTTCCTACACACTGTTATGAACTGAGGGAGCTAGGAACATTGTCTCTCAATTGTGTTATAGAGTGTAGTACTACATTTCAGTGAAGTGTAAGGATTTCCAAAGCTGACGAAAGTGTTTCTTTCTCTATTTCAATGGTATTCTGCCTTGTAAAACACACATTTACAACTCCAGTCTCCTTTAAGTAAAGAATATAGGATTCCTACAGTGTTTCAAGTCATCTTAACTCGAATTAAGGATTTCCCGGATCTTAGCTACCTTTTCTACACTAAGAACTGATTTGGAGAATCTCTTTCAGAAGTTCTAAACAAGTTCTCATCTGTTTCCAGTCATTTTCTCTGAATTATCCATGTTTTCATTTAGTTTCCTATATTCTGCCTTCTTGTCCAAGTATAAGCTTTGCCCACTTTATCAAACAACTTCCTACACACTGTTATGAACTGAGGCAGTTCGGGAACATTGTCTCTCAACTGTGTTATAGAGTGTAGTACTACATTTCAGTGAAGTGTAAGGCTTTCCAAAGCTGCCGAACATGTTTCTTTCTCTATTTCAATGGTATTCTGCCTTGTATAACACATATTTACCATTCTAGTCTCCTTTAAGTAAGAATATAGGATTCATAGAGTGTTTCAAGTCATCTTAACTTGAATTAAGGATTTCCCGGATCTTAGCTACCTTTTCTACACTAAGAACTGATTTGGAGAATCTCTTTCAGCTGTTCTAAACAAGTTCTCATCTGTTTCCAGTCATTTTCTCTGAATTATCCATGTTTTCATGTAGTTTCCTATATTCTGCCTTCTGGTCCAAGTATAAGCTTTGCCCACTTTATCAAACAACTTCCTACACACTGTTATGAACTGAGGCAGCTCGGGAACATTGCCTCTCAACTGTGTTATAGAGTGTAGTACTACATTTCAGTGAAGTGTAAGGCTTTCCAAAGCTGCCGAACGTGTTTCTTTCTCTGTTTCAATGGTATTCTGCCTTGTATAACACACATTTACCACTCTAGTCTCCTTTAAGTAAAGAAAATAGGATTTATACAGTGTTTCATGTGATCTTAACTCGAATTAAGGATTTCCCGGATTTTAGCTACCTTTTCTACACTAAGAACTGACTTGGAGAATCTCTTTGAGCTGTTCTAAACAAGTTCTCATCTGTTTACAGTTATTGTCTCTGAATTATCCATGTTTTCATGTAGTTTTCTATATTTTGCCTTCTGGTCCTAGTGTAAGCTTTGCCCACTTTATCAAACAACTTCCTACACACTGTTATGAACTGAACCAGCTCGGGAACATTGTCTCTCAACTGTGTTATAGAGTGTAGTACTACATTTCAGTGAAGTGTAAGGCTTTCCAAAGATGCCGAATGTGTTTCTTTCTCTATTTCAATGGTATTCTGCCTTGTATAACACACATTTACCACTCTATTCTCCTTTAAGTAAAGAATATAGGATTCATACAGTGTTTCATGTCATCTTAACTCGAATTAAGGATTTCCTGGATCTTAGCTACTTTTACTACACTAAGAACTGATTGGAGAATCTCTTTGAGCTGTTCTAAACAAGTTCTCATCTGTTTACAGTCATTTTCTCTGAATTATCCATGTTTTCATGTAGTTTCCTATATTCTGCCTTCTGGTCCAAGTATAAGCTTTTCCCACTTTATCAAACAACCTCCTACACACTGTTATGAACTGAGGCAGCTCGGGAACATTGCCTCTCAACTGTGTTACAGAGTGTAGTACTATATTTCAGTGAAGTGTAAGGCTTTCCAAAGCTGACGAAAGTGTTTCTTTCTCTATTTCAATGGTATTCTGCCTTGTAAAACACACATTTACAACTCCAGTCTCCTTTAAGTAAAGAATATAGGATTCCTACAGTGTTTCAAGTCATCTTAACTCGAATTAAGGATTTCCCGGATCTTAGCTACCTTTTCTATACTAACAACTGACTTGGAGAATCTCTTTCAGCTGTTCTAAACGAGTTCTCATCTGTTTACAGTCATTTTCTCTGAATTATCCATGTTTTCATGTAGTTTCCTATATTCTGCCTTCTGGTTCAAGTATAAGCTTTGCCCACTTTATCAAACAACTTCCTACACACTGTTATGAACTGAGGCAGCTCGGGAACATTGTCTCTCAACTGTGTTATAGAGTGTAGTACTACATTTCAGTGAAGTGTAAGGCTTTCCAAAGCTGCCAAACGTGTTTAATTCTCTATTTCAATGGTATTCTACCTCGTATAATACACATTTAGCACTCTAGTCTCCTTTAAGTAAAGAATATAGGATTCATACAGTGTTTCATGTGATCTTAACTGGAATTAAGGATTTTCCGGATCTTAGCTACATTTACTACAATAAGAACTGACTGGAGAATCTCTTTGAGCTGTTCTAAACAAGTTCTCATCTGTTTACAGTCATTTTCTCTGAATTATCCATGTTTTCATGTAGTTTCCTATATTCTGCCTTCTGGTCCAAGTATAAGCTTTGCCCACGTTATCAAACAACTTCCTACACACTGTTATGAACTGAACCAGCTCGGGAACATTGTCTCTCAACTGTGTTATAGAGTGTAGTACTACATTTCAGTGAAGTATAAGGCTTTCCAAAGCTGCCGAACGTGTTTCTTTCTCTATTTCAATGGTATTCTGCCTTGTATAACACACATTTACCACTCTAGTATCCTTTAAGTAAAGAATATAGGATTCATACAGTGTTTCATGTCATCTTAACTCGAATTAAGGATTTCCCGGATCTTAGCTACCTTTTCTACACTAAGAACTGACTTGGAGAATCTCTTTGAGCGGTTCTAAACAAGTTCTCATCTGTTTACAGTCATTTTCTCTGAATTATCCATGTTTTCATGTAGTTTCCTATATTCTGCCTTCTGTTCCAAGTATATGCTTTGCCCACTTTATCAAACAACTTCCTACACACCGTTATGAAGTGAGGCAGCTCGGGAACATTGTCTCTCAACTGTGTTATAGAGTGTAGTACTACATTTCAGTGAAGTGTGAGGCTTTCCAAAGCTGCCAAACGTGTTTCTTTCTCTATTTCAATGGTATTCTGCCTTGTATAACACACATTTACTACTCTAGTCTCCTTTAAGTAAAGAATATAGGATTCATACAGTGTTTAATGTCATCTTAACTCGAATTAAGGATTTCCCGGATCTTAGCTACCTTTACTACACTAAGAACTGATTGGAGAATCTCTTTGAGCTGTTCTAAACAAGTTCTCATCTGTTTACTGTCATTTTCTCTGAATTATCCATGTTTTCATGTAATTTCCTATATTCTGCCTTCTGGTCCTAGTATAAGCTTTGCCCACTTTATCAAACAACTTCCTACACGCTGTTATGAACTGAGGCAGCTCGGGAACATTGTCTCTCAACTGTGTTATAGAGTGTAGTACTACATTTCAGTGAAGTGTAAGGCTTTCCAAAGCTGACGAAAGTTTTTCTTTCTATATTTCAATGGTATTCTGCCTGTAAAACACACATTTACAACTCTAGTCTCCTTTAAGTAAAGAATATAGGACTCCTACAGTGTTTCAAGTCATCTTAACTCGAATTAAGTATTTCCCTTATCTTAGCTACTTTTCTACACTAAGAAGTGACTTGGAGATTCTCTTTCAGCTGTTCTAAACAAGTTCTCATCTGTTTACAGTCATTTTCAATGAATTATTCATGTTTTCATGTAGTTTCCTATATTCTGCCTTCTGGCCCAAGTATAAGCTTTGCCCACTTTATCAAACAACTTCCTACACACTGTTATGAACTGAGGCAGTTCGGGAACATTGTCTCTCAACTGTGTTATAGAGTGTAGTACTACATTTCAGTGAAGTGTAAGGCTTTCCAAAGCTGCCGAACATGTTTCTTTCTCTATTTCAATGGTATTCTGCCTTGTATAACACATATTTACCATTCTAGTCTCCTTTAAGTAAGAATATAGGATTCATAGAGTGTTTCAAGTCATCTTAACTTGAATTAAGGATTTCCCGGATCTTAGCTACCTTTTCTACACTAAGAACTGATTTGGAGAATCTCTTTCAGCTGTTCTAAACAAGTTCTCATCTGTTTCCAGTCATTTTCTCTGAATTATCCATGTTTTCATGTAGTTTCCTATATTCTGCCTTCTGGTCCAAGTATAAGCTTTGCCCACTTTATCAAACAACTTCCTACACACTGTTATGAACTGAGGCAGCTCGGGAACATTGTCTCTCAACTGTGTTATAGAGTGTAGTACTACATTTCAGTGAAGTGTAAGGCTTTCCAAAGCTGCCGAACGAGTTTCTTTCTCTATTTCAATGGTATTCTGCCTTGTGAAACACACATTTACCACTCCAGTCACCTTTAAGTAAAGAATATAGGATTCATACAGTGTTTCAAGTCATCTTAACTTGAATTAAGTATTTCCTGGATCTTAGCTACCTTTTCTACACTAAGAACTGATTTGGAGAATCTCTTTCAGCTGTTCTAAACAAGTTCTCATCTGTTTCCAGTCAATTTCTCTGAATTATCCATGTTTTCATGTAGTTTCCTATATTCTGCCTTCTGGTCCGAGTATAAGCTTTGCCCACTTTATCAAACAACTTGCTACACACTGTTATGAACTGAGGCAGCTCGGGAACATTGTCTCTCAACTGTGTTATAGAGTGTAGTACTACATTTCAGTGAAGTGTAAGGCTTTCCAAAGCTGCCGAAAGTGTTTCTTTCTCTATTTCAATGGTATTCTGCCTTGTGTAACACACATTTACCACTCTAGTCTCTTTTAAGTAAAGAATATAGGATTCATACAGTGTTTCATGTCATCTTAACTCGAAATAAGGATTTCCTGGATCTTAGCTACCTTTTCTACACTAAGAACTGACTTGGAGAATCTCATTGAGCTGTTCTAAACAAGTTCTCATCTGTTTACAGTCATTTTCTCTGAATTATCCATGTTTTCATGTAGTTTCCTATATTCTGCCTTCTGGTCCTAGTATAAGCTTTGCCCACTTTATCAAACAACTTCCTACACACTGTTCTGAACTGAGGCAGCTCGGGAACATTGTCTCTCAACTGTGTTATAGAGTGTAGTACTACATTTCAGTGAAGTGTAAGGCTTTCCAAAGATGCCGAATGTGTTTCTTTCTCTATTTCAATGGTATTCTGCCTTGTATAACACACATTTACCACTCTATTCTCCTTTAAGTAAAGAATATAGGATTCATACAGTGTTTCATGTCATCTTAACTCGAATTATGGATTTCCTGGATCTTTGCTACTTTTACTACACTAAGAACTGATTGGAGAATCTCTTTGAGCTGTTCTAAACAAGATCTCATCTGTTTACAGTCATTTTCTCTGAATTATCCATGTTTTCATGTAGTTTCCTATATTCTGCCTTCTGGTCCAAGTATAAGCTTTGCCCACTTTATCAAACAACCTCCTACACAGTGTTATGAACTGAGGCAGCTCGGGAACATTGCCTCTCAACTGTGTTACAGAGTGTAGTACTATATTTCAGTGAAGTGTAAGGCTTTCCAAAGCTGACGAAAGTGTTTCTTTCTCTATTTCAATGGTATTCTGCCTTGTAAAACACACATTTACAACTCCAGTCTCCTTTAAGTAAAGAATATAGGATTCCTACAGTGTTTCAAGTCATCTTAACTTCAATTAAGGATTTCCCGGATCTTAGCTACCTTTTCTACACTAAGAACTGATTTGGAGAATCTCTTTGAGCTGTTCTAAACAAGTTCTCATCTGTTTACAGTTATTGTCTCTGAATTATCCATGTTTTCATGTAGTTTTCTATATTTTGCCTTCTGGTCCTAGTGTAAGCTTTGCCCACTTTATCAAACAACTTCCTACACACTGTTATGAACTGAGGCAGCTCGGGAACATTGTCTCTCAACTGTGTTATAGAGTGTAGTACTACATTTCAGTGAAGTGTAACGCTTTCCAAAGCTGCCGAACGAGTTTCTTTCTCTATTTCAATGGTATTCTGCCTTGTGAAACACACATTTACCACTCCAGTCACCTTTAAGTAAAGAATATAGGATTCATACAGTGTTTCAAGTCATCTTAACTTGAATTAAGTATTTCCTGGATCTTAGCTACCTTTTCTACACTAAGAACTGATTTGGAGAATCTCTTTCAGCTGTTCTAAACAAGTTCTCATCTGTTTCCAGTCAATTTCTCTGAATTATCCATGTTTTCATGTAGTTTCCTATAGTCTGCCTTCTGGTCCGAGTATAAGCTTTGCCCACTTTATCAAACAACTTGCTACACACTGTTATGAATTGAGGCAGCTCGGGAACATTGTCTCTCAACTGTGTTATAGAGTGTAGTACTACATTTCAGTGAAGTGTAAGGCTTTCCAAAGCTGCCGAACGTGTTTCTTTCTCTATTTCAATGGTATTCTGCCTTGTATAACACACATTTACCACTCTAGTCCCCTTTAAGTAATGAATATAGGATTCATACAGTGTTTGATGTTATCTTAACTCGAATTAAGGATTTTCCTTATCTTAGCTACCTTTTCTACACTAAGAACTGACTTGGAGATTCTCTTTAAGCTGTTATAAACAAGTTCTCATCTGTTTACAGTCATTTTCACTGAATTATTCATATTTTCATGTCGTTTCCAATATTCTGCCTTCTGGCCCAAGTATAAGCTTTGCCTACTTTATCAAACACCTTCCTACACTCTGTTATGAACTGAGGCAGCTACGGAACATTGTGTCTCAACTGTGTTATAGAGTGTAGTACTACATTTCAGTGAAATGTAAGGCTTTCCAAAGCTGCTGAAAGTGTTTCTTTCTCTATTTCAATGGTATTCTGCCTTGTATAACACACATTTCCCGCTCTAGTCTCCTTTAAGTAAAGAATATAGGATTCATATAGTGTTTCATGTGATCTTAACTGGTATTAAGGATTTCCCTTATCTTAGCTACCTTTTCTACACTAAGAACTGACTTGGAGATTCTCTTTCAGCTGTTCTAAACAAGTTCTCATCTGTTTACAGTCATTTTCACTGAATTATTCATGTTTTCATGTAGTTTCCTATATTCTGCCTTCTGGCCCAAGTATAAGCTTTGCCCACTTTATCAAACAACCTCCTACACACTGTTATGAACTGAGGCAGCTCGGGAACATTGCCTCTCAACTGTGTTACAGAGTGTAGTACTATATTTCAGTGTAGTGTAAGGCTTTCCAAAGCTGACGAAAGTGTTTCTTTCTCTATTTCAATGGTATTCTGCCTTGTAAAACACACATTTACAACTCCAGTCTCCTTTAAGTAAAGAATATAGGATTCCTACAGTGTTTCAAGTCATCTTAACTTGAATTAAGGATTTCCCGGATCTTAGCTACCTTTTCTACACTAAGAACTGATTTGGAGAATCTCTTTCAGCTGTTTTAAACAAGTTCTCATCTGTTTCCAGTCATTTTCTCTGAATTATCCATGTTTTCATGTAGTTTCCTATATTCTGCCTTCTGGTCCAAGTTTAAGCTTTGCCCACTTTATCAAACAACTTCCTACACACTGTTATGAACTGAGGCAGCTCGGGAACATTGTCGCTCAACTGTGTTACAGAGTGTAGTACTATATTTCAGTGAAGTGTAAGGCCTTCCAAAGCTGCCAAACGTGTTTTTTTCTCTATTTCAATGGTATTCTGCCTTGTAAAACACACATTTACCACTCTAGTCTCCTTTAAGTAAAGAAAATAGGATTTATACAGTGTTTCATGTGATCTTAACTCGAATTAAGGATTTCCCAGATTTTAGCTACCTTTTCTACACTAAGAACTGACTTGGAGAATCTCTTTGAGCTGTTCTAAACAAGTTCTCATCTGTTTACAGTTATTGTCTCTGAATTATCCATGTTTTCATGTAGTTTTCTATATTCTGCCTTCTGGTCCTAGTGTAAGCTTTGCCCACTTTATCAAACAACTTCCTACACACTGTTATGAACTGAGGCAGCTCGGGAACATTGTCTCTCAACTGTGTTATAGAGTGTAGTACTACATTTCAGTGAAGTGTAAGGCTTTCCAAAGCTGCCGAACGAGTTTCTTTCTCTATTTCAATGGTATTCTGCCTTGTGAAACACACATTACCACTCCAGTCACCTTTAAGTAAAGAATATAGGATTCATACAGTGTTTCAAGTCATCTTAACTTGAATTAAGTTTTTCCTGGATCTTAGATACCTTTTCTACACTAAGAACTGATTTGGAGAATCTCTTTCAGCTGTTCTAAACAAGTTCTCATCTGTTTCCAGTCAATTTCTCTGAATTATCCATGTTTTCATGTAGTTTCCTATATTCTGCCTTCTGGTCCGAGTATAAGCTTTTCCCACTTTATCAAACAACTTGCTACACACTGTTATGAACTGAGGCAGCTCGGGAACATTGTCTCTCAACTGTGTTATAAAGTGTAGTACTACATTTCAGTGAAGTGTAAGGCTTTCCAAAGCTGCCGAAAGTGTTTCTTTCTCTATTTCAATGGTATTCTGCCTTGTGTAACACACATTTACCACTCTAGTCTCTTTTAAGTAAAGAATATAGGATTCATACAGTGTTTCATGTCATCTTAACTCGAATTAAGGATTTCCTGGATCCTAGCTACCTTTTCTACACTAAGAACTGACTTGGAGAATCTCTTTGAGCTGTTCTAAAGAAGTTCTCATCTGTTTACAGTCATTTTCTCTGAATTATCCATGTTTTCATGTAGTTTCCTATATTCTGCCTTCTGGTCCTAGTATAAGCTTTGCCCACTTTATCAAACAACTTCCTACACACTGTTCTGAACTGAGGCAGCTCGGGAACATTGTCTCTCAACTGTGTTATAGAGTGTAGTACTACATTTCAGTGAAGTGTAAGGCTTTCCAAAGATGCCGAATGTGTTTCTTTCTCTATTTCAATGGTATTCTGCCTTGTATAACACACATTTACCACTCTGTTCTCCTTTAAGTAAAGAATATAGGATTCATACAGTGTTTCATGTCATCTTAACTCGAATTAAGGATTTCCTGGATCTTAGCTACTTTTACTACACTAAGAACTGATTGGAGAAACTCTTTGAGCTGTTCTAAACAAGATCTCATCTGTTTACAGTCATTTTCTCTGAATTATCCATGTTTTCATGTAGTTTCCTATATTCTGCCTTCTGGTCCAAGTATAAGCTTTGCCCACTTTATCAAACAACCTCCTACACACTGTTATGAACTGAGGCAGCTCGGGAACATTGCCTCTCAACTGTGTTACAGAGTGTAGTACTATATTTCAGTGAAGTGTAAGGCTTTCCAAAGCTGACGAAAGTGTTTCTTTCTCTATTTCAATGGTATTCTGCCTTGTAAAACACACATTTACAACTCCAGTCTCCTTTAAGTAAAGAATATAGGATTCCTACAGTGTTTCAAGTCATCTTAACTTGAATTAAGGATTTCCCGGATCTTAGCTACCTTTTCTACACTAAGAACTGATTTGGAGAATCTCTTTCAGCTGTTTTAAACAAGTTCTCATCTGTTTCCAGTCATTTTCTCTGAATTATCCATGTTTTCATGTAGTTTCCTATATTCTGCCTTCTGGTCCAAGTTTAAGCTTTGCCCACTTTATCAAACAACTTCCTACACACTGTTATGAACTGAGGCAGCTCGGGAACATTGTCGCTCAACTGTGTTACAGAGTGTAGTACTATATTTCAGTGAAGTGTAAGGCCTTCCAAAGCTACCAAACGTGTTTTTTTCTCTATTTCAATGGTATTCTGCCTTGTAAAACACACATTTACCACTCTAGTCTCCTTTAAGTAAAGAAAATAGGATTTATACAGTGTTTCATGTGATCTTAACTCGAATTAAGGATTTCCCGGATTTTAGCTACCTTTTCTACACTAAGAACTGACTTGGAGAATCTCTTTGAGCTGTTTTAAACAAGTTCTCATCTGTTTACAGTTATTGTCTCTGAATTATCCATGTTTTCATGTAGTTTCCTATATTCTGCCCTCTGGTCCAAGTATAAGCTTTGCCCACTTTATCAAACAACTTCCTGCACACTGTTATGAACTGAGGCAGCTCGGGAACATTGCCTCTCAACTGTGTTATAGAGTGTAGTACTACATTTCAGTGAAGTGTAAGGCTTTCCAAAGCTGCCGAACGTGTTTCTTTCTCTGTTTCAATGGTATTCTGCCTTGTATAACACACATTTACCACTCTAGTCTCCTTTAAGTAAAGAAAATAGGATTTATACAGTGTTTCATGTGATCTTAACTCGAATTAAGGATTTCCTGGATTTTAGCTACCTTTTCTACACTAAGAACTGACTTGGAGAATCTCTTTGAGCTGTCTAAACAAGTTCTCATCTGTTTACAGTTATTGTCTCTGAATTATCCATGTTTTCATGTAGTTTTCTATATTTTGCCTTCTGGTCCTAGTGTAAGCTTTGCCCACTTTATCAAACAACTTCCTACACACTGTTATGAACTGAACCAGCTCGGGAACATTGTCTCTCAACTGTGTTATAGAGTGTAGTACTACATTTCAGTGAAGTGTAAGGCTTTCCAAAGATGCCGAATGTGTTTCTTTCTCTATTTCAATGGTATTCTGCCTTGTATAACACACATTTACCACTCTATTCTCCTTTAAGTAAAGAATATAGGATTCATACAGTGTTTCATGTCATCTTAACTCGAATTAAGGATTTCCTGGATCTTAGCTACTTTTACTACACTAAGAACTGATTGGAGAATCTCTTTGAGCTGTTCTAAACAAGTTCTCATCTGTTTACAGTCATTTTCTCTGAATTATCCATGTTTTCATGTAGTTTCCTATATTCTGCCTTCTGGTCCAAGTATAAGCTTTTCCCACTTTATCAAACAACCTCCTACACACTGTTATGAACTGAGGCAGCTCGGGAACATTGCCTCTCAACTGTGTTACAGAGTGTAGTACTATATTTCAGTGAAGTGTAAGGCTTTCCAAAGCTGACGAAAGTGTTTCTTTCTCTATTTCAATGGTATTCTGCCTTGTAAAACACACATTTACAACTCCAGTCTCCTTTAAGTAAAGAATATAGGATTCCTACAGTGTTTCAAGTCATCTTAACTCGAATTAAGGATTTCCCGGATCTTAGCTACCTTTTCTATACTAACAACTGACTTGGAGAATCTCTTTCAGCTGTTCTAAACGAGTTCTCATCTGTTTACAGTCATTTTCTCTGAATTATCCATGTTTTCATGTAGTTTCCTATATTCTGCCTTCTGGTCCAAGTATAAGCTTTGCCCACTTTATCAAACAACTTCCTACACACTGTTATGAACTGAGGCAGCTCGGGAACATTGTCTCTCAACTGTGTTATAGAGTGTAGTACTACATTTCAGTGAAGTGTAAGGCTTTCCAAAGCTGCCAAACGTGTTTAATTCTCTATTTCAATGGTATTCTACCTCGTATAATACACATTTAGCACTCTAGTCTCCTTTAAGTAAAGAATATAGGATTCATACAGTGTTTCATGTGATCTTAACTGGAATTAAGGATTTTCCGGATCTTAGCTACATTTACTACAATAAGAACTGACTGGAGAATCTCTTTGAGCTGTTCTAAACAAGTTCTCATCTGTTTACAGTCATTTTCTCTGAATTATCCATGTTTTCATGTAGTTTCCTATATTCTGCCTTCTGGTCCAAGTATAAGCTTTGCCCACGTTATCAAACAACTTCCTACACACTGTTATGAACTGAACCAGCTCGGGAACATTGTCTCTCAACTGTGTTATAGAGTGTAGTACTACATTTCAGTGAAGTATAAGGCTTTCCAAAGCTGCCGAACGTGTTTCTTTCTCTATTTCAATGGTATTCTGCCTTGTATAACACACATTTACCACTCTAGTATCCTTTAAGTAAAGAATATAGGATTCATACAGTGTTTCATGTCATCTTAACTCGAATTAAGGATTTCCCGGATCTTAGCTACCTTTTCTATACTAAGAACTGACTTGGAGAATCTCTTTGAGCGGTTCTAAACAAGTTCTCATCTGTTTACAGTCATTTTCTCTGAATTATCCATGTTTTCATGTAGTTTCCTATATTCTGCCTTCTGTTCCAAGTATATGCTTTGCCCACTTTATCAAACAACTTCCTACACACCGTTATGAAGTGAGGCAGCTCGGGAACATTGTCTCTCAACTGTGTTATAGAGTGTAGTACTACATTTCAGTGAAGTGTGAGGCTTTCCAAAGCTGCCAAACGTGTTTCTTTCTCTATTTCAATGGTATTCTGCCTTGTATAACACACATTTACTACTCTAGTCTCCTTTAAGTAAAGAATATAGGATTCATACAGTGTTTAATGTCATCTTAACTCGAATTAAGGATTTCCCGGATCTTAGCTACCTTTACTACACTAAGAACTGATTGGAGAATCTCTTTGAGCTGTTCTAAACAAGTTCTCATCTGTTTACAGTCATTTTCTCTGAATTATCCATGTTTTCATGTAATTTCCTATATTCTGCCTTCTGGTCCTAGTATAAGCTTTGCCCACTTTATCAAACAACTTCCTACACGCTGTTATGAACTGAGGCAGCTCGGGAACATTGTCTCTCAACTGTGTTATAGAGTGTAGTACTACATTTCAGTGAAGTGTAAGGCTTTCCAAAGCTGACGAAAGTTTTTCTTTCTATATTTCAATGGTATTCTGCCTGTAAAACACACATTTACAACTCTAGTCTCCTTTAAGTAAAGAATATAGGACTCCTACAGTGTTTCAAGTCATCTTAACTCGAATTAAGTATTTCCCTTATCTTAGCTACTTTTCTACACTAAGAAGTGACTTGGAGATTCTCTTTCAGCTGTTCTAAACAAGTTCTCATCTGTTTACAGTCATTTTCAATGAATTATTCATGTTTTCATGTAGTTTCCTATATTCTGCCTTCTGGCCCAAGTATAAGCTTTGTCCACTTTATCAAACAACTTCCTACACACTGTTATGAACTGAGGGAGCTAGGAACATTGTCTCTCAATTGTGTTATAGAGTGTAGTACTACATTTCATTGAAGTGTAAGGATTTCCAAAGCTGACGAAAGTGTTTCTTTCTCAATTTCAATGGTATTCTGCCTTGTAAAACACACATTTACAACTCCAGTCTCCTTTAAGTAAAGAATATAGGATTCCTACAGTGTTTCAAGTCATCTTAACTCGAATTAAGGATTTCCCGGATCTTAGCTACCTTTTCTACACTAAGAACTGATTTGGAGAATCTCTTTCAGAAGTTCTAAACAAGTTCTCATCTGTTTCCAGTCATTTTCTCTGAATTATCCATGTTTTCATTTAGTTTCCTATATTCTGCCTTCTTGTCCAAGTATAAGCTTTGCCCACTTTATCAAACAACTTCCTACACACTGTTATGAACTGAGGCAGTTCGGGAACATTGTCTCTCAACTGTGTTATAGAGTGTAGTACTACATTTCAGTGAAGTGTAAGGCTTTCCAAAGCTGCCGAACATGTTTCTTTCTCTATTTCAATGGTATTCTGCCTTGTATAACACATATTTACCATTCTAGTCTCCTTTAAGTAAGAATATAGGATTCATAGAGTGTTTCAAGTCATCTTAACTTGAATTAAGGATTTCCCGGATCTTAGCTACCTTTTCTACACTAAGAACTGATTTGGAGAATCTCTTTCAGCTGTTCTAAACAAGTTCTCATCTGTTTCCAGTCATTTTCTCTGAATTATCCATGTTTTCATGTAGTTTCCTATATTCTGCCTTCTGGTCCAAGTATAAGCTTTGCCCACTTTATCAAACAACTTCCTACACACTGTTATGAACTGAGGCAGCTCGGGAACATTGTCGCTCAACTGTGTTACAGAGTGTAGTACTATATTTCAGTGAAGTGTAAGGCCTTCCAAAGCTGCCAAACGTGTTTTTTTCTCTAGTTCAATGGTATTCTGCCTTGTAAAACACACATTTACCACTCCAGTCTCCTTTAAGTAAAGAATATAGGATTACAACAGTGTCTCATGTGATCTTAACTTGAATTAAGGATTTCCCGGATCTTAGCTACCTTTTCTACACTAAGAACTGACTTGGAGAATTTCTTTGAGCTGTTCTGAACAAATTCTCATCTGTTTACAGTCATTTTCTCTGAATTATCCATGTTTTCATGTAGTTTCCTATATTCTGCCTTCTGGTCCAAGTATAATCTTTGCCCACTTTATCAAACAACTTCCTACACACTGTTATGAACTGAGGCAGCTCGGGAACATTGTCTCTCAACTGTGTTATAGAGTGTAGTACTACATTTCAGTGAAGTGTAAGGCTTTCCAAAGCTGCCAAACGTGTTTAATTCTCTATTTCAATGGTATTTTACCTCGTATAATACACATTTAGCACTCTAGTCTCCTTTAAGTAAAGAATATAGGATTCATACAGTGTTTCATGTGATCTTAACTGGAATTAAGGATTTTCCGGATCTTAGCTACATTTACTACAATAAGAACTGACTGGAGAATCTCTTTGAGCTGTTCTAAACAAGTTCTCATCTGTTTACAGTCATTTTCTCTGAATTATCCATGTTTTCATGTAGTTTCCTATATTCTGCCTTCTGGTCCAAGTATAAGCTTTGCCCACGTTATCAAACAACTTCCTACACACTGTTATGAACTGAACCAGCTCGGGAACATTGTCTCTCAACTGTGTTATAGAGTGTAGTACTACATTTCAGTGAAGTATAAGGCTTTCCAAAGCTGCCGAACGTGTTTCTTTCTCTATTTCAATGGTATTCTGCCTTGTATAACACACATTTACCACTCTAGTATCCTTTAAGTAAAGAATATAGGATTCATACAGTGTTTCATGTCATCTTAACTCGAATTAAGGATTTCCCGGATCTTAGCTACCTTTTCTACACTAAGAACTGACTTGGAGAATCTCTTTGAGCGGTTCTAAACAAGTTCTCATCTGTTTACAGTCATTTTCTCTGAATTATCCATGTTTTCATGTAGTTTCCTATATTCTGCCTTCTGTTCCAAGTATATGCTTTGCCCACTTTATCAAACAACTTCCTACACACCGTTATGAAGTGAGGCAGCTCGGGAACATTGTCTCTCAACTGTGTTATAGAGTGTAGTACTACATTTCAGTGAAGTGTGAGGCTTTCCAAAGCTGCCAAACGAGTTTCTTTCTCTATTTCAATGGTATTCTGCCTTGTATAACACACATTTACTACTCTAGTCTCCTTTAAGTAAAGAATATAGGATTCATACAGTGTTTAATGTCATCTTAACTCGAATTAAGGATTTCCCGGATCTTAGCTACCTTTACTACACTAAGAACTGATTGGAGAATCTCTTTGAGCTGTTCTAAACAAGTTCTCATCTGTTTACAGTCATTTTCTCTGAATTATCCATGTTTTCATGTAATTTCCTATATTCTGCCTTCTGGTCCTAGTGTAAGCTTTGCCCACTTTATCAAACAACTTCCTACACACTGTTATGAACTGAGGCAGCTCGGGAACATTGTCTCTCAACTGTGTTATAGAGTGTAGTACTACATTTCAGTGCAGTGTAAGGCTTTCCAAAGCTGCCGAACGAGTTTCTTTCTCTATTTCAATGGTATTCTGCCTTGTGAAACACACATTACCACTCCAGTCACCTTTAAGTAAAGAATATAGGATTCATACAGTGTTTCAAGTCATCTTAACTTGAATTAAGTTTTTCCTGGATCTTAGATACCTTTTCTACACTAAGAACTGATTTGGAGAATCTCTTTCAGCTGTTCTAAACAAGTTCTCATCTGTTTCCAGTCAATTTCTCTGAATTATCCATGTTTTCATGTAGTTTCCTATATTCTGCCTTCTGGTCCGAGTATAAACTTTTCCCACTTTATCAAACAACTTGCTACACACTGTTATGAACTGAGGCAGCTCGGGAACATTGTCTCTCAACTGTGTTATAAAGTGTAGTACTACATTTCAGTGAAGTGTAAGGCTTTCCAAAGCTGCCGAAAGTGTTTCTTTCTCTATTTCAATGGTATTCTGCCTTGTGTAACACACATTTACCACTCTAGTCTCTTTTAAGTAAAGAATATAGGATTCATACAGTGTTTCATGTCATCTTAACTCGAATTAAGGATTTCCTGGATCCTAGCTACCTTTTCTACACTAAGAACTGACTTGGAGAATCAGTTTCATCTGTTCTAAACAAGTTCTCATCTGTTTACAGTCATTTTCACTGAATTATTCATGTTTTCATTTAGTTTCCTATATTCTGCCTTCTGGCCCAAGTATAAGCTTTCCCTACTTTATCAAACACCTTCCTACACTCTGTTATGAACTGAGGCAGCTAGGGAACATTGTCTCTCAACTGTGTTATAGAGTGTAGTACTACATTTCAGTGAAGTGTAAGCCTTTCCAAAGCTGCCGAAAGTGTTTCTTTCTCTATTTCAATGGTATTCTGCCTTGTATAACACACATTTCCCACTCCAGTCTCCTTTAAGTAAAGAATATAGGATTCTTATAGTGTTTCATGTGATCTTAACTGGTATTAAGGATTTCCCTTATCTTAGCTACCTTTTCTACACTAAGAACTGACTTGGAGATTCTCTTTCAGCTGTTCTAAACAAGTTCTCATCTGTTTACAGGCATTTCCACTGAATTATTCAAGATTTCATGTAGTTTCCTATATTCTGCCTTCTGGCCCAAGTATAAGCTTTGGCCACTTTATCAAACAACTTCCTACACACTGTTATGAACTGAGGCAGCTAGGGAACATTTTCTCTCAACTGTGGTATATAGTGTAGTACTACATTTCAGTGAAGTGTAAGGCTTTCCAAAGCTCCCAAAAGTGTTTCTTTCTCTATTTCAATGGTATTCTGCCTTGTATAACACATTTACCACTCTAGTCTCCTTTAAGTAAAGAATATAGTATTCATACAGTGTTTCATGGGATCTTAACTGGTATTAAGGATTTCCCTTATCTTAGCTACCTTTTCTACACTAAGAACTGACTTGGAGTTTCTCTTTCAGCTGTTCTAAACAAGTTCTCATCTGTTTACAGTCATTTTCACTGAATTATTCATGTTTTCATGTAGTTTCCTATATTCTGCCTTCTGGCCCAAGTATAAGCTTTGCCCACTTTATCAAACAACTTCCTACACACTGTTATGATCTGAGGGAGCTAGGGAACATTGTCTCTCAACTGTGTTATAGAGTGTAGTACTACATTTCAGTGAAGTGTAAGGCTTTCCAAAGCTGCCGAACGTGTTTCTTTCTCTATTTCAATTGTATTCTGCCTTATATAATACACATTTATCACTCTATTCTCCTTTAAGTAAGCAATATAGGATTCATACAGTGTTTCATGTGATCTTAACTCGAATTAAGGATTTCCCGGATTTAGCTACCTTTTCTACACTAAGAACTGACTTGGAGAATCAATTTCATCTGTTCTAAACAAGTTCTCATCTGTTTACAGTCATTTTCACTGAATTATTCATGTTTTCATGTAGTTTCCTATATTCTGCCTTCTGGCCCAAGTATAAGCTTTGCCCACTTTATCAAACAACTTCCTACACACTGTTATGAACTGAGGCAGCTTGGGAACATTGTCTCTCAACTGTGTTATAGAGTGTAGTACTACATTTCAGTGAAGTGTAAGGCTTTCCAAAGCTGCCGAACGTGTTTGTTTCTCTATTTCAATGGTATTCTGCCTTGTATAGCACACATTTCCCACTCTAGTCTCCTTTAAGTAAAGAATATAGGATTCATATAGTGTTTCATGTGATCTTAACTGGAATTAAGGATTTCCCTTATCTTAGCTACCTTTTCTACACTAAGAACTGACTTGGAGATTCTCTTTCAGCTGTTCTAAACAAGTTCTCATCTGTTTACAGTCATTTTCAATGAATTATTCATGTTTTCATGTAGTTTCCTATATTCTGCCTTCTGGCGCAAGTATAAGCTTTGCCCACTTTATCAAACAACTTACTACACACTGTTATGAACTGAGGGAGCTAGGGAACATTGTCTCTCAACTGTGTTATAGAGTGTAGTACTACATTTCAGTGAAGTGTAAGGCTTTCCAAAGCTGCCGAACGTGTTTCTTTCTCTATTTCAATGGTATTCTGCCTTATATAACACACATTTACCACTCTAGTCTCTTTTAAGTAAACAATATAGGATTCATACAGTTTTTGATGTTATCTTAACTCGAATTAAGGATTTCCCTTATCTTAGCTACCTTTTCTACACTAAGAACTTACTTGGAGATTCTCTTTCATAAGTTCTAAACAAGTTCTCATCTGTTTACAGTCATTTTCACTGAATTATTCAAGTTTTCATGTAGTTTCCTATATTCTGCCTTCTGGCCCAAGTATAAGCTTTGCCCACTTTATCAAACAACTTCCTACACACTGTTATGAACTGCGGGAGCTAGGGAACATTGTCTCTCAACTGTGTTATAGAGTGTAGTACTACATTTCAGTGAAGTGTAAGGCTTTCCAAAGCTGCCGAATGTGTTTCTTTCTCTATTTCAATGGTATTCTGCCTTATATAATACACATTTACCACTCTAGTCTCCTTTAAGTAAACAATATAGGATTCATACAGTGTTTCATGTGATCTTAACTGGTATTAAAGATTTCCCTTATCTTAGCTACCTTTTCTACACTAAGAACTGACTTGGAGATTCTCTTTCAGCTGTTCTAAACAAGTTCTCATCTGTTTAAAGTCATTTTCACTGAATTATTCATGTTTTCATGTAGTTTCCTATATTCTGCCTTCTGGCCCAAGTATAAGCTTTGCCTACTTTATCAAACAACTTCCTACACACTGTTATGAACTGGGGGAGCTAGGGAACATTGTCTCTCAACTGTGTTATAGAGTGTAGTACTACACTTCAGTGAAGTGTAAGGCTTTCCAAAGCTGCGGAACGTGTTTCTTTCTCTATTTCAATGGTATTCTGCCTTGTATAACACACATTTCCCACTCTAGTCTCCTTTAAGTAAACAATATAGGATTCATACAGTTTTTGATGTTATCTTAACTCGAATTAAGTATTTCCCTTATCTTAGCTACCTTTTCTACACTAAGAACTTACTTGGAGATTCTCTTTCATAAGTTCTAAACAAGTTCTCATCTGTTTACAGTCATTTTCACTGAATTATTCAAGTTTTCATGTAGTTTCCTATATTCTGCCTTCTGGCCCAAGTATAAGCTTTGCCCACTTTATCAAACAACTTCCTACACACTGTTATGAACTGCGGGAGCTAGGGAACATTGTCTCTCAACTGTGTTATAGAGTGTAGTACTACATTTCAGTGAAGTGTAAGGCTTTCCAAAGCTGCCGAATGTGTTTCTTTCTCTATTTCAATGGTATTCTGCCTTATATAATACACATTTACCACTCTAGTCTCCTTTAAGTAAACAATATAGGATTCATACAGTGTTTCATGTGATCTTAACTGGTATTAAAGATTTCCCTTATCTTAGCTACCTTTTCTACACTAAGAACTGACTTGGAGATTCTCTTTCAGCTGTTCTAAACAAGTTCTCATCTGTTTAAAGTCATTTTCACTGAATTATTCATGTTTTCATGTAGTTTCCTATATTCTGCCTTCTGGCCCAAGTATAAGCTTTGCCTACTTTATCAAACAACTTCCTACACACTGTTATGAACTGCGGGAGCTAGGGAACATTGTCTCTCAACTGTGTTATAGAGTGTAGTACTACATTTCAGTGAAGTGTAAGGCTTTCCAAAGCTGCGTAACGTGTTTCTTTCTCTATTTCAATGGTATTCTGCCTTGTATAGCACACATTTCCCACTCTAGTCTCCTTTAAGTAAAGAATATAGGATTCATATAGTGTTTCATGTGATCTTAACTGGTATTAAGGATTTCCCTTATCTTAGCTACCTTTTCTACACTATGAACTGACTTGGAGATTCTCTTTCAGCTGTTCTAAACAAGTTCTCATCTGTTTACATTCATTTTCAATGAATTATTCATGTTTTCATGTAGTTTCCTATATTCTGCCTTCTGGCCCAATTATAAGCTTTGCCTACTTTATCAAACACCTTCCTACACTCTGTTATGAACTGAGGCAGCTAGGGAACATTGTCTCTCAACTGTGTTATAGAGTGTAGTACTACATTTCAGTGAAGTGTAAGCCTTTCCAAAGCTGCCGAACGTGTTTCTTTCTCTATTTCAATGGTATTCTGCCTTGTATAACACACATTTACCACTCTAGTTTCCTTTAAGTAAAGAATATAGGATTCATACAGTGTTTCATGTGATCTTAACTCGAATTAAGTATTTCCCGGATCTTAGCTACCTTTTCTACACTAAGAACTGACTTGGAGATTCTCTTTCAGCTGTTCTAAACAAGTTCTCATCTGTTTACAGGCATTTCCACTGAATTATTCAAGATTTCATGTAGTTTCCTATATTCTGCCTTCTGGCCCAAGTATAAGCTTTGGCCACTTTATCAAACAACTTCCTACACAATGTTATGGACTGAGGCAGCTAGGGAACATTGTCTCTCAACTATGGTATAGAGTGTAGTACTACATTTCAGTGAAGTGTAAGGCTTTCCAAAGCTCCCGAAAGTGTTTCTTTCTCTATTTCAATGGTATTCTGCCTTGTATAACACATTTACCACTCTAGTCTCCTTTAAGTAAAGAATATAGTATTCATACAGTGTTTCATGGGATCTTAACTGGTATTAAGGATTTCCCTTATCTTAGCTACCTTTTCTACACTAAGAACTGACTTGGAGATTCTCTTTCAACAGTTCTAAACAAGTTCTCATCTGTTTACAGTCATTTTCACTGAATTATTCAAGTTTTCATGTAGTTTCCTATATTCTGCCTTCTGGCCCAAGTATAAGCTTTGCCCACTTTATCAAACAACTTCCTACACACTGTTATGAACTGCGGGAGCTAGGGAACATTGTCTCTCAACTGTGTTATAGAGTGTAGTACTACATTTCAGTGAAGTGTAAGGCTTTCCAAAGCTGCCGAAAGTGTTTCTTTCTCTATTTCAATGGTATTCTGCCTTGTATAACACACATTTACCACTCTAGTCTCCTTTAAGTAAAGAATATAGGATTCATATAGTGTTTCATGTGATCTTAAATGGTATTAAGGATTTCCCTTATCTTAGCTACCTTTTCTACACTAAGAACTGACTTGGAGATTCTCTTTCATCTGTTCTAAACAAGTTCTCATCTGTTTACAGTCATTTTCACTGAATTATTCAAGTTTTCATGTAGTTTCCTATATTCTGCCTTCTGGCCCAAGTATAAGCTTTGCCTACTTTATCAAACAACTTCCTACACACTGTTATGAACTGCGGGAGCTAGGGAACATTGTCTCTCAACTGTGTTATAGAGTGTAGTACTACATTTCAGTGTAGTGTAAGGCTTTCCAAAGCTGCCGAATGTGTTTCTTCTCTATTTCAATGGTATTCTGCCTTGTATAACACACATTTCCCACTCTAGTCTCCTTTAAGTAAACAATATAGGATTCATACAGTTTTTGATGTTATCTTAACTCGAATTAAGTATTTCCCTTATCTTAGCTACCTTTTCTACACTAAGAACTTACTTGGAGATTCTCTTTCATAAGTTCTAAACAAGTTCTCATCTGTTTACAGTCATTTTCACTGAATTATTCAAGTTTTCATGTAGTTTCCTATATTCTGCCTTCTGTTCCAAGTATATGCTTTGCCCACTTTATCAAACAACTTCCTACACACCGTTATGAAGTGAGGCAGCTCGGGAACATTGTCTCTCAACTGTGTTATAGAGTGTAGTACTACATTTCAGTGAAGTGTGAGGCTTTCCAAAGCTGCCAAACGAGTTTCTTTCTCTATTTCAATGGTATTCTGCCTTGTATAACACACATTTACTACTCTAGTCTCCTTTAAGTAAAGAATATAGGATTCATACAGTGTTTAATGTCATCTTAACTCGAATTAAGGATTTCCCGGATCTTAGCTACCTTTACTACACTAAGAACTGATTGGAGAATCTCTTTGAGCTGTTCTAAACAAGTTCTCATCTGTTTACAGTCATTTTCTCTGAATTATCCATGTTTTCATGTAATTTCCTATATTCTGCCTTCTGGTCCTAGTGTAAGCTTTGCCCACTTTATCAAACAACTTCCTACACACTGTTATGAACTGAGGCAGCTCGGGAACATTGTCTCTCAACTGTGTTATAGAGTGTAGTACTACATTTCAGTGAAGTGTAAGGCTTTCCAAAGCTGCCGAACGAGTTTCTTTCTCTATTTCAATGGTATTCTGCCTTGTGAAACACACATTACCACTCCAGTCACCTTTAAGTAAAGAATATAGGATTCATACAGTGTTTCAAGTCATCTTAACTTGAATTAAGTTTTTCCTGGATCTTAGATACCTTTTCTACACTAAGAACTGATTTGGAGAATCTCTTTCAGCTGTTCTAAACAAGTTCTCATCTGTTTCCAGTCAATTTCTCTGAATTATCCATGTTTTCATGTAGTTTCCTATATTCTGCCTTCTGGTCCGAGTATAAACTTTTCCCACTTTATCAAACAACTTGCTACACACTGTTATGAACTGAGGCAGCTCGGGAACATTGTCTCTCAACTGTGTTATAAAGTGTAGTACTACATTTCAGTGAAGTGTAAGGCTTTCCAAAGCTGCCGAAAGTGTTTCTTTCTCTATTTCAATGGTATTCTGCCTTGTGTAACACACATTTACCACTCTAGTCTCTTTTAAGTAAAGAATATAGGATTCATACAGTGTTTCATGTCATCTTAACTCGAATTAAGGATTTCCTGGATCCTAGCTACCTTTTCTACACTAAGAACTGACTTGGAGAATCAGTTTCATCTGTTCTAAACAAGTTCTCATCTGTTTACAGTCATTTTCACTGAATTATTCATGTTTTCATTTAGTTTCCTATATTCTGCCTTCTGGCCCAAGTATAAGCTTTCCCTACTTTATCAAACACCTTCCTACACTCTGTTATGAACTGAGGCAGCTAGGGAACATTGTCTCTCAACTGTGTTATAGAGTGTAGTACTACATTTCAGTGAAGTGTAAGCCTTTCCAAAGCTGCCGAAAGTGTTTCTTTCTCTATTTCAATGGTATTCTGCCTTGTATAACACACATTTCCCACTCCAGTCTCCTTTAAGTAAAGAATATAGGATTCTTATAGTGTTTCATGTGATCTTAACTGGTATTAAGGATTTCCCTTATCTTAGCTACCTTTTCTACACTAAGAACTGACTTGGAGATTCTCTTTCAGCTGTTCTAAACAAGTTCTCATCTGTTTACAGGCATTTCCACTGAATTATTCAAGATTTCATGTAGTTTCCTATATTCTGCCTTCTGGCCCAAGTATAAGCTTTGGCCACTTTATCAAACAACTTCCTACACACTGTTATGAACTGAGGCAGCTAGGGAACATTTTCTCTCAACTGTGGTATATAGTGTAGTACTACATTTCAGTGAAGTGTAAGGCTTTCCAAAGCTCCCAAAAGTGTTTCTTTCTCTATTTCAATGGTATTCTGCCTTGTATAACACATTTACCACTCTAGTCTCCTTTAAGTAAAGAATATAGTATTCATACAGTGTTTCATGGGATCTTAACTGGTATTAAGGATTTCCCTTATCTTAGCTACCTTTTCTACACTAAGAACTGACTTGGAGTTTCTCTTTCAGCTGTTCTAAACAAGTTCTCATCTGTTTACAGTCATTTTCACTGAATTATTCATGTTTTCATGTAGTTTCCTATATTCTGCCTTCTGGCCCAAGTATAAGCTTTGCCCACTTTATCAAACAACTTCCTACACACTGTTATGATCTGAGGGAGCTAGGGAACATTGTCTCTCAACTGTGTTATAGAGTGTAGTACTACATTTCAGTGAAGTGTAAGGCTTTCCAAAGCTGCCGAACGTGTTTCTTTCTCTATTTCAATTGTATTCTGCCTTATATAATACACATTTATCACTCTATTCTCCTTTAAGTAAGCAATATAGGATTCATACAGTGTTTCATGTGATCTTAACTCGAATTAAGGATTTCCCGGATTTAGCTACCTTTTCTACACTAAGAACTGACTTGGAGAATCAATTTCATCTGTTCTAAACAAGTTCTCATCTGTTTACAGTCATTTTCACTGAATTATTCATGTTTTCATGTAGTTTCCTATATTCTGCCTTCTGGCCCAAGTATAAGCTTTGCCCACTTTATCAAACAACTTCCTACACACTGTTATGAACTGAGGCAGCTTGGGAACATTGTCTCTCAACTGTGTTATAGAGTGTAGTACTACATTTCAGTGAAGTGTAAGGCTTTCCAAAGCTGCCGAACGTGTTTGTTTCTCTATTTCAATGGTATTCTGCCTTGTATAGCACACATTTCCCACTCTAGTCTCCTTTAAGTAAAGAATATAGGATTCATATAGTGTTTCATGTGATCTTAACTGGAATTAAGGATTTCCCTTATCTTAGCTACCTTTTCTACACTAAGAACTGACTTGGAGATTCTCTTTCAGCTGTTCTAAACAAGTTCTCATCTGTTTACAGTCATTTTCAATGAATTATTCATGTTTTCATGTAGTTTCCTATATTCTGCCTTCTGGCGCAAGTATAAGCTTTGCCCACTTTATCAAACAACTTACTACACACTGTTATGAACTGAGGGAGCTAGGGAACATTGTCTCTCAACTGTGTTATAGAGTGTAGTACTACATTTCAGTGAAGTGTAAGGCTTTCCAAAGCTGCCGAACGTGTTTCTTTCTCTATTTCAATGGTATTCTGCCTTATATAACACACATTTACCACTCTAGTCTCTTTTAAGTAAACAATATAGGATTCATACAGTTTTTGATGTTATCTTAACTCGAATTAAGGATTTCCCTTATCTTAGCTACCTTTTCTACACTAAGAACTTACTTGGAGATTCTCTTTCATAAGTTCTAAACAAGTTCTCATCTGTTTACAGTCATTTTCACTGAATTATTCAAGTTTTCATGTAGTTTCCTATATTCTGCCTTCTGGCCCAAGTATAAGCTTTGCCCACTTTATCAAACAACTTCCTACACACTGTTATGAACTGCGGGAGCTAGGGAACATTGTCTCTCAACTGTGTTATAGAGTGTAGTACTACATTTCAGTGAAGTGTAAGGCTTTCCAAAGCTGCCGAATGTGTTTCTTTCTCTATTTCAATGGTATTCTGCCTTATATAATACACATTTACCACTCTAGTCTCCTTTAAGTAAACAATATAGGATTCATACAGTGTTTCATGTGATCTTAACTGGTATTAAAGATTTCCCTTATCTTAGCTACCTTTTCTACACTAAGAACTGACTTGGAGATTCTCTTTCAGCTGTTCTAAACAAGTTCTCATCTGTTTAAAGTCATTTTCACTGAATTATTCATGTTTTCATGTAGTTTCCTATATTCTGCCTTCTGGCCCAAGTATAAGCTTTGCCTACTTTATCAAACAACTTCCTACACACTGTTATGAACTGGGGGAGCTAGGGAACATTGTCTCTCAACTGTGTTATAGAGTGTAGTACTACACTTCAGTGAAGTGTAAGGCTTTCCAAAGCTGCGGAACGTGTTTCTTTCTCTATTTCAATGGTATTCTGCCTTGTATAACACACATTTCCCACTCTAGTCTCCTTTAAGTAAACAATATAGGATTCATACAGTTTTTGATGTTATCTTAACTCGAATTAAGTATTTCCCTTATCTTAGCTACCTTTTCTACACTAAGAACTTACTTGGAGATTCTCTTTCATAAGTTCTAAACAAGTTCTCATCTGTTTACAGTCATTTTCACTGAATTATTCAAGTTTTCATGTAGTTTCCTATATTCTGCCTTCTGGCCCAAGTATAAGCTTTGCCCACTTTATCAAACAACTTCCTACACACTGTTATGAACTGCGGGAGCTAGGGAACATTGTCTCTCAACTGTGTTATAGAGTGTAGTACTACATTTCAGTGAAGTGTAAGGCTTTCCAAAGCTGCCGAATGTGTTTCTTTCTCTATTTCAATGGTATTCTGCCTTATATAATACACATTTACCACTCTAGTCTCCTTTAAGTAAACAATATAGGATTCATACAGTGTTTCATGTGATCTTAACTGGTATTAAAGATTTCCCTTATCTTAGCTACCTTTTCTACACTAAGAACTGACTTGGAGATTCTCTTTCAGCTGTTCTAAACAAGTTCTCATCTGTTTAAAGTCATTTTCACTGAATTATTCATGTTTTCATGTAGTTTCCTATATTCTGCCTTCTGGCCCAAGTATAAGCTTTGCCTACTTTATCAAACAACTTCCTACACACTGTTATGAACTGCGGGAGCTAGGGAACATTGTCTCTCAACTGTGTTATAGAGTGTAGTACTACATTTCAGTGAAGTGTAAGGCTTTCCAAAGCTGCGTAACGTGTTTCTTTCTCTATTTCAATGGTATTCTGCCTTGTATAGCACACATTTCCCACTCTAGTCTCCTTTAAGTAAAGAATATAGGATTCATATAGTGTTTCATGTGATCTTAACTGGTATTAAGGATTTCCCTTATCTTAGCTACCTTTTCTACACTATGAACTGACTTGGAGATTCTCTTTCAGCTGTTCTAAACAAGTTCTCATCTGTTTACATTCATTTTCAATGAATTATTCATGTTTTCATGTAGTTTCCTATATTCTGCCTTCTGGCCCAATTATAAGCTTTGCCTACTTTATCAAACACCTTCCTACACTCTGTTATGAACTGAGGCAGCTAGGGAACATTGTCTCTCAACTGTGTTATAGAGTGTAGTACTACATTTCAGTGAAGTGTAAGCCTTTCCAAAGCTGCCGAACGTGTTTCTTTCTCTATTTCAATGGTATTCTGCCTTGTATAACACACATTTACCACTCTAGTTTCCTTTAAGTAAAGAATTTAGGATTCATACAGTGTTTCATGTGATCTTGACTCGAATTAAGTATTTCCCGGATCTTAGCTACCTTTTCTACACTAAGAACTGACTTGGAGATTCTCTTTCAGCTGTTCTAAACAAGTTCTCATCTGTTTACAGGCATTTCCACTGAATTATTCAAGATTTCATGTAGTTTCCTATATTCTGCCTTCTGGCCCAAGTATAAGCTTTGGCCACTTTATCAAACAACTTCCTACACAATGTTATGGACTGAGGCAGCTAGGGAACATTGTCTCTCAACTATGGTATAGAGTGTAGTACTACATTTCAGTGAAGTGTAAGGCTTTCCAAAGCTCCCGAAAGTGTTTCTTTCTCTATTTCAATGGTATTCTGCCTTGTATAACACATTTACCACTCTAGTCTCCTTTAAGTAAAGAATATAGTATTCATACAGTGTTTCATGGGATCTTAACTGGTATTAAGGATTTCCCTTATCTTAGCTACCTTTTCTACACTAAGAACTGACTTGGAGATTCTCTTTCAACAGTTCTAAACAAGTTCTCATCTGTTTACAGTCATTTTCACTGAATTATTCAAGTTTTCATGTAGTTTCCTATATTCTGCCTTCTGGCCCAAGTATAAGCTTTGCCCACTTTATCAAACAACTTCCTACACACTGTTATGAACTGCGGGAGCTAGGGAACATTGTCTCTCAACTGTGTTATAGAGTGTAGTACTACATTTCAGTGAAGTGTAAGGCTTTCCAAAGCTGCCGAAAGTGTTTCTTTCTCTATTTCAATGGTATTCTGCCTTGTATAACACACATTTACCACTCTAGTCTCCTTTAAGTAAAGAATATAGGATTCATATAGTGTTTCATGTGATCTTAAATGGTATTAAGGATTTCCCTTATCTTAGCTACCTTTTCTACACTAAGAACTGACTTGGAGATTCTCTTTCATCTGTTCTAAACAAGTTCTCATCTGTTTACAGTCATTTTCACTGAATTATTCAAGTTTTCATGTAGTTTCCTATATTCTGCCTTCTGGCCCAAGTATAAGCTTTGCCTACTTTATCAAACAACTTCCTACACACTGTTATGAACTGCGGGAGCTAGGGAACATTGTCTCTCAACTGTGTTATAGAGTGTAGTACTACATTTCAGTGTAGTGTAAGGCTTTCCAAAGCTGCCGAATGTGTTTCTTCTCTATTTCAATGGTATTCTGCCTTGTATAACACACATTTCCCACTCTAGTCTCCTTTAAGTAAACAATATAGGATTCATACAGTTTTTGATGTTATCTTAACTCGAATTAAGTATTTCCCTTATCTTAGCTACCTTTTCTACACTAAGAACTTACTTGGAGATTCTCTTTCATAAGTTCTAAACAAGTTCTCATCTGTTTACAGTCATTTTCACTGAATTATTCAAGTTTTCATGTAGTTTCCTATATTCTGCCTTCTGGCCCAAGTATAAGCTTTGCCCACTTTATCAAACAACTTCCTACACACTGTTATGAACTGCGGGAGCTAGGGAACATTGTCTCTCAACTGTGTTATAGAGTGTAGTACTACATTTCAGTGAAGTGTAAGGCTTTCCAAAGCTGCCGAATGTGTTTCTTTCTCTATTTCAATGGTATTCTGCCTTATATAATACACATTTACCACTCTAGTCTCCTTTAAGTAAACAATATAGGATTCATACAGTGTTTCATGTGATCTTAACTGGTATTAAAGATTTCCCTTATCTTAGCTACCTTTTCTACACTAAGAACTGACTTGGAGATTCTCTTTCAGCTGTTCTAAACAAGTTCTCATCTGTTTAAAGTCATTTTCACTGAATTATTCATGTTTTCATGTAGTTTCCTATATTCTGCCTTCTGGCCCAAGTATAAGCTTTGCCCACTTTATCAAACAACTTCCTACACACTGTTATGAACTGAGGCAGCTTGGGAACATTGTCTCTCAACTGTGTTATAGAGTGTAGTACTACATTTCAGTGAAGTGTAAGGCTTTCCAAAGCTGCCGAACGTGTTTGTTTCTCTATTTCAATGGTATTCTGCCTTGTATAACACACATTTACCACTCTAGTCTCCTTTAAGTAAAGAATATAGGATTCATAGAGTGTTTCATGTGATCTTAACTGGAATTAAGGATTTCCCTTATCTTAGCTACCTTTTCTACACTAAGAACTGACTTGGAGATTCTCTTTCAGCTGTTCTAAACAAGTTCTCATCTGTTTACAGTCATTTTCAATGAATTATTCATGTTTTCATGTAGTTTCCTATATTCTGCCTTCTGGCGCAAGTATAAGCTTTGCCCACTTTATCAAACAACTTACTACACACTGTTATGAACTGAGGGAGCTAGGGAACATTGTCTCTCAACTGTGTTATAGAGTGTAGTACTACATTTCAGTGAAGTGTAAGGCTTTCCAAAGCTGCCGAACGTGTTTCTTTCTCTATTTCAATGGTATTCTGCCTTATATAACACACATTTACCACTCTAGTCTCTTTTAAGTAAACAATATAGGATTCATACAGTTTTTGATGTTATCTTAACTCGAATTAAGGATTTCCCTTATCTTAGCTACCTTTTCTACACTAAGAACTTACTTGGAGATTCTCTTTCATAAGTTCTAAACAAGTTCTCATCTGTTTACAGTCATTTTCACTGAATTATTCAAGTTTTCATGTAGTTTCCTATATTCTGCCTTCTGGCCCAAGTATAAGCTTTGCCCACTTTATCAAACAACTTCCTACACACTGTTATGAACTGCGGGAGCTAGGGAACATTGTCTCTCAACTGTGTTATAGAGTGTAGTACTACATTTCAGTGAAGTGTAAGGCTTTCCAAAGCTGCCGAATGTGTTTCTTTCTCTATTTCAATGGTATTCTGCCTTATATAATACACATTTACCACTCTAGTCTCCTTTAAGTAAACAATATAGGATTCATACAGTGTTTCATGTGACCTTAACTGGTATTAAAGATTTCCCTTATCTTAGCTACCTTTTCTACACTAAGAACTGACTTGGAGATTCTCTTTCAGCTGTTCTAAACAAGTTCTCATCTGTTTAAAGTCATTTTCACTGAATTATTCATGTTTTCATGTAGTTTCCTATATTCTGCCTTCTGGCCCAAGTATAAGCTTTGCCTACTTTATCAAACAACTTCCTACACACTGTTATGAACTGGGGGAGCTAGGGAACATTGTCTCTCAACTGTGTTATAGAGTGTAGTACTACACTTCAGTGAAGTGTAAGGCTTTCCAAAGCTGCGGAACGTGTTTCTTTCTCTATTTCAATGGTATTCTGCCTTGTATAACACACATTTCCCACTCTAGTCTCCTTTAAGTAAACAATATAGGATTCATACAGTTTTTGATGTTATCTTAACTCGAATTAAGTATTTCCCTTATCTTAGCTACCTTTTCTACACTAAGAACTTACTTGGAGATTCTCTTTCATAAGTTCTAAACAAGTTCTCATCTGTTTACAGTCATTTTCACTGAATTATTCAAGTTTTCATGTAGTTTCCTATATTCTGCCTTCTGGCCCAAGTATAAGCATTGCCCACTTTATCAAACAACTTCCTACACACTGTTATGAACTGCGGGAGCTAGGGAACATTGTCTCTCAACTGTGTTATAGAGTGTAGTACTACATTTCAGTGAAGTGTAAGGCTTTCCAAAGCTGCCGAATGTGTTTCTTTCTCTATTTCAATGGTATTCTGCCTTATATAATACACATTTACCACTCTAGTCTCCTTTAAGTAAACAATATAGGATTCATACAGTGTTTCATGTGATCTTAACTGGTATTAAAGATTTCCCTTATCTTAGCTACCTTTTCTACACTATGAACTGACTTGGAGATTCTCTTTCAGCTGTTCTAAACAAGTTCTCATCTGTTTACATTCATTTTCAATGAATTATTCATGTTTTCATGTAGTTTCCTATATTCTGCCTTCTGGCCCAATTATAAGCTTTGCCTACTTTATCAAACACCTTCCTACACTCTGTTATGAACTGAGGCAGCTAGGGAACATTGTCTCTCAACTGTGTTATAGAGTGTAGTACTACATTTCAGTGAAGTGTAAGCCTTTCCAAAGCTGCCGAACGTGTTTCTTTCTCTATTTCAATGGTATTCTGCCTTGTATAACACACATTTACCACTCTAGTTTCCTTTAAGTAAAGAATATAGGATTCATACAGTGTTTCATGTGATCTTAACTCGAATTAAGTATTTCCCGGATCTTAGCTACCTTTTCTACACTAAGAACTGACTTGGAGATTCTCTTTCAGCTGTTCTAAACAAGTTCTCATCTGTTTACAGGCATTTCCACTGAATTATTCAAGATTTCATGTAGTTTCCTATATTCTGCCTTCTGGCCCAAGTATAAGCTTTGGCCACTTTATCAAACAACTTCCTACACACTGTTATGAACTGAGGCAGCTAGGGAACATTGTCTCTCAACTATGGTATAGAGTGTAGTACTACATTTCAGTGAAGTGTAAGGCTTTCCAAAGCTCCCGAAAGTGTTTCTTTCTCTATTTCAATGGTATTCTGCCTTGTATAACACATTTACCACTCTAGTCTCCTTTAAGTAAAGAATATAGTATTCATACAGTGTTTCATGGGATCTTAACTGGTATTAAGGATTTCCCTTATCTTAGCTACCTTTTCTACACTAAGAACTGACTTGGAGATTCTCTTTCAACAGTTCTAAACAAGTTCTCATCTGTTTACAGTCATTTTCACTGAATTATTCAAGTTTTCATGTAGTTTCCTATATTCTGCCTTCTGGCCCAAGTATAAGCTTTGCCCACTTTATCAAACAACTTCCTACACACTGTTATGAACTGCGGGAGCTAGGGAACATTGTCTCTCAACTGTGTTATAGAGTGTAGTACTACATTTCAGTGAAGTGTAAGGCTTTCCAAAGCTGCCGAATGTGTTTCTTTCTCTATTTCAATGGTATTCTGCCTTGTATAACACACATTTACCACTCTAGTCTCCTTTAAGTAAAGAATATAGGATTCATATAGTGTTTCATGTGATCTTAAATGGTATTAAGGATTTCCCTTATCTTAGCTACCTTTTCTACACTAAGAACTGACTTGGAGATTCTCTTTCATCTGTTCTAAACAAGTTCTCATCTGTTTACAGTCATTTTCACTGAATTATTCAAGTTTTCATGTAGTTTCCTATATTCTGCCTTCTGGCCCAAGTATAAGCTTTGCCTACTTTATCAAACAACTTCCTACACACTGTTATGAACTGCGGGAGCTAGGGAACATTGTCTCTCAACTGTGTTATAGAGTGTAGTACTACATTTCAGTGTAGTGTAAGGCTTTCCAAAGCTGCCGAATGTGTTTCTTCTCTATTTCAATGGTATTCTGCCTTGTATAACACACATTTCCCACTCTAGTCTCCTTTAAGTAAACAATATAGGATTCATACAGTTTTTGATGTTATCTTAACTCGAATTAAGTATTTCCCTTATCTTAGCTACCTTTTCTACACTAAGAACTTACTTGGAGATTCTCTTTCATAAGTTCTAAACAAGTTCTCATCTGTTTACAGTCATTTTCACTGAATTATTCAAGTTTTCATGTAGTTTCCTATATTCTGCCTTCTGGCCCAAGTATAAGCTTTGCCCACTTTATCAAACAACTTCCTACACACTGTTATGAACTGCGGGAGCTAGGGAACATTGTCTCTCAACTGTGTTATAGAGTGTAGTACTACATTTCAGTGAAGTGTAAGGCTTTCCAAAGCTGCCGAATGTGTTTCTTTCTCTATTTCAATGGTATTCTGCCTTATATAATACACATTTACCACTCTAGTCTCCTTTAAGTAAACAATATAGGATTCATACAGTGTTTCATGTGATCTTAACTGGTATTAAAGATTTCCCTTATCTTAGCTACCTTTTCTACACTAAGAACTGACTTGGAGATTCTCTTTCAGCTGTTCTAAACAAGTTCTCATCTGTTTAAAGTCATTTTCACTGAATTATTCATGTTTTCATGTAGTTTCCTATATTCTGCCTTCTGGCCCAAGTATAAGCTTTGCCTACTTTATCAAACAACTTCCTACACACTGTTATGAACTGCGGGAGCTAGGGAACATTGTCTCTCAACTGTGTTATAGAGTGTAGTACTACATTTCAGTGAAGTGTAAGGCTTTCCAAAGCTGCGTAACGTGTTTCTTTCTCTATTTCAATGGTATTCTGCCTTGTATAGCACACATTTCCCACTCTAGTCTCCTTTAAGTAAAGAATATAGGATTCATATAGTGTTTCATGTGATCTTAACTGGTAATAAGGATTTCCCTTATCTTAGCTACCTTTTCTACACTATGAACTGACTTGGAGATTCTCTTTCAGCTGTTCTAAACAAGTTCTCATCTGTTTACATTCATTTTCAATGAATTATTCATGTTTTCATGTAGTTTCCTATATTCTGCCTTCTGGCCCAATTATAAGCTTTGCCTACTTTATCAAACACCTTCCTACACTCTGTTATGAACTGAGGCAGCTAGGGAACATTGTCTCTCAACTGTGTTATAGAGTGTAGTACTACATTTCAGTGAAGTGTAAGCCTTTCCAAAGCTGCCGAACGTGTTTCTTTCTCTATTTCAATGGTATTCTGCCTTGTATAACACACATTTACCACTCTAGTTTCCTTTAAGTAAAGAATATAGGATTCATACAGTGTTTCATGTGATCTTAACTCGAATTAAGTATTTCCCGGATCTTAGCTACCTTTTCTACACTAAGAACTGACTTGGAGATTCTCTTTCAGCTGTTCTAAACAAGTTCTCATCTGTTTACAGGCATTTCCACTGAATTATTCAAGATTTCATGTAGTTTCCTATATTCTGCCTTCTGGCCCAAGTATAAGCTTTGGCCACTTTATCAAACAACTTCCTACACACTGTTATGAACTGAGGCAGCTAGGGAACATTGTCTCTCAACTATGGTATAGAGTGTAGTACTACATTTCAGTGAAGTGTAAGGCTTTCCAAAGCTCCCGAAAGTGTTTCTTTCTCTATTTCAATGGTATTCTGCCTTGTATAACACATTTACCACTCTAGTCTCCTTTAAGTAAAGAATATAGTATTCATACAGTGTTTCATGGGATCTTAACTGGTATTAAGGATTTCCCTTATCTTAGCTACCTTTTCTACACTAAGAACTGACTTGGAGATTCTCTTTCAACAGTTCTAAACAAGTTCTCATCTGTTTACAGTCATTTTCACTGAATTATTCAAGTTTTCATGTAGTTTCCTATATTCTGCCTTCTGGCCCAAGTATAAGCTTTGCCCACTTTATCAAACAACTTCCTACACACTGTTATGAACTGCGGGAGCTAGGGAACATTGTCTCTCAACTGTGTTATAGAGTGTAGTACTACATTTCAGTGAAGTGTAAGGCTTTCCAAAGCTGCCGAAAGTGTTTCTTTCTCTATTTCAATGGTATTCTGCCTTGTATAACACACATTTACCACTCTAGTCTCCTTTAAGTAAAGAATATAGGATTCATATAGTGTTTCATGTGATCTTAAATGGTATTAAGGATTTCCCTTATCTTAGCTACCTTTTCTACACTAAGAACTGACTTGGAGATTCTCTTTCATCTGTTCTAAACAAGTTCTCATCTGTTTACAGTCATTTTCACTGAATTATTCAAGTTTTCATGTAGTTTCCTATATTCTGCCTTCTGGCCCAAGTATAAGCTTTGCCTACTTTATCAAACAACTTCCTACACACTGTTATGAACTGCGGGAGCTAGGGAACATTGTCTCTCAACTGTGTTATAGAGTGTAGTACTACATTTCAGTGTAGTGTAAGGCTTTCCAAAGCTGCCGAATGTGTTTCTTCTCTATTTCAATGGTATTCTGCCTTGTATAACACACATTTCCCACTCTAGTCTCCTTTAAGTAAACAATATAGGATTCATACAGTTTTTGATGTTATCTTAACTCGAATTAAGTATTTCCCTTATCTTAGCTACCTTTTCTACACTAAGAACTTACTTGGAGATTCTCTTTCATAAGTTCTAAACAAGTTCTCATCTGTTTACAGTCATTTTCACTGAATTATTCAAGTTTTCATGTAGTTTCCTATATTCTGCCTTCTGGCCCAAGTATAAGCTTTGCCCACTTTATCAAACAACTTCCTACACACTGTTATGAACTGCGGGAGCTAGGGAACATTGTCTCTCAACTGTGTTATAGAGTGTAGTACTACATTTCAGTGAAGTGTAAGGCTTTCCAAAGCTGCCGAATGTGTTTCTTTCTCTATTTCAATGGTATTCTGCCTTATATAATACACATTTACCACTCTAGTCTCCTTTAAGTAAACAATATAGGATTCATACAGTGTTTCATGTGATCTTAACTGGTATTAAAGATTTCCCTTATCTTAGCTACCTTTTCTACACTAAGAACTGACTTGGAGATTCTCTTTCAGCTGTTCTAAACAAGTTCTCATCTGTTTAAAGTCATTTTCACTGAATTATTCATGTTTTCATGTAGTTTCCTATATTCTGCCTTCTGGCCCAAGTATAAGCTTTGCCTACTTTATCAAACAACTTCCTACACACTGTTATGAACTGCGGGAGCTAGGGAACATTGTCTCTCAACTGTGTTATAGAGTGTAGTACTACATTTCAGTGAAGTGTAAGGCTTTCCAAAGCTGCGTAACGTGTTTCTTTCTCTATTTCAATGGTATTCTGCCTTGTATAGCACACATTTCCCACTCTAGTCTCCTTTAAGTAAAGAATATAGGATTCATATAGTGTTTCATGTGATCTTAACTGGTAATAAGGATTTCCCTTATCTTAGCTACCTTTTCTACACTATGAACTGACTTGGAGATTCTCTTTCAGCTGTTCTAAACAAGTTCTCATCTGTTTACATTCATTTTCAATGAATTATTCATGTTTTCATGTAGTTTCCTATATTCTGCCTTCTGGCCCAATTATAAGCTTTGCCTACTTTATCAAACACCTTCCTACACTCTGTTATGAACTGAGGCAGCTAGGGAACATTGTCTCTCAACTGTGTTATAGAGTGTAGTACTACATTTCAGTGAAGTGTAAGCCTTTCCAAAGCTGCCGAACGTGTTTCTTTCTCTATTTCAATGGTATTCTGCCTTGTATAACACACATTTACCACTCTAGTTTCCTTTAAGTAAAGAATATAGGATTCATACAGTGTTTCATGTGATCTTAACTCGAATTAAGTATTTCCCGGATCTTAGCTACCTTTTCTACACTAAGAACTGACTTGGAGATTCTCTTTCAGCTGTTCTAAACAAGTTCTCATCTGTTTACAGGCATTTCCACTGAATTATTCAAGATTTCATGTAGTTTCCTATATTCTGCCTTCTGGCCCAAGTATAAGCTTTGGCCACTTTATCAAACAACTTCCTACACACTGTTATGAACTGAGGCAGCTAGGGAACATTGTCTCTCAACTATGGTATAGAGTGTAGTACTACATTTCATTGAAGTGTAAGGCTTTCCAAAGCTCCCGAAAGTGTTTCTTTCTCTATTTCAATGGTATTCTGCCTTGTATAACACATTTACCACTCTAGTCTCCTTTAAGTAAAGAATATAGTATTCATACAGTGTTTCATGGGATCTTAACTGGTATTAAGGATTTCCCTTATCTTAGCTACCTTTTCTACACTAAGAACTGACTTGGAGATTCTCTTTCAACAGTTCTAAACAAGTTCTCATCTGTTTACAGTCATTTTCACTGAATTATTCAAGTTTTCATGTAGTTTCCTATATTCTGCCTTCTGGCCCAAGTATAAGCTTTGCCCACTTTATCAAACAACTTCCTACACACTGTTATGAACTGCGGGAGCTAGGGAACATTGTCTCTCAACTGTGTTATAGAGTGTAGTACTACATTTCAGTGAAGTGTAAGGCTTTCCAAAGCTGCCAAACTTGTTTCTTTCTCTCTTTCAATGGTATTCTGCCTTGTATATCACACATTTACCACTCTAGTCTCCTTTAAGTAATGAATATAGGATTCATACAGTGTTTCATGTGATCTTAACTCGAATTAAGGATTTCCCTTATCTTAGCTACCTTTTCTACACTAAGAACTGACTTGGAGATTCTCTTTCAGCTGTTCTAAACAAGTTCTCATCTGTTTACAGTCATTTTCAATGAATTATTCATGTTTTCATGTAGTTTCCTATATTCTGCCTTCTGGCCCAAGTATAAGCTTTTCCCACTTTATCAAACAACTTCCTACACACTGTTATGAACTGAGGGGGCTAGGAACATAGTCTCTCAACTGTGTTATAGAGTGTAGTACTACATTTCAATGAAGTTTAAGGCTTTCCAAAGCTGCCGAAAGTGTTTCTTTCTCTATTTCAATGCTATTCTGCCTTGTATAACACACATTTACCACTCTAGTCTCCTTTAAGTAAAGAATATAGGATTCATATAGTGTTTCATGTGATCTTAAATGGTATTAAGGATTTCCCTTATCTTAGCTACCTTTTCTACACTAAGAACTGACTTGGAGATTCTCTTTCATCTGTTCTAAACAAGTTCTCATCTGTTTACAGTCATTTTCACTGAATTATTCAAGTTTTCATGTAGTTTCCTATATTCTGCCTTCTGGCCCAAGTATAAGCTTTGCCTACTTTATCAAACAACTTCCTACACACTGTTATGAACTGCGGGAGCTAGGGAACATTGTCTCTCAACTGTGTTATAGAGTGTAGTACTACATTTCAGTGAAGTGTAAGGCTTTCCAAAGCTGCCTAACGTGTTTCTTTCTCTATTTCAATGGTATTCTGCCTTGTATAGCACACATTTCCCACTCTAGTCTCCTTTAAGTAAAGAATATAGGATTCATATAGTGTTTCATGTGATCTTAACTGGTATTAAGGATTTCCCTTATCTTAGCTACCTTTTCTACACTATGAACTGACTTGGAGATTCTCTTTCAGCTGTTCTAAACAAGTTCTCATCTGTTTACATTCATTTTCAATGAATTATTCATGTTTTCATGTAGTTTCCTATATTCTGCCTTCTGGCCCAATTATAAGCTTTGCCTACTTTATCAAACACCTTCCTACACTCTGTTATGAACTGAGGCAGCTAGGGAACATTGTCTCTCAACTGTGTTATAGAGTGTAGTACTACATTTCAGTGAAGTGTAAGCCTTTCCAAAGCTGCCGAAAGTGTTTCTTTCTCTATTTCAATGGTATTCTGCCTTGTATAACACACATTTACCACTCTAGTTTCCTTTAAGTAAAGAATATAGGATTCATACAGTGTTTCATGTCATCTTAACTCGAATTAAGTATTTACCGAATCTTAGCTACCTTTTCTACACTAAGAACTGACTTGGAGATTCTCTTTCAGCTGTTCTAAACAAGTTCTCATCAGTTTACAGGCATTTCCACTGAATTATTCAAGATTTCATGTAGTTTCCTATATTCTGCCTTCTGGCCCAAGTATAAGCTTTGGCCACTTTATCAAACAACTTCCTACACACTGTTATGAACTGAGGCAGCTAGGGAACATTGTTTCTCAACTATGGTATAGAGTGTAGTACTACATTTCAGTGAAGTGTAAGGCTTTCCAAAGCTCCCGAAAGTGTTTCTTTCTCTATTTCAATGGTATTCTGCCTTGTATAACACATTTACCACTCTAGTCTCCTTTAAGTAAAGAATATAGTATTCATACAGTGTTTCATGGGATCTTAACTGGTATTAAGGATTTCCCTTATCTTAGCTACCTTTTCTACACTAAGAACTGACTTGGAGATTCTCTTTCATAAGTTCTAAACAAGTTCTCATCTGTTTACAGTCATTTTCACTGAATTATTCAAGTTTTCATGTAGTTTCCTATATTCTGCCTTCTGGCCCAAGTATAAGCTTTGCCCACTTTATCAAACAACTTCCTACACACTGTTATGAACTGCGGGAGCTAGGGAACATTGTCTCTCAACTGTGTTATAGAGTGTAGTACTACATTTCAGTGAAGTGTAAGGCTTTCCAAAGCTGCCGAAAGTGTTTCTTTCTCTATTTCAATGGTATTCTGCCTTGTATAACACACATTTACCACTCTAGTCTCCTTGAAGTAAAGAATATAGGATTCATATAGTGTTTCATGTGATCTTAAATGGTATTAAGGATTTCCCTTATCTTAGCTACCTTTTCTACACTAAGAACTGACTTGGAGATTCTCTTTCATCTGTTCTAAACAAGTTCTCATCTGTTTACAGTCATTTTCACTGAATTATTCAAGTTTTCATGTAGTTTCCTATATTCTGCCTTCTGGCCCAAGTATAAGCTTTGCCTACTTTATCAAACAACTTCCTACACACTGTTATGAACTGCGGGAGCTAGGGAACATTGTCTCTCAACTGTGTTATAGAGTGTAGTACTACATTTCAGTGAAGTGTAAGCCTTTCCAAAGCTGCCGAACGTGTTTCTTTCTCTATTTCAATGGTATTCTGCCTTATATAACACACATTTACCACTCTAGTCTCCTTTAAGTAAACAATATAGGATTCATACAGTGTTTGATGTTATCTTAACTCGAATTAAGGATTTCCCTTATCTTAGCTACCTTTTCTACACTAAGAACTGACTTGGAGATTCTCTTTCATCTGTTCTAAACAAGTTCTCATCTGTTTACAGTCATTTTCACTGAATTATTCATGTTTTCATTTAGTTTCCTATATTCTGCCTTCTGGCCCAAGTATAAGCTTTCCCTACTTTATCAAACACCTTCCTACACTCTGTTATGAACTGAGGCAGCTAGGGAACATTGTCTCTCAACTGTGTTATAGAGTGTAGTACTACATTTCAGTGAAGTGTAAGCCTTTCCAAAGCTGCCGAAAGTGTTTCTTTCTCTATTTCAATGGTATTCTGCCTTGTATAACACACATTTCCCACTCCAGTCTCCTTTAAGTAAAGAATATAGGATTCTTATAGTGTTTCATGTGATCTTAACTGGTATTAAGGATTTCCCTTATCTTAGCTACCTTTTCTACACTAAGAACTGACTTGGAGATTCTCTTTCAGCTGTTCTAAACAAGTTCTCATCTGTTTACAGTCATTTTCAATGAATTATTCACGTTTTCATGTAGTTTCCTATATTCTGCCTTCTGGCCCAAGTATAAGCTTTTCCCACTTTATCAAACAACTTCCTTCACACTGTTATGAACTGAGGGAGCTAGGAACATAGTCTCTCAACTGTGTTATAGAGTGTAGTACTACATTTCAGTGAAGTGTAAGGCTTTCCAAAGCTGCCGAAAGTGTTTCTTTCTCTATTTCAATGGTATTCTGCCTTGTATAACACATTTACCACTCTAGTCTCCTTTAAGTAAAGAATATAGTATTCATACAGTGTTTCATGGGATCTTAACTGGTATTAAGGATTTCCCTTATCTTAGCTACCTTTTCTACACTAAGAACTGACTTGGAGATTCTCTTTCATAAGTTCTAAACAAGTTCTCATCTGTTTACAGTCATTTTCACTGAATTATTCAAGTTTTCATGTAGTTTCCTATATTCTGCCTTCTGGCCCAAGTATAAGCTTTGCCCACTTTATCAAACAACTTCCTACACACTGTTATGAACTGCGGGAGCTAGGGAACATTGTCTCTCAACTGTGTTATAGAGTGTAGTACTACATTTCAGTGTAGTGTAAGGCTTTCCAAAGCTGCCGAATGTGTTTCTTTCTCTATTTCAATGGTATTCTGCCTTGTATAACACACATTTCCCACTCTAGTCTCCTTTAAGTAATGAATATCGGATTCATACAGTGTTTGATGTTATCTTAACTCGAATTAAGGATTTCCCTTATCTTAGCTACCTTTTCTACACTAAGAACTGACTTGGAGATTCTCTTTCATCTGTTCTAAACAAGTTCTCATCTGTTTACAGTCATTTTCACTGAATTATTCATGTTTTCATTTAGTTTCCTATATTCTGCCTTCTGGCCCAAGTATAAGCTTTCCCTACTTTATCAAACACCTTCCTACACTCTGTTATGAACTGAGGCAGCTAGGGAACATTGTCTCTCAACTGTGTTATAGAGTGTAGTACTACATTTCAGTGAAGTGTAAGCCTTTCCAAAGCTGCCGAAAGTGTTTCTTTCTCTATTTCAATGGTATTCTGCCTTGTATAACACACATTTCCCACTCCAGTCTCCTTTAAGTAAAGAATATAGGATTCTTATAGTGTTTCATGTGATCTTAACTGGTATTAAGGATTTCCCTTATCTTAGCTACCTTTTCTACACTAAGAACTGACTTGGAGATTCTCTTTCAGCTGTTCTAAACAAGTTCTCATCTGTTTACAGTCATTTTCAATGAATTATTCACGTTTTCATGTAGTTTCCTATATTCTGCCTTCTGGCCCAAGTATAAGCTTTTCCCACTTTATCAAACAACTTCCTTCACACTGTTATGAACTGAGGGAGCTAGGAACATAGTCTCTCAACTGTGTTATAGAGTGTAGTACTACATTTCAGTGAAGTGTAAGGCTTTCCAAAGCTGCCGAAAGTGTTTCTTTCTCTATTTCAATGGTATTCTGCCTTGTATAACACATTTACCACTCTAGTCTCCTTTAAGTAAAGAATATAGTATTCATACAGTGTTTCATGGGATCTTAACTGGTATTAAGGATTTCCCTTATCTTAGCTACCTTTTCTACACTAAGAACTGACTTGGAGATTCTCTTTCATAAGTTCTAAACAAGTTCTCATCTGTTTACAGTCATTTTCACTGAATTATTCAAGTTTTCATGTAGTTTCCTATATTCTGCCTTCTGGCCCAAGTATAAGCTTTGCCCACTTTATCAAACAACTTCCTACACACTGTTATGAACTGCGGGAGCTAGGGAACATTGTCTCTCAACTGTGTTATAGAGTGTAGTACTACATTTCAGTGTAGTGTAAGGCTTTCCAAAGCTGCCGAATGTGTTTCTTTCTCTATTTCAATGGTATTCTGCCTTGTATAACACACATTTCCCACTCTAGTCTCCTTTAAGTAAAGAATATAGGATTCATATAGTGTTTCATGTGATCTTAACTGGTATTAAGGATTTCCCTTATCTTAGCTACCTTTTCTACACTATGAACTGACTTGTAGATTCTCTTTCAGCTGTTCTAAACAAGTTCTCATCTGTTTACAGTCATTTTCAATGAATTATTCATGTTTTCATGTAGTTTCCTATATTCTGCCTTCTGGCCCAAGTATAAGCTTTGCCCACTTTATCAAACAACTTCCTACACACTGTTATGAACTGAGGGAGCTAGGAACATTGTCTCTCAACTGTGTTATAGAGTGTAGTACTACATTTCAGTGAAGTGTAAGGCTTTCCAAAGCTGCCGAACGTGTTTCTTTCTCTATTTCAATGGTATTCTGCCTTATATAACACACATTTACCACTCTAGTCTCCTTTAAGTAAACAATATAGGATTCATACAGTGTTTGATGTTATCTTAACTCGAATTAAGGATTTCCCTTATCTTAGCTACTTTTTCTACACTAAGAACTGACTTGGAGATTCTCTTTCAGCTGTTCTAAACAAGTTCTCATCTGTTTACAGTCATTTTCAATGAATTATTCATGTTTTCATGTAGTTTCCTATATTCTGCCTTCTGGCCCAAGTATAAGCTTTTCCCACTTTATCAAACAACTTCCTACACACTGTTATGAACTGAGGGAGCTAGGAACATAGTCTCTCAACTGTGTTATAGAGTGTAGTACTACATTTCAGTGAAGTGTAAGCCTTTCCAAAGCTGCCGAAAGTGTTTCTTTCTCTATTTCAATGGTATTCTGCCTTGTATAACACACATTTACCACTCTAGTCTCCTTTAAGTAAAGAATATAGGATTCATATAGTGTTTCATGTGATCTTAACTGGTATTAAGGATTTCCCTTATCTTAGCTACCTTTTCTACACTAAGAACTGACTTGGAGATTCTCTTTCATCTGTTCTAAACAAGTTCTCATCTGTTTACAGTCATTTTCACTGAATTATTCAAGTTTTCATGTAGTTTCCTATATTCTGCCTTCTGGCCCAAGTATAAGATTTGCCTACTTTATCAAACAACTTCCTACACACTGTTATGAACTGCGGGAGCTAGGGAACATTGTCTCTCAACTGTGTTATAGAGTGTAGTACTACATTTCAGTGAAGTGTAAGGCTTTCCAAAGCTGCTGAACGTGTTTCTTTCTCTATTTCAATGGTATTCTGCCTTGTATAGCACACATTTCCCACTCTAGTCTCCTTTAAGTAAAGAATATAGGATTCATATAGTGTTTCATGTGATCTTAACTGGTATTAAGGATTTCCCTTATCTTAGCTACCTTTTCTACACTATGAACTGACTTGGAGATTCTCTTTCAGCTGTTCTAAACAAGTTCTCATCTGTTTACATTCATTTTCAATGAATTATTCATGTTTTCATGTAGTTTCCTATATTCTGCCTTCTGGCCCAATTATAAGCTTTGCCTACTTTATCAAACACCTTCCTACACTCTGTTATGAACTGAGGCAGCTAGGGAACATTGTCTCTCAACTGTGTTATAGAGTGTAGTACTACATTTCAGTGAAGTGTAAGCCTTTCCAAAGCTGCCGAAAGTGTTTCTTTCTCTATTTCAATGGTATTCTACCTTGTATAACACACATTTACCACTCTAGTTTCCTTTAAGTAAAGAATATAGGATTCATACAGTGTTTCATGTGATCTTAACTCGAATTAAGTATTTCCCGGATCTTAGCTACCTTTTCTACACTAAGAACTGACTTGGAGATTCTCTTTCAGCTGTTCTAAACAAGTTCTCATCTGTTTACAGGCATTTCCACTGAATTATTCAAGATTTCATGTAGTTTCCTATATTCTGCCTTCTGGCCCAAGTATAAGCTTTGGCCACTTTATCAAACAACTTCCTACACACTGTTATGAACTGAGGCAGCTAGGGAACATTGTCTCTCAACTATGGTATAGAGTGTAGTACCACATTTCAGTGAAGTGTAAGGCTTTCCAAAGCTCCCGAAAGTGTTTCTTTCTCTATTTCAATGGTATTCTGCCTTGTATAACACATTTACCACTCTAGTCTCCTTTAAGTAAAGAATATAGTATTCATACAGTGTTTCATGGGATCTTAACTGGTATTAAGGATTTCCCTTATCTTAGCTACCTTTTCTACACTAAGAACTGACTTGGAGTTTCTCTTTCAGCTGTTCTAAACAAGTTCTCATCTGTTTACAGTCATTTTCACTGAATTATTCATGTTTTCATGTAGTTTCCTATATTCTGCTTTCTGGCCCAAGTATAAGCTTTGCCCACTTTATCAAACAACCTCCTACACACTGTTATGATCTGAGGGAGCTAGGGAACATTGTCTCTCAACTGTGTTATAGAGTGTAGTACTACATTTCAGTGAAGTGTAAGGCTTTCCAAAGCTGCCGAACGTGTTTCTTTCTCTATTTCAATGGTATTCTGCCTTATATAATACACATTTATCACTCTATTCTCCTTTAAGTAAGCAATATAGGATTCATACAGTGTTTCATGTGATCTTAACTCGAATTAAGGATTTCCCGGATTTAGCTACCTTTTCTACACTAAGAACTGACTTGGAGAATCAATTTCATCTGTTCTCAACAAGTTCTCATCTGTTTACAGTCATTTTCACTGAATTATTCATGTTTTCATGTAGTTTCCTATATTCTGCCTTCTGGCCCAAGTATAAGCTTTGCCCACTTTATCAAACAACTTCCTACACACTGTTATGAACTGAGGCAGCTTGGGAACATTGTCTCTCAACTGTGTTATAGAGTGTAGTACTACATTTCAGTGAAGTGTAAGGCTTTCCAAAGCTGCCGAACGTGTTTGTTTCTCTATTTCAATGGTATTCTGCCTTGTACAACACACATTTACCACTCTAGTCTCCTTTAAGTAAAGAATATAGGATTCATAGAGTGTTTCATGTGATCTTAACTGGAATTAAGGATTTCTCTTATCTTAGCTACCTTTTCTACACTAAGCACTGACTTGGAGATTCTCTTTCAGCTGTTCTAAACAAGTTCTCATCTGTTTACAGTCATTTTCAATGAATTATTCATGTTTTCATGTAGTTTCCTATATTCTGCCTTCTGGCCCAAGTATAAGCTTTGCCCACCTTATCAAACAACTTCCTACACACTGTTATGAACTGAGGGAGCTAGGGAACATTGTCTCTGAACTGTGTTATAGAGTGTAGTACTACATTTCAGTGAAGTGTAAGGCTTTCCAAAGCTGCCGAATGTGTTTCTTTCTCTATTTCAATGGTATTCTCCCTTATATAATACACATTTACCACACTAGTCTCCTTTAAGTAAACAATATAGGATTCATACAGTGTTTCATGTGATCTTAAATCGAATTAAGGATTTCCCGGATTTAGCTACCTTTTCTACACTAAGAACTGACTTGGAAAATCTCTTTCAGCTGTTCTAAAACAAGTTCTCATCTGTTTACAGTCATTTTCACTGAATTATTCATGTTTTCATGTAGTTTCCTATATTCTGACTTCTGTCCCAAGTATAAGCTTTGGCCACTTTATCAAACAACTTCCTACACACTGTTATGATCTGAGGCAGCTAGAGAACATTGTCTCTCAACTGTGTTATAGAGTGTAGTACTACATTTCAGTGAAGTGTAAGGCTTTCCAAAGCTGCCGAACGTGTTTGGTTCTCTATTTCAATGGTATTCTGCCTTGTATAACACACATTTACCACTCTAGTCTCCTTTAAGTAAAGAATATAGGATTCATATAGTGTTTCATGTGATCTTAACTGGTATTAAGGATTTCCCTTATCTTAGCTACCTTTTCTACACTAAGAACTGACTTGGAGATTCTCTTTCATCTGTTCTAAACAAGTTCTCATCTGTTTACAGTCATTTTCACTGAATTATTCAAGTTTTCATGTAGTTTCCTATATTCTGCCTTCTGGCCCAAGTATAAGCTTTGCCTACTTTATCAAACAACTTCCTACACACTGTTATGAACTGCGGGAGCTAGGGAACATTGTCTCTCAACTGTGTTATAGAGTGTAGTACTACAATTCAGTGAAGTGTAAGGCTTTCCAAAGCTGCCGAACGTGTTTCTTTCTCTATTTCAATGGTATTCTGCCTTGTATAGCACACATTTCCCACTCTAGTCTCCTTTAAGTAAAGAATATAGGATTCATATAGTGTTTCATGTGATCTTAACTGGTATTAAGGATTTCCCTTATCTTAGCTACCTTTTCTACACTATGAACTGACTTGGAGATTCTCTTTCAGCTGTTCTAAACAAGTTCTCATCTGTTTACATTCATTTTAAATGAATTATTCATGTTTTCATGTAGTTTCCTATATTCTGCCTTCTGGCCCAATTATAAGCTTTGCCTACTTTATCAAACACCTTCCTACACTCTGTTATGAACTGAGGCAGCTAGGGAACATTGTCTCTCAACTGTGTTATAGAGTGTAGTACTACATTTCAGTGAAGTGTAAGCCTTTCCAAAGCTGCCGAAAGTGTTTCTTTCTCTATTTCAATGGTATTCTGCCTTGTATAACACACATTTACCACTCTAGTTTCCTTTAAGTAAAGAATATAGGATTCATACAGTGTTCCATGTGATCTTAACTCGAATTAAGTATTTCCCGGATCTTAGCTACCTTTTCTACACTAAGAACTGACTTGGAGATTCTCTTTCAGCTGTTCTAAACAAGTTCTCATCTGTTTACAGGCATTTCCACTGAATTATTCAAGATTTCATGTAGTTTCCTATATTCTGCCTTCTGGCCCAAGTATAAGCTTTGGCCACTTTATCAAACAACTTCCTACACACTGTTATGAACTGAGGCAGCTAGGGAACATTGTCTCTCAACTATGGTATAGAGTGTAGTACCACATTTCAGTGAAGTGTAAGGCTTTCCAAAGCTCCCGAAAGTGTTTCTTTCTGTATTTTAATGGTATTCTGCCTTGTATAACACATTTACCACTCTAGTCTCCTTTAAGTAAAGAATATAGTATTCATACAGTGTTTCATGGGATCTTAACTGGTATTAAGGATTTCCCTTATCTTAGCTACCTTTTCTACACTAAGAACTGACTTGGAGTTTCTCTTTCAGCTGTTCTAAACAAGTTCTCATCTGTTTACAGTCATTTTCACTGAATTATTCATGTTTTCATGTAGTTTCCTATATTCTGCCTTCTGGCCCAAGTATAAGCTTTGCCCACTTTATCAAACAACTTCCTACACACTGTTATGAACTGAGGCAGCTTGGGAACATTGTCTCTCAACTGTGTTATAGAGTGTAGTACTACATTTCAGTGAAGTGTAAGGCTTTCCAAAGCTGCCGAACGTGTTTGTTTCTCTATTTCAATGGTATTCTGCCTTGTACAACACACATTTACCACCCTAGTCTCCTTTAAGTAAAGAATATAGGATTCATAGAGTGTTTCATGTGATCTTAACTGGAATTAAGGATTTCTCTTATCTTAGCTACCTTTTCTACACTAAGCACTGACTTGGAGATTCTCTTTCAGCTGTTCTAAACAAGTTCTCATCTGTTTACATTCATTTTCAATGAATTATTCATGTTTTCATGTAGTTTCCTATATTCTGCCTTCTGGCCCAATTATAAGCTTTGCCTACTTTATCAAACACCTTCCTACACTCTGTTATGAACTGAGGCAGCTAGGGAACATTGTCTCTCAACTGTGTTATAGAGTGTAGTACTACATTTCAGTGAAGTGTAAGCCTTTCCAAAGCTGCCGAAAGTGTTTCTTTCTCTATTTCAATGGTATTCTGCCTTGTATAACACACATTTACCACTCTAGTTTCCTTTAAGTAAAGAATATAGGATTCATACAGTGTTTCATGTGATCTTAACTCGAATTAAGTATTTCCCGGATCTTAGCTACCTTTTCTACACTAAGAACTGACTTGGAGATTCTCTTTCAGCTGTTCTAAACAAGTTCTCATCTGTTTACAGGCATTTCCACTGAATTATTCAAGATTTCATGTAGTTTCCTATATTCTGCCTTCTGGCCCAAGTATAAGCTTTGGCCACTTTATCAAACAACTTCCTACACACTGTTATGAACTGAGGCAGCTAGGGAACATTGTCTCTCAACTATGGTATAGAGTGTAGTACCACATTTCAGTGAAGTGTAAGGCTTTCCAAAGCTCCCGAAAGTGTTTCTTTCTCTATTTCAATGGTATTCTGCCTTGTATAACACATTTACCACTCTAGTCTCCTTTAAGTAAAGAATATAGTATTCATACAGTGTTTCATGGGATCTTAACTGGTATTAAGGATTTCCCTTATCTTAGCTACCTTTTCTACACTAAGAACTGACTTGGAGTTTCTCTTTCAGCTGTTCTAAACAAGTTCTCATCTGTTTACAGTCATTTTCACTGAATTATTCATGTTTTCATGTAGTTTCCTATATTCTGCTTTCTGGCCCAAGTATAAGCTTTGCCCACTTTATCAAACAACCTCCTACACACTGTTATGATCTGAGGGAGCTAGGGAACATTGTCTCTCAACTGTGTTATAGAGTGTAGTACTACATTTCAGTGAAGTGTAAGGCTTTCCAAAGCTGCCGAACGTGTTTCTTTCTCTATTTCAATGGTATTCTGCCTTATATAATACACATTTATCACTCTATTCTCCTTTAAGTAAGCAATATAGGATTCATACAGTGTTTCATGTGATCTTAACTCGAATTAAGGATTTCCCGGATTTAGCTACCTTTTCTACACTAAGAACTGACTTGGAGAATCAATTTCATCTGTTCTCAACAAGTTCTCATCTGTTTACAGTCATTTTCACTGAATTATTCATGTTTTCATGTAGTTTCCTATATTCTGCCTTCTGGCCCAAGTATAAGCTTTGCCCACTTTATCAAACAACTTCCTACACACTGTTATGAACTGAGGCAGCTTGGGAACATTGTCTCTCAACTGTGTTATAGAGTGTAGTACTACATTTCAGTGAAGTGTAAGGCTTTCCAAAGCTGCCGAACGTGTTTGTTTCTCTATTTCAATGGTATTCTGCCTTGTACAACACACATTTACCACTCTAGTCTCCTTTAAGTAAAGAATATAGGATTCATAGAGTGTTTCATGTGATCTTAACTGGAATTAAGGATTTCTCTTATCTTAGCTACCTTTTCTACACTAAGCACTGACTTGGAGATTCTCTTTCAGCTGTTCTAAACAAGTTCTCATCTGTTTACAGTCATTTTCAATGAATTATTCATGTTTTCATGTAGTTTCCTATATTCTGCCTTCTGGCCCAAGTATAAGCTTTGCCCACCTTATCAAACAACTTCCTACACACTGTTATGAACTGAGGGAGCTAGGGAACATTGTCTCTGAACTGTGTTATAGAGTGTAGTACTACATTTCAGTGAAGTGTAAGGCTTTCCAAAGCTGCCGAATGTGTTTCTTTCTCTATTTCAATGGTATTCTCCCTTATATAATACACATTTACCACACTAGTCTCCTTTAAGTAAACAATATAGGATTCATACAGTGTTTCATGTGATCTTAAATCGAATTAAGGATTTCCCGGATTTAGCTACCTTTTCTACACTAAGAACTGACTTGGAAAATCTCTTTCAGCTGTTCTAAAACAAGTTCTCATCTGTTTACAGTCATTTTCACTGAATTATTCATGTTTTCATGTAGTTTCCTATATTCTGACTTCTGTCCCAAGTATAAGCTTTGGCCACTTTATCAAACAACTTCCTACACACTGTTATGATCTGAGGCAGCTAGAGAACATTGTCTCTCAACTGTGTTATAGAGTGTAGTACTACATTTCAGTGAAGTGTAAGGCTTTCCAAAGCTGCCGAACGTGTTTGGTTCTCTATTTCAATGGTATTCTGCCTTGTATAACACACATTTACCACTCTAGTCTCCTTTAAGTAAAGAATATAGGATTCATATAGTGTTTCATGTGATCTTAACTGGTATTAAGGATTTCCCTTATCTTAGCTACCTTTTCTACACTAAGAACTGACTTGGAGATTCTCTTTCATCTGTTCTAAACAAGTTCTCATCTGTTTACAGTCATTTTCACTGAATTATTCAAGTTTTCATGTAGTTTCCTATATTCTGCCTTCTGGCCCAAGTATAAGCTTTGCCTACTTTATCAAACAACTTCCTACACACTGTTATGAACTGCGGGAGCTAGGGAACATTGTCTCTCAACTGTGTTATAGAGTGTAGTACTACAATTCAGTGAAGTGTAAGGCTTTCCAAAGCTGCCGAACGTGTTTCTTTCTCTATTTCAATGGTATTCTGCCTTGTATAGCACACATTTCCCACTCTAGTCTCCTTTAAGTAAAGAATATAGGATTCATATAGTGTTTCATGTGATCTTAACTGGTATTAAGGATTTCCCTTATCTTAGCTACCTTTTCTACACTATGAACTGACTTGGAGATTCTCTTTCAGCTGTTCTAAACAAGTTCTCATCTGTTTACATTCATTTTAAATGAATTATTCATGTTTTCATGTAGTTTCTTATATTCTGCCTTCTGGCCCAATTATAAGCTTTGCCTACTTTATCAAACACCTTCCTACACTCTGTTATGAACTGAGGCAGCTAGGGAACATTGTCTCTCAACTGTGTTATAGAGTGTAGTACTACATTTCAGTGAAGTGTAAGCCTTTCCAAAGCTGCCGAAAGTGTTTCTTTCTCTATTTCAATGGTATTCTGCCTTGTATAACACACATTTACCACTCTAGTTTCCTTTAAGTAAAGAATATAGGATTCATACAGTGTTCCATGTGATCTTAACTCGAATTAAGTATTTCCCGGATCTTAGCTACCTTTTCTACACTAAGAACTGACTTGGAGATTCTCTTTCAGCTGTTCTAAACAAGTTCTCATCTGTTTACAGGCATTTCCACTGAATTATTCAAGATTTCATGTAGTTTCCTATATTCTGCCTTCTGGCCCAAGTATAAGCTTTGGCCACTTTATCAAACAACTTCCTACACACTGTTATGAACTGAGGCAGCTAGGGAACATTGTCTCTCAACTATGGTATAGAGTGTAGTACCACATTTCAGTGAAGTGTAAGGCTTTCCAAAGCTCCCGAAAGTGTTTCTTTCTGTATTTTAATGGTATTCTGCCTTGTATAACACATTTACCACTCTAGTCTCCTTTAAGTAAAGAATATAGTATTCATACAGTGTTTCATGGGATCTTAACTGGTATTAAGGATTTCCCTTATCTTAGCTACCTTTTCTACACTAAGAACTGACTTGGAGTTTCTCTTTCAGCTGTTCTAAACAAGTTCTCATCTGTTTACAGTCATTTTCACTGAATTATTCATGTTTTCATGTAGTTTCCTATATTCTGCCTTCTGGCCCAAGTATAAGCTTTGCCCACTTTATCAAACAACTTCCTACACACTGTTATGAACTGAGGCAGCTTGGGAACATTGTCTCTCAACTGTGTTATAGAGTGTAGTACTACATTTCAGTGAAGTGTAAGGCTTTCCAAAGCTGCCGAACGTGTTTGTTTCTCTATTTCAATGGTATTCTGCCTTGTACAACACACATTTACCACCCTAGTCTCCTTTAAGTAAAGAATATAGGATTCATAGAGTGTTTCATGTGATCTTAACTGGAATTAAGGATTTCTCTTATCTTAGCTACCTTTTCTACACTAAGCACTGACTTGGAGATTCTCTTTCAGCTGTTCTAAACAAGTTCTCATCTGTTTACAGTCATTTTCAATGAATTATTCATGTTTTCATGTAGTTTCCTATATTCTGCCTTCTGGCCCAAGTATAAGCTTTGCCCACCTTATCAAACAACTTCCTACACACTGTTATGAACTGAGGGAGCTAGGGAACATTGTCTCTGAACTGTGTTATAGAGTGTAGTACTAAATTTCGGTGTAGTGTAAGGCTTTCCAAAGCTGCCGAACGTGTTTCTTTCTCTATTTCAATGGTATTCTGTCTTGTATAACACATATTTACCACTCTAGTCTCCTTTAAGTAATGAATATAGGATTCATATAGTGTTTGATGTTATCTTAACTCGAATTAAGGATTTTCCTTATCTTAGCTACCTTTTCTACACTAAGAACTGACTTGGAGATTCTCTTTCAGCTGTTCTAAACAAGTTCTCATCTGTTTACAGTCATTTTCACTGAATTATTCAAGTTTTCATGTAGTTTCCTATATTCTGCCTTCTGGCCCAAGTATAAGCTTTGCCTAATTTATCAAACAACTTCCTACACACTGTTATGAACTGCGGGAGCTAGGGAACATTGTTTCTCAACTGTGTTATAGAGTGTAGTACTACATTACAGTGAAGTGTAAGGCTTTCCAAAGCTGCCGAATGTGTTTCTTTCTCTATTTCAATGGTATTCTCCCTTATATAATACACATTTACCACACTAGTCTCCTTTAAGTAAACAATATAGGATTCATACAGTGTTTCATGTGATCTTAAATCGAATTAAGGATTTCCCGGATTTAGCTACCTTTTCTACAATAAGAACTGACTTGGAAAATCTCTTTCAGCTGTTCTAAAACAAGTTCTCATCTGTTTACAGTCATTTTCACTGAATTATTCATGTTTTCATGTAGTTTCCTATATTCTGACTTCTGTCCCAAGTATAAGCTTTGGCCACTTTATCAAACAACTTCCTACACACTGTTATGATCTGAGGCAGCTAGAGAACATTGTCTCTCAACTGTGTTATAGAGTGTAGTACTACATTTCAGTGAAGTGTAAGGCTTTCCAAAGCTGCCGAACGTGTTTGGTTCTCTATTTCAATGGTATTCTGCCTTGTATAACACACATTTACCACTCTAGTCTCCTTTAAGTAAAGAATATAGGATTCATATAGTGTTTCATGTGATCTTAACTGGTATTAAGGATTTCCCTTATCTTAGCTACCTTTTCTACACTAAGAACTGACTTGGAGATTCTCTTTCATCTGTTCTAAACAAGTTCTCATCTGTTTACATTCATTTTCAATGAATTATTCATGTTTTCATGTAGTTTCCTATATTCTGACTTCTGTCCCAAGTATAAGCTTTGGCCACTTTATCAAACAACTTCCTACACACTGTTATGATCTGAGGCAGCTAGAGAACATTGTCTCTCAACTGTGTTATAGAGTGTAGTACTACATTTCAGTGAAGTGTAAGGCTTTCCAAAGCTGCCGAACGTGTTTCTTTCTCTATTTCAATGGTATTCTGCCTTGTATAGCACACATTTCCCACTCTAGTCTCCTTTAAGTAAAGAATATAGGATTCATATATTGTTTCATGTGATCTTAACTGGTATTAAGGATTTCCCTTATCTTAACTACCTTTTCTACACTATGAACTGACTTGGAGATTCTCTTTCAGCTGTTCTAAACAAGTTCTCATCTGTTTACATTCATTTTCAATGAATTATTCATGTTTTCATGTAGTTTCCTATATTCTGCCTTCTGGCCCAATTATAAGCTTTGCCTACTTTATCAAACACCTTCCTACACTCTGTTATGAACTGAGGCAGCTAGGGAACATTGTCTCTCAACTGTGTTATAGAGTGTAGTACTACATTTCAGTGAAGTGTAAGCCTTTCCAAAGCTGCCGAAAGTGTTTCTTTCTCTATTTCAATGGTATTCTGCCTTGTATAACACACATTTACCACTCTAGTTTCCTTTAAGTAAAGAATATAGGATTCATACAGTGTTTCATGTGATCTTAACTCGAATTAAGTATTTCCCGGATCTTAGCTACCTTTTCTACACTAAGAACTGACTTGGAGATTCTCTTTCAGCTGTTCTAAACAAGTTCTCATCTGTTTACAGGCATTTCCACTGAATTATTCAAGATTTCATGTAGTTTCCTATATTCTGCCTTCTGGCCCAAGTATAAGCTTTGGCCACTTTATCAAACAACTTCCTACACACTGTTATGAACTGAGGCAGCTAGGGAACATTGTCTCTCAACTATGGTATAGAGTGTAGTACCATATTTCAGTGAAGTGTAAGGCTTTCCAAAGCTCCCGAAAGTGTTTCTTTCTCTATTTCAATGGTATTCTGCCTTGTATAACACATTTACCACTCTAGTCTCCTTTAAGTAAAGAATATAGTATTCATACAGTGTTTCATGGGATCTTAACTGGTATTAAGGATTTCCCTTATCTTAGCTACCTTTTCTACACTAAGAACTGACTTGGAGTTTCTCTTTCAGCTGTTCTAAACAAGTTCTCATCTGTTTACAGTCATTTTCACTGAATTATTCATGTTTTCATGTAGTTTCCTATATTCTGCTTTCTGGCCCAAGTATAAGCTTTGCCCACTTTATCAAACAACCTCCTACACACTGTTATGATCTGAGGGAGCTAGGGAACATTGTCTCTCAACTGTGTTATAGAGTGTAGTACTACATTTCAGTGAAGTGTAAGGCTTTCCAAAGCTGCCGAACGTGTTTCTTTCTCTATTTCAATGGTATTCTGCCTTATATAATACACATTTATCACTCTATTCTCCTTTAAGTAAGCAATATAGGATTCATACAGTGTTTCATGTGATCTTAACTCGAATTAAGGATTTCCCGGATTTAGCTACCTTTTCTACACTAAGAACTGACTTGGAGAATCAATTTCATCTGTTCTCAACAAGTTCTCATCTGTTTACAGTCATTTTCACTGAATTATTCATGTTTTCATGTAGTTTCCTATATTCTGCCTTCTGGCCCAAGTATAAGCTTTGCCCACTTTATCAAACAACTTCCTACACACTGTTATGAACTGAGGCAGCTTGGGAACATTGTCTCTCAACTGTGTTATAGAGTGTAGTACTACATTTCAGTGAAGTGTAAGGCTTTCCAAAGCTGCCGAACGTGTTTGTTTCTCTATTTCAATGGTATTCTGCCTTGTACAACACACATTTACCACTCTAGTCTCCTTTAAGTAAAGAATATAGGATTCATAGAGTGTTTCATGTGATCTTAACTGGAATTAAGGATTTCTCTTATCTTAGCTACCTTTTCTACACTAAGCACTGACTTGGAGATTCTCTTTCAGCTGTTCTAAACAAGTTCTCATCTGTTTACAGTCATTTTCAATGAATTATTCATGTTTTCATGTAGTTTCCTATATTCTGCCTTCTGGCCCAAGTATAAGCTTTGCCCACCTTATCAAACAACTTCCTACACACTGTTATGAACTGAGGGAGCTAGGGAACATTGTCTCTGAACTGTGTTATAGAGTGTAGTACTACATTTCAGTGTAGTGTAAGGCTTTCCAAAGCTGCCGAACGTGTTTCTTTCTCTATTTCAATGGTATTCTGTCTTGTATAACACATATTTACCACTCTAGTCTCCTTTAAGTAATGAATATAGGATTCATATAGTGTTTGATGTTATCTTAACTCGAATTAAGGATTTTCCTTATCTTAGCTACCTTTTCTACACTAAGAACTGACTTGGAGATTCTCTTTCAGCTGTTCTAAACAAGTTCTCATCTGTTTACAGTCATTTTCACTGAATTATTCAAGTTTTCATGTAGTTTCCTATATTCTGCCTTCTGGCCCAAGTATAAGCTTTGCCTAATTTATCAAACAACTTCCTACACACTGTTATGAACTGCGGGAGCTAGGGAACATTGTTTCTCAACTGTGTTATAGAGTGTAGTACTACATTTCAGTGAAGTGTAAGGCTTTCCAAAGCTGCCGAATGTGTTTCTTTCTCTATTTCAATGGTATTCTCCCTTATATAATACACATTTACCACTCTAGTCTCCTTTAAGTAAACAATATAGGATTCATACAGTGTTTCATGTGATCTTAAATCGAATTAAGGATTTCCCGGATTTAGCTACCTTTTCTACACTAAGAACTGACTTGGAAAATCTCTTTCAGCTGTTCTAAAACAAGTTCTCATCTGTTTACAGTCATTTTCACTGAATTATTCATGTTTTCATGTAGTTTCCTATATTCTGACTTCTGTCCCAAGTATAAGCTTTGGCCACTTTATCAAACAACTTCCTACACACTGTTATGATCTGAGGCAGCTAGAGAACATTGTCTCTTAACTGTGTTATAGAGTGTAGTACTACATTTCAGTGAAGTGTAAGGCTTTCCAAAGCTGCCGAATGTGTTTCTTTCTCTATTTCAATGGTATTCTGCCTTATATAATACACATTTACCACTCTAGTCTCCTTTAAGTAAACAATATAGGATTCATACAGTGTTTCATGTTATCTTAACTGGTATTAAAATTTTCCCTTATCTTAGCTACCTTTTCTACAATAAGAACTGACTTGGAGATTCTCTTTCAGCTGTTCTAAACAAGTTCTCATCTGTTTAAAGTCATTTTCACTGAATTATTCATGTTTTCATGTAGTTTCCTATATTCTGCCTTCTGGCCCAAGTATAAGCTTTGCCTACTTTATCAAACAACTTCCTACACACTGTTATGAACTGCGGGAGCTAGGGAACATTGTCTCTCAACTGTGTTATAGAGTGTAGTACTACATTTCAGTGAAGTGTAAGGCTTTCCAAAGCTGCCGAACGTGTTTCTTTCTCTATTTCAATGGTATTCTGCCTTGTATAACACACATTTCCCACTCTAGTCTCCTTTAAGTAAAGAATATAGGATTCATATAGTGTTTCATGTGATCTTAACTGTTATTAAGGATTTCCCTTATCTTAGCTACCTTTTCTACACTATGAACTGACTTGGAGATTCTCTTTCAGCTGTTCTAAACAAGTTCTCATCTGTTTACAGTCATTTTCAATGAATTATTCATCTTTTCATGTAGTTTCCTATATTCTGCCTTCTGGCCCAAGTATAAGCTTTGGCCACTTTATCAAACAACTTCCTACACACTGTTATGAACTGAGGCAGCTTGGGAACATTGTCTCTCAACTGTGTTATAGAGTGTAGTACTACATTTCAGTGAAGTGTAAGGCTTTCCAAAGCTGCCGAACGTGTTTGTTTCTCTATTTCAATGGTATTCTGCCTTGTACAACACACATTTACCACTCTAGTCTCCTTTAAGTAAAGAATATAGGATTCATAGAGTGTTTCATGTGATCTTAACTGGAATTAAGGATTTCTCTTATCTTAGCTACCTTTTCTACACTAAGCACTGACTTGGAGATTCTCTTTCAGCTGTTCTAAACAAGTTATCATCTGTTTACAGTCATTTTCAATGAATTATTCATGTTTTCAGGTAGTTTCCTATATTCTGCCTTCTGGCCCAAGTATAAGCTTTGCCCACCTTATCAAACAACTTCCTACACACTGTTATGAACTGAGGGAGCTAGGGAACATTGTCTCTGAACTGTGTTATAGAGTGTAGTACTACATTTCAGTGTAGTGTAAGGCTTTCCAAAGCTGCCGAACGTGTTTCTTTCTCTATTTCAATGGTATTCTGCCTTATATAATACACATTTACCACTATAGTCTCCTTTAAGTAAACAATATAGGATTCATACAGTGTTTCATGTTATCTTAACTGGTATTAAAATTTTCCCTTATCTTAGCTACCTTTTCTACACTAAGAACTGACTTGGAGATTCTCTTTCAGCTGTTCTAAACAAGTTCTCATCTGTTTAAAGTCATTTTCACTGAATTATTCATGTTTTCATGTAGTTTCCTATATTCTGCCTTCTGGCCCAAGTATAAGCTTTGCCTACTTTATCAAACAACTTCCTACACACTGTTATGAACTGCGGGAGCTAGGGAACATTGTCTCTCAACTGTGTTATAGAGTGTAGTACTACATTTCAGTGAAGTGTAAGGCTTTCCAAAGCTGCCGAACGTGTTTCTTTCTCTATTTCAATGGTATTCTGCCTTGTATAACACACATTTCCCACTCTAGTCTCCTTTAAGTAAAGAATATAGGATTCATATAGTGTTTCATGTGATCTTAACTGTTATTAAGGATTTCCCTTATCTTAGCTACCTTTTCTACACTATGAACTGACTTGGAGATTCTCTTTCAGCTGTTCTAAACAAGTTCTCATCTGTTTACAGTCATTTTCAATGAATTATTCATCTTTTCATGTAGTTTCCTATATTCTGCCTTCTGGCCCAAGTATAAGCTTTGGCCACTTTATCAAACAACTTCCTACACACTGTTATGAACTGAGGCAGCTTGGGAACATTGTCTCTCAACTGTGTTATAGAGTGTAGTACTACATTTCAGTGAAGTGTAAGGCTTTCCAAAGCTGCCGAACGTGTTTGTTTCTCTATTTCAATGGTATTCTGCCTTGTACAACACACATTTACCACTCTAGTCTCCTTTAAGTAAAGAATATAGGATTCATAGAGTGTTTCATGTGATCTTAACTGGAATTAAGGATTTCTCTTATCTTAGCTACCTTTTCTACACTAAGCACTGACTTGGAGATTCTCTTTCAGCTGTTCTAAACAAGTTATCATCTGTTTACAGTCATTTTCAATGAATTATTCATGTTTTCATGTAGTTTCCTATATTCTGCCTTCTGGCCCAAGTATAAGCTTTGCCCACCTTATCAAACAACTTCCTACACACTGTTATGAACTGAGGGAGCTAGGGAACATTGTCTCTGAACTGTGTTATAGAGTGTAGTACTACATTTCAGTGTAGTGTAAGGCTTTCCAAAGCTGCCGAACGTGTTTCTTTCTCTATTTCAATGGTATTCTGTCTTGTATAACACATATTTACCACTCTAGTCTCCTTTAAGTAATGAATATAGGATTCATATAGTGTTTGATGTTATCTTAACTCGAATTAAGGATTTTCCTTATCTTAGCTACCTTTTCTACACTAAGAACTGACTTGGAGATTCTCTTTCAGCTGTTCTAAACAAGTTCTCATCTGTTTACAGTCATTTTCACTGAATTATTCAAGTTTTCATGTAGTTTCCTATATTCTGCCTTCTGGCCCAAGTATAAGCTTTGCCTAATTTATCAAACAACTTCCTACACACTGTTATGAACTGCGGGAGCTAGGGAACATTGTTTCTCAACTGTGTTATAGAGTGTAGTACTACATTTCAGTGAAGTGTAAGGCTTTCCAAAGCTGCCGAATGTGTTTCTTTCTCTATTTCAATGGTATTCTCCCTTATATAATACACATTTACCACTCTAGTCTCCTTTAAGTAAACAATATAGGATTCATACAGTGTTTCATGTGATCTTAAATCGAATTAAGGATTTCCCGGATTTAGCTACCTTTTCTACACTAAGAACTGACTTGGAAAATCTCTTTCAGCTGTTCTAAAACAAGTTCTCATCTGTTTACAGTCATTTTCACTGAATTATTCATGTTTTCATGTAGTTTCCTATATTCTGACTTCTGTCCCAAGTATAAGCTTTGGCCACTTTATCAAACAACTTCCTACACACTGTTATGATCTGAGGCAGCTAGAGAACATTGTCTCTTAACTGTGTTATAGAGTGTAGTACTACATTTCAGTGAAGTGTAAGGCTTTCCAAAGCTGCCGAATGTGTTTCTTTCTCTATTTCAATGGTATTCTGCCTTATATAATACACATTTACCACTCTAGTCTCCTTTAAGTAAACAATATAGGATTCATACAGTGTTTCATGTTATCTTAACTGGTATTAAAATTTTCCCTTATCTTAGCTACCTTTTCTACAATAAGAACTGACTTGGAGATTCTCTTTCAGCTGTTCTAAACAAGTTCTCATCTGTTTAAAGTCATTTTCACTGAATTATTCATGTTTTCATGTAGTTTCCTATATTCTGCCTTCTGGCCCAAGTATAAGCTTTGCCTACTTTATCAAACAACTTCCTACACACTGTTATGAACTGCGGGAGCTAGGGAACATTGTCTCTCAACTGTGTTATAGAGTGTAGTACTACATTTCAGTGAAGTGTAAGGCTTTCCAAAGCTGCCGAACGTGTTTCTTTCTCTATTTCAATGGTATTCTGCCTTGTATAACACACATTTCCCACTCTAGTCTCCTTTAAGTAAAGAATATAGGATTCATATAGTGTTTCATGTGATCTTAACTGTTATTAAGGATTTCCCTTATCTTAGCTACCTTTTCTACACTATGAACTGACTTGGAGATTCTCTTTCAGCTGTTCTAAACAAGTTCTCATCTGTTTACAGTCATTTTCAATGAATTATTCATCTTTTCATGTAGTTTCCTATATTCTGCCTTCTGGCCCAAGTATAAGCTTTGGCCACTTTATCAAACAACTTCCTACACACTGTTATGAACTGAGGCAGCTTGGGAACATTGTCTCTCAACTGTGTTATAGAGTGTAGTACTACATTTCAGTGAAGTGTAAGGCTTTCCAAAGCTGCCGAACGTGTTTGTTTCTCTATTTCAATGGTATTCTGCCTTGTACAACACACATTTACCACTCTAGTCTCCTTTAAGTAAAGAATATAGGATTCATAGAGTGTTTCATGTGATCTTAACTGGAATTAAGGATTTCTCTTATCTTAGCTACCTTTTCTACACTAAGCACTGACTTGGAGATTCTCTTTCAGCTGTTCTAAACAAGTTATCATCTGTTTACAGTCATTTTCAATGAATTATTCATGTTTTCAGGTAGTTTCCTATATTCTGCCTTCTGGCCCAAGTATAAGCTTTGCCCACCTTATCAAACAACTTCCTACACACTGTTATGAACTGAGGGAGCTAGGGAACATTGTCTCTGAACTGTGTTATAGAGTGTAGTACTACATTTCAGTGTAGTGTAAGGCTTTCCAAAGCTGCCGAACGTGTTTCTTTCTCTATTTCAATGGTATTCTGCCTTATATAATACACATTTACCACTATAGTCTCCTTTAAGTAAACAATATAGGATTCATACAGTGTTTCATGTTATCTTAACTGGTATTAAAATTTTCCCTTATCTTAGCTACCTTTTCTACACTAAGAACTGACTTGGAGATTCTCTTTCAGCTGTTCTAAACAAGTTCTCATCTGTTTAAAGTCATTTTCACTGAATTATTCATGTTTTCATGTAGTTTCCTATATTCTGCCTTCTGGCCCAAGTATAAGCTTTGCCTACTTTATCAAACAACTTCCTACACACTGTTATGAACTGCGGGAGCTAGGGAACATTGTCTCTCAACTGTGTTATAGAGTGTAGTACTACATTTCAGTGAAGTGTAAGGCTTTCCAAAGCTGCCGAACGTGTTTCTTTCTCTATTTCAATGGTATTCTGCCTTGTATAACACACATTTCCCACTCTAGTCTCCTTTAAGTAAAGAATATAGGATTCATATAGTGTTTCATGTGATCTTAACTGTTATTAAGGATTTCCCTTATCTTAGCTACCTTTTCTACACTATGAACTGACTTGGAGATTCTCTTTCAGCTGTTCTAAACAAGTTCTCATCTGTTTACAGTCATTTTCAATGAATTATTCATCTTTTCATGTAGTTTCCTATATTCTGCCTTCTGGCCCAAGTATAAGCTTTGGCCACTTTATCAAACAACTTCCTACACACTGTTATGAACTGAGGCAGCTTGGGAACATTGTCTCTCAACTGTGTTATAGAGTGTAGTACTACATTTCAGTGAAGTGTAAGGCTTTCCAAAGCTGCCGAACGTGTTTGTTTCTCTATTTCAATGGTATTCTGCCTTGTACAACACACATTTACCACTCTAGTCTCCTTTAAGTAAAGAATATAGGATTCATAGAGTGTTTCATGTGATCTTAACTGGAATTAAGGATTTCTCTTATCTTAGCTACCTTTTCTACACTAAGCACTGACTTGGAGATTCTCTTTCAGCTGTTCTAAACAAGTTATCATCTGTTTACAGTCATTTTCAATGAATTATTCATGTTTTCAGGTAGTTTCCTATATTCTGCCTTCTGGCCCAAGTATAAGATTTGCCCACCTTATCAAACAACTTCCTACACAGTGTTATGAACTGAGGGAGCTAGGGAACATTGTCTCTGAACTGTGTTATAGAGTGTAGTACTACATTTCAGTGTAGTGTAAGGCTTTCCAAAGCTGCCGAACGTGTTTCTTTCTCTATTTCAATGGTATTCTGTATTGTATAACACACATTTACCACTCTAGTCTCCTTTAAGTAATGAATATAGGATTCATATAGTGTTTGATGTTATCTTAACTCGAATTAAGGATTTTCCTTATCTTAGCTACCTTTTCTACACTAAGAACTGACTTGGAGATTCTCTTTCAGCTGTTCTAAACAAGTTCTCATCTGTTTACAGTCATTTTCACTGAATTATTCAAGTTTTCATGTAGTTTCCTATATTCTGCCTTCTGGCCCAAGTATAAGCTTTGCCTACTTTATCAAACAACTTCCTACACACTGTTATGAACTGCGGGAGCTAGGGAACATTGTTTCTCAACTGTGTTATAGAGTGTAGTACTACATTTCAGTGAAGTGTAAGGCTTTCCAAAGCTGCCGAATGTGTTTCTTTCTCTATTTCAATTTTATTCTGCCTTATATAATACACATTTACCACTCTAGTCTCCTTTAAGTAAACAATATAGGATTCATACAGTGTTTCATGTGATCTTAACTCGAATTAAGGATTTCCCGGATTTAGCTACCTTTTCTACACTAAGAACCGACTTGGAAAATCTCTTTCAGCTGTTCTAAAACAAGTTCTCATCTGTTTACAGTCATTTTCACTGAATTATTCATGTTTTCATGTAGTTTCCTATATTCTGACTTCTGTCCCAAGTATAAGCTTTGGCCACTTTATCAAACAACTTCCTACACACTGTTATGATCTGAGGCAGCTAGAGAACATTGTCTCTCAACTGTGTTATAGAGTGTAGTACTACATTTCAGTGAAGTGTAAGGATTTCCAAAGCTGCCGAACGTGTTTGGTTCTCTATTTCAATGGTATTCTGCCTTGTATAACACACATTTACCACTCTAGTCTCCTTTAAGTAAAGAATATAGGATTCATATAGTGTTTCATGTGATCTTAACTGGTATTAAGGATTTCCCTTATCTTAGCTACCTTTTCTACATTAAGAACTGACTTGGAGATTCTCTTTCAGCTGTTCTAAACAAGTTCTCATCTGTTTACATTCATTTTCAGTGAATTATTCATGTTTTCATGTAGTTTCCTATATTCTGCCTTCTGTCCCAAGTATAAGCTTTGCCCACTTTATCAAAAAACTTCCTACACACTGTTATGAACTGAGTGAGCTAGGGAACATTGTCTCTCAACTGTGTTATAGAGTGTAGTACTACATTTCAGTGAAGTGTAAGGCTTTCCAAAGCTACCGAACGTGTTTCTTTCTCTATTTCAATGGTATTCTGCCTTATATAACACACATTTACCACTCTAGTCTATTTTAAGTAAACAATATAGGATTCATACAGTTTTTGATGTTATCTTAACTCGAATTAAGGATTTCCCTTATCTTAGCTATCTTTTCTACACTAAGAAGTTACTTGGAGATTCTCTTTCATAAGTTCTAAACAAGTTCTCATCTGTTTACAGTCATTTTCACTGAATTATTCAAGTTTTCATGTAGTTTCCTACATTCTGCCTTCTGGCCCAAGTATAAGCTTTGCCCACTTTATCAAACAACTTCCTACACACTGTTATGAACTGCGGGAGCTAGGGAACATTGTCTCTCAACTGTGTTATAGAGTGTAGTACTACATTTCAGTGAAGTGTAAGGCTTTCCAAAGCTGCCGAATGTGTTTCTTTCTCTATTTCAATGGTATTCTGCCTTATATAATACACATTTACCACTCTAGTCTCCTTTAAGTAAACAATATAGGATTCATACAGTGTTTCATGTGATCTTAACTGGTATTAAAGATTTCCCTTATCTTAGCTACCTTTTCTACACTAAGAACTGACTTGGAGATTCTCTTTCAGCTGTTCTAAACAAGTTCTCATCTGTTTACATTCATTTTCAGTGAATTATTCATGTTTTCATGTAGTTTCCTATATTCTGCCTTCTGTCCCATGTATAAGCTTTTCCCACTTTATCAAACAACTTCCTACACACTGTTATGAACTGAGGGAGCTAGGAACATTGTCTCTCAACTGTGTTATAGAGTGTAGTACTACATTTCAGTGAAGTTTAAGGCTTTCCAAAGCTGCCAAACGTGTTTCTTTCTCTATTTCAATGGTATTCTGCCTTATATAACACACATTTACCACTCTAGTCTCCTTTAAGTAAACAATATTTGATTCATACAGTTTTTGATGTAATCTTAACTCGAATTAAGGATTTCCCTTATCTTAGCTATCTTTTCTACACTAAGAAGTTACTTGGAGATTCTCTTTCATAAGTTCTAAACAAGTTCTCATCTGTTTACAGTCATTTTCACTGAATTATTCAAGTTTTCATGTAGTTTCCTATATTCTGCCTTCTAGCCCAAGTATAAGCTTTGCCCACTTTATCAAACAACTTCCTACACACTGTTATGAACTGCGGGAGCTAGGGAACATTGTCTCTCAAATGTGTTATAGAGTGTAGTACTACATTTCAGTGAAGTGTAAGGCTTTCCAAAGCTGCCGAATGTGTTTCTTTCTCTATTTCAATGGTATTCTGCCTTATATAATACACATTTACCACTCTAGTCTCCTTTAAGTAAACAATATAGGATTCATAGAGTGTTTCATGTGATCTTAACTGGTATTAAAGATTTCCCTTATCTTAGCTACCTTTTCAACACTAAGAACTGACTTGGAGATTCTCTTTCAGCTGTTCTAAACAAGTTCTCATCTGTTTAAAGTCATTTTCACTGAATTATTCATGTTTTCATGTAGTTTCCTATATTCTGCCTTCTGGCCCAAGTATAAGCTTTGCCTACTTTATCAAACAACTTCCTACACACTGTTATGAACTGAGGCAGCTAGGGAACATTGTCTCTCAACTGTGTTATAGAGTGTAGTACTACATTTCAGTGAAGTGTAAGGCTTTCCAAAGCTGCCGAACGTGTTTCTTTCTCTATTTCAATGGTATTCTGCCTTGTATAACACACATTTCCCACTCTAGTCTCCTTTAAGTAAAGAATATAGGATTCATATAGTGTTTCATGTGATCTTAACTGTTATTAAGGATTTCCCTTATCTTAGCTACCTTTTCTACACTATGAACTGACTTGGAGATTCTCTTTCAGCTGTTCTAAACAAGTTCTCATCTGTTTACAGTCATTTTCAATGAATTATTCATGTTTTCATGTAGTTTCCTATATTCTGCCTTCTGGCCCAAGTATAAGCTTTGGCCACTTTATCAAACAACTTCCTACACACTGTTATGAACTGAGGGAGCTAGGAACATTGTCTCTCAACTGTGTTATAGAGTGTAGTACTACATTTCAGTGAAGTGTAAGGCTTTCCAAAGCTGCCGAACGTGTTTCTTTCTCTATTTCAATGGTATTCTGCCTTATATAATACACATTTATCACTCTATTCTCCTTTAAGTAAGCAATATAGGATTCATACAGTGTTTCATGTGATCTTAACTCGAATTAAGGATTTCCCGGATTTAGCTACCTTTTCTACACTAAGAACTGACTTGGAGAATCAATTTCATCTGTTCTAAACAAGTTCTCATCTGTTTACAGTCATTTTCACTGAATTATTCATGTTTTCATGTAGTTTCCTATATTCTGCCTTCTGGCCCAAGTATAAGCTTTGCCCACTTTATCAAACAACTTCCTACACACTGTTATGAACTGAGGCAGCTTGGGAACATTGTCTCTCAACTGTGTTATAGAGTGTAGTACTACATTTCAGTGAAGTGTAAGGCTTTCCAAAGCTGCCGAACGTGTTTCTTTCTCTATTTCAATGGTATTCTGCCTTATATAACACACATTTACCACTCTAGTCTATTTTAAGTAAACAATATAGGATTCATACAGTTTTTGATGTTATCTTAACTCGAATTAAGGATTTCCCTTATCTTAGCTATCTTTTCTACACTAAGAAGTTACTTGGAGATTCTCTTTCATAAGTTCTAAACAAGTTCTCATCTGTTTACAGTCATTTTCACTGAATTATTCAAGTTTTCATGTAGTTTCCTACATTCTGCCTTCTGGCCCAAGTATAAGCTTTGCCCACTTTATCAAACAACTTCCTACACACTGTTATGAACTGCGGGAGCTAGGGAACATTGTCTCTCAACTGTGTTATAGAGTGTAGTACTACATTTCAGTGAAGTGTAAGGCTTTCCAAAGCTGCCGAATGTGTTTCTTTCTCTATTTCAATGGTATTCTGCCTTATATAATACACATTTACCACTCTAGTCTCCTTTAAGTAAACAATATAGGATTCATACAGTGTTTCATGTGATCTTAACTGGTATTAAAGATTTCCCTTATCTTAGCTACCTTTTCTACACTAAGAACTGACTTGGAGATTCTCTTTCAGCTGTTCTAAACAAGTTCTCATCTGTTTACATTCATTTTCAGTGAATTATTCATGTTTTCATGTAGTTTCCTATATTCTGCCTTCTGTCCCATGTATAAGCTTTTCCCACTTTATCAAACAACTTCCTACACAATGTTATGAACTGAGGGAGCTAGGAACATTGTCTCTCAACTGTGTTATAGAGTGTAGTACTACATTTCAGTGAAGTTTAAGGCTTTCCAAAGCTGCCAAACGTGTTTCTTTCTCTATTTCAATGGTATTCTGCCTTATATAACACACATTTACCACTCTAGTCTCCTTTAAGTAAACAATATTTGATTCATACAGTTTTTGATGTTATCTTAACTCGAATTAAGGATTTCCCTTATCTTAGCTATCTTTTCTACACTAAGAAGTTACTTGGAGATTCTCTTTCATAAGTTCTAAACAAGTTCTCATCTGTTTACAGTCATTTTCACTGAATTATTCAAGTTTTCATGTAGTTTCCTATATTCTGCCTTCTAGCCCAAGTATAAGCTTTGCCCACTTTATCAAACAACTTCCTACACACTGTTATGAACTGCGGGAGCTAGGGAACATTGTCTCTCAAATGTGTTATAGAGTGTAGTACTACATTTCAGTGAAGTGTAAGGCTTTCCAAAGCTGCCGAATGTGTTTCTTTCTCTATTTCAATGGTATTCTGCCTTATATAATACACATTTACCACTCTAGTCTCCTTTAAGTAAACAATATAGGATTCATACAGTGTTTCATGTGATCTTAACTCGAATTAAGGATTTCCCGGATTTAGCTACCTTTTCTACACTAAGAACTGACTTGGAAAATCTCTTTCAGCTGTTCTAAAACAAGTTCTCATCTGTTTACAGTCATTTTCACTGAATTATTCATGTTTTCATGTAGTTTCCTATATTCTGACTTCTGTCCCAAGTATAAGCTTTGGCCACTTTATCAAACAACTTCCTACACGCTGTTATGATCTGAGGCAGCTAGAGAACATTGTCTCTCAACTGTGTTATAGAGTGTAGTACTACATTTCAGTGAAGTGTAAGGCTTTCCAAAGCTGCCGAACGTGTTTGGTTCTCTATTTCAATGGTATTCTGCCTTATATAACACACATTTACCACTCTAGTCTCCTTTAAGTAAACAATATTTGATTCATACAGTTTTTGATGTTATCTTAACTCGAATTAAGGATTTCCCTTATCTTAGCTATCTTTTCTACACTAAGAAGTTACTTGGAGATTCTCTTTCATAAGTTCTAAACAAGTTCTCATCTGTTTACAGTCATTTTCACTGAATTATTCAAGTTTTCATGTAGTTTCCTATATTCTGTCTTCTAGCCCAAGTATAAGCTTTGCCCACTTTATCAAACAACTTCCTACACACTGTTATGAACTGCGGGAGCTAGGGAACATTGTCTCTCAACTGTGTTATAGAGTGTAGTACTACATTTCAGTGAAGTGTAAGGCTTTCCAAAGCTGCCGAATGTGCTTCTTTCTCTATTTCAATGGTATTCTGCCTTATATAATACACATTTACCACTCTAGTCTCCTTTAAGTAAACAATATAGGATTCATACAGTGTTTCATGTGATCTTAACTGGTATTAAAGATTTCCCTTATCTTAGCTACCTTTTCTACACTAAGAACTGACTTGGAGATTCTCTTTCAGCTGTTCTAAACAAGTTCTCATCTGTTTACAGTCATTTTCAATGAATTATTCATGTTTTCATGTAGTTTCCTATATTCTGCCTTCTGGCCCAAGTATAAGGTTTGGCCACTTTATCAAACAACTTCCTACACACTGTTATGAACTGAGGAAGCTAGGAACATTGTCTCTCAACTGTGTTATAGAGTGTAGTACTACATTTCAGTGAAGTGTAAGGCTTTCCAAAGCTGCCGAACGTGTTTCTTTCTCTATTTCAATGGTATTCTGCCTTATATAATACACATTTATCACTCTATTCTCCTTTAAGTAAGCAATATAGGATTCATACAGTGTTTCATGTGATCTTAACTCGAATTAAGGATTTCCCGGATTTAGCTACCTTTTCTACACTAAGAACTGACTTGGAGAATCAATTTCATCTGTTCTAAACAAGTTCTCATCTGTTTACAGTCATTTTCACTGAATTATTCATGTTTTCATGTAGTTTCCTATATTCTGCCTTCTGGCCCAAGTATAAGCTTTGCCCACTTTATCAAACAACTTCCTACACACTGTTATGAACTGAGGCAGCTTGGGAACATTGTCTCTCAACTGTGTTATAGAGTGTAGTACTACATTTCAGTGAAGTGTAAGGCTTTCCAAAGCTGCTGAACATGTTTGTTTCTCTATTTCAATGGTATTCTGCCTTGTATTACACACATTTACCATTCTAGTCTCCTTTAAGTAAAGAATATAGGATTCATAGAGTGTTTCATGTGATCTTAACTGGAATTAAGGATTTCCCTTATCTTAGCTACCTTTTCTACACTAAGAACTGACTTGGAGATTCTCTTTCAGCTGTTCTAAACAAGTTCTCATCTGTTTACAGTCATTTTCAATGAATTATTCATGTTTTCATGTAGTTTCCTATATTCTGCCTTCTGGCCCAAGTATAAGCTTTGCCCACCTTATCAAACAACTTCCTACACACTGTTATGAACTGAGGGAGCTAGGGAACATTGTCTCTGAACTGTGTTATAGAGTGTAGTACTACATTTCAGTGAAGTTTAAGGCTTTCCAAAGCTGCCAAACGTGTTTCTTTCTCTATTTCAATGGTATTCTGCCTTATATAACACACATTTACCACTCTAGTCTCCTTTAAGTAAACAATATTTGATTCATACAGTTTTTGATGTTATCTTAACTCGAATTAAGGATTTCCCTTATCTTAGCTATCTTTTCTACACTAAGAAGTTACTTGGAGATTCTCTTTCATAAGTTCTAAACAAGTTCTCATCTGTTTACAGTCATTTTCACTGAATTATTCAAGTTTTCATGTAGTTTCCTATATTCTGCCTTCTAGCCCAAGTATAAGCTTTGCCCACTTTATCAAACAACTTCCTACACACTGTTAAGAACTGCGGGAGCTAGGGAACATTGTCTCTCAACTGTGTTATAGAGTGTAGTACTACATTTCAGTGAAGTGTAAGGCTTTCCAAAGCTGCCGAATGTGTTTCTTTCTCTATTTCAATGGTATTCTGCCTTATATAATACACATTTACCACTCTAGTCTCCTTTAAGTAAACAATATAGGATTCATACAGTGTTTCATGTGATCTTAACTGGTATTAAAGATTTCCCTTATCTTAGCTACCTTTTCTACACTAAGAACTGACTTGGAGATTCTCTTTCAGCTGTTCTAAACAAGTTCTCATCTGTTTAAAGTCATTTTCACTGAATTATTCATCTTTTCATGTAGTTTCCTATATTCTGCCTTCTGGCCCAAGTATAAGCTTTGCCTACTTTATCAAACAACTTCCTACACACTGTTATGAACTGCGGGAGCTAGGGAACATTGTCTCTCAACTGTGTTATAGAGTGTAGTACTACATTTCAGTGAAGTGTAAGGCTTTCCAAAGCTGCCGAACGTGTTTCTTTCTCTATTTCAATGGTATTCTGCCTTGTATAACACACATTTCCCACTCTAGTCTCCTTTAAGTAAAGAATATAGGATTCATATAGTGTTTCATGTGATCTTAACTGGTATTAAGGATTTCCCTTATCTTAGCTACCTTTTCTACACTATGAACTGACTTGGAGATTCTCTTTCAGCTGTTCTAAACAAGTTCTCATCTGTTTACAGTCATTTTCAATGAATTATTCATGTTTTCATGTAGTTTCCTATATTCTGCCTTCTGGCCCAAGTATAAGCTTTGCCCACTTTATCAAACAACTTCCTACACACTGTTATGAACTGAGGGAGCTAGGAACATTGTCTCTCAACTGTGTTATAGAGTGTAGTACTACATTTCAGTGAAGTGTAAGGCTTTCCAAAGCTGCCAAACATGTTTCTTTCTCTATTTCAATGGTATTCTGCCTTATATAACACACATTTACCACTCTAGTCTCCTTTAAGTAAACAATATAGGATTCATACAGTATTTGATGTTATCTTAACTCGAATTAAGGATTTCCCTTATCTTAGCTACCTTTTCTACACTAAGAACTGACTTGGAGATTCTCTTTCATCTGTTCTAAACAAGTTCTCATCTGTTTACAGTCATTTTCAATGAATTATTCAAGTTTTCATGTAGTTTCCTCTATTCTGCCTTCTGGCCCAAGTATAAGCTTTGCCTACTTTATCAAACAACTTCCCACACACTGTTATGAACTGCGGGAGCTAGGGAACATTGTCTCTCAACTGTGTTATAGAGTGTAGTACTACATTTCAGTGAAGTGTAAGGCTTTCCAAAGCTGCCGAATGTGTTTCTTTCTCTATTTCAATGGTATTCTGCCTTGTATAACACACATTTACCACTCTAGTTTCCTTTAAGTAAAGAATATAGGATTCATACAGTGTTTCATGTGGTCTTAACTCGAATTAAGGATTTCCCGGATCTTAGCTACCTTTTCTACACTAAGAACTGACTTGGAGATTCTCTTTCAGCTGTTCTAAACAAGTTCTCATCTGTTTACAGTCATTTTCACTGAATTATTCATGTTTTCATGTAGTTTCCTATATTCTGCCTTCTGGCCCAAGTATAAGCTTTGGCCACTTTATCAAACAACTTCCTACACACTGTTATGAACTGAGGGAGCTAGGGAACATTGTCTCTCAACTGTGTTATAGAGTGTAGTACTACATTTCAGTGAAGTGTAAGGCTTTCCAAAGCTGCCGAACTTGTTTCTTTCTCTATTTCAATGGTATTCTGCCTTGTATAACACACATTTACCACTCTAGTCTCCTTTAAGTAATGAATATAGGATTCATACAGTGTTTGATGTTATCTTAACTCGAATTAAGGATTTCCCTTATCTTAGCTACCTTTTCTACACTAAGAACTGACTTGGAGATTCTCTTTCAGCTGTTCTAAACAAGTTCTCATCTGTTTACAGTCATTTTCACTGAATTATTCATGTTTTCATGTAGTTTCCTATATTCTGCCTTCTGGCCCAAGTATAAGCTTTGGCCACTTTATCAAACAACTTCCTACACACTGTTATGAACTGAGGCAGCTCTGGAACATTGTCTCTCAACTCTGTTATAGAGTGTAGTACTACATTTCAGTGAAGTGTAAGCCTTTCCAAAGCTGCCGAAAGTGTTTCTTTCTCTATTTCAATGGTATTCTGCCTTGTATAACACACATTTACCACTCTAGTTTCCTTTAAGTAAAGAATATAGGATTCATACAGTGTTTCATGTGATCTTTACTCGAATTAAGGATTTCCCGGATCTTAGCTACCTTTTCTACACTAAGAACTGACTTGGAGATTCTCTTTCAGCTGTTCTAAACAAGTTCTCATCTGTTTACAGTCATTTTCACTGAATTATTCATGTTTTCATGTAGTTTTCTATATTCTGCCTTCTGGCCCAAGTATAAGCTTTGCCCACTTTATCAAACAACTTCCTACACACTGTTATGAACTGAGGCAGCTCGGGAACATTGTCTCTCAACTGTGTTATAGAGTGCAGTACTATATTTCAGTGAAGTGTAAGGCTTTCCAAAGCTGCCGAACGTGTTTCTTTCTCTATTTCAATGGTATTCTCCTTTGTATAACACACATTTACCACTCTAGTCTCCTTTAAGTAAAGAATATAGGATTCATACAGTGTTTTATGTGATCTTAACTGGAATTAAGGATTTCCCTTATCTTAGCTACCTTTTCTACACTAAGAACTGACTTGGAGATTCTCTTTAAGCTGTTCTAAACAAGTTCTCATCTGTTTACAGTCATTTTCACTGAATTATTCACGTTTTCATGTAGTTTCCTATATTCTGCCTTCTGGCCCAAGTATAAGCTTTGCCCACTTTATCAAACAACTTCCTACACACTGTTATGAACTGAGGGAGCTAGGGAACATTGTCTCTCAACTGTGTTATAGTGTGTAGTACTACATTTCAGTGAAGTGTAAGGCTTTCCAAAGCTGCCGAACTTGTTTCTTTTTCTTTTTCAATGGTATTCTGCCTTGTATAACACACATTTACCACTCTAGTCTCCTTTAAGTAATGAATATAGGATTCATACAGTGTTTGATGTTATCTTAACTGGAATTAAGGATTTCCCTTATCTTAGCTACCTTTTCTACACTAAGAACTGACTTGGAGATTCTCTTTCAGCTGTTCTAAACAAGTTCTCATCTGTTTACAGTCATTTTCACTGAATTATTCATGTTTTCATGTAGTTTCCTATATTCTGCCTTCTGGCCCAAGTATAAGCTTTGCCCACTTTATCAAACAACTTCCTACACACTCTTATGAACTGAGGGAGCTAGGGAACATTGTCTCTCAACTGTGTTATAGAGTGTAGTACTACATTTCAGTGAAGTGTAAGGCTTTCCAAAGCTGCCGAACTTGTTTCTTTCTCTATTTCAATGGTATTCTGCCTTGTATAACACACATTTACCACTCTAGTCTCCTTTAAGTAATGAATATACGATTCATACAGTGTTTGATGTTATCTTAACTCGAATTAAGGATTTTCCTTATCTTAGCTACCTTTTCTACACTAAGAACTGACTTGGAGATTCTCTTTAAGCTGTTATAAACAAGTTCTCATCTGTTTACAGTCATTTTCACTGAATTATTCATGTTTTCATGTAGTTTCCTATATTCTGCCTTCTGGCCCAAGTATAAGCTTTGCCTACTTTATCAAACACCTTCCTACACTCTGTTATGAACTGAGGCAGCTAGGGAACATTGTCTCTCAACTGTGTTATAGAGTGTAGTACTACATTTCAGTGAAGTGTAAGCCTTTCCAAAGCTGCCGAACGTGTTTCTTTCTCTATTTCAATGGTATTCTGCCTTGTATAACACACATTTACCACTCTAGTTTCCTTTAAGTAAAGAATATAGGATTCATACAGTGTTTCATGTGATCTTAACTCGAATTAAGGATTTCCCGGATCTTAGCTACCTTTTCTACACTAAGAACTGACTTGGAGATTCTCTTTCAGCTGTTCTAAACAAGTTCTCATCTGTTTACAGTCATTTTCACTGAATTATTCAAGTTTTCATGTAGTTTCCTATATTCTGCCTTCTAGCCCAAGTATAAGCTTTGCCCACTTTATCAAACAACTTCCTACACACTGTTATGAACTGCGGGAGCTAGGGAACATTGTCTCTCAACTGTGTTATAGAGTGTAGTACTACATTTCAGTGAAGTGTAAGGCTTTCCAAAGCTGCCGAATGTGTTTCTTTCTCTATTTCAATGGTATTCTGCCTTATATAATACACATTTACCACTCTAGTCTCCTTTAAGTAAACAATATAGGATTCATACAGTGTTTCATGTGATCTTAACTGGTATTAAAGATTTCCCTTATCTTAGCTACCTTTTCTACACTAAGAACTGACTTGGAGATTCTCTTTCAGCTGTTCTAAACAAGTTCTCATCTGTTTAAAGTCATTTTCACTGAATTATTCATGTTTTCATGTAGTTTCCTATATTCTGCCTTCTGGCCCAAGTATAAGCTTTGCCTACTTTATCAAACAACTTCCTACACACTGTTATGAACTGCGGGAGCTAGGGAACATTGTCTCTCAACTGTGTTATAGAGTGTAGTACTACATTTCAGTGAAGTGTAAGGCTTTCCAAAGCTGCCGAACGTGTTTCTTTCTCTATTTCAATGGTATTCTGCCTTGTATAACACACATTTCCCACTCTAGTCTCCTTTAAGTAAAGAATATAGGATTCATATAGTGTTTCATGTGATCTTAACTGTTATTAAGGATTTCCCTTATCTTAGCAACCTTTTCTACACTATGAACTGACTTGGAGATTCTCTTTCAGCTGTTCTAAACAATTTCTCATCTGTTTACAGTCATTTTCACTGAATTATTCACGTTTTCATGTAGTTTCCTATATTCTGCCTTCTGGCCCAAGTATAAGCTTTGCCCACTTTATCAAACAACTTCCTACACACTGTTATGAACTGAGGGAGCTAGGGAACATTGTCTCTCAACTGTGTTATAGTGTGTAGTACTACATTTCAGTGAAGTGTAAGGCTTTCCAAAGCTGCCGAACTTGTTTCTTTTTCTTTTTCAATGGTATTCTGCCTTGTATAACACACATTTACCACTCTAGTCTCCTTTAAGTAATGAATATAGGATTCATACAGTGTTTGATGTTATCTTAACTGGAATTAAGGATTTCCCTTATCTTAGCTACCTTTTCTACACTAAGAACTGACTTGGAGATTCTCTTTCAGCTGTTCTAAACAAGTTCTCATCTGTTTACAGTCATTTTCACTGAATTATTCATGTTTTCATGTAGTTTCCTATATTCTGCCTTCTGGCCCAAGTATAAGCTTTGCCCACTTTATCAAACAACTTCCTACACACTCTTATGAACTGAGGGAGCTAGGGAACATTGTCTCTCAACTGTGTTATAGAGTGTAGTACTACATTTCAGTGAAGTGTAAGGCTTTCCAAAGCTGCCGAACTTGTTTCTTTCTCTATTTCAATGGTATTCTGCCTTGTATAACACACATTTACCACTCTAGTCTCCTTTAAGTAATGAATATACGATTCATACAGTGTTTGATGTTATCTTAACTCGAATTAAGGATTTTCCTTATCTTAGCTACCTTTTCTACACTAAGAACTGACTTGGAGATTCTCTTTAAGCTGTTATAAACAAGTTCTCATCTGTTTACAGTCATTTTCACTGAATTATTCATGTTTTCATGTAGTTTCCTATATTCTGCCTTCTGGCCCAAGTATAAGCTTTGCCTACTTTATCAAACACCTTCCTACACTCTGTTATGAACTGAGGCAGCTAGGGAACATTGTCTCTCAACTGTGTTATAGAGTGTAGTACTACATTTCAGTGAAGTGTAAGCCTTTCCAAAGCTGCCGAACGTGTTTCTTTCTCTATTTCAATGGTATTCTGCCTTGTATAACACACATTTACCACTCTAGTTTCCTTTAAGTAAAGAATATAGGATTCATACAGTGTTTCATGTGATCTTAACTCGAATTAAGGATTTCCCGGATCTTAGCTACCTTTTCTACACTAAGAACTGACTTGGAGATTCTCTTTCAGCTGTTCTAAACAAGTTCTCATCTGTTTACAGTCATTTTCACTGAATTATTCAAGTTTTCATGTAGTTTCCTATATTCTGCCTTCTAGCCCAAGTATAAGCTTTGCCCACTTTATCAAACAACTTCCTACACACTGTTATGAACTGCGGGAGCTAGGGAACATTGTCTCTCAACTGTGTTATAGAGTGTAGTACTACATTTCAGTGAAGTGTAAGGCTTTCCAAAGCTGCCGAATGTGTTTCTTTCTCTATTTCAATGGTATTCTGCCTTATATAATACACATTTACCACTCTAGTCTCCTTTAAGTAAACAATATAGGATTCATACAGTGTTTCATGTGATCTTAACTGGTATTAAAGATTTCCCTTATCTTAGCTACCTTTTCTACACTAAGAACTGACTTGGAGATTCTCTTTCAGCTGTTCTAAACAAGTTCTCATCTGTTTAAAGTCATTTTCACTGAATTATTCATGTTTTCATGTAGTTTCCTATATTCTGCCTTCTGGCCCAAGTATAAGCTTTGCCTACTTTATCAAACAACTTCCTACACACTGTTATGAACTGCGGGAGCTAGGGAACATTGTCTCTCAACTGTGTTATAGAGTGTAGTACTACATTTCAGTGAAGTGTAAGGCTTTCCAAAGCTGCCGAATGTGTTTCTTTCTCTATTTCAATGGTATTCTGCCTTGTATAACACACATTTCCCACTCTAGTCTCCTTTAAGTAAAGAATATAGGATTCATATAGTGTTTCATGTGATCTTAACTGTTATTAAGGATTTCCCTTATCTTAGCAACCTTTTCTACACTATGAACTGACTTGGAGATTCTCTTTCAGCTGTTCTAAACAAGTTCTCATCTGTTTACAGTCATTTTCAATGAATTATTCATGTTTTCATGTAGTTTCCTATATTCTGCCTTCTGGCCCAAGTATAAGGTTTGGCCACCTTATCAAACAACTTCCTACACACTGTTATGAACTGAGGGAGCTAGGAACATTGTCTCTCAACTGTGTTATAGAGTGTAGTACTACATTTCAGTGAAGTGTAAGGCTTTCCAAAGCTGCCGAACGTGTTTCTTTCTCTATTTCAATGGTATTCTGCCTTATATAATACACATTTATCACTCTATTCTCCTTTAAGTAAGCAATATAGGATTCATACAGTGTTTCATGTGATCTTAACTCGAATTAAGGATTTCCCGGATTTAGCTACCTTTTCTACACTAAGAACTGACTTGGAGAATCAATTTCATCTGTTCTAAACAAGTTCTCATCTGTTTACAGTCATTTTCACTGAATTATTCATGTTTTCATGTAGTTTCCTATATTCTGCCTTCTGGCCCAAGTATAAGCTTTGCCCACTTTATCAAACAACTTCCTACACACTGTTATGAACTGAGGCAGCTTGGGAACATTGTCTCTCAACTGTGTTATAGAGTGTAGTACTACATTTCAGTGAAGTGTAAGGCTTTCCAAAGCTGCTGAACATGTTTGTTTCTCTATTTCAATGGTATTCTGCCTTGTATTACACACATTTACCACTCTAGTCTCCTTTAAGTAAAGAATATAGGATTCATAGAGTGTTTCATGTGATCTTAACTGGAATTAAGGATTTCCCTTATCTTAGCTACCTTTTCTACACTAAGAACTGACTTGGAGATTCTCTTTCAGCTGTTCTAAACAAGTTCTCATCTGTTTACAGTCATTTTCAATGAATTATTCATGTTTTCATGTAGTTTCCTATATTCTGCCTTCTGGCCCAAGTATAAGCTTTGCCCACCTTATCAAACAACTTCCTACACACTGTTATGAACTGAGGGAGCTAGGGAACATTGTCTCTGAACTGTGTTATAGAGTGTAGTACTACATTTCAGTGAAGTTTAAGGCTTTCCAAAGCTGCCAAACGTGTTTCTTTCTCTATTTCAATGGTATTCTGCCTTATATAACACACATTTACCACTCTAGTCTCCTTTAAGTAAACAATATTTGATTCATACAGTTTTTGATGTTATCTTAACTCGAATTAAGGATTTCCCTTATCTTAGCTTTCTTTTCTACACTAAGAAGTTACTTGGAGATTCTCTTTCATAAGTTCTAAACAAGTTCTCATCTGTTTACAGTCATTTTCACTGAATTATTCAAGTTTTCATGTAGTTTCCTATATTCTGCCTTCTAGCCCAAGTATAAGCTTTGCCCACTTTATCAAACAACTTCTTACACACTGTTATGAACTGCGGGAGCTAGGGAACATTGTCTCTCAACTGTGTTATAGAGTGTAGTACTACATTTCAGTGAAGTGTAAGGCTTTCCAAAGCTGCCGAATGTGTTTCTTTCTCTATTTCAATGGTATTCTGCCTTATATAATACACATTTACCACTCTAGTCTCCTTTAAGTAAACAATATAGGATTCATACAGTGTTTCATGTGATCTTAACTGGTATTAAAGATTTCCCTTATCTTAGCTACCTTTTCTACACTAAGAACTGACTTGGAGATTCTCTTTCAGCTGTTCTAAACAAGTTCTCATCTGTTTAAAGTCATTTTCACTGAATTATTCATCTTTTCATGTAGTTTCCTATATTCTGCCTTCTGGCCCAAGTATAAGCTTTGCCTACTTTATCAAACAACTTCCTACACACTGTTATGAACTGCGGGAGCTAGGGAACATTGTCTCTCAACTGTGTTATAGAGTGTAGTACTACATTTCAGTGAAGTGTAAGGCTTTCCAAAGCTGCCGAACGTGTTTCTTTCTCTATTTCAATGGTATTCTGCCTTGTATAACACACATTTCCCACTCTAGTCTCCTTTAAGTAAAGAATATAGGATTCATATAGTGTTTCATGTGATCTTAACTGGTATTAAGGATTTCCCTTATCTTAGCTACCTTTTCTACACTATGAACTGACTTGGAGATTCTCTTTCAGCTGTTCTAAACAAGTTCTCATCTGTTTACAGTCATTTTCAATGAATTATTCATGTTTTCATGTAGTTTCCTATATTCTGCCTTCTGGCCCAAGTATAAGCTTTGCCCACTTTATCAAACAACTTCCTACACACTGTTATGAACTGAGGGAGCTAGGAACATTGTCTCTCAACTGTGTTATAGAGTGTAGTACTACATTTCAGTGAAGTGTAAGGCTTTCCAAAGCTGCCAAACGTGTTTCTTTCTCTATTTCAATGGTATTCTGCCTTATATAACACACATTTACCACTCTAGTCTCCTTTAAGTAAACAATATAGGATTCATACAGTGTTTCATGTGATCTTAACTCGAATTAAGGATTTCCCGGATTTAGCTACCTTTTCTACACTAAGAACTGACTTGGAAAATCTCTTTCAGCTGTTCTAAAACAAGTTCTCATCTGTTTACAGTCATTTTCACTGAATTATTCATGTTTTCATGTAGTTTCCTATATTCTGACTTCTGTCCCAAGTATAAGCTTTGGCCACTTTATCAAACAACTTCCTACACACTGTTATGATCTGAGGCAGCTAGAGAACATTGTCTCTCAACTGTGTTATAGAGTGTAGTACTACATTTCAGTGAAGTGTAAGGCTTTCCAAAGCTGCCGAACGTGTTTGGTTCTCTATTTCAATGGTATTCTGCCTTGTATAACACACATTTACCACTCTAGTCTCCTTTAAGTAAAGAATATAGGATTCATATAGTGTTTCATGTGATCTTAACTGGTATTAAGGATTTCCCTTATCTTAGCTACCTTTTCTACACTAAGAACTGACTTGGAGATTCTCTTTCAGCTGTTCTAAACAAGTTCTCATCTGTTTACATTCATTTTCAGTGAATTATTCATGTTTTCATGTAGTTTCCTATATTCTGCCTTCTGTCCCAAGTATAAGCTTTGCCCACTTTATCAAAAAACTTCCTACACACTGTTATGAACTGAGTGAGCTAGGGAACATTGTCTCTCAACTGTGTTATAGAGTGTAGTACTACATTTCAGTGAAGTGTAAGGATTTCCAAAGCTGCCGAACGTGTTTCTTTCTCTATTTCAATGGTATTCTGCCTTATATAACACACATTTACCACTCTAGTCTCTTTTAAGTAAACAATATAGGATTCATACAGTTTTTGATGTTATCTTAACTCGAATTAAGGATTTCCCTTATCTTAGCTACCTTTTCTACACTAAGAAGTTACTTGGAGATTCTCTTTCATAAGTTCTAAACAAGTTCTCATCTGTTTACAGTCATTTTCACTGAATTATTCAAGTTTTCATGTAGTTTCCTATATTCTGCCTTCTGGCCCAAGTATAAGCTTTGCCCACTTTATCAAACAACTTCCTAGACACTGTTATGAACTGCGGGAGCTAGGGAACATTGTCTCTCAACTGTGTTATAGAGTGTAGTACTACATTTCAGTGAAGTGTAAGGCTTTCCAAAGCTGCCGAATGTGTTTCTTTCTCTATTTCAATGGTATTCTGCCTTATATAATACACATTTACCACTCTAGTCTACTTTAAGTAAACAATATAGGATTCATACAGTGTTTCATGTGATCTTAACTGGTATTAAAGATTTCCCTTATCTTAGCTACCTATTCTACACTAAGAACTGACTTGGAGATTCTCTTTCAGCTGTTCTAAACAAGTTCTCATCTGTTTAAAGTCATTTTCACTGAATTATTCATGTTTTCATGTAGTTTCCTATATTCTGCCTTCTGGCCCAAGTATAAGCTTTGCCTACTTTATCAAACAACTTCCTACACACTGTTATGAACTGCGGGAGCTAGGGAACATTGTCTCTCAACTGTGTTATAGAGTGTAGTACTACATTTCAGTGAAGTGTAAGGCTTTCCAAAGCTGCCGAACGTGTTTCTTTCTCTATTTCAATGGTATTCTGCCTTGTATAACACACATTTCCCACTCTAGTCTCCTTTAAGTAAAGAATATAGGATTCATATAGTGTTTCATGTGATCTTAACTGGTATTAAGGATTTCCCTTATCTTAGCTACCTTTTCTACACTATGAACTGACTTGGAGATTCTCTTTCAGCTGTTCTAAACAAGTTCTCATCTGTTTACAGTCATTTTCAATGAATTATTCATGTTTTCATGTAGTTTCCTATATTCTGCCTTCTGGCCCAAGTATAAGCTTTGCCCACTTTATCAAACAACTTCCTACACACTGTTATGAACTGAGGGAGCTAGGAACATTGTCTCTCAACTGTGTTATAGAGTGTAGTACTACATTTCAGTGAAGTGTAAGGCTTTCCAAAGCTGCCAAACGTGTTTCTTTCTCTATTTCAATGGTATTCTGCCTTATATAACACACATTTACCACTCTAGTCTCCTTTAAGTAAACAATATAGGATTCATACAGTGTTTCATGTGATCTTAACTCGAATTAAGGATTTCCCGGATTTAGCTACCTTTTCTACACTAAGAACTGACTTGGAAAATCTCTTTCAGCTGTTCTAAAACAAGTTCTCATCTGTTTACAGTCATTTTCACTGAATTATTCATGTTTTCATGTAGTTTCCTATATTCTGACTTCTGTCCCAAGTATAAGCTTTGGCCACTTTATCAAACAACTTCCTACACACTGTTATGATCTGAGGCAGCTAGAGAACATTGTCTCTCAACTGTGTTATAGAGTGTAGTACTACATTTCAGTGAAGTGTAAGGCTTTCCAAAGCTGCCGAACGTGTTTGGTTCTCTATTTCAATGGTATTCTGCCTTGTATAACACACATTTACCACTCTAGTCTCCTTTAAGTAAAGAATATAGGATTCATATAGTGTTTCATGTGATCTTAACTGGTATTAAGGATTTCCCTTATCTTAGCTACCTTTTCTACACTAAGAACTGACTTGGAGATTCTCTTTCAGCTGTTCTAAACAAGTTCTCATCTGTTTACATTCATTTTCAGTGAATTATTCATGTTTTCATGTAGTTTCCTATATTCTGCCTTCTGTCCCAAGTATAAGCTTTGCCCACTTTATCAAAAAACTTCCTACACACTGTTATGAACTGAGTGAGCTAGGGAACATTGTCTCTCAACTGTGTTATAGAGTGTAGTACTACATTTCAGTGAAGTGTAAGGCTTTCCAAAGCTGCCGAACGTGTTTCTTTCTCTATTTCAATGGTATTCTGCCTTATATAACACACATTTACCACTCTAGTCTCTTTTAAGTAAACAATATAGGATTCATACAGTTTTTGATGTTATCTTAACTCGAATTAAGGATTTCCCTTATCTTAGCTACCTTTTCTACACTAAGAAGTTACTTGGAGATTCTCTTTCATAAGTTCTAAACAAGTTCTCATCTGTTTACAGTCATTTTCACTGAATTATTCAAGTTTTCATGTAGTTTCCTATATTCTGCCTTCTGGCCCAAGTATAAGCTTTGCCCACTTTATCAAACAACTTCCTACACACTGTTATGAACTGCGGGAGCTAGGGAACATTGTCTCTCAACTGTGTTATAGAGTGTAGTACTACATTTCAGTGAAGTGTAAGGCTTTCCAAAGCTGCCGAATGTGTTTCTTTCTCTATTTCAATGGTATTCTGCCTTATATAATACACATTTACCACTCTAGTCTACTTTAAGTAAACAATATAGGATTCATACAGTGTTTCATGTGATCTTAACTGGTATTAAAGATTTCCCTTATCTTAGCTACCTATTCTACACTAAGAACTGACTTGGAGATTCTCTTTCAGCTGTTCTAAACAAGTTCTCATCTGTTTAAAGTCATTTTCACTGAATTATTCATGTTTTCATGTAGTTTCCTATATTCTGCCTTCTGGCCCAAGTATAAGCTTTGCCTACTTTATCAAACAACTTCCTACACACTGTTATGAACTGCGGGAGCTAGGGAACATTGTCTCTCAACTGTGTTATAGAGTGTAGTACTACATTTCAGTGAAGTGTAAGGCTTTCCAAAGCTGCTGAACGTGTTTCTTTCTCTATTTCAATGGTATTCTGCCTTGTATAACACACATTTCCCACTCTAGTCTCCTTTAAGTAAAGAATATAGGATTCATATAGTGTTTCATGTGATCTTAACTGGTATTAAGGATTTCCCTTATCTTAGCTACCTTTTCTACACTATGAACTGACTTGGAGATTCTCTTTCAGCTGTTCTAAACAAGTTCTCATCTGTTTACAGTCATTTTCAATGAATTATTCATGTTTTCATGTAGTTTCCTATATTCTGCCTTCTGGCCCAAGTATAAGCTTTGCCCACTTTATCAAACAACTTCCTACACACTGTTATGAACTGAGGGAGCTAGGAACATTGTCTCTCAACTGTGTTATAGAGTGTAGTACTACATTTCAGTGAAGTGTAAGGCTTTCCAAAGCTGCCAAACGTGTTTCTTTCTCTATTTCAATGGTATTCTGCCTTATATAACACACATTTACCACTCTAGTCTCCTTTAAGTAAACAATATAGGATTCATACAGTGTTTCATCTGATCTTAACTCGAATTAAGGATTTCCCGGATTTAGCTACCTTTTCTACACTAAGAACTGACTTGGAAAATCTCTTTCAGCTGTTCTAAAACAAGTTCTCATCTGTTTACAGTCATTTTCACTGAATTATTCATGTTTTCATGTAGTTTCCTATATTCTGACTTCTGTCCCAAGTATAAGCTTTGGCCACTTTATCAAACAACTTCCTACACACTGTTATGATCTGAGGCAGCTAGAGAACATTGTCTCTCAACTGTGTTATAGAGTGTAGTACTACATTTCAGTGAAGTGTAAGGCTTTCCAAAGCTGCCGAACGTGTTTGGTTCTCTATTTCAATGGTATTCTGCCTTGTATAACACACATTTACCACTCTAGTCTCCTTTAAGTAAAGAATATAGGATTCATATAGTGTTTCATGTGATCTTAACTGGTATTAAGGATTTCCCTTATCTTAGCTACCTTTTCTACACTAAGAACTGACTTGGAGATTCTCTTTCAGCTGTTCTAAACAAGTTCTCATCTGTTTACATTCATTTTCAGTGAATTATTCATGTTTTCATGTAGTTTCCTATATTCTGCCTTCCGTCCCAAGTATAAGCTTTGCCCACTTTATCAAAAAACTTCCTACACACTGTTATGAACTGAGTGAGCTAGGGAACATTGTCTCTCAACTGTGTTATAGAGTGTAGTACTACATTTCAGTGAAGTGTAAGGCTTTCCAAAGCTGCCGAACATGTTTCTTTCTCTATTTCAATGGTATTCTGCCTTATATAACACACATTTACCACTCTAGTCTCTTTTAAGTAAACAATATAGGATTCATACAGTTTTTGATGTTATCTTAACTCGAATTAAGGATTTCCCTTATCTTAGCTACCTTTTCTACACTAAGAAGTTACTTGGAGATTCTCTTTCATAAGTTCTAAACAAGTTCTCATCTGTTTACAGTCATTTTCACTGAATTATTCAAGTTTTCATGTAGTTTCCTATATTCTGCCTTCTGGCCCAAGTATAAGCTTTGCCCACTTTATCAAACAACTTCCTACACACTGTTATGAACTGCGGGAGCTAGGGAACATTGTCTCTCAACTGTGTTATAGAGTGTAGTACTACATTTCAGTGAAGTGTAAGGCTTTCCAAAGCTGCCGAATGTGTTTCTTTCTCTATTTCAATGGTATTCTGCCTTATATAATACACATTTACCACTCTAGTCTACTTTAAGTAAACAATATAGGATTCATACAGTGTTTCATGTGATCTTAACTGGTATTAAAGATTTCCCTTATCTTAGCTACCTATTCTACACTAAGAACTGACTTGGAGATTCTCTTTCAGCTGTTCTAAACAAGTTCTCATCTGTTTAAAGTCATTTTCACTGAATTATTCATGTTTTCATGTAGTTTCCTATATTCTGCCTTCTGGCCCAAGTATAAGCTTTGCCTACTTTATCAAACAACTTCCTACACACTGTTATGAACTGCGGGAGCTAGGGAACATTGTCTCTCAACTGTGTTATAGAGTGTAGTACTACATTTCAGTGAAGTGTAAGGCTTTCCAAAGCTGCCGAACGTGTTTCTTTCTCTATTTCAATGGTATTCTGCCTTGTATAACACACATTTCCCACTCTAGTCTCCTTTAAGTAAAGAATATAGGATTCATATAGTGTTTCATGTGATCTTAACTGGTATTAAGGATTTCCCTTATCTTAGCTACCTTTTCTACACTATGAACTGACTTGGAGATTCTCTTTCAGCTGTTCTAAACAAGTTCTCATCTGTTTACAGTCATTTTCAATGAATTATTCATGTTTTCATGTAGTTTCCTATATTCTGCCTTCTGGCCCAAGTATAAGCTTTGCCCACTTTATCAAACAACTTCCTACACACTGTTATGAACTGAGGGAGCTAGGAACATTGTCTCTCAACTGTGTTATAGAGTGTAGTACTACATTTCAGTGAAGTGTAAGGCTTTCCAAAGCTGCCAAACGTGTTTCTTTCTCTATTTCAATCGTATTCTGCCTTATATAACACACATTTACCACTCTAGTCTCCTTTAAGTAAACAATATAGGATTCATACAGTGTTTCATGTGATCTTAACTCGAATTAAGGATTTCCCGGATTTAGCTACCTTTTCTACACTAAGAACTGACTTGGAAAATCTCTTTCAGCTCTTCTAAAACAAGTTCTCATCTGTTTACAGTCATTTTCACTGAATTATTCATGTTTTCATGTAGTTTCCTATATTCTGACTTCTGTCCCAAGTATAAGCTTTGGCCACTTTATCAAACAACTTCCTACACACTGTTATGATCTGAGGCAGCTAGAGAACATTGTCTCTCAACTGTGTTATAGAGTGTAGTACTACATTTCAGTGAAGTGTAAGGCTTTCCAAAGCTGCCGAACGTTTTTGGTTCTCTATTTCAATGGTATTCTGCCTTGTATAAAACACATTTACCACTCTAGTCTCCTTTAAGTAAAGAATATAGGATTCATATAGTGTTTCATGTGATCTTAACTGGTATTAAGGATTTCCCTTATCTTAGCTACCTTTTCTACACTAAGAACTGACTTGGAGATTCTCTTTCAGCTGTTCTAAACAAGTTCTCATCTGTTTACAGTCATTTTCACTGAATTATTCATGTTTTCATGTAGTTTCCTATATTCTGCCTTCTGGCCCAAGTATAAGCTTTGCCCACTTTATCAAACAACTTCCTACACACTGATATGAACTGAGGGAGCTAGGGAACAATGTCTCTCAACTGTGTTATACAGTGTAGTACTACATTTCAGTGAAGTGTAAGGCTTTCCAAAGCTGCGGAACTTGTTTCTTTCTCTATTTCAATGGTATTCTGCCTTGTATAACACACATTTACCACTCTAGTCTCCTTTAAGAAATAAATATAGGATTCATACAGTGTTTGATGTTATCTTAACTCGAATTAAGGATTTTCCTTATCTTAGCTACCTTTTCTACACTAAGAACTGACTTGGAGATTCTCTTTCAGCTGTTCTAAACAAGTTCTCATCTGTTTACAGTCATTTTCACTGAATTATTCATGTTTTCATGTAGTTTCCTATATTCTGCCTTCTGGCCCAAGTATAAGCTTTGCCTACTTTATCAAACACCTTCCTACACTCTGTTATGAACTGAGGCAGCTAGGGAACATTGTCTCTCAACTGTGTTACAGAGTGTAGTACTACATTTCAGTGAAGTGTAAGCCTTTCCAAAGCTGCCGAACGTGTTTCTTTCTCTATTTCAATGGTATTCTGCCTTGTATAACACACATTTACCACTCTAGTTTCCTTTAAGTAAAGAATATAGGATTCATACAGTGTTTCATGTGATCTTAACTCGAATTAAGGATTTCCCGGATCTTAGCTACCTTTTCTACACTAAGAACTGACTTGGAGATTCTCTTTCAGCTGTTCTAAACAAGTTCTCATGTGTTTACAGTCATTTTCAATGAATTATTCATGTTTTCATGTAGTTTCCTATATTCTGCCTTCTGGCCCAAGTATAAGCTTTGCCCACTTTATCAAACAACTTCCTACACACTGTTATGAACTGAGGCAGCTCGGGAACATTGTCTCTCAACTGTGTTAAAGAGTGCAGTACTACATTTCAGTGAAGTGTAAGGCTTTCCAAAGCTGCCGAACGTGTTTCTTTCTCTATTTCAATGGTATTCTGCCTTGTATAACACACCTTTACCACTCTAGTCTCCTTTCAGTAAAGAATATAGGATTCATACAGTGTTTCATGTGATCTTAACTGGAATTAAGGATTTCCCTTATCTTAGCTACCTTTTCTACACTCAGAACTGACTTGGAGATTCTCTTTCAGCTGTTCTAAACAAGTTCTCATCTGTTTACAGTCATTTTCACTGAATTATTCATGTTTTCATGTAGTTTCCTATATTCTGCCTTCTGGCCCAAGTATAAGCTTTGGCCACTTTATCAAACAACTTCCTACACACTGTTATGAACTGAGGGAGCTAGGGAACATTGTCTCTCAACTGTGTTATAGAGTGTAGTACTACATTTCAGTGAAGTGTAAGGATTTCCAAAGCTGCCGAACTTGTTTCTTTCTCTATTTCAATGGTATTCTGCCTTGTATAACACACATTTACCACTCTAGTCTCCTTTAAGTAATGAATATAGGATTCATACAGTGTTTGATGTTATCTTAACTCGAATTAAGGATTTCCCTTATCTTAGCTACCTTTTCTACACTAAGAACTGACTTGGAGATTCTCTTTCAGCTGTTCTAAACAAGTTCTCATCTGTTTACAGTCATTTTCACTGAATTATTCATGTTTTCATGTAGTTTCCTATATTCTGCCTTCTGGCCCAAGTATAAGCTTTGGCCACTTTATCAAACAACTTCCTACACACTGTTATGAACTGAGGCAGCTCTGGAACATTGTCTCTCAACTGTGTTATAGAGTGTAGTACTACATTTCAGTGAAGTGTAAGCCTTTCCAAAGCTGCCGAAAGTGTTTCTTTCTCTATTTCAATGGTATTCTGCCTTGTATAACACACATTTACCACTCTAGTTTCCTTTAAGTAAAGAATATAGGATTCATACAGTGTTTCATGTGGTCTTAACTCGAATTAAGGATTTCCCGGATCTTAGCTACCTTTTCTACACTAAGAACTGACTTAGAGATTCTCTTTCAGCTGTTCTAAACAAGTTCTCATCTGTTTACAGTCATTTTCACTGAATTATTCATGTTTTCATGTAGTTTTCTATATTCTGCCTTCTGGCCCAAGTATAAGCTTTGCCCACTTTATCAAACAACTTCCTACACACTGTTATGAACTGAGGCAGCTCGGGAACATTGTCTCTCAACTGTGTTATAGAGTGCTGTACTATATTTCAGTGAAGTGTAAGGCTTTCCAAAGCTGCCGAATGTGTTTCTTTCTCTATTTCAATGGTATTCTCCCTTGTATAACATACATTTACCACTCTAGTCTCCTTTAAGTAAAGAATATAGGATTCATACAGTGTTTCATGTGATCTTAACTGGAATTAAGGATTTCCCTTATCTTAGCTACCTTTTCTACACTAAGAACTGACTTGGAGATTCTCTTTCAGCTGTTCTAAACAAGTTCTCATCTGTTTACAGTCATTTTCACTGAATTATTCATGTTTTCATGTAGTTTCCTATATTCTGCCTTCTGGCCCAAGTATAAGCTTTGGCCACTTTATCAAACAACTTCCTACACACTGTTATGAACTGAGGGAGCTAGGGAACATTGTCTCTCAACTGTGTTATAGAGTGTAGTACTACATTTCAGTGAAGTGTAAGGCTTTCCAAAGCTGCCGAACTTGTTTCTTTCTCTATTTCAATGGTATTCTGCCTTGTATAACACACATTTACCACTCTAGTCTCCTTTAAGTAATGAATATAGGATTCATACAGTGTTTGATGTTATCTTAACTCGAATTAAGGATTTCCCTTATCTTAGCTACCTTTTCTACACTAAGAACTGACTTGGAGATTCTCTTTCAGCTGTTCTAAACAAGTTCTCATCTGTTTACAGTCATTTTCACTGAATTATTCATGTTTTCATGTAGTTTCCTATATTCTGCCTTCTGGCCCAAGTATAAGCTTTGGCCACTTTATCAAACAACTTCCTACACACTGTTATGAACTGAGGCAGCTCTGGAACATTGTCTCTCAACTGTGTTATAGAGTGTAGTACTACATTTCAGTGAAGTGTAAGCCTTTCCAAAGCTGCCGAAAGTGTTTCTTTCTCTATTTCAATGGTATTCTGCCTTGTATAACACACATTTACCACTCTAGTTTCCTTTAAGTAAAGAATATAGGATTCATACAGTGTTTCATGTGATCTTAACTCGAATTAAGGATTTCCCGGATCTTAGCTACCTTTTCTACACTAAGAACTGACTTGGAGATTCTCTTTCAGCTGTTCTAAACAAGTTCTCATCTGTTTACAGTCATTTTCACTGAATTATTCATGTTTTCATGTAGTTTTCTATATTCTGCCTTCTGGCCCAAGTATAAGCTTTGCCCACTTTATCAAACAACTTCCTACACACTGTTATGCACTGAGGCAGCTCGGGAACATTGTCTCTCAACTGTGTTATAGAGTGCAGTACTATATTTCAGTGAAGTGTAAGGCTTTCCAAAGCTGCCGAACGTGTTTCTTTCTCTATTTCAATGGTATTCTCCCTTGTATAACATACATTTACCACTCTAGTCTCCTTTAAGTAAAGAATATAGGATTCATACAGTGTTTCATGTGATCTTAACTGGAATTAAGGATTTCCCTTATCTTAGCTACCTTTTCTACACTAAGAACTGACTTGGAGATTCTCTTTCAGCTGTTCTAAACAAGTTCTCATCTGTTTACAGTCATTTTCACTGAATTATTCACGTTTTCATGTAGTTTCCTATATTCTGCCTTCTGGCCCAAGTATAAGCTTTGGCCACTTTATCAAACAACTTCCTACACACTGTTATGAACTGAGGGAGCTAGGGAACATTGTCTCTCAACTGTGTTATAGACTGTAGTACTACATTTCAGTGAAGTGTAAGGCTTTCCAAAGCTGCCGAACGTGTTTCTTTCTCTATTTCAATGGTATTCTGCCTTGTATAACACACATTTACCACTCTAGTTTCCTTTAAGTAAAGAATATAGGATTCATACAGTGTTTCATGTGATCTTAACTCGAATTAAGGATTTCCCGGATCTTAGCTACTTTTTCTACACTAAGAACTGACTTGGAGATTCTCTTTCAGCTGTTCTAAACAAGTTCTCATGTGTTTACAGTCATTTTCAATGAATTATTTATGTTTTCATGTAGTTTCCTATATTCTGCCTTATGGCCCAAGTATAAACTTTGCCCACTTTATCAAACAACTTCCTACACACTGTTATGAACTGAGGCAGCTCGGGAACATTGTCTCTCAACTGTGTTATAGAGTGTAGTACTACATTTCAGTGAAGTGTAAGGCTTTCCAAAGCTGCCGAACGTGTTTGTTTCTCTATTTCAATGGTATTCTGCCTTGTATAACACACATTTACCACTCTAGTCTCCTTTAAGTAAAGAATATAGGATTCATAGAGTGTTTCATGTGATCTTAACTGGAATTAAGGATTTCCCTTATCTTAGCTACCTTTTCTACACTAAGAACTGACTTGGAGATTCTCTTTCAGCTGTTCTAAACAAGTTCTCATCTGTTTACAGTCATTTTCAATGAATTATTCATGTTTTCATGTAGTTTCCTATATTCTGCCTTCTGGCCCAAGTATAAGCTTTGCCCACCTTATCAAACAACTTCCTACACACTGTTATGAACTGAGGAAGCTAGGGAACATTGTCTCTGAACTGTGTTATAGAGTGTAGTACTACATTTCAGTGTAGTGTAAGGCTTTCCAAAGCTGCCGAACGTGTTTCTTTCTCTATTTCAATGGTATTCTGCCTTGTATAACACACATTTACCACTCTAGTCTCCTTTAAGTAATGAATATAGGATTCATACAGTGTTTGATGTTATCTTAACTCGAATTCAGGATTTTCCTTATCTTAGCTACCTTTTCTACACTAAGAACTGACTTGGAGATTCTCTTTCAGCTGTTCTAAACAAGTTCTCATCTGTTTACAGTCATTTTCACTGAATTATTCATGTTTTCATGTAGTTTCCTATATTCTGCCTTCTGGCCCAAGTATAAGCTTTGGCCACTTTATCAAACAACTTCCTACACACTGTTATGAACTGAGGGAGCTAGGGAACATTGTCTCTCAACTGTGTTATAGAGTGTAGTACTACATTTCAGTGAAGTGTAAGGCTTTCCAAAGCTGCCAAACTTGTTTCTTTCTCTATTTCAATGGTATTCTGCCTTGTATAACACACATTTACCACTCTAGTCTCCTTTAAGTAGTGAATGTAGGATTCATACAGTGTTTGATGTTATCTTAACTCGAATTAAGGATTTTCCTTATCTTAGCTACCTTTTCTACACTAAGAACTGACTTGGAGATTCTCTTTCAGCTGTTCTAAACAAGTTCTCATCTGTTTACAGTCATTTTCACTGAATTATTCATGTTTTCATGTAGTTTCCTCTATTCTGCTTTCTGGCCCAAGTATAAGCTTTGGCCACTTTATCAAACACCTTCCTACACTCTGTTATGAACTGAGGCAGCTAGGGAACATTGTCTCTCAACTGTGTTATAGAGTGTAGTACTACATTTCAGTGAAGTGTAAGCCTTTCCAAAGCTGCCGAAAGTGTTTCTTTCTCTATTTCAATGGTATTCTGCCTTGTATAACACACATTTACCACTCTAGTTTCCTTTAAGTAAAGAATATAGGATTCATACAATGTTTCATGGGATCTTAACTGGTATTAAGGATTTGCCTTATCTTAGCTACCTTTTCTCCACTAAGAAGTGACTTGGAGTTTCTCTTTCAGCTGTTCTAAACAAGTTCTCATCTGTTTACAGTCATTTTCACTGAAATATTCATGTTTTCATGTAGTTTCCTATATTCTGCCTTCTGGCCCAAGTATAAGCTTTGGCCACTTTATCAAACAACTTCCTACACACTGTTATGAACTGAGGGAGCTAGGGAACATTGTCTCTCAACTGTGTTATAGAGTGTAGTACTACATTTCAGTGAAGTGTAAGGCTTTCCAAAGCTGCCAAACTTGTTTCTTTCTCTATTTCAATGGTATTCTGCCTTGTATAACACACATTTACCACTCTAGTCTCCTTTAAGTAATGAATATAGGATTCATACAGTGTTTGATGTTATCTTAACTCGAATTAAGGATTTCCCTTATCTTAGCTACCTTTTCTACACTAAGAACTGACTTGGAGATTCTCTTTCAGCTGTTCTAAACAAGTTCTCATCTGTTTACAGTCATTTTCAATGAATTATTCATGTTTTCATGTAGTTTCCTATATTCTGCCTTCTGGCCCAAGTATAAGCTTTGCCCACCTTATCAAACAACTTCCTACACACTGTTATGAACTGAGGGAGCTAGGGAACATTGTCTATGAACTGTGTTATAGAGTGTAGTACTACATTTCAGTGTAGTGTAAGGCTTTCCAAAGCTGCCGAACGTGTTTCTTTCTCTATTTCAATGGTATTCTGCCTTGTATAACACACATTTACCACTCTAGTCTCCTTTAAGTAATGAATATAGGATTCATACAGTGTTTGATGTTATCTTAACTCGAATTCAGGATTTTCCTTATCTTAGCTACCTTTGCTACACTAAGAACTGACTTGGAGATTCTCTTTCAGCTGTTCTAAACAAGTTCTCATCTGTTTACAGTCATTTTCACTGAATTATTCATGTTTTCATGTAGTTTCCTATATTCTGCCTTCTGGCCCAAGTATAAGCTTTGGCCACTTTATCAAACAACTTCCTACACACTGTTATGAACTGAGGGAGCTAGGGAACATTGTCTCTCAACTGTGTTATAGAGTGTAGTACTACATTTCAGTGAAGTGTAAGCCTTTCCAAAGCTGCCGAACGTGTTTCTTTCTCTATTTCAATGGTATTCTGCCTTGTATAACACACATTTACCACTCTAGTTTCCTTTAAGTAAAGAATATAGGATTCATACAGTGTTTCATGTGATCTTAACTCGAATTAAGGATGTCCCGGATCTTAGCTACTTTTTCTACACTAAGAACTGACTTGGAGATTCTCTTTCAGCTGTTCTAAACAAGTTCTCATGTGTTTACAGTCATTTTCAATGAATTATTTATGTTTTCATGTAGTTTCCAATATTCTGCCTTATGGCCCAAGTATAAGCTTTGCCCACTTTATCAAACAACTTCCTACACACTGTTATGAACTGAGGCAGCTCGGGAACATTGTCTCTCAACTGTGTTATAGAGTGTAGTACTACATTTCAGTGAAGTGTAAGGCTTTCCAAAGCTGCCGAACGTGTTTGTTTCTCTATTTCAATGGTATTCTGCCTTGTATAACACACATTTACCACTCTAGTCTCCTTTAAGTAAAGAATATAGGATTCATAGAGTGTTTCATGTGATCTTAACTGGAATTAAGGATTTCCCTTATCTTAGCTACCTTTTCTACACTAAGAACTGACTTGGAGATTCTCTTTCAGCTGTTCTAAACAAGTTCTCATCTGTTTACAGTCATTTTCAATGAATTATTCATGTTTTCATGTAGTTTCCTATATTCTGCCTTCTGGCCCAAGTATAAGCTTTGCCCACCTTATCAAACAACTTCCTACACACTGTTATGAACTGAGGGAGCTAGGGAACATTGTCTCTGAACTGTGTTATAGAGTGTAGTACTACATTTCAGTGTAGTGTAAGGCTTTCCAAAGCTGCCGAACCTGTTTCTTTCTCTATTTCAATGGTATTCTGCCTTGTATAACACACATTTACCACTCTAGTCTCCTTTAAGTAATGAATATAGGATTCATACAGTGTTTGATGTTATCTTAACTCGAATTCAGGATTTTCCTTATCTTAGCTACCTTTTCTACACTAAGAACTGACTTGGAGATTCTCTTTCAGCTGTTCTAAACAAGTTCTCATCTGTTTACAGTCATTTTCACTGAATTATTCATGTTTTCATGTAGTTTCCTCTATTCTGCTTTCTGGCCCAAGTATAAGCTTTGGCCACTTTATCAAACACCTTCCTACACTCTGTTATGAACTGAGGCAGCTAGGGAACATTGTCTCTCAACTGTGTTATAGAGTGTAGTACTACATTTCAGTGAAGTGTAAGCCTTTCCAAAGCTGCCGAAAGTGTTTCTTTCTCTATTTCAATGGTATTCTGCCTTGTATAACACACATTTACCACTCTAGTTTCCTTTAAGTAAAGAATATAGGATTCATACAATGTTTCATGGGATCTTAACTGGTATTAAGGATTTGCCTTATCTTAGCTACCTTTTCTACACTAAGAAGTGACTTGGAGTTTCTCTTTCAGCTGTTCTAAACAAGTTCTCATCTGTTTACAGTCATTTTCACTGAATTATTCATGTTTTCATGTAGTTTCCTATATTCTGCCTTCTGGCCCAAGTATAAGCTTTGCCTACTTTATCAAACACCTTCCTACACTATGTTATGAACGGAGGCAGCTAGGGAACATTGTCTCTCAACTGTGTTATAGAGTGTAGTACTAAATTTCAGTGAAGTGTAAGACTTTCCAAAGCTGCCCAACGTGTTTCTTTCTCTATTTCAATGGTATTCTGCCTTGTATAACACACATTTACCACTCTAGTTTCCTTTTAGTAAAGAATATAGTATTCATACAGTGTTTCATGTGATCTTAACTCGAATTAAGGATTTCCCGGATCTTAGCTACCTTTTCTACACTAAGAACTGACTTGGAGATTCTCTTTCAGCTGTTCTAAACAAGTTCTCATCTGTTTACAGTCATTTTCACTGAATTATTCATGTTTTCATGTAGTTTCCTATATTCTGCCTTCTGGCCCAAGTATAAGCTTTGCCTACTTTATCAAACACCTTCCTACACTCTTTTATGAACTGAGGCAGCTAGGGAACATTGTCTCTCAACTGTGTTATAGAGTGTAGTACTACATTTCAGTGAAGTGTAAGGCTTTCCAAAGCTGCCGAACGTGTTTCTTTCTCTATTTCAATGGTATTCTGCCTTGTATAACACACATTTACCACTCTAGTTTCCTTTAAGTAAAGAATATAGGATTCATACAGTGTTTCATGTGATCTTAACTCGAATTAAGGATTTCCCGGATCTTAGCTACTTTTTCTACACTAAGAACTGACTTGGAGATTCTCTTTCAGGTGTTCTAAACAAGTTCTCATGTGTTTACAGTCATTTTCAATGAATTATTTATGTTTTCATGTAGTTTCCTATATTCTGCCTTATGGCCCAAGTATAAACTTTGCCCACTTTATCAAACAACTTCCTACACACTGTTATGAACTGAGGCAGCTCGGGAACATTGTCTCTCAACTGTGTTATAGAGTGTAGTACTACATTTCAGTGAAGTGTAAGGCTTTCCAAAGCTGCCGAACGTGTTTGTTTCTCTATTTCAATGGTATTCTGCCTTGTATAACACACATTTACCACTCTAGTCTCCTTTAAGTAAAGAATATAGGATTCATAGAGTGTTTCATGTGATCTTAACTGGAATTAAGGATTTCCCTTATCTTAGCTACCTTTTCTACACTAAGAACTGACTTGGAGATTCTCTTTCAGCTGTTCTAAACAAGTTCTCATCTGTTTACAGTCATTTTGAATGAATTATTCATGTTTTCATGTAGTTTCCTATATTCTGCCTTCTGGCCCAAGTATAAGCTTTGCCCACCTTATCAAACAACTTCCTACACACTGTTATGAACTGAGGGAGCTAGGGAACATTGTCTCTCAACTGTGTTATAGAGTGTAGTACTACATTTCAGTGTAGTGTAAGGCTTTCCAAAGCTGCCGAACGTGTTTCTTTCTCTATTTCAATGGTATTCTGCCTTGTATAACACACATTTACCACTCTAGTCTCCTTTAAGTAATGAATATAGGATTCATACAGTGTTTGATGTTATCTTAACTCGAATTCAGGATTTTCCTTATCTTAGCTACCTTTTCTACACTAAGAACTGACTTGGAGATTCTCTTTCAGCTGTTCTAAACAAGTTCTCATCTGTTTACAGTCATTTTCACTGAATTATTCATGTTTTCATGTAGTTTCCTATATTCTGCCTTCTGGCCCAAGTATAAGCTTTGGCCACTTTATCAAACAACTTCCTACACACTGTTATGAACTGAGGGAGCTAGGGAACATTGTCTCTCAACTGTGTTATAGAGTGTAGTACTACATTTCAGTGAAGTGTAAGGCTTTCCAAAGCTGCCAAACTTGTTTCTTTCTCTATTTCAATGGTATTCTGCCTTGTATAACACACATTTACCACTCTAGTCTCCTTTAAGTAGTGAATGTAGGATTCATACAGTGTTTGATGTTATCTTAACTCGAATTAAGGATTTTCCTTATGTTAGCTACCTTTTCTACACTAAGAACTGACTTGGAGATTCTCTTTCAGCTGTTCTAAACAAGTTCTCATCTGTTTACAGTCATTTTCACTGAATTATTCATGTTTTCATGTAGTTTCCTCTATTCTGCTTTCTGGCCCAAGTATAAGCTTTGGCCACTTTATCAAACACCTTCCTACACTCTGTTATGAACTGAGGCAGCTAGGGAACATTGTCTCTCAACTGTGTTATAGAGTATAGTACTACATTTCAGTGAAGTGTAAGCCTTTCCAAAGCTGCCGAAAGTGTTTCTTTCTCTATTTCAATGGTATTCTGCCTTGTATAACACACATTTACCACTCTAGTTTCCTTTAAGTAAAGAATATAGGATTCATACAATGTTTCATGGGATCTTAACTGGTATTAAGGATTTGCCTTATCTTAGCTACCTTTTCTCCACTAAGAAGTGACTTGGAGTTTCTCTTTCAGCTGTTCTAAACAAGTTCTCATCTGTTTACAGTCATTTTCACTGAAATATTCAAGTTTTCATGTAGTTTCCTATATTCTGCCTTCTGGCCCAAGTATAAGCTTTGGCCACTTTATCAAACAACTTCCTACACACTGTTATGAACTGAGGGAGCTAGGGAACATTGTCTCTCAACTGTGTTATAGAGTGTAGTACTACATTTCAGTGAAGTGTAAGGCTTTCCAAAGCTGCCAAACTTGTTTCTTTCTCTATTTCAATGGTATTCTGCCTTGTATAACACACATTTACCACTCTAGTCTCCTTTAAGTAATGAATATAGGATTCATACAGTGTTTGATGTTATCTTAACTCGAATTAAGGATTTCCCTTATCTTAGCTACCTTTTCTACACTAAGAACTGACTTGGAGATTCTCTTTCAGCTGTTCTAAACAAGTTCTCATCTGTTTACAGTCATTTTCAATGAATTATTCATGTTTTCATGTAGTTTCCTATATTCTGCCTTCTGGCCCAAGTATAAGCTTTGCCCACCTTATCAAACAACTTCCTACACACTGTTATGAACTGAGGGAGCTAGGGAACATTGTCTCTGAACTGTGTTATAGAGTGTAGTACTACATTTCAGTGTAGTGTAAGGCTTTCCAAAGCTGCCGAACGTGTTTCTTTCTCTATTTCAATGGTATTCTGCCTTGTATAACACACATTTACCACTCTAGTCTCCTTTAAGTAATGAATATAGGATTCATACAGTGTTTGATGTTATCTTAACTCGAATTCAGGATTTTCCTTATCTTAGCTACCTTTTCTACACTAAGAACTGACTTGGAGATTCTCTTTCAGCTGTTCTAAACAAGTTCTCATCTGTTTACAGTCATTTTCACTGAATTATTCATGTTTTCATGTAGTTTCCTATATTCTGCCTTCTGGCCCAAGTATAAGCTTTGGCCACTTTATCAAACAACTTCCTACACACTGTTATGAACTGAGGGAGCTAGGGAACATTGTCTCTCAACTGTGTTATAGAGTGTAGTACTACATTTCAGTGAAGTGTAAGCCTTTCCAAAGCTGCCGAACGTGTTTCTTTCTCTATTTCAATGGTATTCTGCCTTGTATAACACACATTTACCACTCTAGTTTCCTTTAAGTAAAGAATATAGGATTCATACAGTGTTTCATGTGATCTTAACTCGAATTAAGGATTTCCCGGATCTTAGCTACTTTTTCTACACTAAGAACTGACTTGGAGATTCTCTTTCAGCTGTTCTAAACAAGTTCTCATGTGTTTACAGTCATTTTCAATGAATTATTTATGTTTTCATGTAGTTTCCAATATTCTGCCTTATGGCCCAAGTATAAGCTTTGCCCACTTTATCAAACAACTTCCTACACACTGTTATGAACTGAGGCAGCTCGGGAACATTGTCTCTCAACTGTGTTATAGAGTGTAGTACTACATTTCAGTGAAGTGTAAGGCTTTCCAAAGCTGCCGAACGTGTTTGTTTCTCTATTTCAATGGTATTCTGCCTTGTATAACACACATTTACCACTCTAGTCTCCTTTAAGTAAAGAATATAGGATTCATAGAGTGTTTCATGTGATCTTAACTGGAATTAAGGATTTCCCTTATCTTAGCTACCTTTTCTACACTAAGAACTGACTTGGAGATTCTCTTTCAGCTGTTCTAAACAAGTTCTCATCTGTTTACAGTCATTTTCAATGAATTATTCATGTTTTCATGTAGTTTCCTATATTCTGACTTCTGTCCCAAGTATAAGCTTTGGCCACTTTATCAAACAACTTCCTACACACTGTTATGATCTGAGGCAGCTAGAGAACATTGTCTCTCAACTGTGTTATAGAGTGTAGTACTACATTTCAGTGAAGTGTAAGGCTTTCCAAAGCTGCCGAACGTGTTTGTTTCTCTATTTCAATGGTATTCTGCCTTGTATAACACACATTTACCACTCTAGTCTCCTTTAAGTAAAGAATATAGGATTCATAGAGTGTTTCATGTGATCTTAACTGGAATTAAGGATTTCCCTTATCTTAGCTACCTTTTCTACACTAAGAACTGACTTGGAGATTCTCTTTCAGCTGTTCTAAACAAGTTCTCATCTGTTTACAGTCATTTTGAATGAATTATTCATGTTTTCATGTAGTTTCCTATATTCTGCCTTCTGGCCCAAGTATAAGCTTTGCCCACCTTATCAAACAACTTCCTACACACTGTTATGAACTGAGGGAGCTAGGGAACATTGTCTCTCAACTGTGTTATAGAGTGTAGTACTACATTTCAGTGTAGTGTAAGGCTTTCCAAAGCTGCCGAACGTGTTTCTTTCTCTATTTCAATGGTATTCTGCCTTGTATAACACACATTTACCACTCTAGTCTCCTTTAAGTAATGAATATAGGATTCATACAGTGTTTGATGTTATCTTAACTCGAATTCAGGATTTTCCTTATCTTAGCTACCTTTTCTACACTAAGAACTGACTTGGAGATTCTCTTTCAGCTGTTCTAAACAAGTTCTCATCTGTTTACAGTCATTTTCACTGAATTATTCATGTTTTCATGTAGTTTCCTATATTCTGCCTTCTGGCCCAAGTATAAGCTTTGGCCACTTTATCAAACAACTTCCTACACACTGTTATGAACTGAGGGAGCTAGGGAACATTGTCTCTCAACTGTGTTATAGAGTGTAGTACTACATTTCAGTGAAGTGTAAGGCTTTCCAAAGCTGCCAAACTTGTTTCTTTCTCTATTTCAATGGTATTCTGCCTTGTATAACACACATTTACCACTCTAGTCTCCTTTAAGTAGTGAATGTAGGATTCATACAGTGTTTGATGTTATCTTAACTCGAATTAAGGATTTTCCTTATGTTAGCTACCTTTTCTACACTAAGAACTGACTTGGAGATTCTCTTTCAGCTGTTCTAAACAAGTTCTCATCTGTTTACAGTCATTTTCACTGAATTATTCATGTTTTCATGTAGTTTCCTCTATTCTGCTTTCTGGCCCAAGTATAAGCTTTGGCCACTTTATCAAACACCTTCCTACACTCTGTTATGAACTGAGGCAGCTAGGGAACATTGTCTCTCAACTGTGTTATAGAGTATAGTACTACATTTCAGTGAAGTGTAAGCCTTTCCAAAGCTGCCGAAAGTGTTTCTTTCTCTATTTCAATGGTATTCTGCCTTGTATAACACACATTTACCACTCTAGTTTCCTTTAAGTAAAGAATATAGGATTCATACAATGTTTCATGGGATCTTAACTGGTATTAAGGATTTGCCTTATCTTAGCTACCTTTTCTCCACTAAGAAGTGACTTGGAGTTTCTCTTTCAGCTGTTCTAAACAAGTTCTCATCTGTTTACAGTCATTTTCACTGAAATATTCAAGTTTTCATGTAGTTTCCTATATTCTGCCTTCTGGCCCAAGTATAAGCTTTGGCCACTTTATCAAACAACTTCCTACACACTGTTATGAACTGAGGGAGCTAGGGAACATTGTCTCTCAACTGTGTTATAGAGTGTAGTACTACATTTCAGTGAAGTGTAAGGCTTTCCAAAGCTGCCAAACTTGTTTCTTTCTCTATTTCAATGGTATTCTGCCTTGTATAACACACATTTACCACTCTAGTCTCCTTTAAGTAATGAATATAGGATTCATACAGTGTTTGATGTTATCTTAACTCGAATTAAGGATTTCCCTTATCTTAGCTACCTTTTCTACACTAAGAACTGACTTGGAGATTCTCTTTCAGCTGTTCTAAACAAGTTCTCATCTGTTTACAGTCATTTTCAATGAATTATTCATGTTTTCATGTAGTTTCCTATATTCTGCCTTCTGGCCCAAGTATAAGCTTTGCCCACCTTATCAAACAACTTCCTACACACTGTTATGAACTGAGGGAGCTAGGGAACATTGTCTCTGAACTGTGTTATAGAGTGTAGTACTACATTTCAGTGTAGTGTAAGGCTTTCCAAAGCTGCCGAACGTGTTTCTTTCTCTATTTCAATGGTATTCTGCCTTGTATAACACACATTTACCACTCTAGTCTCCTTTAAGTAATGAATATAGGATTCATACAGTGTTTGATGTTATCTTAACTCGAATTCAGGATTTTCCTTATCTTAGCTACCTTTTCTACACTAAGAACTGACTTGGAGATTCTCTTTCAGCTGTTCTAAACAAGTTCTCATCTGTTTACAGTCATTTTCACTGAATTATTCATGTTTTCATGTAGTTTCCTATATTCTGCCTTCTGGCCCAAGTATAAGCTTTGGCCACTTTATCAAACAACTTCCTACACACTGTTATGAACTGAGGGAGCTAGGGAACATTGTCTCTCAACTGTGTTATAGAGTGTAGTACTACATTTCAGTGAAGTGTAAGCCTTTCCAAAGCTGCCGAACGTGTTTCTTTCTCTATTTCAATGGTATTCTGCCTTGTATAACACACATTTACCACTCTAGTTTCCTTTAAGTAAAGAATATAGGATTCATACAGTGTTTCATGTGATCTTAACTCGAATTAAGGATTTCCCGGATCTTAGCTACTTTTTCTACACTAAGAACTGACTTGGAGATTCTCTTTCAGCTGTTCTAAACAAGTTCTCATGTGTTTACAGTCATTTTCAATGAATTATTTATGTTTTCATGTAGTTTCCAATATTCTGCCTTATGGCCCAAGTATAAGCTTTGCCCACTTTATCAAACAACTTCCTACACACTGTTATGAACTGAGGCAGCTCGGGAACATTGTCTCTCAACTGTGTTATAGAGTGTAGTACTACATTTCAGTGAAGTGTAAGGCTTTCCAAAGCTGCCGAACGTGTTTGTTTCTCTATTTCAATGGTATTCTGCCTTGTATAACACACATTTACCACTCTAGTCTCCTTTAAGTAAAGAATATAGGATTCATAGAGTGTTTCATGTGATCTTAACTGGAATTAAGGATTTCCCTTATCTTAGCTACCTTTTCTACACTAAGAACTGACTTGGAGATTCTCTTTCAGCTGTTCTAAACAAGTTCTCATCTGTTTACAGTCATTTTCAATGAATTATTCATGTTTTCATGTAGTTTCCTATATTCTGCCTTCTGGCCCAAGTATAAGCTTTGCCCACCTTATCAAACAACTTCCTACACACTGTTATGAACTGAGGGAGCTAGGGAACATTGTCTCTGAACTGTGTTATAGAGTGTAGTACTACATTTCAGTGTAGTGTAAGGCTTTCCAAAGCTGCCGAACGTGTTTCTTTCTCTATTTCAATGGTATTCTGCCTTGTATAACACACATTTACCACTCTAGTCTCCTTTAAGTAATGAATATAGGATTCATACAGTGTTTGATGTTATCTTAACTCGAATTCAGGATTTTCCTTATCTTAGCTACCTTTTCTACACTAAGAACTGACTTGGAGATTGTCTTTCAGCTGTTCTAAACAAGTTCTCATCTGTTTACAGTCATTTTCACTGAATTATTCATGTTTTCATGTAGTTTCCTATATTCTGCCTTCTGGCCCAAGTATAAGCTTTGGCCACTTTATCAAACAACTTCCTACACACTGTTATGAACTGAGGGAGCTAGGGAACATTGTCTCTCAACTGTGTTATAGAGTGTAGTACTACATTTCAGTGAAGTGTAAGGCTTTCCAAAGCTGCCAAACTTGTTTCTTTCTCTATTTCAATGGTATTCTGCCTTGTATAACACACATTTACCACTCTAGTCTCCTTTATGTAGTGAATATAGGATTCATACAGTGTTTGATGTTATCTTAACTCGAATTAAGGATTTTCCTTATCTTAGCTACCTTTTCTACACTAAGAACTGACTTGGAGATTCTCTTTCAGCTGTTCTGAACAAGTTCTCATCTGTTTACAGTCATTTTCACTGAATTATTCATGTTTTCATGTAGTTTCCTCTATTCTGCCTTCTGGCCCAAGTATAAGCTTTGGCCACTTTATCAAACACCTTCCTACACTCTGTTATGAACTGAGGCAGCTAGGGAACATTGTCTCTCAACTGTGTTATAGAGTGTAGTACTACATTTCAGTGAAGTGTAAGCCTTTCCAAAGCTGCCGAAAGTGTTTCTTTCTCTATTTCAATGGTATTCTGCCTTGTATAACACACATTTACCACTCTAGTTTCCTTTAAGTAAAGAATATAGGATTCATACAATGTTTCATGGGATCTTAACTGGTATTAAGGATTTGCCTTATCTTAGCTACCTTTTCTACACTAAGAACTGACTTGGAGTTTCTCTTTCAGCTGTTCTAAACAAGTTCTCATCTGTTTACAGTCATTTTCACTGAATTATTCATGTTTTCATGTAGTTTCCTATATTCTGCCTTCTGGCCCAAGTATAAGCTTTGCCTACTTTATCAAACACCTTCCTACACTCTTTTATGAACTGAGGCATCTAGGGAACATTGTCTCTCAACTGTGTTATAGACTGTAGTACTACATTTCAGTGAAGTGTAAGGCTTTCCAAAGCTGCCGAACGTGTTTGTTTCTCTATTTCAATGGTATTCTGCCTTGTATAACACACATTTACCACTCTAGTCTCCTTTAAGTAAAGAATGTAGGATTCATAGAGTGTTTCATGTGATCTTAACTGGAATTAAGGATTTCCCTTATCTTAGCTACCTTTTCTACACAAGAACTGACTTGGAGATTCTCTTTCAGCTGTTCTAAACAAGTTCTCATCTGTTTACAGTCATTTTCAATGAATTATTCATGTTTTCATGTAGTTTCCTATATTCTGCCTTCTGGCCCAAGTATAAGCTTTGCCCACCTTATCAAACAACTTCCTACACACTGTTATGAACTGAGGGAGCTAGGGAACATTGTCTCTGAACTGTGTTATAGAGTGTAGTACTACATTTCAGTGTAGTGTAAGGCTTTCCAAAGCTGCCGAACGTGTTTCTTTCTCTATTTCAATGGTATTCTGCCTTGTATAACACACATTTACCACTCTAGTCTCCTTTAAGTAATGAATATAGGATTCATACAGTGTTTGATGTTATCTTAACTCGAATTCAGGATTTTCCTTATCTTAGCTACCTTTTCTACACTAAGAACTGACTTGGAGATTCTCTTTCAGCTGTTCTAAACAAGTTCTCATCTGTTTACAGTCATTTTCACTGAATTATTCATGTTTTCATGTAGTTTCCTATATTCTGCCTTCTGGCCCAAGTATAAGCTTTGGCCACTTTATCAAACAACTTCCTACACACAGTTATGAACTGAGGGACCTAGGGAACATTGTCTCTCAACTGTGTTATAGAGTGTAGTACTACATTTCAGTGAAGTGTAAGGCTTTCCAAAGCTGCCAAACTTGTTTCTTTCTCTATTTCAATGGTATTCTGCCTTGTATAACACACATTTACCACTCTAGTCTCCTTTAAGTAGTGAATGTAGGATTCATACAGTGTTTGATGTTATCTTAACTCGAATTAAGGATTTTCCTTATCTTAGCTACCTTTTCTACACTAAGAACTGACTTGGAGATTCTCTTTCAGCTGTTCTAAACAAGTTCTCATCTGTTTACAGTCATTTTCAATGAATTATTCATGTTTTCTTGTAGTTTCCTATATTCTGCCTTCTGGCCCAAGCATAAGCTTTGCCCACTTTATCAAACAACTTCCTACACACTGTTATGAACTGAGGGAGCTAGGAACATTGTCTCTCAACTGTGTTATAGAGTGTAGTACTACATTTCAGTGAAGTGTAAGGCTTTCCAAAGCTGCCGAACTTGTTTCTTTCTCTATTTCAATGGTATTCTGCCTTGTATAACACACATTTACCACTCTAGTCTCCTTTAAGTAATGAATATAGGATTCATATAGTGTTTGATGTTATCTTAACTCGAATTAAGGATTTTCCTTATCTTAGCTACCTTTTCTACACTAAGAACTGACTTGGAGATTCTCTTTCAGCTGTTCTAAACAAGTTCTCATCTGTTTACAGTCATTTTCACTGAATTATTCATGTTTTCATGTAGTTTCCTATATTCTGCCTTCTGGCCCAAGTATAAGCTTTGCCTACTTTATCAAACACCTTCCTACACTCTTTTATGAACTGAGGCAGCTAGGGAACATTGTCTCTCAACTGTGTTATAGACTGTAGTACTACATTTCAGTGAAGTGTAAGGCTTTCCAAAGCTGCCGAACGTGTTTCTTTCTCTATTTCAATGGTATTCTGCCTTGTATAACACACATTTACCACTCTAGTTTCCTTTAAGTAAAGAATATAGGATTCATACAGTGTTTCATGTGATCTTAACTCGAATTAAGGATTTCCCGGATCTTAGCTACCTTTTCTACACTAAGAACTGACTTGGAGATTCTCTTTCAGCTGTTCTAAACAAGTTCTCATGTGTTTACAGTCATTTTCAATGAATTATTTATGTTTTCATGTAGTTTCCTATATTCTGCCTTCTGGCCCAAGTATAAGCTTTGCCCACTTTATCAAACAACTTCCTACACACTGTTATGAACTGAGGCAGCTCGGGAACATTGTCTCTCAACTGTGTTATAGAGTGTAGTACTACATTTCAGTGAAGTGTAAGGCTTTCCAAAGCTGCCGAACGTGTTTGTTTCTCTATTTCAATGGTATTCTGCCTTGTATAACACACATTTACCACTCTAGTCTCCTTTAAGTAAAGAATATAGGATTCATAGAGTGTTTCATGTGATCTTAACTGGAATTAAGGATTTCCCTTATCTTAGCTACCTTTTCTACACTAAGAACTGACTTGGAGATTCTCTTTCAGCTGTTCTAAACAAGTTCTCATCTGTTTACAGTCATTTTCAATGAATTATTCATGTTTTCATGTAGTTTCCTGTATTCTGCCTTCTGGCCCAAGTATAAGCTTTGCCCACCTTATCAAACAACTTCCTACACACTGTTATGAACTGAGGGAGCTAGGGAACATTGTCTCTCAACTGTGTTATAGACTGTAGTACTACATTTCAGTGAAGTGTAAGGCTTTCCAAAGCTGCCGAACGTGTTTCTTTCTCTATTTCAATGGTATTCTGCCTTGTATAACTCACATTTACCACTCTAGTCTCCTTTAAGTAGTGAATATAGGATTCATACAGTGTTTGATGTTATCTTAACTCGAATTAAGGATTTTCCTTATCTTAGCTACCTTTTCTACACTAAGAACTGACTTGGAGATTCTCTTTCAGCTGTTCTAAACAAGTTCTCATCTGTTTACAGTCATTTTCACTGAATTATTCATGTTTTCATGTAGTTTCCTCTATTCTGCCTTCTGGCCCAAGTATAAGCTTTGGCCACTTTATCAAACACCCTCCTACACTCTGTTATGAACTGAGGCAGCTAGGGAACATTGTCTCTCAACTGTGTTATAGAGTGTAGTACTACATTTCAGTGAAGTGTAAGCCTTTCCAAAGCTGCCGAAAGTGTTTCTTTCTCTATTTCAATGGTATTCTGCCTTGTATAACACACATTTACCACTCTAGTTTCCTTTAAGTAAAGAATATAGGATTCATACTGTGTTTCATGTGATCTTAACTCTTATTAAGGATTTCCCGGATCTTAGCTATCTTTTCTACACTAAGAACTGACTTGTAGATTCTCTTTCAGCTGTTCTAAACAAGTTCTCATGTGTTTACAGTCATTTTCAATGAATTATTCATGTTTTCATGTAGTTTCCTATATTCTGCCTTCTGGCCCAAGTATAATCTTTGCCCACTTTATCAAACAACTTCCTACACACTGTTATGAACTGAGGGAGCTAGGAACATGGTCTCTCAACTGTGTTATAGAGTGTAGTACTACATTTCAGTGAAGTGTAAGGATTTCCAAAGCTGCCAAACGTGTTTCTTTCTCTATTTCAATGGTATTCTGCCTTATATAACACACATTTACCACTCTAGTCTCCTTTAAGTAAACAATATAGGATTCATACAGTGTTTGATGTTATCTTAACTCGAATTAAGGATTTCCCGGATTTAGCTACCTTTTCTACACTAAGAACTGACTTGGAGAATCTCTTTCATCTGTTCTAAACAAGTTCTCATCTGTTTACAGTCATTTTCACTGAATTATTCATGTTTTCATGTAGTTTCCTATATTCTGCCTTCTGGCCCAAGTATAAGCTTTGCCCACTTTATCAAACAACTTCCTATACACTGTTATGAACTGAGGGAGCTAGGGAACTTTGTCTCTCAACTGTGTTATAGAGTGTAGTACTACATTTCAGTGAAGTGTAAGGCTTTCCAAAGCTGCCGAACTTGTTTCTTTCTCTATTTCAATGGTATTCTGCCTTGTATAACACACATTTACCACTCTAGTCTCCTTTAAGTAATGAATATAGGATTCATACAGTGTTTGATGTTATCTTAACTCGAATTAAGGATTTTCCTTATCTTAGCTACCTTTTCTACACTAAGAACTGACTTGGAGATTCTCTTTCAGCTGTTCTAAACAAGTTCTCATCTGTTTACAGTCATTTTCACTGAATTATTCATGTTTTCATGTCGTTTCCTATTTTCTGCCTTCTGGCCCAAGTATAAGCTTTGCCCACTTTATCAAACAACTTCCTACAAACTGTTATGAACTGAGGCAGCTCTGGAACATTGTCTCTCAACTGTGTTATAGAGTGTAGTACTACATTTTAGTGAAGTGTAAGGCTTTCCAAAGCTGCCGAAAGTGTTTGTTTCTCTATTTCAATGGTATTCTGCCTTGTATAACACACATTTACCACTATAGTCTCCTTTAAGTAAAGAATATAGGATTAATAGAGTGTTTCATGTGATCTTAACTGGAATTAAGGATTTCCCTTATCTTAGCTACCTTTTCTACACTAAGAACTGACTTGGAGATTCTCTTTCAGCAGTTCTTAACAAGTTCTCATCTGTTTACAGTCATTTTCACTGAATTATTCATGTTTTCATGTAGTTTCCTATATTCTGCCTTCTGGCCCAAGTATAAGCTTTGGCCACTTTATCAAACAACTTCCTACACACTGTTATGAACTGAGGGAGCTAGGGAACATTGTCTCTCAACTGTGTTATAGAGTGTAGTACTACATTTCAGTGAAGTGTAAGGCTTTCCAAAGCTGCCGAACTTGTTTCTTTCTCTATTTCAATGGTATTCTGCCTTGTATAACACACATTTACCACTCTAGTCTCCTTTAAGTAATGAATATAGGATTCATACAGTGTTTGATGTTATCTTAACTCGAATTAAGGATTTCCCTTATCTTAGCTACCTTTTCTACACTAAGAACTGACTTGGAGATTCTCTTTCAGCTGTTCTAAACAAGTTCTCATCTGTTTACAGTCATTTTCACTGAATTATTCATGTTTTCATGTAGTTTCCTATATTCTGCCTTCTGGCCCAAGTATAAGCTTTGACCACTTTATCAAACAACTTCCTACACACTGTTATGAACTGAGGGAGCTAGGGAACATTGTCTCTCAACTGTGTTATAGAGTGTAGTACTACATTTCAGTGAAGTGTAAGGCTTTCCAAAGCTGCCAAACTTGTTTCTTTATCTATTTCAATGGTATTCTGCCTTGTATAACACACATTTACCACTCTAGTCTCCTTTAAGTAATGAATATAGGATTCATACAGTGTTTGATGTTATCTTAACTCGAATTAAGGATTTTCCTTATCTTAGCTACCTTTTCTACACTCAGAACTGAGTTGCAGATTCTCTTTCAGCTGTTCTAAACAAGTTCTCATCTGTTTACAGTCATTTTCATTGAATTATTCATGTTTTCATGTAGTTTCCTATATTCTGCCTTCTGGCCCAAGTATAAGCTTTGCCCACTTTACCAAACACCTTCCTACACTCTGTTATGAACTGAGGCAGCTAGGGAACATTGTCTCTCAACTGTGTTATAGAGTGTAGTACTACATTTCAGTGAAGTGTAAGCCTTTCCAAAGCTGCCGAAAGTGTTTCTTTCTCTATTTCAATGGTATTCTGCATTGTATAACACACATTTACCACTCTAGTTTCCTTTAAGTAAAGAATATAGGATTCATACAATGTTTCATGGGATCTTAACTGGTATTAAGGATTTCCCTTATCTTAGCTACCTTTTCTACACTAAGAACTGACTTGCAGATTCTCTTTCAGCTGTTCTAAACAAGTTCTCATCTGTTTACAGTCATTTTCACTGAATTATTCATGTTTTCATGTAGTTTCCTATATTCTGCCTTCTGGCCCAAGTATAAGCTTTGCCCACTTTACCAAACACCTTCCTACACTCTGTTATGAACTGAGGCAGCTAGGGAACATTGTCTCTCAACTGTGTTATAGAGTGTAGTACTACATTTCAGTGAAGTGTAAGCCTTTCCAAAGCTGCCGAACGTGTTTCTTTCTCTATTTCAATGGTATTCTGCCTTGTATAACACACATTTACCACTGTAGTCTCCTTTAAGTAAAGAATATAGGATTAATAGAGTGTTTCATGTGATCTTAACTGGAATTAAGGATTTCCCTTATCTTAGCTACCTTTTCTACACTAAGAACTGACTTGGAGATTCTCTTTCAGCAGTTCTAAACAAGTTCTCATCTGTTTACAGTCATTTTCACTGAATTATTCATGTTTTCATGTAGTTTCCTATATTCTGCCTTCTGGCCCAAGTATAAGCTTTGGCCACTTTATCAAACAACTTCCTACACACTGTTATGAACTGAGGGAGCTAGTTAACATTGTCTCTCAACTGTGTTATAGAGTGTAGTACTACATTTCAGTGAAGTGTAAGGTTTTCCAAAGCTGCCAAACTTGTTTCTTTCTCTATTTCAATGGTATTCTGCCTTGTATAACACACATTTACCACTCTAGTCTCCTTTAAGTAATGAATATAGGATTCATACAGTGTTTGATGTTATCTTAACTCGAATTAAGGGTTTCCCTTTTCTTAGCTACGTTTTCTACACTAAGAACTGACTTGGAGATTCTCTTTCAGCTGTTCTAAACAAGTTCTCATTTGTTTACAGTCATTTTCACTGAATTATTCATGTTTTCATGTAGTTTCCTATATTCTGCCTTCTGGCCCAAGTATAAGCTTTGGCCACTTTATCAAACAACTTCCTACACACTGTTATGAACTGAGGGAGCTAGGGAACATTGTCTCTCAACTGTGTTATAGAGTGTAGTACTACATTTCAGTGAAGTGTAAGGCTTTCCAAAGCTGCCGAACGTGTTTCTTTCTCTATTTCAATGGTATTCTGCCTTGTATAACACACATTTACCACTCTAGTTTCCTTTAAGTAAAGAATATAGGATTCATACAGTGTTTCATGTGATCTTAACTCGAATTAAGGATTTCCCGGATCTTAGCTACCTTTTCTACACTAAGAACTGACTTGGAGATTCTCTTTCAGCTGTTCTAAACAAGTTCTCATGTGTTTACAGTCATTTTCAATGAATTATTTATGTTTTCATGTAGTTTCCTATATTCTGCCTTCTGGCCCAAGTATAAGCTTTGCCCACTTTATCAAACAACTTCCTACACACTGTTATGAACTGAGGCAGCTCGGGAACATTGTCTCTCAACTGTGTTATAGAGTGTAGTACTACATTTCAGTGAAGTGTAAGGCTTTCCAAAGCTGCCGAACGTGTTTGTTTCTCTATTTCAATGGTATTCTGCCTTGTATAACACACATTTACCACTCTAGTCTCCTTTAAGTAAAGAATATAGGATTCATAGAGTGTTTCATGTGATCTTAACTGGAATTAAGGATTTCCCTTATCTTAGCTACCTTTTCTACACTAAGAACTGACTTGGAGATTCTCTTTCATCTGTTCTAAACAAGTTCTCATCTGTTTACAGTCATTTTCAATGAATTATTCATGTTTTCATGTAGTTTCCTATATTCTGCCTTCTGGCCCAAGTATAAGCTTTGCCCACCTTATCAAACAACTTCCTACACACTGTTATGAACTGAGGGAGCTAGGGAACATTGTCTCTGAACTGTGTTATAGAGTGTAGTACTACATTTCAGTGTAGTGTAAGGCTTTCCAAAGCTGCCGAACGTGTTTCTTTCTCTATTTCAATGGTATTCTGCCTTGTATAACACACATTTACCACTCTAGTCTCCTTTAAGTAATGAATATAGGATTCATACAGTGTTTGATGTTATCTTAACTCGAATTCAGGATTTTCCTTATCTTAGCTACCTTTTCTACACTAAGAACTGACTTGGAGATTGTCTTTCAGCTGTTCTAAACAAGTTCTCATCTGTTTACAGTCATTTTCACTGAATTATTCATGTTTTCATGTAGTTTCCTATATTCTGCCTTCTGGCCCAAGTATAAGCTTTGGCCACTTTATCAAACAACTTCCTACACACTGTTATGAACTGAGGGAGCTAGGGAACATTGTCTCTCAACTGTGTTATAGAGTGTAGTACTACATTTCAGTGAAGTGTAAGGCTTTCCAAAGCTGCCAAACTTGTTTCTTTCTCTATTTCAATGGTATTCTGCCTTGTATAACACACATTTACCACTCTAGTCTCCTTTATGTAGTGAATATAGGATTCATACAGTGTTTGATGTTATCTTAACTCGAATTAAGGATTTTCCTTATCTTAGCTACCTTTTCTACACTAAGAACTGACTTGGAGATTCTCTTTCAGCTGTTCTGAACAAGTTCTCATCTGTTTACAGTCATTTTCACTGAATTATTCATGTTTTCATGTAGTTTCCTCTATTCTGCCTTCTGGCCCAAGTATAAGCTTTGGCCACTTTATCAAACACCTTCCTACACTCTGTTATGAACTGAGGCAGCTAGGGAACATTGTCTCTCAACTGTGTTATAGAGTGTAGTACTACATTTCAGTGAAGTGTAAGCCTTTCCAAAGCTGCCGAAAGTGTTTCTTTCTCTATTTCAATGGTATTCTGCCTTGTATAACACACATTTACCACTCTAGTTTCCTTTAAGTAAAGAATATAGGATTCATACAATGTTTCATGGGATCTTAACTGGTATTAAGGATTTGCCTTATCTTAGCTACCTTTTCTACACTAAGAACTGACTTGGAGTTTCTCTTTCAGCTGTTCTAAACAAGTTCTCATCTGTTTACAGTCATTTTCACTGAATTATTCATGTTTTCATGTAGTTTCCTATATTCTGCCTTCTGGCCCAAGTATAAGCTTTGCCTACTTTATCAAACACCTTCCTACACTCTTTTATGAACTGAGGCAGCTAGGGAACATTGTCTCTCAACTGTGTTATAGACTGTAGTACTACATTTCAGTGTAGTGTAAGGCTTTCCAAAGCTGCCGAACGTGTTTCTTTCTCTATTTCAATGGTATTCTGCCTTGTATAACACACATTTACCACTCTAGTCTCCTTTAAGTAATGAATATAGGATTCATACAGTGTTTGATGTTATCTTAACTCGAATTCAGGATTTTCCTTATCTTAGCTACCTTTTCTACACTAAGAACTGACTTGGAGATTCTCTTTCAGCTGTTCTAAACAAGTTCTCATCTGTTTACAGTCATTTTCACTGAATTATTCATGTTTTCATGTAGTTTCCTATATTCTGCCTTCTGGCCCAAGTATAAGCTTTGGCCACTTTATCAAACAACTTCCTACACACAGTTATGAACTGAGGGACCTAGGGAACATTGTCTCTCAACTGTGTTATAGAGTGTAGTACTACATTTCAGTGAAGTGTAAGGCTTTCCAAAGCTGCCAAACTTGTTTCTTTCTCTATTTCAATGGTATTCTGCCTTGTATAACACACATTTACCACTCTAGTCTCCTTTAAGTAGTGAATGTAGGATTCATACAGTGTTTGATGTTATCTTAACTCGAATTAAGGATTTTCCTTATCTTAGCTACCTTTTCTACACTAAGAACTGACTTGGAGATTCTCTTTCAGCTGTTCTAAACAAGTTCTCATCTGTTTACAGTCATTTTCAATGAATTATTCATGTTTTCATGTAGTTTCCTATATTCTGCCTTCTGGCCCAAGCATAAGCTTTGCCCACTTTATCAAACAACTTCCTACACACTGTTATGAACTGAGGGAGCTAGGAACATTGTCTCTCAACTGTGTTATAGAGTGTAGTACTACATTTCAGTGAAGTGTAAGGCTTTCCAAAGCTGCCGAACTTGTTTCTTTCTCTATTTCAATGGTATTCTGCCTTGTATAACACACATTTACCACTCTAGTCTCCTTTAAGTAATGAATATAGGATTCATATAGTGTTTGATGTTATCTTAACTCGAATTAAGGATTTTCCTTATCTTAGCTACCTTTTCTACACTAAGAACTGACTTGGAGATTCTCTTTCAGCTGTTCTAAACAAGTTCTCATCTGTTTACAGTCATTTTCACTGAATTATTCATGTTTTCATGTAGTTTCCTATATTCTGCCTTCTGGCCCAAGTATAAGCTTTGCCTACTTTATCAAACACCTTCCTACACTCTTTTATGAACTGAGGCAGCTAGGGAACATTGTCTCTCAACTGTGTTATAGACTGTAGTACTACATTTCAGTGAAGTGTAAGGCTTTCCAAAGCTGCCGAACGTGTTTCTTTCTCTATTTCAATGGTATTCTGCCTTGTATAACACACATTTACCACTCTAGTTTCCTTTAAGTAAAGAATATAGGATTCATACAGTGTTTCATGTGATCTTAACTCGAATTAAGGATTTCCCGGATCTTAGCTACCTTTTCTACACTAAGAACTGACTTGGAGATTCTCTTTCAGCTGTTCTAAACAAGTTCTCATGTGTTTACAGTCATTTTCAATGAATTATTTATGTTTTCATGTAGTTTCCTATATTCTGCCTTCTGGCCCAAGTATAAGCTTTGCCCACTTTATCAAACAACTTCCTACACACTGTTATGAACTGAGGCAGCTCGGGAACATTGTCTCTCAACTGTGTTATAGAGTGTAGTACTACATTTCAGTGAAGTGTAAGGCTTTCCAAAGCTGCCGAACGTGTTTGTTTCTCTATTTCAATGGTATTCTGCCTTGTATAACACACATTTACCACTCTAGTCTCCTTTAAGTAAAGAATATAGGATTCATAGAGTGTTTCATGTGATCTTAACTGGAATTAAGGATTTCCCTTATCTTAGCTACCTTTTCTACACTAAGAACTGACTTGGAGATTCTCTTTCAGCTGTTCTAAACAAGTTCTCATCTGTTTACAGTCATTTTCAATGAATTATTCATGTTTTCATGTAGTTTCCTGTATTCTGCCTTCTGGCCCAAGTATAAGCTTTGCCCACCTTATCAAACAACTTCCTACACACTGTTATGAACTGAGGGAGCTAGGGAACATTGTCTCTCAACTGTGTTATAGACTGTAGTACTACATTTCAGTGAAGTGTAAGGCTTTCCAAAGCTGCCGAACGTGTTTCTTTCTCTATTTCAATGGTATTCTGCCTTGTATAACTCACATTTACCACTCTAGTCTCCTTTAAGTAGTGAATATAGGATTCATACAGTGTTTGATGTTATCTTAACTCGAATTAAGGATTTTCCTTATCTTAGCTACCTTTTCTACACTAAGAACTGACTTGGAGATTCTCTTTCAGCTGTTCTAAACAAGTTCTCATCTGTTTACAGTCATTTTCACTGAATTATTCATGTTTTCATGTAGTTTCCTCTATTCTGCCTTCTGGCCCAAGTATAAGCTTTGGCCACTTTATCAAACACCTTCCTACACTCTGTTATGAACTGAGGCAGCTAGGGAACATTGTCTCTCAACTGTGTTATAGAGTGTAGTACTACATTTCAGTGAAGTGTAAGCCTTTCCAAAGCTGCCGAAAGTGTTTCTTTCTCTATTTCAATGGTATTCTGCCTTGTATAACACACATTTACCACTCTAGTTTCCTTTAAGTAAAGAATATAGGATTCATACTGTGTTTCATGTGATCTTAACTCTTATTAAGGATTTCCCGGATCTTAGCTATCTTTTCTACACTAAGAACTGACTTGTAGATTCTCTTTCAGCTGTTCTAAACAAGTTCTCATGTGTTTACAGTCATTTTCAATGAATTATTCATGTTTTCATGTAGTTTCCTATATTCTGCCTTCTGGCCCAAGTATAAGCTTTGCCCACTTTATCAAACAACTTCCTACACACTGTTATGAACTGAGGGAGCTAGGAACATGGTCTCTCAACTGTGTTATAGAGTGTAGTACTACATTTCAGTGAAGTGTAAGGATTTCCAAAGCTGCCAAACGTGTTTCTTTCTCTATTTCAATGGTATTCTGCCTTATATAACACACATTTACCACTCTAGTCTCCTTTAAGTAAACAATATAGGATTCATACAGTGTTTGATGTTATCTTAACTCGAATTAAGGATTTCCCGGATTTAGCTACCTTTTCTACACTAAGAACTGACTTGGAGAATCTCTTTCATCTGTTCTAAACAAGTTCTCATCTGTTTACAGTCATTTTCACTGAATTATTCATGTTTTCATGTAGTTTCCTATATTCTGCCTTCTGGCCCAAGTATAAGCTTTGCCCACTTTATCAAACAACTTCCTACACACTGTTATGAACTGAGGGAGCTAGGGAACTTTGTCTCTCAACTGTGTTATAGAGTGTAGTACTACATTTCAGTGAAGTGTAAGGCTTTCCAAAGCTGCCGAACTTGTTTCTTTCTCTATTTCAATGGTATTCTGCCTTGTATAACACACATTTACCACTCTAGTCTCCTTTAAGTAATGAATATAGGATTCATACAGTGTTTGATGTTATCTTAACTCGAATTAAGGATTTTCCTTATCTTAGCTACCTTTTCTACACTAAGAACTGACTTGGAGATTCTCTTTCAGCTGTTCTAAACAAGTTCTCATCTGTTTACAGTCATTTTCACTGAATTATTCATGTTTTCATGTCGTTTCCTATTTTCTGCCTTCTGGCCCAAGTATAAGCTTTGCCCACTTTATCAAACAACTTCCTACAAACTGTTATGAACTGAGGCAGCTCTGGAACATTGTCTCTCAACTGTGTTATAGAGTGTAGTACTACATTTTAGTGAAGTGTAAGGCTTTCCAAAGCTGCCGAAAGTGTTTGTTTCTCTATTTCAATGGTATTCTGCCTTGTATAACACACATTTACCACTATAGTCTCCTTTAAGTAAAGAATATAGGATTAATAGAGTGTTTCATGTGATCTTAACTGGAATTAAGGATTTCCCTTATCTTAGCTACCTTTTCTACACTAAGAACTGACTTGGAGATTCTCTTTCAGCAGTTCTTAACAAGTTCTCATCTGTTTACAGTCATTTTCACTGAATTATTCATGTTTTCATGTAGTTTCCTATATTCTGCCTTCTGGCCCAAGTATAAGCTTTGGCCACTTTATCAAACAACTTCCTACACACTGTTATGAACTGAGGGAGCTAGGGAACATTGTCTCTCAACTGTGTTATAGAGTGTAGTACTACATTTCAGTGAAGTGTAAGGCTTTCCAAAGCTGCCGAACTTGTTTCTTTCTCTATTTCAATGGTATTCTGCCTTGTATAACACACATTTACCACTCTAGTCTCCTTTAAGTAATGAATATAGGATTCATACAGTGTTTGATGTTATCTTAACTCGAATTAAGGATTTCCCTTATCTTAGCTACCTTTTCTACACTAAGAACTGACTTGGAGATTCTCTTTCAGCTGTTCTAAACAAGTTCTCATCTGTTTACAGTCATTTTCACTGAATTATTCATGTTTTCATGTAGTTTCCTATATTCTGCCTTCTGGCCCAAGTATAAGCTTTGACCACTTTATCAAACAACTTCCTACACACTGTTATGAACTGAGGGAGCTAGGGAACATTGTCTCTCAACTGTGTTATAGAGTGTAGTACTACATTTCAGTGAAGTGTAAGGCTTTCCAAAGCTGCCAAACTTGTTTCTTTATCTATTTCAATGGTATTCTGCCTTGTATAACACACATTTACCACTCTAGTCTCCTTTAAGTAATGAATATAGGATTCATACAGTGTTTGATGTTATCTTAACTCGAATTAAGGATTTTCCTTATCTTAGCTACCTTTTCTACACTCAGAACTGAGTTGCAGATTCTCTTTCAGCTGTTCTAAACAAGTTCTCATCTGTTTACAGTCATTTTCACTGAATTATTCATGTTTTCATGTAGTTTCCTATATTCTGCCTTCTGGCCCAAGTATAAGCTTTGCCCACTTTACCAAACACCTTCCTACACTCTGTTATGAACTGAGGCAGCTAGGGAACATTGTCTCTCAACTGTGTTATAGAGTGTAGTACTACATTTCAGTGAAGTGTAAGCCTTTCCAAAGCTGCCGAAAGTGTTTCTTTCTCTATTTCAATGGTATTCTGCATTGTATAACACACATTTACCACTCTAGTTTCCTTTAAGTAAAGAATATAGGATTCAGACAATGTTTCATGGGATCTTAACTGGTATTAAGGATTTCCCTTATCTTAGCTACCTTTTCTACACTAAGAACTGACTTGCAGATTCTCTTTCAGCTGTTCTAAACAAGTTCTCATCTGTTTACAGTCATTTTCACTGAATTATTCATGTTTTCATGTAGTTTCCTATATTCTGCCTTCTGGCCCAAGTATAAGCTTTGCCCACTTTACCAAACACCTTCCTACACTCTGTTATGAACTGAGGCAGCTAGGGAACATTGTCTCTCAACTGTGTTATAGAGTGTAGTACTACATTTCAGTGAAGTGTAAGCCTTTCCAAAGCTGCCGAACGTGTTTCTTTCTCTATTTCAATGGTATTCTGCCTTGTATAACACACATTTACCACTGTAGTCTCCTTTAAGTAAAGAATATAGGATTAATAGAGTGTTTCATGTGATCTTAACTGGAATTAAGGATTTCCCTTATCTTAGCTACCTTTTCTACACTAAGAACTGACTTGGAGATTCTCTTTCAGCAGTTCTAAACAAGTTCTCATCTGTTTACAGTCATTTTCACTGAATTATTCATGTTTTCATGTAGTTTCCTATATTCTGCCTTCTGGCCCAAGTATAAGCTTTGGCCACTTTATCAAACAACTTCCTACACACTGTTATGAACTGAGGGAGCTAGTTAACATTGTCTCTCAACTGTGTTATAGAGTGTAGTACTACATTTCAGTGAAGTGTAAGGTTTTCCAAAGCTGCCAAACTTGTTTCTTTCTCTATTTCAATGGTATTCTGCCTTGTATAACACACATTTACCACTCTAGTCTCCTTTAAGTAATGAATATAGGATTCATACAGTGTTTGATGTTATCTTAACTCGAATTAAGGGTTTCCCTTTTCTTAGCTACCTTTTCTACACTAAGAACTGACTTGGAGATTCTCTTTCAGCTGTTCTAAACAAGTTCTCATTTGTTTACAGTCATTTTCACTGAATTATTCATGTTTTCATGTAGTTTCCTATATTCTGCCTTCTGGCCCAAGTATAAGCTTTGGCCACTTTATCAAACAACTTCCTACACACTGTTATGAACTGAGGGAGCTAGGGAACATTGTCTCTCAACTGTGTTATAGAGTGTAGTACTACATTTCAGTGAAGTGTAAGGCTTTCCAAAGCTGCCAAACTTGTTTCTTTCTCTATTTCAATGGTATTCTGCCTTGTATAACACACATTTACCACTCTAGTCTCCTTTAAGTAATGAATATAGGATTCATACAGTGTTTGATGTTATCTTAACTCGAATTAAGGATTTTCCTTATCTTAGCTACCTTTTCTACACTAAGAACTGACTTGCAAGGCCCGGAGCAGCAGCTGCCAGGCTGGGAGCGGCCAGGCCCGGAGCAGCCGGGTCTGGTGTGGCCAGGCCCGGAGCAGCGGCTGCCAGTATGGGAGCGGCCAGGCCCGGAGCAGCCGGGCCCTGTGCGGCCAGGCCCGGAGCAGCGGCTGCCAGGCTGGGAGCGGCCAGGCCCGGAGCAGCGGCTGCCAGGCTGGGAGCGGCCAGTCCCGGAGCAGCCGGGTCTGGTGCGGCCAGGCCAGGAGCAGCGGCTGCCAGGCTGGGAGCGGCCAGTCCCGGAGCAGCCGGGTCTGGTGCGGCCAGGCCAGGAGCAGCGGGTGCCAGGCTGGGAGAGGCCAGGCCCGGAGCAGCCGGGTCTGGTGCGGCCAGGCCTGGAGCAGCGGCTGCCAGGCTGGGAGCGGCCAGGCCCGGAGCAGCTGGGTCTGGTGCGGCCAGGCCCGGAGCAGCGACTGCCAGGCTGGGAGCGGCCAGGCCCGGAGCAGCCGGGTCTGGTGCGGCCAGGCCCGGAGCAGCGGCTGCCAGGCTGGGAGCGGACAGGCCCGGAGCAGCCGGGTCTGGTGCGGCCAGGCCCGGAGCAGCCGGGTCTGGTGCGGCCAGGCCCGGAGCAGCGACTGCCAGGCTGGGAGCGGCCAGGCCCGAAGCAGCTGGGTCTGGTGCGGCCAGGCCCGGAGCAGTGGCTGCCAGGCTGGGAGTGGCCAGGCCTGGAGAAGCGGCTGCCAGGCTGGGAGCGGCCAGGCCCGGAGCCGCCGGGTCTTGTGCGGGCAGGCCCGGAGCAGCAGCGGCCAGGCTGGGAGCGGCCAGGCCCGGAGCAGCCGGGTCGGGTGCGGCCAGGCCTGGAGCAGCGGCTGCCAGGCTGGGAGCGGCCAGGCCCGGAGCAGCCGGGTCTGGTGCGGCCAGGCCCGGAGCAGTGGCTGCCAGGCTGGGAGCGGCCAGGCCCGGAGCAGCCGGGTCGGGTGCGGCCAGGCGTGGAGCAGCGGCTGCCAGGCTGGGAGCGGCCAGGCCCGGAGCAGCCGGGTCTGGTGCGGCCAGGCCAGGAGCAGCGGCTGCCAGGCTGGGAGCGGCCAGGCCCGGAGCAGCAGCTGCCAGGCTGGGAGCGGCCAGGCCCGGAGCAGCCGGGTCTGGTGCGGCCAGGCCCGGAGCAGCGACTGCCAGGCTGGGAGCGGCCAGGCCCGGAGCAGCCGGGTCTGGTGCGGCCAGGCCAGGAGCAATGGCTGTCAGGCTGGGAGCAGCCAGGCCCGGAGCAGCGGCTGTCAGGCTGGGAGCGGCCAGGCCCGGAGCGGCCGGGACCGGAGCAACCGGTCCCAGAGCAGCCGGGTCGGGTGCGGCCAGGCCTGTAGCAGCAACAGCCAAGTCCAGAGCAACTAGGTCGGGAGCGGCAGTGACCAGACCCAGAGCAGCTGGTTGTGGAACGAACCAGAGCAACAGAGGCCAGGCCCGGAGCAGCCAGGCCCGAAACAGCTCGCTCCTCGCCTGTACCTGCCCACGGCTGCCTCTCAGACATGGCTGGAAACTTTTGCGGGAACTTGAGGGTCTGCTGAATCAAGTGATGAAGGCTTAGATCTGGATGTGTTGAGTTAGTATAGCGCTGGGGTGTTGATCTGTAAGTGCCTTGGGTGGGGCCTGGATGAGGCTGGTTGACCTATTTGGAAATGTCTTTTGTGTGAAGTGTATCATTGGGCATGTGGAGGTATTATTGATATGAGATAATGCTAAGTAACAGATTTACTATCTGAAAAGGGATTTACTATCCGGGAAAGGGAGGGAGGAAGAGACTGAACATAAACTGTGCACCTATGGATGAGGACAATGGGGGAGCGGGAGGGGGCGGAGGGTGGGGTGGGAACCTGGTGGAGGGGGGAAGAAATGAGGAACCTTTGTAATAATATGAACAATAAAGATTGATTAAAAAAAATAATAAAAAAAAAGAACTGACTTGCAGATTCTCTTTCAGCTGTTCTAAACAAGTTCTCATCCGTTTACAGTCATTTTCACTGAATTATTCATGTTTTCATGTAGTTTCCTATATTCTGCCTTCTGGCCCAAGTATAAGCTTTGCCTACTTTATCAAACACCTTCCTACACTCTGTTATGAACTGAGGCAGCTAGGGAACATTGTCTCTCAACTGTGTTATAGAGTGTAGTACTACATTTCAGTGAAGTGTAAGCCTTTCCAAAGCTGCCGAACGTGTTTCTTTCTCTATTTCAATGGTATTCTGCCTTATATAACACACATTTACCACTCTAGTCTCCTTTAAGTAAACAATATAGGATTCATACAGTGTTTGATGTTATCTTAACTCGAATTAAGGATTTCCCGGATTTAGCTACCTTTTCTACACTAAGATCTGACTTGGATATTCTCTTTCAGCTGTTCTAAACAAGTTCTCATCTGTTTTCAGTCATTTTCACTGAATTATTCATGTTTTCATGTAGTTTCCTATATTCTGCCTTCTGGCCCAAGTATAAGCTTTGGCCACTTTATCAAACAACTTACTACACACTGTTATGAACTGAGGGAGCTAGGGGACATTGTCTCTCAACTGTGTTATAGAGTGTAGTACTACATTTCAGTGAAGTGTAAGGCTTTCCAAAGCTGCCGAACTTGTTTCTTTCTCTATTTCAATGGTATTCTGCCTTGTATAACACACATTTACCACTCTAGTCTCCTTTAAGTAATGAATATAGGATTCATACAGTGTTTGATGTTATCTTAACTCGAATTAAGGATTTTCCTTATCTTAGCTACCTTTTCTACACTAAGAACTGACTTGGAGATTCTCTTTCAGCTGTTCTAAACAAGTTCTCATCTGTTTACAGTCATTTTCACTGAATTATTCATGTTTTCATGTCGTTTCCTATATTCTGCCTTCTGGCCCAAGTATAAGCTTTGTCCACTTTATCAAACAACTTCCTACAAACTGTTATGAACTGAGGGAGCTAGGGAACATTGTCTCTCAACTGTGTTATAGAGTGTAGTACTACATTTCAGTGAAGTGTAAGGATTTCCAAAGCTGCCAAACGTGTTTCTTTCTCTATTTCAATGGTATTCTGCCTTATATAACACACATTTACCACTCTAGTCTCCTTTAAGTAAACAATATAGGATTCATACAGTGTTTGATGTTATCTTAACTCGAATTAAGGATTTCCCGGATTTAGCTACCTTTTCTACACTAAGAACTGACTTGGAGAATCTCTTTCATCTGTTCTAAACAAGTTCTCATCTGTTTACAGTCATTTTCACTGAATTATTCATGTTTTCATGTAGTTTCCTATATTCTGCCTTCTGGCCCAAGTATAAGCTTTGCCCACTTTATCAAACAACTTCCTACACACTGTTATGAACTGAGGGAGCTAGGGAACATTGTCTCTCAACTGTGTTATAGAGTGTAGTACTACATTTCAGTGAAGTGTAAGGCTTTCCAAAGCTGCCGAACTTGTTTCTTTCTCTATTTCAATGGTATTCTGCCTTGTATAACACACATTTACCACTCTAGTCTCCTTTAAGTAATGAATATAGGATTCATACAGTGTTTGATGTTATCTTAACTCGAATTAAGGATTTTCCTTATCTTAGCTACCTTTTCTACACTAAGAACTGACTTGGAGATTCTCTTTCAGCTGTTCTAAACAAGTTCTCATCTGTTTACAGTCATTTTCACTGAATTATTCATGTTTTCATGTCGTTTCCTATTTTCTGCCTTCTGGCCCAAGTATAAGCTTTGCCCACTTTATCAAACAACTTCCTACAAACTGTTATGAACTGAGGCAGCTCTGGAACATTGTCTCTCAACTGTGTTATAGAGTGTAGTACTACATTTTAGTGAAGTGTAAGGCTTTCCAAAGCTGCCGAAAGTGTTTGTTTCTCTATTTCAATGGTATTCTGCCTTGTATAACACACATTTACCACTATAGTCTCCTTTAAGTAAAGAATATAGGATTAATAGAGTGTTTCATGTGATCTTAACTGGAATTAAGGATTTCCCTTATCTTAGCTACCTTTTCTACACTAAGAACTGACTTGGAGATTCTCTTTCAGCAGTTCTTAACAAGTTCTCATCTGTTTACAGTCATTTTCACTGAATTATTCATGTTTTCATGTAGTTTCCTATATTCTGCCTTCTGGCCCAAGTATAAGCTTTGGCCACTTTATCAAACAACTTCCTACACACTGTTATGAACTGAGGGAGCTAGGGAACATTGTCTCTCAACTGTGTTATAGATTGTAGTACTACATTTCAGTGAAGTGTAAGGCTTTCCAAAGCTGCCGAACTTGTTTCTTTCTCTATTTCAATGGTATTCTGCCTTGTATAACACACATTTACCACTCTAGTCTCCTTTAAGTAATGAATATAGGATTCATACAGTGTTTGATGTTATCTTAACTCGAATTAAGGATTTCCCTTATCTTAGCTACCTTTTCTACACTAAGAACTGACTTGGAGATTCTCTTTCAGCTGTTCTAAACAAGTTCTCATCTGTTTACAGTCATTTTCACTGAATTATTCATGTTTTCATGTAGTTTCCTATATTCTGCCTTCTGGCCCAAGTATAAGCTTTGACCACTTTATCAAACAACTTCCTACACACTGTTATGAACTGAGGGAGCTAGGGAACATTGTCTCTCAACTGTGTTATAGAGTGTAGTACTACATTTCAGTGAAGTGTAAGGCTTTCCAAAGCTGCCAAACTTGTTTCTTTATCTATTTCAATGGTATTCTGCCTTGTATAACACACATTTACCACTCTAGTCTCCTTTAAGTAATGAATATAGGATTCATACAGTGTTTGATGTTATCTTAACTCGAATTAAGGATTTTCCTTATCTTAGCTACCTTTTCTACACTCAGAACTGAGTTGCAGATTCTCTTTCAGCTGTTCTAAACAAGTTCTCATCTGTTTACAGTCATTTTCACTGAATTATTCATGTTTTCATGTAGTTTCCTATATTCTGCCTTCTGGCCCAAGTATAAGCTTTGCCCACTTTACCAAACACCTTCCTACACTCTGTTATGAACTGAGACAGCTAGGGAACATTGTCTCTCAACTGTGTTATAGAGTGTAGTACTACATTTCAGTGAAGTGTAAGCCTTTCCAAAGCTGCCGAAAGTGTTTCTTTCTCTATTTCAATGGTATTCTGCATTGTATAACACACATTTACCACTCTAGTTTCCTTTAAGTAAAGAATATAGGATTCATACAATGTTTCATGGGATCTTAACTGGTATTAAGGATTTCCCTTATCTTAGCTACCTTTTCTACACTAAGAACTGACTTGCAGATTCTCTTTCAGCTGTTCTAAACAAGTTCTCATCTGTTTACAGTCATTTTCACTGAATTATTCATGTTTTCATGTAGTTTCCTATATTCTGCCTTCTGGCCCAAGTATAAGCTTTGCCTACTTTATCAAACACCTTCCTACACTCTGTTATGAACTGAGGCAGCTAGGGAACATTGTCTCTCAACTGTGTTATAGAGTGTAGTACTACATTTCAGTGAAGTGTAAGCCTTTCCAAAGCTGCCGAACGTGTTTCTTTCTCTATTTCAATGGTATTCTGCCTTGTATAACACACATTTACCACTGTAGTCTCCTTTAAGTAAAGAATATAGGATTAATAGAGTGTTTCATGTGATCTTAACTGGAATTAAGGATTTCCCTTATCTTAGCTACCTTTTCTACACTAAGAACTGACTTGGAGATTCTCTTTCAGCAGTTCTAAACAAGTTCTCATCTGTTTACAGTCATTTTCACTGAATTATTCATGTTTTCATGTAGTTTCCTATATTCTGCCTTCTGGCCCAAGTATAAGCTTTGGCCACTTTATCAAACAACTTCCTACACACTGTTATGAACTGAGGGAGCTAGTTAACATTGTCTCTCAACTGTGTTATAGAGTGTAGTACTACATTTCAGTGAAGTGTAAGGTTTTCCAAAGCTGCCAAACTTGTTTCTTTCTCTATTTCAATGGTATTCTGCCTTGTATAACACACATTTACCACTCTAGTCTCCTTTAAGTAATGAATATAGGATTCATACAGTGTTTGATGTTATCTTAACTCGAATTAAGGGTTTCCCTTTTCTTAGCTACCTTTTCTACACTAAGAACTGACTTGGAGATTCTCTTTCAGCTGTTCTAAACAAGTTCTCATTTGTTTACAGTCATTTTCACTGAATTATTCATGTTTTCATGTAGTTTCCTATATTCTGCCTTCTGGCCCAAGTATAAGCTTTGGCCACTTTATCAAACAACTTCCTACACACTGTTATGAACTGAGGGAGCTAGGGAACATTGTCTCTCAACTGTGTTATAGAGTGTAGTACTACATTTCAGTGAAGTGTAAGGCTTTCCAAAGCTGCCAAACTTGTTTCTTTCTCTATTTCAATGGTATTCTGCCTTGTATAACACACATTTACCACTCTAGTCTCCTTTAAGTAATGAATATAGGATTCATACAGTGTTTGATGTTATCTTAACTCGAATTAAGGATTTTCCTTATCTTAGCTACCTTTTCTACACTAAGAACTGACTTGCAAGGCCCGGAGCAGCAGCTGCCAGGCTGGGAGCGGCCAGGCCCGGAGCAGCCGGGTCTGGTGCGGCCAGGCCAGGAGCAGCGGCTGCCAGGCTGGGAGCGGCCAGTCCCGGAGCAGCCGGGTCTGGTGCGGCCAGGCCAGGAGCAGCGGGTGCCAGGCTGGGAGAGGCCAGGCCCGGAGCAGCCGGGTCTGGTGCGGCCAGGCCAGGAGCAGCGGCTGCCAGGCTGGGAGCGGCCAGGCCCGGAGCAGCCGGGTCTGGTGCGGCCAGGCCCGGAGCAGCGACTGCCAGGCTGGGAGCGGCCAGGCCCGGAGCAGCCGGGTCTGGTGCGGCCAGGCCCGGAGCAGCGGCTGCCAGGCTGGGAGCGGACAGGCCCGGAGCAGCCGGGTCTGGTGCGGCCTGGCCCGGAGCAGCCGGGTCTGGTGCGGCCAGGCCCGGAGCAGCGACTGCCAGGCTGGGAGCGGCCAGGCCCGAAGCAGCTGGGTCTGGTGCGGCCAGGCCCGGAGCAGTGGCTGCCAGGCTGGGAGTGGCCAGGCCTGGAGAAGCGGCTGCCAGGCTGGGAGCGGCCAGGCCCGGAGCCGCCGGGTCTTGTGCGGGCAGGCCCGGAGCAGCAGCGGCCAGGCTGGGAGCGGCCAGGCCCGGAGCAGCCGGGTCGGGTGCAGCCAGGCCTGGAGCAGCGGCTGCCAGGCTGGGAGCGGCCAGGCCCGGAGCAGCCGGGTCTGGTGCGGCCAGGCCCGGAGCAGTGGCTGCCAGGCTGGGAGTGGCCAGGCCTGGAGAAGCGGCTGCCAGGCTGGGAGCGGCCAGGCCCGGAGCAGCCGGGTCGGGTGCGGCCAGGCGTGGAGCAGCGGCTGCCAGGCTGGGAGCGGCCAGGCCCGGAGCAGCCGGGTCTGGTGCGGCCAGGCCAGGAGCAGCGGCTGCCAGGCTGGGAGCGGCCAGGCCCGGAGCAGCAGCTGCCAGGCTGGGAGCGGCCAGGCCCGGAGCAGCCGGGTCTGGTGCGGCCAGGCCCGGAGCAGCGACTGCCAGGCTGGGAGCGGCCAGGCCCGGAGCAGCCGGGTCTGGTGCGGCCAGGCCAGGAGCAATGGCTGTCAGGCTGGGAGCAGCCAGGCCCGGAGCAGCGGCTGTCAGCCTGGGAGCGGCCAGGCCCGGAGCGGCCGGGACCGGAGCAACCGGTCCCAGAGCAGCCGGGTCGGGTGCGGCCAGGCCTGTAGCAGCAACAGCCAAGTCCAGAGCAACTAGGTCGGGAGCGGCAGTGACCAGACCCAGAGCAGCTGGTTGTGGAACGAACCAGAGCAACAGAGGCCAGGCCCGGAGCAGCCAGGCTCGAAACAGCTCGCTCCTCGCCTGTACCTGCCCACGGCTGCCTCTCAGACATGGCTGGAAACTTTTGCGGGAACTTGAGGGTCTGCTGAATCAAGTGATGAAGGCTTAGATCTGGATGTGTTGAGTTAGTATAGCGCTGGGGTGTTGATCTGTAAGTGCCTTGGGTGGGGCCTGGATGAGGCTGGTTGACCTATTTGGAAATGTCTTTTGTGTGAAGTGTATCATTGGGCATGTGGAGGTATTATTGATATGAGATAATGCTAAGTAACAGATTTACTATCTGAAAAGGGATTTACTATCCGGGAAAGGGAGGGAGGAAGAGACTGAACATAAACTGTGCACCTATGGATGAGGACAATGGGGGAGCGGGAGGGGGCGGAGGGTGGGGTGGGAACCTGGTGGAGGGGGGAAGAAATGAGGAACCTTTGTAATAATATGAACAATAAAGATTGATTAAAAAAAATAATAAAAAAAAAGAACTGACTTGCAGATTCTCTTTCAGCTGTTCTAAACAAGTTCTCATCCGTTTACAGTCATTTTCACTGAATTATTCATGTTTTCATGTAGTTTCCTATATTCTGCCTTCTGGCCCAAGTATAAGCTTTGCCTACTTTATCAAACACCTTCCTACACTCTGTTATGAACTGAGGCAGCTAGGGAACATTGTCTCTCAACTGTGTTATAGAGTGTAGTACTACATTTCAGTGAAGTGTAAGCCTTTCCAAAGCTGCCGAACGTGTTTCTTTCTCTATTTCAATGGTATTCTGCCTTGTATAACACACATTTACCACACTAGTTTCCTTTAAGTAAAGAATATAGGATTCATACAGTGTTTCATGTGATCTTAACTCGAATTAAGGATTTCCCAGATCTTAGCTACATTTTCTACACTAAGAACTGACTTGGAGATTCTCTTTCAGCTGTTCTAAACAAGTTCTCATGTGTTTACAGTCATTTTCAATGAATTATTCATGTTTTCATGTAGTTTCCTATATTCTGCCTTCTGGCCCAAGTATAAGCTTTGCCAACTTTATCAAACAACTTCCTACACACTGTTATGAACTGAGGCAGCTCGGAAACATTGTCTCTCAACTGTGTTATAGAGTGTAGTACTACATTTCAGTGAAGTGTAAGGCTTTCCAAAGTTGCGAAACGTGTTTCTTTCTCTATTTCAATGGTATTCTGCCTTATATAACACACATTTACCACTCTAGTCTCCTTTAAGTAAACAATATAGGATTCATACAGTGTTTGATGTTATCTTAACTCGAATTAAGGATTTCCCGGATTTAGCTACCTTTTCTACACTAAGATCTGACTTGGATATTCTCTTTCAGCTGTTCTAAACAAGTTCTCATCTGTTTTCAGTCATTTTCACTGAATTATTCATGTTTTCATGTAGTTTCCTATATTCTGCCTTCTGGCCCAAGTATAAGCTTTGGCCACTTTATCAAACAACTTACTACACACTGTTATGAACTGAGGGAGCTAGGGGACATTGTCTCTCAACTGTGTTATAGAGTGTAGTACTACATTTCAGTGAAGTGTAAGGCTTTCCAAAGCTGCCGAACTTGTTTCTTTCTCTATTTCAATGGTATTCTGCCTTGTATAACACACATTTACCACTCTAGTCTCCTTTAAGTAATGAATATAGGATTCATACAGTGTTTGATGTTATCTTAACTCGAATTAAGGATTTTCCTTATCTTAGCTACCTTTTCTACACTAAGAACTGACTTGGAGATTCTCTTTCAGCTGTTCTAAACAAGTTCTCATCTGTTTACAGTCATTTTCACTGAATTATTCATGTTTTCATGTAGTTTCCTCTATTCTGCTTTCTGGCCCAAGTATAAGCTTTGGCCACTTTATCAAACACCTTCCTACACTCTGTTATGAACTGAGGCAGCTAGGGAACATTGTCTCTCAACTGTGTTATAGAGTGTAGTACTACATTTCAGTGAAGTGTAAGCCTTTCCAAAGCTGCCGAACGTGTTTCTTTCTCTATTTCAATGGTATTCTGCCTTGTATAACACACATTTACCACTCTAGTTTCCTTTTAGTAAAGAATATAGGATTCATACAGTGTTTCATGTGATCTTAACTCGAATTAAGGATTTCCCGGATCTTAGCTATCTTTTCTACACTAAGAACTGACTTGTAGATTCTCTTTCAGCTGTTCTAAACAAGTTCTCATGTGTTTACAGTCATTTTCAATGAATTATTCATGTTTTCATGTAGTTTCCTATATTCTGCCTTCTGGCCCAAGCATAAGCTTTGCCCACTTTATCAAACAACTTCCTACACACTGTTATGAACTGAGGGAGCTAGGAACATTGTCTCTCAACTGTGTTATAGAGTGTAGTACTACATTTCAGTGAAGTGTAAGGCTTTCCAAAGCTGCCGAACTTGTTTCTTTCTCTATTTCAATGGTATTCTGCCTTGTATAACACACATTTACCACTCTAGTCTCCTTTAAGTAGTGAATATAGGATTCATACAGTGTTTGATGTTATCTTAACTCGAATTAAGGATTTTCCTTATCTTAGCTACCTTTTCTACACTAAGAACTGACTTGGAGATTCTCTTTCAGCTGTTCTAAACAAGTTCTCATCTGTTTACAGTCATTTTCACTGAATTATTCATGTTTTCATGTAGTTTCCTCTATTCTGCTTTCTGGCCCAAGTATAAGCTTTGGCCACTTTATCAAACACCTTCCTACACTCTGTTATGAACTGAGGCAGCTAGGGAACATTGTCTCTCAACTGTGTTATAGAGTGTAGTACTACATTTCAGTGAAGTGTAAGCCTTTCCAAAGCTGCCGAACGTGTTTCTTTCTCTATTTCAATGGTATTCTGCCTTGTATAACACACATTTACCACTGTAGTCTCCTTTAAGTAAAGAATATAGGATTAATAGAGTGTTTCATGTGATCTTAACTGGAATTAAGGATTTCCCTTATCTTAGCTACCTTTTCTACACTAAGAACTGACTTGGAGATTCTCTTTCAGCAGTTCTAAACAAGTTCTCATCTGTTTACAGTCATTTTCACTGAATTATTCATGTTTTCATGTAGTTTCCTATATTCTGCCTTCTGGCCCAAGTATAAGCTTTGGCCACTTTATCAAACAACTTCCTACACACTGTTATGAACTGAGGGAGCTAGTTAACATTGTCTCTCAACTGTGTTATAGAGTGTAGTACTACATTTCAGTGAAGTGTAAGGTTTTCCAAAGCTGCCAAACTTGTTTCTTTCTCTATTTCAATGGTATTCTGCCTTGTATAACACACATTTACCACTCTAGTCTCCTTTAAGTAATGAATATAGGATTCATACAGTGTTTGATGTTATCTTAACTCGAATTAAGGGTTTCCCTTTTCTTAGCTACCTTTTCTACACTAAGAACTGACTTGGAGATTCTCTTTCAGCTGTTCTAAACAAGTTCTCATTTGTTTACAGTCATTTTCACTGAATTATTCATGTTTTCATGTAGTTTCCTATATTCTGCCTTCTGGCCCAAGTATAAGCTTTGGCCACTTTATCAAACAACTTCATACACACTGTTATGAACTGAGGGAGCTAGGGAACATTGTCTCTCAACTGTGTTATAGAGTGTAGTACTACATTTCAGTGAAGTGTAAGGCTTTCCAAAGCTGCCAAACTTGTTTCTTTCTCTATTTCAATGGTATTCTGCCTTGTATAACACACATTTACCACTCTAGTCTCCTTTAAGTAATGAATATAGGATTCATACAGTGTTTGATGTTATCTTAACTCGAATTAAGGATTTTCCTTATCTTAGCTACCTTTTCTACACTAAGAACTGACTTGCAAGGCCCGGAGCAGCAGCTGCCAGGCTGGGAGCGGCCAGGCCCGGAGCAGCCGGGTCTGGTGTGGCCAGGCCCGGAGCAGCGGCTGCCAGTATGGGAGCGGCCAGGCCCGGAGCAGCCGGGTCTGGTGCGGCCAGGCCCGGAGCAGCGGCTGCCAGGCTGGGAGCGGCCAGGCCCGGAGCAGCGGCTGCCAGGCTGGGAGCGGCCAGTCCCGGAGCAGCCGGGTCTGGTGCGGCCAGGCCAGGAGCAGCGGCTGCCAGGCTGGGAGCGGCCAGTCCCGGAGCAGCCGGGTCTGGTGCGGCCAGGCCAGGAGCAGCGGGTGCCAGGCTGGGAGAGGCCAGGCCCGGAGCAGCCGGGTCTGGTGCGGCCAGGCCAGGAGCAGCGGCTGCCAGGCTGGGAGCGGCCAGGCCCGGAGCAGCTGGGTCTGGTGCGGCCAGGCCCGGAGCAGCGACTGCCAGGCTGGGAGCGGCCAGGCCCGGAGCAGCCGGGTCTGGTGCGGCCAGGCCCGGAGCAGCGGCTGCCAGGCTGGGAGCGGACAGGCCCGGAGCAGCCGGGTCTGGTGCGGCCAGGCCCGGAGCAGCCGGGTCTGGTGCGGCCAGGCCCGGAGCAGCGACTGCCAGGCTGGGAGCGGCCAGGCCCGAAGTAGCTGGGTCTGGTGCGTCCAGGCCCGGAGCAGTGGCTGCCAGGCTGGGAGTGGCCAGGCCTGGAGAAGCGGCTGCCAGGCTGGGAGCGGCCAGGCCCGGAGCCGCCGGGTCTTGTGCGGGCAGGCCCGGAGCAGCAGCGGCCAGGCTGGGAGCGGCCAGGCCCGGAGCAGCCGGGTCGGGTGCGGCCAGGCCTGGAGCAGCGGCTGCCAGGCTGGGAGCGGCCAGGCCCGGAGCAGCCGGGTCTGGTGCGGCCAGGCCCGGAGCAGTGGCTGCCAGGCTGGGAGTGGCCAGGCCTGGAGAAGCGGCTGCCAGGCTGGGAGCGGCCAGGCCCGGAGCAGCCGGGTCGGGTGCGGCCAGGCGTGGAGCAGCGGCTGCCAGGCTGGGAGCGGCCAGGCCCGGAGCAGCCGGGTCTGGTGCGGCCAGGCCAGGAGCAGCGGCTGCCAGGCTGGGAGCGGCCAGGCCCGGAGCAGCAGCTGCCAGGCTGGGAGCGGCCAGGCCTGGAGCAGCCGGGTCTGGTGCGGCCAGGCCCGGAGCAGCGACTGCCAGGCTGGGAGCGGCCAGGCCCGGAGCAGCGGCTGTCAGGCTGGGAGCGGCCAGGCCCGGAGCGGCCGGGACCGGAGCAACCGGTCCCAGAGCAGCCGGGTCGGGTGCGGCCAGGCCTGTAGCAGCAACAGCCAAGTCCAGAGCAACTAGGTCGGGAGCGGCAGTGACCAGACCCAGAGCAGCTGGTTGTGGAACGAACCAGAGCAACAGAGGCCAGGCCCGGAGCAGCCAGGCCCGAAACAGCTCGCTCCTCGCCTGTACCTGCCCACGGCTGCCTCTCAGACATGGCTGGAAACTTTTGCGGGAACTTGAGGGTCTGCTGAATCAAGTGATGAAGGCTTAGATCTGGATGTGTTGAGTTAGTATAGCGCTGGGGTGTTGATCTGTAAGTGCCTTGGGTGGGGCCTGGATGAGGCTGGTTGACCTATTTGGAAATGTCTTTTGTGTGAAGTGTATCATTGGGCATGTGGAGGTATTATTGATATGAGATAATGCTAAGTAACAGATTTACTATCTGAAAAGGGATTTACTATCCGGGAAAGGGAGGGAGGAAGAGACTGAACATAAACTGTGCACCTATGGATGAGGACAATAGGGGAGCGGGAGGGGGCGGAGGGTGGGGTGGGAACCTGGTGGAGGGGGGAAGAAATGAGGAACCTTTGTAATAATATGAACAATAAAGATTGATTAAAAAAAATAATAAAAAAAAGAACTGACTTGCAGATTCTCTTTCAGCTGTTCTAAACAAGTTCTCATCCGTTTACAGTCATTTTCACTGAATTATTCATGTTTTCATGTAGTTTCCTATATTCTGCCTTCTGGCCCAAGTATAAGCTTTGCCTACTTTATCAAACACCTTCCTACACTCTGTTATGAACTGAGGCAGCTAGGGAACATTGTCTCTCAACTGTGTTATAGAGTGTAGTACTACATTTCAGTGAAGTGTAAGGATTTCCAAAGCTGCCGAACGTGTTTCTTTCTCTATTTCAATGGTATTCTGCCTTGTATAACACACATTTACCACTCTAGTTTCCTTTAAGTAAAGAATATAGGATTCATACAGTGTTTGATGTTATCTTAACTCGAATTAAGGATTTCCCGGATTTAGCTACCTTTTCTACACTAAGAACTGACTTGGAGAATCTCTTTCATCTGTTCTAAACAAGTTCTCATCTGTTTACAGTCATTTTCACTGAATTATTCATGTTTTCATGTAGTTTCCTATATTCTGCCTTCTGGCCCAAGTATAAGCTTTGCCCACTTTATCAAACAACTTCCTACACACTGTTATGAACTGAGGGAGCTAGGGAACATTGTCTCTCAACTGTGTTATAGAGTGTAGTACTACATTTCAGTGAAGTGTAAGGCTTTCCAAAGCTGCCGAACTTGTTTCTTTCTCTATTTCAATGGTATTCTGCCTTGTATAACACACATTTACCACTCTAGTCTCCTTTAAGTAATGAATATAGGATTCATACAGTGTTTGATGTTATCTTAACTCGAATTAAGGATTTTCCTTATCTTAGCTACCTTTTCTACACTAAGAACTGACTTGGAGATTCTCTTTCAGCTGTTCTAAACAAGTTCTCATCTGTTTAAAGTCATTTTCACTGAATTATTCATGTTTTCATGTCGTTTCCTATTTTCTGCCTTCTGGCCCAAGTATAAGCTTTGCCCACTTTATCAAACAACTTCCTACAAACTGTTATGAACTGAGGCAGCTAGGGAACATTGTCTCTCAACTGTGTTATAGAGTGTAGTACTACATTTCAGTGAAGTGTAAGCCTTTCCAAAGCTGCCGAACGTGTTTCTTTCTCTATTTCAATGGTATTCTGCCTTGTATAACACACATTTACCACTGTAGTCTCCTTTAAGTAAAGAATATAGGATTAATAGAGTGTTTCATGTGATCTTAACTGGAATTAAGGATTTCCCTTATCTTAGCTACCTTTTCTACACTAAGAACTGACTTGGAGATTCTCTTTCAGCAGTTCTAAACAAGTTCTCATCTGTTTAAAGTCATTTTCACTGAATTATTCATGTTTTCATGTAGTTTCCTATATTCTGCCTTCTGGCCCAAGTATAAGCTTTGGCCACTTTATCAAACAACTTCCTACACACTGTTATGAACTGAGGGAGCTAGTTAACATTGTCTCTCAACTGTGTTATAGAGTGTAGTACTACATTTCAGTGAAGTGTAAGGTTTTCCAAAGCTGCCAAACTTGTTTCTTTCTCTATTTCAATGGTATTCTGCCTTGTATAACACACATTTACCACTCTAGTCTCCTTTAAGTAATGAATATAGGATTCATACAGTGTTTGATGTTATCTTAACTCGAATTAAGGATTTTCCTTATCTTAGCTACCTTTTCTACACTAAGAACTGACTTGCAAGGCCCGGAGCAGCAGCTGCCAGGCTGGGAGCGGCCAGGCCCGGAGCAGCCGGGTCTGGTGTGGCCAGGCCCGGAGCAGCGGCTGCCAGTATGGGAGCGGCCAGGCCCGGAGCAGCCGGGTCTGGTGCGGCCAGGCCCGGAGCAGCGGCTGCCAGGCTGGGAGCGGCCAGGCCCGGAGCAGCGGCTGCCAGGCTGGGAGCGGCCAGTCCCGGAGCAGCCGGGTCTGGTGCGGCCAGGCCAGGAGCAGCGGCTGCCAGGCTGGGAGCGGCCAGTCCCGGAGCAGCCGGGTCTGGTGCGGCCAGGCCAGGAGCAGCGGGTGCCAGGCTGGGAGAGGCCAGGCCCGGAGCAGCCGGGTCTGGTGCGGCCAGGCCAGGAGCAGCGGCTGCCAGGCTGGGAGCGGCCAGGCCCGGAGCAGCTGGGTCTGGTGCGGCCAGGCCCGGAGCAGCGACTGCCAGGCTGGGAGCGGCCAGGCCCGGAGCAGCCGGGTCTGGTGCGGCCAGGCCCGGAGCAGCGGCTGCCAGGCTGGGAGCGGACAGGCCCGGAGCAGCCGGGTCTGGTGCGGCCAGGCCCGGAGCAGCCGGGTCTGGTGCGGCCAGGCCCGGAGCAGCGACTGCCAGGCTGGGAGCGGCCAGGCCCGAAGTAGCTGGGTCTGGTGCGTCCAGGCCCGGAGCAGTGGCTGCCAGGCTGGGAGTGGCCAGGCCTGGAGAAGCGGCTGCCAGGCTGGGAGCGGCCAGGCCCGGAGCCGCCGGGTCTTGTGCGGGCAGGCCCGGAGCAGCAGCGGCCAGGCTGGGAGCGGCCAGGCCCGGAGCAGCCGGGTCGGGTGCGGCCAGGCCTGGAGCAGCGGCTGCCAGGCTGGGAGCGGCCAGGCCCGGAGCAGCCGGGTCTGGTGCGGCCAGGCCCGGAGCAGTGGCTGCCAGGCTGGGAGTGGCCAGGCCTGGAGAAGCGGCTGCCAGGCTGGGAGCGGCCAGGCCCGGAGCAGCCGGGTCGGGTGCGGCCAGGCGTGGAGCAGCGGCTGCCAGGCTGGGAGCGGCCAGGCCCGGAGCAGCCGGGTCTGGTGCGGCCAGGCCAGGAGCAGCGGCTGCCAGGCTGGGAGCGGCCAGGCCCGGAGCAGCAGCTGCCAGGCTGGGAGCGGCCAGGCCTGGAGCAGCCGGGTCTGGTGCGGCCAGGCCCGGAGCAGCGACTGCCAGGCTGGGAGCGGCCAGGCCCGGAGCAGCGGCTGTCAGGCTGGGAGCGGCCAGGCCCGGAGCGGCCGGGACCGGAGCAACCGGTCCCAGAGCAGCCGGGTCGGGTGCGGCCAGGCCTGTAGCAGCAACAGCCAAGTCCAGAGCAACTAGGTCGGGAGCGGCAGTGACCAGACCCAGAGCAGCTGGTTGTGGAACGAACCAGAGCAACAGAGGCCAGGCCCGGAGCAGCCAGGCCCGAAACAGCTCGCTCCTCGCCTGTACCTGCCCACGGCTGCCTCTCAGACATGGCTGGAAACTTTTGCGGGAACTTGAGGGTCTGCTGAATCAAGTGATGAAGGCTTAGATCTGGATGTGTTGAGTTAGTATAGCGCTGGGGTGTTGATCTGTAAGTGCCTTGGGTGGGGCCTGGATGAGGCTGGTTGACCTATTTGGAAATGTCTTTTGTGTGAAGTGTATCATTGGGCATGTGGAGGTATTATTGATATGAGATAATGCTAAGTAACAGATTTACTATCTGAAAAGGGATTTACTATCCGGGAAAGGGAGGGAGGAAGAGACTGAACATAAACTGTGCACCTATGGATGAGGACAATAGGGGAGCGGGAGGGGGCGGAGGGTGGGGTGGGAACCTGGTGGAGGGGGGAAGAAATGAGGAACCTTTGTAATAATATGAACAATAAAGATTGATTAAAAAAATAATAAAAAAAAGAACTGACTTGCAGATTCTCTTTCAGCTGTTCTAAACAAGTTCTCATCCGTTTACAGTCATTTTCACTGAATTATTCATGTTTTCATGTAGTTTCCTATATTCTGCCTTCTGGCCCAAGTATAAGCTTTGCCTACTTTATCAAACACCTTCCTACACTCTGTTATGAACTGAGGCAGCTAGGGAACATTGTCTCTCAACTGTGTTATAGAGTGTAGTACTACATTTCAGTGAAGTGTAAGGATTTCCAAAGCTGCCGAACGTGTTTCTTTCTCTATTTCAATGGTATTCTGCCTTGTATAACACACATTTACCACTCTAGTTTCCTTTAAGTAAAGAATATAGGATTCATACTGTGTTTCATGTGATCTTAACTCTTATTAAGGATTTCCCGGATCTTAGCTATCTTTTCTACACTAAGAACTGACTTGGAGATTCTCTTTCAGCTGTTCTAAACAAGTTCTCATGTGTTTACAGTCATTTTCAATGAATTATTCATGTTTTCATGTAGTTTCCTATATTCTGCCTTCTGGCCCAAGTATAAGCTTTGCCCACTTTATCAAACAACTTCCTACACACTGTTATGAACTGAGGGAGCTAGGAACATTGTCTCTCAACTGTGTTATAGAGTGTAGTACTACATTTCAGTGAAGTGTAAGGATTTCCAAAGCTGCCAAACGTGTTTCTTTCTCTATTTCAATGGTATTCTGCCTTATATAACACACATTTACCACTCTAGTCTCCTTTAAGTAAACAATATAGGATTCATACAGTGTTTGATGTTATCTTAACTCGAATTAAGGATTTCCCGGATTTAGCTACCTTTTCTACACTAAGAACTGACTTGGAGAATCTCTTTCATCTGTTCTAAACAAGTTCTCATCTGTTTACAGTCATTTTCACTGAATTATTCATGTTTTCATGTAGTTTCCTATATTCTGCCTTCTGGCCCAAGTATAAGCTTTGCCCACTTTATCAAACAACTTCCTACACACTGTTATGAACTGAGGGAGCTAGGGAACATTGTCTCTCAACTGTGTTATAGAGTGTAGTACTACATTTCAGTGAAGTGTAAGGCTTTCCAAAGCTGCCGAACTTGTTTCTTTCTCTATTTCAATGGTATTCTGCCTTGTATAACACACATTTACCACTCTAGTCTCCTTTAAGTAATGAATATAGGATTCATACAGTGTTTGATGTTATCTTAACTCGAATTAAGGATTTTCCTTATCTTAGCTACCTTTTCTACACTAAGAACTGACTTGGAGATTCTCTTTCAGCTGTTCTAAACAAGTTCTCATCTGTTTAAAGTCATTTTCACTGAATTATTCATGTTTTCATGTCGTTTCCTATTTTCTGCCTTCTGGCCCAAGTATAAGCTTTGCCCACTTTATCAAACAACTTCCTACAAACTGTTATGAACTGAGGCAGCTCTGGAACATTGTCTCTCAACTGTGTTATAGAGTGTAGTACTACATTTTAGTGAAGTGTAAGGCTTTCCAAAGCTGCCGAACGTGTTTGTTTCTCTATTTCAATGGTATTCTGCCTTGTATAACACACATTTACCACTATAGTCTCCTTTAAGTAAAGAATATAGGATTAATAGAGTGTTTCATGTGATCTTAACTGGAATTAAGGATTTCCCTTATCTTAGCTACCTTTTCTACACTAAGAACTGACTTGGAGATTCTCTTTCAGCTGTTCTTAACAAGGTCTCATCTGTTTACAGTCATTTTCACTGAATTATTCATGTTTTCATGTAGTTTCCTATATTCTGCCTTCTGGCCCAAGTATAAGCTTTGGCCACTTTATCAAACAACTTCCTACACACTGTTATGAACTGAGGGAGCTAGGGAACATTGTCTCTCAACTGTGTTATAGAGTGTAGTACTACATTTCAGTGAAGTGTAAGGCTTTCCAAAGCTGCCGAACTTGTTTCTTTCTCTATTTCAATGGTATTCTGCCTTGTATAACACACATTTACCACTCTAGTCTCCTTTAAGTAATGAATATAGGATTCATACAGTGTTTGATGTTATCTTAACTCGAATTAAGGATTTCCCTTATCTTAGCTACCTTTTCTACACTAAGAACTGACTTGGAGATTCTCTTTCAGCTGTTCTAAACAAGTTCTCATCTGTTTACAGTCATTTTCACTGAATTATTCATGTTTTCATGTAGTTTCCTATATTCTGCCTTCTGGCCCAAGTATAAGCTTTGACCACTTTATCAAACAACTTCCTACACACTGTTATGAACTGAGGGAGCTAGGGAACATTGTCTCTCAACTGTGTTATAGAGTGTAGTACTACATTTCAGTGAAGTGTAAGGCTTTCCAAAGCTGCCAAACTTATTTCTTTATCTATTTCAATGGTATTCTGCCTTGTATAACACACATTTACCACTCTAGTCTCCTTTAAGTAATGAATATAGGATTCATACAGTGTTTGATGTTATCTTAACTCGAATTAAGGATTTTCCTTATCTTAGCTACCTTTTCTACACTCAGAACTGAGTTGCAGATTCTCTTTCAGCTGTTCTAAACAAGTTCTCATCTGTTTACAGTCATTTTCACTGAATTATTCATGTTTTCATGTAGTTTCCTATATTCTGCCTTCTGGCCCAAGTATAAGCTTTGCCCACTTTACCAAACACCTTCCTACACTCTGTTATGAACTGAGGCAGCTAGGGAACATTGTCTCTCAACTGTGTTATAGAGTGTAGTACTACATTTCAGTGAAGTGTAAGCCTTTCCAAAGCTGCCGAAAGTGTTTCTTTCTCTATTTCAATGGTATTCTGCATTGTATAACACACATTTACCACTCTAGTTTCCTTTAAGTAAAGAATATAGGATTCATACAATGTTTCATGGGATCTTAACTGGTATTAAGGATTTCCCTTATCTTAGCTACCTTTTCTACACTAAGAACTGACTTGCAGATTCTCTTTCAGCTGTTCTAAACAAGTTCTCATCTGTTTACAGTCATTTTCACTGAATTATTCATGTTTTCATGTAGTTTCCTATATTCTGCCTTCTGGCCCAAGTATAAGCTTTGCCTACTTTATCAAACACCTTCCTACACTCTGTTATGAACTGAGGCAGCTAGGGAACATTGTCTCTCAACTGTGTTATAGAGTGTAGTACTACATTTCAGTGAAGTGTAAGGATTTCCAAAGCTGCCGAACGTGTTTCTTTCTCTATTTCAATGGTATTCTGCCTTGTATAACACACATTTACCACTGTAGTCTCCTTTAAGTAAAGAATATAGGATTAATAGAGTGTTTCATGTGATCTTAACTGGAATTAAGGATTTCCCTTATCTTAGCTACCTTTTCTACACTAAGAACTGACTTGGAGATTCTCTTTCAGCAGTTCTAAACAAGTTCTCATCTGTTTACAGTCATTTTCACTGAATTATTCATGTTTTCATGTAGTTTCCTATATTCTGCCTTCTGGCCCAAGTATAAGCTTTGGCCACTTTATCAAACAACTTCCTACACACTGTTATGAACTGAGGGAGCTAGTTAACATTGTCTCTCAACTGTGTTATAGAGTGTAGTACTACATTTCAGTGAAGTGTAAGGCTTTCCAAAGCTGCCGAACTTGTTTCTTTCTCTATTTCAATGGTATTCTGCCTTGTATAACACACATTTACCACTCTAGTCTCCTTTAAGTAATGAATATAGGATTCATACAGTGTTTGATGTTATCTTAACTCGAATTAAGGATTTTCCTTATCTTAGCTACCTTTTCTACACTAAGAACTGACTTGGAGATTCTCTTTCAGCTGTTCTAAACAAGTTCTCATCTGTTTACAGTCATTTTCACTGAATTATTCATGTTTTCATGTCGTTTCCTATATTCTGCCTTCTGGCCCAAGTATAAGCTTTGTCCACTTTATCAAACAACTTCCTACAAACTGTTATGAACTGAGGGAGCTAGGGAACATTGTCTCTCAACTGTGTTATAGAGTGTAGTACTACATTTCAGTGAAGTGTAAGGATTTCCAAAGCTGCCAAACGTGTTTCTTTCTCTATTTCAATGGTATTCTCCTTATATAACACACATTTACCACTCTAGTCTCCTTTAAGTAAACAATATAGGATTCATACAGTGTTTGATGTTATCTTAACTCGAATTAAGGATTTCCCGGATTTAGCTACCTTTTCTACACTAAGAACTGACTTGGAGAATCTCTTTCATCTGTTCTAAACAAGTTCTCATCTGTTTACAGTCATTTTCACTGAATTATTCATGTTTTCATGTAGTTTCCTATATTCTGCCTTCTGGCCCAAGTATAAGCTTTGCCCACTTTATCAAACAACTTCCTACACACTGTTATGAACTGAGGGAGCTAGGGAACATTGTCTCTCAACTGTGTTATAGAGTGTAGTACTACATTTCAGTGAAGTGTAAGGCTTTCCAAAGCTGCCGAACTTGTTTCTTTCTCTATTTCAATGGTATTCTGCCTTGTATAACACACATTTACCACTCTAGTCTCCTTTAAGTAATGAATATAGGATTCATACAGTGTTTGATGTTATCTTAACTCGAATTAAGGATTTTCCTTATCTTAGCTACCTTTTCTACACTAAGAACTGACTTGGAGATTCTCTTTCAGCTGTTCTAAACAAGTTCTCATCTGTTTACAGTCATTTTCACTGAATTATTCATGTTTTCATGTCGTTTCCTATTTTCTGCCTTCTGGCCCAAGTATAAGCTTTGCCCACTTTATCAAACAACTTCCTACAAACTGTTATGAACTGAGGCAGCTCTGGAACATTGTCTCTCAACTGTGTTATAGAGTGTAGTACTACATTTTAGTGAAGTGTAAGGCTTTCCAAAGCTGCCGAAAGTGTTTGTTTCTCTATTTCAATGGTATTCTGCCTTGTATAACACACATTTACCACTATAGTCTCCTTTAAGTAAAGAATATAGGATTAATAGAGTGTTTCATGTGATCTTAACTGGAATTAAGGATTTCCCTTATCTTAGCTACCTTTTCTACACTAAGAACTGACTTGGAGATTCTCTTTCAGCAGTTCTTAACAAGTTCTCATCTGTTTACAGTCATTTTCACTGAATTATTCATGTTTTCATGTAGTTTCCTATATTCTGCCTTCTGGCCCAAGTATAAGCTTTGGCCACTTTATCAAACAACTTCCTACACACTGTTATGAACTGAGGGAGCTAGGGAACATTGTCTCTCAACTGTGTTATAGAGTGTAGTACTACATTTCAGTGAAGTGTAAGGCTTTCCAAAGCTGCCGAACTTGTTTCTTTCTCTATTTCAATGGTATTCTGCCTTGTATAACACACATTTACCACTCTAGTCTCCTTTAAGTAATGAATATAGGATTCATACAGTGTTTGATGTTATCTTAACTCGAATTAAGGATTTCCCTTATCTTAGCTACCTTTTCTATACTAAGAACTGACTTGGAGATTCTCTTTCAGCTGTTCTAAACAAGTTCTCATCTGTTTACAGTCATTTTCACTGAATTATTCATGTTTTCATGTAGTTTCCTATATTCTGCCTTCTGGCCCAAGTATAAGCTTTGACCACTTTATCAAACAACTTCCTACACACTGTTATGAACTGAGGGAGCTAGGGAACATTGTCTCTCAACTGTGTTATAGAGTGTAGTACTACATTTCAGTGAAGTGTAAGGCTTTCCAAAGCTGCCAAACTTGTTTCTTTATCTATTTCAATGGTATTCTGCCTTGTATAACACACATTTACCACTCTAGTCTCCTTTAAGTAATGAATATAGGATTCATACAATGTTTCATGGGATCTTAACTGGTATTAAGGATTTCCCTTATCTTAGCTACCTTTTCTACACTAAGAACTGACTTGCAGATTCTCTTTCAGCTGTTCTAAACAAGTTCTCATCTGTTTACAGTCATTTTCACTGAATTATTCATGTTTTCATGTAGTTTCCTATATTCTGCCTTCTGGCCCAAGTATAAGCTTTGCCTACTTTATCAAACACCTTCCTACATTCTGTTATGAACTGAGGCAGCTAGGGAACATTGTCTCTCAACTGTGTTATAGAGTGTAGTACTACATTTCTGTGAAGTGTAAGCCTTTCCAAAGCTGCCGAACGTGTTTCTTTCTCTATTTCAATGGTATTCTGCCTTGTATAACACACATTTACCACTGTAGTCTCCTTTAAGTAAAGAATATAGGATTAATAGAGTGTTTCATGTGATCTTAACTGGAATTAAGGATTTCCCTTATCTTAGCTACCTTTTCTACACTAAGAACTGACTTGGAGATTCTCTTTCAGCAGTTCTAAACAAGTTCTCATCTGTTTACAGTCATTTTCACTGAATTATTCATGTTTTCATGTAGTTTCCTATATTCTGCCTTCTGGCCCAAGTATAAGCTTTGGCCACTTTATCAAACAACTTCCTACACACTGTTATGAACTGAGGGAGCTAGTTAACATTGTCTCTCAACTGTGTTATAGAGTGTAGTACTACATTTCAGTGAAGTGTAAGGTTTTCCAAAGCTGCCAAACTTGTTTCTTTCTCTATTTCAATGGTATTCTGCCTTGTATAACACACATTTACCACTCTAGTCTCCTTTAAGTAATGAATATAGGATTCATACAGTGTTTGATGTTATCTTAACTCGAATTAAGGGTTTCCCTTTTCTTAGCTACCTTTTCTACACTAAGAACTGACTTGGAGATTCTCTTTCAGCTGTTCTAAACAAGTTCTCATTTGTTTACAGTCATTTTCACTGAATTATTCATGTTTTCATGTAGTTTCCTATATTCTGCCTTCTGGCCCAAGTATAAGCTTTGGCCACTTTATCAAACAACTTCCTACACACTGTTATGAACTGAGGGAGCTAGGGAACATTGTCTCTCAACTGTGTTATAGAGTGTAGTACTACATTTCAGTGAAGTGTAAGGCTTTCCAAAGCTGCCAAACTTGTTTCTTTCTCTATTTCAATGGTATTCTGCCTTGTATAACACACATTTACCACTCTAGTCTCCTTTAAGTAATGAATATAGGATTCATACAGTGTTTGATGTTATCTTAACTCGAATTAAGGATTTTCCTTATCTTAGCTACCTTTTCTACACTAAGAACTGACTTGCAAGGCCCGGAGCAGCAGCTGCCAGGCTGGGAGCGGCCAGGCCCGGAGCAGCCGGGTCTGGTGTGGCCAGGCCCGGAGCAGCGGCTGCCAGTATGGGAGCGGCCAGGCCCGGAGCAGCCGGGTCTGGTGCGGCCAGGCCCGGAGCAGCGGCTGCCAGGCTGGGAGCGGCCAGGCCCGGAGCAGCGGCTGCCAGGCTGGGAGCGGCCAGTCCCGGAGCAGCCGGGTCTGGTGCGGCCAGGCCAGGAGCAGCGGGTGCCAGGCTGGGAGAGGCCAGGCCCGGAGCAGCCGGGTCTGGTGCGGCCAGGCCAGGAGCAGCGGCTGCCAGGCTGGGAGCGGCCAGGCCCGGAGCAGCCGGGTCTGGTGCGGCCAGGCCCGGAGCAGCGACTGCCAGGCTGGGAGCGGCCAGGCCCGGAGCAGCCGGGTCTGGTGCGGCCAGGCCCGGAGCAGCGGCTGCCAGGCTGGGAGCGGACAGGCCCGGAGCAGCCGGGTCTGGTGCGGCCAGGCCCGGAGCAGCCGGGTCTGGTGCGGCCAGGCCCGGAGCAGCGACTGCCAGGCTGGGAGCGGCCAGGCCCGAAGCAGCTGGGTCTGGTGCGGCCAGGCCCGGAGCAGTGGCTGCCAGGCTGGGAGTGGCCAGGCCTGGAGAAGCGGCTGCCAGGCTGGGAGCGGCCAGGCCCGGAGCCGCCGGGTCTTGTGCGGGCAGGCCCGGAGCAGCAGCGGCCAGGCTGGGAGCGGCCAGGCCCGGAGCAGCCGGGTCGGGTGCGGCCAGGCCTGGAGCAGCGGCTGCCAGGCTGGGAGCGGCCAGGCCCGGAGCAGCCGGGTCTGGTGCGGCCAGGCCCGGAGCAGTGGCTGCCAGGCTGGGAGTGGCCAGGCCTGGAGAAGCGGCTGCCAGGCTGGGAGCGGCCAGGCCCGGAGCAGCCGGGTCGGGTGCGGCCAGGCGTGGAGCAGCGGCTGCCAGGCTGGGAGCGGCCAGGCCCGGAGCAGCCGGGTCTGGTGCGGCCAGGCCAGGAGCAGCGGCTGCCAGGCTGGGAGCGGCCAGGCCCGGAGCAGCAGCTGCCAGGCTGGGAGCGGCCAGGCCCGGAGCAGCCGGGTCTGGTGCGGCCAGGCCCGGAGCAGCGACTGCCAGGCTGGGAGCGGCCAGGCCCGGAGCAGCCGGGTCTGGTGCGGCCAGGCCAGGAGCAATGGCTGTCAGGCTGGGAGCAGCCAGGCCCGGAGCAGCGGCTGTCAGGCTGGGAGCGGCCAGGCCCGGAGCGGCCGGTACCGGAGCAACCGGTCCCAGAGCAGCCGGGTCGGGTGCGGCCAGGCCTGTAGCAGCAACAGCCAAGTCCAGAGCAACTAGGTCGGGAGCGGCAGTGACCAGACCCAGAGCAGCTGGTTGTGGAACGAACCAGAGCAACAGAGGCCAGGCCCGGAGCAGCCAGGCCCGAAACAGCTCGCTCCTCGCCTGTACCTGCCCACGGCTGCCTCTCAGACATGGCTGGAAACTTTTGCGGGAACTTGAGGGTCTGCTGAATCAAGTGATGAAGGCTTAGATCTGGATGTGTTGAGTTAGTATAGCGCTGGGGTGTTGATCTGTAAGTGCCTTGGGTGGGGCCTGGATGAGGCTGGTTGACCTATTTGGAAATGTCTTTTGTGTGAAGTGTATCATTGGGCATGTGGAGGTATTATTGATATGAGATAATGCTAAGTAACAGATTTACTATCTGAAAAGGGATTTACTATCCGGGAAAGGGAGGGAGGAAGAGACTGAACATAAACTGTGCACCTATGGATGAGGACAATGGGGGAGCGGGAGGGGGCGGAGGGTGGGGTGGGAACCTGGTGGAGGGGGGAAGAAATGAGGAACCTTTGTAATAATATGAACAATAAAGATTGATTAAAAAAAATAATAAAAAAAAGAACTGACTTGCAGATTCTCTTTCAGCTGTTCTAAACAAGTTCTCATCCGTTTACAGTCATTTTCACTGAATTATTCATGTTTTCATGTAGTTTCCTATATTCTGCCTTCTGGCCCAAGTATAAGCTTTGCCTACTTTATCAAACACCTTCCTACACTCTGTTATGAACTGAGGCAGCTAGGGAACATTGTCTCTCAACTGTGTTATAGAGTGTAGTACTACATTTCAGTGAAGTGTAAGCCTTTCCAAAGCTGCCGAACGTGTTTCTTTCTCTATTTCAATGGTATTCTGCCTTGTATAACACACATTTACCACACTAGTTTCCTTTAAGTAAAGAATATAGGATTCATACAGTGTTTCATGTGATCTTAACTCGAATTAAGGATTTCCCAGATCTTAGCTACATTTTCTACACTAAGAACTGACTTGGAGATTCTCTTTCAGCTGTTCTAAACAAGTTCTCATGTGTTTACAGTCATTTTCAATGAATTATTCATGTTTTCATGTAGTTTCCTATATTCTGCCTTCTGGCCCAAGTATAAGCTTTGCCAACTTTATCAAACAACTTCCTACACACTGTTATGAACTGAGGCAGCTCGGAAACATTGTCTCTCAACTGTGTTATAGAGTGTAGTACTACATTTCAGTGAAGTGTAAGGCTTTCCAAAGTTGCGAAACGTGTTTCTTTCTCTATTTCAATGGTATTCTGCCTTATATAACACACATTTACCACTCTAGTCTCCTTTAAGTAAACAATATAGGATTCATACAGTGTTTGATGTTATCTTAACTCGAATTAAGGATTTCCCGGATTTAGCTACCTTTTCTACACTAAGATCTGACTTGGATATTCTCTTTCAGCTGTTCTAAACAAGTTCTCATCTGTTTTCAGTCATTTTCACTGAATTATTCATGTTTTCATGTAGTTTCCTATATTCTGCCTTCTGGCCCAAGTATAAGCTTTGGCCACTTTATCAAACAACTTACTACACACTGTTATGAACTGAGGGAGCTAGGGGACATTGTCTCTCAACTGTGTTATAGAGTGTAGTACTACATTTCAGTGAAGTGTAAGGCTTTCCAAAGCTGCCGAACTTGTTTCTTTCTCTATTTCAATGGTATTCTGCCTTGTATAACACACATTTACCACTCTAGTCTCCTTTAAGTAATGAATATAGGATTCATACAGTGTTTGATGTTATCTTAACTCGAATTAAGGATTTTCCTTATCTTAGCTACCTTTTCTACACTAAGAACTGACTTGGAGATTCTCTTTCAGCTGTTCTAAACAAGTTCTCATCTGTTTACAGTCATTTTCACTGAATTATTCATGTTTTCATGTCGTTTCCTATATTCTGCCTTCTGGCCCAAGTATAAGCTTTGTCCACTTTATCAAACAACTTCCTACAAACTGTTATGAACTGAGGGAGCTAGGGAACATTGTCTCTCAACTGTGTTATAGAGTGTAGTACTACATTTCAGTGAAGTGTAAGGATTTCCAAAGCTGCCAAACGTGTTTCTTTCTCTATTTCAATGGTATTCTCCTTATATAACACACATTTACCACTCTAGTCTCCTTTAAGTAAACAATATAGGATTCATACAGTGTTTGATGTTATCTTAACTCGAATTAAGGATTTCCCGGATTTAGCTACCTTTTCTACACTAAGAACTGACTTGGAGAATCTCTTTCATCTGTTCTAAACAAGTTCTCATCTGTTTACAGTCATTTTCACTGAATTATTCATGTTTTCATGTAGTTTCCTATATTCTGCCTTCTGGCCCAAGTATAAGCTTTGCCCACTTTATCAAACAACTTCCTACACACTGTTATGAACTGAGGGAGCTAGGGAACATTGTCTCTCAACTGTGTTATAGAGTGTAGTACTACATTTCAGTGAAGTGTAAGGCTTTCCAAAGCTGCCGAACTTGTTTCTTTCTCTATTTCAATGGTATTCTGCCTTGTATAACACACATTTACCACTCTAGTCTCCTTTAAGTAATGAATATAGGATTCATACAGTGTTTGATGTTATCTTAACTCGAATTAAGGATTTTCCTTATCTTAGCTACCTTTTCTACACTAAGAACTGACTTGGAGATTCTCTTTCAGCTGTTCTAAACAAGTTCTCATCTGTTTACAGTCATTTTCACTGAATTATTCATGTTTTCATGTCGTTTCCTATTTTCTGCCTTCTGGCCCAAGTATAAGCTTTGCCCACTTTATCAAACAACTTCCTACAAACTGTTATGAACTGAGGCAGCTCTGGAACATTGTCTCTCAACTGTGTTATAGAGTGTAGTACTACATTTTAGTGAAGTGTAAGGTTTTCCAAAGCTGCCGAAAGTGTTTGTTTCTCTATTTCAATGGTATTCTGCCTTGTATAACACACATTTACCACTATAGTCTCCTTTAAGTAAAGAATATAGGATTAATAGAGTGTTTCATGTGATCTTAACTGGAATTAAGGATTTCCCTTATCTTAGCTACCTTTTCTACACTAAGAACTGACTTGGAGATTCTCTTTCAGCAGTTCTTAACAAGTTCTCATCTGTTTACAGTCATTTTCACTGAATTATTCATGTTTTCATGTAGTTTCCTATATTCTGCCTTCTGGCCCAAGTATAAGCTTTGGCCACTTTATCAAACAACTTCCTACACACTGTTATGAACTGAGGGAGCTAGGGAACATTGTCTCTCAACTGTGTTATAGAGTGTAGTACTACATTTCAGTGAAGTGTAAGGCTTTCCAAAGCTGCCGAACTTGTTTCTTTCTCTATTTCAATGGTATTCTGCCTTGTATAACACACATTTACCACTCTAGTCTCCTTTAAGTAATGAATATAGGATTCATACAGTGTTTGATGTTATCTTAACTCGAATTAAGGATTTCCCTTATCTTAGCTACCTTTTCTACACTAAGAACTGACTTGGAGATTCTCTTTCAGCTGTTCTAAACAAGTTCTCATCTGTTTACAGTCATTTTCACTGAATTATTCATGTTTTCATGTAGTTTCCTATATTCTGCCTTCTGGCCCAAGTATAAGCTTTGACCACTTTATCAAACAACTTCCTACACACTGTTATGAACTGAGGGAGCTAGGGAACATTGTCTCTCAACTGTGTTATAGAGTGTAGTACTACATTTCAGTGAAGTGTAAGGCTTTCCAAAGCTGCCAAACTTGTTTCTTTATCTATTTCAATGGTATTCTGCCTTGTATAACACACATTTACCACTCTAGTCTCCTTTAAGTAATGAATATAGGATTCATACAATGTTTCATGGGATCTTAACTGGTATTAAGGATTTCCCTTATCTTAGCTACCTTTTCTACACTAAGAACTGACTTGCAGATTCTCTTTCAGCTGTTCTAAACAAGTTCTCATCTGTTTACAGTCATTTTCACTGAATTATTCATGTTTTCATGTAGTTTCCTATATTCTGCCTTCTGGCCCAAGTATAAGCTTTGCCTACTTTATCAAACACCTTCCTACACTCTGTTATGAACTGAGGCAGCTAGGGAACATTGTCTCTCAACTGTGTTATAGAGTGTAGTACTACATTTCTGTGAAGTGTAAGCCTTTCCAAAGCTGCCGAACGTGTTTCTTTCTCTATTTCAATGGTATTCTGCCTTGTATAACACACATTTACCACTGTAGTCTCCTTTAAGTAAAGAATATAGGATTAATAGAGTGTTTCATGTGATCTTAACTGGAATTAAGGATTTCCCTTATCTTAGCTACCTTTTCTACACTAAGAACTGACTTGGAGATTCTCTTTCAGCAGTTCTAAACAAGTTCTCATCTGTTTACAGTCATTTTCACTGAATTATTCATGTTTTCATGTAGTTTCCTATATTCTGCCTTCTGGCCCAAGTATAAGCTTTGGCCACTTTATCAAACAACTTCCTACACACTGTTATGAACTGAGGGAGCTAGTTAACATTGTCTCTCAACTGTGTTATAGAGTGTAGTACTACATTTCAGTGAAGTGTAAGGTTTTCCAAAGCTGCCAAACTTGTTTCTTTCTCTATTTCAATGGTATTCTGCCTTGTATAACACACATTTACCACTCTAGTCTCCTTTAAGTAATGAATATAGGATTCATACAGTGTTTGATGTTATCTTAACTCGAATTAAGGGTTTCCCTTTTCTTAGCTACCTTTTCTACACTAAGAACTGACTTGGAGATTCTCTTTCAGCTGTTCTAAACAAGTTCTCATTTGTTTACAGTCATTTTCACTGAATTATTCATGTTTTCATGTAGTTTCCTATATTCTGCCTTCTGGCCCAAGTATAAGCTTTGGCCACTTTATCAAACAACTTCCTACACACTGTTATGAACTGAGGGAGCTAGGGAACATTGTCTCTCAACTGTGTTATAGAGTGTAGTACTACATTTCAGTGAAGTGTAAGGCTTTCCAAAGCTGCCAAACTTGTTTCTTTCTCTATTTCAATGGTATTCTGCCTTGTATAACACACACTTACCACTCTAGTCTCCTTTAAGTAATGAATATAGGATTCATACAGTGTTTGATGTTATCTTAACTCGAATTAAGGATTTTCCTTATCTTAGCTACCTTTTCTACACTAAGAACTGACTTGCAAGGCCCGGAGCAGCAGCTGCCAGGCTGGGAGCGGCCAGGCCCGGAGCAGCCGGGTCTGGTGTGGCCAGGCCCGGAGCAGCGGCTGCCAGTATGGGAGCGGCCAGGCCCGGAGCAGCCGGGTCTGGTGCGGCCAGGCCCGGAGCAGCGGCTGCCAGGCTGGGAGCGGCCAGGCCCGGAGCAGCGGCTGCCAGGCTGGGAGCGGCCAGTCCCGGAGCAGCCGGGTCTGGTGCGGCCAGGCCAGGAGCAGCGGGTGCCAGGCTGGGAGAGGCCAGGCCCGGAGCAGCCGGGTCTGGTGCGGCCAGGCCAGGAGCAGCGGCTGCCAGGCTGGGAGCGGCCAGGCCCGGAGCAGCCGGGTCTGGTGCGGCCAGGCCCGGAGCAGCGACTGCCAGGCTGGGAGCGGCCAGGCCCGGAGCAGCCGGGTCTGGTGCGGCCAGGCCCGGAGCAGCGGCTGCCAGGCTGGGAGCGGACAGGCCCGGAGCAGCCGGGTCTGGTGCGGCCAGGCCCGGAGCAGCCGGGTCTGCTGCGGCCAGGCCCGGAGCAGCGACTGCCAGGCTGGGAGCGGCCAGGCCCGAAGCAGCTGGGTCTGGTGCGGCCAGGCCCGGAGCAGTGGCTGCCAGGCTGGGAGTGGCCAGGCCTGGAGAAGCGGCTGCCAGGCTGGGAGCGGCCAGGCCCGGAGCCGCCGGGTCTTGTGCGGGCAGGCCCGGAGCAGCAGCGGCCAGGCTGGGAGCGGCCAGGCCCGGAGCAGCCGGGTCGGGTGCGGCCAGGCCTGGAGCAGCGGCTGCCAGGCTGGGAGCGGCCAGGCCCGGAGCAGCCGGGTCTGGTGCGGCCAGGCCCGGAGCAGTGGCTGCCAGGCTGGGAGTGGCCAGGCCTGGAGAAGCGGCTGCCAGGCTGGGAGCGGCCAGGCCCGGAGCAGCCGGGTCGGGTGCGGCCAGGCGTGGAGCAGCGGCTGCCAGGCTGGGAGCGGCCAGGCCCGGAGCAGCCGGGTCTGGTGCGGCCAGGCCAGGAGCAGCGGCTGCCAGGCTGGGAGCGGCCAGGCCCGGAGCAGCAGCTGCCAGGCTGGGAGCGGCCAGGCCCGGAGCAGCCGGGTCTGGTGCGGCCAGGCCCGGAGCAGCGACTGCCAGGCTGGGAGCGGCCAGGCCCGGAGCAGCCGGGTCTGGTGCGGCCAGGCCAGGAGCAATGGCTGTCAGGCTGGGAGCAGCCAGGCCCGGAGCAGCGGCTGTCAGGCTGGGAGCGGCCAGGCCCGGAGCGGCCGGGACCGGAGCAACCGGTCCCAGAGCAGCCGGGTCGGGTGCGGCCAGGCCTGTAGCAGCAACAGCCAAGTCCAGAGCAACTAGGTCGGGAGCGGCAGTGACCAGACCCAGAGCAGCTGGTTGTGGAACGAACCAGAGCAACAGAGGCCAGGCCCGGAGCAGCCAGGCCCGAAACAGCTCGCTCCTCGCCTGTACCTGCCCACGGCTGCCTCTCAGACATGGCTGGAAACTTTTGCGGGAACTTGAGGGTCTGCTGAATCAAGTGATGAAGGCTTAGATCTGGATGTGTTGAGTTAGTATAGCGCTGGGGTGTTGATCTGTAAGTGCCTTGGGTGGGGCCTGGATGAGGCTGGTTGACCTATTTGGAAATGTCTTTTGTGTGAAGTGTATCATTGGGCATGTGGAGGTATTATTGATATGAGATAATGCTAAGTAACAGATTTACTATCTGAAAAGGGATTTACTATCCGGGAAAGGGAGGGAGGAAGAGACTGAACATAAACTGTGCACCTATGGATGAGGACAATGGGGGAGCGGGAGGGGGCGGAGGGTGGGGTGGGAACCTGGTGGAGGGGGGAAGAAATGAGGAACCTTTGTAATAATATGAACAATAAAGATTGATTAAAAAAAATAATAAAAAAAAAGAACTGACTTGCAGATTCTCTTTCAGCTGTTCTAAACAAGTTCTCATCCGTTTACAGTCATTTTCACTGAATTATTCATGTTTTCATGTAGTTTCCTATATTCTGCCTTCTGGCCCAAGTATAAGCTTTGCCTACTTTATCAAACACCTTCCTACACTCTGTTATGAACTGAGGCAGCTAGGGAACATTGTGTCTCAACTGTGTTATAGAGTGTAGTACTACATTTCAGTGAAGTGTAAGCCTTTCCAAAGCTGCCGAACGTGTTTCTTTCTCTATTTCAATGGTATTCTGCCTTGTATAACACACATTTACCACACTAGTTTCCTTTAAGTAAAGAATATAGGATTCATACAGTGTTTCATGTGATCTTAACTCGAATTAAGGATTTCCCAGATCTTAGCTACATTTTCTACACTAAGAACTGACTTGGAGATTCTCTTTCAGCTGTTCTAAACAAGTTCTCATGTGTTTACAGTCATTTTCAATGAATTATTCATGTTTTCATGTAGTTTCCTATATTCTGCCTTCTGGCCCAAGTATAAGCTTTGCCAACTTTATCAAACAACTTCCTACACACTGTTATGAACTGAGGCAGCTCGGAAACATTGTCTCTCAACTGTGTTATAGAGTGTAGTACTACATTTCAGTGAAGTGTAAGGCTTTCCAAAGTTGCGAAACGTGTTTCTTTCTCTATTTCAATGGTATTCTGCCTTATATAACACACATTTACCACTCTAGTCTCCTTTAAGTAAACAATATAGGATTCATACAGTGTTTGATGTTATCTTAACTCGAATTAAGGATTTCCTGGATTTAGCTACCTTTTCTACACTAAGATCTGACTTGGATATTCTCTTTCAGCTGTTCTAAACAAGTTCTCATCTGTTTTCAGTCATTTTCACTGAATTATTCATGTTTTCATGTAGTTTCCTATATTCTGCCTTCTGGCCCAAGTATAAGCTTTGGCCACTTTATCAAACAACTTACTACACACTGTTATGAACTGAGGGAGCTAGGGGACATTGTCTCTCAACTGTGTTATAGAGTGTAGTACTACATTTCAGTGAAGTGTAAGGCTTTCCAAAGCTGCCGAACTTGTTTCTTTCTCTATTTCAATGGTATTCTGCCTTGTATAACACACATTTACCACTCTAGTCTCCTTTAAGTAATGAATATAGGATTCATACAGTGTTTGATGTTATCTTAACTCGAATTAAGGATTTCCCTTATCTTAGCTACCTTTTCTACACTAAGAACTGACTTGGAGATTCTCTTTCAGCAGTTCTTAACAAGTTCTCATCTGTTTACAGTCATTTTCACTGAATTATTCATGTTTTCATGTAGTTTCCTATATTCTGCCTTCTGGCCCAAGTATAAGCTTTGGCCACTTTATCAAACAACTTCCTACACACTGTTATGAACTGAGGGAGCTAGGGAACATTTTCTCTCAACTGTGTTATAGAGTGTAGTACTACATTTCAGTGAAGTGTAAGGCTTTCCAAAGCTGCCGAACTTGTTTCTTTCTCTATTTCAATGGTATTCTGCCTTGTATAACACACATTTACCACTCTAGTCTCCTTTAAGTAATGAATATAGGATTCATACAGTGTTTGATGTTATCTTAACTCGAATTAAGGATTTCCCTTATCTTAGCTACCTTTTCTACACTAAGAACTGACTTGGAGATTCTCTTTCAGCTGTTCTAAACAAGTTCTCATCTGTTTACAGTCATTTTCACTGAATTATTCATGTTTTCATGTAGTTTCCTATATTCTGCCTTCTGGCCCAAGTATAAGCTTTGACCACTTTATCAAACAACTTCCTACACACTGTTATGAACTGAGGGAGCTAGGGAACATTGTCTCTCAACTGTGTTATAGAGTGTAGTACTACATTTCAGTGAAGTGTAAGGCTTTCCAAAGCTGCCAAACTTGTTTCTTTATCTATTTCAATGGTATTCTGCCTTGTATAACACACATTTACCACTCTAGTCTCCTTTAAGTAATGAATATAGGATTCATACAGTGTTTGATGTTATCTTAACTCGAATTAAGGATTTTCCTTATCTTAGCTACCTTTTCTACACTCAGAACTGAGTTGCAGATTCTCTTTCAGCTGTTCTAAACAAGTTCTCATCTGTTTACAGTCATTTTCACTGAATTATTCATGTTTTCATGTAGTTTCCTATATTCTGCCTTCTGGCCCAAGTATAAGCTTTGCCCACTTTACCAAACACCTTCCTACACTCTGTTATGAACTGAGGCAGCTAGGGAACATTGTCTCTCAACTGTGTTATAGAGTGTAGTACTACATTTCAGTGAAGTGTAAGCCTTTCCAAAGCTGCCGAAAGTGTTTCTTTCTCTATTTCAATGGTATTCTGCATTGTATAACACACATTTACCACTCTAGTTTCCTTTAAGTAAAGAATATAGGATTCATACAATGTTTCATGGGATCTTAACTGGTATTAAGGATTTCCCTTATCTTAGCTACCTTTTCTACACTAAGAACTGACTTGCAGATTCTCTTTCAGCTGTTCTAAACAAGTTCTCATCTGTTTACAGTCATTTTCACTGAATTATTCATGTTTTCATGTAGTTTCCTATATTCTGCCTTCTGGCCCAAGTATAAGCTTTGCCTACTTTATCAAACACCTTCCTACACTCTGTTATGTACTGAGGCAGCTAGGGAACATTGTCTCTCAACTGTGTTATAGAGTGTAGTACTACATTTCAGTGAAGTGTAAGCCTTTCCAAAGCTGCCGAACGTGTTTCTTTCTCTATTTCAATGGTATTCTGCCTTGTATAACACACATTTACCACTCTAGTTTCCTTTAAGTAAAGAATATAGGATTCATACAGTGTTTCATGTGATCTTAACTCGAATTAAGGATTTCCCGGATCTTAGCTACCTTTTCTACACTAAGAACTGACTTGGAGATTCTCTTTCAGCTGTTCTAAACAAGTTCTCATCTGTTTACAGTCATTTTCACTGAATTATTCATGTTTTCATGTAGTTTCCTATATTCTGCCTTCTGGCCCAAGTATAAGCTCTGCCCACTTTATCAAACACCTTCCTACACTCTGTTATGAACTGAGGCAGCTAGGGAACATTGTCTCTCAACTGTGTTATAGAGTGTAGTACTACATTTCAGTGAAGTGTAAGCCTTTCCACAGCTGCCGAAAGTGTTTCTTTCTCTATTTCAATGGTATTCTGCCTTGTATAACACACATTTACCACTCTAGTTTCCTTTAAGTAAAGAATATAGGATTCATACAATGTTTCATGGGATCTTAACTGGTATTAAGGATTTCCCTTATCTTAGCTACCTTTTTTACACTAAGAACTGACTTGGAGTTTCTCTTTCAGCTGTTCTAAACAAGTTCTCATCTGTTTACAGTCATTTTCACTGAATTATTCATGTTTTCATGTAGTTTCCTATATTCTGCCTTCTGGCCCAAGTATAAGCTTTGCCCACCTTAACAAACAACTTCCTACACACTGTTATGAACTGAGGGAGCTAGGGAACATTGTCTCTGAACTGTGTTATAGAGTGTAGTACTACATTTCAGTGTAGTGTACGGCTTTCCAAAGCTGCCGAACGTGTTTCTTTCTCTATTTCAATGGTATTCTGCCTTGTATAACACACATTTACCACTCTAGTCTCCTTTAAGTAATGAATATAGGATTCATACAGTGTTTGATGTTATCTTAACTCGAATTAAGGATTTCCCGGATCTTAGCTACCTTTTCTACACTAAGAACTGACTTGGAGATTCTCTTTCAGCTGTTCTAAACAAGTTCTCATGTGTTTACAGTCATTTTCAATGAATTATTCATGTTTTCATGTAGTTTCCTATATTCTGCCTTCTGGCCCAAGTATAAGCTTTGCCCACCTTATCAAACAACTTCCTACACACTGTTATGAACTGAGGGAGCTAGGGAACATTGTCTCTGAACTGTGTTATAGAGTGTAGTACTACATTTCAGTGTAGTGTACGGCTTTCCAAAGCTGCCGAACGTGTTTCTTTCTCTATTTCAATGGTATTCTGCCTTGTATAACACACATTTACCACTCTAGTCTCCTTTAAGTAATGAATATAGGATTCATACAGTGTTTGATGTTATCTTAACTCGAATTAAGGATTTTCCTTATCTTAGCTACCTTTTCTACACTAAGAACTGACTTGGAGATTCTCTTTCAGCTGTTCTAAACAAGTTCTCATCTGTTTACAGTCATTTTCACTGAATTATTCATGTTTTCATGTAGTTTCCTATATTCTGCCTTCTGGCCCAAGTATAAGCTTTGCCCACTTTATCAAACACCTTCCTACACTCTGTTATGAACTGAGGCAGCTAGGGAACATTGTCTCTCAACTGTGTTATAGAGTGTAGTACTACATTTCAGTGAAGTGTAAGCCTTTCCACAGCTGCCGAAAGTGTTTCTTTCTCTATTTCAATGGTATTCTGCCTTGTATAACACACATTTACCACTCTAGTTTCCTTTAAGTAAAGAATATAGGATTCATACAATGTTTCATGGGATCTTAACTGGTATTAAGGATTTCCCTTATCTTAGCTACCTGTTTTACACTAAGAACTGACTTGGAGTTTCTCTTTCAGCTGTTCTAAACAAGTTCTCATCTGTTTACAGTCATTTTCACTGAATTATTCATGTTTTCATGTAGTTTCCTATATTCTGCCTTCTGGCCCAAGTATAAGCTTTGGCAACTTTATCAAACAACTTCCTACACACTGTTATGAACTGAGGAAGCTAGGGAACATTGTCTCTCAACTGTGTTATAGAGTGTAGTACTACATTTCAGTGAAGTGTAAGGCTTTCCAAAGCTGCCGAACTTGTTTCTTTCTCTATTTCAATGGTATTCTGCCTTGTATAACACACATTTACCACTCTAGTTTCCTTTAAGTAAAGAATATAGGATTCATACAGTGTTTCATGTGATCTTAACTCGAATTAAGGATTTCCCGGATCTTAGCTACCTTTTCTACACTAAGAACTGACTTGGAGATTCTCTTTCAGCTGTTCTAAACAAGTTCTCATCTGTTTATAGTCATTTTCAATGAATTATTCATGTTTTCATGTAGTTTCCTATATTCTGCCTTCTGGCCCAAGTATAAGCTTTGCCCACCTTAACAAACAACTTCCTACACACTGTTATGAACTGAGGGAGCTAGGGAACATTGTCTCTGAACTGTGTTATAGAGTGTAGTACTACATTTCAGTGTAGTGTACGGCTTTCCAAAGCTGCCGAACGTGTTTCTTTCTCTATTTCAATGGTATTCTGCCTTGTATAACACACATTTACCACTCTAGTCTCCTTTAAGTAATGAATATAGGATTCATACAGTGTTTGATGTTATCTTAACTCGAATTAAGGATTTCCCGGATCTTAGCTACCTTTTCTACACTAAGAACTGACTTGGAGATTCTCTTTCAGCTGTTCTAAACAAGTTCTCATCTGTTTACAGTCATTTTCAATGAATTATTCATGTTTTCATGTAGTTTCCTATATTCTGCCTTCTGGCCCAAGTATAAGCTTTGCCCACCTTATCAAACAACTTCCTACACACTGTTATGAACTGAGGGAGCTAGGGAACATTGTCTCTGAACTGTGTTATAGAGTGTAGTACTACATTTCAGTGTAGTGTACGGCTTTCCAAAGCTGCCGAACGTGTTTCTTTCTCTATTTCAATGGTATTCTGCCTTGTATAACACACATTTACCACTCTAGTCTCCTTTAAGTAATGAATATAGGATTCATACAGTGTTTGATGTTATCTTAACTCGAATTAAGGATTTTCCTTATCTTAGCTACCTTTTCTACACTAAGAACTGACTTGGAGATTCTCTTTCAGCTGTTCTAAACAAGTTCTCATCTGTTTACAGTCATTTTCACTGAATTATTCATGTTTTCATGTAGTTTCCTATATTCTGCCTTCTGGCCCAAGTATAAGCTTTGCCCACTTTATCAAACACCTTCCTACACTCTGTTATGAACTGAGGCAGCTAGGGAACATTGTCTCTCAACTGTGTTATAGAGTGTAGTACTACATTTCAGTGAAGTGTAAGCCTTTCCACAGCTGCCGAAAGTGTTTCTTTCTCTATTTCAATGGTATTCTGCCTTGTATAACACACATTTACCACTCTAGTTTCCTTTAAGTAAAGAATATAGGATTCATACAATGTTTCATGTGATCTTAACTGGTATTAAGGATTTCCCTTATCTTAGCTACCTTTTTTACACTAAGAACTGACTTGGAGTTTCTCTTTCAGCTGTTCTAAACAAGTTCTCATCTGTTTACAGTCATTTTCACTGAATTATTCATGTTTTCATTTAGTTTCCTATATTCTGCCTTCTGGCCCAAGTATAAGCTTTGGCAACTTTATCAAACAACTTCCTACACACTGTTATGAACTGAGGAAGCTAGGGAACATTGTCTCTCAACTGTGTTATAGAGTGTAGTACTACATTTCAGTGAAGTGTAAGGCTTTCCAAAGCTGCCGAACTTGTTTCTTTCTCTATTTCAATGGTATTCTGCCTTGTATAACACACATTTACCACTCTAGTTTCCTTTAAGTAAAGAATATAGGATTCATACAGTGTTTCATGTGATCTTAACTCGAATTAAGGATTTCCCGGATCTTAGCTACCTTTTCTACACTAAGAACTGACTTGGAGATTCTCTTTCAGCTGTTCTAAACAAGTTCTCATCTGTTTACAGTCATTTTCAATGAATTATTCATGTTTTCATGTAGTTTCCTATATTCTGCCTTCTGGCCCAAGTATAAGCTTTGCCCACCTTATCAAACAACTTCCTACACACTGTTATGAACTGAGGGAGCTAGGGAACATTGTCTCTGAACTGTGTTATAGAGTGTAGTACTACATTTCAGTGTAGTGTACGGCTTTCCAAAGCTGCCGAACGTGTTTCTTTCTCTATTTCAATGGTATTCTGCCTTGTATAACACACATTTACCACTCTAGTCTCCTTTAAGTAATGAATATAGGATTCATACAGTGTTTGATGTTATCTTAACTCGAATTAAGGATTTTCCTTATCTTAGCTACCTTTTCTACACTAAGAACTGACTTGGAGATTCTCTTTCAGCTGTTCTAAACAAGTTCTCATCTGTTTACAGTCATTTTCACTGAATTATTCATGTTTTCATGTAGTTTCCTATATTCTGCCTTCTGGCCCAAGTATAAGCTCTGCCCACTTTATCAAACACCTTCCTACACTCTGTTATGAACTGAGGCAGCTAGGGAACATTGTCTCTCAACTGTGTTATAGAGTGTAGTACTACATTTCAGTGAAGTGTAAGCCTTTCCACAGCTGCCGAAAGTGTTTCTTTCTCTATTTCAATGGTATTCTGCCTTGTATAACACACATTTACCACTCTAGTTTCCTTTAAGTAAAGAATATAGGATTCATACAATGTTTCATGGGATCTTAACTGGTATTAAGGATTTCCCTTATCTTAGCTACCTTTTTTACACTAAGAACTGACTTGGAGTTTCTCTTTCAGCTGTTCTAAACAAGTTCTCATCTGTTTACAGTCATTTTCACTGAATTATTCATGTTTTCATGTAGTTTCCTATATTCTGCCTTCTGGCCCAAGTATAAGCTTTGCCCACCTTAACAAACAACTTCCTACACACTGTTATGAACTGAGGGAGCTAGGGAACATTGTCTCTGAACTGTGTTATAGAGTGTAGTACTACATTTCAGTGTAGTGTACGGCTTTCCAAAGCTGCCGAACGTGTTTCTTTCTCTATTTCAATGGTATTCTGCCTTGTATAACACACATTTACCACTCTAGTCTCCTTTAAGTAATGAATATAGGATTCATACAGTGTTTGATGTTATCTTAACTCGAATTAAGGATTTCCCGGATCTTAGCTACCTTTTCTACACTAAGAACTGACTTGGAGATTCTCTTTCAGCTGTTCTAAACAAGTTCTCATGTGTTTACAGTCATTTTCAATGAATTATTCATGTTTTCATGTAGTTTCCTATATTCTGCCTTCTGGCCCAAGTATAAGCTTTGCCCACCTTATCAAACAACTTCCTACACACTGTTATGAACTGAGGGAGCTAGGGAACATTGTCTCTGAACTGTGTTATAGAGTGTAGTACTACATTTCAGTGTAGTGTACGGCTTTCCAAAGCTGCCGAACGTGTTTCTTTCTCTATTTCAATGGTATTCTGCCTTGTATAACACACATTTACCACTCTAGTCTCCTTTAAGTAATGAATATAGGATTCATACAGTGTTTGATGTTATCTTAACTCGAATTAAGGATTTTCCTTATCTTAGCTACCTTTTCTACACTAAGAACTGACTTGGAGATTCTCTTTCAGCTGTTCTAAACAAGTTCTCATCTGTTTACAGTCATTTTCACTGAATTATTCATGTTTTCATGTAGTTTCCTATATTCTGCCTTCTGGCCCAAGTATAAGCTTTGCCCACTTTATCAAACACCTTCCTACACTCTGTTATGAACTGAGGCAGCTAGGGAACATTGTCTCTCAACTGTGTTATAGAGTGTAGTACTACATTTCAGTGAAGTGTAAGCCTTTCCACAGCTGCCGAAAGTGTTTCTTTCTCTATTTCAATGGTATTCTGCCTTGTATAACACACATTTACCACTCTAGTTTCCTTTAAGTAAAGAATATAGGATTCATACAATGTTTCATGGGATCTTAACTGGTATTAAGGATTTCCCTTATCTTAGCTACCTGTTTTACACTAAGAACTGACTTGGAGTTTCTCTTTCAGCTGTTCTAAACAAGTTCTCATCTGTTTACAGTCATTTTCACTGAATTATTCATGTTTTCATGTAGTTTCCTATATTCTGCCTTCTGGCCCAAGTATAAGCTTTGGCAACTTTATCAAACAACTTCCTACACACTGTTATGAACTGAGGAAGCTAGGGAACATTGTCTCTCAACTGTGTTATAGAGTGTAGTACTACATTTCAGTGAAGTGTAAGGCTTTCCAAAGCTGCCGAACTTGTTTCTTTCTCTATTTCAATGGTATTCTGCCTTGTATAACACACATTTACCACTCTAGTTTCCTTTAAGTAAAGAATATAGGATTCATACAGTGTTTCATGTGATCTTAACTCGAATTAAGGATTTCCCGGATCTTAGCTACCTTTTCTACACTAAGAACTGACTTGGAGATTCTCTTTCAGCTGTTCTAAACAAGTTCTCATCTGTTTATAGTCATTTTCAATGAATTATTCATGTTTTCATGTAGTTTCCTATATTCTGCCTTCTGGCCCAAGTATAAGCTTTGCCCACCTTAACAAACAACTTCCTACACACTGTTATGAACTGAGGGAGCTAGGGAACATTGTCTCTGAACTGTGTTATAGAGTGTAGTACTACATTTCAGTGTAGTGTACGGCTTTCCAAAGCTGCCGAACGTGTTTCTTTCTCTATTTCAATGGTATTCTGCCTTGTATAACACACATTTACCACTCTAGTCTCCTTTAAGTAATGAATATAGGATTCATACAGTGTTTGATGTTATCTTAACTCGAATTAAGGATTTCCCGGATCTTAGCTACCTTTTCTACACTAAGAACTGACTTGGAGATTCTCTTTCAGCTGTTCTAAACAAGTTCTCATCTGTTTACAGTCATTTTCAATGAATTATTCATGTTTTCATGTAGTTTCCTATATTCTGCCTTCTGGCCCAAGTATAAGCTTTGCCCACTTTATCAAACAACTTCCTACACACTGTTATGAACTGAGGGAGCTAGGGAACATTGTCTCTGAACTGTGTTATAGAGTGTAGTACTACATTTCAGTGTAGTGTACGGCTTTCCAAAGCTACGGAACGTGTTTCTTTCTCTATTTCAATGGTATTCTGCCTTGTATAACACACATTTACCACTCTAGTCTCCTTTAAGTAATGAATATAGGATTCATACAGTGTTTGATGTTATCTTAGCCCGAATTAAGGATTTTCCTTATCTTAGCTACCTTTTCTACACTAAGAACTGACTTGGAGATTCTCTTTCAGCTGTTCTAAACAAGTTCTCATCTGTTTACAGTCATTTTCACTGAATTATTCATGTTTTCATGTAGTTTCCTATATTCTGCCTTCTGGCCCAAGTATAAGCTTTGCCCACTTTATCAAACACCTTCCTACACTCTGTTATGAACTGAGGCAGCTAGGGAACATTGTCTCTCAACTGTGTTATAGAGTGTAGTACTACATTTCAGTGAAGTGTAAGCCTTTCCACAGCTGCCGAAAGTGTTTCTTTCTCTATTTCAATGGTATTCTGCCTTGTATAACACACATTTACCACTCTAGTTTCCTTTAAGTAAAGAATATAGGATTCATACAATGTTTCATGGGATCTTAACTGGTATTAAGGATTTCCCTTATCTTAGCTACCTTTTTTACACTAAGAACTGACTTGGAGTTTCTCTTTCAGCTGCTCTAAACAAGTTCTCATCTGTTTACAGTCATTTTCACTGAATTATTCATGTTTTCATGTAGTTTCCTATATTCTGCCTTCTGGCCCAAGTATAAGCTTTGGCAACTTTATCAAACAACTTCCTACACACTGTTATGAACTGAGGAAGCTAGGGAACATTGTCTCTCAACTGTGTTATAGAGTGTAGTACTACATTTCAGTGAAGTGTAAGGCTTTCCAAAGCTGCCGAACTTGTTTCTTTCTCTATTTCAATGGTATTCTGCCTTGTATAACACACATTTACCACTCTAGTTTCCTTTAAGTAAAGAATATAGGATTCATACAGTGTTTCATGTGATCTTAACTCGAATTAAGGATTTCCCGGATCTTAGCTACCTTTTCTACACTAAGAACTGACTTGGAGATTCTCTTTCAGCTGTTCTAAACAAGTTCTCATGTGTTTACAGTCATTTTCAATGAATTATTCATGTTTTCATGTAGTTTCCTATATTCTGCCTTCTGGCCCAAGTATAAGCTTTGCCCACCTTATCAAACAACTTCCTACACACTGTTATGAACTGAGGGAGCTAGGGAACATTGTCTCTGAACTGTGTTATAGAGTGTAGTACTACATTTCAGTGTAGTGTACGGCTTTCCAAAGCTGCCGAACGTGTTTCTTTCTCTATTTCAATGGTATTCTGCCTTGTATAACACACATTTACCACTCTAGTCTCCTTTAAGTAATGAATATAGGATTCATACAGTGTTTGATGTTATCTTAACTCGAATTAAGGATTTTCCTTATCTTAGCTACCTTTTCTACACTAAGAACTGACTTGGAGATTCTCTTTCAGCTGTTCTAAACAAGTTCTCATCTGTTTACAGTCATTTTCACTGAATTATTCATGTTTTCATGTAGTTTCCTATATTCTGCCTTCTGGCCCAAGTATAAGCTTTGCCCACTTTATCAAACACCTTCCTACACTCTGTTATGAACTGAGGCAGCTAGGGAACATTGTCTCTCAACTGTGTTATAGAGTGTAGTACTACATTTCAGTGAAGTGTAAGCCTTTCCACAGCTGCCGAAAGTGTTTCTTTCTCTATTTCAATGGTATTCTGCCTTGTATAACACACATTTACCACTCTAGTTTCCTTTAAGTAAAGAATATAGGATTCATACAATGTTTCATGGGATCTTAACTGGTATTAAGGATTTCCCTTATCTTAGCTACCTGTTTTACACTAAGAACTGACTTGGAGTTTCTCTTTCAGCTGTTCTAAACAAGTTCTCATCTGTTTACAGTCATTTTCACTGAATTATTCATGTTTTCATGTAGTTTCCTATATTCTGCCTTCTGGCCCAAGTATAAGCTTTGGCAACTTTATCAAACAACTTCCTACACACTGTTATGAACTGAGGAAGCTAGGGAACATTGTCTCTCAACTGTGTTATAGAGTGTAGTACTACATTTCAGTGAAGTGTAAGGCTTTCCAAAGCTGCCGAACTTGTTTCTTTCTCTATTTCAATGGTATTCTGCCTTGTATAACACACATTTACCACTCTAGTTTCCTTTAAGTAAAGAATATAGGATTCATACAGTGTTTCATGTGATCTTAACTCGAATTAAGGATTTCCCGGATCTTAGCTACCTTTTCTACACTAAGAACTGACTTGGAGATTCTCTTTCAGCTGTTCTAAACAAGTTCTCATCTGTTTATAGTCATTTTCAATGAATTATTCATGTTTTCATGTAGTTTCCTATATTCTGCCTTCTGGCCCAAGTATAAGCTTTGCCCACCTTAACAAACAACTTCCTACACACTGTTATGAACTGAGGGAGCTAGGGAACATTGTCTCTGAACTGTGTTATAGAGTGTAGTACTACATTTCAGTGTAGTGTACGGCTTTCCAAAGCTGCCGAACGTGTTTCTTTCTCTATTTCAATGGTATTCTGCCTTGTATAACACACATTTACCACTCTAGTCTCCTTTAAGTAATGAATATAGGATTCATACAGTGTTTGATGTTATCTTAACTCGAATTAAGGATTTCCCGGATCTTAGCTACCTTTTCTACACTAAGAACTGACTTGGAGATTCTCTTTCAGCTGTTCTAAACAAGTTCTCATCTGTTTACAGTCATTTTCAATGAATTATTCATGTTTTCATGTAGTTTCCTATATTCTGCCTTCTGGCCCAAGTATAAGCTTTGCCCACTTTATCAAACAACTTCCTACACACTGTTATGAACTGAGGGAGCTAGGGAACATTGTCTCTGAACTGTGTTATAGAGTGTAGTACTACATTTCAGTGTAGTGTACGGCTTTCCAAAGCTACGGAACGTGTTTCTTTCTCTATTTCAATGGTATTCTGCCTTGTATAACACACATTTACCACTCTAGTCTCCTTTAAGTAATGAATATAGGATTCATACAGTGTTTGATGTTATCTTAACTCGAATTAAGGATTTTCCTTATCTTAGCTACCTTTTCTACACTAAGAACTGACTTGGAGATTCTCTTTCAGCTGTTCTAAACAAGTTCTCATCTGTTTACAGTCATTTTCACTGAATTATTCATGTTTTCATGTAGTTTCCTATATTCTGCCTTCTGGCCCAAGTATAAGCTTTGCCCACTTTATCAAACACCTTCCTACACTCTGTTATGAACTGAGGCAGCTAGGGAACATTGTCTCTCAACTGTGTTATAGAGTGTAGTACTACATTTCAGTGAAGTGTAAGCCTTTCCACAGCTGCCGAACTTGTTTCTTTCTCTATTTCAATGGTATTCTGCCTTGTATAACACACATTTACCACTCTAGTTTCCTTTAAGTAAAGAATATAGGATTCATACAATGTTTCATGGGATCTTAACTGGTATTAAGGATTTCCCTTATCTTAGCTACCTTTTTTACACTAAGAACTGACTTGGAGTTTCTCTTTCAGCTGCTCTAAACAAGTTCTCATCTGTTTACAGTCATTTTCACTGAATTATTCATGTTTTCATGTAGTTTCCTATATTCTGCCTTCTGGCCCAAGTATAAGCTTTGGCAACTTTATCAAACAACTTCCTACACACTGTTATGAACTGAGGAAGCTAGGGAACATTGTCTCTCAACTGTGTTATAGAGTGTAGTACTACATTTCAGTGAAGTGTAAGGCTTTCCAAAGCTGCCGAACTTGTTTCTTTCTCTATTTCAATGGTATTCTGCCTTGTATAACACACATTTACCACTCTAGTTTCCTTTAAGTAAAGAATATAGGATTCATACAGTGTTTCATGTGATCTTAACTCGAATTAAGGATTTCCCGGATCTTAGCTACCTTTTCTACACTAAGAACTGACTTGGAGATTCTCTTTCAGCTGTTCTAAACAAGTTCTCATCTGTTTACAGTCATTTTCAATGAATTATTCATGTTTTCATGTAGTTTCCTATATTCTGCCTTCTGGCCCAAGTATAAGCTTTGCCCACCTTATCAAACAACTTCCTACACACTGTTATGAACTGAGGGAGCTAGGGAACATTGTCTCTGAACTGTGTTATAGAGTGTAGTACTACATTTCAGTGTAGTGTAAGGCTTTCCAAAGCTGCCGAACGTGTTTCTTTCTCTATTTCAATGGTATTCTGCCTTGTATAACACACATTTACCACTCTAGTCTCCTTTAAGTAATGAATATAGGATTCATACAGTGTTTGATGTTATCTTAACTCGAATTAAGGATTTTCCTTATCTTAGCTACCTTTTCTACACTAAGAACTGACTTGGAGATTCTCTTTCAGCTGTTCTAAACAAGTTCTCATCTGTTTACAGTCATTTTCACTGAATTATTCATGTTTTCATGTAGTTTCCTATATTCTGCCTTCTGGCCCAAGTATAAGCTTTGCCCACTTTATCAAACCACTTCCTACACACTGTTATGAACTGAGGCAGCTAGGGAACATTGTCTCTCAACTGTGTTATAGAGTCTAGTACTACATTTCAGTGAAGTGTAAGCCTTTCCAAAGCTGCCGAAAGTGTTTCTTTCTCTATTTCAATGGTATTCTGCCTTGTATAACACACATTTACCACTCTAGTTTCCTTTAAGTAAAGAATATAGGATTCATACAATGTTTCATGGGATCTTAACTGGTATTAAGGATTTCCCTTATCTTAGCTACCTTTTTTACACTAAGAACTGACTTGGAGTTTCTCTTTCAGCTGTTCTAAACAAGTTCTCATCTGTTTACAGTCATTTTCACTGAATTATTCATGTTTTCATGTAGTTTCCTATATTCTGCCTTCTGGCCCAAGTATAAGCTTTGGCAACTTTATCAAACAACTTCCTACACACTGTTATGAACTGAGGAAGCTAGGGAACATTGTCTCTCAACTGTGTTATAGAGTGTAGTACTACATTTCAGTGAAGTGTAAGGCTTTCCAAAGCTACCGAACTTGTTTCTTTCTCTATTTCAATGGTATTCTGCCTTGTATAACACACATTTACCACTCTAGTCTCCTTTAAGTAATGAATATAGGATTCATACAGTGTTTGATGTTATCTTACCTCGAATTAAGGATTTTCCTTATCTTAGCTACCTTTTCTACACAAAGAACTGACTTGGAGAATATTTTTCATCTGTTCTAAACAAGTTCTCATCTGTTTACAGTCATTTTCACTGAATTATTTATGTTTTCATGTAGTTTCCTATATTCTGCCTTCTGGCCCAAGTATAAGCTTTGCCCACTTTATCAAACAACTTCCTACACACTGTTATGAACTGAGGCAGCTCGGGAACATTGTCTCTCAACTGTGTTATAGAGTGTAGTACTACATTTCAGTGAAGTGTAAGGCTTTCCAAAGCTGCCGAACTTGTTTGTTTCTCTATTTTAATGGTATTCTGCCTTGTATAACACACATTTACCACTCTAGTCTCCTTTAAGTAAAGAATATAGGATTCATAGAGTGTTTCATGTGATCTTAACTGGAATTAAGGATTTCCCTTATCTTAGCTACCTTTTCTACACTAAGAACTGACTTGGAGATTCTCTTTCAGCAGTTCTAAACAAGTTCTCATCTGTTTACAGTCATTTTCACTGAATTATTCATGTTTTCATGTAGTTTCCTTTATTCTGCCTTCTGGCCCAAGTATAAGCTTTGGCCACTTTATCAAACAACTTCCTACACACTGTTATGAACTGAGGGAGCTAGGGAACATTGTCTCTGAACTGTGTTATAGAGTGTAGTACTACATTTCAGTGAAGTGTAAGGCTTTCCAAAGCTGCCGAACGTGTTTCTTTCTCTATTTCAATGGTATTCTGCCTTGTATAACACACATTTACCACTCTAGTCTCCTTTAAGTAATGAATATATGATTCATACAGTGTTTGATGTTATCTTAACTCGAATTAAGGATTTTCCTTATCTTAGCTACCTTTTCTACACTAAGAACTGACTTGGAGATTTTCTTTCAGCTGTTCTAAACAAGTTCTCATCTGTTTACAGTCATTTTCACTGAATTATTCATGTTTTCATGTAGTTTCCTATATTCTGCCTTCTGGCCCAAGTATAAGCTTTGGCCACTTTATCAAACCACTTCCTACACACTGTTATGAACTGAGGGAGCTAGGGAACATTGTCTCTCAACTGTGTTATAGAGTGTAGTACTACATTTCAGTGAAGTGTAAGGCTTTCCAACGCTGCCGAACTTGTTTCTTTCTCTATTTCAATGGTATTCTGCCTTGTATAACACACATTTACCACTCTAGTCTCCTTTAAGTAAAGAATATAGGATTCATAGAGTGTTTCATGTGATCTTAACTGGAATTAAGGATTTCCCTTATCTTAGCTACCTTTTCTACACTAAGAACTGACTTGGAGATTCTCTTTCAGCAGTTCTAAACAAGTTCTCATCTGTTTACAGTCATTTTCACTGAATTATTCATGTTTTCATGTAGTTTCCTTTATTCTGCCTTCTGGCCCAAGTATAAGCTTTGGCCACTTTATCAAACAACTTCCTACACACTGTTATGAACTGAGGGAGCTAGGGAACATTGTCTCTGAACTGTGTTATAGAGTGTAGTACTACATTTCAGTGAAGTGTAAGGCTTTCCAAAGCTGCCGAACGTGTTTCTTTCTCTATTTCAATGGTATTCTGCCTTGTATAACACACATTTACCACTCTAGTCTCCTTTAAGTAATGAATATATGATTCATACAGTGTTTGATGTTATCTTAACTCGAATTAAGGATTTTCCTTATCTTAGCTACCTTTTCTACACTAAGAACTGACTTGGAGATTTTCTTTCAGCTGTTCTAAACAAGTTCTCATCTGTTTACAGTCATTTTCACTGAATTATTCATGTTTTCATGTAGTTTCCTATATTCTGCCTTCTGGCCCAAGTATAAGCTTTGGCCACTTTATCAAACCACTTCCTACACACTGTTATGAACTGAGGGAGCTAGGGAACATTGTCTCTCAACTGTGTTATAGAGTGTAGTACTACATTTCAGTGAAGTGTAAGGCTTTCCAACGCTGCCGAACTTGTTTCTTTCTCTATTTCAATGGTATTCTGCCTTGTATAACACACATTTACCACTCTAGTCTCCTTTAAGTAATGAATATAGGATTCATACAGTGTTTGATGTTATCTTAACTCGAATTAAGGATTTTCCTTATCTTAACTACCTTTTCTACACTAAGAACTGACTTGGAGATTCTCTTTCAGTTGTTCTAAACAAGTTCTCTTCTGTTTACAGTCATTTTCACTGAATTATTCATGTTTTCATGTAGTTTCCTATATTCTGCCTTCTGGCCCAAGTATAAGCTTTGCCCACTTTATCAAACACCTTCCTACACTCTGTTATGAACTGAGGCAGCTAGGGAACATTGTCTCTCAACTGTGTTATAGAGTGTAGTACTACATTTCAGTGAAGTGTAAGCCTTTCCAAAGCTGCCGAAAGTGTTTCTTTCTCTATTTCAATGGTATTCTGCCTTGTATAACACACATTTACCACTGTAGTCTCCTTTAAGTAAAGAATATAGGATTAATAGAGTGTTTCATGTGATCTTAACTGGAATTAAGGATTTCCCTTATCTTAGCTACCTTTTCTACACTAAGAACTGACTTGGAGATTCTCTTTCAGCAGTTCTAAACAAGTTCTCATCTGTTTACAGTCATTTTCACTGAATTATTCATGTTTTCATGTAGTTTCCTTTATTCTGCCTTCTGGCCCAAGTATAAGCTTTGGCCACTTTATCAAACAACTTCCTACACACTGTTATGAACTGAGGGAGCTAGGGAACATTGTCTCTGAACTGTGTTATAGAGTGTAGTACTACATTTCAGTGAAGTGTAAGGCTTTCCAAAGCTGCCGAACGTGTTTCTTTCTCTATTTCAATGGTATTCTGCCTTGTATAACACACATTTACCACTCTAGTCTCCTTTAAGTAATGAATATATGATTCATACAGTGTTTGATGTTATCTTAACTCGAATTAAGGATTTTCCTTATCTTAGCTACCTTTTCTACACTAAGAACTGACTTGGAGATTTTCTTTCAGCTGTTCTAAACAAGTTCTCATCTGTTTACAGTCATTTTCACTGAATTATTCATGTTTTCATGTAGTTTCCTATATTCTGCCTTCTGGCCCAAGTATAAGCTTTGGCCACTTTATCAAACCACTTCCTACACACTGTTATGAACTGAGGGAGCTAGGGAACATTGTCTCTCAACTGTGTTATAGAGTGTAGTACTATATTTCAGTGAAGTGTAAGGCTTTCCAAAGCTGCCGAACGTGTTTGTTTCTCTATTTTAATGGTATTCTGCCTTGTATAACACACATTTACCACTCTAGTCTCCTTTAAGTAATGAATATAGGATTCATACAGTGTTTGATGTTATCTTAACTCGAATTAAGGATTTTCCTTATCTTAGCTACCTTTTCTACACTAAGAACTGACTTGGAGATTTTCTTTCAGCTGTTCTAAACAAATTCTCATCTGTTTACAGTCATTTTCACTGAATTATTCATGTTTTCATGTAGTTTCCTATATTCTGCCTTCTGGCCCAAGTATAAGCTTTGGCCACTTTATCAAACCACTTCCTACACACTGTTATGAACTGAGGGAGCTAGGGAACATTGTCTCTCAACTGTGTTATAGAGTGTAGTACTACATTTCAGTGAAGTGTAAGGCTTTCCAACGCTGCCGAACTTGTTTCTTTCTCTATTTCAATGGTATTCTGCCTTGTATAACACACATTTACCACTCTAGTCTCCTTTAAGTAATGAATATAGGATTCATACAGTGTTTGATGTTATCTTAACTCGAATTAAGGATTTTCCTTATCTTAACTACCTTTTCTACACTAAGAACTGACTTGGAGATTCTCTTTCAGTTGTTCTAAACAAGTTCTCTTCTGTTTACAGTCATTTTCACTGAATTATTCATGTTTTCATGTAGTTTCCTATATTCTGCCTTCTGGCCCAAGTATAAGCTTTGCCCACTTTATCAAACACCTTCCTACACTCTGTTATGAACTGAGGCAGCTAGGGAACATTGTCTCTCAACTGTGTTATAGAGTGTAGTACTACATTTCAGTGAAGTGTAAGCCTTTCCAAAGCTGCCGAACGTGATTCTTTCTCTATTTCAATGGTATTCTGCCTTGTATAACACACATTTACCACTGTAGTCTCCTTTAAGTAAAGAATATAGGATTAATAGAGTGTTTCATGTGATCTTAACTGGAATTAAGGATTTCCCTTATCTTAGCTACCTTTTCTACACTAAGAACTGACTTGGAGATTCTCTTTCAGCAGTTCTAAACAAGTTCTCATCTGTTTACAGTCATTTTCACTGAATTATTCATGTTTTCATGTAGTTTCCTTTATTCTGCCTTCTGGCCCAAGTATAAGCTTTGGCCACTTTATCAAACAACTTCCTACACACTGTTATGAACTGAGGGAGCTAGGGAACATTGTCTCTGAACTGTGTTATAGAGTGTAGTACTACATTTCAGTGAAGTGTAAGGCTTTCCAAAGCTGCCGAACGTGTTTCTTTCTCTATTTCAATGGTATTCTGCCTTGTATAACACACATTTACCACTCTAGTCTCCTTTAAGTAATGAATATATGATTCATACAGTGTTTGATGTTATCTTAACTCGAATTAAGGATTTTCCTTATCTTAGCTACCTTTTCTACACTAAGAACTGACTTTGAGATTTTCTTTCAGCTGTTCTAAACAAGTTCTCATCTGTTTACAGTCATTTTCACTGAATTATTCATGTTTTCATGTAGTTTCCTATATTCTGCCTTCTGGCCCAAGTATAAGCTTTGCCTACTTTATCAAACACCTTCCTACACTCTGTTATGAACTGAGGCAGCTAGGGAACATTGTCTCTCAACTGTGTTATAGAGTGTAGTACTACATTTCAGTGAAGTGTAAGCCTTTCCAAAGCTGCCGAACGTGTTTCTTTCTCTATTTCAATGGTATTCTGCCTTGTATAACACACATTTACCACTCTAGTTTCCTTTAAGTAAAGAATATAGGATTCATACAGTGTTTCATGTGATCTTAACTCGAATTAAGGATTTCCCGGATCTTAGCTACCTTTTCTACACTAAGAACTGACTTGGAGATTCTCTTTCAGCTGTTCTAAACAAGTTCTCATGTGTTTACAGTCATTTTCAATGAATTATTCATGTTTTCATGTAGTTTCCTATATTCTGCCTTCTGGCCCATGTATAAGCTTTTCCCACTTTATCAAACAACTTCCTACACACTGTTATGAACTGAGGAAGCTAGGAACATTGTCTCTCAACTGTGTTATAGAGTGTAGTACTACATTTCTGTGAAGTGTAAGGCTTTCCAAAGCTGCCAAACGTGTTTCTTTCTCTATTTCAATGGTATTCTGCCTTATATAACACACATTTACCACTCTAGTTTCCTTTAAGTAAACAATATAGGATTCATACAGTGTTTGATGTTATCGTAACTTGAATTAAGGATTTCCCGGATTTAGCTACCTTTTCTACACTAAGAACTGACTTGGAGAATATTTTTCATCTGTTCTAAACAAGTTCTCATCTGTTTACAGTCATTTTCACTGAATTATTTATGTTTTCATGTAGTTTCCTATATTCTGCCTTCTGGCCCAAGTATAAGCTTTGCCCACTTTATCAAACAACTTCCTACACACTGTTATGAACTGAGGCACCTCGGGAACATTGTCTCTCAACTGTGTTATAGAGTGTAGTACTACATTTCAGTGAAGTGTAAGGCGTTCCAAAGCTGCCGAACGTGTTTGTTTCTCTATTTCAATGGTATTCTGCCTTGTATAACACACATTTACCACTCTAGTCTCTTTAAGTAATGAATATAGGATTCATACAGTGTTTGATGTTATCTTAACTCGAATTAAGGATTTTCCTTATCTTAACTACCTTTTCTACACTAAGAACTGACTTGGAGATTCTCTTTCAGTTGTTCTAAACAAGTTCTCTTCTGTTTACAGTCATTTTCACTGAATTATTCATGTTTTCATGTAGTTTCCTATATTCTGCCTTCTGGCCCAAGTATAAGCTTTGCCCACTTTATCAAACACCTTCCTACACTCTGTTATGAACTGAGGCAGCTAGGGAACATTGTCTCTCAACTGTGTTATAGAGTGTAGTACTACATTTCAGTGAAGTGTAAGCCTTTCCAAAGCTGCCGAAAGTGTTTCTTTCTCTATTTCAATGGTATTCTGCCTTGTATAACACACATTTACCACTGTAGTCTCCTTTAAGTAAAGAATATAGGATTAATAGAGTGTTTCATGTGATCTTAACTGGAATTAAGGATTTCCCTTATCTTAGCTACCTTTTCTACACTAAGAACTGACTTGGAGATTCTCTTTCAGCAGTTCTAAACAAGTTCTCATCTGTTTACAGTCATTTTCACTGAATTATTCATGTTTTCATGTAGTTTCCTTTATTCTGCCTTCTGGCCCAAGTATAAGCTTTGGCCACTTTATCAAACAACTTCCTACACACTGTTATGAACTGAGGGAGCATGGGAACATTGTCTCTGAACTGTGTTATAGAGTGTAGTACTACATTTCAGTGAAGTGTAAGGCTTTCCAAAGCTGCCGAACGTGTTTCTTTCTCTATTTCAATGGTATTCTGCCTTGTATAACACACATTTACCACTCTAGTCTCCTTTAAGTAATGAATATATGATTCATACAGTGTTTGATGTTATCTTAACTCGAATTAAGGATTTTCCTTATCTTAGCTACCTTTTCTACACTAAGAACTGACTTGGAGATTTTCTTTCAGCAGTTCTAAACAAGTTCTCATCTGTTTACAGTCATTTTCACTGAATTATTCATGTTTTCATGTAGTTTCCTATATTCTGCCTTCTGGCCCAAGTATAAGCTTTGGCCACTTTATCAAACCACTTCCTACACACTGTTATGAACTGAGGGAGCTAGGGAACATTGTCTCTCAACTGTGTTATAGAGTGTAGTACTACATTTCAGTGAAGTGTAAGGCTTTCCAACGCTGCCGAACTTGTTTCTTTCTCTATTTCAATGGTATTCTGCCTTGTATAACACACATTTACCACTCTAGTCTCCTTTAAGTAATGAATATAGGATTCATACAGTGTTTGATGTTATCTTAACTCGAATTAAGGATTTTCCTTATCTTAACTACCTTTTCTACACTAAGAACTGACTTGGAGATTCTCTTTCAGTTGTTCTAAACAAGTTCTCTTCTGTTTACAGTCATTTTCACTGAATTATTCATGTTTTCATGTAGTTTCCTATATTCTGCCTTCTGGCCCAAGTATAAGCTTTGCCCACTTTATCAAACACCTTCCTACACTCTGTTATGAACTGAGGCAGCTAGGGAACATTGTCTCTCAACTGTGTTATAGAGTGTAGTACTATATTTCAGTGAAGTGTAAGGCTTTCCAAAGCTGCCGAACGTGTTTGTTTCTCTATTTTAATGGTATTCTGCCTTGTATAACACACATTTACCACTCTAGTCTCCTTTAAGTAATGAATATAGGATTCATACAGTGTTTGATGTTATCTTTACTCGAATTAAGGATTTTCCTTATCTTAGCTACCTTTTCTACACTAAGAACTGACTTGGAGATTTTCTTTCAGCTGTTCTAAACAAATTCTCATCTGTTTACAGTCATTTTCACTGAATTATTCATGTTTTCATGTAGTTTCCTATATTCTGCCTTCTGGCCCAAGTATAAGCTTTGGCCACTTTATCAAACCACTTCCTACACACTGTTATGAACTGAGGGAGCTAGGGAACATTGTCTCTGAACTGTGTTATAGAGTGTAGTACTACATTTCAGTGAAGTGTAAGGCTTTCCAAAGCTGCCGAACTTGTTTCTTTCTCTATTTCAATGGTATTCTGCCTTGTATAACACACATTTACCACTCTAGTCTCCTTTAAGTAATGAATATAGGATTCATACAGTGTTTGATGTTATCTTAACTCGAATTAAGGATTTTCCTTATCTTAACTACCTTTTCTACACTAAGAACTGACTTGGAGATTCTCTTTCAGCTGTTCTAAACAAGTTCTCATCTGTTTACAGTCATTTTCACTTAATTATTCATGTTTTCATGTAGTTTCCTATATTCTGCCTTCTGGCCCAAGTATAAGCTTTGCCTACTTTATCAAACACCTTCCTACACTCTGTTATGAACTGAGGCAGCTAGGGAACATTGTCTCTCAACTGTGTTATAGAGTGTAGTACTACATTTCAGTGAAGTGTAAGCCTTTCCAAAGCTGCCGAACGTGATTCTTTCTCTATTTCAATGGTATTCTGCCTTGTATAACACACATTTACCACTGTAGTCTCCTTTAAGTAAAGAATATAGGATTAATAGAGTGTTTCATGTGATCTTAACTGGAATTAAGGATTTCCCTTATCTTAGCTACCTTTTCTACACTAAGAACTGACTTGGAGATTCTCTTTCAGCAGTTCTAAACAAGTTCTCATCTGTTTACAGTCATTTTCACTGAATTATTCATGTTTTCATGTAGTTTCCTTTATTCTGCCTTCTGGCCCAAGTATAAGCTTTGGCCACTTTATCAAACAACTTCCTACACACTGTTATGAACTGAGGGAGCTAGGGAACATTGTCTCTGAACTGTGTTATAGAGTGTAGTACTACATTTCAGTGAAGTGTAAGGCTTTCCAAAGCTGCCGAACGTGTTTCTTTCTCTATTTCAATGGTATTCTGCCTTGTATAACACACATTTACCACTCTAGTCTCCTTTAAGTAATGAATATATGATTCATACAGTGTTTGATGTTATCTTAACTCGAATTAAGGATTTTCCTTATCTTAGCTACCTTTTCTACACTAAGAACTGACTTTGAGATTTTCTTTCAGCTGTTCTAAACAAGTTCTCATCTGTTTACAGTCATTTTCACTGAATTATTCATGTTTTCATGTAGTTTCCTATATTCTGCCTTCTGGCCCAAGTATAAGCTTTGCCTACTTTATCAAACACCTTCCTACACTCTGTTATGAACTGAGGCAGCTAGGGAACATTGTCTCTCAACTGTGTTATAGAGTGTAGTACTACATTTCAGTGAAGTGTAAGCCTTTCCAAAGCTGCCGAACGTGTTTCTTTCTCTATTTCAATGGTATTCTGCCTTGTATAACACACATTTACCACTCTAGTTTCCTTTAAGTAAAGAATATAGGATTCATACAGTGTTTCATGTGATCTTAACTCGAATTAAGGATTTCCCGGATCTTAGCTACCTTTTCTACACTAAGAACTGACTTGGAGATTCTCTTTCAGCTGTTCTAAACAAGTTCTCATGTGTTTACAGTCATTTTCAATGAATTATTCATGTTTTCATGTAGTTTCCTATATTCTGCCTTCTGGCCCATGTATAAGCTTTTCCCACTTTATCAAACAACTTCCTACACACTGTTATGAACTGAGGAAGCTAGGAACATTGTCTCTCAACTGTGTTATAGAGTGTAGTACTACATTTCTGTGAAGTGTAAGGCTTTCCAAAGCTGCCAAACGTGTTTCTTTCTCTATTTCAATGGTATTCTGCCTTATATAACACACATTTACCACTCTAGTTTCCTTTAAGTAAACAATATAGGATTCATACAGTGTTTGATGTTATCTTAACTTGAATTAAGAATTTCCCGGATTTAGCTACCTTTTCTACACTAAGAACTGACTTGGAGAATATTTTTCATCTGTTCTAAACAAGTTCTCATCTGTTTACAGTCATTTTCACTGAATTATTTATGTTTTCATGTAGTTTCCTATATTCTGCCTTCTGGCCCAAGTATAAGCTTTGCCCACTTTATCAAACAACTTCCTACACACTGTTATGAACTGAGGCACCTCGGGAACATTGTCTCTCAACTGTGTTATAGAGTGTAGTACTACATTTCAGTGAAGTGTAAGGCTTTCCAAAGCTGCCGAACGTGTTTGTTTCTCTATTTCAATGGTATTCTGCCTTGTATAACACACATTTACCACTCTAGTCTCCTTTAAGTAAAGAATATAGGATTCATACAGTGTTTCATGTGATCTTAACTGGAATTAAGGATTTCCCTTATCTTAGCTACCTTTTCTACACTAAGAACAGACTTGGAGATTCTCTTTCAGCTGTTCTAAACAAGTTCTCATCTGTTTACAGTCATTTTCACTGAATTATTCATGTTTTCATGTAGTTTCCTATATTCTGCCTTCTGGCCCAAGTATGAGCTTTGGCCACTTTATCAAACAACTTCCTACACACTGTTATGAACTGAGGGAGCTAGGGAACATTGTCTCTCAACTGTGTTATAGAGTGTAGTACTACATTTGAGTGAAGTGTAAGGCTTTCCAAAGCTGCGGAACTTGTTTCTTCCTCTATTTCAATGGTATTCTGCCTTGTATAACACACATTTACCACTCTAGTCTCCTTTAAGTAATGAATATAGGATTCATACAGTGTTTCATGTTATCTTAACTGGAATTAAGGATTTCCCTAATCTTAGCTACCTTTTCTGCACTAAGAACTGACTTGGAGATTCTCTTTCAGCTGTTCTAAACAAGTTCTCATCTGTTTACAGTCATATTCAATGAATTATTCATGTTTTCATGTAGTTTCCTATATTCTGCCTTCTGGCCCAAGTATAAGCTTTGCCCACCTCATCAAACAACTTCCTACACACTGTTATGAACTGAGGGAGCTAGGGAACATTGTCTCTGAACTGTTTTATAGAGTGTAGTACTACATTTCAGTGTAGTGTAAGGCTTTCCAAAGCTGCCGAACGTGTTTTTTTCTCTATTTCAATGGTATTCTGCCTTGTATAACACACATTTACCACTCTAGTTTCCTTTAAGTAAAGAATATAGGATTCATACAGTGTTTCATGTGATCTTAACTCGAATTAAGGATTTCCCGGATCTTAGCTACCTTTTCTACACTAAGAACTGACTTGGAGATTCTCTTTCAGCTGTTCTAAACAAGTTCTCATGTGTTTACAGTCATTTTCAATGAATTATTCATGTTTTCATGTAGTTTCCTATATTCTGCCTTCTGGCCCATGTATAAGCTTTTCCCACTTTATCAAACAACTTCCTACACACTGTTATGAACTGAGGAAGCTAGGAACATTGTCTCTCCACTGTGTTATAGAGTGTAGTACTACATTTCTGTGAAGTGTAAGGCTTTCCAAAGCTGCCAAACGTGTTTCTTTCTCTATTTCAATGGTATTCTGCCTTATATAACACACATTTACCACTCTAGTCTCCTTTAAGTAAACAATATAGGATTCATACTGTGTTTGATGTTATCTTAACTCAAATTAAGGATTTTCCTTATCTTAGCTACCTTTTCTACACTAAGAACTGACTTGGAGATTCTCTTTCAGCTGTTCTAAACAAGTTCTCATCTGTTTACAGTCATTTTCAATGAATTATTCATGTTTTCATGTAGTTTCCTATATTCTGCCTTCTGGCCCAAGTATGAGCTTTGGCCACTTTATCAAACAACTTCCTACACACCGTTATGAACTGAGGGAGCTAGGGAACATTGTCTCTCAACTGTGTTATAGAGTGTAGTACTACATTTCAGTGAAGTGTAAGGCTTTCCAAAGCTGCCGAACTTGTTTCTTTCTCTATTTCAATGGTATTCTGCCTTGTATAACACACATTTACCACTCTAGTCTCCTTTAAGTAATGAATATAGGATTCATACAGTATTTGATGTTATCTTAACTCGAATTAAGGATTTTCCTTATCTTAGCTACCTTTTCTACACTAAGAACTGACTTGGAGATTCTCTTTAAGCTGTTATGAACAGGTTCTCATCTGTTTACAGTCATTTTCACTGAATTATTCATGTTTTCATGTAGTTTCCTATATTCTGACTTCTGGCCCAAGTATAAGCTTTGCCCACTTTATCAAACAACTTCCTACACATTGTTATGGACTGCGGCAGCTCGGGAACATTGTCTCTCAACTGTGTTATAGAGTGTAGTACTACATTTCAGTGAAGTGTAAGCCTTTCCAAAGCTGCCGAACGTGTTTCTTTCTCTATTTCAATGGTATTCTGCCTTGTATTACACAAATTTACCACTCTAGTTTCCTTTAAGTAAAGAATATAGGATTCATACAGTGTTTCATGTGATCTTAACTCGAATTAAGGATTTCCCGGATCTTAGCTACCTTTTCTACACTAAGAACTGACTTGGAGATTCTCTTTCAGCTGTTCTAAACAAGTTCTCATGTGTTTACAGTCATTTTCAATGAATTATTCATGTTTTCATGTAGTTTCCTATATTCTGCCTTCTGGCCCATGTATAAGCTTTTCCCACTTTATCAAACAACTTCCTACACACTGTTATGAACTGAGGGAGCTAGGAACATTGTCTCTCAACTGTGTTATAGAGTGTAGTACTACATTTCAGTGAAGTGTAAGGCTTTCCAAAGCTGCCAAACGTGTTTCTTTCTCTATTTCAATGGTATTCTGCCTTGTATAACACACATTTACCACTCTAGTCTCCTTTAAGTAATGAATATAGGATTCATACAGTGTTTGATGTTATCTTAACTCGAATTAAGGATTTTCCTTATCTTAGCTACCTTTTCTACACTAAGAACTGACTTGGAGATTCTCTTTCAGCTGTTCTAAACAAGTTCTCATCTGTTTACAGTCATTTTCACTGAATTATTCAAGTTTTCATGTAGTTTCCTATATTCTGCCTTCTGGCCCAAGTATAAGCTTTGGCCACTTTATCAAACAACTTCCTACACACTGTTATGAACTGAGGGAGCTAGGGAACATTGTCTCTCAACTGTGTTATAGAGTGTAGTACTACATTTCAGTGAAGTGTAAGGCTTTCCAAAGCTGCCGAACTTGTTTCTTTCTCTATTTCAATGGTATTCTGCCTTGTATAACACACATTTACCACTCTAGTCTCCTTTAAGTAATGAATATAGGATTCATACAGTGTTTGATGTTATCTTAACTCGAATTAAGGATTTTCCTTATCTTAGCTACCTTTTCTACACTAAGAACTGACTTGGAGATTCTCTTTAAGCTGTTATAAACAAGTTCTCATCTGTTTACAGTCATTTTCACTGAATTATTCATGTTTTCATGTAGTTTCCTATATTCTGCCTTCTGGCCCAAGTATAAGCTTTGCCTACTTTATCAAACACCTTCCTACACTCTGTTATGAACTGAGGCAGCTAGGGAACATTGTCTCTCAACTGTGTTATAGAGTGTAGTACTACATTTCAGTGAAGTGTATGCCTTTCCAAAGCTGCCGAACGTGTTTCTTTCTCTATTTCAATGGTATTCTGCCTTGTATAACACACATTTACCACTCTAGTCTCCTTTAAGTAAAGAATATAGGATTCATAGAGTGTTTCATGTGATCTTAACTGGAATTAAGGATTTCCCTTATCTTAGCTACCTTTTCTACACTAAGAACTGACTTGGAGATTCTCTTTCAGCTGTTCTAAACAAGTTCTCATCTGTTTACAGTCATTTTCAATGAATTATTCATGTTTTCATGTAGTTTCCTATATTCTGCCTTCTGGCCCAAGTATAAGCTTTGCCCACCTTATGAAACAACTTCCTACACACTGTTATGAACTGAAGGAGCTAGGGAACATTGTCTCTGAACTGTGTTATAGAGTGTAGTACTACATTTCAGTGTAGTGTAAGGCTTTCCAAAGCTGCCGAACGTGTTTCTTTGTCTATTTCAATGGTATTCTGCCTTGTATAACACACATTTACCACTCTAGTCTCCTTTAAGTAATGAATATAGGATTCATACAGTGTTTGATGTTATCTTAACACGAATTAAGGATTTTCCTTATCTTAGCTACCTTTTCTACACTAAGAACTGACTTGGAGATTCTCCTTCAGCTGTTCTAAACAAGTTCTCATCTGTTTACAGTCATTTTCACTGAATTATTCATGTTTTCATGTAGTTTCCTATATTCTGCCTTCTGGCCCAAGTATAAGCTTTGGCCACTTTATCAAACAACTTCCTACACACTGTTATGAACTGAGGGAGCTAGGGAACATTGTCTCTCAACTGTGTTATAGAGTGTAGTACTACATTTGAGTGAAGTGTAAGGCTTTACAAAGCTGCCGAACTTGTTTCTTTCTCTATTTCAATGGTATTCTGCCTTGTATAACACACATTTACCACTCTAGTCTCCTTTAAGTAATGAATATAGGATTCATACAGTGTTTGATGTTATCTTAACTCGAATTAAGGATTTTCCTTATCTTAGCTACCTTTTCTACACTAAGAACTGACTTGGAGATTCTCTTTCAGCTGTTCTAAACAAGTTCTCATCTGTTTACAGTCATTTTCACTGAATTATTCATGTTTTCATGTAGTTTCCTATATTCTGCCTTCTGGCCCAAGTATAAGCTTTGCCTACTTTATCAAACACCTTCCTACACTCTGTTATGAACTGAGGCAGCTAGGGAACATTGTCTCTCAACTGTGTTATAGAGTGTAGTACTACATTTCAGTGAAGTGTAAGCCTTTCTAAAGCTGCCGAACGTGTTTCTTTCTCTATTTCAATGGTATTCTGCCTTGTATAACACACATTTACCACTCTAGTCTCCTTTCAGTAAAGAATATAGGATTCATACAGTGTTTCATGTGATCTTAACTGGAATTAAGGATTTCCCTTATCTTAGCTACCTTTTCTACACTAAGAACTGTCTTGGAGATTCTCTTTCAGCTGTTCTAAACAAGTTCTCATCTGTTTACAGTCATTTTCAATGAATTATTCATGTTTTCATGTAGTTTCCTATATTCTGCCTTCTGGCCCAAGTATAAGCTTTGCCCACTTTATCAAACAACTTCCTACACACTGTTATGAACTGAGGGAGCTAGGGAACATTGTCTCTCAACTGTGTTATAGAGTGTAGTACTATATTTCAGTGTAGTGTAAGGCTTTCCAAAGCTGCCGAACATGTTTCTTTCTCTATTTCAATGGTATTCTGCCTTGTATAACACACATTTACCACTCTAGTCTGCTTTAAGTAATGAATATAGGATTCATACAGTGTTTCATGTGATCTTAACTGGAATTAAGGATTTCCCTTATCTTAGCTACCTTTTCTACCCTAAGAACTGACTTGGAGATTCTCTTTCAGCTGTTCTAAACAAGTTCTCATCTGTTTACAGTCATTTTCAATGAATTATTCATGTTTTCATGTAGTTTCCTATATTCTGCCTTCTGGCCCAAGTATAAGCTTTGCCCACTTTATCAAACAACTTCCTACACACTGTTGTGAACTGTGGGAGCTAGGGAACATTGTCTCTCAACTGTGTTATAGAGTGTCGTACTACATTTCAGTGAAGTGTAAGGCTTTCCAAAGCTGCCGAACTTGTTTCTTTCTCTATTTCAATGGTATTCTGCCTTGTATAACACACATTTACCACTCTAGTCTCCTTTAAGTAATGAATATAGGATTCATACAGTGTTTGATGTTATCTTAACTCGAATTAAGGATTTCCCTTATCTTAGCTACCTTTTCTACACTAAGAACTGACTTGGAGATTCTCTTTCAGCTGTTCTAAACAAGTTCTCATCTGTTTGCAGTCATTTTCACTGAATTATTCATGTTTTCATGTAGTTTCCTATATTATGCCTTCTGGCCCAAGTATAAGCTTTGGCCACTTTATCAAACAACTTCCTACACACTGTTATGAACTGAGGGAGCTAGGGAACATTGTCTCTCAACTGTGTTATAGAGTGTAGTACTACATTTCAGTGAAGTGTAAGGCTTTCCAAAGCTGCCGAACTTGTTTCTTTCTCTATTTCAATGGTATTCTGCCTTGTATAACACACATTTACCACTCTAGTCTCCTTTAAGTAATGAATATAGGATTCATACAGTGTTTGATGTTATCTTAACTCGAATTAAGGATTTTCCTTATCTTAGCTACCTTTTCTACACTAAGAACTGACTTGGAGATTCTCTTTCAGCTGTTCTAAACAAGTTCTCATCTGTTTACAGTCATTTTCACTGAATTATTCATGTTTTCATGTAGTTTCCTATATTCTGCCTTCTGGCCCAAGTATAAGCTTTGCCTACTTTATCAAACACCTTCCTACACTCTGTTATGAACTGAGGCAGCTAGGGAACATTGTCTCTCAACTGTGTTATAGAGTGTAGTACTACATTTCAGTGAAGTGTAAGCCTTTCCAAAGCTGCCGAACGTGTTTCTTTCTCTATTTCAATGGTATTCTGCCTTGTATAACACACATTTACCACTCTAGTTTCCTTTAAGTAAAGAATATAGGATTCATACAGTGTTTCATGTGATCTTAACTCGAATTAAGGATTTTCCGGATCTTAGCTACCTTTTCTACACTAAGAACTGAGTTGGAGATTCTCTTTCAGCTGTTCTACAGAATTTCTCATGTGTTTACAGTCATTTTCAATGAATTATTCAAGTTTTCATGTAGTTTCCTATATTCTGCCTTCTGGCCCAAATATAAGCTTTGCCCACTTTATCAAACAACTTCCTACACACTGTTATGAACTGAGGCAGCTCGGGAACATTGTCTCTCAACTGTGTTATAGAGTGTAGTACTACATTTCAGTGAAGTGTAAGGCTTTCCAAAGCTGCCAAACTTGTTTCTTTCTCTATTTCAATGGTATTCTGCCTTGTATAACACACATTTACCACTCTAGTCTCCTTTAAGTAATGAATATAGGATTCATACAGTGTTTGATGTTATCTTAACTCGAATTAAGGATTTTCCTTATCTTAGCTACCTTTTCTACACTAAGAACTGACTTGGAGATTCTCTTTCAGCTGTTCTAAACAAGTTCTCAACAGTTTACAGTCATTTTCAATGAATTATTCATGTTTTCATGTAGTTTCCTATATTCTGCCTTCTGGCCCAAGTATAAGCTTTGCCCACCTTATCAAACAACTTACTACACACTGTTATGAACTGAGGGAGCTAGGGAACATTGTCTCTTAACTGTGTTATAGAGTGTAGTACTATATTTCTGTGTAGTGTAAGGCTTTCCAAAGCTGCCGAACGTGTTTCTTTCTCTATTTCAATGGTATTCTGCCTTATATAATACACATTTATCACTCTAGTCTCCTTTAAGTAAGCAATATAGGATTCATACAGTGTTTCATGTGATCTTAACTCGAATTAAGGATTTCCCTTATCTTAGCTACCTTTTCTACACTAAGAACTGACTTGGAGATTCTCTTTCAGCTCTTCTAAACAAGTTCTCATCTGTTTACAGTCATTTTCACTGAATTATTCATGTTTTCATGTAGTTTCCTATATTCTGCCTTCTGGCCCAAGTATAAGCTTTGCCCACTTTATCAAACAACTTCCTACACACTGTTATGAACTGAGGCAGCTCTAGAACATTGTCTCTCAACTGTGTTATAGAGTGTAGTACTACATTTCAGTGAAGTGTAAGGCTTTCCAAAGCTGCGGAACGTGTTTGTTTCTCTACTTCAATGGTATTCTCCCTTGTATAACACACATTTACCACTCTAGTCTCCTTTCAGTAAAGAATATAGGATTCATACAGTGTTTCATGTGATCTTAACTGGAATTAAGGATTTCCCTTATCTTAGCTACCTTTTCTACACTAAGAACTGACTTGGAGATTCTCTTTCAGCTGTTCTAAACAAGTTCTCATCTGTTTACAGTCATTTTCAATGAATTATTCATGTTTTCATGTAGTTTCCTATATTCTGCCTTCTGGCCCAAGTATAAGCTTTGCCCACTTTATCAAACAACTTCCTACACACTGTTATGAACTGAGGGAGCTAGGGAACATTGTCTCTCAACTGTGTTATAGAGTGTAGTACTATATTTCAGTGTAGTGTAAGGCTTTCCAAAGCTGCGGAACATGTTTCTTTCTCTATTTCTATGGTATTCTGCCTTGTATAACACACATTTACCACTCTAGTCTGCTTTAAGTAATGAATATAGGATTCATACAGTGTTTCATGTGATCTTAACTGGAATTAAGGATTTCCCTTATCTTAGCTACCTTTTCTACCCTAAGAACTGACTTGGAGATTCTCTTTCAGCTGTTCTAAACAAGTTCTCATCTGTTTACAGTCATTGTCAATGAATTATTCATGTTTTCATGTAGTTTCCTATATTCTGCCTTCTGGCCCAAGTATAAGCTTTGCCCACTTTATCAAACAACTTCCTACACACTGTTGTGAACTGTGGGAGCTAGGGAACATTGTCTCTCAACTGTGTTATAGAGTGTCGTATTACATTTCAGTGAAGTGTAAGGCTTTCCAAAGCTGCCGAACTTGTTTCTTTCTCTATTTCAATGGTATTCTGCCTTGTATAACACACATTTACCACTCTAGTCTCCTTTAAGTAATGAATATAGGATTCATACAGTGTTTGATGTTATCTTAACTCGAATTAAGGATTTCCCTTATCTTAGCTCCCTTTTCTACACTAAGAACTGACTTGGAGATTCTCTTTCAGCTGTTCTAAACAAGTTCTCATCTGTTTGCAGTCATTTTCAGTGAATTATTCATGTTTTCATGTAGTTTCCTATATTATGCCTTCTGGCCCAAGTATAAGCTTTGGCCACTTTATCAAACAACTTCCTACACACTGTTATGAACTGAGGGAGCTAGGGAACATTGTCTCTCAACTGTGTTATAGAGTGTAGTACTACATTTCAGTGAAGTGTAAGGCTTTCCAAAGCTGCCGAACTTGTTTCTTTCTCTATTTCAATGGTATTCTGCCTTGTATAACACACATTTACCACTCTAGTCTCCTTTAAGTAATGAATATAGGATTCATACAGTGTTTGATGTTATCTTAACTCGAATTAAGGATTTTCCTTATCTTAGCTACCTTTTCTACACTAAGAACTGACTTGGAGATTCTCTTTCAGCTGTTCTAAACAAGTTCTCATCTGTTTACAGTCATTTTCACTGAATTATTCATGTTTTCATGTAGTTTCCTATATTCTGCCTTCTGGCCCAAGAATAAGCTTTGCCTACTTTATCAAACACCTTCCTACACTCTGTTATGAACTGAGGCAGCTAGGGAACATTGTCTCTCAACTGTGTTATAGAGTGTAGTACTACATTTCAGTGAAGTGTAAGCCTTTCCAAAGCTGCCGAACGTGTTTCTTTCTCTATTTCAATGGTATTCTGCCTTGTATAACACACATTTACCACTCTAGTTTCCTTTAAGTAAAGAATATAGGATTCATACAGTGTTTCATGTGATCTTAACTCGAATTAAGGATTTTCCGGATCTTAGCTACCTTTTCTACACTAAGAACTGAGTTGGAGATTCTCTTTCAGCTGTTCTACAGAATTTCTCATGTGTTTACAGTCATTTTCAATGAATTATTCAAGTTTTCATGTAGTTTCCTATATTCTGCCTTCTGGCCCAAATATAAGCTTTGCCCACTTTATCAAACAACTTCCTACACACTGTTATGAACTGAGGCAGCTCAGGAACATTGTCTCTCAACTGTGTTATAGAGTGTAGTACTACATTTCAGTGAAGTGTAAGGCTTTCCAAAGCTGCCAAACTTGTTTCTTTCTCTATTTCAATGGTATTCTGCCTTGTATAACACACATTTACCACTCTAGTTTCCTTTAAGTAAAGAATATAGGATTCATACAGTGTTTCATGTGATCTTAACTCGAATTAAGGATTTTCCGGATCTTAGCTACCTTTTCTACACTAAGAACTGAGTTGGAGATTCTCTTTCAGCTGTTCTACAGAATTTCTCATGTGTTTACAGTCATTTTCAATGAATTATTCAAGTTTTCATGTAGTTTCCTATATTCTGCCTTCTGGCCCAAATATAAGCTTTGCCCACTTTATCAAACAACTTCTTACACACTGTTATGAACTGAGGCAGCTCGGGAACATTGTCTCTCAACTGTGTTATAGAGTGTAGTACTACATTTCAGTGAAGTGTAAGGCTTTCCAAAGCTGCCAAACTTGTTTCTTTCTCTATTTCAATGGTATTCTGCCTTGTATAACACACATTTACCACTCTAGTCTCCTTTAAGTAATGAATATAGGATTCATACAGTGTTTGATGTTATCTTAACTCGAATTAAGGATTTTCCTTATCTTAGCTACCTTTTCTACACTAAGAACTGACTTGGAGATTCTCTTTCAGCTGTTCTAAACAAGTTCTCATCTGTTTACAGTCATTTTCACTGAATTATTCATGTTTTCATGTAGTTTCCTATATTCTGCCTTCTGGCCCAAGTATAAGCTTTGCCTACTTTATCAAACACCTTCCTACACTCTGTTATGAACTGAGGCAGCTAGGGAACATTGTCTCTCAACTGTGTTATAGAGTGTAGTACTACATTTCAGTGAAGTGTAAGCCTTTCCAAAGCTGCCGAACGTGTTTCTTTCTCTATTTCAATGGTATTCTGCCTTGTATAACACACATTTACCACTCTAGTTTCCTTTAAGTAAAGAATATAGGATTCATACAGTGTTTCATGTGATCTTAACTCGAATTAAGGATTTTCCGGATCTTAGCTACCTTTTCTACACTAAGAACTGAGTTGGAGATTCTCTTTCAGCTGTTCTACAGAATTTCTCATGTGTTTACAGTCATTTTCAATGAATTATTCATGTTGTCATGTAGTTTCCTATATTCTGCCTTCTGGCCCAAATATAAGCTTTGCCCACTTTATCAAACAACTTCCTACACACTGTTATGAACTGAGGCAGCTCGGGAACATTGTCTCTCAACTGTGTTATAGAGTGTAGTACTACATTTCAGTGAAGTGTAAGGCTTTCCAAAGCTGCCGAACGTGTTTCTTTCTCTATTTCAATGGTATTCTGCCTTGTATAACACACATTTACCACTCTAGTTTCCTTTAAGTAAAGAATATAGGATTCATACAGTGTTTCATGTGATCATAACTCGAATTAAGGATTTCCCGGATCTTAGCTACCTTTTCTACTCTTAGAACTGACTTGGAGATTCTCTTTCAGCTGTTCTAAACAAGTTCTCATGTGTTTACAGTCATTTTCAATGAATTATTCATGTTTTCATGTAGTTTCCTATATTCTGCCTTCTGGCCCAAGTATAAGCTTTGCCCACTTTATCAAACAACTTCCTACACACTGTTATGAACTGAGGGAGCTAGGGAACATTGTCTCTCAACTGTGTTATAGAGTGTAGTACTATATTTCAGTGTAGTGTAAGGCTTTCCAAAGCTGCCGAACATGTTTCTTTCTCTATTTCAATGGTATTCTGCCTTGTATAACACACATTTACCACTCTAGTCTGCTTTAAGTAATGAATATAGGATTCATACAGTGTTTCATGTGATCTTAACTGGAATTAAGGATTTCCCTTATCTTAGCTACCTTTTCTACCCTAAGAACTGACTTGGAGATTCTCTTTCAGCTGTTCTAAACAAGTTCTCATCTGTTTACAGTCATTTTCAATGAATTATTCATGTTTTCATGTAGTTTCCTATATTCTGCCTTCTGGCCCAAGTATAAGCTTTGCCCACTTTATCAAACAACTTCCTACACACTGTTGTGAACTGTGGGAGCTAGGGAACATTGTCTCTCAACTGTGTTATAGAGTGTCGTACTACATTTCAGTGAAGTGTAAGGCTTTCCAAAGCTGCCGAACTTGTTTCTTTCTCTATTTCAATGGTATTCTGCCTTGTATAACACACATTTACCACTCTAGTCTGCTTTAAGTAATGAATATAGGATTCATACAGTGTTTCATGTGATCTTAACTGGAATTAAGGATTTCCCTTATCTTAGCTACCTTTTCTACCCTAAGAACTGACTTGGAGATTCTCTTTCAGCTGTTCTAAACAAGTTCTCATCTGTTTACAGTCATTTTCAATGAATTATTCATGTTTTCATGTAGTTTCCTATATTCTGCCTTCTGGCCCAAGTATAAGCTTTGCCCACTTTATCAAACAACTTCCTACACACTGTTGTGAACTGTGGGAGCTAGGGAACATTGTCTCTCAACTGTGTTATAGAGTGTCGTACTACATTTCAGTGAAGTGTAAGGCTTTCCAAAGCTGCCGAACTTGTTTCTTTCTCTATTTCAATGGTATTCTGCCTTGTATAACACACATTTACCACTCTAGTCTCCTTTAAGTAATGAATATAGGATTCATACAGTGTTTGATGTTATCTTAACTCGAATTAAGGATTTCCCTTATCTTAGCTACCTTTTCTACACTAAGAACTGACTTGGAGATTCTCTTTCAGCTGTTCTAAACAAGTTCTCATCTGTTTGCAGTCATTTTCACTGAATTATTCATGTTTTCATGTAGTTTCCTATATTATGCCTTCTGGCCCAAGTATAAGCTTTGCCTACTTTATCAAACAACTTCCTACACACTGTTATGAACTGAGGCAGCTAGGGAACATTGTCTCTCAACTGTGTTATAGACTGTAGTACTACATTTCAGTGAAGTGTAAGCCTTTCCAAAGCTGCCGAACGTGTTTCTTTCTCTATTTCAATGGTATTCTGCCTTGTATAACACACATTTACCACTCTAGTTTCCTTTAAGTAAAGAATATAGGATTCATACAGTGTTTCATGTGATCATAACTCGAATTAAGGATTTCCCGGATCTTAGCTACCTTTTCTACTCTAAGAACTGACTTGGAGATTCTCTTTCAGCTGTTCTAAACAAGTTCTCATGTGTTTACAGTCATTTTCAATGAATTATTCATGTTTTCATGTAGTTTCCTATATTCTGCCTTCTGGCCCAAGTATAAGCTTTGCCCACTTTATCAAACAACTTCCTACACACTGTTATGAACTGAGGCAGCTCGGGAACATTGTCTCTCAACTGTGTTATAGAGTGTAGTACTACATTTCAGTGAAGTGTAAGGCTTTCCAAAGCTGCCGAACTTGTTTCTTTCTCTATTTCAATGGTATTCTGCCTTGTATAACACACATTTACCACTCTAGTCTCCTTTAAGTAATGAATATAGGACTCATACAGTGTTTGATGTTATCTTAACTAGAATTAAGGATTTCCCTTATCTTAGCTACCTTTTCTACACTAAGAACTGACTTGGAGATTCTCTTTCAGCTGTTCTAAACAAGTTCTCATCTGTTTACAGTCATTTTCAATGAATTATTCATGTTTTCATGTAGTTTCCTATATTCTGCCTTCTGGCCCAAGTATAAGCTTTGCCCACCTTATCAAACAACTTACTACACACTGTTATGAACTGAGGGAGCTAGGGAACATTGTCTCTTAACTGTGTTATAGAGTGTAGTACTATATTTCTGTGTAGTGTAAGGCTTTCCAAAGCTGCCGAACGTGTTTCTTTCTCTATTTCAATGGTATTCTGCCTTATATAATACACATTTATCACTCTAGTCTCCTTTAAGTAAGCAATATAGGATTCATACAGTGTTTCATGTGATCTTAACTCGAATTAAGGATTTCCCTTATCTTAGCTACCTTTTCTACACTAAGAACTGACTTGGAGATTCTCTTTCAGCTGTTCTAAACAAGTTCTCATCTGTTTACAGTCATTTTCACTGAATTATTCATGTTTTCATGTAGTTTCCTATATTCTGCCTTCTGGCCCAAGTATAAGCTTTGCCCACTTTATCAAACAACTTCCTACACACTGTTATGAACTGAGGCAGCTCGAGAACATTGTCTCTCAACTGTGTTATAGAGTGTAGTACTACATTTCAGTGAAGTGTAAGGCTTTCCAAAGCTGCGGAACGTGTTTGTTTCTCTACTTCAATGGTATTCTCCCTTGTATAACACACATTTACCACTCTAGTCTCCTTTCAGTAAAGAATATAGGATTCATACAGTGTTTCATGTGATCTTAACTGGAATTAAGGATTTCCCTTATCTTAGCTACCTTTTCTACACTAAGAACTGACTTGGAGATTCTCTTTCAGCTGTTCTAAACAAGTTCTCATCTGTTTACAGTCATTTTCAATGAATTATTCATGTTTTCATGTAGTTTCCTATATTCTGCCTTCTGGCCCAAGTATAAGCTTTGCCCACTTTATCAAACAACTTCCTACACACTGTTATGAACTGAGGGAGCTAGGGAACATTGTCTCTCAACTGTGTTATAGAGTGTAGTACTATATTTCAGTGTAGTGTAAGGCTTTCCAAAGCTGCCGAACATGTTTCTTTCTCTATTTCAATGGTATTCTGCCTTGTATAACACACATTTACCACTCTAGTCTGCTTTAAGTAATGAATATAGGATTCATACAGTGTTTCATGTGATCTTAACTGGAATTAAGGATTTCCCTTATCTTAGCTACCTTTTCTACCCTAAGAACTGACTTGGAGATTCTCTTTCAGCTGTTCTAAACAAGTTCTCATCTGTTTACAGTCATTTTCAATGAATTATTCATGTTTTCATGTAGTTTCCTATATTCTGCCTTCTGGCCCAAGTATAAGCTTTGCCCACTTTATCAAACAACTTCCTACACACTGTTGTGAACTGTGGGAGCTAGGGAACATTGTCTCTCAACTGTGTTATAGAGTGTCGTACTACATTTCAGTGAAGTGTAAGGCTTTCCAAAGCTGCCGAACTTGTTTCTTTCTCTATTTCAATGGTATTCTGCCTTGTATAACACACATTTACCACTCTAGTCTCCTTTAAGTAATGAATATAGGATTCATACAGTGTTTGATGTTATCTTAACTCGAATTAAGGATTTCCCTTATCTTAGCTACCTTTTCTACACTAAGAACTGACTTGGAGATTCTCTTTCAGCTGTTCTAAACAAGTTCTCATCTGTTTGCAGTCATTTTTACTGAATTATTCATGTTTTCATGTAGTTTCCTATATTATGCCTTCTGGCCCAAATATAAGCTTTGGCCACTTTATCAAACAACTTCCTACACACTGTTATGAACTGAGGGAGCTAGGGAACATTGTCTCTCAACTGTGTTATAGAGTGTAGTACTACATTTCAGTGAAGTGTAAGGCTTTCCAAAGCTGCCGAACGAGTTTCTTTCTCTATTTCAATGGTATTCTGCCTTGTATAACACAAATTTACCACTCTAGTCTCCTTTAAATAATGAATATAGGATTCATACAGTGTTTGATGTTATCTTAACTCGAATTAAGGATTTTCCTTATCTCAGCTACCTTTTCTACACTAAGAACTGACTTGGAGATTCTCTTTCAGCTGTTCTAAACAAGTTCTCATCTGTTTACAGTCATTTTCACTGAATTATTCATGTTTTCATGTAGTTTCCTATATTCTGCCTTCTGGCCCAAGTATAAGCTTTGCCTACTTTATCAAACACCTACCTACACTCTGTTATGAACTGAGGCAGCTAGGGAACATTGTCTCTCAACTGTGTTATAGAGTGTAGTACTACATTTCAGTGAAGTGTAAGCCTTTCCAAAGCTGCCGAACGTGTTTCTTTCTCTATTTCAATGGTATTCTGCCTTGTATAACACACATTTACCACTCTAGTTTCCTTTAAGTAAAGAATATAGGATTCATACAGTGTTTCATGTGATCTTAACTCGAATTAAGGATTTTCCGGATCTTAGCTACCTTTTCTACAATAAGAACTGAGTTGGAGATTCTCTTTCAGCTGTTCTACAGAATTTCTCATGTGTTTACAGTCATTTTCAATGAATTATTCATGTTTTCATGTAGTTTCCTATATTCTGCCTTCTGGCCCAAATATAAGCTTTGCCCACTTTATCAAACAACTTCCTACACACTGTTATGAACTGAGGCAGCTCGGGAACATTGTCTCTCAACTGTGTTATAGAGTGTAGTACTACATTTCAGTGAAGTGTAAGGCTTTCCAAAGCTGCCAAACTTGTTTCTTTCTCTATTTCAATGGTATTCTGCCTTGTATAACACACATTTACCACTCTAGTCTCCTTTAAGTAATGAATATAGGATTCATACAGTGTTTGATGTTATCTTAACTCGAATTAAGGATTTTCCTTATCTTAGCTACCTTTTCTACACTAAGAACTGACTTGGAGATTCTCTTTCAGCTGTTCTAAACAAGTTCTCATCTGTTTACAGTCATTTTCACTGAATTATTCATGTTTTCATGTAGTTTCCTATATTCTGCCTTCTGGCCCAAGTATAAGCTTTGCCTACTTTATCAAACACCTTCCTACACTCTGTTATGAACTGAGGCAGCTAGGGAACATTGTCTCTCAACTGTGTTATAGAGTGTAGTACTACATTTCAGTGAAGTGTAAGCCTTTCCAAAGCTGCCGAACGTGTTTCTTTCTCTATTTCAATGGTATTCTGCCTTGTATAACACACATTTACCACTCTAGTTTCCTTTAAGTAAAGAATATAGGATTCATACAGTGTTTCATGTGATCTTAACTCGAATTAAGGATTTTCCGGATCTTAGCTACCTTTTCTACACTAAGAACTGAGTTGGAGATTCTCTTTCAGCTGTTCTACAGAATTTCTCATGTGTTTACAGTCATTTTCAATGAATTATTCATGTTTTCATGTAGTTTCCTATATTCTGCCTTCTGGCCCAAATATAAGCTTTGCCCACTTTATCAAACAACTTCCTACACACTGTTATGAACTGAGGCAGCTCGGGAACATTGTCTCTCAACTGTGTTATAGAGTGTAGTACTACATTTCAGTGAAGTGTAAGGCTTTCCAAAGCTGCCGAACGTGTTTGTTTCTCTATTTCAATGGTATTCTGCCTTGTATAACACACATTTACCACTCTAGTCTCCTTTAAGTAAAGAATATAGGATTCATAGAGTGTTTCATGTGATCTTAACTGGAATTAAGGATTTCCCTTATCTTAGCTACCGTTTCTACACTAAGAACTAACTTGGAGATTCTCTTTCAGCTGTTCTAAACAAGTTCTCATCTGTTTACAGTCATTTTCAATGAATTATTCATGTTTTCATGTAGTTTCCTATATTCTGCCTTCTGGCCCCAGTATAAGCTTTGCCCACCTTATCAAACAACTTCCTACACACTGTTATGAACTAAAGGAGCTAGGGAACATTGTCTCTGAACTGTGTTATAGAGTGTAGTACTACATTTCAGTGTAGTGTAAGGCTTTCCAAAGCTGCCGAACGTGTTTCTTTCTCTATTTCAATGGTATTCTGCCTTGTATAACACACATTTACCACTCTAGTCTCCTTTAAGTAATGAATATAGGATTCATACAGTGTTTGATGTTATCTTAACTCGAATTAAGGATTTTCCTTATCTTAGCTACCTTTTCTACACTAAGAACTGACTTGGAGTTTCTCTTTCAGCTGTTCTAAACAAGTTCTCATCTGTTTACAGTCATTTTCACTGAATTATTCATGTTTTCATGTAGTTTCCTATATTCTGCCTTCTGGCCCAAGTATAAGCTTTGCCTACTTTATCAAACAACTTCCTACACACTGTTATGAACTGAGGCAGCTAGGGAACATTGTCTCTCAACTGTGTTATAGACTGTAGTACTACATTTCAGTAAAGTGTAAGCCTTTCCAAAGCTGCCGAACGTGTTTCTTTCTCTATTTCAATGGTATTCTGCCTTGTATAACACACATTTACCACTCTAGTTTCCTTTAAGTAAAGAATATAGGATTCATACAGTGTTTCATGTGATCATAACTCGAATTAAGGATTTCCCGGATCTTAGCTACCTTTTCTACTCTAAGAACTGACTTGGAGATTCTCTTTCAGCTGTTCTAAACAAGTTCTCATGTGTTTACAGTCATTTTCAATGAATTATTCATGTTTTCATGTAGTTTCCTATATTCTGCCTTCTGGCCCAAGTATAAGCTTTGCCCACTTTATCAAACAACTTCCTACACACTGTGATGAACTGAGGCAGCTCGGGAACATTGTCTCTCAACTGTGTTATAGAGTGTAGTACTACATTTCAGTGAAGTGTAAGGCTTTCCAAAGCTGCCGAACTTGTTTCTTTCTCTACTTCAATGGTATTCTCCCTTGTATAACACACATTTACCACTCTAGTCTCCTTTCAGTAAAGAATATAGGATTCATACAGTGTTTCATGTGATCTTAACTGGAATTAAGGATTTCCCTTATCTTAGCTACCTTTTCTACACTAAGAACTGACTTGGAGATTCTCTTTCAGCTGTTCTAAACAAGTTCTCATCTGTTTACAGTCATTTTCAATGAATTATTCATGTTTTCATGTAGTTTCCTATATTCTGCCTTCTGGCCCAAGTATAAGCTTTGCCCACTTTATCAAACAACTTCCTACACACTGTTATGAACTGAGGGAGCTAGGGAACATTGTCTCTCAACTGTGTTATAGAGTGTAGTACTATATTTCAGTGTAGTGTAAGGCTTTCCAAAGCTGCCGAACATGTTTCTTTCTCTATTTCAATGGTATTCTGCCTTGTATAACACACATTTACCACTCTAGTCTGCTTTAAGTAATGAATATAGGATTCATACAGTGTTTCATGTGATCTTAACTCGAATTAAGGATTTCCCTTATCTTAGCTACCTTTTCTACCCTAAGAACTGACTTGGAGATTCTCTTTCAGCTGTTCTAAACAAGTTCTCATCTGTTTACAGTCATTTTCACTGAATTATTCATGTTTTCATGTAGTTTCCTATATTCTGCCTTCTGGCCCAAGTATAAGCTTTGCCCACTTTATCAAACAACTTCCTACACACTGTTGTGAACTGTGGGAGCTAGGGAACATTGTCTCTCAACTGTGTTATAGAGTGTCGTACTACATTTCAGTGAAGTGTAAGGCTTTCCAAAGCTGCCGAACTTGTTTCTTTCTCTATTTCAATGGTATTCTGCCTTGTATAACACACATTTACCACTCTAGTCTCCTTTAAGTAATGAATATAGGATTCATACAGTGTTTGATGTTATCTTAACTCGAATTAAGGATTTCCCTTATCTTAGCTACCTTTTCTACACTAAGAACTGACTTGGAGATTCTCTTTCAGCTGTTCTAAACAAGTTCTCATCTGTTTACAGTTATTTTCACTGAATTATTCATGTTTTCATGTAGTTTCCTATATTCTGCCTTCTGGCCCAAGTATAAGCTTTGCCCACTTTATCAAACAACTTCCTACACACTGTTATGAACTGAGGGAGCTAGGGAACATTGTCTCTCAACTGTGTTATAGAGTGTAGTACTACATTTCAGTGAAGTGTAAGGCTTTCTAAAGCTGCCGAACGAGTTTCTTTCTCTATTTCAATTGTATTCTGCCTTGTATAACACACATTTACCACTCCAGTCTCCTTTAAGTAATGAATATAGGATTCATACAGTGTTTGATGTTATCTTAACTCGAATTAAGGATTTTCCTTATCTTAGCTACCTTTTCTACACTAAGAACTGACTTGGAGATTCTCTTTCAGCTGTTCTAAACAAGTTCTCATCTGTTTACAGTCATTTTCACTGAATTATTCATGTTTTCATGTAGTTTCCTATATTCTGCCTTCTGTCCCAAGTATAAGCTTTGGCCACTTTATCAAACAACTTGCTACACACTGTTATGAACTGAGGGAGCTAGGGAACATTGTCTCTCAACTGTGTTATAGAGTGTAGTACTACATTTCAGTGAAGTGTAAGGCTTTCCAAAGCTGCCGAACTTGTTTCTTTCTCTATTTCAATGGTATTCTGCCTTGTATAACACACATTTACCACTCTAGTCTCCTTTAAGTAATGAATATAGGATTCATACAGTGTTTGATGTTATCTTAACTCGAATTAAGGATTTTCCTTATCTTAGCTACCTTTTCTACACTAAGAACTGACTTGGAGATTCTCTTTCAGCTGTTCTAAACAAGTTCTCATCTGTTTACAGTCATTTTCACTGAATTATTCATGTTTTCATGTAGTTTCCTATATTCTGCCTTCTGGCCCAAGTATAAGCTTTGCCTACTTTATCAAACAACTTCCTACACACTGTTATGAACTGAGGCAGCTAGGGAACATTGTCTCTCAACTGTGTTATAGACTGTAGTACTACATTTCAGTGAAGTGTAAGCCTTTCCAAAGCTGCCGAACCTGTTTCTTTCTCTATTTCAATGGTATTCTGCCTTGTATAACACACATTTACCACTCTAGTTTCCTTTAAGTAAAGAATATAGGATTCATACAGTGTTTCATGTGATCATAACTCGAATTAAGGATTTCCCGGATCTTAGCTACCTTTTCTACTCTAAGAACTGACTTGGAGATTCTCTTTCAGCTGTTCTAAACAAGTTCTCATGTGTTTACAGTCATTTTCAATGAATTATTCATGTTTTCATGTAGTTTCCTATATTCTGCCTTCTGGCCCAAGTATAAGCTTTGCCCACTTTATCAAACAACTTCCTACACACTGTTATGAACTGAGGCAGCTCGGGAACATTGTCTCTCAACTGTGTTATAGAGTGTAGTACTACATTTCAGTGAAGTGTAAGGCTTTCCAAAGCTGCCGAACTTGTTTCTTTCTCTATTTCAATGGTATTCTGCCTTGTATAACACACATTTACCACTCTAGTCTCCTTTAAGTAATGAATATAGGACTCATACAGTGTTTGATGTTATCTTAACTAGAATTAAGGATTTCCCTTATCTTAGCTACCTTTTCTACACTAAGAACTGACTTGGAGATTCTCTTTCAGCTGTTCTAAACAAGTTCTCATCTGTTTACAGTCATTTTCAATGAATTATTCATGTTTTCATGTAGTTTCCTATATTCTGCCTTCTGGCCCAAGTATAAGCTTTGCCCACCTTATCAAACAACTTACTACACACTGTTATGAACTGAGGGAGCTAGAGAACATTGTCTCTGAACTGTGTTATAGAGTGTAGTACTATATTTCTGTGTAGTGTAAGGCTTTCCAAAGCTGCCGAACGTGTTTCTTTCTCTATTTCAATGGTATTCTGCCTTATATAATACACATTTATCACTCTAGTCTCCTTTAAGTAAGCAATATAGGATTCATACAGTGTTTCATGTGATCTTAACTCGAATTAAGGATTTCCCTTATCTTAGCTACCTTTTCTACACTAAGAACTGACTTGGAGATTCTCTTTCAGCTGTTCTAAACAAGTTCTCATCTGTTTACAGTCATTTTCACTGAATTATTCATGTTTTCATGTAGTTTCCTATATTCTGCCTTCTGGCCCAAGTATAAGCTTTGCCCACTTTATCAAACAACTTCCTACACACTGTTATGAACTGAGGCAGCTCGAGAACATTGTCTCTCAACTGTGTTATAGAGTGTAGTACTACATTTCAGTGAAGTGTAAGGCTTTCCAAAGCTGCGGAACGTGTTTGTTTCTCTACTTCAATGGTATTCTCCCTTGTATAACACACATTTACCACTCTAGTCTCCTTTCAGTAAAGAATATAGGATTCATACAGTGTTTCATGTGATCTTAACTGGAATTAAGGATTTCCCTTATCTTAGCTACCTTTTCTACACTAAGAACTTACTTGCAGATTCTCTTTCAGCTGTTCTAAACAAGTTCTCATCTGTTTACAGTCATTTTCAATGAATTATTCATGTTTTCATGTAGTTTCCTATATTCTGCCTTCTGGCCCAAGTATAAGCTTTGCCCACTTTATCAAACAACTTCCTACACACTGTTATGAACTGAGGGAGCTAGGGAACATTGTCTCTCAACTGTGTTATAGAGTGTAGTACTATATTTCAGTGTAGTGTAAGGCTTTCCAAAGCTGCCGAACATATTTCTTTCTCTATTTCAATGGTATTCTGCCTTGTATAACACACATTTACCACTCTAGTCTCCTTTAAGTAATGAATATAGGATTCATACAGTGTTTCATGTGATCTTAACTGGAATTAAGGATTTCCCTTATCTTAGCTACCTTTTCTACCCTAAGAACTGACTTGGAGATTCTCTTTCAGCTGTTCTAAACAAGTTCTCATCTGTTTACAGTCATTTTCAATGAATTATTCATGTTTTCATGTAGTTTCCTATATTCTGCCTTCTGGCCCAAGTATAAGCTTTGCCCACTTTATCAAACAACTTCCTACACACTGTTGTGAACTGTGGGAGCTAGGGAACATTGTCTCTCAACTGTGTTATAGAGTGTCGTACTACATTTCAGTGAAGTGTAAGGCTTTCCAAAGCTGCCGAACTTGTTTCTTTCTCTATTTCAATGGTATTCTGCCTTGTATAACACACATTTACCACTCTAGTCTCCTTTAAGTAAAGAATATAGGATTCATACAGTGTTTCATGTGATCATAACTCGAATTAAGGATTTCCCGGTTCTTAGCTACCTTTTCTACTCTAAGAACTGACTTGGAGATTCTCTTTCAGCTGTTCTAAACAAGTTCTCATGTGTTTACAGTCATTTTCAATGAATTATTCATGTTTTCATGTAGTTTCCTATATTCTGCCTTCTGGCCCAAGTATAAGCTTTGCCCACTTTATCAAACAACTTCCTACACACTGTTATGAACTGAGGCAGCTCGGGAACATTGTCTCTCAACTGTGTTATAGAGTGTAGTACTACATTTCAGTGAAGTGTAAGGCTTTCCAAAGCTGCCGAACTTGTTTCTTTCTCTATTTCAATGGTATTCTGCCTTGTATAACACACATTTACCACTCTAGTCTCCTTTAAGTAATGAATATAGGACTCATACAGTGTTTGATGTTATCTTAACTAGAATTAAGGATTTCCCTTATCTTAGCTACCTTTTCTACACTAAGAACTGACTTGGAGATTCTCTTTCAGCTGTTCTAAACAAGTTCTCATCTGTTTACAGTCATTTTCAATGAATTATTCATGTTTTCATGTAGTTTCCTATATTCTGCCTTCTGGCCCAAGTATAAGCTTTGCCCACCTTATCAAACAACTTACTACACACTGTTATGAACTGAGGGAGCTAGAGAACATTGTCTCTGAACTGTGTTATAGAGTGTAGTACTATATTTCTGTGTAGTGTAAGGCTTTCCAAAGCTGCCGAACGTGTTTCTTTCTCTATTTCAATGGTATTCTGCCTTATATAATACACATTTATCACTCTAGTCTCCTTTAAGTAAGCAATATAGGATTCATACAGTGTTTCATGTGATCTTAACTCGAATTAAGGATTTCCCTTATCTTAGCTACCTTTTCTACACTAAGAACTGACTTGGAGATTCTCTTTCAGCTGTTCTCAACAAGTTCTCATCTGTTTACAGTCATTTTCACTGAATTATTCATGTTTTCATGTAGTTTCCTATATTCTGCCTTCTGGCCCAAGTATAAGCTTTGCCCACTTTATCAAACAACTTCCTACACACTGTTATGAACTGAGGCAGCTCGAGAACATTGTCTCTCAACTGTGTTATAGAGTGTAGTACTACATTTCAGTGAAGTGTAAGGCTTTCCAAAGCTGCGGAACGTGTTTGTTTCTCTACTTCAATGGTATTCTCCCTTGTATAACACACATTTACCACTCTAGTCTCCTTTAAGTAATGAATATAGGATTCATACAGTGTTTGATGTTATCTTAACTCGAATTAAGGATTTTCCTTATCTTAGCTACCTTTTCTACACTAAGAACTGACTTGGAGATTCTCTTTCAGCTGTTCTAAACAAGTTCTCATCTGTTTACAGTCATTTTCACTGAATTATTCATGTTTTCATGTAGTTTCCTATATTCTGCCTTCTGGCCCAAGTATAAGCTTTGCCTACTTTATCAAACAACTTCCTACACACTGTTATGAACTGAGGCAGCTAGGGAACATTGTCTCTCAACTGTGTTATAGACTGTAGTACTACATTTCAGTGAAGTGTAAGCCTTTCCAAAGCTGCCGAACCTGTTTCTTTCTCTATTTCAATGGTATTCTGCCTTGTATAACACACATTTACCACTCTAGTTTCCTTTAAGTAAAGAATATAGGATTCATACAGTGTTTCATGTGATCATAACTCGAATTAAGGATTTCCCGGATCTTAGCTACCTTTTCTACTCTAAGAACTGACTTGGAGATTCTCTTTCAGCTGTTCTAAACAAGTTCTCATGTGTTTACAGTCATTTTCAATGAATTATTCATGTTTTCATGTAGTTTCCTATATTCTGCCTTCTGGCCCAAGTATAAGCTTTGCCCACTTTATCAAACAACTTCCTACACACTGTTATGAACTGAGGCAGCTAGGGAACATTGTCTCTCAACTGTGTTATAGAGTGTAGTACTACATTTCAGTGAAGTGTAAGGCTTTCCAAAGCTGCCGAACTTGTTTCTTTCTCTATTTCAATGGTATTCTGCCTTGTATAACACACATTTACCACTCTAGTCTCCTTTAAGTAATGAATATAGGATTCATACAGTGTTTGATGTTATCTTAACTCGAATTAAGGATTTCCCTTATCTTAGCTACCTTTTCTACACTAAGAACTGACTTGGAGATTCTCTTTCAGCTGTTCTAAACAAGTTCTCATCTGTTTGCAGTCATTTTCACTGAATTATTCATGTTTTCATGTAGTTTCCTATATTATGCCTTCTGGCCCAAGTATAAGCTTTGGCCACTTTATCAAACAACTTCCTACACACTGTTATGAACTGAGGGAGCTAGGGAACATTGTCTCTCAACTGTGTTATAGAGTGTAGTACTACATTTCAGTGAAGTGTAAGGCTTTCCAAAGCTGCCGAACTTGTTTCTTTCTCTATTTCAATGGTATTCTGCCTTGTATATCACACATTTACCACTCTAGTCTCCTTTAAGTAATGAATATAGGATTCATACAGTGTTTGATGTTATCTTAACTCGAATTAAGGATTTTCCTTATCTTAGCTACCTTTTCTACACTAAGAACTGACTTGGAGATTCTCTTTCAGCTGTTCTAAACAAGTTCTCATCTGTTTACAGTCATTTTCACTGAATTATTCATGTTTTCATGTAGTTTCCTATATTCTGCCTTCTGGCCCAAGTATAAGCTTTGCCTACTTTATCAAACACCTTCCTACACTCTGTTATGAACTGAGGCAGCTAGGGAACATTGTCTCTCAACTGTGTTATAGAGTGTAGTACTACATTTCAGTGAAGTGTAAGCCTTTCCAAAGCTGCCGAACGTGTTTCTTTCTCTATTTCAATGGTATTCTGCCTTGTATAACACACATTTACCACTCTAGTTTCCTTTAAGTAAAGAATATAGGATTCATACAGTGTTTCATGTGATCTTAACTCGAATTAAGGATTTTCCGGATCTTAGCTACCTTTGCTACACTAAGAACTGAGTTGGAGATTCTCTTTCAGCTGTTCTACAGAATTTCTCATGTGTTTACAGTCATTTTCAATGAATTATTCATGTTTTCATGTAGTTTCCTATATTCTGCCTTCTGGCCCAAATATAAGCTTTGCCCACTTTATCAAACAACTTCCTAGACACTGTTATGAACTGAGGCAGCTCGGGAACATTGTCTCTCAACTGTGTTATAGAGTGTAGTACTACATTTCAGTGAAGTGTAAGGCTTTCCAAAGCTGCCGAACGTGTTTGTTTCTCTATTTCAATGGTATTCTGCCTTGTATAACACACATTTACCACACTAGTCTCCTTTAAGTAAAGAATATAGGATTCATAGAGTGTTTGATGTTATCTTAACTCGAATTAAGGATTTTCCTTATCTTAGCTACCTTTTCTACACTAAGAACTGACTTGGAGTTTCTCTTTCAGCTGTTCTAAACAAGTTCTCATCTGTTTACAGTCATTTTCACTGAATTATTCATGTTTTCATGTAGTTTCCTATATTCTGCCTTCTGGCCCAAGTATAAGCTTTGCCTACTTTATCAAACAACTTCCTACACACTGTTATGAACTGAGGCAGCTAGGGAACATTGTCTCTCAACTGTGTTATAGACTGTAGTACTACATTTCAGTGAAGTGTAAGCCTTTCCAAAGCTGCCGAACGTGTTTCTTTCTCTATTTCAATGGTATTCTGCCTTGTATAACACACATTTACCACTCTAGTTTCCTTTAAGTAAAGAATATAGGATTCATACAGTGTTTCATGTGATCCTAACTCGAATTAAGGATTTCCCGGATCTTAGCTACCTTTTCTACTCTAAGAACTGACTTGGAGATTCTCTTTCAGCTGTTCTAAACAAGTTCTCATCTGTTTACAGTCATTTTCAATGAATTATTCATGTTTTCATGTAGTTTCTATATTCTGCCTTCTGGCCCAAGTATAAGCTTTGCCCACTTTATCAAACAACTTCCTACACACTGTTATGAACTGAGGCAGCTCGGGAACATTGTCTCTCAACTGTGTTATAGAGTGTAGTAGTACATTTCAGTGAAGTGTAAGGCTTTCCAAAGCTGCCGAACTTGTTTCTTTCTCTATTTCAATGGTATTCTGCCTTGTATAACACACATTTACCACTCTAGTCTCCTTTAAGTAATGAATATAGGACTCATACAGTGTTTGATGTTATCTTAACTAGAATTAAGGATTTCCCTTATCGTAGCTACCTTTTCTACACTAAGAACTGACTTGGAGATTCTCTTTCAGCTGTTCTAAACAAGTTCTCATCTGTTTACAGTCATTTTCAATGAATTATTCATGTTTTCATGTAGTTTCCTATATTCTGCCTTCTGGCCCAAGTATAAGCTTTGCCCACCTTATCAAACAACTTACTACACACTGTTATGAACTGAGGGAGCTAGAGAACATTGTCTCTGAACTGTGTTATAGAGTGTAGTACTATATTTCTGTGTAGTGTAAGGCTTTCCAAAGCTGCCGAACGTGTTTCTTTCTCTATTTCAATGGTATTCTGCCTTATATAATACACATTTATCACTCTAGTCTCCTTTAAGTAAGCAATATAGGATTCATACAGTGTTTCATGTGATCTTAACTCGAATTAAGGATTTCCCTTATCTTAGCTACCTTTTCTACACTAAGAACTGACTTGGAGATTCTCTTTCAGCTGTTCTAAACAAGTTCTCATCTGTTTACAGTCATTTTCACTGAATTATTCATGTTTTCATGTAGTTTCCTATATTCTGCCTTCTGGCCCAAGTATAAGCTTTGCCCACTTTATCAAACAACTTCCTACACACTGTTATGAACTGAGGCAGCTCGAGAACATTGTCTCTCAAATGTTTTATAGAGTGTAGTACTACATTTCAGTGAAGTGTAAGGCTTTCCAAAGCTGCCGAACGTGTTTGTTTCTCTACTTCAATGGTATTCTCCCTTGTATAACACACATTTACCACTCTAGTCTCCTTTCAGTAAAGAATATAGGATTCATACAGTGTTTCATGTGATCATAACTGGAATTAAGGATTTCCCTTATCTTAGCTACCTTTTCTACACTAAGAACTGACTTGGAGATTCTCTTTCAGCTGTTCTAAACAAGTTCTCATCTGTTTACAGTCATTTTCAATGAATTATTCATGTTTTCATGTAGTTTCCTATATTCTGCCTTCTGGCCCAAGTATAAGCTTTGCCCACTTTATCAAACAACTTCCTACACACTGTTATGAACTTAGGGAGCTAGGGAACATTGTCTCTCAACTGTGTTATAGAGTGTAGTACTATATTTCAGTGTAGTGTAAGGCTTTCCAAAGCTGCCGAACATGTTTCTTTCTCTATTTCAATGGTATTCTGCCTTGTATAACACACATTTAACACTCTAGTCTCCTTTAAGTAATGAATATAGGATTCATACAGTGTTTCATGTGATCTTAACTGGAATTAAGGATTTCCCTTATCTTAGCTACCTTTTCTACCCTAAGAACTGACTTGGAGATTCTCTTTCAGCTGTTCTAAACAAGTTCTCATCTGTTTACAGTCATTTTCAATGAATTATTCATGTTTTCATGTAGTTTCCTATATTCTGCCTTCTGGCCCAAGTATAAGCTTTGCCCACTTTATCAAACAACTTCCTACACACTGTTGTGAACTGTGGGAGCTAGGGAACATTGTCTCTCAACTGTGTTATAGAGTGTCGTACTACATTTCAGTGAAGTGTAAGGCTTTCCAAAGCTGCCGAACTTGTTTCTTTCTCTATTTCAATGGTATTCTGCCTTGTATAACACACATTTACCACTCTAGTCTCCTTTAAGTAATGAATATAGGATTCATACAGTGTTTGATGTTATCTTAACTCGAATTAAGGATTTTCCTTATCTTAGCTACCTTTTCTACACTAAGAACTGACTTGGAGATTCTCTTTCAGCTGTTCTAAACAAGTTCTCATCTGTTTACAGTCATTTTCACTGAATTATTCATGTTTTCATGTAGTTTCCTATATTCTGCCTTCTGGCCCAAGTATAAGCTTTGCCTACTTTATCAAACAACTTCCTACACACTGTTATGAACTGAGGCAGCTAGGGAACATTGTCTCTCAACTGTGTTATAGAGTGTAGTACTACATTTCAGTGAAGTGTAAGCCTTTCCAAAGCTGCCGAACGTGTTTCTTTCTCTATTTCAATGGTATTCTGCCTTGTATAACACACATTTACCACTCCAGTCTCCTTTAAGTAAAGAATATAGGATTCATACAGTGTTTCATGTGATCTTAACTGGTATTAAGGATTTCCCTTATCTTAGCTACCTTTTCTACACTAAGAACTGACTTGGAGATTCTCTTTCAGCTGTTCTAAACAAGTTCTCATCTGTTTACAGTTATTTTCACTGAATTATTCATGTTTTCATGTAGTTTCCTATATTCTGCCTTCTGGCCCAAGTATAAGCTTTGCCCACTTTATCAAACAACTTCCTACACACTGTTATGAACTGAGGGAGCTAGGGAACATTGTCTCTCAACTGTGTTATAGAGTGTAGTAGTACATTTCAGTGAAGTGTAAGGCTTTCTAAAGCTGCCGAACTTGTTTCTTTCTCTATTTCAATGGTATTCTGCCTTGTATAACACACATTTACCACTCTAGTCTCCTTTAAGTAATGAATATAGGACTCATACAGTGTTTGATGTTATCTTAACTAGAATTAAGGATTTCCCTTATCGTAGCTACCTTTTCTACACTAAGAACTGACTTGGAGATTCTCTTTCAGCTGTTCTAAACAAGTTCTCATCTGTTTACAGTCATTTTCAATGAATTATTCATGTTTTCATGTAGTTTCCTATATTCTGCCTTCTGGCCCAAGTATAAGCTTTGCCCACCTTATCAAACAACTTACTACACACTGTTATGAACTGAGGGAGCTAGAGAACATTGTCTCTGAACTGTGTTATAGAGTGTAGTACTATATTTCTGTGTAGTGTAAGGCTTTCCAAAGCTGCCGAACGTGTTTCTTTCTCTATTTCAATGGTATTCTGCCTTATATAATACACATTTATCACTCTAGTCTCCTTTAAGTAAGCAATATAGGATTCATACAGTGTTTCATGTGATCTTAACTCGAATTAAGGATTTCCCTTATCTTAGCTACCTTTTCTACACTAAGAACTGACTTGGAGATTCTCTTTCAGCTGTTCTAAACAAGTTCTCATCTGTTTACAGTCATTTTCACTGAATTATTCATGTTTTCATGTAGTTTCCTATATTCTGCCTTCTGGCCCAAGTATAAGCTTTGCCCACTTTATCAAACAACTTCCTACACACTGTTATGAACTGAGGCAGCTCGAGAACATTGTCTCTCAAATGTTTTATAGAGTGTAGTACTACATTTCAGTGAAGTGTAAGGCTTTCCAAAGCTGCCGAACGTGTTTGTTTCTCTACTTCAATGGTATTCTCCCTTGTATAACACACATTTACCACTCTAGTCTCCTTTCAGTAAAGAATATAGGATTCATACAGTGTTTCATGTGATCTTAACTGGAATTAAGGATTTCCCTTATCTTAGCTACCTTTTCTACACTAAGAACTGACTTGGAGATTCTCTTTCAGCTGTTCTAAACAAGTTCTCATCTGTTTACAGTCATTTTCAATGAATTATTCATGTTTTCATGTAGTTTCCTATATTCTGCCTTCTGGCCCAAGTATAAGCTTTGCCCACTTTATCAAACAACTTCCTACACACTGTTATGAACTTAGGGAGCTAGGGAACATTGTCTCTCAACTGTGTTATAGAGTGTAGTACTATATTTCAGTGTAGTGTAAGGCTTTCCAAAGCTGCCGAACATGTTTCTTTCTCTATTTCAATGGTATTCTGCCTTGTATAACACACATTTAACACTCTAGTCTCCTTTAAGTAATGAATATAGGATTCATACAGTGTTTCATGTGATCTTAACTGGAATTAAGGATTTCCCTTATCTTAGCTACCTTTTCTACCCTAAGAACTGACTTGGAGATTCTCTTTCAGCTGTTCTAAACAAGTTCTCATCTGTTTACAGTCATTTTCAATGAATTATTCATGTTTTCATGTAGTTTCCTATATTCTGCCTTCTGGCCCCAGTATAAGCTTTGCCCACTTTATCAAACAACTTCCTACACACTGTTGTGAACTGTGGGAGCTAGGGAACATTGTCTCTCAACTGTGTTATAGAGTGTCGTACTACATTTCAGTGAAGTGTAAGGCTTTCCAAAGCTGCCGAACTTGTTTCTTTCTCTATTTCAATGGTATTCTGCCTTGTATAACACACATTTACCACTCTAGTCTCCTTTAAGTAATGAATATAGGATTCATACAGTGTTTGATGTTATCTTAACTCGAATTAAGGATTTTCCTTATCTTAGCTACCTTTTCTACACTAAGAACTGACTTGGAGATTCTCTTTCAGCTGTTCTAAACAAGTTCTCATCTGTTTACAGTCATTTTCACTGAATTATTCATGTTTTCATGTAGTTTCCTATATTCTGCCTTCTGGCCCAAGTATAAGCTTTGCCTACTTTATCAAACAACTTCCTACACACTGTTATGAACTGAGGCAGCTAGGGAACATTGTCTCTCAACTGTGTTATAGAGTGTAGTACTACATTTCAGTGAAGTGTAAGCCTTTCCAAAGCTGCCGAACGTGTTTCTTTCTCTATTTCAATGGTATTCTGCCTTGTATAACACACATTTACCACTCCAGTCTCCTTTAAGTAAAGAATATAGGATTCATACAGTGTTTCATGTGATCTTAACTGGTATTAAGGATTTCCCTTATCTTAGCTACCTTTTCTACACTAAGAACTGACTTGGAGATTCTCTTTCAGCTGTTCTAAACAAGTTCTCATCTGTTTACAGTTATTTTCACTGAATTATTCATGTTTTCATGTAGTTTCCTATATTCTGCCTTCTGGCCCAAGTATAAGCTTTGCCCACTTTATCAAACAACTTCCTACACACTGTTATGAACTGAGGGAGCTAGGGAACATTGTCTCTCAACTGTGTTATAGAGTGTAGTACTACATTTCAGTGAAGTGTAAGGCTTTCTAAAGCTGCCGAACGAGTTTCTTTCTCTATTTCAATGGTATTCTGCCTTGTATAACACACATTTACCACTCCAGTCTCCTTTAAGTAAAGAATATAGGATTCATACAGTGTTTCATGTGATCTTAACTGGTATTAAGGATTTCCCTTATCTTAGCTACCTTTTCTATACTAAGAACTGACTTGGAGATTCTCTTTCAGCTGTTCTAAACAAGTTCTCATCTGTTTACAGTTATTTTCACTGAATTATTCATGTTTTCATGTAGTTTCCTATATTCTGCCTTCTGGCCCAAGTATAAGCTTTGCCCACTTTATCAAACAACTTCCTACACACTGTTATGAACTGAGGCAGCTCGGGAACATTGTCTCTCAACTGTGTTATAGAGTGTAGTACTACATTTCAGTGTAGTGTAAGGCTTTCCAAAGCTGCCGAACGTGTTTTTTTCTCTATTTCAATGGTATTCTGCCTTGTATAACACACATTTACCACTCTAGTCTCCTTTAAGTAATGAATATAGGATTCATACAGTGTTTGATGTTATCTTAACTCGAATTAAGGATTTTCCTTATCTTAGCTACCTTTTCTACACTAAGAACTGACTTGGAGATTCTCTTTAAGTTGTTATAAACAAATTCTCATCTGTTTACAGTCATTTTCACTGAATTATTCATGTTTTCATGTAGTTTCCTATATTCTGCCTTCTGGCCCAAGTATAAGCTTTGCCCACTTTATCAAACAACTTCCTACACACTGTTATGAACTGAGGCAGCTCGGGAACATTGTCTCTCAACTGTGTTATAGAGTGTAGTACTACATTTCAGTGAAGTGTAAGGCTTTCCAAAGCTGCCAAATGTATTTCTTTCTCTATTTCAATGGTATTCTGCCTCATGTAATACACATTTATCACTCTAGTCTCCTTTAAGTAAGCAATATAGGATTCATACATTGTTTCATGTGATCTTAACTCGAATTAAGGATTTCCCGGATTTAGCTACCTTTTCTACACTAAGAACTGACTTGGAGAATCTCTTTCATCTGTTCTAAACAAGTTCTCATCTGTTTACAGTCATTTTCACTGAATTATTCATGTTTTCATGTAGTTTCCTATATTCTGTCTTCTGGCCCAAGTATAAGCTTTGCCCACTTTATCAAACAACTTCCTACACACTGTTATGAACTGAGGCAGCTCGGGAACATTGTCTCTCAACTGTGTTATAGAGTGTAGTACTACATTTCAGTGTAGTGTAAGGCTTTCCAAAGCTGCCGAACGTGTTTTTTTCTCTATTTCAATTGTATTCTGCCTTGTATAACACACATTTACCACTCCAGTCTCCTTTAAGTAAAGAATATAGGATTCATACAGTGTTTCATGTGATCTTAACTGGTATTAAGGATTTCCCTTATCTTAGCTACCTTTTCTACACTAAGAACTGACTTGGAGATTCTCTTTCAGCTGTTCTAAACAAGTTCTCATTTGTTTACAGTTATTTTCACTGAATTATTCATGTTTTCATGTAGTTTCCTATATTCTGCCTTCTTGCCCAAGTATAAGCTTTGCCCACTTTATCAAACAACTTCCTACACACTGTTATGAACTGAGGCAGCTCGGGAACATTGTCTCTCAACTGTGTTATAGAGTGTAGTACTACATTTCAGTGTAGTGTAAGGCTTTCCAAAGCTGCCGAACGTGTTTTTTTCTCTATTTCAATGGTATTCTGCCTTGTATAACACACATTTACCACTCTAGTCTCCTTTAAGTAATGAATATAGGATTCATACAGTGTTTGATGTTATCTTAACTCGAATTAAGGATTTTCCTTATCTTAGCTACCTTTTCTACACTAAGAACTGACTTGGAGATTCTCTTTAAGTTGTTATAAACAAATTCTCATCTGTTTACAGTCATTTTCACTGAATTATTCATGTTTTCATGTAGTTTCCTATATTCTGCCTTCTGGCCCAAGTATAAGCTTTGCCCACTTTATCAAACAACTTCCTACACACTGTTATGAACTGAGGCAGCTCGGGAACATTGTCTCTCAACTGTGTTATAGAGTGTAGTACTACATTTCAGTGAAGTGTAAGGCTTTCCAAAGCTGCCAAATGTATTTCTTTCTCTATTTCAATGGTATTCTGCCTTATGTAATACACATTTATCACTCTAGTCTCCTTTAAGTAAGCAATATAGGATTCATACATTGTTTCATGTGATCTTAACTCGAATTAAGGATTTCCCGGATTTAGCTACCTTTTCTACACTAAGAACTGACTTGGAGAATCTCTTTCAGCTGTTCTAAACAAGTTCTCATCTGTTTACAGTCATTTTCACTGAATTATTCATGTTTTCATGTAGTTTCCTATATTCTGTCTTCTGGCCCAAGTATAAGCTTTGCCCACTTTATCAAACAACTTCCTACACACTGTTATGAACTGAGGCAGCTCGGGAACATTGTCTCTCAACTGTGTTATAGAGTGTAGTACTATATTTCAGTGTAGTGTAAGGCTTTCCAAAGCTGCCTAACGTGTTTTTTTCTCTATTTCAATGGTATTCTGCCTTGTATAACACACATTTACCACTCTAGTCTCCTTTAAGTAAAGAATATAGGATTCACAGAGTGTTTCATGTGATCTTAACTGGAATTAAGGATTTCCCTTATCTTAGCTACCTTTTCTACACTAAGAACTGACTTGGAGATTCTCTTTCAGCTGTTCTAAACAAGTTCTCATCTGTTTACAGTCATTTTCAATGAATTATTCATGTTTTCATGTAGTTTCCTATATTCTGCCTTCTGGCCCCAGTATAAGCTTTGCCCACTTTATCAAACAACTTCCTACACACTGTTGTGAACTGTGGGAGCTAGGGAACATTGTCTCTCAACTGTGTTATAGAGTGTCGTACTACATTTCAGTGAAGTGTAAGGCTTTCCAAAGCTGCCGAACTTGTTTCTTTCTCTATTTCAATGGTATTCTGCCTTGTATAACACACATTTACCACTCTAGTCTCCTTTAAGTAATGAATATAGGATTCATACAGTGTTTGATGTTATCTTAACTCGAATTAAGGATTTTCCTTATCTTAGCTACCTTTTCTACACTAAGAACTGACTTGGAGATTCTCTTTCAGCTGTTCTAAACAAGTTCTCATCTGTTTACAGTCATTTTCACTGAATTATTCATGTTTTCATGTAGTTTCCTATATTCTGCCTTCTGGCCCAAGTATAAGCTTTGCCTACTTTATCAAACAACTTCCTACACACTGTTATGAACTGAGGCAGCTAGGGAACATTGTCTCTCAACTGTGTTATAGAGTGTAGTACTACATTTCAGTGAAGTGTAAGCCTTTCCAAAGCTGCCGAACGTGTTTCTTTCTCTATTTCAATGGTATTCTGCCTTGTATAACACACATTTACCACTCCAGTCTCCTTTAAGTAAAGAATATAGGATTCATACAGTGTTTCATGTGATCTTAACTGGTATTAAGGATTTCCCTTATCTTAGCTACCTTTTCTACACTAAGAACTGACTTGGAGATTCTCTTTCAGCTGTTCTAAACAAGTTCTCATCTGTTTACAGTTATTTTCACTGAATTATTCATGTTTTCATGTAGTTTCCTATATTCTGCCTTCTGGCCCAAGTATAAGCTTTGCCCACTTTATCAAACAACTTCCTACACACTGTTATGAACTGAGGGAGCTAGGGAACATTGTCTCTCAACTGTGTTATAGAGTGTAGTACTACATTTCAGTGAAGTGTAAGGCTTTCTAAAGCTGCCGAACGAGTTTCTTTCTCTATTTCAATGGTATTCTGCCTTGTATAACACACATTTACCACTCCAGTCTCCTTTAAGTAAAGAATATAGGATTCATACAGTGTTTCATGTGATCTTAACTGGTATTAAGGATTTCCCTTATCTTAGCTACCTTTTCTATACTAAGAACTGACTTGGAGATTCTCTTTCAGCTGTTCTAAACAAGTTCTCATCTGTTTACAGTTATTTTCACTGAATTATTCATGTTTTCATGTAGTTTCCTATATTCTGCCTTCTGGCCCAAGTATAAGCTTTGCCCACTTTATCAAACAACTTCCTACACACTGTTATGAACTGAGGCAGCTCGGGAACATTGTCTCTCAACTGTGTTATAGAGTGTAGTACTACATTTCAGTGTAGTGTAAGGCTTTCCAAAGCTGCCGAACGTGTTTTTTTCTCTATTTCAATGGTATTCTGCCTTGTATAACACACATTTACCACTCTAGTCTCCTTTAAGTAATGAATATAGGATTCATACAGTGTTTGATGTTATCTTAACTCGAATTAAGGATTTTCCTTATCTTAGCTACCTTTTCTACACTAAGAACTGACTTGGAGATTCTCTTTAAGTTGTTATAAACAAATTCTCATCTGTTTACAGTCATTTTCACTGAATTATTCATGTTTTCATGTAGTTTCCTATATTCTGCCTTCTGGCCCAAGTATAAGCTTTGCCCACTTTATCAAACAACTTCCTACACACTGTTATGAACTGAGGCAGCTCGGGAACATTGTCTCTCAACTGTGTTATAGAGTGTAGTACTACATTTCAGTGAAGTGTAAGGCTTTCCAAAGCTGCCAAATGTATTTCTTTCTCTATTTCAATGGTATTCTGCCTCATGTAATACACATTTATCACTCTAGTCTCCTTTAAGTAAGCAATATAGGATTCATACATTGTTTCATGTGATCTTAACTCGAATTAAGGATTTCCCGGATTTAGCTACCTTTTCTACACTAAGAACTGACTTGGAGAATCTCTTTCATCTGTTCTAAACAAGTTCTCATCTGTTTACAGTCATTTTCACTGAATTATTCATGTTTTCATGTAGTTTCCTATATTCTGTCTTCTGGCCCAAGTATAAGCTTTGCCCACTTTATCAAACAACTTCCTACACACTGTTATGAACTGAGGCAGCTCGGGAACATTGTCTCTCAACTGTGTTATAGAGTGTAGTACTACATTTCAGTGTAGTGTAAGGCTTTCCAAAGCTGCCGAACGTGTTTTTTTCTCTATTTCAATTGTATTCTGCCTTGTATAACACACATTTACCACTCCAGTCTCCTTTAAGTAAAGAATATAGGATTCATACAGTGTTTCATGTGATCTTAACTGGTATTAAGGATTTCCCTTATCTTAGCTACCTTTTCTACACTAAGAACTGACTTGGAGATTCTCTTTCAGCTGTTCTAAACAAGTTCTCATCTGTTTACAGTTATTTTCACTGAATTATTCATGTTTTCATGTAGTTTCCTATATTCTGCCTTCTTGCCCAAGTATAAGCTTTGCCCACTTTATCAAACAACTTCCTACACACTGTTATGAACTGAGGCAGCTCGGGAACATTGTCTCTCAACTGTGTTATAGAGTGTAGTACTACATTTCAGTGTAGTGTAAGGCTTTCCAAAGCTGCCGAACGTGTTTTTTTCTCTATTTCAATGGTATTCTGCCTTGTATAACACACATTTACCACTCTAGTCTCCTTTAAGTAATGAATATAGGATTCATACAGTGTTTGATGTTATCTTAACTCGAATTAAGGATTTTCCTTATCTTAGCTACCTTTTCTACACTAAGAACTGACTTGGAGATTCTCTTTAAGTTGTTATAAACAAATTCTCATCTGTTTACAGTCATTTTCACTGAATTATTCATGTTTTCATGTAGTTTCCTATATTCTGCCTTCTGGCCCAAGTATAAGCTTTGCCCACTTTATCAAACAACTTCCTACACACTGTTATGAACTGAGGCAGCTCGGGAACATTGTCTCTCAACTGTGTTATAGAGTGTAGTACTACATTTCAGTGAAGTGTAAGGCTTTCCAAAGCTGCCAAATGTATTTCTTTCTCTATTTCAATGGTATTCTGCCTTATGTAATACACATTTATCACTCTAGTCTCCTTTAAGTAAGCAATATAGGATTCATACATTGTTTCATGTGATCTTAACTCGAATTAAGGATTTCCCGGATTTAGCTACCTTTTCTACACTAAGAACTGACTTGGAGAATCTCTTTCAGCTGTTCTAAACAAGTTCTCATCTGTTTACAGTCATTTTCACTGAATTATTCATGTTTTCATGTAGTTTCCTATATTCTGTCTTCTGGCCCAAGTATAAGCTTTGCCCACTTTATCAAACAACTTCCTACACACTGTTATGAACTGAGGCAGCTCGGGAACATTGTCTCTCAACTGTGTTATAGAGTGTAGTACTATATTTCAGTGTAGTGTAAGGCTTTCCAAAGCTGCCTAACGTGTTTTTTTCTCTATTTCAATGGTATTCTGCCTTGTATAACACACATTTACCACTCTAGTCTCCTTTAAGTAAAGAATATAGGATTCACAGAGTGTTTCATGTGATCTTAACTGGAATTAAGGATTTCCCTTATCTTAGCTACCTTTTCTACACTAAGAACTGACTTGGAGATTCTCTTTCAGCTGTTCTAAACAAGTTCTCATCTGTTTACAGTCATTTTCAATGAATTATTCATGTTTTCATGTAGTTTCCTATATTCTGCCTTCTGTCCCAAGTATAAGCTTTGCCCACCTTATCAAACAACTTCCTACACACTGTTATGAACTGAGGGAGCTAGGGAATATTGTCTCTTAACTGTGTTATAGAGTGTAGTACTACATTTCAGTGTAGTGTAAGGCTTTCCAAAGCTGCCGAACGTGTTTCTTTCTCTATTTCAATGGTATTCTGCCTTGTATAACACACATTTACCACTCTAGTCTCCTTTAAGTAATGAATATAGGATTCATACAGTGTTTGATGTTATCTTAACTCGAATTAAGGATTTTCCTTATCTTAGCTACCTTTTCTACACTAAGAACTGACTTGGAGATTCTCTTTCAGCTGTTCTAAACAAGTTCTCATCTGTTTACAGTCATTTTCACTGAATTATTCATGTTTTCATGTAGTTTCCTATATTCTGCCTTCTGGCCCAAGTATAAGCTTTGGCCACTTTATCAAACAACTTCCTACACACTGTTATGAACTGAGGGAGCTAGGGAACATTGTCTCTCAACTGTGTTATAGAGTGTAGTACTACATTTCAGTGAAGTGTAAGGCTTTCCAAAGCTGCCAAACTTGTTTCTTTCTCTATTTCAATGGTATTCTGCCTTGTATAACACACATTTACCACTCCAGTCTCCTTTAAGTAAAGAATATAGGATTCATACAGTGTTTCATGTGATCTTAACTGGTATTAAGGATTTCCCTTATCTTAGCTACCTTTTCTACACTAAGAACTGACTTGGAGATTCTCTTTCAGCTGTTCTAAACAAGTTCTCATCTGTTTACAGTTATTTTCACTGAATTATTCATGTTTTCATGTAGTTTCCTATATTCTGCCTTCTGGCCCAAGTATAAGCTTTGCCCACTTTATCAAACAACTTCCTACACACTGTTATGAACTGAGGGAGCTAGGGAACATTGTCTCTCAACTGTGTTATAGAGTGTAGTACTACATTTCAGTGAAGTGTAAGGCTTTCTAAAGCTGCCGAACGAGTTTCTTTCTCTATTTCAATGGTATTCTGCCTTGTATAACACACATTTACCACTCTAGTCTCCTTTAAGTAAAGAATATAGGATTCATACAGTGTTTCATGTGATCTTAACTGGTATTAAGGATTTCCCTTATCTTAGCTACCTTTTCTACACTAAGAACTGACTTGGAGATTCTCTTTCAGCTGTTCTAAACAAGTTCTCATCTGTTTACAGTTATTTTCACTGAATTATTCATGTTTTCATGTAGTTTCCTATATTCTGCCTTCTGGCCCAAGTATAAGCTTTGCCCACTTTATCAAACAACTTCCTACACACTGTTATGAACTGAGGCAGCTCGGGAACATTGTCTCTCAACTGTGTTATAGAGTGTAGTACTACATTTCAGTGTAGTGTAAGGCTTTCCAAAGCTGCCGAACGTGTTTTTTTCTCTATTTCAATGGTATTCTGCCTTGTATAACACACATTTACCACTCTAGTCTCCTTTAAGTAATGAATATAGGATTCATACAGTGTTTGATGTTATCTTAACTCGAATTAAGGATTTTCCTTATCTTAGCTACCTTTTCTACACTAAGAACTGACTTGGAGATTCTCTTTAAGTTGTTATAAACAAATTCTCATCTGTTTACAGTCATTTTCACTGAATTATTCATGTTTTCATGTAGTTTCCTATATTCTGCCTTCTTGCCCAAGTATAAGCTTTGCCCACTTTATCAAACAACTTCCTACACACTGTTATGAACTGAGGCAGCTCGGGAACATTGTCTCTCAACTGTGTTATAAAATGTAGTACTACATTTCAGTGAAGTGTAAGGCTTTCCAAAGCTGCCAAATGTATTTCTTTCTCTATTTCAATGGTATTCTGCCTTATGTAATACACATTTATCACTCTAGTCTCCTTTAAGTAAGCAATATAGGATTCATACATTGTTTCATGTGATCTTAACTCGAATTAAGGATTTCCCGGATTTAGCTACCTTTTCTACACTAAGAACTGACTTGGAGAATCTCTTTCATCTGTTCTAAACAAGTTCTCATCTGTTTACAGTCATTTTCACTGAATTATTCATGTTTTCATGTAGTTTCCTATATTCTGTCTTCTGGCCCAAGTATAAGCTTTGCCCACTTTATCAAACAACTTCCTACACACTGTTATGAACTGAGGCAGCTCGGGAACATTGTCTCTCAACTGTGTTATAGAGTGTAGTACTACATTTCAGTGTAGTGTAAGGCTTTCCAAAGCTGCCTAACGTGTTTTTTTCTCTATTTCAATGGTATTCTGCCTTGTATAACACACATTTACCACTCTAGTCTCCTTTAAGTAAAGAATATAGGATTCACAGAGTGTTTCATGTGATCTTAACCGGAATTAAGGATTTCCCTTATCTTAGCTACCTTTTCTACACTAAGAACTGACTTGGAGATTCTCTTTCAGCTGTTCTAAACAAGTTCTCATCTGTTTACAGTCATTTTCAATGAATTATTCATGTTTTCATGTAGTTTCCTATATTCTGCCTTCTGGCCCAAGTATAAGCTTTGGCCACTTTATCAAACAACTTCCTACACACTGTTATGAACTGAGGCAGCTCGGGAACATTGTCTCTCAACTGTGTTATAGAGTGTAGTACTACATTTCAGTGAAGTGTAAGGCTTTCCAAAGCTGCGGAACTTGTTTCTTTCTCTATTTCAATGGTATTCTGCCTTGTATAACACACATTTACCACTCTAGTCTCCTTTAAGTAATGAATATAGGATTCATACAGTGTTTGATGTTATCTTAACTCAAATTAAGGATTTTCCTTATCTTAGCTACCTTTTCTACACTAAGAACTGACTTGGAGATTTTCTTTCAGCTGTTCTAAACAAGTTCTCATCTGTTTACAGTCATTTTCACTGAATTATTCATGTTTTCATGTAGTTTCCTATATTCGGCCTTCTGGCCCAAGTATAAGCTTTGCCTACTTTATCAAACACCTTCCTACACTCTGTTATGAACTGAGGCAGCTAGGGAACATTGTCTCTCAACTGTGTTATAGACTGTAGTACTACATTTCAGTGAAGTGTAAGGCTTTCCAAAGCTGCCGAACTTGTTTCTTTCTCTATTTCAATGGTATTCTGCCTTGTATAACACACATTTACCACTCTAGTCTTTTTTAAGTAATGAATATAGGATTCATACAGTGTTTGATGTTATCTTAACTCAAATTAAGGATTTCCCTTATCCTAGCTACCTTTTCTACACTAAGAACTGACTTGGAGATTCTCTTTCAGCTGTTCTAAACAAGTTCTCATCTTTTTACAGTCATTTTCACTGAATTATTCATGTTTTCATGTAGTTTCCTATATTCTGCCTTCTGTCCCAAGTATAAGCTTTGGCCACTTTATCAAACAACTTGCTACACACTGTTATTAACTGAGGGAGCTAGGGAACATTGTCTCTCAACTGTGTTATAGAGTGTAGTACTACATTTCAGTGAAGTGTAAGGCTTTCCAAAGCTGCCGAACGTGTTTTTTTCTCTATTTCAATGGTATTCTGCCTTGTATAACACACATTTACCACTCTAGTCTCCTTTAAGTAATGAATATAGGATTCATACAGTGTTTGATGTTATCTTAACTCGAATTAAGGATTTTCCTTATCTTAGCTACCTTTTCTACACTAAGAACTGACTTGGAGATTCTCTTTAAGTTGTTATAAACAAATTCTCATCTGTTTACAGTCATTTTCACTGAATTATTCATGTTTTCATGTAGTTTCCTATATTCTGCCTTCTGGCCCAAGTATAAGCTTTGCCCACTTTATCAAACAACTTCCTACACACTGTTATGAACTGAGGCAGCTCGGGAACATTGTCTCTCAACTGTGTTATAGAGTGTAGTACTACATTTCAGTGAAGTGTAAGGCTTTCCAAAGCTGCCAAATGTATTTCTTTCTCTATTTCAATGTTATTCTGCCTTATGTAATACACATTTATCACTCTAGTCTCCTTTAAGTAAGCAATATAGGATTCATACATTGTTTCATGTGATCTTAACTCGAATTAAGGATTTCCCGGATTTAGCTACCTTTTCTACACTAAGAACTGACTTGGAGAATCTCTTTCAGCTGTTCTAAACAAGTTCTCATCTGTTTACAGTCATTTTCACTGAATTATTCATGTTTTCATGTAGTTTCCTATATTCTGTCTTCTGGCCCAAGTATAAGCTTTGCCCACTTTATCAAACAACTTCCTACACACTGTTATGAACTGAGGCAGCTCGGGAACATTGTCTCTCAACTGTGTTATAGAGTGTAGTACTACATTTCAGTGTAGTGTAAGGCTTTCCAAAGCTGCCTAACGTGTTTTTTTCTCTATTTCAATGGTATTCTGCCTTGTATAACACACATTTACCACTCTAGTCTCCTTTAAGTAAAGAATATAGGATTCACAGAGTGTTTCATGTGATCTTAACTGGAATTAAGGATTTCCCTAATCTTAGCTACCTTTTCTACACTAAGAACTGACTTGGAGATTCTCTTTCAGCTGTTCTAAACAAGTTCTCATCTGTTTACAGTCATTTTCAATGAATTATTCATGTTTTCATGTAGTTTCCTATATTCTGCCTTCTGTCCCAAGTATAAGCTTTGCCCACCTTATCAAACAACTTCCTACACACTGTTATGAACTGAGGGAGCTAGGGAATATTGTCTCTTAACTGTGTTATAGAGTGTAGTACTACATTTCAGTGTAGTGTAAGGCTTTCCAAAGCTGCCGAACGTGTTTCTTTCTCTATTTCAATGGTATTCTGCCTTGTATAACACACATTTACCACTCCAGTCTCCTTTAAGTAAAGAATATAGGATTCATACAGTGTTTCATGTGATCTTAACTGGTATTAAGGATTTCCCTTATCTTAGCTACCTTTTCTACACTAAGAACTGACTTGGAGATTCTCTTTCAGCTGTTCTAAACAAGTTCTCATCTGTTTACAGTTATTTTCACTGAATTATTCATGTTTTCATGTAGTTTCCTATATTCTGCCTTCTGGCCCAAGTATAAGCTTTGGCCACTTTATCAAACAACTTCCTACACACTGTTATGAACTGAGGGAGCTAGGGAACATTGTCTCTCAACTGTGTTATAGAGTGTAGTACTACATTTCAGTGAAGTGTAAGGCTTTCTAAAGCTGCCGAACGAGTTTCTTTCTCTATTTCAATGGTATTCTGCCTTGTATAACACACATTTACCACTCTAGTCTCCTTTAAGTAAAGAATATAGGATTCATACAGTGTTTCATGTGATCTTAACTGGTATTAAGGATTTCCCTTATCTTAGCTACCTTTTCTACACTAAGAACTGACTTGGAGATTCTCTTTCAGCTGTTCTAAACAAGTTCTCATCTGTTTACAGTTATTTTCACTGAATTATTCATGTTTTCATGTAGTTTCCTATATTCTGCCTTCTGGCCCAAGTATAAGCTTTGCCCACTTTATCAAACAACTTCCTACACACTGTTATGAACTGAGGCAGCTCGGGAACATTGTCTCTCAACTGTGTTATAGAGTGTAGTACTACATTTCAGTGTAGTGTAAGGATTTCCAAAGCTGCCGAACGTGTTTTTTTCTCTATTTCAATGGTATTCTGCCTTGTATAACACACATTTACCACTCTAGTCTCCTTTAAGTAATGAATATAGGATTCATACAGTGTTTGATGTTATCTTAACTCGAATTAAGGATTTTCCTTATCTTAGCTACCTTTTCTACACTAAGAACTGACTTGGAGATTCTCTTTAAGTTGTTATAAACAAATTCTCATCTGTTTACAGTCATTTTCACTGAATTATTCATGTTTTCATGTAGTTTCCTATATTCTGCCTTCTTGCCCAAGTATAAGCTTTGCCCACTTTATCAAACAACTTCCTACACACTGTTATGAACTGAGGCAGCTCGGGAACATTGTCTCTCAACTGTGTTATAAAATGTAGTACTACATTTCAGTGAAGTGTAAGGCTTTCCAAAGCTGCCAAATGTATTTCTTTCTCTATTTCAATGGTATTCTGCCTTATGTAATACACATTTATCACTCTAGTCTCCTTTAAGTAAGCAATATAGGATTCATACATTGTTTCATGTGATCTTAACTCGAATTAAGGATTTCCCGGATTTAGCTACCTTTTCTACACTAAGAACTGACTTGGAGAATCTCTTTCATCTGTTCTAAACAAGTTCTCATCTGTTTACAGTCATTTTCACTGAATTATTCATGTTTTCATGTAGTTTCCTATATTCTGTCTTCTGGCCCAAGTATAAGCTTTGCCCACTTTATCAAACAACTTCCTACACACTGTTATGAACTGAGGCAGCTCGGGAACATTGTCTCTCAACTGTGTTATAGAGTGTAGTACTACATTTCAGTGTAGTGTAAGGCTTTCCAAAGCTGCCTAACGTGTTTTTTTCTCTATTTCAATGGTATTCTGCCTTGTATAACACACATTTACCACTCTAGTCTCCTTTAAGTAAAGAATATAGGATTCACAGAGTGTTTCATGTGATCTTAACCGGAATTAAGGATTTCCCTTATCTTAGCTACCTTTTCTACACTAAGAACTGACTTGGAGATTCTCTTTCAGCTGTTCTAAACAAGTTCTCATCTGTTTACAGTCATTTTCAATGAATTATTCATGTTTTCATGTAGTTTCCTATATTCTGCCTTCTGGCCCAAGTATAAGCTTTGGCCACTTTATCAAACAACTTCCTACACACTGTTATGAACTGAGGCAGCTCGGGAACATTGTCTCTCAACTGTGTTATAGAGTGTAGTACTACATTTCAGTGAAGTGTAAGGCTTTCCAAAGCTGCGGAACTTGTTTCTTTCTCTATTTCAATGGTATTCTGCCTTGTATAACACACATTTACCACTCTAGTCTCCTTTAAGTAATGAATATAGGATTCATACAGTGTTTGATGTTATCTTAACTCAAATTAAGGATTTTCCTTATCTTAGCTACCTTTTCTACACTAAGAACTGACTTGGAGATTTTCTTTCAGCTGTTCTAAACAAGTTCTCATCTGTTTACAGTCATTTTCACTGAATTATTCATGTTTTCATGTAGTTTCCTATATTCGGCCTTCTGGCCCAAGTATAAGCTTTGCCTACTTTATCAAACACCTTCCTACACTCTGTTATGAACTGAGGCAGCTAGGGAACATTGTCTCTCAACTGTGTTATAGACTGTAGTACTACATTTCAGTGAAGTGTAAGGCTTTCCAAAGCTGCCGAACTTGTTTCTTTCTCTATTTCAATGGTATTCTGCCTTGTATAACACACATTTACCACTCTAGTCTTTTTTAAGTAATGAATATAGGATTCATACAGTGTTTGATGTTATCTTAACTCAAATTAAGGATTTCCCTTATCCTAGCTACCTTTTCTACACTAAGAACTGACTTGGAGATTCTCTTTCAGCTGTTCTAAACAAGTTCTCATCTTTTTACAGTCATTTTCACTGAATTATTCATGTTTTCATGTAGTTTCCTATATTCTGCCTTCTGTCCCAAGTATAAGCTTTGGCCACTTTATCAAACAACTTGCTACACACTGTTATGAACTGAGGCAGCTAGGGAACATTGTCTCTCAACTGTGTTATAGAGTGTAGTACTACATTTCAGTGAAGTGTAAGCCTTTCCAAAGCTGCCGAACGTGTTTCTTTCTCTATTTCAATGGTATTCTGCCTTGTATAACACACATTTACCACTCTAGTTTCCTTTAAGTAAAGAATATAGGATTCATACAGTGTTTCATGTGATCTTAACTCGAATTAAGGATTTCCCTTATCTTAGCTACCTTTTCTACACTAAGAACTGACTTGGATATTCTCTTTCAGCAGTTCTAAACAAGTTCTCATGTTTTTACAGTCATTTTCAATGAATTATTCATGTTTTCATGTAGTTTCCTATATTCTGCCTTCTGGCCCAAGTATAAGCTTTGCCCACTTTATCAAACAACTTCCTACACACTGTTATGAACTGAGGCAGCTCGGGAACATTGTCTCTCAACTGTGTTATAGAGTGCAGTACTACATTTCAGTGAAGTGTAAGGCGTTCCAAAGCTGCCGAACGTGTTTCTTTCTCTATTTCAATGGTATTCTGCCTTGTATAACACACATTTACCACTCTAGTCTCCTTTAAGTAATGAATATAGGACTCATACAGTGTTGGATGTTATCTTAACTCGAATTAAGGATTTCCCTTATCTTAGCTACCTTTTCTACACTAAGAACTGACTTGGAGATTCTCTTTCAGCTGTTCTAAACAAGTTCTCATCTGTTTACAGTCATTTTCACTGAATTATTCATGTTTTCATGTAGTTTCCTATATTCTGCCTTCTGTCCCAAGTATAAGCTTTGGCCACTTTATCAAACAACTTCCTACACACTGTTATGAACTGAGGCAGCTAGGGAACATTGTCTCTCAACTGTGTTATAGAGTGTAGTACTACATTTCAGTGTAGTGTAAGCCTTTCCAAAGCTGCCGAACGTGTTTGTTTCTCTATTTCAATGGTATTCTGCCTTGTATAACACACATTTACCACTCTAGTCTCCTTTAAGTAAAGAATATAGGATTCATAGAGTGTTTCATGTGATCTTAACTGGAATTAAGGATTTCCCTTATCTTAGCTACCTTTTCTACACTAAGAACTGACTTGGAGATTCTCTTTCAGCTGTTCTAAACAAGTTCTCATCTGTTTACAGTCATTTTCACTGAATTATTCATGTTTTCATGTAGTTTCCTATATTCTGCCTTCTTCCCCAAGTATAAGCTTTGGCCACTTTATCAAACAACTTCCTACACACTGTTATGAACTGCGGGAGCTAGGGAACGTTGTCTCTCAACTGTGTTATAGAGTGTAGTACTACATTTCAGTGAAGTGTAAGCCTTTCCAAAGCTGCCGAACGTGTTTCTTTCTCTATTTCAATGGTATTCTGCCTTGTATAACACACATTTACCACTCTAGTTTCCTTTAAGTAAAGAATATAGGATTCATACAGTGTTTCATGTGATCTTAACTCGAATTAAGGATTTCCCGGATCTTAGCTACCTTTTCTACACTAAGAACTGACTTGGAGATTCTCTTTCAGCTGTTCTAAACAAGTTCTCATCTGTTTACAGTTATTTTCACTGAATTATTCATGTTTTCATGTAGTTTCCTGTATTCTGCCTTCTGGCCCAAGTATAAGCTTTGCCTACTTTATCAAACACCTTCTTACACTCTGTTATGAACTGAGGCAGCTAGGGAACATTGTCTCTCAACTGTGTTATAGAGTGTAGTACTACATTTCAGTGAAGTGTAAGGCTTTCCAAAGCTGCCGAACTTGTTTCTTTCTCTATTTCAATGGTATTCTGCCTTGTATAACACACATTTACCACTCTAGTCTCCTTTAAGTAATGAATATAGGATTCATACAGTGTTTGATGTTATCTTAACTCAAATTAAGGATTTCCCTTATCTTAGCTACCTTTTCTACACTAAGAACTGACTTGGAGATTCTCTTTCAGCTGTTCTAAACAAGTTCTCATCTTTTTACAGTCATTTTCACTGAATTATTCATGTTTTCATGTAGTTTCCTATATTCTGCCTTCTGTCCCAAGTATAAGCTTTGGCCACTTTATCAAACAACTTGCTACACACTGTTATGAACTGAGGCAGCTAGGGAACATTGTCTCTCAACTGTGTTATAGAGTGTAGTACTACATTTCAGTGAAGTGTAAGCCTTTCCAAAGCTGCCGAACGTGTTTCTTTCTCTATTTCAATGGTATTCTGCCTTGTATAACACACATTTACCACTCTAGTTTCCTTTAAGTAAAGAATATAGGATTCATACAGTGTTTCATGTGATCTTAACTCGAATTAAGGATTTCCCTTATCTTAGCTACCTTTTCTACACTAAGAACTGACTTGGATATTCTCTTTCAGCAGTTCTAAACAAGTTCTCATGTTTTTACAGTCATTTTCAATGAATTATTCATGTTTTCATGTAGTTTCCTATATTCTGCCTTCTGGCCCAAGTATAAGCTTTGCCCACTTTATCAAACAACTTCCTACACACTGTTATGAACTGAGGCAGCTCGGGAACATTGTCTCTCAACTGTGTTATAGAGTGCAGTACTACATTTCAGTGAAGTGTAAGGCTTTCCAAAGCTGCCGAACGTGTTTCTTTCTCTATTTCAATGGTATTCTGCCTTGTATAACACACATTTACCACTCTAGTCTCCTTTAAGTAAAGAATATAGGATTCATACAGTGTTTCATGTGATCTTAACTGGAATTAAGGATTTCCCTTATCTTAGCTACCTTTTCCACACTAAGAACTGACTTGGAGATTCTCTTTCAGCTGTTCTAAAAAAGTTCTCAACTGTTTACAGTCATTTTCACTGAATTATTCATGTTTTCATGTAGTTTCCTATATTCTGCCTTCTGGCCCAAGTATAAGCTTTGGCCACTTTATCAAACAACTTCCTACACACTGTTATGAACTGAGGGAGCTAGGGAACATTGTCTCTCAACTGTGTTATAGAGTGTAGTACTACATTTCAGTGAAGTGTAAGGCTTTCCAAAGCTGCCGAACTTGTTTCTTTCTCTATTTCAATGGTATTCTGCCTTGTATAACACACATTTACCACTCTAGTCTCCTTTAAGTAATGAATATAGGATTCATACAGTGTTTGATGTTATCTTAACTCGAATTAAGGATTTTCCTTATCTTAGCTACCTTTTCTACACTAAGAACTGACTTGGAGATTCTCTTTCAGCTGTTCTAAACAAGTTCTCATCTGTTTACAGTCATTTTCACTGAATTATTCATGTTTTCATGTAGTTTCCTATATTCTGCCTTCTGGCCCAAGTATAAGCTTTGCCTACTTTATCAAACACCTTCCTACACTCTGTTATGAACTGAGGGAGCTAGGGAACATTGTCTCTCAACTGTGTTATAGAGTGTAGTACTACATTTCAGTGAAGTGTAAGGCTTTCCAAAGCTGCCGAACTTGTTTCTTTCTCTATTTCAATGGTATTCTGCCTTGTATAACACACATTTACCACTCTAGTCTCCTTTAAGTAATGAATATAGGACTCATACAGTGTTGGATGTTATCTTAACTAGAATTAAGGATTTCCCTTATCTTAGCTACCTTTTCTACACTAAGAACTGACTTGGAGATTCTCTTTCAGCTGTTCTAAACAAGTTCTCATCTGTTTACAGTCATTTTCACTGAATTATTCATGTTTTCATGTAGTTTCCTATATTCTGCCTTCTGTCCCAAGTATAAGCTTTGGCCACTTTATCAAACAACTTCCTACACACTGTTATGAACTGAGGCAGCTAGGGAACATTGTCTCTCAACTGTGTTATAGAGTGTAGTACTACATTTCAGTGTAGTGTAAGCCTTTCCAAAGCTGCCGAACGTGTTTGTTTCTCTATTTCAATGGTATTCTGCCTTGTATAACACACATTTACCACTCTAGTCTCCTTTAAGTAAAGAATATAGGATTCATAGAGTGTTTCATGTGATCTTAACTGGAATTAAGGATTTCCCTTATCTTAGCTACCTTTTCTACACTAAGAACTGACTTGGAGATTCTCTTTCAGCTGTTCTAAACAAGTTCTCATCTGTTTACAGTCATTTTCACTGAATTATTCATGTTTTCATGTAGTTTCCTATATTCTGCCTTCTTCCCCAAGTATAAGCTTTGGCCACTTTATCAAACAACTTCCTACACACTGTTATGAACTGCGGGAGCTAGGGAACGTTGTCTCTCAACTGTGTTATAGAGTGTAGTACTACATTTCAGTGAAGTGTAAGCCTTTCCAAAGCTGCCGAACGTGTTTCTTTCTCTATTTCAATGGTATTCTGCCTTGTATAACACACATTTACCACTCTAGTTTCCTTTAAGTAAAGAATATAGGATTCATACAGTGTTTCATGTGATCTTAACTCGAATTAAGGATTTCCCGGATCTTAGCTACCTTTTCTACACTAAGAACTGACTTGGAGATTCTCTTTCAGCTGTTCTAAACAAGTTCTCATCTGTTTACAGTTATTTTCACTGAATTATTCATGTTTTCATGTAGTTTCCTGTATTCTGCCTTCTGGCCCAAGTATAAGCTTTGCCTACTTTATCAAACACCTTCTTACACTCTGTTATGAACTGAGGCAGCTAGGGAACATTGTCTCTCAACTGTGTTATAGAGTGTAGTACTACATTTCAGTGAAGTGTAAGGCTTTCCAAAGCTGCCGAACTTGTTTCTTTCTCTATTTCAATGGTATTCTGCCTTGTATAACACACATTTACCACTCTAGTCTCCTTTAAGTAATGAATATAGGATTCATACAGTGTTTGATGTTATCTTAACTCAAATTAAGGATTTCCCTTATCTTAGCTACCTTTTCTACACTAAGAACTGACTTGGAGATTCTCTTTCAGCTGTTCTAAACAAGTTCTCATCTTTTTACAGTCATTTTCACTGAATTATTCATGTTTTCATGTAGTTTCCTATATTCTGCCTTCTGTCCCAAGTATAAGCTTTAGCCACTTTATCAAACAACTTCCTACACACTGTTATGAACTGAGGCAGCTAGGGAACATTGTCTCTCAACTGTGTTATAGAGTGTAGTACTACATTTCAGTGAAGTGTAAGGCTTTCCAAAGCTGCCGAACTTGTTTCTTTCTCTATTTCAATGGTATTCTGCCTTGTATAACACACATTTACCACTCTAGTCTCCTTTAAGTAAAGAATATAGGATTCATACAGTGTTTCATGTGATCTTAACTGGAATTAAGGATTTCCCTTATCTTAGCTACCTTTTCCACACTAAGAACTGACTTGGAGATTCTCTTTCAGCTGTTCTAAACAAGTTCTCAACTGTTTACAGTCATTTTCACTGAATTATTCATGTTTTCATGTAGTTTCCTATATTCTGCCTTCTGGCCCAAGTATAAGCTTTGGCCACTTTATCAAACAACTTCCTACACACTGTTATGAACTGAGGGAGCTAGGGAACATTGTCTCTCAACTGTGTTATAGAGTGTAGTACTACATTTCAGTGAAGTGTAAGGCTTTCCAAAGCTGCCGAACTTGTTTCTTTCTCTATTTCAATGGTATTCTGCCTTGTATAACACACATTTACCACTCTAGTCTCCTTTAAGTAATGAATATAGGATTCATACAGTGTTTGATGTTATCTTAACTCGAATTAAGGATTTTCCTTATCTTAGCTACCTTTTCTACACTAAGAACTGACTTGGAGATTCTCTTTCAGCTGTTCTAAACAAGTTCTCATCTGTTTACAGTCATTTTCACTGAATTATTCATGTTTTCATGTAGTTTCCTATATTCTGCCTTGTGGCCCAAGTATAAGCTTTGCCTACTTTATCAAACACCTTCCTACACTCTGTTATGAACTGAGGGAGCTAGGGAACATTGTCTCTCAACTGTGTTATAGAGTGTAGTACTACATTTCAGTGAAGTGTAAGGCTTTCCAAAGCTGCCGAACTTGTTTCTTTCTCTATTTCAATGGTATTCTGCCTTGTATAACACACATTTACCACGCTAGTCTCCTTTAAGTAATGAATATAGGATTCATACAGTTTTTGATGTTATCTTAACTCGAATTAAGGATTTCCCTTATCTTAGCTACCTTTTCTACACTAAGAACTGACTTGGAGATTCTCTTTCAGCTGTTCTAAACAAGTTCTCATCTGTTTACAGTCATTTTCACTGAATTATTCATGTTTTCATGTAGTTTCCTATATTCTGCCTTCTGTCCCAAGTATAAGCTTTGGCCACTTTATCAAACAACTTCCTACACACTGTTATGAACTGAGGCAGCTAGGGAACATTGTCTCTCAACTGTGTTATAGAGTGTAGTACTACATTTCAGTGTAGTGTAAGCCTTTCCAAAGCTGCCGAACGTGTTTTTTTCTCTATTTCAATGGTATTCTGCCTTGTATAACACACATTTACCACTCTAGTCTCCTTTAAGTAAAGAATATAGGATTCATAGAGTGTTTCATGTGATCTTAACTGGAATTAAGGATTTCCCTTATCTTAGCTACCTTTTCTACACTAAGAACTGACTTGGAGATTCTCTTTCAGCTGTTCTAAACAAGTTCTCATCTGTTTACAGTCATTTTCACTGAATTATTCATGTTTTCATGTAGTTTCCTATATTCTGCCTTCTTCCCCAAGTATAAGCTTTGGCCACTTTATCAAACAACTTCCTACACACTGTTATGAACTGCGGGAGCTAGGGAACGTTGTCTCTCAACTGTGTTATAGAGTGTAGTACTACATTTCAGTGAAGTGTAAGCCTTTCCAAAGCTGCCGAACGTGTTTCTTTCTCTATTTCAATGGTATTCTGCCTTGTATAACACACATTTACCACTCTAGTTTCCTTTAAGTAAAGAATATAGGATTCATACAGTGTTTCATGTGATCTTAACTCGAATTAAGGATTTCCCGGATCTTAGCTACCTTTTCTACACTAAGAACTGACTTGGAGATTCTCTTTCAGCTGTTCTAAACAAGTTCTCATCTGTTTACAGTCATTTTCACTGAATTATTCATGTTTTCATGTAGTTTCCTATATTCGGCCTTCTGGCCCAAGTATAAGCTTTGCCTACTTTATCAAACACCTTCCTACACTCTGTTATGAACTGAGGCAGCTAGGGAACATTGTCTCTCAACTGTGTTATAGACTGTAGTACTACATTTCAGTGAAGTGTAAGGCTTTCCAAAGCTGCCGAACTTGTTTCTTTCTCTATTTCAATGGTATTCTGCCTTGTATAACACACATTTACCACTCTAGTCTCCTTTAAGTAATGAATATAGGATTCATACAGTGTTTGATGTTATCTTAACTCAAATTAAGGATTTCCCTTATCTTAGCTACCTTTTCTACACTAAGAACTGACTTGGAGATTCTCTTTCAGCTGTTCTAAACAAGTTCTCATCTTTTTACAGTCATTTTCACTGAATTATTCATGTTTTCATGTAGTTTCCTATATTCTGCCTTCTGTCCCAAGTATAAGCTTTAGCCACTTTATCAAACAACTTCCTACACACTGTTATGAACTGAGGCAGCTAGGGAACATTGTCTCTCAACTGTGTTATAGAGTGTAGTACTACATTTCAGTGAAGTGTAAGGCTTTCCAAAGCTGCCGAACGTGTTTCTTTCTCTATTTCAATGGTATTCTGCCTTGTATAACACACATTTACCACTCTAGTCTCCTTTAAGTAAAGAATATAGGATTCATACAGTGTTTCATGTGATCTTAACTGGAATTAAGGATTTCCCTTATCTTAGCTACCTTTTCCACACTAAGAACTGACTTGGAGATTCTCTTTCAGCTGTTCTAAACAAGTTCTCAACTGTTTACAGTCATTTTCATTGAATTATTCATGTTTTCATGTAGTTTCCTATATTCTGCCTTCTGGCCCAAGTATAAGCTTTGGCCACTTTATCAAACAACTTCCTACACACTGTTATGAACTGAGGGAGCTAGGGAACATTGTCTCTCAACTGTGTTATAGAGTGTAGTACTACATTTCAGTGAAGTGTAAGGCTTTCCAAAGCTGCCGAACTTGTTTCTTTCTCTATTTCAATGGTATTCTGCCTTGTATAACACACATTTACCACTCTAGTCTCCTTTAAGTAATGAATATAGGATTCATACAGTGTTTGATGTTATCTTAACTCGAATTAAGGATTTTCCTTATCTTAGCTACCTTTTCTACACTAAGAACTGACTTGGAGATTCTCTTTCAGCTGTTCTAAACAAGTTCTCATCTGTTTACAGTCATTTTCACTGAATTATTCATGTTTTCATGTAGTTTCCTATATTCTGCCTTCTGGCCCAAGTATAAGCTTTGCCTACTTTATCAAACACCTTCCTACACTCTGTTATGAACTGAGGGAGCTAGGGAACATTGTCTCTCAACTGTGTTATAGAGTGTAGTACTACATTTCAGTGAAGTGTAAGGCTTTCCAAAGCTGCCGAACTTGTTTCTTTCTCTATTTCAATGGTATTCTGCCTTGTATAACACACATTTACCACGCTAGTCTCCTTTAAGTAATGAATATAGGATTCATACAGTTTTTGATGTTATCTTAACTCGAATGAAGGATTTCCCTTATCTTAGCTACCTTTTCTACACTAAGAACTGACTTGGAGATTCTCTTTCAGCTGTTCTAAACAAGTTCTCATCTGTTTACAGTCATTTTCACTGAATTATTCATGTTTTCATGTAGTTTCCTATATTCTGCCTTCTGTCCCAAGTATAAGCTTTGGCCACTTTATCAAACAACTTCCTACACACTGTTATGAACTGAGGCAGCTAGGGAACATTGTCTCTCAACTGTGTTATAGAGTGTAGTACTACATTTCAGTGAAGTGTAAGCCTTTCCAAAGCTGCCGAACGTGTTTGTTTCTCTATTTCAATGGTATTCTGCCTTGTATAACACACATTTACCACTCTAGTCTCCTTTAAGTAAAGAATATAGGATTCATAGAGTGTTTCATGTGATCTTAACTGGAATTAAGGATTTCCCTTATCTTAGCTACCTTTTCTACACTAAGAACTGACTTGGAGATTCTCTTTCAGCTGTTCTAAACAAGTTCTCATCTGTTTACAGTCATTTACACTGAATTATTCATGTTTTCATGTAGTTTCCTATATTCTGCCTTCTTCCCCATGTATAAGCTTTGGCCACTTTATCAAACAACTTCCTACACACTGTTATGAACTGCGGGAGCTAGGGAACGTTGTCTCTCAACTGTGTTATAGAGTGTAGTACTACATTTCAGTGAAGTGTAAGCCTTTCCAAAGCTGCCGAACGTGTTTCTTTCTCTATTTCAATGGTATTCTGCCTTGTATAACACACATTTACCACTCTAGTTTCCTTTAAGTAAAGAATATAGGAGTCATACAGTGTTTCATGTGATTTTAACTCGAATTAAGGATTTCCCGGATCTTAGCTACCTTTTGTACTCTAAGAACTGACTTGGAGATTCTCTTTCAGCTGTTCTAAACAAGTTCTCATCTGTTTACAGCTATTTTCACTGAATTATTCATGTTTTCATGTAGTTTCCTGTATTCTGCCTTCTGGCCCAAGTATAAGCTTTGCCTACTTTATCAAACACCTTCTTACACTCTGTTATGAACTGAGGCAGCTAGGGACCATTGTCTCTCAACTGTGTAATAGAGTGTAGTACTACATTTCAGTGAAGTGTAAGGCTTTCCAAAGCTGCCGAAGTTGTTTCTTTCTCTATTTCAATGGTATTCTGCCTTGTATAACACACATTTAACACTCTAGTCTCCTTTAAGTAATGAATATAGGATTGATACAGTGTTTGATGTTATCTTAACTCGAATTAAGGATTTTCCTTATCTTAGCTACCTTTTCTACACTAAGAACTGACTTGGAGATTCTCTTTCAGCTGTTCTAAACAAGTTCTCATCTGTTTACAGTCATTTTCACTGAATTATTCATGTTTTCATGTAGTTTCCTATATTCTGCCTTCTGGCCCAAGTATAAGCTTTGGCCACTTTATCAAACAACTTCCTACACACTGTTATGAACTGAGGGAGCTAGGGAACATTGTCTCTCAACTGTGTTATAGAGTGTAGTACTACATTTCAGTGAAGTGTAAGGCTTTCCAAAGCTGCCGAACGTGTTTCTTTCTCTATTTCAATGGTATTCTGCCTTGTATAACACACATTTACCACTCTAGTCTCCTTTAAGTAAAGAATATAGGATTCATACAGTGTTTCATGTGATCTTAACTCGAATTAAGGATTTCCCGGATCTTAGCTACCTTTTCTACACTAAGAACTGACTTGGAGATTCTCTTTCAGCTGTTCTAAACAAGTTCTCATGTGTTTACAGTCATTTTCAATGAATTATTTATGTTTTCATGCAGTTTCCTATATTCTGCCTTCTGGCCCAAGTATAAGCTTTGCCCACTTTATCAAACAACTTCCTACACACTGTTATGAACTGAGGCAGCTCGGGAACATTGTCTCTCAACTGTGTTATAGAGTGTAGTACTACATTTCAGTGAAGTGTAAGGCTTTCCAAAGCTGCCGAACCTGTTTGTTTCTCTATTTCAATGGTATTCTGCCTTGTATAACACACATTTACCATTCTAGTCTCCTTTAAGTAAAGAATATAGGATTCATAGAGTGTTTCATTTGATCTTAACTGGAATTAAGGATTTCCCTTATCTTAGCTACCTTTTCTACACTAAAAACTGACTTGGAGATTCTCTTTCAGCTGTTCTAAACAAGTTCTCATCTGTTTACAGTCATTTTCACTGAATTATTCATGTTTTCATGTAGTTTCCTATATTCTGCCTTCTGGCCCAAGTATAAGCTTTGCCCACCTTATCAAACAACTTCCTACACACTGTTATGAACTGAGGGAGCTAGGGAACATTGTCTCTGAACTGTGTTATAGAGTGTAGTACTACATTTCAGTGTAGTGTAAGGCTTTCCAAAACTGCCGAACGTGTTTCTTTCTCTATTTCAATGGTATTCTGCCTTGTATAACACACATTTACCACTCTAGTCTCCTTTAAGTAATGAATATAGGATTCATACAGTGTTTGATGTTATCTTAACTCGAATTCAGGATTTTCCTTATCTTAGCTACCTTTTCTACACTAAGAACTGACTTGGAGATTCTCTTTCAGCTGTTCTAAACAAGTTCTCATCTGTTTACAGTCATTTTCACTGAATTATTCATGTTTTCATGTAGTTTCCTATATTCTGCCTTCTGGCCCAAGTATAAGCTTTGGCCACTTTATCAAACAATTTCCTACACACTGTTATGAACTGAGGGAGCTAGAGAACATTGTCTCTAACTGTGTTATAGAGTGTAGTACTACATTTCAGTGAAGTGTAAGGCTTTCCAAAGCTGCCAAACTTGTTTCTTTCTCTATTTCAATGGTATTCTGCCTTGTATAACACACATTTACCACTCTAGTCTCCTTTAAGTAGTGAATATAGGATTCATACAGTGTTTGATGTTATCTTAACTCGAATTAAGGATTTTCCTTATCTTAGCTACCTTTTCTACACTAAGAACTGACTTGGAGATTCTCTTTCAGCTGTTCTAAACAAGTTCTCATCTGTTTACAGTCATTTTCACTGAATTATTCATGTTTTCATGTAGTTTCCTCTATTCGGCCTTCTGGCCCAAGTATAAGCTTTGGCCACTTTATCAAACACCTTCCTACACTCTGTTATGAACTGAGGCAGCTAGGGAACATTGTCTCTCAACTGTGTTATAGAGTGTAGTACTACATTTCAGTGAAGTGTAAGCCTTTCCAAAGCTGCCGAAAGTGTTTCTTTCTCTATTTCAATGGTATTCTGCCTTGTATAACACACATTTACCACTCTAGTTTCCTTTAAGTAAAGAATATAGGATTCATACAATGTTTCATGGGATCTTAACTGGTATTAAGGATTTGCCTTATCTTAGCTACCTTTTCTACACTAGGAACTGACTTGGAGTTTCTCTTTCAGCTGTTCTAAACAAGTTCTCATCTGTTTACAGTCATTTTCACTGAATTATTCATGTTTTCATGTAGTTTCCTATATTCTGCCTTCTGGCCCAAGTATAAGCTTTGCCTACTTTATCAAACACCTTCCTACACTCTTTTATGAACTGAGGCAGCTAGGGAACATTGTCTCTCAACTGTGTTATAGACTTTAGTACTACATTTCAGTGAAGTGTAAGGCTTTCCAAAGCTGCCGAACGTGTTTGTTTCTCTATTTCAATGGTATTCTGCCTTGTATAACACACATTTACCACTCTAGTCTCCTTTAAGTAAAGAATATAGGATTCATAGAGTGTTTCATGTGATCTTAACTGGAATTAAGGATTTCCCTTATCTTAGCTACCTTTTCTACACTAAGAACTGACTTGGAGATTCTCTTTCAGCTGTTCTAAACAAGTTCTCATCTGTTTACCGTCATTTTCAATGAATTATTCATGTTTTCATGTAGTTTCCTATATTCTGCCTTCTGGCCCAAGTATAAGCTTTGCCTACTTTATCAAACACCTTCCTACACTATGTTATGAACGGAGGCAGCTAGGGAACATTGTCTCTCAACTGTGTTATAGAGTGTAGTACTACATTTCAGTGAAGTGTAAGACTTTCCAAATCTGCGGAACGTGTTTGTTTCTCTATTTCAATGGTATTCTGCCTTGTATAACACACATTTACCACTCTAGTTTCCTTTTAGTAAAGAATATAGGATTCATACAGTGTTTCATGTGATCTTAACTCGAATTAAGGATTTCCCGGATCTTAGCTATCTTTTCTACACTAAGAACTGACTTGTAGATTCTCTTTCAGCTGTTCTAAACAAGTTCTCATGTGTTTACAGTCATTTTCAATGAATTATTCATGTTTTCATGTAGTTTCCTATATTCTGCCTTCTGGCCCAAGTATAAGCTTTGGCCACTTTATCAAACAACTTCCTACACACTGTTATGAACTGAGGGAGCTAGGGAACATTGTCTCTCAACTGTGTTATAGAGTGTAGTACTACATTTCAGTGAAGTGTAAGGCTTTCCAAAGCTGCCTAACTTGTTTCTTTCTCTATTTCAATGGTATTCTGCCTTGTATAACACACATTTACCACTCTAGTCTCCTTTAAGTAATGAATATAGGATTCATACAGTGTTTGATGTTATCTTAACTCGAATTAAGGATTTTCCTTATCTTAGCTACCTTTTCTACACTAAGAACTGACTTGGAGATTCTCTTTCAGCTGTTCTAAACAAGTTCTCATCTGTTTACAGTCATTTTCACTGAATTATTCATGTTTTCATGTAGTTTCCTATATTCTGCCTTCTGGCCCAAGTATAAGCTTTGCCCACTTTATCAAACAACTTCCTACACTCTGTTATGAACTGAGGCAGCTCTGGAACATTGTCTCTCAACTGTGTTATAGAGTGTAGTACTACATTTCAGTGAAGTGTAAGGCTTTCCAAACCTGCCGAACGTGTTTGTTTCTCTATTTCAATGGTATTCTGCCTTGTATAACACACATTTACCACTATAGTTTCCTTTAAGTAAAGAATATAGGATTAATAGAGTGTTTCATGTGATCTTAACTGGAATTAAGGATTTCCCTTATCTTAGCTACCTTTTCTACACTAAGAACTGACTTGGAGATTCTCTTTCAGCAGTTCTTAACAAGTTCTCATCTGTTTACAGTCATTTACACTGAATTATTCATGTTTTCATGTAGTTTCCTATATTCTGCCTTCTGGCCCAAGTATAAGCTTTGGCCACTTTATCAAACAACTTCCTACACACTGTTATGAACTGAGGGAGCTAGGGAACATTGTCTCTCAACTGTGTTATAGAGTGTAGTACTACATTTCAGTGAAGTGTAAGGCTTTCCAAAGCTGCCGAACTTGTTTCTTTCTCTATTTCAATGGTATTCTGCCTTGTATAACACACATTTACCACTCTAGTCTCCTTTAAGTAATGAATATAGGATTCATACAGTGTTTGATGTTATCTTAACTCAAATTAAGGATTTCCCTTATCTTAGCTACCTTTTCTACACTAAGAACTGACTTGGAGATTCTCTTTCAGCTGTTCTAAACAAGTTCTCATCTGTTTACAGTCATTTTCACTGAATTATTCATGTTTTCATGTAGTTTCCTATATTCTGCCTTCTGTCCCAAGTATAAGCTTTGGCCACTTTATCAAACAACTTCCTACACACTGTTATGAACTGAGGGAGCTAGGGAACATTGTCTCTCAACTGTGTTATAGAGTGTAGTACTACATTTCAGTGAAGTGTAAGGCTTTCCAAAGCTGCCGAACTTGTTTCTTTCTCTATTTCAATGGTATTCTGCCTTGTATAACACACATTTACCACTCTAGTCTCCTTTAAGTAATGAATATAGGATTCATACAGTGTTTGATGTTATCTTAACTCGAATTAAGGATTTTCCTTATCTTAGCTACCTTTTCTACACTAAGAACTGACTTGGAGATTCTCTTTCAGCTGTTCTAAACAAGTTCTCATCTGTTTACAGTCATTTTCACTGAATTATTCATGTTTTCATGTAGTTTCCTATATTCTGCCTTCTGGCCCAAGTATAAGCTTTGCCTACTTTATCAAACACCTTCCTACACTCTTTTATGAACTGAGGCAGCTAGGGAACATTGTCTCTCAACTGTGTTATAGACTGTAGTACTACATTTCAGTGAAGTGTAAGGCTTTCCAAAGCTGCCGAACGTGTTTCTTTCTCTATTTCAATGGTATTCTGCCTTGTATAACACACATTTACCACTCTAGTATCCTTTAAGTAAAGAATATAGGATTCATACAGTGTTTCATGTGATCTTAACTCGAATTAAGGATTTCCCGGATCTTAGCTACCTTTTCTACACTAAGAACTGACTTGGAGATTCTCTTTCAGCTGTTCTAAACAAGTTCTCATGTGTTTACAGTCATTTTCAATGAATTATTTATGTTTTCATGTAGTTTCCTATATTCTGCCTTCTGGCCCAAGTATAAGCTTTGCCCACTTTATCAAACAACTTCCTACACAATGTTATGAACTGAGGGAGCTAGGGAACATTGTCTCTCAACTGTGTTATAGAGTGTAGTACTACATTTCAGTGAAGTGTAAGGCTTTCCAAAGCTGCCGAACGTGTTTGTTTCTCTATTTCAATGGCATTCTGCCTTGTATAACACACATTTACCACTCTAGTCTCTTTAAGTAAAGAATATAGGATTCATAGAGTGTTTCATTTGATCTTAACTGGAATTAAGGATTTCCCTTATCTTAGCTACCTTTTCTACACTAAGAACTGACTTGGAGATTCTCTTTCAGCTGTTCTAAACAAGTTCTCATCTGTTTACAGTCATTTTCACTGAATTATTCATGTTTTCATGTAGTTTCCTATATTCTGCCTTCTGGCCCAAGTATAAGCTTTGCCCACCTTATCAAACAACTTCCTACACACTGTTATGAACTGAGGGAGCTAGAGAACATTGTCTCTCAACTGTGTTATAGAGTGTAGTACTACATTTCAGTGAAGTGTAAGGCTTTCCAAAGCTGCCAAACTTGTTTCTTTCTCTATTTCAATGGTATTCTGCCTTGTATAACACACATTTACCACTCTAGTCTCCTTTAAGTAGTGAATATAGGATTCATACAGTGTTTGATGTTATCTTAACTCGAATTAAGGATTTTCCTTATCTTAGCTACCTTTTCTACACTAAGAACTGACTTGGAGATTCTCTTTCAGCTGTTCTAAACAAGTTCTCATCTGTTTACAGTCATTTTCACTGAATTATTCATGTTTTCATGTAGTTTCCTCTATTCTGCCTTCTGGCCCAAGTATAAGCTTTGGCCACTTTATCAAACACCTTCCTACACTCTGTTATGAACTGAGGCAGCTAGGGAACATTGTCTCTCAACTGTGTTATAGAGTGTAGTACTACATTTCAGTGAAGTGTAAACCTTTCCAAAGCTGCCGAAAGTGTTTCTTTCTCTATTTCAATGGTATTCTGCCTTGTATAACACACATTTACCACTCTAGTTTCCTTTAAGTAAAGAATATAGGATTCATACAATGTTTCATGGGATCTTAACTGGTATTAAGGATTTGCCTTATCTTAGCTACCTTTTCTACACTAAGAACTGACTTGGAGTTTCTCTTTCAGCTGTTCTAAACAAGTTCTCATCTGTTTACAGTCATTTTCACTGAATTATTCATGTTTTCATGTAGTTTCCTATATTCTGCCTTCTGGCCCAAGTATAAGCTTTGCCTACTTTATCAAACACCTTCCTACACTATGTTATGAACGGAGGCAGCTAGGGAACATTGTCTCTCAACTGTGTTATAGAGTGTAGTACTACATTTCAGTGAAGTGTAAGACTTTCCAAATCTGCCGAACGTGTTTGTTTCTCTATTTCAATGGTATTCTGCCTTGTATAACACACATTTACCACTCTAGTTTCCTTTTAGTAAAGAATATAGGATTCATACAGTGTTTCATGTGATCTTAACTCGAATTAAGGATTTCCCGGATCTTAGCTATCTTTTCTACACTAAGAACTGACTTGTAGATTCTCTTTCAGCTGTTCTAAACAAGTTCTCATGTGTTTACAGTCATTTTCAATGAATTATTCATGTTTTCATGTAGTTTCCTATATTCTGCCTTCTGGCCCAAGTATAAGCTTTGCCCACTTTATCAAACAACTTCCTACACACTGTTATGAACTGAGGGAGCTAGGAACATTGTCTCTCAACTGTGTTATAGAGTGTAGTACTACATTTCAGTGAAGTGTAAGGATTTCCAAAGCTGCCAAACGTGTTTCTTTCTCTATTTCAATGGTATTCTGCCTTATATAACACACATTTACCACTCTAGTCTCCTTTAAGTAAACAATATAGGATTCATACAGTGTTTGATGTTATCTTAACTCGAATTAAGGATTTCCCGGATTTAGCTACCTTTTCTACACTAAGAACTGACTTGGAGAATCTCTTTCATCTGTTCTAAACAAGTTCTCATCGGTTTACAGTCATTTTCACTGAATTATTCATGTTTTCATGTAGTTTTCTATATTCTGCCTTCTGGCCCAAGTATAAGCTTTGCCCACTTTATCAAACAACTTACTACACACTGTTATGAACTGAGGGAGCTAGGGAACATTGTCTCTCAACTGTGTTATAGAGTGTAGTACTACATTTCAGTGAAGTGTAAGGCTTTCCAAAGCTGCCGAACTTGTTTCTTTCTCTATTTCAATGGTATTCTGCCTTGTATAACACACATTTACCACTCTAGTCTCCTTTAAGTAATGAATATAGGATTCATACAGTGTTTGATGTTATCTTAACTCGAATTAAGGATTTTCCTTATCTTAGCTACCTTTTCTACACTAAGAACTGACTTGGAGATTCTCTTTCAGCTGTTCTAAACAAGTTCTCATCTGTTTACAGTCATTTTCACTGAATTATTCATGTTTTCATGTAGTTTCCTATATTCTGCCTTCTGGCCCAAGTATAAGCTTTGCCCACTTTATCAAACAACTTCCTACACTCTGTTATGAACTGAGGCAGCTCTGGAACATTGTCTCTCAACTGTGTTATAGAGTGTAGTACTACATTTCAGTGAAGTGTAAGGCTTTCCAAACCTGCCGAACGTGTTTGTTTCTCTATTTCAATGGTATTCTGCCTTGTATAACACACATTTACCACTATAGTTTCCTTTAAGTAAAGAATATAGGAATAATAGAGTGTTTCATGTGATCTTAACTGGAATTAAGGATTTCCCTTATCTTAGCTACATTTTCTACACTAAGAACTGACTTGGAGATTCTCTTTCAGCAGTTCTTAACAAGTTCTCATCTGTTTACAGTCATTTTCACTGAATTATTCATGTTTTCATGTAGTTTCCTATATTCTGCCTTCTGGCCCAAGTATAAGCTTTGGCCACTTTATCAAACAACTTCCTACACACTGTTATGAACTGAGGGAGCTAGGGAACATTGTCTCTCAACTGTGTTATAGAGTGTAGTACTACATTTCAGTGAAGTGTAAGGCTTTCCAAAGCTGCCGAAAGTGTTTCTTTCTCTATTTCAATGGTATTCTGCCTTGTATAACACACATTTACCACTCTAGTCTCCTTTAAGTAATGAATATAGGATTCATACAGTGTTTGATGTTATCTTAACTCAAATTAAGGATTTCCCTTATCTTAGCTACCTTTTCTACACTAAGAACTGACTTGGGGATTCTCTTTCAGCTGTTCTAAACAAGTTCTCATCTGTTTACAGTCATTTTCACTGAATTATTCATGTTTTCATGTAGTTTCCTATATTCTGCCTTCTGTCCCAAGTATAAGCTTTGGCCACTTTATCAAACAACTTCCTACACACTGTTATGAACTGAGGGAGCTAGGGAACATTGTCTCTCAACTGTGTTATAGAGTGTAGTACTACATTTCAGTGAAGTGTAAGGCTTTCCAAAGCTGCCGAACTTGTTTCTTTCACTATTTCAATGGTATTCTGCCTTGTATAACACACATTTACCACTCTAGTCTCCTTTAAGTAATGAATATAGGATTCATACAGTGTTTGATGTTATCTTAACTCGAATTAAGGATTTTCCTTATCTTAGCTACCTTTTCTACACTAAGAACTGACTTGGAGATTCTCTTTCAGCTGTTCTAAACAAGTTCTCATCTGTTTACAGTCATTTTCACTGAATTATTCATGTTTTCATGTAGTTTCCTATATTCTGCCTTCTGGCCCAAGTATAAGCTTTGCCTACTTTATCAAACACCTTCCTACACTCTTTTATGAACTGAGGCAGCTAGGGAACATTGTCTCTCAACTGTGTTATAGACTGTAGTACTACATTTCAGTGAAGTGTAAGGCTTTCCAAAGCTGCCGAACGTGTTTCTTTCTCTATTTCAATGGTATTCTGCCTTGTATAACACACATTTACCACTCTAGTTTCCTTTAAGTAAAGAATATAGGATTCATACAGTGTTTCATGTGATCTTAACTCGAATTAAGGATTTCCCGGATCTTAGCTACCTTTTCTACACTAAGAACTGACTTGGAGATTCTCTTTCAGCTGTTCTAAACAAGTTCTCATGTGTTTACAGTCATTTTCAATGAATTATTTATGTTTTCATGTAGTTTCCTATATTCTGCCTTCTGGCCCAAGTATAAGCTTTGCCCACTTTATCAAACAACTTCCTACACACTGTTATGAACTGAGGGAGCTAGGGAACATTGTCTCTCAACTGTGTTATAGAGTGTAGTACTACATTTCAGTGAAGTGTAAGGCTTTCCAAAGCTGCCGAACGTGTTTGTTTCTCTATTTCAATGGCATTCTGCCTTGTATAACACACATTTACCACTCTAGTCTCTTTAAGTAAAGAATATAGGATTCATAGAGTGTTTCATTTGATCTTAACTGGAATTAAGGATTTCCCTTATCTTAGCTACCTTTTCTACACTAAGAACTGACTTGGAGATTCTCTTTCAGCTGTTCTAAACAAGTTCTCATCTGTTTACAGTCATTTTCACTGAATTATTCATGTTTTCATGTAGTTTCCTATATTCTGCCTTCTGGCCCAAGTATAAGCTTTGCCCACCTTATCAAACAACTTCCTACACACTGTTATGAACTGAGGGAGCTAGAGAACATTGTCTCTCAACTGTGTTATAGAGTGTAGTACTACATTTCAGTGAAGTGTAAGGCTTTCCAAAGCTGCCAAACTTGTTTCTTTCTCTATTTCAATGGTATTCTGCCTTGTATAACACACATTTACCACTCTAGTCTCCTTTAAGTAGTGAATATAGGATTCATACAGTGTTTGATGTTATCTTAACTCGAATTAAGGATTTTCCTTATCTTAGCTACCTTTTCTACACTAAGAACTGACTTGGAGATTCTCTTTCAGCTGTTCTAAACAAGTTCTCATCTGTTTACAGTCATTTTCACTGAATTATTCATGTTTTCATGTAGTTTCCTCTATTCTGCCTTCTGGCCCAAGTATAAGCTTTGGCCACTTTATCAAACACCTTCCTACACTCTGTTATGAACTGAGGCAGCTAGGGAACATTGTCTCTCAACTGTGTTATAGAGTGTAGTACTACATTTCAGTGAAGTGTAAGCCTTTCCAAAGCTGCCGAAAGTGTTTCTTTCTCTATTTCAATGGTATTCTGCCTTGTATAACACACATTTACCACTCTAGTTTCCTTTAAGTAAAGAATATAGGATTCATACAATGTTTCATGGGATCTTAACTGGTATTAAGGATTTGCCTTATCTTAGCTACCTTTTCTACACTAAGAACTGACTTGGAGTTTCTCTTTCAGCTGTTCTAAACAAGTTCTCATCTGTTTACAGTCATTTTCACTGAATTATTCATGTTTTCATGTAGTTTCCTATATTCTGCCTTCTGGCCCAAGTATAAGCTTTGCCTACTTTATCAAACACCTTCCTACACTATGTTATGAACGGAGGCAGCTAGGGAACATTGTCTCTCATCTGTGTTATAGAGTGTAGTACTACATTTCAGTGAAGTGTAAGACTTTCCAAAGCTGCCGAACGTGTTTCTTTCTCTATTTCAATGGTATTCTGCCTTGTATAACACACATTTACCACTCTAGTTTCCTTTTAGTAAAGAATATAGGATTCATACAGTGTTTCATGTGATCTTAACTCGAATTAAGGATTTCCCGGATCTTAGCTACCTTTTCTACACTAAGAACTGACTTGGAGATTCTCTTTCAGCTGTTCTAAACAAGTTCTCATGTGTTTACAGTCATTTTCAATGAATTATTTATGTTTTCATGTAGTTTCCTATATTCTGCCTTCTGGCCCAAGTATAAGCTTTGCCCACTTTATCAAACAACTTCCTACACAATGTTATGAACTGAGGGAGCTAGGGAACATTGTCTCTCAACTGTGTTATAGAGTGTAGTACTACATTTCAGTGAAGTGTAAGGCTTTCCAAAGCTGCCGAACGTGTTTGTTTCTCTATTTCAATGGCATTCTGCCTTGTATAACACACATTTACCACTCTAGTCTCTTTAAGTAAAGAATATAGGATTCATAGAGTGTTTCATTTGATCTTAACTGGAATTAAGGATTTCCCTTATCTTAGCTACCTTTTCTACACTAAGAACTGACTTGGAGATTCTCTTTCAGCTGTTCTAAACAAGTTCTCATCTGTTTACAGTCATTTTCACTGAATTATTCATGTTTTCATGTAGTTTCCTATATTCTGCCTTCTGGCCCAAGTATAAGCTTTGCCCACCTTATCAAACAACTTCCTACACACTGTTATGAACTGAGGGAGCTAGAGAACATTGTCTCTCAACTGTGTTATAGAGTGTAGTACTACATTTCAGTGAAGTGTAAGGCTTTCCAAAGCTGCCAAACTTGTTTCTTTCTCTATTTCAATGGTATTCTGCCTTGTATAACACACATTTACCACTCTAGTCTCCTTTAAGTAGTGAATATAGGATTCATACAGTGTTTGATGTTATCTTAACTCGAATTAAGGATTTTCCTTATCTTAGCTACCTTTTCTACACTAAGAACTGACTTGGAGATTCTCTTTCAGCTGTTCTAAACAAGTTCTCATCTGTTTACAGTCATTTTCACTGAATTATTCATGTTTTCATGTAGTTTCCTCTATTCTGCCTTCTGGCCCAAGTATAAGCTTTGGCCACTTTATCAAACACCTTCCTACACTCTGTTATGAACTGAGGCAGCTAGGGAACATTGTCTCTCAACTGTGTTATAGAGTGTAGTACTACATTTCAGTGAAGTGTAAACCTTTCCAAAGCTGCCGAAAGTGTTTCTTTCTCTATTTCAATGGTATTCTGCCTTGTATAACACACATTTACCACTCTAGTTTCCTTTAAGTAAAGAATATAGGATTCATACAATGTTTCATGGGATCTTAACTGGTATTAAGGATTTGCCTTATCTTAGCTACCTTTTCTACACTAAGAACTGACTTGGAGTTTCTCTTTCAGCTGTTCTAAACAAGTTCTCATCTGTTTACAGTCATTTTCACTGAATTATTCATGTTTTCATGTAGTTTCCTATATTCTGCCTTCTGGCCCAAGTATAAGCTTTGCCTACTTTATCAAACACCTTCCTACACTATGTTATGAACGGAGGCAGCTAGGGAACATTGTCTCTCAACTGTGTTATAGAGTGTAGTACTACATTTCAGTGAAGTGTAAGACTTTCCAAATCTGCCGAACGTGTTTGTTTCTCTATTTCAATGGTATTCTGCCTTGTATAACACACATTTACCACTCTAGTTTCCTTTTAGTAAAGAATATAGGATTCATACAGTGTTTCATGTGATCTTAACTCGAATTAAGGATTTCCCGGATCTTAGCTATCTTTTCTACACTAAGAACTGACTTGTAGATTCTCTTTCAGCTGTTCTAAACAAGTTCTCATGTGTTTACAGTCATTTTCAATGAATTATTCATGTTTTCATGTAGTTTCCTATATTCTGCCTTCTGGCCCAAGTATAAGCTTTGCCCACTTTATCAAACAACTTCCTACACACTGTTATGAACTGAGGGAGCTAGGAACATTGTCTCTCAACTGTGTTATAGAGTGTAGTACTACATTTCAGTGAAGTGTAAGGATTTCCAAAGCTGCCAAACGTGTTTCTTTCTCTATTTCAATGGTATTCTGCCTTATATAACACACATTTACCACTCTAGTCTCCTTTAAGTAAACAATATAGGATTCATACAGTGTTTGATGTTATCTTAACTCGAATTAAGGATTTCCCGGATTTAGCTACCTTTTCTACACTAAGAACTGACTTGGAGAATCTCTTTCATCTGTTCTAAACAAGTTCTCATCGGTTTACAGTCATTTTCACTGAATTATTCATGTTTTCATGTAGTTTTCTATATTCTGCCTTCTGGCCCAAGTATAAGCTTTGCCCACTTTATCAAACAACTTACTACACACTGTTATGAACTGAGGGAGCTAGGGAACATTGTCTCTCAACTGTGTTATAGAGTGTAGTACTACATTTCAGTGAAGTGTAAGGCTTTCCAAAGCTGCCGAACTTGTTTCTTTCTCTATTTCAATGGTATTCTGCCTTGTATAACACACATTTACCACTCTAGTCTCCTTTAAGTAATGAATATAGGATTCATACAGTGTTTGATGTTATCTTAACTCGAATTAAGGATTTTCCTTATCTTAGCTACCTTTTCTACACTAAGAACTGACTTGGAGATTCTCTTTCAGCTGTTCTAAACAAGTTCTCATCTGTTTACAGTCATTTTCACTGAATTATTCATGTTTTCATGTAGTTTCCTATATTCTGCCTTCTGGCCCAAGTATAAGCTTTGCCCACTTTATCAAACAACTTCCTACACTCTGTTATGAACTGAGGCAGCTCTGGAACATTGTCTCTCAACTGTGTTATAGAGTGTAGTACTACATTTCAGTGAAGTGTAAGGCTTTCCAAACCTGCCGAACGTGTTTGTTTCTCTATTTCAATGGTATTCTGCCTTGTATAACACACATTTACCACTATAGTTTCCTTTAAGTAAAGAATATAGGAATAATAGAGTGTTTCATGTGATCTTAACTGGAATTAAGGATTTCCCTTATCTTAGCTACATTTTCTACACTAAGAACTGACTTGGAGATTCTCTTTCAGCAGTTCTTAACAAGTTCTCATCTGTTTACAGTCATTTTCACTGAATTATTCATGTTTTCATGTAGTTTCCTATATTCTGCCTTCTGGCCCAAGTATAAGCTTTGGCCACTTTATCAAACAACTTCCTACACACTGTTATGAACTGAGGGAGCTAGGGAACATTGTCTCTCAACTGTGTTATAGAGTGTAGTACTACATTTCAGTGAAGTGTAAGGCTTTCCAAAGCTGCCGAAAGTGTTTCTTTCTCTATTTCAATGGTATTCTGCCTTGTATAACACACATTTACCACTCTAGTCTCCTTTAAGTAATGAATATAGGATTCATACAGTGTTTGATGTTATCTTAACTCAAATTAAGGATTTCCCTTATCTTAGCTACCTTTTCTACACTAAGAACTGACTTGGGGATTCTCTTTCAGCTGTTCTAAACAAGTTCTCATCTGTTTACAGTCATTTTCACTGAATTATTCATGTTTTCATGTAGTTTCCTATATTCTGCCTTCTGTCCCAAGTATAAGCTTTGGCCACTTTATCAAACAACTTCCTACACACTGTTATGAACTGAGGGAGCTAGGGAACATTGTCTCTCAACTGTGTTATAGAGTGTAGTACTACATTTCAGTGAAGTGTAAGGCTTTCCAAAGCTGCCGAACTTGTTTCTTTCTCTATTTCAATGGTATTCTGCCTTGTATAACACACATTTACCACTCTAGTCTCCTTTAAGTAATGAATATAGGATTCATACAGTGTTTGATGTTATCTTAACTCGAATTAAGGATTTTCCTTATCTTAGCTACCTTTTCTACACTAAGAACTGACTTGGAGATTCTCTTTCAGCTGTTCTAAACAAGTTCTCATCTGTTTACAGTCATTTTCACTGAATTATTCATGTTTTCATGTAGTTTCCTATATTCTGCCTTCTGGCCCAAGTATAAGCTTTGCCTACTTTATCAAACACCTTCCTACACTCTTTTATGAACTGAGGCAGCTAGGGAACATTGTCTCTCAACTGTGTTATAGACTGTAGTACTACATTTCAGTGAAGTGTAAGGCTTTCCAAAGCTGCCGAACGTGTTTCTTTCTCTATTTCAATGGTATTCTGCCTTGTATAACACACATTTACCACTCTAGTTTCCTTTAAGTAAAGAATATAGGATTCATACAGTGTTTCATGTGATCTTAACTCGAATTAAGGATTTCCCGGATCTTAGCTACCTTTTCTACACTAAGAACTGACTTGGAGATTCTCTTTCAGCTGTTCTAAACAAGTTCTCATGTGTTTACAGTCATTTTCAATGAATTATTTATGTTTTCATGTAGTTTCCTATATTCTGCCTTCTGGCCCAAGTATAAGCTTTGCCCACTTTATCAAACAACTTCCTACACACTGTTATGAACTGAGGGAGCTAGGGAACATTGTCTCTCAACTGTGTTATAGAGTGTAGTACTACATTTCAGTGAAGTGTAAGGCTTTCCAAAGCTGCCGAACGTGTTTGTTTCTCTATTTCAATGGCATTCTGCCTTGTATAACACACATTTACCACTCTAGTCTCTTTAAGTAAAGAATATAGGATTCATAGAGTGTTTCATTTGATCTTAACTGGAATTAAGGATTTCCCTTATCTTAGCTACCTTTTCTACACTAAGAACTGACTTGGAGATTCTCTTTCAGCTGTTCTAAACAAGTTCTCATCTGTTTACAGTCATTTTCACTGAATTATTCATGTTTTCATGTAGTTTCCTATATTCTGCCTTCTGGCCCAAGTATAAGCTTTGCCCACCTTATCAAACAACTTCCTACACACTGTTATGAACTGAGGGAGCTAGAGAACATTGTCTCTCAACTGTGTTATAGAGTGTAGTACTACATTTCAGTGAAGTGTAAGGCTTTCCAAAGCTGCCAAACTTGTTTCTTTCTCTATTTCAATGGTATTCTGCCTTGTATAACACACATTTACCACTCTAGTCTCCTTTAAGTAGTGAATATAGGATTCATACAGTGTTTGATGTTATCTTAACTCGAATTAAGGATTTTCCTTATCTTAGCTACCTTTTCTACACTAAGAACTGACTTGGAGATTCTCTTTCAGCTGTTCTAAACAAGTTCTCATCTGTTTACAGTCATTTTCACTGAATTATTCATGTTTTCATGTAGTTTCCTCTATTCTGCCTTCTGGCCCAAGTATAAGCTTTGGCCACTTTATCAAACACCTTCCTACACTCTGTTATGAACTGAGGCAGCTAGGGAACATTGTCTCTCAACTGTGTTATAGAGTGTAGTACTACATTTCAGTGAAGTGTAAACCTTTCCAAAGCTGCCGAAAGTGTTTCTTTCTCTATTTCAATGGTATTCTGCCTTGTATAACACACATTTACCACTCTAGTTTCCTTTAAGTAAAGAATATAGGATTCATACAATGTTTCATGGGATCTTAACTGGTATTAAGGATTTGCCTTATCTTAGCTACCTTTTCTACACTAAGAACTGACTTGGAGTTTCTCTTTCAGCTGTTCTAAACAAGTTCTCATCTGTTTACAGTCATTTTCACTGAATTATTCATGTTTTCATGTAGTTTCCTATATTCTGCCTTCTGGCCCAAGTATAAGCTTTGCCTACTTTATCAAACACCTTCCTACACTATGTTATGAACGGAGGCAGCTAGGGAACATTGTCTCTCAACTGTGTTATAGAGTGTAGTACTACATTTCAGTGAAGTGTAAGACTTTCCAAATCTGCCGAACGTGTTTGTTTCTCTATTTCAATGGTATTCTGCCTTGTATAACACACATTTACCACTCTAGTTTCCTTTTAGTAAAGAATATAGGATTCATACAGTGTTTCATGTGATCTTAACTCGAATTAAGGATTTCCCGGATCTTAGCTATCTTTTCTACACTAAGAACTGACTTGTAGATTCTCTTTCAGCTGTTCTAAACAAGTTCTCATGTGTTTACAGTCATTTTCAATGAATTATTCATGTTTTCATGTAGTTTCCTATATTCTGCCTTCTGGCCCAAGTATAAGCTTTGCCCACTTTATCAAACAACTTCCTACACACTGTTATGAACTGAGGGAGCTAGGAACATTGTCTCTCAACTGTGTTATAGAGTGTAGTACTACATTTCAGTGAAGTGTAAGGATTTCCAAAGCTGCCAAACGTGTTTCTTTCTCTATTTCAATGGTATTCTGCCTTATATAACACACATTTACCACTCTAGTCTCCTTTAAGTAAACAATATAGGATTCATACAGTGTTTGATGTTATCTTAACTCGAATTAAGGATTTCCCGGATTTAGCTACCTTTTCTACACTAAGAACTGACTTGGAGAATCTCTTTCATCTGTTCTAAACAAGTTCTCATCGGTTTACAGTCATTTTCACTGAATTATTCATGTTTTCATGTAGTTTTCTATATTCTGCCTTCTGGCCCAAGTATAAGCTTTGCCCACTTTATCAAACAACTTACTACACACTGTTATGAACTGAGGGAGCTAGGGAACATTGTCTCTCAACTGTGTTATAGAGTGTAGTACTACATTTCAGTGAAGTGTAAGGCTTTCCAAAGCTGCCGAACTTGTTTCTTTCTCTATTTCAATGGTATTCTGCCTTGTATAACACACATTTACCACTCTAGTCTCCTTTAAGTAATGAATATAGGATTCATACAGTGTTTGATGTTATCTTAACTCGAATTAAGGATTTTCCTTATCTTAGCTACCTTTTCTACACTAAGAACTGACTTGGAGATTCTCTTTCAGCTGTTCTAAACAAGTTCTCATCTGTTTACAGTCATTTTCACTGAATTATTCATGTTTTCATGTAGTTTCCTATATTCTGCCTTCTGGCCCAAGTATAAGCTTTGCCCACTTTATCAAACAACTTCCTACACTCTGTTATGAACTGAGGCAGCTCTGGAACATTGTCTCTCAACTGTGTTATAGAGTGTAGTACTACATTTCAGTGAAGTGTAAGGCTTTCCAAACCTGCCGAACGTGTTTGTTTCTCTATTTCAATGGTATTCTGCCTTGTATAACACACATTTACCACTATAGTTTCCTTTAAGTAAAGAATATAGGAATAATAGAGTGTTTCATGTGATCTTAACTGGAATTAAGGATTTCCCTTATCTTAGCTACATTTTCTACACTAAGAACTGACTTGGAGATTCTCTTTCAGCAGTTCTTAACAAGTTCTCATCTGTTTACAGTCATTTTCACTGAATTATTCATGTTTTCATGTAGTTTCCTATATTCTGCCTTCTGGCCCAAGTATAAGCTTTGGCCACTTTATCAAACAACTTCCTACACACTGTTATGAACTGAGGGAGCTAGGGAACATTGTCTCTCAACTGTGTTATAGAGTGTAGTACTACATTTCAGTGAAGTGTAAGGCTTTCCAAAGCTGCCGAAAGTGTTTCTTTCTCTATTTCAATGGTATTCTGCCTTGTATAACACACATTTACCACTCTAGTCTCCTTTAAGTAATGAATATAGGATTCATACAGTGTTTGATGTTATCTTAACTCAAATTAAGGATTTCCCTTATCTTAGCTACCTTTTCTACACTAAGAACTGACTTGGGGATTCTCTTTCAGCTGTTCTAAACAAGTTCTCATCTGTTTACAGTCATTTTCACTGAATTATTCATGTTTTCATGTAGTTTCCTATATTCTGCCTTCTGTCCCAAGTATAAGCTTTGGCCACTTTATCAAACAACTTCCTACACACTGTTATGAACTGAGGGAGCTAGGGAACATTGTCTCTCAACTGTGTTATAGAGTGTAGTACTACATTTCAGTGAAGTGTAAGGCTTTCCAAAGCTGCCGAACTTGTTTCTTTCTCTATTTCAATGGTATTCTGCCTTGTATAACACACATTTACCACTCTAGTCTCCTTTAAGTAATGAATATAGGATTCATACAGTGTTTGATGTTATCTTAACTCGAATTAAGGATTTTCCTTATCTTAGCTACCTTTTCTACACTAAGAACTGACTTGGAGATTCTCTTTCAGCTGTTCTAAACAAGTTCTCATCTGTTTACAGTCATTTTCACTGAATTATTCATGTTTTCATGTAGTTTCCTATATTCTGCCTTCTGGCCCAAGTATAAGCTTTGCCTACTTTATCAAACACCTTCCTACACTCTTTTATGAACTGAGGCAGCTAGGGAACATTGTCTCTCAACTGTGTTATAGACTGTAGTACTACATTTCAGTGAAGTGTAAGGCTTTCCAAAGCTGCCGAACGTGTTTCTTTCTCTATTTCAATGGTATTCTGCCTTGTATAACACACATTTACCACTCTAGTTTCCTTTAAGTAAAGAATATAGGATTCATACAGTGTTTCATGTGATCTTAACTCGAATTAAGGATTTCCCGGATCTTAGCTACCTTTTCTACACTAAGAACTGACTTGGAGATTCTCTTTCAGCTGTTCTAAACAAGTTCTCATGTGTTTACAGTCATTTTCAATGAATTATTTATGTTTTCATGTAGTTTCCTATATTCTGCCTTCTGGCCCAAGTATAAGCTTTGCCCACTTTATCAAACAACTTCCTACACACTGTTATGAACTGAGGGAGCTAGGGAACATTGTCTCTCAACTGTGTTATAGAGTGTAGTACTACATTTCAGTGAAGTGTAAGGCTTTCCAAAGCTGCCGAACGTGTTTGTTTCTCTATTTCAATGGCATTCTGCCTTGTATAACACACATTTACCACTCTAGTCTCTTTAAGTAAAGAATATAGGATTCATAGAGTGTTTCATTTGATCTTAACTGGAATTAAGGATTTCCCTTATCTTAGCTACCTTTTCTACACTAAGAACTGACTTGGAGATTCTCTTTCAGCTGTTCTAAACAAGTTCTCATCTGTTTACAGTCATTTTCACTGAATTATTCATGTTTTCATGTAGTTTCCTATATTCTGCCTTCTGGCCCAAGTATAAGCTTTGCCCACCTTATCAAACAACTTCCTACACACTGTTATGAACTGAGGGAGCTAGAGAACATTGTCTCTCAACTGTGTTATAGAGTGTAGTACTACATTTCAGTGAAGTGTAAGGCTTTCCAAAGCTGCCAAACTTGTTTCTTTCTCTATTTCAATGGTATTCTGCCTTGTATAACACACATTTACCACTCTAGTCTCCTTTAAGTAGTGAATATAGGATTCATACAGTGTTTGATGTTATCTTAACTCGAATTAAGGATTTTCCTTATCTTAGCTACCTTTTCTACACTAAGAACTGACTTGGAGATTCTCTTTCAGCTGTTCTAAACAAGTTCTCATCTGTTTACAGTCATTTTCACTGAATTATTCATGTTTTCATGTAGTTTCCTCTATTCTGCCTTCTGGCCCAAGTATAAGCTTTGGCCACTTTATCAAACACCTTCCTACACTCTGTTATGAACTGAGGCAGCTAGGGAACATTGTCTCTCAACTGTGTTATAGAGTGTAGTACTACATTTCAGTGAAGTGTAAGCCTTTCCAAAGCTGCCGAAAGTGTTTCTTTCTCTATTTCAATGGTATTCTGCCTTGTATAACACACATTTACCACTCTAGTTTCCTTTAAGTAAAGAATATAGGATTCATACAATGTTTCATGGGATCTTAACTGGTATTAAGGATTTGCCTTATCTTAGCTACCTTTTCTACACTAAGAACTGACTTGGAGTTTCTCTTTCAGCTGTTCTAAACAAGTTCTCATCTGTTTACAGTCATTTTCACTGAATTATTCATGTTTTCATGTAGTTTCCTATATTCTGCCTTCTGGCCCAAGTATAAGCTTTGCCTACTTTATCAAACACCTTCCTACACTATGTTATGAACGGAGGCAGCTAGGGAACATTGTCTCTCAACTGTGTTATAGAGTGTAGTACTACATTTCAGTGAAGTGTAAGACTTTCCAAAGCTGCCGAACGTGTTTCTTTCTCTATTTCAATGGTATTCTGCCTTGTATAACACACATTTACCACTCTAGTTTCCTTTTAGTAAAGAATATAGGATTCATACAGTGTTTCATGTGATCTTAACTCGAATTAAGGATTTCCCGGATCTTAGCTATCTTTTCTACACTAAGAACTGACTTGTAGATTCTCTTTCAGCTGTTCTAAACAAGTTCTCATGTGTTTACAGTCATTTTCAATGAATTATTCATGTTTTCATGTAGTTTCCTATATTCTGCCTTCTGGCCCAAGGATAAGCTTTGCCCACTTTATCAAACAACTTCCTACACACTGTTATGAACTGAGGGAGCTAGGAACATTGTCTCTCAACTGTGTTATAGAGTGTAGTACTACATTTCAGTGAAGTGTAAGGCTTTCCAAAGCTGCCGAACGTGTTTGTTTCTCTATTTCAATGGTATTCTGCCTTGTATAACACACATTTACCACTCTAGTCTCTTTTAAGTAATGAATATAGTATTCATACAGTGTTTGATGTTATCTTAACTCGAATTAAGGATTTTCCTTATCTTAGCTACCTTTTCTACACTAAGAACTGACTTGGAGATTTTCTTTCAGCTGTTCTAAACAAGTTCTCATCTGTTTACAGTAATTTTCACTGAATTATTCATGTTTTCATGTAGTTTCCTATATTCTGCCTTCTGGCCCAAGTATAAGCTTTGGCCACTTTATCAAACCACTTCCTACACACTGTTATGAACTGAGGGAGCTAGGGAACATTGTCTCTCAACTGTGTTATAGAGTGTAGTACTACATTTCAGTGAAGTGTAAGGCTTTCCAAAGCTGCCGAACTTGTTTCTTTCTCTATTTCAATGGTATTCTGCCTTGTATAACACACATTTACCACTCTAGTCTCCTTTAAGTAATGAATATAGGATTCATACAGTGTTTGATGTTATCTTAACTCGAATTAAGGATTTTCCTTATCTTAGCTACCTTTTCTACACTAAGAACTGACTTGGAGATTCTCTTTCAGCTGTTCTAAACAAGTTCTCATCTGTTTACAGTCATTTTCACTGAATTATTCATGTTTTCATGTAGTTTCCTATATTCTGCCTTCTGGCCCAAGTATAAGCTTTGCCCACTTTATCAAACAACTTCGTACACTCTGTTATGAACTGAGGCAGCTCTGGAACATTGTCTCTCAACTGTGTTATAGAGTGTAGTACTACATTTCAGTGAAGTGTAAGGCTTTCCAAACCTGCCGAACGTGTTTCTTTCTCTATTTCAATGGTATTCTGCCTTGTATAACACACATTTACCACTCTAGTTTCCTTTAAGTAAAGAATATAGGATTCATACAGTGTTTCATGTGATCTTAACTCGAATTAAGGATTTCCCGGATCTTAGCTACCTTTTCTACACTAAGAACTGACTTGGAGATTCTCTTTCAGCTGTTCTAAACAAGTTCTCATGTGTTTACAGTCATTTTCAATGAATTATTTATGTTTTCATGTAGTTTCCTATATTCTGCCTTCTGGCCCAAGTATAAGCTTTGCCCACTTTATCAAACAACTTCCTACACACTGTTATGAACTGAGGCAGCTCGGGAACATTGTCTCTCAACTGTGTTATAGAGTGTAGTACTACATTTCAGTGAAGTGTAAGGCTTTCCAAAGCTGCCGAACGTGTTTGTTTCTCTATTTCAATGGCATTCTGCCTTGTATAACACACATTTACCACTCTAGTCTCTTTAAGTAAAGAATATAGGATTCATAGAGTGTTTCATTTGATCTTAACTGGAATTAAGGATTTCCCTTATGTTAGCTACCTTTTCTACACTAAGAACTGACTTGGAGATTCTCTTTCAGCTGTTCTAAACAAGTTCTCATCTGTTTACAGTCATTTTCACTGAATTATTCATGTTTTCATGTAGTTTCCTATATTCTGCCTTCTGGCCCAAGTATAAGCTTTGCCCACCTTATCAAACAACTTCCTACACACTGTTATGAACTGAGGGAGCTAGAGAACATTGTCTCTCAACTGTGTTATAGAGTGTAGTACTACATTTCAGTGAAGTGTAAGGCTTTCCAAAGCTGCCAAACTTGTTTCTTTCTCTATTTCAATGGTATTCTGCCTTGTATAACACACATTTACCACTCTAGTCTCCTTTAAGTAGTGAATATAGGATTCATACAGTGTTTGATGTTATCTTAACTCGAATTAAGGATTTTCCTTATCTTAGCTACCTTTTCTACACTAAGAACTGACTTGGAGATTCTCTTTCAGCTGTTCTAAACAAGTTCTCATTTGTTTACAGTCATTTTCACTGAATTATTCATGTTTTCATGTAGTTTCCTCTATTCTGCCTTCTGGCCCAAGTATAAGCTTTGGCCACTTTATCAAACACCTTCCTACACTCTGTTATGAACTGAGGCAGCTAGGGAACATTGTCTCTCAACTGTGTTATAGAGTGTAGTACTACATTTCAGTGAAGTGTAAGCCTTTCCAAAGCTGCCGAAAGTGTTTCTTTCTCTATTTCAATGGTATTCTGCCTTGTATAACACACATTTACCACTCTAGTTTCCTTTAAGTAAAGAATATAGGATTCATACAATGTTTCATGGGATCTTAACTGGTATTAAGGATTTGCCTTATCTTAGCTACCTTTTCTACACTAAGAACTGACTTGGAGTTTCTCTTTCAGCTGTTCTAAACAAGTTCTCATCTGTTTACAGTCATTTTCACTGAATTATTCATGTTTTCATGTAGTTTCCTATATTCTGCCTTCTGGCCCAAGTATAAGCTTTGCCTACTTTATCAAACACCTTCCTACACTATGTTATGAACGGAGGCAGCTAGGGAACATTGTCTCTCAACTGTGTTATAGAGTGTAGTACTACATTTCAGTGAAGTGTAAGACTTTCCAAAGCTGCCGAACGTGTTTCTTTCTCTATTTCAATGGTATTCTGCCTTGTATAACACACATTTACCACTCTAGTTTCCTTTTAGTAAAGAATATAGGATTCATACAGTGTTTCATGTGATCTTAACTCGAATTAAGGATTTCCCGGATCTTAGCTATCTTTTCTACACTAAGAACTGACTTGTAGATTCTCTTTCAGCTGTTCTAAACAAGTTCTCATGTGTTTACAGTCATTTTCAATGAATTATTCATGTTTTCATGTAGTTTCCTATATTCTGCCTTCTGGCCCAAGGATAAGCTTTGCCCACTTTATCAAACAACTTCCTACACACTGTTATGAACTGAGGGAGCTAGGAACATTGTCTCTCAACTGTGTTACAGAGTGTAGTACTACATTTCAGTGAAGTGTAAGGCTTTCCAAAGCTGCCGAACTTGTTTCTTTCTCTATTTCAATGGTATTCTGCCTTGTATAACACACATTTACCACTCTAGTCTCCTTTAAGTAATGAATATAGGATTCATACAGTGTTTGATGTTATCTTAACTAGAATTAAGGATTTTCCTTATCTTAGCTACCTTTTCTACACTAAGAACTGACTTGGAGATTCTCTTTCAGCTGTTCTAAACAAGTTCTCATCTGTTTACAGTCATTTTCACTGAATTATTCATGTTTTCATGTAGTTTCCTATATTCTGCCTTCTGGCCCAAGTATAAGCTTTGCCCACTTTATCAAACAACTTCCTACAAACTGTTATGAACTTAGGCAGCTCTGGAACATTGTCTCTCAACTGTGTTATAGAGTGTAGTACTACATTTCAGTGAAGTGTAAGGCTTTCCAAACCTGCCGAACGTGTTTGTTTCTCTATTTCAATGGTATTCTGCCTTGTATAACACACATTTACCACTATAGTCTCCTTTAAGTAAAGAATATAGGATTAATAGAGTGTTTCATGTGATCTTAACTGGAATTAAGGATTTCCCTTATCTTAGCTACCTTTTCTACACTAAGAACTGACTTGGAGATTCTCTTTCAGCAGTTCTTAACAAGTTCTCATCTGTTTACAGTCATTTTCACTGAATTATTCATGTTTTCATGTAGTTTCCTATATTCTGCCTTCTGGCCCAAGTATAAGCTTTGGCCACTTTATCAAACAAGTTCCTACACACTGTTATGAACTGAGGGAGCTAGGGAACATTGTCTCTCAACTGTGTTATAGAGTGTAGTACTACATTTCAGTGAAGTGTAAGGCTTTCCAAAGCTGCCGAACTTGTTTCTTTCTCTATTTCAATGGTATTCTGCCTTGTATAACACACATTTACCACTCTAGTCTCCTTTAAGTAATGAATATAGGATTCATACAGTGTTTGATGTTATCTTAACTCGAATTAAGGATTTCCCTTATCTTAGCTACCTTTTCTACACTAAGAACTGACTTGGAGATTCTCTTTCAGCTGTTCTAAACAAGTTCTCATCTGTTTACAGTCATTTTCACTGAATTATTCATGTTTTCATGTAGTTTCCTATATTCTGCCTTCTGGCCCAAGTATAAGCTTTGGCCACCTTATCAAACAACTTCCTACACACTGTTATGAACTGAGGGAGCTAGGGAACATTGTCTCTCAACTGTGTTATAGAGTGTAGTACTACATTTCAGTGAAGTGTAAGGCTTTCCAAAGCTGCCAAACTTGTTTCTTTCTCTATTTCAATGGTATTCTGCCTTGTATAACACACATTTACCACTCTAGTCTCCTTTAAGTAATGAATATAGGATTCATACAGTGTTTGATGTTATCTTAACTCGAATTAAGGATTTTCCTTATCTTAGCTACCTTTTCTACACTAAGAACTGAGTTGCAGATTCTCTTTCAGCTGTTCTAAACAAGTTCTCATCTGTTTACAGTCATTTTCACTGAATTATTCTTGTTTTCATGTAGTTTCCTATATTCTGCCTTCTGGCCCAAGTATAAGCTTTGCCCACTTTACCAAACACCTTCCTACACTCTGTTATGAACTGAGGCAGCTAGGGAACATTGTCTCTCAACTGTGTTATAGAGTGTAGTACTACATTTCAGTGAAGTGTAAGCCTTTCCAAACCTGCCGAAAGTGTTTCTTTCTCTATTTCAATGGTATTCTGCATTGTATAACACACATTTACCACTCTAGTTTCCTTTAAGTAAAGAATATAGGATTCATACAATGTTTCATGGGATCTTAACTGGTATTAAGGATATCCCTTATCTTAGCTACCTTTTCTACACTAAGAACTGACTTGGAGAATCTCTTTCATCTGTTCTAAACAAGTTCTCATCTGTTTACAGTCATTTTCACTGAATTATTCATGTTTTCATGTAGTTTCCTATATTCTGCCTTCTGGCCCAAGTATAAGCTTTGGCCACTTTATCAAACAAGTTCCTACACACTGTTATGAACTGAGGGAGCTAGGGAACATTGTCTCTCAACTGTGTTATAGAGTGTAGTACTACATTTCAGTGAAGTGTAAGGCTTTCCAAAGCTGCCGAACTTGTTTCTTTCTCTATTTCAATCGTATTCTGCCTTGTATAACACACATTTACCACTCTAGTCTCCTTTAAGTAATGAATATAGGATTCATACAGTGTTTGATGTTATCTTAACTCGAATTAAGGATTTCCCTTATCTTAGCTACCTTTTCTACACTAAGAACTGACTTGGAGATTCTCTTTCAGCTGTTCTAAACAAGTTCTCATCTGTTTACAGTCATTTTCACTGAATTATTCATGTTTTCATGTAGTTTCCTATATTCTGCCTTCTGGCCCAAGTATAAGCTTTGGCCACTTTATCAAACAACTTCCTACACACTGTTATGAACTGAGGGAGCTAGGGAACATTGTCTCTCAACTGTGTTATAGAGTGTAGTACTACATTTCAGTGAAGTGTAAGGCTTTCCAAAGCTGCCAAACTTGTTTCTTTCTCTATTTCAATGGTATTCTGCCTTGTATAACACACATTTACCACTCTAGTCTCCTTTAAGTAATGAATATAGGATTCATACAGTGTTTGATGTTATCTTAACTCGAATTAAGGATTTTCCTTATCTTAGCTACCTTTTCTACACTAAGAACTGAGTTGCAGATTCTCTTTCAGCTGTTCTAAACAAGTTCTCATCTGTTTACAGTCATTTTCACTGAATTATTCTTGTTTTCATGTAGTTTCCTATATTCTGCCTTCTGGCCCAAGTATAAGCTTTGCCCACTTTACCAAACACCTTCCTACACTCTGTTATGAACTGAGGCAGCTAGGGAACATTGTCTCTCAACTGTGTTATAGAGTGTAGTACTACATTTCAGTGAAGTGTAAGGCTTTCCAAAGCTGCCAAACTTGTTTCTTTCTCTATTTCAATGGTATTCTGCCTTGTATAACACACATTTACCACTCTAGTCCCTTTAAGTAATGAATATAGGATTCATACAGTGTTTGATGTTATCTTAACTCGAATTAAGGATTTTCCTTATCTTAGCTACCTTTTCTACACTAAGAACTGAGTTGCAGATTCTCTTTCAGCTGTTCTAAACAAGTTCTCATCTGTTTACAGTCATTTTCACTGAATTATTCTTGTTTTCATGTAGTTTCCTATATTCTGCCTTCTGGCCCAAGTATAAGCTTTGCCCACTTTACCAAACACCTTCCTACACTCTGTTATGAACTGAGGCAGCTAGGGAACATTGTCTCTCAACTGTGTTATAGAGTGTAGTACTACATTTCAGTGAAGTGTAAGGCTTTCCAAAGCTGCCGAAAGTGTTTCTTTCTCTATTTCAATGGTATTCTGCCTTGTATAACACACATTTACCACTCTAGTTTCCTTTAAGTAAAGAATATAGGATTCATACAATGTTTCATGGGATCTTAACTGGTATTAAGGATTTCCCTTATCTTAGCTACCTTTTTTACACTAAGAACTGACTTGGAGTTTCTCTTTCAGCTGTTCTAAACAAGTTCTCATCTGTTTACAGTCATTTTCACTGAATTATTCATGTTTTCATGTAGTTTCCTATATTCTGCCTTCTGGCCCAAGTATAAGCTTTGGCCACTTTATCAAACCACTTCCTACACACTGTTATGAACTGAGGGAGCTAGGGAACATTGTCTCTCAACTGTGTTATAGAGTGTAGTACTACATTTCAGTGAAGTGTAAGGCTTTCCAAAGCTGCCGAAAGTGTTTCTTTCTCTATTTCAATGGTATTCTGCCTTGTATAACACACATTTACCACTCTAGTTTCCTTTAAGTAAAGAATATAGGATTCATACAATGTTTCATGGGATCTTAACTGGTATTAAGGATATCCCTTATCTTAGCTACCTTTTCTACACTAAGAACTGACTTGGAGAATCTCTTTCATCTGTTCTAAACAAGTTCTCATCTGTTTACAGTCATTTTCACTGAATTATTCATGTTTTCATGTAGTTTCCTATATTCTGCCTTCTGGCCCAAGTATAAGCTTTGGCCACTTTATCAAACAAGTTCCTACACACTGTTATGAACTGAGGGAGCTAGGGAACATTGTCTCTCAACTGTGTTATAGAGTGTAGTACTACATTTCAGTGAAGTGTAAGGCTTTCCAAAGCTGCCGAACTTGTTTCTTTCTCTATTTCAATCGTATTCTGCCTTGTATAACACACATTTACCACTCTAGTCTCCTTTAAGTAATGAATATAGGATTCATACAGTGTTTGATGTTATCTTAACTCGAATTAAGGATTTCCCTTATCTTAGCTACCTTTTCTACACTAAGAACTGACTTGGAGATTCTCTTTCAGCTGTTCTAAACAAGTTCTCATCTGTTTACAGTCATTTTCACTGAATTATTCATGTTTTCATGTAGTTTCCTATATTCTGCCTTCTGGCCCAAGTATAAGCTTTGGCCACTTTATCAAACAACTTCCTACACACTGTTATGAACTGAGGGAGCTAGGGAACATTGTCTCTCAACTGTGTTATAGAGTGTAGTACTACATTTCAGTGAAGTGTAAGGCTTTCCAAAGCTGCCAAACTTGTTTCTTTCTCTATTTCAATGGTATTCTGCCTTGTATAACACACATTTACCACTCTAGTCTCCTTTAAGTAATGAATATAGGATTCATACAGTGTTTGATGTTATCTTAACTCGAATTAAGGATTTTCCTTATCTTAGCTACCTTTTCTACACTAAGAACTGAGTTGCAGATTCTCTTTCAGCTGTTCTAAACAAGTTCTCATCTGTTTACAGTCATTTTCACTGAATTATTCTTGTTTTCATGTAGTTTCCTATATTCTGCCTTCTGGCCCAAGTATAAGCTTTGCCCACTTTACCAAACACCTTCCTACACTCTGTTATGAACTGAGGCAGCTAGGGAACATTGTCTCTCAACTGTGTTATAGAGTGTAGTACTACATTTCAGTGAAGTGTAAGGCTTTCCAAAGCTGCCAAACTTGTTTCTTTCTCTATTTCAATGGTATTCTGCCTTGTATAACACACATTTACCACTCTAGTCCCTTTAAGTAATGAATATAGGATTCATACAGTGTTTGATGTTATCTTAACTCGAATTAAGGATTTTCCTTATCTTAGCTACCTTTTCTACACTAAGAACTGAGTTGCAGATTCTCTTTCAGCTGTTCTAAACAAGTTCTCATCTGTTTACAGTCATTTTCACTGAATTATTCTTGTTTTCATGTAGTTTCCTATATTCTGCCTTCTGGCCCAAGTATAAGCTTTGCCCACTTTACCAAACACCTTCCTACACTCTGTTATGAACTGAGGCAGCTAGGGAACATTGTCTCTCAACTGTGTTATAGAGTGTAGTACTACATTTCAGTGAAGTGTAAGGCTTTCCAAAGCTGCCGAAAGTGTTTCTTTCTCTATTTCAATGGTATTCTGCCTTGTATAACACACATTTACCACTCTAGTTTCCTTTAAGTAAAGAATATAGGATTCATACAATGTTTCATGGGATCTTAACTGGTATTAAGGATTTCCCTTATCTTAGCTACCTTTTTTACACTAAGAACTGACTTGGAGTTTCTCTTTCAGCTGTTCTAAACAAGTTCTCATCTGTTTACAGTCATTTTCACTGAATTATTCATGTTTTCATGTAGTTTCCTATATTCTGCCTTCTGGCCCAAGTATAAGCTTTGGCCACTTTATCAAACCACTTCCTACACACTGTTATGAACTGAGGGAGCTAGGGAACATTGTCTCTCAACTGTGTTATAGAGTGTAGTACTACATTTCAGTGAAGTGTAAGGCTTTCCAAAGCTGCCGAAAGTGTTTCTTTCTCTATTTCAATGGTATTCTGCCTTGTATAACACACATTTACCACTCTAGTTTCCTTTAAGTAAAGAATATAGGATTCATACAATGTTTCATGGGATCTTAACTGGTATTAAGGATTTCCCTTATCTTAGCTACCTTTTTTACACTAAGAACTGACTTGGAGTTTCTCTTTCAGCTGTTCTAAACAAGTTCTCATCTGTTTACAGTCATTTTCACTGAATTATTCATGTTTTCATGTAGTTTCCTATATTCTGCCTTCTGGCCCAAGTATAAGTTTTGGCCACTTTATCAAACCACTTCCTACACACTGTTATGAACTGAGGGAGCTAGGGAACATTGTCTCTCAACTGTGTTATAGAGTGTAGTACTACATTTCAGTGAAGTGTAAGGCTTTCCAAAGCTGCCGAACGTGTTTGTTTCTCTATTTTAATGGTATTCTACCTTGTATAACACACATTTACCACTCTAGTCTCCTTTAAGTAAAGAATATAGGATTCATAGAGTGTTTCATGTGATCTTAACTGGAATTAAGGATTTCCCTTATCTTAGCTACCTTTTCTACACTAAGAACTGACTTGGAGATTCTCTTTCAGCTGTTCTAAACAAGTTCTCATCTGTTTACAGTCATTTTCAATGAATTATTCATGTTTTCATGTACTTTCCTATATTCTGCCTTCTGGCCCAAGTATAAGCTTTGCCCACCTTATCAAACAACTTCCTACACACGGTTATGAACTGAGGGAGCTAGGGAACATTGTCTCTGAACTGTGTTATAGAGTGTAGTACTACATTTCAGTGAAGTGTAAGGCTTTCCAAAGCTGCCAAACTTGTTTCTTTCTCTATTTCAATGGTATTCTGCCTTGTATAACACACATTTACCACTCTAGTCTCCTTTAAGTAATGAATATAGGATTCATACAGTGTTTGATGTTATCTTAACTCGAATTAAGGATTTTCCTTATCTTAGCTACCTTTTCTACACTAAGAACTGAGTTGCAGATTCTCTTTCAGCTGTTCTAAACAAGTTCTCATCTGTTTACAGTCATTTTCACTGAATTATTCTTGTTTTCATGTAGTTTCCTATATTCTGCCTTCTGGCCCAAGTATAAGCTTTGCCCACTTTACCAAACACCTTCCTACACTCTGTTATGAACTGAGGCAGCTAGGGAACATTGTCTCTCAACTGTGTTATAGAGTGTAGTACTACATTTCAGTGAAGTGTAAGCCTTTCCAAAGCTGCCGAAAGTGTTTCTTTCTCTATTTCAATGGTATTCTGCATTGTATAACACACATTTACCACTCTAGTTTCCTTTAAGTAAAGAATATAGGATTCATACAATGTTTCATGGGATCTTAACTGGTATTAAGGATATCCCTTATCTTAGCTACCTTTTCTACACTAAGAACTGACTTGGAGAATCTCTTTCATCTGTTCTAAACAAGTTCTCATCTGTTTACAGTCATTTTCACTGAATTATTCATGTTTTCATGGAGTTTCCTATATTCTGCCTTCTGGCCCAAGTATAAGCTTTGCCCACTTTATCAAACAACTTCCTACACACTGTTATGAACTGAGGCAGCTCGGGAAAATTGTCTCTCAACTGTGTTATAGAGTGTAGTACTACATTTCAGTGAAGTGTAAGGCTTTCCAAACCTGCCGAACGTGTTTGTTTCTCTATTTCAATGGTATTCTGCCTTGTATAACACACATTTACCACTATAGTCTCCTTTAAGTAAAGAATATAGGATTAATAGAGTGTTTCATGTGATCTTAACTGGAATTAAGGATTTCCCTTATCTTAGCTACCTTTTCTACACTAAGAACTGACTTGGAGATTCTCTTTCAGCAGTTCTTAACAAGTTCTCATCTGTTTACAGTCATTTTCACTGAATTATTCATGTTTTCATGTAGTTTCCTATATTCTGCCTTCTGGCCCAAGTATAAGCTTTGGCCACTTTATCAAACAAGTTCCTACACACTGTTATGAACTGAGGGAGCTAGGGAACATTGTCTCTCAACTGTGTTATAGAGTGTAGTACTACATTTCAGTGAAGTGTAAGGCTTTCCAAAGCTGCCGAACTTGTTTCTTTCTCTATTTCAATGGTATTCTGCCTTGTATAACACACATTTACCACTCTAGTCTCCTTTAAGTAATGAATATAGGATTCATACAGTGTTTGATGTTATCTTAACTCGAATTAAGGATTTCCCTTATCTTAGCTACCTTTTCTACACTAAGAACTGACTTGGAGATTCTCTTTCAGCTGTTCTAAACAAGTTCTCATCTGTTTACAGTCATTTTCACTGAATTATTCATGTTTTCATGTAGTTTCCTATATTCTGCCTTCTGGCCCAAGTATAAGCTTTGGCCACTTTATCAAACAACTTCCTACACACTGTTATGAACTGAGGGAGCTAGGGAACATTGTCTCTCAACTGTGTTATAGAGTGTAGTACTACATTTCAGTGAAGTGTAAGGCTTTCCAAAGCTGCCAAACTTGTTTCTTTCTCTATTTCAATGGTATTCTGCCTTGTATAACACACATTTACCACTCTAGTCCCTTTAAGTAATGAATATAGGATTCATACAGTGTTTGATGTTATCTTAACTCGAATTAAGGATTTTCCTTATCTTAGCTACCTTTTCTACACTAAGAACTGAGTTGCAGATTCTCTTTCAGCTGTTCTAAACAAGTTCTCATCTGTTTACAGTCATTTTCACTGAATTATTCTTGTTTTCATGTAGTTTCCTATATTCTGCCTTCTGGCCCAAGTATAAGCTTTGCCCACTTTACCAAACACCTTCCTACACTCTGTTATGAACTGAGGCAGCTAGGGAACATTGTCTCTCAACTGTGTTATAGAGTGTAGTACTACATTTCAGTGAAGTGTAAGGCTTTCCAAAGCTGCCGAAAGTGTTTCTTTCTCTATTTCAATGGTATTCTGCCTTGTATAACACACATTTACCACTCTAGTTTCCTTTAAGTAAAGAATATAGGATTCATACAATGTTTCATGGGATCTTAACTGGTATTAAGGATTTCCCTTATCTTAGCTACCTTTTTTACACTAAGAACTGACTTGGAGTTTCTCTTTCAGCTGTTCTAAACAAGTTCTCATCTGTTTACAGTCATTTTCACTGAATTATTCATGTTTTCATGTAGTTTCCTATATTCTGCCTTCTGGCCCAAGTATAAGCTTTGGCCACTTTATCAAACCACTTCCTACACACTGTTATGAACTGAGGGAGCTAGGGAACATTGTCTCTCAACTGTGTTATAGAGTGTAGTACTACATTTCAGTGAAGTGTAAGGCTTTCCAAAGCTGCCGAAAGTGTTTCTTTCTCTATTTCAATGGTATTCTGCCTTGTATAACACACATTTACCACTCTAGTTTCCTTTAAGTAAAGAATATAGGATTCATACAATGTTTCATGGGATCTTAACTGGTATTAAGGATTTCCCTTATCTTAGCTACCTTTTTTACACTAAGAACTGACTTGGAGTTTCTCTTTCAGCTGTTCTAAACAAGTTCTCATCTGTTTACAGTCATTTTCACTGAATTATTCATGTTTTCATGTAGTTTCCTATATTCTGCCTTCTGGCCCAAGTATAAGTTTTGGCCACTTTATCAAACCACTTCCTACACACTGTTATGAACTGAGGGAGCTAGGGAACATTGTCTCTCAACTGTGTTATAGAGTGTAGTACTACATTTCAGTGAAGTGTAAGGCTTTCCAAAGCTGCCGAACGTGTTTGTTTCTCTATTTTAATGGTATTCTACCTTGTATAACACACATTTACCACTCTAGTCTCCTTTAAGTAAAGAATATAGGATTCATAGAGTGTTTCATGTGATCTTAACTGGAATTAAGGATTTCCCTTATCTTAGCTACCTTTTCTACACTAAGAACTGACTTGGAGATTCTCTTTCAGCTGTTCTAAACAAGTTCTCATCTGTTTACAGTCATTTTCAATGAATTATTCATGTTTTCATGTACTTTCCTATATTCTGCCTTCTGGCCCAAGTATAAGCTTTGCCCACCTTATCAAACAACTTCCTACACACGGTTATGAACTGAGGGAGCTAGGGAACATTGTCTCTGAACTGTGTTATAGAGTGTAGTACTACATTTCAGTGAAGTGTAAGGCTTTCCAAAGCTGCCAAACTTGTTTCTTTCTCTATTTCAATGGTATTCTGCCTTGTATAACACACATTTACCACTCTAGTCTCCTTTAAGTAATGAATATAGGATTCATACAGTGTTTGATGTTATCTTAACTCGAATTAAGGATTTTCCTTATCTTAGCTACCTTTTCTACACTAAGAACTGAGTTGCAGATTCTCTTTCAGCTGTTCTAAACAAGTTCTCATCTGTTTACAGTCATTTTCACTGAATTATTCTTGTTTTCATGTAGTTTCCTATATTCTGCCTTCTGGCCCAAGTATAAGCTTTGCCCACTTTACCAAACACCTTCCTACACTCTGTTATGAACTGAGGCAGCTAGGGAACATTGTCTCTCAACTGTGTTATAGAGTGTAGTACTACATTTCAGTGAAGTGTAAGCCTTTCCAAAGCTGCCGAAAGTGTTTCTTTCTCTATTTCAATGGTATTCTGCATTGTATAACACACATTTACCACTCTAGTTTCCTTTAAGTAAAGAATATAGGATTCATACAATGTTTCATGGGATCTTAACTGGTATTAAGGATATCCCTTATCTTAGCTACCTTTTCTACACTAAGAACTGACTTGGAGAATCTCTTTCATCTGTTCTAAACAAGTTCTCATCTGTTTACAGTCATTTTCACTGAATTATTCATGTTTTCATGGAGTTTCCTATATTCTGCCTTCTGGCCCAAGTATAAGCTTTGCCCACTTTATCAAACAACTTCCTACACACTGTTATGAACTGAGGCAGCTCGGGAAAATTGTCTCTCAACTGTGTTATAGAGTGTAGTACTACATTTCAGTGAAGTGTAAGGCTTTCCAAACCTGCCGAACGTGTTTGTTTCTCTATTTCAATGGTATTCTGCCTTGTATAACACACATTTACCACTATAGTCTCCTTTAAGTAAAGAATATAGGATTAATAGAGTGTTTCATGTGATCTTAACTGGAATTAAGGATTTCCCTTATCTTAGCTACCTTTTCTACACTAAGAACTGACTTGGAGATTCTCTTTCAGCAGTTCTTAACAAGTTCTCATCTGTTTACAGTCATTTTCACTGAATTATTCATGTTTTCATGTAGTTTCCTATATTCTGCCTTCTGGCCCAAGTATAAGCTTTGGCCACTTTATCAAACAAGTTCCTACACACTGTTATGAACTGAGGGAGCTAGGGAACATTGTCTCTCAACTGTGTTATAGAGTGTAGTACTACATTTCAGTGAAGTGTAAGGCTTTCCAAAGCTGCCGAACTTGTTTCTTTCTCTATTTCAATGGTATTCTGCCTTGTATAACACACATTTACCACTCTAGTCTCCTTTAAGTAATGAATATAGGATTCATACAGTGTTTGATGTTATCTTAACTCGAATTAAGGATTTCCCTTATCTTAGCTACCTTTTCTACACTAAGAACTGACTTGGAGATTCTCTTTCAGCTGTTCTAAACAAGTTCTCATCTGTTTACAGTCATTTTCACTGAATTATTCATGTTTTCATGTAGTTTCCTATATTCTGCCTTCTGGCCCAAGTATAAGCTTTGGCCACTTTATCAAACAACTTCCTACACACTGTTATGAACTGAGGGAGCTAGGGAACATTGTCTCTCAACTGTGTTATAGAGTGTAGTACTACATTTCAGTGAAGTGTAAGGCTTTCCAAAGCTGCCAAACTTGTTTCTTTCTCTATTTCAATGGTATTCTGCCTTGTATAACACACATTTACCACTCTAGTCCCTTTAAGTAATGAATATAGGATTCATACAGTGTTTGATGTTATCTTAACTCGAATTAAGGATTTTCCTTATCTTAGCTACCTTTTCTACACTAAGAACTGAGTTGCAGATTCTCTTTCAGCTGTTCTAAACAAGTTCTCATCTGTTTACAGTCATTTTCACTGAATTATTCTTGTTTTCATGTAGTTTCCTATATTCTGCCTTCTGGCCCAAGTATAAGCTTTGCCCACTTTACCAAACACCTTCCTACACTCTGTTATGAACTGAGGCAGCTAGGGAACATTGTCTCTCAACTGTGTTATAGAGTGTAGTACTACATTTCAGTGAAGTGTAAGGCTTTCCAAAGCTGCCGAAAGTGTTTCTTTCTCTATTTCAATGGTATTCTGCCTTGTATAACACACATTTACCACTCTAGTTTCCTTTAAGTAAAGAATATAGGATTCATACAATGTTTCATGGGATCTTAACTGGTATTAAGGATTTCCCTTATCTTAGCTACCTTTTTTACACTAAGAACTGACTTGGAGTTTCTCTTTCAGCTGTTCTAAACAAGTTCTCATCTGTTTACAGTCATTTTCACTGAATTATTCATGTTTTCATGTAGTTTCCTATATTCTGCCTTCTGGCCCAAGTATAAGCTTTGGCCACTTTATCAAACCACTTCCTACACACTGTTATGAACTGAGGGAGCTAGGGAACATTGTCTCTCAACTGTGTTATAGAGTGTAGTACTACATTTCAGTGAAGTGTAAGGCTTTCCAAAGCTGCCGAAAGTGTTTCTTTCTCTATTTCAATGGTATTCTGCCTTGTATAACACACATTTACCACTCTAGTTTCCTTTAAGTAAAGAATATAGGATTCATACAATGTTTCATGGGATCTTAACTGGTATTAAGGATTTCCCTTATCTTAGCTACCTTTTTTACACTAAGAACTGACTTGGAGTTTCTCTTTCAGCTGTTCTAAACAAGTTCTCATCTGTTTACAGTCATTTTCACTGAATTATTCATGTTTTCATGTAGTTTCCTATATTCTGCCTTCTGGCCCAAGTATAAGTTTTGGCCACTTTATCAAACCACTTCCTACACACTGTTATGAACTGAGGGAGCTAGGGAACATTGTCTCTCAACTGTGTTATAGAGTGTAGTACTACATTTCAGTGAAGTGTAAGGCTTTCCAAAGCTGCCGAACGTGTTTGTTTCTCTATTTTAATGGTATTCTACCTTGTATAACACACATTTACCACTCTAGTCTCCTTTAAGTAAAGAATATAGGATTCATAGAGTGTTTCATGTGATCTTAACTGGAATTAAGGATTTCCCTTATCTTAGCTACCTTTTCTACACTAAGAACTGACTTGGAGATTCTCTTTCAGCTGTTCTAAACAAGTTCTCATCTGTTTACAGTCATTTTCAATGAATTATTCATGTTTTCATGTACTTTCCTATATTCTGCCTTCTGGCCCAAGTATAAGCTTTGCCCACCTTATCAAACAACTTCCTACACACGGTTATGAACTGAGGGAGCTAGGGAACATTGTCTCTGAACTGTGTTATAGAGTGTAGTACTACATTTCAGTGTAGTGTAAGGCTTTCCAAAGCTGCAGAACGTGTTTCTTTCTCTATTTCAATGGTATTCTGCCTTGTATAACACACATTTACCACTCTACTCTCCTTTAAGTAATGAATATAGGATTCATACAGTGTTTGATGTTATCTTAACTCGAATTAAGGATTTTCCTTATCTTAGCTACCTTTTCTACACTAAGAACTGACTTGGAGATTTTCTTTCAGCTGTTCTAAACAAGTTCTCATCTGGTTACAGTCATTTTCACTGAATTATTCATGTTTTCATGTAGTTTCCTATATTCTGCCTTCTGGCCCAAGTATAAGCTTTGGCCACTTTATCAAACCACTTCCTACACACTGTTATGAACTGAGGGAGCTAGGGAACATTGTCTCTCAACTGTGTTATAGAGTGTAGTACTACATTTCAGTGAAGTGTAAGGCTTTCCAAAGCTGCCAAACTTATTTCTTTCTCTATTTCAATGGTATTCTGCCTTGTATAACACACATTTACCACTCTAGTCTCCTTTAAGTAATGAATATAGGATTCATGCAGTGTTTGATGTTATCCTAACTCGAATTAAGGATTTTCCTTATCTTAACTACCTTTTCTACACTAAGAACTGACTTGGAGATTCTCTTTCAGCTGTTCTAAACAAGTTCTCATCTGTTTACAGTCATTTTCACTGAATTATTCATGTTTTCATGTAGTTTCCTATATTCTGCCTTCTGGCCCAAGTATAAGCTTTGCCTACTTTATCAAACACCTTCCTACACTCTGTTATGAACTGAGGCAGCTAGGGAACATTGTCTCTCAACTGTGTTATAGAGTGTAGTACTACATTTCAGTGAAGTGTAAGCCTTTCCAAAGCTGCCGAACGTGTTTCTTTCTCTATTTCAATGGTATTCTGCCTTGTATAACACACATTTACCACTGTAGTCTCCTTTAAGTAAAGAATATAGGATTAATAGAGTGTTTCATGTGATCTTAACTGGAATTAAGGATTTCCCTTATCTTAGCTACCTTTTCTACACTAAGAACTGACTTGGAGATTCTCTTTCAGCAGTTCTAAACAAGTTCTCATCTGTTTACAGTCATTTTCACTGAATTATTCATGTTTTCATGTAGTTTCCTTTATTCTGCCTTCTGGCCCAAGTATAAGCTTTGGCCACTTTATCAAACACCTTCCTACACTCTGTTATGAACTGAGGCAGCTAGGGAACATTGTCTCTCAACTGTGTTATAGAGTGTAGTACTACATTTCAGTGAAGTGTAAGGCTTTCCAAAGCTGCCGAACGTGTTTCTTTCTCTATTTCAATGGTATTCTGCCTTGTATAACACACATTTACCACTCTAGTCTCCTTTAAGTAATGAATATATGATTCATACAGTGTTTGATGTTATCTTAACTCGAATTAAGGATTTTCCTTATCTTAGCTACCTTTTCTACACTAAGAACTGACTTGGAGATTTTCTTTCAGCTGTTCTAAACAAGTTCTCATCTGTTTACAGTCATTTTCACTGAATTATTCATGTTTTCATGTAGTTTCCTATATTCTGCCAAATGGCCCAAGTATAAGCTTTGGCCACTTTATCAAACCACTTCCTACACACTGTTATGAACTGAGGGAGCTAGGGAACATTGTCTCTCAACTGTGTTATAGAGTGTAGTACTACATTTCAGTGAAGTGTAAGCCTTTCCAAAGCTGCCGAAAGTGTTTCTTTCTCTATTTCAATGGTATTCTGCCTTGTATAACACACATTTACCACTCTAGTCTCCTTTAAGTAATGAATATAGGATTCATACAATGTTTGATGTTATCTTAACTCGAATTAAGGATTTTCCTTATCTTAGCTACCTTTTCTACACTAAGAACTGACTTGGAGATTCTCTTTCAGCTGTTCTAAACAAGTTCTCATCTGTTTACAGTCATTTTCACTGAATTATTCATGTTTTCATGTAGTTTCCTATATTCTGCCTTCTGGCCCAAGTATAAGCTTTGCCCACTTTATCAAACACCTTCCTACACTCTGTTATGAACTGAGGCAGCTAGGGAACATTGTCTCTCAACTGTGTTATAGAGTGTAGTACTACATTTCAGTGAAGTGTAAGCCTTTCCAAAGCTGCCGAAAGTGTTTCTTTCTCTATTTCAATGGTATTCTGCCTTGTATAACACACATTTACCACTCTAGTTTCCTTTAAGTAAAGAATATAGGATTCATACAATGTTTCATGGGATCTTAACTGGTATTAAGGATTTCCCTTATCTTAGCTACCTTTTTTACACTAAGAACTGACTTGGAGTTTCTCTTTCAGCTGTTCTAAACATGTTCTCATCTGTTTACAGTCATTTTCACTGAATTATTCATGTTTTCATGTAGTTTCCTATATTCTGCCTTCTGGCCCAAGTATAAGCTTTGGCAACTTTATGAAACAACATCCTACACACTGTTATGAACTGAGGAAGCTAGGGAACATTGTCTCTCAGCTGTGTTATAGAGTGTAGTACTACATTTCAGTGAAGTGTAAGGCTTTCCAAAGCTGCCGAACTTGTTTCTTTCTCTATTTCAATGGTGTTCTGCCTTGTATAACACACATTTACCACTCTAGTCTCCTTTAAGTAAAGAATATAGGATTCATACAGTGTTTCATGTGATCTTAACTCGAATTAAGGATTTCCCGGATCTTAGCTACCTTTTCTACACTAAGAACTGACTTAGAGATTCTCTTTCAGCTGTTCTAAACAAGTTCTCATCTGTTTACAGTCATTTTCAATGAATTATTCATGTTTTCATGTAGTTTCCTATATTCTGCCTTCTGGCCCAAGTATAAGCTTTGCCCACTTTATCAAACACCTTGCTACACACTGTTATGAACTGAGGCAGCTCGGGAACATTGTCTCTCAACTGTGTTATAGACTGTAGTACTACATTTCAGTGAAGTGTAAGCCTTTCCAAAGCTGCCGAACGTGTTTCTTTCTCTATTTCAATGGTATTCTGCCTTGTATAACACACATTTACCACTCTAGTTTCCTTTAAGTAAAGAATATAGGATTCATACAGTGTTTCATGTGATCTTAACTCGAATTAAGGATTTCCCGGATCTTAGCTACCTTTTCTACACTAAGAACTGACTTGGAGATTCTCTTTCAGCTGTTCGAAACAAGTTCTCATCTGTTTACAGTCATTTTCAATGAATTATTCATGTTTTCATGTAGTTTCCTATATTCTGCCTTCTGGCCCAAGTATAAGCTTTGCCCACCTTATCAAACAACTTCCTACACACTGTTATGAACTGAGGGAGCTAGGGAACATTGTCTCTGAACTGTGTTATAGAGTGTAGTACTACATTTCAGTGTAGTGTAAGGCTTTCCAAAGCTGCTGAACGTGTTTCTTTCTCTATTTCAATGGTATTCTGCCTTGTAAAACACATATTTACCACTCTAGTCTCCTTTAAGTAATGAATATAGGATTCATACAGTGCTTGATGTTATCTTAACTCGAATTAAGGATTTTCCTTATCTTAGCTACCTTTTCTACACTAAGAACTGACTTGGAGATTCTCTTTCAGTTGTTCTAAACAAGTTCTCATCTGTTTACAGTCATTTTCACTGAATTATTCATGTTTTCATGTAGTTTCCTATATTCTGCCTTCTGGCCCAAGTATAAGCTTTGCCCACTTTATCAAACACCTTCCTACACTCTGTTATGAACTGAGGCAGCTAGGGAACATTGTCTCTCAACTGTGTTATAGAGTGTAGTACTACATTTCAGTGAAGTGTAAGCCTTTCCAAAGCTGCCGAAAGTGTTTCTTTCTCTATTTCAATGGTATTCTGCCTTGTATAACACACATTTACCACTCTAGTTTCCTTTAAGTAAAGAATATAGGATTCATACAATGTTTCATGGGATCTTAACTGGTATTAAGGATTTCCCTTATCTTAGCTACCTTTTTTACACTAAGAACTGACTTGGAGTTTCTCTTTCAGCTGTTCTAAACAAGTTCTCATCTGTTTACAGTCATTTTCACTGAATTATTCATGTTTTCATGTAGTTTCCTATATTCTGCCTTCTGGCCCAAGTATAAGCTTTGGCAACTTTATCAAACAACATCCTACACACTGTTATGAACTGAGGAAGCTAGGGAACATTGTCTCTCAACTGTGTTATAGAGTGTAGTACTACATTTTAGTGAAGTGTAAGGCTTTCCAAAGCTGCCCAACTTGTTTCTTTCTCTATTTCTATGGTATTCTGCCTTGTATAACACACATTTACCACTCTAGTCTCCTTTAAGTAATGAATATAGGATTCATACAGTGTTTGATGTTATCTTAACTCGAATTAAGGATTTTCCTTATCTTAGCTACCTTTTCTACACAAAGAACTGACTTGGAGATTTTCTTTCAGCTGTTCTAAACAAGTTCTCATCTGTTTACAGTCATTTTCACTGAATTATTCATGTTTTCATGTAGTTTCCTATATTCTGCCTTCTGGCCCAAGTATAAGCTTTGGCCACTTTATCAAACCACTTCCTACACACTGTTATGAACTGAGGGAGCTAGGGAACATTGTCTCTCAACTGTGTTATAGAGTGTAGTACTACATTTCAGTGAAGTGTAAGGTTTTCCAAAGCTGCCGAACTTGTTTCTTTCTCTATTTCAATGGTATTCTGCCTTGTATAACACACATTTACCACTCTAGTCTCCTTTAAGTAATGAATATAGGATTCATACAGTGTTTGATGTTATCCTAACTCGAATTAAGGATTTTCCTTATCTTAACTACCTTTTCTACACTAAGAACTGACTTGGAGATTCTCTTTCAGCTGTTCTAAACAAGTTCTCATCTGTTTACAGTCATTTTCACTGAATTATTCATGTTTTCATGTAGTTTCCTATATTCTGCCTTCTGGCCCAAGTATAAGCTTTGCCTACTTTATCAAACACCTTCCTACACTCTGTTATGAACTGAGGCAGCTAGGGAACATTGTCTCTCAACTGTGTTATAGAGTGTAGTACTACATTTCAGTGAAGTGTAAGCCTTTCCAAAGCTGCCGAAAGTGTTTCTTTCTCTATTTCAATGGTATTCTGCCTTGTATAACACACATTTACCACTCTAGTTTCCTTTAAGTAAAGAATATAGGATTCATACAATGTTTCATGGGATCTTAACTGGTATTAAGGATTTCCCTTATCTTAGCTACCTTTTTTACACTAAGAACTGACTTGGAGTTTCTCTTTCAGCTGTTCTAAACAAGTTCTCATCTGTTTACAGTCATTTTCACTGAATTATTCATGTTTTCATGTAGTTTCCTATATTCTGCCTTCTGGCCCAAGTATAAGCTTTGGCAACTTTATGAAACAACATCCTACACACTGTTATGAACTGAGGAAGCTAGGGAACATTGTCTCTCAGCTGTGTTATAGAGTGTAGTACTACATTTCAGTGAAGTGTAAGGCTTTCCAAAGCTGCCGAACTTGTTTCTTTCTCTATTTCAATGGTGTTCTGCCTTGTATAACACACATTTACCACTCTAGTCTCCTTTAAGTAAAGAATATAGGATTCATACAGTGTTTCATGTGATCTTAACTCGAATTAAGGATTTCCCGGATCTTAGCTACCTTTTCTACACTAAGAACTGACTTAGAGATTCTCTTTCAGCTGTTCTAAACAAGTTCTCATCTGTTTACAGTCATTTTCAATGAATTATTCATGTTTTCATGTAGTTTCCTATATTCTGCCTTCTGGCCCAAGTATAAGCTTTGCCCACTTTATCAAACACCTTGCTACACACTGTTATGAACTGAGGCAGCTCGGGAACATTGTCTCTCAACTGTGTTATAGACTGTAGTACTACATTTCAGTGAAGTGTAAGCCTTTCCAAAGCTGCCGAACGTGTTTCTTTCTCTATTTCAATGGTATTCTGCCTTGTATAACACACATTTACCACTCTAGTTTCCTTTAAGTAAAGAATATAGGATTCATACAGTGTTTCATGTGATCTTAACTCGAATTAAGGATTTCCCGGATCTTAGCTACCTTTTCTACACTAAGAACTGACTTGGAGATTCTCTTTCAGCTGTTCGAAACAAGTTCTCATCTGTTTACAGTCATTTTCAATGAATTATTCATGTTTTCATGTAGTTTCCTATATTCTGCCTTCTGGCCCAAGTATAAGCTTTGCCCACCTTATCAAACAACTTCCTACACACTGTTATGAACTGAGGGAGCTAGGGAACATTGTCTCTGAACTGTGTTATAGAGTGTAGTACTACATTTCAGTGTAGTGTAAGGCTTTCCAAAGCTGCTGAACGTGTTTCTTTCTCTATTTCAATGGTATTCTGCCTTGTAAAACACATATTTACCACTCTAGTCTCCTTTAAGTAATGAATATAGGATTCATACAGTGCTTGATGTTATCTTAACTCGAATTAAGGATTTTCCTTATCTTAGCTACCTTTTCTACACTAAGAACTGACTTGGAGATTCTCTTTCAGTTGTTCTAAACAAGTTCTCATCTGTTTACAGTCATTTTCACTGAATTATTCATGTTTTCATGTAGTTTCCTATATTCTGCCTTCTGGCCCAAGTATAAGCTTTGCCCACTTTATCAAACACCTTCCTACACTCTGTTATGAACTGAGGCAGCTAGGGAACATTGTCTCTCAACTGTGTTATAGAGTGTAGTACTACATTTCAGTGAAGTGTAAGCCTTTCCAAAGCTGCCGAAAGTGTTTCTTTCTCTATTTCAATGGTATTCTGCCTTGTATAACACACATTTACCACTCTAGTTTCCTTTAAGTAAAGAATATAGGATTCATACAATGTTTCATGGGATCTTAACTGGTATTAAGGATTTCCCTTATCTTAGCTACCTTTTTTACACTAAGAACTGACTTGGAGTTTCTCTTTCAGCTGTTCTAAACAAGTTCTCATCTGTTTACAGTCATTTTCACTGAATTATTCATGTTTTCATGTAGTTTCCTATATTCTGCCTTCTGGCCCAAGTATAAGCTTTGGCAACTTTATCAAACAACATCCTACACACTGTTATGAACTGAGGAAGCTAGGGAACATTGTCTCTCAACTGTGTTATAGAGTGTAGTACTACATTTTAGTGAAGTGTAAGGCTTTCCAAAGCTGCCCAACTTTTTTCTTTCTCTATTTCTATGGTATTCTGCCTTGTATAACACACATTTACCACTCTAGTCTCCTTTAAGTAATGAATATAGGATTCATACAGTGTTTGATGTTATCTTAACTCGAATTAAGGATTTTCCTTATCTTAGCTACCTTTTCTACACAAAGAACTGACTTGGAGATTTTCTTTCAGCTGTTCTAAACAAGTTCTCATCTGTTTACAGTCATTTTCACTGAATTATTCATGTTTTCATGTAGTTTCCTATATTCTGCCTTCTGGCCCAAGTATAAGCTTTGGCCACTTTATCAAACCACTTCCTACACACTGTTATGAACTGAGGGAGCTAGGGAACATTGTCTCTCAACTGTGTTATAGAGTGTAGTACTACATTTCAGTGAAGTGTAAGGTTTTCCAAAGCTGCCGAACTTGTTTCTTTCTCTATTTCAATGGTATTCTGCCTTGTATAACACACATTTACCACTCTAGTCTCCTTTAAGTAATGAATATAGGATTCATACAGTGTTTGATGTTATCCTAACTCGAATTAAGGATTTTCCTTATCTTAACTACCTTTTCTACACTAAGAACTGACTTGGAGATTCTCTTTCAGCTGTTCTAAACAAGTTCTCATCTGTTTACAGTCATTTTCACTGAATTATTCATGTTTTCATGTAGTTTCCTATATTCTGCCTTCTGGCCCAAGTATAAGCTTTGCCTACTTTATCAAACACCTTCCTACACACTGTTATGAACTGAGGCAGCTCGGGAACATTGTCTCTCAACTGTGTTATAGACTGTAGTACTACATTTCAGTGAAGTGTAAGCCTTTCCAAAGCTGCCGAACGTGTTTCTTTCTCTATTTCAATGGTATTCTGCCTTGTATAACACACATTTACCACTCTAGTTTCCTTTAAGTAAAGAATATAGGATTCATACAGTGTTTCATGTGATCTTAACTCGAATTAAGGATTTCCCGGATCTTAGCTACCTTTTCTACACTAAGAACTGACTTGGAGATTCTCTTTCAGCTGTTCGAAACAAGTTCTCATCTGTTTACAGTCATTTTCAATGAATTATTCATGTTTTCATGTAGTTTCCTATATTCTGCCTTCTGGCCCAAGTATAAGCTTTGCCCACCTTATCAAACAACTTCCTACACACTGTTATGAACTGAGGGAGCTAGGGAACATTGTCTCTGAACTGTGTTATAGAGTGTAGTACTACATTTCAGTGTAGTGTAAGGCTTTCCAAAGCTGCTGAACGTGTTTCTTTCTCTATTTCAATGGTATTCTGCCTTGTAAAACACATATTTACCACTCTAGTCTCCTTTAAGTAATGAATATAGGATTCATACAGTGCTTGATGTTATCTTAACTCGAATTAAGGATTTTCCTTATCTTAGCTACCTTTTCTACACTAAGAACTGACTTGGAGATTCTCTTTCAGTTGTTCTAAACAAGTTCTCATCTGTTTACAGTCATTTTCACTGAATTATTCATGTTTTCATGTAGTTTCCTATATTCTGCCTTCTGGCCCAAGTATAAGCTTTGCCCACTTTATCAAACACCTTCCTACACTCTGTTATGAACTGAGGCAGCTAGGGAACATTGTCTCTCAACTGTGTTATAGAGTGTAGTACTACATTTCAGTGAAGTGTAAGCCTTTCCAAAGCTGCCGAAAGTGTTTCTTTCTCTATTTCAATGGTATTCTGCCTTGTATAACACACATTTACCACTCTAGTTTCCTTTAAGTAAAGAATATAGGATTCATACAATGTTTCATGGGATCTTAACTGGTATTAAGGATTTCCCTTATCTTAGCTACCTTTTTTACACTAAGAACTGACTTGGAGTTTCTCTTTCAGCTGTTCTAAACAAGTTCTCATCTGTTTACAGTCATTTTCACTGAATTATTCATGTTTTCATGTAGTTTCCTATATTCTGCCTTCTGGCCCAAGTATAAGCTTTGGCAACTTTATCAAACAACATCCTACACACTGTTATGAACTGAGGAAGCTAGGGAACATTGTCTCTCAACTGTGTTATAGAGTGTAGTACTACATTTTAGTGAAGTGTAAGGCTTTCCAAAGCTGCCCAACTTTTTTCTTTCTCTATTTCTATGGTATTCTGCCTTGTATAACACACATTTACCACTCTAGTCTCCTTTAAGTAATGAATATAGGATTCATACAGTGTTTGATGTTATCTTAACTCGAATTAAGGATTTTCCTTATCTTAGCTACCTTTTCTACACAAAGAACTGACTTGGAGATTTTCTTTCAGCTGTTCTAAACAAGTTCTCATCTGTTTACAGTCATTTTCACTGAATTATTCATGTTTTCATGTAGTTTCCTATATTCTGCCTTCTGGCCCAAGTATAAGCTTTGGCCACTTTATCAAACCACTTCCTACACACTGTTATGAACTGAGGGAGCTAGGGAACATTGTCTCTCAACTGTGTTATAGAGTGTAGTACTACATTTCAGTGAAGTGTAAGGTTTTCCAAAGCTGCCGAACTTGTTTCTTTCTCTATTTCAATGGTATTCTGCCTTGTATAACACACATTTACCACTCTAGTCTCCTTTAAGTAATGAATATAGGATTCATACAGTGTTTGATGTTATCCTAACTCGAATTAAGGATTTTCCTTATCTTAACTACCTTTTCTACACTAAGAACTGACTTGGAGATTCTCTTTCAGCTGTTCTAAACAAGTTCTCATCTGTTTACAGTCATTTTCACTGAATTATTCATGTTTTCATGTAGTTTCCTATATTCTGCCTTCTGGCCCAAGTATAAGCTTTGCCTACTTTATCAAACACCTTCCTACACTCTGTTATGAACTGAGGCAGCTAGGGAACATTGTCTCTCAACTGTGTTATAGAGTGTAGTACTACATTTCAGTGAAGTGTAAGGCTTTCCAAAGCTGCCGAACGTGTTTCTTTCTCTATTTCAATGGTATTCTGCCTTGTATAACACACATTTACCACTCTAGTCTCCTTTAAGTAATGAATATAGGATTCATACAGTGTTTGATGTTATCTTAACTCGAATTAAGGATTTTCCTTATCTTAACTACCTTTTCTACACTAAGAACTGACTTGGAGATTCTCTTTCAGCTGTTCTAAACAAGTTCTCATCTGTTTACAGTCATTTTCACTGAATTATTCATGTTTTCATGTAGTTTCCTATATTCTGCCTTCTGGCCCAAGTATAAGCTTTGCCTACTTTATCAAACACCTTCCTACACTCTGTTATGAACTGAGGCAGCTAGGGAACATTGTCTCTCAACTGTGTTATAGACTGTAGTACTACATTTCAGTGAAGTGTAAGCCTTTCCAAAGCTGCCGAACGTGTTTCTTTCTCTATTTCAATGGTATTCTGCCTTGTATAACACACATTTACCACTCTAGTTTCCTTTAAGTAAAGAATATAGGATTCATACAGTGTTTCATGTGATCTTAACTCGAATTAAGGATTTCCCGGATCTTAGCTACCTTTTCTACACTAAGAACTGACTTGGAGATTCTCTTTCAGCTGTTCGAAACAAGTTCTCATCTGTTTACAGTCATTTTCAATGAATTATTCATGTTTTCATGTAGTTTCCTATATTCTGCCTTCTGGCCCAAGTATAAGCTTTGCCCACCTTATCAAACAACTTCCTACACACTGTTATGAACTGAGGGAGCTAGGGAACATTGTCTCTGAACTGTGTTATAGAGTGTAGTACTACATTTCAGTGTAGTGTAAGGCTTTCCAAAGCTGCTGAACGTGTTTCTTTCTCTATTTCAATGGTATTCTGCCTTGTAAAACACATATTTACCACTCTAGTCTCCTTTAAGTAATGAATATAGGATTCATACAGTGCTTGATGTTATCTTAACTCGAATTAAGGATTTTCCTTATCTTAGCTACCTTTTCTACACTAAGAACTGACTTGGAGATTCTCTTTCAGCTGTTCTAAACAAGTTCTCATCTGTTTACAGTCATTTTCACTGAATTATTCATGTTTTCATGTAGTTTCCTATATTCTGCCTTCTGGCCCAAGTATAAGCTTTGCCCACTTTATCAAACACCTTCCTACACTCTGTTATGAACTGAGGCAGCTAGGGAACATTGTCTCTCAACTGTGTTATAGAGTGTAGTACTACATTTCAGTGAAGTGTAAGCCTTTCCAAAGCTGCCGAAAGTGTTTCTTTCTCTATTTCAATGGTATTCTGCCTTGTATAACACACATTTACCACTCTAGTTTCCTTTAAGTAAAGAATATAGGATTCATACAATGTTTCATGGGATCTTAACTGGTATTAAGGATTTCCCTTATCTTAGCTACCTTTTTTACACTAAGAACTGACTTGGAGTTTCTCTTTCAGCTGTTCTAAACAAGTTCTCATCTGTTTACAGTCATTTTCACTGAATTATTCATGTTTTCATGTAGTTTCCTATATTCTGCCTTCTGGCCCAAGTATAAGCTTTGGCAACTTTATCAAACAACATCCTACACACTGTTATGAACTGAGGAAGCTAGGGAACATTGTCTCTCAACTGTGTTATAGAGTGTAGTACTACATTTTAGTGAAGTGTAAGGCTTTCCAAAGCTGCCCAACTTGTTTCTTTCTCTATTTCAATGGTATTCTGCCTTGTATAACACACATTTACCACTCTAGTCTCCTTTAAGTAATGAATATAGGATTCATACAGTGTTTGATGTTATCCTAACTCGAATTAAGGATTTTCCTTATCTTAACTACCTTTTCTACACTAAGAACTGACTTGGAGATTCTCTTTCAGCTGTTCTAAACAAGTTCTCATCTGTTTACAGTCATTTTCACTGAATTATTCATGTTTTCATGTAGTTTCCTATATTCTGCCTTCTGGCCCAAGTATAAGCTTTGCCTACTTTATCAAACACCTTCCTACACTCTGTTATGAACTGAGGCAGCTAGGGAACATTGTCTCTCAACTGTGTTATAGAGTGTAGTACTACATTTCAGTGAAGTGTAAGGCTTTCCAAAGCTGCCGAACGTGTTTCTTTCTCTATTTCAATGGTATTCTGCCTTGTATAACACACATTTACCACTCTAGTCTCCTTTAAGTAATGAATATAGGATTCATACAGTGTTTGATGTTATCTTAACTCGAATTAAGGATTTTCCTTATCTTAGCTACCTTTTCTACACAAAGAACTGACTTGGAGATTTTCTTTCAGCTGTTCTAAACAAGTTCTCATCTGTTTACAGTCATTTTCACTGAATTATTCATGTTTTCATGTAGTTTCCTATATTCTGCCTTCTGGCCCAAGTATAAGCTTTGGCCACTTTATCAAACCACTTCCTACACACTGTTATGAACTGAGGGAGCTAGGGAACATTGTCTCTCAACTGTGTTATAGAGTGTAGTACTACATTTCAGTGAAGTGTAAGGTTTTCCAAAGCTGCCGAACTTGTTTCTTTCTCTATTTCAATGGTATTCTGCCCTGTATAACACACATTTACCACTCTAGTCTCCTTTAAGTAATGAATATAGGATTCATACAGTGTTTGATGTTATCCTAACTCGAATTAAGGATTTTCCTTATCTTAACTACCTTTTCTACACTAAGAACTGACTTGGAGATTCTCTTTCAGCTGTTCTAAACAAGTTCTCATCTGTTTACAGTCATTTTCACTGAATTATTCATGTTTTCATGTAGTTTCCTATATTCTGCCTTCTGGCCCAAGTATAAGCTTTGCCTACTTTATCAAACACCTTCCTACACTCTGTTATGAACTGAGGCAGCTAGGGAACATTGTCTCTCAACTGTGTTATAGAGTGTAGTACTACATTTCAGTGAAGTGTAAGGCTTTCCAAAGCTGCCGAACGTGTTTCTTTCTCTATTTCAATGGTATTCTGCCTTGTATAACACACATTTACCACTCTAGTCTCCTTTAAGTAATGAATATAGGATTCATACAGTGTTTGATGTTATCTTAACTCGAATTAAGGATTTTCCTTATCTTAACTACCTTTTCTACACTAAGAACTGACTTGGAGATTCTCTTTCAGCTGTTCTAAACAAGTTCTCATCTGTTTACAGTCATTTTCACTGAATTATTCATGTTTTCATGTAGTTTCCTATATTCTGCCTTCTGGCCCAAGTATAAGCTTTGCCTACTTTATCAAACACCTTCCTACACTCTGTTATGAACTGAGGCAGCTAGGGAACATTGTCTCTCAACTGTGTTATAGACTGTAGTACTACATTTCAGTGAAGTGTAAGCCTTTCCAAAGCTGCCGAACGTGTTTCTTTCTCTATTTCAATGGTATTCTGCCTTGTATAACACACATTTACCACTCTAGTTTCCTTTAAGTAAAGAATATAGGATTCATACAGTGTTTCATGTGATCTTAACTCGAATTAAGGATTTCCCGGATCTTAGCTACCTTTTCTACACTAAGAACTGACTTGGAGATTCTCTTTCAGCTGTTCGAAACAAGTTCTCATCTGTTTACAGTCATTTTCAATGAATTATTCATGTTTTCATGTAGTTTCCTATATTCTGCCTTCTGGCCCAAGTATAAGCTTTGCCCACCTTATCAAACAACTTCCTACACACTGTTATGAACTGAGGGAGCTAGGGAACATTGTCTCTGAACTGTGTTATAGAGTGTAGTACTACATTTCAGTGTAGTGTAAGGCTTTCCAAAGCTGCTGAACGTGTTTCTTTCTCTATTTCAATGGTATTCTGCCTTGTAAAACACATATTTACCACTCTAGTCTCCTTTAAGTAATGAATATAGGATTCATACAGTGCTTGATGTTATCTTAACTCGAATTAAGGATTTTCCTTATCTTAGCTACCTTTTCTACACTAAGAACTGACTTGGAGATTCTCTTTCAGCTGTTCTAAACAAGTTCTCATCTGTTTACAGTCATTTTCACTGAATTATTCATGTTTTCATGTAGTTTCCTATATTCTGCCTTCTGGCCCAAGTATAAGCTTTGCCCACTTTATCAAACACCTTCCTACACTCTGTTATGAACTGAGGCAGCTAGGGAACATTGTCTCTCAACTGTGTTATAGAGTGTAGTACTACATTTCAGTGAAGTGTAAGCCTTTCCAAAACTGCCGAAAGTGTTTCTTTCTCTATTTCAATGGTATTCTGCCTTGTATAACACACATTTACCACTCTAGTTTCCTTTAAGTAAAGAATATAGGATTCATACAATGTTTCATGGGATCTTAACTGGTATTAAGGATTTCCCTTATCTTAGCTACCTTTTTTACACTAAGAACTGACTTGGAGTTTCTCTTTCAGCTGTTCTAAACAAGTTCTCATCTGTTTACAGTCATTTTCACTGAATTATTCATGTTTTCATGTAGTTTCCTATATTCTGCCTTCTGGCCCAAGTATAAGCTTTGGCAACTTTATCAAACAACATCCTACACACTGTTATGAACTGAGGAAGCTAGGGAACATTGTCTCTCAACTGTGTTATAGAGTGTAGTACTACATTTTAGTGAAGTGTAAGGCTTTCCAAAGCTGCCCAACTTGTTTCTTTCTCTATTTCAATGGTATTCTGCCTTGTATAACACACATTTACCACTCTAGTCTCCTTTAAGTAATGAATATAGGATTCATACAGTGTTTGATGTTATCTTAACTCGAATTAAGGATTTTCCTTATCTTAGCTACCTTTTCTACACAAAGAACTGACTTGGAGATTTTCTTTCAGCTGTTCTAAACAAGTTCTCATCTGTTTACAGTCATTTTCACTGAATTATTCATGTTTTCATGTAGTTTCCTATATTCTGCCTTCTGGCCCAAGTATAAGCTTTGGCCACTTTATCAAACCACTTCCTACACACTGTTATGAACTGAGGGAGCTAGGGAACATTGTCTCTCAACTGTGTTATAGAGTGTAGTACTACATTTCAGTGAAGTGTAAGGTTTTCCAAAGCTGCCGAACTTGTTTCTTTCTCTATTTCAATGGTATTCTGCCTTGTATAACACACATTTACCACTCTAGTCTCCTTTAAGTAATGAATATAGGATTCATACAGTGTTTGATGTTATCCTAACTCGAATTAAGGATTTTCCTTATCTTAACTACCTTTTCTACACTAAGAACTGACTTGGAGATTCTCTTTCAGCTGTTCTAAACAAGTTCTCATCTGTTTACAGTCATTTTCACTGAATTATTCATGTTTTCATGTAGTTTCCTATATTCTGCCTTCTGGCCCAAGTATAAGCTTTGCCTACTTTATCAAACACCTTCCTACACTCTGTTATGAACTGAGGCAGCTAGGGAACATTGTCTCTCAACTGTGTTATAGAGTGTAGTACTACATTTCAGTGAAGTGTAAGGCTTTCCAAAGCTGCCGAACGTGTTTCTTTCTCTATTTCAATGGTATTCTGCCTTGTATAACACACATTTACCACTCTAGTCTCCTTTAAGTAATGAATATAGGATTCATACAGTGTTTGATGTTATCTTAACTCGAATTAAGGATTTTCCTTATCTTAACTACCTTTTCTACACTAAGAACTGACTTGGAGATTCTCTTTCAGCTGTTCTAAACAAGTTCTCATCTGTTTACAGTCATTTTCACTGAATTATTCATGTTTTCATGTAGTTTCCTATATTCTGCCTTCTGGCCCAAGTATAAGCTTTGCCTACTTTATCAAACACCTTCCTACACTCTGTTATGAACTGAGGCAGCTAGGGAACATTGTCTCTCAACTGTGTTATAGACTGTAGTACTACATTTCAGTGAAGTGTAAGCCTTTCCAAAGCTGCCGAACGTGTTTCTTTCTCTATTTCAATGGTATTCTGCCTTGTATAACACACATTTACCACTCTAGTTTCCTTTAAGTAAAGAATATAGGATTCATACAGTGTTTCATGTGATCTTAACTCGAATTAAGGATTTCCCGGATCTTAGCTACCTTTTCTACACTAAGAACTGACTTGGAGATTCTCTTTCAGCTGTTCGAAACAAGTTCTCATCTGTTTACAGTCATTTTCAATGAATTATTCATGTTTTCATGTAGTTTCCTATATTCTGCCTTCTGGCCCAAGTATAAGCTTTGCCCACCTTATCAAACAACTTCCTACACACTGTTATGAACTGAGGGAGCTAGGGAACATTGTCTCTCAACTGTGTTATAGAGTGTAGTACTACATTTCAGTGTAGTGTAAGGCTTTCCAAAGCTGCTGAACGTGTTTCTTTCTCTATTTCAATGGTATTCTGCCTTGTAAAACACATATTTACCACTCTAGTCTCCTTTAAGTAATGAATATAGGATTCATACAGTGCTTGATATTATCTTAACTCGAATTAAGGATTTTCCTTATCTTAGCTACCTTTTCTACACTAAGAACTGACTTGGAGATTCTCTTTCAGCTGTTCTAAACAAGTTCTCATCTGTTTACAGTCATTTTCACTGAATTATTCATGTTTTCATGTAGTTTCCTATATTCTGCCTTCTGGCCCAAGTATAAGCTTTGCCCACTTTATCAAACACCTTCCTACACTCTGTTATGAACTGAGGCAGCTAGGGAACATTGTCTCTCAACTGTGTTATAGAGTGTAGTACTACATTTCAGTGAAGTGTAAGCCTTTCCAAAGCTGCCGAAAGTGTTTCTTTCTCTATTTCAATGGTATTCTGCCTTGTATAACACACATTTACCACTCTAGTTTCCTTTAAGTAAAGAATATAGGATTCATACAATGTTTCATGGGATCTTAACTGGTATTAAGGATTTCCCTTATCTTAGCTACCTTTTTTACACTAAGAACTGACTTGGAGTTTCTCTTTCAGCTGTTCTAAAGAAGTTCTCATCTGTTTACAGTCATTTTCACTGAATTATTCATGTTTTCATGTAGTTTCCTATATTCTGCCTTCTGGCCCAAGTATAAGCTTTGGCAACTTTATCAAACAACATCCTACACACTGTTATGAACTGAGGAAGCTAGGGAACATTGTCTCTCAACTGTGTTATAGAGTGTAGTACTACATTTTAGTGAAGTGTAAGGCTTTCCAAAGCTGCCCAACTTGTTTCTTTCTCTATTTCAATGGTATTCTGCCTTGTATAACACACATTTACCACTCTAGTCTCCTTTAAGTAATGAATATAGGATTCATACAGTGTTTGATGTTATCCTAACTCGAATTAAGGATTTTCCTTATCTTAACTACCTTTTCTACACTAAGAACTGACTTGGAGATTCTCTTTCAGCTGTTCTAAACAAGTTCTCATCTGTTTACAGTCATTTTCACTGAATTATTCATGTTTTCATGTAGTTTCCTATATTCTGCCTTCTGGCCCAAGTATAAGCTTTGCCTACTTTATCAAACACCTTCCTACACTCTGTTATGAACTGAGGCAGCTAGGGAACATTGTCTCTCAACTGTGTTATAGAGTGTAGTACTACATTTCAGTGAAGTGTAAGGCTTTCCAAAGCTGCCGAACGTGTTTCTTTCTCTATTTCAATGGTATTCTGCCTTGTATAACACACATTTACCACTCTAGTCTCCTTTAAGTAATGAATATAGGATTCATACAGTGTTTGATGTTATCTTAACTCGAATTAAGGATTTTCCTTATCTTAGCTACCTTTTCTACACAAAGAACTGACTTGGAGATTTTCTTTCAGCTGTTCTAAACAAGTTCTCATCTGTTTACAGTCATTTTCACTGAATTATTCATGTTTTCATGTAGTTTCCTATATTCTGCCTTCTGGCCCAAGTATAAGCTTTGGCCACTTTATCAAACCACTTCCTACACACTGTTATGAACTGAGGGAGCTAGGGAACATTGTCTCTCAACTGTGTTATAGAGTGTAGTACTACATTTCAGTGAAGTGTAAGGTTTTCCAAAGCTGCCGAACTTGTTTCTTTCTCTATTTCAATGGTATTCTGCCCTGTATAACACACATTTACCACTCTAGTCTCCTTTAAGTAATGAATATAGGATTCATACAGTGCTTGATGTTATCTTAACTCGAATTAAGGATTTTCCTTATCTTAGCTACCTTTTCTACACTAAGAACTGACTTGGAGATTCTCTTTCAGCTGTTCTAAACAAGTTCTCATCTGTTTACAGTCATTTTCACTGAATTATTCATGTTTTCATGTAGTTTCCTATATTCTGCCTTCTGGCCCAAGTATAAGCTTTGCCCACTTTATCAAACACCTTCCTACACTCTGTTATGAACTGAGGCAGCTAGGGAACATTGTCTCTCAACTGTGTTATAGAGTGTAGTACTACATTTCAGTGAAGTGTAAGCCTTTCCAAAACTGCCGAAAGTGTTTCTTTCTCTATTTCAATGGTATTCTGCCTTGTATAACACACATTTACCACTCTAGTTTCCTTTAAGTAAAGAATATAGGATTCATACAATGTTTCATGGGATCTTAACTGGTATTAAGGATTTCCCTTATCTTAGCTACCTTTTTTACACTAAGAACTGACTTGGAGTTTCTCTTTCAGCTGTTCTAAACAAGTTCTCATCTGTTTACAGTCATTTTCACTGAATTATTCATGTTTTCATGTAGTTTCCTATATTCTGCCTTCTGGCCCAAGTATAAGCTTTGGCAACTTTATCAAACAACATCCTACACACTGTTATGAACTGAGGAAGCTAGGGAACATTGTCTCTCAACTGTGTTATAGAGTGTAGTACTACATTTTAGTGAAGTGTAAGGCTTTCCAAAGCTGCCCAACTTGTTTCTTTCTCTATTTCAATGGTATTCTGCCTTGTATAACACACATTTACCACTCTAGTCTCCTTTAAGTAATGAATATAGGATTCATACAGTGTTTGATGTTATCTTAACTCGAATTAAGGATTTTCCTTATCTTAGCTACCTTTTCTACACAAAGAACTGACTTGGAGATTTTCTTTCAGCTGTTCTAAACAAGTTCTCATCTGTTTACAGTCATTTTCACTGAATTATTCATGTTTTCATGTAGTTTCCTATATTCTGCCTTCTGGCCCAAGTATAAGCTTTGGCCACTTTATCAAACCACTTCCTACACACTGTTATGAACTGAGGGAGCTAGGGAACATTGTCTCTCAACTGTGTTATAGAGTGTAGTACTACATTTCAGTGAAGTGTAAGGTTTTCCAAAGCTGCCGAACTTGTTTCTTTCTCTATTTCAATGGTATTCTGCCTTGTATAACACACATTTACCACTCTAGTCTCCTTTAAGTAATGAATATAGGATTCATACAGTGTTTGATGTTATCCTAACTCGAATTAAGGATTTTCCTTATCTTAACTACCTTTTCTACACTAAGAACTGACTTGGAGATTCTCTTTCAGCTGTTCTAAACAAGTTCTCATCTGTTTACAGTCATTTTCACTGAATTATTCATGTTTTCATGTAGTTTCCTATATTCTGCCTTCTGGCCCAAGTATAAGCTTTGCCTACTTTATCAAACACCTTCCTACACTCTGTTATGAACTGAGGCAGCTAGGGAACATTGTCTCTCAACTGTGTTATAGAGTGTAGTACTACATTTCAGTGAAGTGTAAGGCTTTCCAAAGCTGCCGAACGTGTTTCTTTCTCTATTTCAATGGTATTCTGCCTTGTATAACACACATTTACCACTCTAGTCTCCTTTAAGTAATGAATATAGGATTCATACAGTGTTTGATGTTATCTTAACTCGAATTAAGGATTTTCCTTATCTTAACTACCTTTTCTACACTAAGAACTGACTTGGAGATTCTCTTTCAGCTGTTCTAAACAAGTTCTCATCTGTTTACAGTCATTTTCACTGAATTATTCATGTTTTCATGTAGTTTCCTATATTCTGCCTTCTGGCCCAAGTATAAGCTTTGCCTACTTTATCAAACACCTTCCTACACTCTGTTATGAACTGAGGCAGCTAGGGAACATTGTCTCTCAACTGTGTTATAGACTGTAGTACTACATTTCAGTGAAGTGTAAGCCTTTCCAAAGCTGCCGAACGTGTTTCTTTCTCTATTTCAATGGTATTCTGCCTTGTATAACACACATTTACCACTCTAGTTTCCTTTAAGTAAAGAATATAGGATTCATACAGTGTTTCATGTGATCTTAACTCGAATTAAGGATTTCCCGGATCTTAGCTACCTTTTCTACACTAAGAACTGACTTGGAGATTCTCTTTCAGCTGTTCGAAACAAGTTCTCATCTGTTTACAGTCATTTTCAATGAATTATTCATGTTTTCATGTAGTTTCCTATATTCTGCCTTCTGGCCCAAGTATAAGCTTTGCCCACCTTATCAAACAACTTCCTACACACTGTTATGAACTGAGGGAGCTAGGGAACATTGTCTCTGAACTGTGTTATAGAGTGTAGTACTACATTTCAGTGTAGTGTAAGGCTTTCCAAAGCTGCTGAACGTGTTTCTTTCTCTATTTCAATGGTATTCTGCCTTGTAAAACACATATTTACCACTCTAGTCTCCTTTAAGTAATGAATATAGGATTCATACAGTGCTTGATATTATCTTAACTCGAATTAAGGATTTTCCTTATCTTAGCTACCTTTTCTACACTAAGAACTGACTTGGAGATTCTCTTTCAGCTGTTCTAAACAAGTTCTCATCTGTTTACAGTCATTTTCACTGAATTATTCATGTTTTCATGTAGTTTCCTATATTCTGCCTTCTGGCCCAAGTATAAGCTTTGCCCACTTTATCAAACACCTTCCTACACTCTGTTATGAACTGAGGCAGCTAGGGAACATTGTCTCTCAACTGTGTTATAGAGTGTAGTACTACATTTCAGTGAAGTGTAAGCCTTTCCAAAGCTGCCGAAAGTGTTTCTTTCTCTATTTCAATGGTATTCTGCCTTGTATAACACACATTTACCACTCTAGTTTCCTTTAAGTAAAGAATATAGGATTCATACAATGTTTCATGGGATCTTAACTGGTATTAAGGATTTCCCTTATCTTAGCTACCTTTTTTACACTAAGAACTGACTTGGAGTTTCTCTTTCAGCTGTTCTAAACAAGTTCTCATCTGTTTACAGTCATTTTCACTGAATTATTCATGTTTTCATGTAGTTTCCTATATTCTGCCTTCTGGCCCAAGTATAAGCTTTGGCAACTTTATCAAACAACATCCTACACACTGTTATGAACTGAGGAAGCTAGGGAACATTGTCTCTCAACTGTGTTATAGAGTGTAGTACTACATTTTAGTGAAGTGTAAGGCTTTCCAAAGCTGCCCAACTTGTTTCTTTCTCTATTTCAATGGTATTCTGCCTTGTATAACACACATTTACCACTCTAGTCTCCTTTAAGTAATGAATATAGGATTCATACAGTGTTTGATGTTATCTTAACTCGAATTAAGGATTTTCCTTATCTTAGCTACCTTTTCTACACAAAGAACTGACTTGGAGATTTTCTTTCAGCTGTTCTAAACAAGTTCTCATCTGTTTACAGTCATTTTCACTGAATTATTCATGTTTTCATGTAGTTTCCTATATTCTGCCTTCTGGCCCAAGTATAAGCTTTGGCCACTTTATCAAACCACTTCCTACACACTGTTATGAACTGAGGGAGCTAGGGAACATTGTCTCTCAACTGTGTTATAGAGTGTAGTACTACATTTCAGTGAAGTGTAAGGTTTTCCAAAGCTGCCGAACTTGTTTCTTTCTCTATTTCAATGGTATTCTGCCTTGTATAACACACATTTACCACTCTAGTCTCCTTTAAGTAATGAATATAGGATTCATACAGTGTTTGATGTTATCCTAACTCGAATTAAGGATTTTCCTTATCTTAACTACCTTTTCTACACTAAGAACTGACTTGGAGATTCTCTTTCAGCTGTTCTAAACAAGTTCTCATCTGTTTACAGTCATTTTCACTGAATTATTCATGTTTTCATGTAGTTTCCTATATTCTGCCTTCTGGCCCAAGTATAAGCTTTGCCTACTTTATCAAACACCTTTCTACACTCTGTTATGAACTGAGGCAGCTAGGGAACATTGTCTCTCAACTGTGTTATAGAGTGTAGTACTACATTTCAGTGAAGTGTAAGGCTTTCCAAAGCTGCCGAACGTGTTTCTTTCTCTATTTCAATGGTATTCTGCCTTGTATAACACACATTTACCACTCTAGTCTCCTTTAAGTAATGAATATAGGATTCATACAGTGTTTGATGTTATCTTAACTCGAATTAAGGATTTTCCTTATCTTAACTACCTTTTCTACACTAAGAACTGACTTGGAGATTCTCTTTCAGCTGTTCTAAACAAGTTCTCATCTGTTTACAGTCATTTTCACTGAATTATTCATGTTTTCATGTAGTTTCCTATATTCTGCCTTCTGGCCCAAGTATAAGCTTTGCCTACTTTATCAAACACCTTCCTACACTCTGTTATGAACTGAGGCAGCTAGGGAACATTGTCTCTCAACTGTGTTATAGACTGTAGTACTACATTTCAGTGAAGTGTAAGCCTTTCCAAAGCTGCCGAACGTGTTTCTTTCTCTATTTCAATGGTATTCTGCCTTGTATAACACACATTTACCACTCTAGTTTCCTTTAAGTAAAGAATATAGGATTCATACAGTGTTTCATGTGATCTTAACTCGAATTAAGGATTTCCCGGATCTTAGCTACCTTTTCTACACTAAGAACTGACTTGGAGATTCTCTTTCAGCTGTTCGAAACAAGTTCTCATCTGTTTACAGTCATTTTCAATGAATTATTCATGTTTTCATGTAGTTTCCTATATTCTGCCTTCTGGCCCAAGTATAAGCTTTGCCCACCTTATCAAACAACTTCCTACACACTGTTATGAACTGAGGGAGCTAGGGAACATTGTCTCTGAACTGTGTTATAGAGTGTAGTACTACATTTCAGTGTAGTGTAAGGCTTTCCAAAGCTGCTGAACGTGTTTCTTTCTCTATTTCAATGGTATTCTGCCTTGTAAAACACATATTTACCACTCTAGTCTCCTTTAAGTAATGAATATAGGATTCATACAGTGCTTGATGTTATCTTAACTCGAATTAAGGATTTTCCTTATCTTAGCTACCTTTTCTACACTAAGAACTGACTTGGAGATTCTCTTTCAGCTGTTCTAAACAAGTTCTCATCTGTTTACAGTCATTTTCACTGAATTATTCATGTTTTCATGTAGTTTCCTATATTCTGCCTTCTGGCCCAAGTATAAGCTTTGCCCACTTTATCAAACACCTTCCTACACTCTGTTATGAACTGAGGCAGCTAGGGAACATTGTCTCTCAACTGTGTTATAGAGTGTAGTACTACATTTCAGTGAAGTGTAAGCCTTTCCAAAGCTGCCGAAAGTGTTTCTTTCTCTATTTCAATGGTATTCTGCCTTGTATAACACACATTTACCACTCTAGTTTCCTTTAAGTAAAGAATATAGGATTCATACAATGTTTCATGGGATCTTAACTGGTATTAAGGATTTCCCTTATCTTAGCTACCTTTTTTACACTAAGAACTGACTTGGAGTTTCTCTTTCAGCTGTTCTAAACAAGTTCTCATCTGTTTACAGTCATTTTCACTGAATTATTCATGTTTTCATGTAGTTTCCTATATTCTGCCTTCTGGCCCAAGTATAAGCTTTGGCAACTTTATCAAACAACATCCTACACACTGTTATGAACTGAGGAAGCTAGGGAACATTGTCTCTCAACTGTGTTATAGAGTGTAGTACTACATTTTAGTGAAGTGTAAGGCTTTCCAAAGCTGCCCAACTTGTTTCTTTCTCTATTTCAATGGTATTCTGCCTTGTATAACACACATTTACCACTCTAGTCTCCTTTAAGTAATGAATATAGGATTCATACAGTGTTTGATGTTATCTTAACTCGAATTAAGGATTTTCCTTATCTTAGCTACCTTTTCTACACAAAGAACTGACGTGGAGATTTTCTTTCAGCTGTTCTAAACAAGTTCTCATCTGTTTACAGTCATTTTCACTGAATTATTCATGTTTTCATGTAGTTTCCTATATTCTGCCTTCTGGCCCAAGTATAAGCTTTGGCCACTTTATCAAACCACTTCCTACACACTGTTATGAACTGAGGGAGCTAGGGAACATTGTCTCTCAACTGTGTTATAGAGTGTAGTACTACATTTCAGTGAAGTGTAAGGTTTTCCAAAGCTGCCGAACTTGTTTCTTTCTCTATTTCAATGGTATTCTGCCTTGTATAACACACATTTACCACTCTAGTCTCCTTTAAGTAATGAATATAGGATTCATACAGTGTTTGATGTTATCCTAACTCGAATTAAGGATTTTCCTTATCTTAACTACCTTTTCTACACTAAGAACTGACTTGGAGATTCTCTTTCAGCTGTTCTAACCAAGTTCTCATTTGTTTACAGTCATTTTCACTGAATTATTCATGTTTTCATGTAGTTTCCTATATTCTGCCTTCTGGCCCAAGTATAAGCTTTGGCCACTTTATCAAACCACTTCCTACACACTGTTATGAACTGAGGGAGCTAGGGAACATTGTCTCTCAACTGTGTTATAGAGTGTAGTACTACATTTCAGTGAAGTATAAGGCTTTCCAAAGCTGCGGAACTTGTTTCTTTCTCTATTTCAATGGTATTCTGCCTTGTATAACACACATTTACCACTCTAGTCTCCTTTAAGTAATGAATATAGGATTCATACAGTGTTTGATGTTATCTTAACTCGAATTAAGGATTTTCCTTATCTTAACTACCTTTTCTACACTAAGAACTGATTTGGAGATTCTCTTTCAGCTGTTCTAAACAAGTTCTCATCTATTTACAGTCATTTTCACTGAATTATTCATGTTTTCATGTAGTTTCCTATATTCTGCCTTCTGGCCCAAGTATAAGCTTTGCCTACTTTATCAAACACATTCCTACACTCTGTTATGAACTGAGGCAGCTAGGGAACATTGTCTCTCAACTGTGTTATAGACTGTAGTACTACATTTCAGTGAAGTGTAAGCCTTTCCAAAGCTGCCGAACGTGTTTCTTTCTCTATTTCAATGGTATTCTGCCTTGTATAACACACATTTACCACTCTAGTTTCCTTTAAGTAAAGAATATGGGATTCATACAGTGTTTCATGTGATCTTAACTCGAATTAAGGATTTCCCGGATCTTAGCTACCTTTTCTACACTAAGAACTGACTTGGAGATTCTCTTTCAGCTGTTCTAAACAAGTTCTCATCTGTTTACAGTCATTTTCAATGAATTATTCATGTTTTCATGTAGTTTCCTATATTCTGCCTTCTGGCCCAAGTATAAGCTTTGCCCACCTTATCAAACAACTTCCTACACACTGTTATGAACTGAGGGAGCTAGGGAACATTGTCTCTGAACTGTGTTATAGAGTGTAGTACTACATTTCAGTGTAGTGTAAGGCTTTCCAAAGCTGCCGAACGTGTTTCTTTCTCTATTTCAATGGTATTCTGCCTTGTAAAACACATATTTACCACTCTAGTCTCCTTTAAGTAATGAATATAGGATTCATACAGTGTTTGATGTTATCTTAACTCGAATTAAGGATTTTCCTTATCTTAGCTACCTTTTCTACACTAAGAACTGACTTGGAGATTCTCTTTCAGCTGTTCTAAACAAGTTCTCATCTATTTACAGTCATTTTCACTGAATTATTCATGTTTTCATGTAGTTTCCTCTATTCTTCCTTCTGGCCCAAGTATAAGCTTTGGCCACTTTATCAAACACCTTCCTACACTCTGTTATGAACTGAGGCAGCTAGGGAACATTGTCTCTCAACTGTGTTATAGAGTGTAGTACTACATTTCAGTGAAGTGTAAGCCTTTCCAAAGCTGCCGAAAGTGTTTCTTTCTCTATTTCAATGGTATTCTGCCTTGTATAACACACATTTACCACTCTAGTTTCCTTTAAGTAAAGAATATAGGATTCATACAATGTTTCATGGGATCTTAACTGGTATTAAGGATTTCCCTTATCTTAGCTACCTTTTTTACACTAAGAACTGACTTGGAGTTTCTCTTTCAGCTGTTCTAAACAAGTTCTCATCTGTTTACAGTCATTTTCACTGAATTATTCATGTTTTCATGTAGTTTCCTATATTCTGCCTTCTGGCCCAAGTATAAGCTTTGCCCACCTTATCAAACAACTTCCTACACACTGTTATGAACTGAGGGAGCTAGGGAACATTGTCTCTGAACTGTGTTATAGAGTGTAGTACTACATTTCAGTGTAGTGTAAGGCTTTCCAAAGCTGCCGAACGTGTTTCTTTCTCTATTTCAATGGTATTCTGCCTTGTAAAACACATATTTACCACTCTAGTCTCCTTTAAGTAATGAATATAGGATTCATACAGTGTTTCATGTGATCTTAACTCGAATTAAGGATTTCCCGGATCTTAGCTATCTTTTCTACACTAAGAACTGACTTGTAGATTCTCTTTCAGCTGTTCTAAACAAGTTCTCATGTGTTTACAGTCATTTTCAATGAATTATTCATGTTTTCATGTAGTTTCCTATATTCTGCCTTCTGGCCCAAGGATAAGCTTTGCCCACTTTATCAAACAACTTCCTACACACTGTTATGAACTGAGGGAGCTAGGAACATTGTCTCTCAACTGTGTTATAGAGTGTAGTACTACATTTCAGTGAAGTGTAAGGCTTTCCAAAGCTGCCGAACTTGTTTCTTTCTCTATTTCAATGGTATTCTGCCTTGTATAACACACATTTACCACTCTAGTCTCCTTTAAGTAATGAATATAGGATTCATACAGTGTTTGATGTTATCCTAACTCGAATTAAGGATTTTCCTTATCTTAACTACCTTTTCTACACTAAGAACTGACTTGGAGATTCTCTTTCAGCTGTTCTAAACAAGTTCTCATCTGTTTACAGTCATTTTCACTGAATTATTCATGTTTTCATCTAGTTTCCTATATTCTGCCTTCTGGCCCAAGTATAAGCTTTGCCTACTTTATCAAACACCTTCCTACACTCTGTATGAACTGAGGCAGCTAGGGAACATTGTCTCTCAACTGTGTTATAGAGTGTAGTACTACATTTCAGGGATTTGTAAGCCTTTCCAAAGCTGCCGAACGTCTTTCTTTCTCTATTTCAATGGTATTCTGCCTTGTATAACACACATTTACCACTGTAGTCTCCTTTAAGTAAAGAATATAGGATTAATAGAGTGTTTCATGTGATCTTAACTGGAATTAAGGATTTCCCTTATCTTAGCTACCTTTTCTACACTAAGAACTGTCTTGGAGATTCTCTTTCAGCAGTTCTAAACAAGTTCTCATCAGTTTACAGTCATTTTCACTGAATTATTCATGTTTTCATGTAGTTTCCTTTATTCTGCCTTCTGGCCCAAGTATAAGATTTGGCCACTTTATCAAATAACTTCCTACACACTGTTATGAACTGAGGGAGCTAGGGAACATTGTCTCTGAACTGTGTTATAGAGTGTAGTACTACATTTCAGTGAAGTGTAAGGCTTTCCAAAGCTGCCGAACGTGTTTCTTTCTCTATTTCAATGGTATTCTGCCTTGTATAACACACATTTACCACTCTAGTCTCCTTTAAGTAATGAATATATGATTCATACAGTGTTTGATGTTATCTTAACTCGAATTAAGGATTTTCCTTATCTTAGCTACCTTTTCTACACTAAGAACTGACTTGGAGATTTTCTTTCAGCTGTTCTAAACAAGTTCTCATCTGTTTACAGTCATTTTCACTGAATTATTCATGTTTTCATGTAGTTTCCTATATTCTGCCTTCTGGCCCAAGTATAAGCTTTGGCCACTTTATCAAACCACTTCCTACACACTGTTATGAACTGAGGGAGCTAGGGAACATTGTCTCTCAACTGTGTTATAGAGTGTAGTACTACATTTCAGTGAAGTGTAAGGCTTTCCAAAGCTGCCGAACTTGTTTCTTTCTCTATTTCAATGGTATTCTGCCTTGTATAACACACATTTACCACTCTAGTCTCCTTTAAGTAATGAATATAGGATTCATACAGTGTTTGATGTTATCTTAACTCGAATTAAGGATTTTCCTTATCTTAACTACCTTTTCTACACTAAGAACTGACTTGGAGATTCTCTTTCAGCTGTTCTAAACAAGTTCTCATCTGTTTACAGTCATTTTCACTGAATTATTCATGTTTTCATGTAATTTCCTATATTCTGCCTTCTGGCCCAAGTATAAGCTTTGCCTACTTTATCAAACACCTTCCTACACTCTGTTATGAACTGAGGCAGCTAGGGAACATTTTCTCTCAACTGTGTTATAGACTGTAGTACTACATTTCAGTGAAGTGTAAGCCTTTCCAAAGCTGCCGAACGTGTTTCTTTCTCTATTTCAATGGTATTCTGCCTTGTATAACACACATTTACCACTCTAGTTTCCTTTAAGTAAAGAATATAGGATTCATACAGTGTTTCATGTGATCTTAACTCGAATTAAGGATTTCCCGGATCTTAGCTACCTTTTCTACACTAAGAACTGACTTGGAGATTCTCTTTCAGCTGTTCTAAACAAGTTCTCATCTGTTTACAGTCATTTTCAATGAATTATTCATGTTTTCATGTAGTTTCCTATATTCTGCCTTCTGGCCCAAGTATAAGCTTTGCCTACTTTATCAAACACCTTCCTACACTCTGTTATGAACTGAGGCAGCTAGGGAACATTGTCTCTGAACTGTGTTATAGAGTGTAGTACTACATTTCAGTGAAGTGTAAGGCTTTCCAAAGCTGCCGAACGTGTTTCTTTCTCTATTTCAATGGTATTCTGCCTTGTATAACACACATTTACCACTCTAGTCTCCTTTAAGTAATGAATATATGATTCATACAGTGTTTGATGTTATCTTAACTCGAATTAAGGATTTTCCTTATCTTAGCTACCTTTTCTACACTAAGAACTGACTTGGAGATTTTCTTTCAGCTGTTCTAAACAAGTTCTCATCTGTTTACAGTCATTTTCACTGAATTATTCATGTTTTCATGTAGTTTCCTATATTCTGCCTTCTGGCCCAAGTATAAGCTTTGGCCACTTTATCAAACCACTTCCTACACACTGTTATGAACTGAGGGAGCTAGGGAACATTGTCTCTCAACTGTGTTATAGAGTGTAGTACTACATTTCAGTGAAGTGTAAGGCTTTCCAAAGCTGCCGAACTTGTTTCTTTCTCTATTTCAATGGTATTCTGCCTTGTATAACACACATTTACCACTCTAGTCTCCTTTAAGTAATGAATATAGGATTCATACAGTGTTTGATGTTATCTTAACTCGAATTAAGGATTTTCCTTATCTTAACTACCTTTTCTACACTAAGAACTGACTTGGAGATTCTCTTTCAGCTGTTCTAAACAAGTTCTCATCTGTTTACAGTCATTTTCACTGAATTATTCATGTTTTCATGTAATTTCCTATATTCTGCCTTCTGGCCCAAGTATAAGCTTTGCCTACTTTATCAAACACCTTCCTACACTCTGTTATGAACTGAGGCAGCTAGGGAACATTTTCTCTCAACTGTGTGATAGACTGTAGTACTACATTTCAGTGAAGTGTAAGCCTTTCCAAAGCTGCCGAACGTGTTTCTTTCTCTATTTCAATGGTATTCTGCCTTGTATAACACACATTTACCACTCTAGTTTCCTTTAAGTAAAGAATATAGGATTCATACAGTGTTTCATGTGATCTTAACTCGAATTAAGGATTTCCCGGATCTTAGCTACCTTTTCTACACTAAGAACTGACTTGGAGATTCTCTTTCAGCTGTTCTAAACAAGTTCTCATCTGTTTACAGTCATTTTCAATGAATTATTCATGTTTTCATGTAGTTTCCTATATTCTGCCTTCTGGCCCAAGTATAAGCTTTGCCTACTTTATCAAACACCTTCCTACACTCTGTTATGAACTGAGGCAGCTAGGGAACATTGTCTCTCAACTGTGTTATAGAGTGTAGTACTACATTTCAGTGAAGTGTAAGGCTTTCCAAAGCTGCCGAACGTGTTTCTTTCTCTATTTCAATGGTATTCTGCCTTGTATAACACACATTTACCATTCTAGTCTCCTTTAAGTAATGAATATAGGATTCATACAGTGTTTGATGTTATCTTAACTCGAATTCAGGATTTTCCTTATCTTAACTACCTTTTCTACACTAAGAACTGACTTGGAGATTCTCTTTCAGCTGTTCTAAACAAGTTCTCATCTGTTTACAGTCATTTTCACTGAATTATTCATGTTTTCATGTAGTTTCCTTTATTCTGCCTTCTGGCCCAAGTATAAGATTTGGCCACTTTATCAAACAACTTCCTACACACTGTTATGAACTGAGGGAGCTAGGGAACATTGTCTCTGAACTGTGTTATAGAGTGTAGTACTACATTTCAGTGAAGTGTAAGGCTTTCCAAAGCTGCCGAACGTGTTTCTTTCTCTATTTCAATGGTATTCTGCCTTGTATAACACACATTTACCACTCTAGTCTCCTTTAAGTAATGAATATATGATTCATACAGTGTTTGATGTTATCTTAACTCGAATTAAGGATTTTCCTTATCTTAGCTACCTTTTCTACACTAAGAACTGACTTGGAGATTTTCTTTCAGCTGTTCTAAACAAGTTCTCATCTGTTTACAGTCATTTTCACTGAATTATTCATGTTTTCATGTAGTTTCCTATATTCTGCCTTCTGGCCCAAGTATAAGCTTTGGCCACTTTATCAAACCACTTCCTACACACTGTTATGAACTGAGGGAGCTAGGGAACATTGTCTCTCAACTGTGTTATAGAGTGTAGTACTACATTTCAGTGAAGTGTAAGGCTTTCCAAAGCTGCCGAACTTGTTTCTTTCTCTATTTCAATGGTATTCTGCCTTGTATAACACACATTTACCACTCTAGTTTCCTTTAAGTAAAGAATATAGGATTCATACAATGTTTCATGGGATCTTAACTGGTATTAAGGATTTGCCTTATCTTAGCTACCTTTTCTACACTAAGAACTGACTTGGAGTTTCTCTTTCAGCTGTTCTAAACAAGTTCTCATCTGTTTACAGTCATTTTCACTGAATTATTCATGTTTTCATGTAGTTTCCTATATTCTGCCTTCTGGCCCAAGTTTAAGCTTTGCCTACTTTATCAAACACCTTCCTACACTATGTTATGAACGGAGGCAGCTAGGGAACATTGTCTCTCAACTGTGTTATAGAGTGTAGTACTACATTTCAGTGAAGTGTAAGACTTTCCAAAGCTGCCGAACGTGTTTCTTTCTCTATTTCAATGGTATTCTGCCTTGTATAACACACATTTACCACTCTAGTTTCCTTTTAGTAAAGAATATAGGATTCATACAGTGTTTCATGTGATCTTAACTCGAATTAAGGATTTCCCGGATCTTAGCTATCTTTTCTACACTAAGAACTGACTTGTAGATTCTCTTTCAGCTGTTCTAAACAAGTTCTCATGTGTTTACAGTCATTTTCAATGAATTATTCATGTTTTCATGTAGTTTCCTATATTCTGCCTTCTGGCCCAAGGATAAGCTTTGCCCACTTTATCAAACAACTTCCTACACACTGTTATGAACTGAGGGAGCTAGGAACATTGTCTCTCAACTGTGTTATAGAGTGTAGTACTACATTTCAGTGAAGTGTAAGGCTTTCCAAAGCTGCCGAACGTGTTTCTTTCTCTATTTCAATGGTATTCTGCCTTGTATAACACACATTTACCACTCTAGTCTCCTTTAAGTAATGAATATATGATTCATACAGTGTTTGATGTTATCTTAACTCGAATTAAGGATTTTCCTTATCTTAGCTACCTTTTCTACACTAAGAACTGACTTGGAGATTTTCTTTCAGCTGTTCTAAACAAGTTCTCATCTGTTTACAGTCATTTTCACTGAATTATTCATGTTTTCATGTAGTTTCCTATATTCTGCCTTCTGGCCCAAGTAAAAGCTTTGCCTACTTTATCAAACACCTTCCTACACTCTGTTATGAACTGAGGCAGCTAGGGAACATTGTCTCTCAACTGTGTTATAGAGTGTAGTACTACATTTCAGTGAAGTGTAAGGCTTTCCAAAGCTGCCGAACGTGTTTCTTTCTCTATTTCAATGGTATTCTGCCTTGTATAACACACATTTACCACTCTAGTCTCCTTTAAGTAATGAATATAGGATTCATACAGTGTTTGATGTTATCTTAACTCGAATTCAGGATTTTCCTTATCTTAACTACCTTTTCTACACTAAGAACTGACTTGGAGATTCTCTTTCAGCTGTTCTAAACAAGTTCTCATCTGTTTACAGTCATTTTCACTGAATTATTCATGTTTTCATCTAGTTTCCTATATTCTGCCTTCTGGCCCAAGTATAAGCTTTGCCTACTTTATCAAACACCTTCCTACACTCTGTTATGAACTGAGGCAGCTAGGGAACATTGTCTCTCAACTGTGTTATAGAGTGTAGTACTACATTTCAGGGAAGTGTAAGCCTTTCCAAAGCTGCCGAACGTGTTTCTTTCTCTATTTCAATGGTATTCTGCCTTGTATAACACACATTTACCACTGTAGTCTCCTTTAAGTAAAGAATATAGGATTAATAGAGTGTTTCATGTGATCTTAACTGGAATTAAGGATTTCCCTTATCTTAGCTACCTTTTCTACACTAAGAACTGTCTTGGAGATTCTCTTTCAGCAGTTCTAAACAAGTTCTCATCTGTTTACAGTCATTTTCACTGAATTATTCATGTTTTCATGTAGTTTCCTTTATTCTGCCTTCTGGCCCAAGTATAAGATTTGGCCACTTTATCAAACAACTTCCTACACACTGTTATGAACTGAGGGAGCTAGGGAACATTGTCTCTGAACTGTGTTATAGAGTGTAGTACTACATTTCAGTGAAGTGTAAGGCTTTCCAAAGCTGTCGAACGTGTTTCTTTCTCTATTTCAATGGTATTCTGCCTTGTATAACACACATTTACCACTCTAGTTTCCTTTAAGTAAAGAATATAGGATTCATACAATGTTTCATGGGATCTTAACTGGTATTAAGGATTTGCCTTATCTTAGCTACCTTTTCTACACTAAGAACTGACTTGGAGTTTCTCTTTCAGCTGTTCTAAACAAGTTCTCATCTGTTTACAGTCATTTTCACTGAATTATTCATGTTTTCATGTAGTTTCCTATATTCTGCCTTCTGGCCCAAGTATAAGCTTTGCCTACTTTATCAAACACCTTCCTACACTATGTTATGAACGGAGGCAGCTAGGGAACATTGTCTCTCAACTGTGTTATAGAGTGTAGTACTACATTTCAGTGAAGTGTAAGACTTTCCAAAGCTGCCGAACGTGTTTCTTTCTCTATTTCAATGGTATTCTGCCTTGTATAACACACATTTACCACTCTAGTCTCCTTTAAGTAATGAATATAGGATTCATACAGTGTTTGATGTTATCCTAACTCGAATTAAGGATTTTCCTTATCTTAACTACCTTTTCTACACTAAGAACTGACTTGGAGATTCTCTTTCAGCTGTTCTAAACAAGTTCTCATCTGTTTACAGTCATTTTCACTGAATTATTCATGTTTTCATGTAATTTCCTATATTCTGCCTTCTGGCCCAAGTATAAGCTTTGCCTACTTTATCAAACACCTTCCTACACTCTGTTATGAACTGAGGCAGCTAGGGAACATTTTCTCTCAACTGTGTTATAGACTGTAGTACTACATTTCAGTGAAGTGTAAGCCTTTCCAAAGCTGCCGAACGTGTTTCTTTCTCTATTTCAATGGTATTCTGCCTTGTATAACACACATTTACCACTCTAGTTTCCTTTAAGTAAAGAATATAGGATTCATACAGTGTTTCATGTGATCTTAACTCGAATTAAGGATTTCCCGGATCTTAGCTACCTTTTCTACACTAAGAACTGACTTGGAGATTCTCTTTCAGCTGTTCTAAACAAGTTCTCATCTGTTTACAGTCATTTTCAATGAATTATTCATGTTTTCATGTAGTTTCCTATATTCTGCCTTCTGGCCCAAGTATAAGCTTTGCCTACTTTATCAAACACCTTCCTACACTCTGTTATGAACTGAGGCAGCTAGGGAACATTGTCTCTGAACTGTGTTATAGAGTGTAGTACTACATTTCAGTGAAGTGTAAGGCTTTCCAAAGCTGCCGAACGTGTTTCTTTCTCTATTTCAATGGTATTCTGCCTTGTATAACACACATTTACCACTCTAGTCTCCTTTAAGTAATGAATATATGATTCATACAGTGTTTGATGTTATCTTAACTCGAATTAAGGATTTTCCTTATCTTAGCTACCTTTTCTACACTAAGAACTGACTTGGAGATTTTCTTTCAGCTGTTCTAAACAAGTTCTCATCTGTTTACAGTCATTTTCACTGAATTATTCATGTTTTCATGTAGTTTCCTATATTCTGCCTTCTGGCCCAAGTATAAGCTTTGGCCACTTTATCAAACCACTTCCTACACACTGTTATGAACTGAGGGAGCTAGGGAACATTGTCTCTCAACTGTGTTATAGAGTGTAGTACTACATTTCAGTGAAGTGTAAGGCTTTCCAAAGCTGCCGAACTTGTTTCTTTCTCTATTTCAATGGTATTCTGCCTTGTATAACACACATTTACCACTCTAGTCTCCTTTAAGTAATGAATATAGGATTCATACAGTGTTTGATGTTATCTTAACTCGAATTAAGGATTTTCCTTATCTTAACTACCTTTTCTACACTAAGAACTGACTTGGAGATTCTCTTTCAGCTGTTCTAAACAAGTTCTCATCTGTTTACAGTCATTTTCACTGAATTATTCATGTTTTCATGTAATTTCCTATATTCTGCCTTCTGGCCCAAGTATAAGCTTTGCCTACTTTATCAAACACCTTCCTACACTCTGTTATGAACTGAGGCAGCTAGGGAACATTTTCTCTCAACTGTGTTATAGACTGTAGTACTACATTTCAGTGAAGTGTAAGCCTTTCCAAAGCTGCCGAACGTGTTTCTTTCTCTATTTCAATGGTATTCTGCCTTGTATAACACATTTACCACTCTAGTTTCCTTTAAGTAAAGAATATAGGATTCATACAGTGTTTCATGTGATCTTAACTCGAATTAAGGATTTCCCGGATCTTAGCTACCTTTTCTACACTAAGAACTGACTTGGAGATTCTCTTTCAGCTGTTCTAAACAAGTTCTCATCTGTTTACAGTCATTTTCAATGAATTATTCATGTTTTCATGTAGTTTCCTATATTCTGCCTTCTGGCCCAAGTATAAGCTTTGCCTACTTTATCAAACACCTTCCTACACTCTGTTATGAACTGAGGCAGCTAGGGAACATTGTCTCTCAACTGTGTTATAGAGTGTAGTACTACATTTCAGTGAAGTGTAAGGCTTTCCAAAGCTGCCGAACGTGTTTCTTTCTCTATTTCAATGGTATTCTGCCTTGTATAACACACATTTACCATTCTAGTCTCCTTTAAGTAATGAATATAGGATTCATACAGTGTTTGATGTTATCTTAACTCGAATTCAGGATTTTCCTTATCTTAACTACCTTTTCTACACTAAGAACTGACTTGGAGATTCTCTTTCAGCTGTTCTAAACAAGTTCTCATCTGTTTACAGTCATTTTCACTGAATTATTCATGTTTTCATGTAGTTTCCTTTATTCTGCCTTCTGGCCCAAGTATAAGATTTGGCCACTTTATCAAACAACTTCCTACACACTGTTATGAACTGAGGGAGCTAGGGAACATTGTCTCTGAACTGTGTTATAGAGTGTAGTACTACATTTCAGTGAAGTGTAAGGCTTTCCAAAGCTGCCGAATGTGTTTCTTTCTCTATTTCAATGGTATTCTGCCTTGTATAACACACATTTACCACTCTAGTCTCCTTTAAGTAATGAATATATGATTCATACAGTGTTTGATGTTATCTTAACTCGAATTAAGGATTTTCCTTATCTTAGCTACCTTTTCTACACTAAGAACTGACTTGGAGATTTTCTTTCAGCTGTTCTAAACAAGTTCTCATCTGTTTACAGTCATTTTCACTGAATTATTCATGTTTTCATGTAGTTTCCTATATTCTGCCTTCTGGCCCAAGTATAAGCTTTGGCCACTTTATCAAACCACTTCCTACACACTGTTATGAACTGAGGGAGCTAGGGAACATTGTCTCTCAACTGTGTTATAGAGTGTAGTACTACATTTCAGTGAAGTGTAAGGCTTTCCAAAGCTGCCGAACTTGTTTCTTTCTCTATTTCAATGGTATTCTGCCTTGTATAACACACATTTACCACTCTAGTTTCCTTTAAGTAAAGAATATAGGATTCATACAATGTTTCATGGGATCTTAACTGGTATTAAGGATTTGCCTTATCTTAGCTACCTTTTCTACACTAAGAACTGACTTGGAGTTTCTCTTTCAGCTGTTCTAAACAAGTTCTCATCTGTTTACAGTCATTTTCACTGAATTATTCATGTTTTCATGTAGTTTCCTATATTCTGCCTTCTGGCCCAAGTATAAGCTTTGCCTACTTTATCAAACACCTTCCTACACTATGTTATGAACGGAGGCAGCTAGGGAACATTGTCTCTCAACTGTGTTATAGAGTGTAGTACTACATTTCAGTGAAGTGTAAGACTTTCCAAAGCTGCCGAACGTGTTTCTTTCTCTATTTCAATGGTATTCTGCCTTGTATAACACACATTTACCACTCTAGTTTCCTTTTAGTAAAGAATATAGGATTCATACAGTGTTTCATGTGATCTTAACTCGAATTAAGGATTTCCCGGATCTTAGCTATCTTTTCTACACTAAGAACTGACTTGTAGATTCTCTTTCAGCTGTTCTAAACAAGTTCTCATGTGTTTACAGTCATTTTCAATGAATTATTCATGTTTTCATGTAGTTTCCTATATTCTGCCTTCTGGCCCAAGGATAAGCTTTGCCCACTTTATCAAACAACTTCCTACACACTGTTATGAACTGAGGGAGCTAGGAACATTGTCTCTCAACTGTGTTATAGAGTGTAGTACTACATTTCAGTGAAGTGTAAGGCTTTCCAAAGCTGCCGAACGTGTTTCTTTCTCTATTTCAATGGTATTCTGCCTTGTATAACACACATTTACCACTCTAGTCTCCTTTAAGTAATGAATATATGATTCATACAGTGTTTGATGTTATCTTAACTCGAATTAAGGATTTTCCTTATCTTAGCTACCTTTTCTACACTAAGAACTGACTTGGAGATTTTCTTTCAGCTGTTCTAAACAAGTTCTCATCTGTTTACAGTCATTTTCACTGAATTATTCATGTTTTCATGTAGTTTCCTATATTCTGCCTTCTGGCCCAAGTATAAGCTTTGGCCACTTTATCAAACCACTTCCTACACACTGTTATGAACTGAGGGAGCTAGGGAACATTGTCTCTCAACTGTGTTATAGAGTGTAGTACTACATTTCAGTGAAGTGTAAGGCTTTCCAAAGCTGCCGAACTTGTTTCTTTCTCTATTTCAATGGTATTCTGCCTTGTATAACACACATTTACCACTCTAGTCTCCTTTAAGTAATGAATATAGGATTCATACAGTGTTTGATGTTATCTTAACTCGAATTAAGGATTTTCCTTATCTTAACTACCTTTTCTACACTAAGAACTGACTTGGAGATTCTCTTTCAGCTGTTCTAAACAAGTTCTCATCTGTTTACAGTCATTTTCAATGAATTATTCATGTTTTCATGTAGTTTCCTATATTCTGCCTTCTGGCCCAAGTATAAGCTTTGCCTACTTTATCAAACACCTTCCTACACTCTGTTATGAACTGAGGCAGCTAGGGAACATTGTCTCTGAACTGTGTTATAGAGTGTAGTACTACATTTCAGTGAAGTGTAAGGCTTTCCAAAGCTGCCGAACGTGTTTCTTTCTCTATTTCAATGGTATTCTGCCTTGTATAACACACATTTACCACTCTAGTCTCCTTTAAGTAATGAATATATGATTCATACAGTGTTTGATGTTATCTTAACTCGAATTAAGGATTTTCCTTATCTTAGCTACCTTTTCTACACTAAGAACTGACTTGGAGATTTTCTTTCAGCTGTTCTAAACAAGTTCTCATCTGTTTACAGTCATTTTCACTGAATTATTCATGTTTTCATGTAGTTTCCTATATTCTGCCTTCTGGCCCAAGTATAAGCTTTGGCCACTTTATCAAACCACTTCCTACACTCTGTTATGAACTGAGGCAGCTAGGGAACATTTTCTCTCAACTGTGTTATAGACTGTAGTACTACATTTCAGTGAAGTGTAAGCCTTTCCAAAGCTGCCGAACGTGTTTCTTTCTCTATTTCAATGGTATTCTGCCTTGTATAACACACATTTACCACTCTAGTTTCCTTTAAGTAAAGAATATAGGATTCATACAGTGTTTCATGTGATCTTAACTCGAATTAAGGATTTCCCGGATCTTAGCTACCTTTTCTACACTAAGAACTGACTTGGAGATTCTCTTTCAGCTGTTCTAAACAAGTTCTCATCTGTTTACAGTCATTTTCAATGAATTATTCATGTTTTCATGTAGTTTCCTATATTCTGCCTTCTGGCCCAAGTAAAAGCTTTGCCTACTTTATCAAACACCTTCCTACACTCTGTTATGAACTGAGGCAGCTAGGGAACATTGTCTCTCAACTGTGTTATAGAGTGTAGTACTACATTTCAGTGAAGTGTAAGGCTTTCCAAAGCTGCCGAACGTGTTTCTTTCTCTATTTCAATGGTATTCTGCCTTGTATAACACACATTTACCACTCTAGTCTCCTTTAAGTAATGAATATAGGATTCATACAGTGTTTGATGTTATCTTAACTCGAATTCAGGATTTTCCTTATCTTAACTACCTTTTCTACACTAAGAACTGACTTGGAGATTCTCTTTCAGCTGTTCTAAACAAGTTCTCATCTGTTTACAGTCATTTTCACTGAATTATTCATGTTTTCATCTAGTTTCCTATATTCTGCCTTCTGGCCCAAGTATAAGCTTTGCCTACTTTATCAAACACCTTCCTACACTCTGTTATGAACTGAGGCAGCTAGGGAACATTGTCTCTCAACTGTGTTATAGAGTGTAGTACTACATTTCAGGGAAGTGTAAGCCTTTCCAAAGCTGCCGAACGTGTTTCTTTCTCTATTTCAATGGTATTCTGCCTTGTATAACACACATTTACCACTGTAGTCTCCTTTAAGTAAAGAATATAGGATTAATAGAGTGTTTCATGTGATCTTAACTGGAATTAAGGATTTCCCTTATCTTAGCTACCTTTTCTACACTAAGAACTGTCTTGGAGATTCTCTTTCAGCAGTTCTAAACAAGTTCTCATCTGTTTACAGTCATTTTCACTGAATTATTCATGTTTTCATGTAGTTTCCTTTATTCTGCCTTCTGGCCCAAGTATAAGATTTGGCCACTTTATCAAACAACTTCCTACACACTGTTATGAACTGAGGGAGCTAGGGAACATTGTCTCTGAACTGTGTTATAGAGTGTAGTACTACATTTCAGTGAAGTGTAAGGCTTTCCAAAGCTGTCGAACGTGTTTCTTTCTCTATTTCAATGGTATTCTGCCTTGTATAACACACATTTACCACTCTAGTTTCCTTTAAGTAAAGAATATAGGATTCATACAATGTTTCATGGGATCTTAACTGGTATTAAGGATTTGCCTTATCTTAGCTACCTTTTCTACACTAAGAACTGACTTGGAGTTTCTCTTTCAGCTGTTCTAAACAAGTTCTCATCTGTTTACAGTCATTTTCACTGAATTATTCATGTTTTCATGTAGTTTCCTATATTCTGCCTTCTGGCCCAAGTATAAGCTTTGCCTACTTTATCAAACACCTTCCTACACTATGTTATGAACGGAGGCAGCTAGGGAACATTGTCTCTCAACTGTGTTATAGAGTGTAGTACTACATTTCAGTGAAGTGTAAGACTTTCCAAAGCTGCCGAACGTGTTTCTTTCTCTATTTCAATGGTATTCTGCCTTGTATAACACACATTTACCACTCTAGTCTCCTTTAAGTAATGAATATAGGATTCATACAGTGTTTGATGTTATCCTAACTCGAATTAAGGATTTTCCTTATCTTAACTACCTTTTCTACACTAAGAACTGACTTGGAGATTCTCTTTCAGCTGTTCTAAACAAGTTCTCATCTGTTTACAGTCATTTTCACTGAATTATTCATGTTTTCATCTAGTTTCCTATATTCTGCCTTCTGGCCCAAGTATAAGCTTTGCCTACTTTATCAAACACCTTCCTACACTCTGTTATGAACTGAGGCAGCTAGGGAACATTGTCTCTCAACTGTGTTATAGAGTGTAGTACTACATTTCAGGGATTTGTAAGCCTTTCCAAAGCTGCCGAACGTGTTTCTTTCTCTATTTCAATGGTATTCTGCCTTGTATAACACACATTTACCACTGTAGTCTCCTTTAAGTAAAGAATATAGGATTAATAGAGTGTTTCATGTGATCTTAACTGGAATTAAGGATTTCCCTTATCTTAGCTACCTTTTCTACACTAAGAACTGTCTTGGAGATTCTCTTTCAGCAGTTCTAAACAAGTTCTCATCTGTTTACAGTCATTTTCACTGAATTATTCATGTTATCATGTAGTTTCCTTTATTCTGCCTTCTGGCCCAAGTATAAGATTTGGCCACTTTATCAAATAACTTCCTACACACTGTTATGAACTGAGGGAGCTAGGGAACATTGTCTCTGAACTGTGTTATAGAGTGTAGTACTACATTTCAGTGAAGTGTAAGGCTTTCCAAAGCTGCCGAACGTGTTTCTTTCTCTATTTCAATGGTATTCTGCCTTGTATAACACACATTTACCACTCTAGTCTCCTTTAAGTAATGAATATATGATTCATACAGTGTTTGATGTTATCTTAACTCGAATTAAGGATTTTCCTTATCTTAGCTACCTTTTCTACACTAAGAACTGACTTGGAGATTTTCTTTCAGCTGTTCTAAACAAGTTCTCATCTGTTTACAGTCATTTTCACTGAATTATTCATGTTTTCATGTAGTTTCCTATATTCTGCCTTCTGGCCCAAGTATAAGCTTTGGCCACTTTATCAAACCACTTCCTACACACTGTTATGAACTGAGGGAGCTAGGGAACATTGTCTCTCAACTGTGTTATAGAGTGTAGTACTACATTTCAGTGAAGTGTAAGGCTTTCCAAAGCTGCCGAACTTGTTTCTTTCTCTATTTCAATGGTATTCTGCCTTGTATAACACACATTTACCACTCTAGTCTCCTTTAAGTAATGAATATAGGATTCATACAGTGTTTGATGTTATCTTAACTCGAATTAAGGATTTTCCTTATCTTAACTACCTTTTCTACACTAAGAACTGACTTGGAGATTCTCTTTCAGCTGTTCTAAACAAGTTCTCATCTGTTTACAGTCATTTTCACTGAATTATTCATGTTTTCATGTAATTTCCTATATTCTGCCTTCTGGCCCAAGTATAAGCTTTGCCTACTTTATCAAACACCTTCCTACACTCTGTTATGAACTGAGGCAGCTAGGGAACATTTTCTCTCAACTGTGTTATAGACTGTAGTACTACATTTCAGTGAAGTGTAAGCCTTTCCAAAGCTGCCGAACGTGTTTCTTTCTCTATTTCAATGGTATTCTGCCTTGTATAACACACATTTACCACTCTAGTTTCCATTAAGTAAAGAATATAGGATTCATACAGTGTTTCATGTGATCTTAACTCGAATTAAGGATTTCCCGGATCTTAGCTACCTTTTCTACACTAAGAACTGACTTGGAGATTCTCTTTCAGCTGTTCTAAACAAGTTCTCATCTGTTTACAGTCATTTTCAATGAATTATTCATGTTTTCATGTAGTTTCCTATATTCTGCCTTCTGGCCCAAGTATAAGCTTTGCCTACTTTATCAAACACCTTCCTACACTCTGTTATGAACTGAGGCAGCTAGGGAACATTGTCTCTGAACTGTGTTATAGAGTGTAGTACTACATTTCAGTGAAGTGTAAGGCTTTCCAAAGCTGCCGAACGTGTTTCTTTCTCTATTTCAATGGTATTCTGCCTTGTATAACACACATTTACCACTCTAGTCTCCTTTAAGTAATGAATATATGATTCATACAGTGTTTGATGTTATCTTAACTCGAATTAAGGATTTTCCTTATCTTAGCTACCTTTTCTACACTAAGAACTGACTTGGAGATTTTCTTTCAGCTGTTCTAAACAAGTTCTCATCTGTTTACAGTCATTTTCACTGAATTATTCATGTTTTCATGTAGTTTCCTATATTCTGCCTTCTGGCCCAAGTATAAGCTTTGGCCACTTTATCAAACCACTTCCTACACACTGTTATGAACTGAGGAAGCTAGGGAACATTGTCTCTCAACTGTGTTATAGAGTGTAGTACTACATTTCAGTGAAGTGTAAGGCTTTCCAAAACTGCCGAACTTGTTTCTTTCTCTATTTCAATGGTATTCTGCCTTGTATAACACACATTTACCACTCTAGTCTCCTTTAAGTAATGAATATAGGATTCATACAGTGTTTGATGTTATCTTAACTCGAATTAAGGATTTTCCTTATCTTAACTACCTTTTCTACACTAAGAACTGACTTGGAGATTCTCTTTCAGCTGTTCTAAACAAGTTCTCATCTGTTTACAGTCATTTTCACTGAATTATTCATTTTTTCATGTAATTTCCTATATTCTGCCTTCTGGCCCAAGTATAAGCTTTGCCTACTTTATCAAACACCTTCCTACACTCTGTTATGAACTGAGGCAGCTAGGGAACATTTTCTCTCAACTGTGTTATAGACTGTAGTACTACATTTCAGTGAAGTGTAAGCCTTTCCAAAGCTGCCGAACGTGTTTCTTTCTCTATTTCAATGGTATTCTGCCTTGTATAACACACATTTACCACTCTAGTTTCCTTTAAGTAAAGAATATAGGATTCATACAGTGTTTCATGTGATCTTAACTCGAATTAAGGATTTCCCGGATCTTAGCTACCTTTTCTACACTAAGAACTGACTTGGAGATTCTCTTTCAGCTGTTCTAAACAAGTTCTCATCTGTTTACAGTCATTTTCAATGAATTATTCATGTTTTCATGTAGTTTCCTATATTCTGCCTTCTGGCCCAAGTATAAGCTTTGCCTACTTTATCAAACACCTTCCTACACTCTGTTATGAACTGAGGCAGCTAGGGAACATTGTCTCTCAACTGTGTTATAGAGTGTAGTACTACATTTCAGTGAAGTGTAAGGCTTTCCAAAGCTGCCGAACGTGTTTCTTTCTCTATTTCAATGGTATTCTGCCTTGTATAACACACATTTACCACTCTAGTCTCCTTTAAGTAATGAATATAGGATTCATACAGTGTTTGATGTTATCTTAACTCGAATTCAGGATTTTCCTTATCTTAACTACCTTTTCTACACTAAGAACTGACTTGGAGATTCTCTTTCAGCTGTTCTAAACAAGTTCTCATCTGTTTACAGTCATTTTCACTGAATTATTCATGTTTTCATCTAGTTTCCTATATTCTGCCTTCTGGCCCAAGTATAAGCTTTGCCTACTTTATCAAACACCTTCCTACACTCTGTTATGAACTGAGGCAGCTAGGGAACATTGTCTCTCAACTGTGTTATAGAGTGTAGTACTACATTTCAGGGAAGTGTAAGCCTTTCTAAAGCTGCCGAACGTGTTTCTTTCTCTATTTCAATGGTATTCTGCCTTGTATAACACACATTTACCACTGTAGTCTCCTTTAAGTAAAGAATATAGGATTAATAGAGTGTTTCATGTGATCTTAACTGGAATTAAGGATTTCCCTTATCTTAGCTACCTTTTCTACACTAAGAACTGTCTTGGAGATTCTCTTTCAGCAGTTCTAAACAAGTTCTCATCTGTTTACAGTCATTTTCACTGAATTATTCATGTTTTCATGTAGTTTCCTTTATTCTGCCTTCTGGCCCAAGTATAAGATTTGGCCACTTTATCAAACAACTTCCTACACACTGTTATGAACTGAGGGAGCTAGGGAACATTGTCTCTCAACTGTGTTATAGAGTGTAGTACTACATTTCAGTGAAGTGTAAGGCTTTCCAAAGCTGCCGAACGTGTTTGTTTCTCTATTTTAATGGTATTCTACCTTGTATAACACACATTTACCACTCTAGTCTCCTTTAAGTAAAGAATATAGGATTCATAGAGTGTTTCATGTGATCTTAACTGGAATTAAGGATTTCCCTTATCTTAGCTACCTTTTCTACACTAAGAACTGACTTGGAGATTCTCTTTCAGCTGTTCTAAACAAGTTCTCATCTGTTTACAGTCATTTTCAATGAATTATTCATGTTTTCATGTACTTTCCTATATTCTGCCTTCTGGCCCAAGTATAAGCTTTGCCCACCTTATCAAACAACTTCCTACACACGGTTATGAACTGAGGGAGCTAGGGAACATTGTCTCTGAACTGTGTTATAGAGTGTAGTACTACATTTCAGTGTAGTGTAAGGCTTTCCAAAGCTGCCGAACGTGTTTCTTTCTCTATTTCAATGGTATTCTGCCTTGTATAACACACATTTACCACTCTAGTCTCCTTTAAGTAATGAATATAGGATTCATACAGTGTTTGATGTTATCTTAACTCGAATTAAGGATTTTCCTTATCTTAGCTACCTTTTCTACACTAAGAACTGACTTGGAGATTTTCTTTCAGCTGTTCTAAACAAGTTCTCATCTGGTTACAGTCATTTTCACTGAATTATTCATGTTTTCATGTAGTTTCCTATATTCTGCCTTCTGGCCCATGTATAAGCTTTGGCCACTTTATCAAACCACTTCCTACACACTGTTATGAACTGAGGGAGCTAGGGAACATTGTCTCTCAACTGTGTTATAGAGTGTAGTACTACATTTCAGTGAAGTGCAAGGCTTTCCAAAGCTGCCGAACTTGTTTCTTTCTCTATTTCAATGGTATTCTGCCTTGTATAACACACATTTACCACTCTAGTCTCCTTTAAGTAATGAATATAGGATTCATGCAGTGTTTGATGTTATCCTAACTCGAATTAAGGATTTTCCTTATATTAACTACCTTTTCTACACTAAGAACTGACTTGGAGATTCTCTTTCAGCTGTTCTAAACAAGTTCTCATCTGTTTACAGTCATTTTCACTGAATTATTCATGTTTTCATGTAGTTTCCTATATTCTGCCTTCTGGCCCAAGTATAAGCTTTGCCTACTTTATCAAACACCTTCCTACACTCTGTTATGAACTGAGGCAGCTAGGGAACATTGTCTCTCAACTGTGTTATAGAGTGTAGTACTACATTTCAGTGAAGTGTAAGCCTTTCCAAAGCTGCCGAACGTGTTTCTTTCTCTATTTCAATGGTATTCTGCCTTGTATAACACACATTTACCACTGTAGTCTCCTTTAAGTAATGAATATATGATTAATAGAGTGTTTCATGTGATCTTAACTGGAATTAAGGATTTCCATTATCTTAGCTACCTTTTCTACACTAAGAACTGACTTGGAGATTCTCTTTCAGCAGTTCTAAACAAGTTCTCATCTGTTTACAGTCATTTTCACTGAATTATTCATGTTTTCATGTAGTTTCCTTTATTCTGCCTTCTGGCCCAAGTATAAGCTTTGGCCACTTTATCAAACACCTTCCTACACTCTGTTGTGAACTGAGGCAGCTAGGGAACATTGTCTCTCAACTGTGTTATAGAGTGTAGTACTACATTTCAGTGAAGTGTAAGGCTTTCCAAAGCTGCCGAACGTGTTTCTTTCTCTATTTCAATGGTATTCTGCCTTGTATAACACACATTTACCACTCTAGTCTCCTTTAAGTAATGAATATATGATTCATACAGTGTTTGATGTTATCTTAACTCGAATTAAGGATTTTCCTTATCTTAGCTACCTTTTCTACACTAAGAACTGACTTGGAGATTTTCTTTCAGCTGTTCTAAACAAGTTCTCATCTGTTTACAGTCATTTTCACTGAATTATTCATGTTTTCATGTAGTTTCCTATATTCTGCCAAATGGCCCAAGTATAAGCTTTGGCCACTTTATCAAACCACTTCCTACACACTGTTATGAACTGAGGGAGCTAGGGAACATTGTCTCTCAACTGTGTTATAGAGTGTAGTACTACATTTCAGTGAAGTGTAAGGCTTTCCAAAGCTGCCGAACGAGTTTCTTTCAATATTTCAATTGTATTCTGCCTTGTATAACACACATTTACCACTCCAGTCTCCTTTAAGTAAAGAATATAGGATTCATACAGTGTTTCATGTGATCTTAACTGGTATTACGGATTTCCCTTATCTTATCTACCTTTTCTACACTAAGAACTGACTTGGAGATTCTCTTTCAGCTGTTCTAAACAAGTTCTCATCTGTTTACAGTCATTTTCACTGAATTATTCATGTTTTCATGTAGTTTCCTATATTCTGCCTTCTGGCCCAAGTATAAGCTTTGCCCACTTTATCAAACAACTTCCTACACACTGTTATGAACTGAGGGAGCTAGCGAACATTGTCTCTCAACTGTGTTATAGAGTGTAGTACTACATTTCAGTGAAGTGTAAGGCTTTCCAAAGCTGCCGAACGAGTTTCTTTCTCTATTTCAATGGTATTCTGCCTTGTATAACACACATTTACCACTCTAGTCTCCTTTAAGTAAAGAATATAGGATTCATAGAGTGTTTCAAGTCATCTTAACTTGAATTAAGGATTTCCCGGATCTTAGCTACCTTTTCTACATTAAGAACTGATTTGGAGAATCTCTTTCAGCTGTTTTAAACAAGTTCACATCTGTTTCCTGTCATTTTCACTGAATTATTCATGTTTTCATGTAGTTTCCTATATTCTGCCTTCGGGCCCAAGTATAAGCTTTGCCCACTTTAAGTTCTCATCTGTTTACATTCATTTTCACTGAATTTTTCATGTTTTCATGTAGTTTCCTATATTCTGCCTTCTGGCCCAAGTATAAGCTTTGCCCACTTTATCAAACAACTTCCTACACACTGTTATGAACTGCGGGAGCTAGGGAACATTGTCTCTCAACTGTGTTATAGAGTGTAGTACTACATTTCAGTGAAGTGTAAGGCTTTCCAAAGCTGCCGAACGTGTTTGGTTCTCTATTTCAATGGTATTCTGCCTTGTATAACACACATTTACCACTCTAGTCTCCTTTAAGTAAAGAATATAGGATTCATACAGTGTTTCATGTGATCTTAACTGGAATTAAGGATTTCCCTTATCTTAGCTACCTTTTCTACACTAAGAACTGACTTGGAGATTCTCTTTCAGCTGTTCTAAACAAGTTCTCATCTGTTTACAGTCATTTTCAATGAATTATTCATGTTTTCATGTAGTTTCCAATATTCTGCCTTCTGGCCCAAGTATAAGCTTTGCCCACTTTATCAAACAACTTCCTACACACTGTTATTAACTGAGGGAGCTAGGGAACATTGTCTCTCAACTGTGTTATAGAGTGTAGTACTACATTTCAGTGTAGTGTAAGGCTTTCCAAAGCTGCCGAACGTGTTTCTTTCTCTATTTCAATGGTATTCTGCCTTGTATAACACACATTTACCACTCTAGTCTCCTTTAAGTAATGAATATAGGATTCATACAGTGTTTGAAGTTATCTTAACTCGAATTAAGGATTTTCCTTATCTTAGCTACCTTTTGTACACTAAGAACTGACTTGGAGATTCTCTTTCAGCTGTTCTAAACAAGTTCTCATCTGATTACAGGCATTTCCACTGAATTATTCAAGTTTTCATGTAATTTCCTATATTCTGACTTCTGGCCCAAGTCTAAGCTTTGCGCACTTTATCAAACAACTTCCTACACACTGTTATGAACTGAGGGAGCTAGGGAACATTGTCTATCAACTGTCTTATAGAGTGTAGTACTACATTTCAGTGAAGTGTAAGGCTTTCCAAAGCTGCCGAACGAGTTTCTTTCAATATTTCAATGGTATTCTGCCTTGTATAACACACATTTAGCACTCCAGTCTCCTTTAATTAAAGAATATAGGATTCATACAGTGTTTCATGTGATCTTAACTGGTATTACGGATTTCCCTTATCTTATCTACCTTTTCTACACTACGAACTGACTTGGAGATTCTCTTTCAGCTGTTCTAAACAAGTTCTCATCTGTTTACAGTCATTTTCACTGAATTATTCATGTTTTCATGTAGTTTCCTATATTCTGCCTTCTGGCCCAAGTATAAGCTTTGCGCACTTTATCAAACAACTTCCTACACACTGTTATGAACTGCGGGAGCTAGGGAACATTGTCTCTCAACTGTGTTATAGAGTGTAGTACTACATTTCAGTGAAGTGTAAGGCTTTCCATAGCTGCCGAACGTGTTTGGTTCTCTATTTCAATGGTATTCTGCCTTGTATAACACACATTTACCACTCTAGTCTCCTTTAAGCAAAGAATATAGGATTCATACCGTGTTTCATGTGATCTTAACTGGAATTAAGGATTTCCCTTATCTTAGCTACCTTTTCTACACTAAGAACTGACTTGGAGATTCTCTTTCAGCTGTTCTTAACAAGTTCTCATCTGTTTACAGTCATTTTCACTGAATTATTCATGTTTTCATGTAGTTTCCTATATTCTGCCTTCTGGCCCAAGTATAAGCTTTGCCCACTTTATCAAACAACTTCCTACACACTGTTATGAACTGAGGCAGCTCGGGAACATTGTCTCTCAACTGTGTTATAGAGTGTAGTACTACATTTCAGTGAAGTGTAAGGCTTTCCAAAGCTGCCGAACGTGTTTGTTTCTCTATTTCAATGGTATTCTGCCTTGTATAACACACATTTACCACTCTAGTTTTCTTTAAGTAAAGAATATAGGATTCATACAGTGTTTGAAGTTATCTTAACTCGAATTAAGGATTTTCCTTATCTTAGCTACCTTTGTACACTAAGAACTGACTTGTAGATTCTCTTTCAGCTGTTCTAAACAAGTTCTCATCTGATTACAGGCATTTCCACTGAATTATTAAAGTTTTCATGTAGTTTCCTATATTCTGCCTTCTGGCCCAAGTCTAAGCTTTGCCCACTTTATCAAACAACTTCCTACACACTGTTATGAACTGAGGGAGCTAGGGAACATTGTCTCTCAACTGTGTTATAGAGTGTAGTACTACATTTCAGTGAAGTGTAAGGCTTTCCAAAGCTGCCGAACGAGTTTCTTTCAATATTTCAATGGTATTCTGCCTTGTATAACACACATTTACCACTCTAGTCTCCTTTAAGTAAAGAATATAGGATTCATACAGTGTTTCATGGGATCTTAACTGGAATTAAGGATTTCCCTTATCTTAGCTACCTTTTCTACACTAAGAACTGACTTGGAGATTCTCTTTCAGCTGTTCTAAACAAGTTCTCATCTGTTTACAGTCATTTTCAATGAATTATTCATGTTTTCATGTAGTTTCCTATATTCTGCCTTCTGGCCCAAGTATAAGCTTTGCCCACTTTATCAAACAACTTCCTACACACTGTTATGAACTGCGGGAGCTCGGGAACATTGTCTCTCAACTGTGTTATAGAGTGTAGTACTACATTTCAGTGAAGTGTAAGGCTTTCCAAAGATGCCGAATGTGTTTCTTTCTCTATTTCAATGGTATTCTGCCTTATATAATACACATTTACCACTCTAGTCTCATTTAAGTAAAGAATATAGGATTCATACAGTGTTTCATGGGATCTTAACTGGTATTAAGGATTTCCCTTATCTTAGCTACCTTTTCTACACTAAGAACTGACTTGGAGTTTCTCTTTCAGCTGTTCTAAACAAGTTCTCATCTGTTCACAGTCATTTTCACTGAATTATTCATGTTTTCATGTAGTTTCCTATATTCTGCCTTCTGACCAAGTCTAAGCTTTGCCCACTTTATCAAACAACTTCCTACACACTGTTATGAACTGAGGGAGCTAGGGAACATTGTCTCTCAACTGTGTTATAGAGTGTAGTACTACATTTCAGTGAAGTGTAAGGCTTTCCAAAGCTGCCGAACTTGTTTCTTTCTCTATTTCAATGGTATTCTGCCTTGTATAACACACATTTACCACTCTAGTCTCCTTTAAGTAATGAATATAGGATTCATACAGTGTTTGATGTTATCTTAACTCAAATTAAGGATTTTCCTTATCTTAGCTACCTTTTCTACAGTAAGAACTGACTTGGAGATTCTCTTTCAGCTGTTCTAAACAAGTTCTCATCTGTTTACAGTCATTTTCACTGAATTATTCATGTTTTCATGTAGTTTCCTATATTCTGCCTTCTGGCCCAAGTATAAGCTTTGGCCACTTTATCAAACAACTTCCTACACACTGTTATGAACTGAGGGAGCTAGGGAACATTGTCTCTCAACTGTGTTATAGAGTGTAGTACTACATTTCAGTGAAGTGTAAGCCTTTCCAAAGCTGCCGAACGTGTTTCTTTCTCTATTTCAATGGTATTCTGCCTTGTATAACACACATTTACCACTCTAGTCTCCTTTAAGTAATGAATATAGGATTCATACTGTGTTTGATGTTATCTTAACTCGAATTAAGGATTTTCCTTATCTTAGCTACCTTTTCTACACTAAGAACTGACTTGGAGATTCTCTTTCAGCTGTTCTAAACAAGTTCTCATCTGTTTACAGTCATTTTCACTGAATTATTCGTGTTTTCATGTAGTTTCCTATATTCTGCCTTCTGGCCCAAGTATAAGCTTTGCCCACTTTATCAAACTACTTCCTACACACTGTTATGAACTGAGGCAGCTAGGGAACATTGTCTCTCAACTGTGTTATAGAGTGTAGTACTACATTTCAGTGAAGTGTAAGGCTTTTCAAAGCTCCCGAAAGTGTTTCTTTCTCTATTTCAATGGTATTCTGCCTTGTATAACACACATTTACCACTCTAGTCTCCTTTAAGTAATGAATATAGGATTCATACAGTTTTTGATGTTATCTTAACTCGAATTAAGGATTTCCCGGATTTAGCTACCTTTTCTACACTAAGAACTGACTTGGAGAATCTCTTTCATCTGTTCTAAACAAGTTCTCATCTGTTTACAGTCATTTTCACTGAATTATTCATGTTTTCATGTAGTTTCCTATATTCTGCCTTCTGGCCCAAGTATAAGCTTTGCCCACATTATCAAACAACTTCCTACACACTGTTATGAACTGAGGCAGCTCGGGAACATTGTCTCTCAACTGTGTTATAGAGTGTAGTACTACATTTCAGTGAAGTGTAAGGCTTTCCAAAGCTGCCGAACGTGTTTGTTTCTCTATTTCAATGGTATTCTGCCTTGTATAACACACATTTACCACTCTAGTTTCCTTTAAGTAAAGAATATAGGATTCATACAGTGTTTCATGTGATCTTAACTCGAATTAAGGATTTCCCGGATCTTAGCTACCTTTTCTACACTAAGAACTGACTTGGAGATTCTCTTTCAGCTGTTCTAAACAAGTTCTCATGTGTTTACAGTCATTTTCAATGAATTATTCATGTTTTCATGTAGTTTCCTATATTCTGCCTTCTGGCCCAAGTATAAGCTTTGCCCACTTTATCAAACAACTTCCTACACACTGTTATTAACTGAGGGAGCTAGGGAACATTGTCTCTCAACTGTGTTATAGAGTGTAGTACAACATTTCAGTGTAGTGTAAAGCTTTCCAAAGCTGCCAAACGTGTTTCTTTCTCTATTTCAATGGTATTCTGCCTTGTATAACACACATTTACCACTCTAGTCTCCTTTAAGTAATGAATATAGGATTCATACAGTGTTTGATGTTATCTTAACTCGAATTAAGGATTTTCCTTATCTTAGCTACCTTTTCTACACTAAGAACTGACTTGGAGATTCTCTTTAAGCTGTTATAAACAAGTTCTCATCTGTTTACAGTCATTTTCACTGAATTATTCATGTTTTCATGTAGTTTCCTATATTCTGCCTTCGGGCCCAAGTATAAGCTTTGCCCACTTTAAGTTCTGATCTGTTTACAGTCATTTTCACTGAATTATTCATGTTTTCATGTAGTTTCCTATATTCTGCCTTCTGGCCCAAGTATAAGCTTTGCGCACTTTATCAAACAACTTCCTACACACTGTTATGAACTGCGGGAGCTAGGGAACATTGTCTCTCAACTGTGTTATAGAGTGTAGTACTACATTTCAGTGAAGTGTAAGGCTTTCCAAAGCTGCCGAACGTGTTTCTTTCTCTATTTCAATGGTATTCTGCCTTGTATAACACACATTTACCACTCTAGTCTCCTTTAAGTAAAGAATATAGGATTCATACAGTGTTTCATGTGATCTTAACTGGAATTAAGGATTTCCCTTATCTTAGCTACCTTTTCTACACTAAGAACTGACTTGGAGAATCTCTTTCAGCTGTTCTAAACAAGTTCTCATCTGTTTACAGTCATTTTCAATGAATTATTCATGTTTTCATGTAGTTTCCTATATTCTGCCTTCTGTCCCAAGTATAAGCTTTGCCCACTTTATAAAAACAACTTCCTACACACTGTTATTAACTGAGGGAGCTAGGGAACATTGTCTCTCAACTGTGTTATAGAGTGTAGTACTACATTTCAGTGTAGTGTAAGGCTTTCCAAAGCTGCCGAACGTGTTTCTTTCTCTATTTCAATGGTATTCTGCCTTGCATAACACACATTTACCACTCTAGTCTCTTTTAAGTAATGAATATAGGATTCATACAGTGTTTGAAGTTATCTTAACTCGAATTAAGGATTTTCCTTATCTTAGCTACCTTTTCTACACTAAGAACTGACTTGGAGATTCTCTTTCAGCTGTTCTAAACTAGTTCTCATCTGTTTACAGGCATTTCCACTGAATTATTCAAGTTTTCATGTAGTTTCCTATATTCTGCCTTCTGGCCCTAGTCTAAGCTTTGTCCACTTTATCAAACAACTTCCTACACACTATTATTAACTGAGGGAGCTAGGGAACATTGTCTCTCAACTGTGTTATAGAGTGTAGTACTACATTTCAGTGAAGTGTAAGGCTTTCCAAAGCTGCCGAACGAGTTTCTTTCAATATTTCAATGGTATTCTGCCTTGTATAACACACATTTACCACTCCAGTCTCCTTTAAGTAAAGAATATAGGATTCATACAGTGTTTCATGTGATCTTAACTGGTATTAAGGATTTCCCTTATCTTAGCTACCTTTTCTACACTACGAACTGACTTGGAGATTCTCTTTCAGCTGTTCTAAATAAGTTCTCATCTGTTTACAGTCATTTTCAATGAATTATTCATGTTTTCATGTAGTTTCCTATATTCTGCCTTCTGGCCCAAGTATAAGCTTTGCCCACTTTATCAAACAACTTCCTACACACCGTTATGAACTGAGGCAGCTCTGGAACATTGTCTCTCAACTGTGTTATAGAGTGTAATACTACATTTCAGTGAAGTGTAAGGCTTTCCAAAGCTTCCGAACGTGTTTGGTTCTCTATTTCAATGGTATTCTGCCTTGTATAACACACATTTACCACTCTGGTCTCCTTTAAGTAAAGAATATAGGATTCATACAGTGTTTCATGTGATCTTAACTGTAATTAAGGATTTCCCTTATCTTAGCTACCTTTTGTACACTACGAACTGACTTGGAGATTGTCTTTCAGCTGTTCTAAACAAGTTCTCATCTGTTTACAGTCATTTTCACTGAATTATTCATGTTTTCATGTAGTTTCCTATATTCTGCCTTCTGGCCCAAGTATAAGCTTTGCCCACTTTATCAAACAACTTCCTACACACTGTTATTAACTGAGGGAGCTAGGGAACATTGTCTCTCAACTGTGTTATAGAGTGTAGTACTACATTTCAGTGTAGTGTAAGGCTTTCCAAAGCTGCCGAACGTGTTTCTTTCTCTATTTCAATGGTATTCTGCCTTGTATAACACACATTTACCACTCTAGTTTCCTTTAAGTAAAGAATATAGGATTCATACAGTGTTTCATGTGATCTTAACTCGAATTAAGGATTTCCCGGATCTTAGCTACCTTTTCTACACTAAGAACTGACTTGGAGATTCTCTTTCAGCTGTTCTAAACAAGTTCTCATGTGTTTACAGTCATTTTAAATGAATTATTCATGTTTTCATGTAGTTTCCTATATTCTGCCTTCTGGCCCAAGTATAAGCTTTGGCCACTTTTTCAAACAACTTCCTACACACTGTTATGAACTGAGGGAGCTAGGGAACATTGTCTCTCAACTGTGTTATAGAGTGTAGTACTACATTTCAGTGAAGTGTAAGGCTTTCCAAAGCTGCCGAACTTGTTTCTTTCTCTATTTCAATGGTATTCTGCCTTGTATAACACACATTTACCACTCTAGTTTCCTTTAAGTAAAGAATATAGGATTCATACAGTGTTTCATGTGATCTTAACTCGAATTAAGGATTTCCCGGATCTTAGCTACCTTTTCTACACTAAGAACTGACATGGAGATTCTCTTTCAGCTGTTCTAAACAAGTTCTCATATGTTTACAGTCATTTTCAATGAATTATTCATGTTTTCATGTAGTTTCCTATATTCTGCCTTCTGGCCCAAGTATAAGCTTTGCCCACTTTATCAAACAATTTCCTACACACTGTTATGAACTGAGGCAGCTCGGGAACATTGTCTCTCAACTGTGTTATAGAGTGTAGTACTACATTTCAGTGAAGTGTAAGGCTTTCCAAAGCTGCCGAACGTGTTTGTTTCTCTATTTCAATGGTATTCTGCATTGTATAACACACATTTACCACTCTAGTCTCCTTTAAGTAAAGAATATAGGATTCATAGAGTGTTTCATGTGATCTTAACTGGAATTAAGGATTTCCCTTATCTTAGCTACCTTTTCTACACTAAGAACTGACTTGGAGATTCTCTTTCAGCTGTTCTAAACAAGTTCTCATCGGTTTACAGTCATTTTCACTGAATTATTCATGTTTTCATTTAGTTTCCTATATTCTGCCTTCTGGCCCAAGTATAAGCTTTGCCCACTTTATCAAACAACTTCCTACACACTGTTATGAACTGAGGCAGCTCTGGAACATTGTCTCTCAACTGTGTTATAGAGTGTAGTACTACATTTCAGTGAAGTGTAAGGCTTTACAAAGCTGCCGAACGTGTTTGGTTCTCTATTTCAATGGTATTCTGCCTTGTATAACACACATTTACCACTCTAGTCTCCTTTAAGTAAAGAATATAGGATTCATACAGTGTTTCATGTGATCTTAACTCGAATTAAGGATTTCCCTTATCTTAGCTACCTTTTCTACACTAAGAACTGACTTGGAGATTCTCTTTCAGCTGTTCTAAACAAGTTCTCATGTGTTTACAGTCATTTTCAATGAATTATTCATGTTTTCATGTAGTTTCCTATATTCTGCCTTCTGGCCCAAGTATAAGCTTTGCCCACTTTATCAAACAACTTCCTCACACTGTTATTAACTGAGGGAGCTAGGGAACATTGTCTCTCAACTGTGTTATAGAGTGTAGTACAACATTTCAGTGTAGTGTAAAGCTTTCCAAAGCTGCCAAACGTGTTTCTTTCTCTATTTCAATGGTATTCTGCCTTGTATAACACACATTTACCACTCTAGTCTCCTTTAAGTAATGAATATAGGATTCATACAGTGTTTGATGTTATCTTAACTCGAATTAAGGATTTTCCTTATCTTAGCTACCTTTTCTACACTAAGAACTGACTTGGAGATTCTCTTTAAGCTGTTATAAACAAGTTCTCATCTGTTTACAGTCATTTTCACTGAATTATTCATGTTTTCATGTAGTTTCCTATATTCTGCCTTCGGGCCCAAGTATAAGCTTTGCCCACTTTAAGTTCTCATCTGTTTACAGTCATTTTCACTGAATTATTCATGTTTTCATGTAGTTTCCTATATTCTGCCTTCTGGCCCAAGTATAAGCTTTGCCCACTTTATCAAACAACTTCCTACACACTGTTATGAACTGAGGCAGCTCTGGAACATTGTCTCTCAACTGTGTTATAGAGTGTAGTACTACATTTCAGTGAAGTGTAAGGCTTTACAAAGCTGCCGAACGTGTTTGGTTCTCTATTTCAATGGTATTCTGCCTTGTATAACACACATTTACCACTCTAGTCTCCTTTAAGTAAAGAATATAGGATTCATACAGTGTTTCATGTGATCTTAACTCGAATTAAGGATTTCCCTTATCTTAGCTACCTTTTCTACACTAAGAACTGACTTGGAGATTCTCTTTCAGCTGTTCTAAACAAGTTCTCATGTGTTTACAGTCATTTTCAATGAATTATTCATGTTTTCATGTAGTTTCCTATATTCTGCCTTCTGGCCCAAGTATAAGCTTTGCCCACTTTATCAAACAACTTCCTCACACTGTTATTAACTGAGGGAGCTAGGGAACATTGTCTCTCAACTGTGTTATAGAGTGTAGTACAACATTTCAGTGTAGTGTAAAGCTTTCCAAAGCTGCCAAACGTGTTTCTTTCTCTATTTCAATGGTATTCTGCCTTGTATAACACACATTTACCACTCTAGTCTCCTTTAAGTAATGAATATAGGATTCATACAGTGTTTGATGTTATCTTAACTCGAATTAAGGATTTTCCTTATCTTAGCTACCTTTTCTACACTAAGAACTGACTTGGAGATTCTCTTTAAGCTGTTATAAACAAGTTCTCATCTGTTTACAGTCATTTTCACTGAATTATTCATGTTTTCATGTAGTTTCCTATATTCTGCCTTCGGGCCCAAGTATAAGCTTTGCCCACTTTAAGTTCTCATCTGTTTACAGTCATTTTCACTGAATTATTCATGTTTTCATGTAGTTTCCTATATTCTGCCTTCTGGCCCAAGTATAAGCTTTGCGCACTTTATCAAACAACTTCCTACACACTGTTATGAACTGCGGGAGCTAGGGAACATTGTCTCTCAACTGTGTTATAGAGTGTAGTACTACATTTCAGTGAAGTGTAAGGCTTTCCAAAGCTGCCGAACGTGTTTCTTTCTCTATTTCAATGGTATTCTGCCTTGTATAACACACATTTACCACTCTAGTCTCCTTTAAGTAAAGAATATAGGATTCATACAGTGTTTCATGTGATCTTAACTGGAATTAAGGATTTCCCTTATCTTAGCTACCTTTTCTACACTAAGAACTGACTTGGAGAATCTCTTTCAGCTGTTCTAAACAAGTTCTCATCTGTTTACAGTCATTTTCAATGAATTATTCATGTTTTCATGTAGTTTCCTATATTCTGCCTTCTGGCCCAAGTATAAGCTTTGCCCACTTTATCAAACAACTTCCTACACACTGTTATTAACTGAGGGAGCTAGGGAACATTGTCTCTCAACTGTGTTATAGAGTGTAGTACTACATTTCAGTGTAGTGTAAGGCTTTCCAAAGCTGCCGAACGTGTTTCTTTCTCTATTTCAATGGTATTCTGCCTTGCATAACACACATTTACCACTCTAGTCTCTTTTAAGTAATGAATATAGGATTCATACAGTGTTTGAAGTTATCTTAACTCGAATTAAGGATTTTCCTTATCTTAGCTACCTTTTCTACACTAAGAACTGACTTGGAGATTCTCTTTCAGCTGTTCTAAACTAGTTCTCATCTGTTTACAGGCATTTCCACTGAATTATTCAAGTTTTCATGTAGTTTCCTATATTCTGCCTTCTGGCCCTAGTCTAAGCTTTGTCCACTTTATCAAACAACTTCCTACACACTATTATTAACTGAGGGAGCTAGGGAACATTGTCTCTCAACTGTGTTATAGAGTGTAGTACTACATTTCAGTGAAGTGTAAGGCTTTCCAAAGCTGCCGAACGAGTTTCTTTCAATATTTCAATGGTATTCTGCCTTGTATAACACACATTTACCACTCCAGTCTCCTTTAAGTAAAGAATATAGGATTCATACAGTGTTTCATGTGATCTTAACTGGTATTAAGGATTTCCCTTATCTTAGCTACCTTTTCTACACTACGAACTGACTTGGAGATTCTCTTTCAGCTGTTCTAAATAAGTTCTCATCTGTTTACAGTCATTTTCAATGAATTATTCATGTTTTCATGTAGTTTCCTATATTCTGCCTTCTGGCCCAAGTATAAGCTTTGCCCACTTTATCAAACAACTTCCTACACACCGTTATGAACTGAGGCAGCTCTGGAACATTGTCTCTCAACTGTGTTATAGAGTGTAATACTACATTTCAGTGAAGTGTAAGGCTTTCCAAAGCTTCCGAACGTGTTTGGTTCTCTATTTCAATGGTATTCTGCCTTGTATAACACACATTTACCACTCTGGTCTCCTTTAAGTAAAGAATATAGGATTCATACAGTGTTTCATGTGATCTTAACTGTAATTAAGGATTTCCCTTATCTTAGCTACCTTTTGTACACTACGAACTGACTTGGAGATTGTCTTTCAGCTGTTCTAAACAAGTTCTCATCTGTTTACAGTCATTTTCACTGAATTATTCATGTTTTCATGTAGTTTCCTATATTCTGCCTTCTGGCCCAAGTATAAGCTTTGCCCACTTTATCAAACAACTTCCTACACACTGTTATTAACTGAGGGAGCTAGGGAACATTGTCTCTCAACTGTGTTATAGAGTGTAGTACTACATTTCAGTGTAGTGTAAGGCTTTCCAAAGCTGCCGAACGTGTTTCTTTCTCTATTTCAATGGTATTCTGCCTTGTATAACACACATTTACCACTCTAGTCTCCTTTAAGTAATGAATATAGGATTCATACAGTGTTTCATGTGATCTTAACTGGTATTAAGGATTTCCCTTATCTTAGCTACCTTTTCTACACTACGAACTGACTTGGAGATTCTCTTTCAGCTGTTCTAAATAAGTTCTCATCTGTTTACAGTCATTTTCAATGAATTATTCATGTTTTCATGTAGTTTCCTATATTCTGCCTTCTGGCCCAAGTATAAGCTTTGCCCACTTTATCAAACAACTTCCTACACACTGTTATGAACTGAGGCAGCTCTGGAACATTGTCTCTCAACTGTGTTATAGAGTGTAATACTACATTTCAGTGAAGTGTAAGGCTTTCCAAAGCTGCCGAACGTGTTTCTTTCTCTATTTCAATGGTATTCTGCCTTGTATAACACACATTTACCACTCTGGTCTCCTTTAAGTAAAGAATATAGGATTCATACAGTGTTTCATGTGATCTTAACTGGAATTAAGGATTTCCCTTATCTTAGCTACCTTTTGTACACTACGAACTGACTTGGAGATTCTCTTTCAGCTGTTCGAAACAAGTTCTCATCTGTTTACAGTCATTTTCACTGAATTATTCATGTTTTCATGTAGTTTCCTATATTCTGCCTTCTGGCCCAAGTATAAGCTTTGCCCACTTTATCAAACAACTTCCTACACACTGTTATTAACTGAGGGAGCTAGGGAACATTGTCTCTCAACTGTGTTATAGAGTGTAGTACTACATTTCAGTGTAGTGTAAGGCTTTCCAAAGCTGCCGAACGTGTTTCTTTCTCTATTTCAATGGTATTCTGCCTTGTATAACACACATTTACCACTCTAGTCTCCTTTAAGTAATGAATATAGGATTCATACAGTGTTTGATGTTATCTTAACTCGAATTAAGGATTTTCCTTATCTTAGCTACCTTTTCTACACTAAGAAATGACTTGGAGATTCTCTTTAAGCTGTTATAAACAAGATCTCATCTGTTTACAGTCATTTTCACTGAATTATTCATGTTTTCATGTAGTTTCCTATATTCTGCCTTCGGGCCCAAGTATAAGCTTTGCCCACATTAAGTTCTCATCTGTTTACAGTCATTTTCACTGAATTATTCATGTTTTCATGTAGTTTCCTATATTCTGCCTTCTGGCCCAAGTATAAGCTTTGCGCACTTTATCAAACAACTTCCTACACACTGTTATGAACTGCGGGAGCTAGGGAACATTGTCTCTCAACTGTGTTATAGAGTGTAGTACTACATTTCAGTGAAGTGTAAGGCTTTCCAAAGCTGCCGAACGTGTTTCTTTCTCTATTTCAATGGTATTCTGCCTTGTATAACACACATTTACCACTCTAGTCTCCTTTAAGTAAAGAATATAGGATTCATACAGTGTTTCATGTGATCTTAACTGTAATTAAGGATTTCCCTTATCTTAGCTACCTTTTCTACACTAAGAACTGACTTGGAGAATCTCTTTCAGCTGTTCTAAACAAGTTCTCATCTGTTTACAGTCATTTTCAATGAATTATTCATGTTTTCATGTAGTTTCCTATATTCTGCCTTCTGGCCCAAGTATAAGCTTTGCCCACTTTATCAAACAACTTCCTACACACTGTTATTAACTGAGGGAGCTAGGGAACATTGTCTCTCAACTGTGTTATAGAGTGTAGTACTACATTTCAGTGTAGTGTAAGGCTTTCCAAAGCTGCCGAACGTGTTTCTTTCTCTATTTCAATGGTATTCTGCCTTGCATAACACACATTTACCACTCTAGTCTCTTTTAAGTAATGAATATAGGATTCATACAGTGTTTGAAGTTATCTTAACTCGAATTAAGGATTTTCCTTATCTTACCTACCTTTTCTACACTAAGAACTGACTTGGAGATTCTCTTTCAGCTGTTCTAAACAAGTTCTCATCTGTTTACAGGCATTTCAAATGAATTATTCAAGTTTTCATGTAGTTTCCTATATTCTGCCTTCTGGCCCAAGTCTAAGCTTTGCCCACTTTATCAAACAACTTCCTACACACTGTTATGAACTGCGGGAGCTAGGGAACATTGTCTCTCAACTGTGTTATAGAGTGTAGTACTACATTTCAGTGAAGTGTAAGGCTTTCCATAGCTGCCGAACGTGTTTGGTTCTCTATTTCAATGGTATTCTGCCTTGTATAACACACATTTACCACTCTAGTGTCCTTTAAGCAAAGAATATAGTATTCATACCCTGTTTCATGTGATCTTAACTGGAATTAAGGATTTCCCTTATCTTAGCTACCTTTTCTACACTAAGAACTGACTTGGAGATTCTCTTACAGCTGTTCTAAACAAGTTCTCATCTGTTTACAGTCATTTTCACTGAATTATTCATGTTTTCATGTAGTTTCCTATATTCTGCCTTCTGGCCCAAGTATAAGCTTTGCCCACTTTATCAAACAACTTCCTACACACTGTTATTAACTGAGGGAGCTAGGGAACATTGTCTCTCAACTGTGTTATAGAGTGTAGTACTACATTTCAGTGAAGTGTAAGGCTTTCCAAAGCTGCCGAATGTGTTTCATTCTCTATTTCAATGGTATTCTGCCTTATATAATACACATTTATCACTCTAGTCTCCTTTGAGTAAGCAATATAGGATTCATACAGTGTTTCATGTGATCTTAACTGGAATTAAGGATTTCCCTTATCTTAGCTACGTTTTCTACACTAAGAACTGACTTGGAGATTCTCTTTCAGCTGTTCTAAACAAGTTCTCATCTGTTTACAGTCATTTTCAATGAATTATTCATGTTTTCATGTAGTTTCCTATATTCTGCCTTCTGGCCAAGTATAAGATTTGCCCACTTTATCAAACACCTTCCTACACTCTGTTATGAACTGAGGCAGCTAGGGAACATTGTCTCTCAACTGTGTTATAGAGTGTAGTACTACATTTCAGTGAAGTGTAAGCCTTTCCAAAGCTCCCAAAAGTGTTTCTTTCTCTATTTCAATGGTATTCTGCCTTGTATAACACACATTTACCATTCTAGTTTCCTTTAAGTAAAGAATATAGGATTCATACAGTGTTTCATGTGATCTTAACTCGAATTAAGGATTTTCCTTATCTTAGCTACCTTTTCTACACTAAGAACTGACTTGGAGATTCTCTTTAAGCTATTATAAACAAGTTCTCATCTGTTTACAGTCATTTTCACTGAATTATTCATGTTTTCATGTAGTTTCCTATATTCTGCCTTTGGGCCCAAGTATAAGCTTTGCCCACTTTAAGTTCTCATCTGTTTACAGTCATTTTCACTGAATTATTCATGTTTTCATGTAGTTTCCTATATTCTGCCTTCTGGCCCAAGTATAAGCTTTGCCCACTTTATCAAACAACTTCCTACACACTGTTATGAACTGAGGCAGCTCGGGAACATTGTCTCTCAACTGTGTTATAGAGTGTAGTACTACATTTCAGTGAAGTGTAAGGCTTTCCAAAGCTGCCGAACGAGTTTCTTTCTCTATTTCAATGGTATTCTGCCTTGTATAACACACATTTACCACTCCAGTATCCTTTAAGTAAAGAATATAGGATTCATACAGTGTTTCATGTGATCTTAACTGGTATTAAGGATTTCCCTTATCTTAGCTACCTTTTCTACACTAAGAACTGACTTGGAGAATCTCTTTCAGCTGTTCTAAACAAGTTCTCATCATTTTCCAGTCATTTTCTCTGAATTATCCATGTTTTCATGTAGTTTCCTATATTCTGCCTTCTGGTCCTAGTATAAGCTTTGCACACTTTATCAAACAACTTCCTACACACTGTTATCAACTGAGGCAGCTCGGGAACATTGTCTCTCAACTGTGTTATAGAGTGTAGTACTACATTTCAGTGAAGTGTATGGCTTTCCAAAGCAGCCGAAAGTGTTTCTTTCTCTATTTCAATGGTATTCTGCCTTGTATAACACACATTTACCACTCTAGTCTCCTTTAAGTAAAGAATATAGGATTCATAGAGTGTTTCAAGTCATCTTAACTTGAATTAAGGATTTCCCGGATCTTAGCTACCTTTTCTACATTAAGAACTGATTTGGAGAATCTCTTTCAGCTGTTTTAAACAAGTTCACATCTGTTTCCTGTCATTTTCACTGAATTATTCATGTTTTCATGTAGTTTCCTATATTCTGCCTTCGGGCCCAAGTATAAGCTTTGCCCACTTTAAGTTCTCATCTGTTTACATTCATTTTCACTGAATTTTTCATGTTTTCATGTAGTTTCCTATATTCTGCCTTCTGGCCCAAGTATAAGCTTTGCCCACTTTATCAAACAACTTCCTACACACTGTTATGAACTGCGGGAGCTAGGGAACATTGTCTCTCAACTGTGTTATAGAGTGTAGTACTACATTTCAGTGAAGTGTAAGGCTTTCCAAAGCTGCCGAACGTGTTTGGTTCTCTATTTCAATGGTATTCTGCCTTGTATAACACACATTTACCACTCTAGTCTCCTTTAAGTAAAGAATATAGGATTCATACAGTGTTTCATGTGATCTTAACTGGAATTAAGGATTTCCCTTATCTTAGCTACCTTTTCTACACTAAGAACTGACTTGGAGATTCTCTTTCAGCTGTTCTAAACAAGTTCTCATCTGTTTACAGTCATTTTCAATGAATTATTCATGTTTTCATGTAGTTTCCAATATTCTGCCTTCTGGCCCAAGTATAAGCTTTGCCCACTTTATCAAACAACTTCCTACACACTGTTATGAACTGCGGGAGCTAGGGAACATTGTCTCTCAACTGTGTTATAGAGTGTAGTACTACATTTCAGTGAAGTGTAAGGCTTTCCAAAGCTGCCGAACGTGTTTCTTTCTCTATTTCAATGGTATTCTGCCTTGTATAACACACATTTACCACTCTAGTCTCCTTTAAGTAAAGAATATAGGATTCATACAGTGTTTCATGTGATCTTAACTGTAATTAAGGATTTCCCTTATCTTAGCTACCTTTTCTACACTAAGAACTGACTTGGAGAATCTCTTTCAGCTGTTCTAAACAAGTTCTCATCTGTTTACAGTCATTTTCAATGAATTATTCATGTTTTCATGTAGTTTCCTATATTCTGCCTTCTGGCCCAAGTATAAGCTTTGCCCACTTTATCAAACAACTTCCTACACACTGTTATTAACTGAGGGAGCTAGGGAACATTGTCTCTCAACTGTGTTATAGAGTGTAGTACTACATTTCAGTGTAGTGTAAGGCTTTCCAAAGCTGCCGAACGTGTTTCTTTCTCTATTTCAATGGTATTCTGCCTTGCATAACACACATTTACCACTCTAGTCTCTTTTAAGTAATGAATATAGGATTCATACAGTGTTTGAAGTTATCTTAACTCGAATTAAGGATTTTCCTTATCTTACCTACCTTTTCTACACTAAGAACTGACTTGGAGATTCTCTTTCAGCTGTTCTAAACAAGTTCTCATCTGTTTACAGGCATTTCAAATGAATTATTCAAGTTTTCATGTAGTTTCCTATATTCTGCCTTCTGGCCCAAGTCTAAGCTTTGCCCACTTTATCAAACAACTTCCTACACACTGTTATGAACTGCGGGAGCTAGGGAACATTGTCTCTCAACTGTGTTATACAGTGTAGTACTACATTTCAGTGAAGTGTAAGGCTTTCCATAGCTGCCGAACGTGTTTGGTTCTCTATTTCAATGGTATTCTGCCTTGTATAACACACATTTACCACTCTAGTGTCCTTTAAGCAAAGAATATAGTATTCATACCCTGTTTCATGTGATCTTAACTGGAATTAAGGATTTCCCTTATCTTAGCTACCTTTTCTACACTAAGAACTGACTTGGAGATTCTCTTACAGCTGTTCTAAACAAGTTCTCATCTGTTTACAGTCATTTTCACTGAATTATTCATGTTTTCATGTAGTTTCCTATATTCTGCCTTCTGGCCCAAGTATAAGCTTTGCCCACTTTATCAAACAACTTCCTACACACTGTTATTAACTGAGGGAGCTAGGGAACATTGTCTCTCAACTGTGTTATAGAGTGTAGTACTACATTTCAGTGAAGTGTAAGGCTTTCCAAAGCTGCCGAATGTGTTTCATTCTCTATTTCAATGGTATTCTGCCTTATATAATACACATTTATCACTCTAGTCTCCTTTGAGTAAGCAATATAGGATTCATACAGTGTTTCATGTGATCTTAACTGGAATTAAGGATTTCCCTTATCTTAGCTACGTTTTCTACACTAAGAACTGACTTGGAGATTCTCTTTCAGCTGTTCTAAACAAGTTCTCATCTGTTTACAGTCATTTTCAATGAATTATTCATGTTTTCATGTAGTTTCCTATATTCTGCCTTCTGGCCAAGTATAAGATTTGCCCACTTTATCAAACACCTTCCTACACTCTGTTATGAACTGAGGCAGCTAGGGAACATTGTCTCTCAACTGTGTTATAGAGTGTAGTACTACATTTCAGTGAAGTGTAAGCCTTTCCAAAGCTCCCAAAAGTGTTTCTTTCTCTATTTCAATGGTATTCTGCCTTGTATAACACACATTTACCATTCTAGTTTCCTTTAAGTAAAGAATATAGGATTCATACAGTGTTTCATGTGATCTTAACTCGAATTAAGGATTTTCCTTATCTTAGCTACCTTTTCTACACTAAGAACTGACTTGGAGATTCTCTTTAAGCTATTATAAACAAGTTCTCATCTGTTTACAGTCATTTTCACTGAATTATTCATGTTTTCATGTAGTTTCCTATATTCTGCCTTTGGGCCCAAGTATAAGCTTTGCCCACTTTAAGTTCTCATCTGTTTACAGTCATTTTCACTGAATTATTCATGTTTTCATGTAGTTTCCTATATTCTGCCTTCTGGCCCAAGTATAAGCTTTGCCCACTTTATCAAACAACTTCCTACACACTGTTATGAACTGAGGCAGCTCGGGAACATTGTCTCTCAACTGTGTTATAGAGTGTAGTACTACATTTCAGTGAAGTGTAAGGCTTTCCAAAGCTGCCGAACGAGTTTCTTTCTCTATTTCAATGGTATTCTGCCTTGTATAACACACATTTACCACTCCAGTATCCTTTAAGTAAAGAATATAGGATTCATACAGTGTTTCATGTGATCTTAACTGGTATTAAGGATTTCCCTTATCTTAGCTACCTTTTCTACACTAAGAACTGACTTGGAGAATCTCTTTCAGCTGTTCTAAACAAGTTCTCATCATTTTCCAGTCATTTTCTCTGAATTATCCATGTTTTCATGTAGTTTCCTATATTCTGCCTTCTGGTCCTAGTATAAGCTTTGCACACTTTATCAAACAACTTCCTACACACTGTTATCAACTGAGGCAGCTCGGGAACATTGTCTCTCAACTGTGTTATAGAGTGTAGTACTACATTTCAGTGAAGTGTATGGCTTTCCAAAGCAGCCGAAAGTGTTTCTTTCTCTATTTCAATGGTATTCTGCCTTGTATAACACACATTTACCACTCTAGTCTCCTTTAAGTAAAGAATATAGGATTCATAGAGTGTTTCAAGTCATCTTAACTTGAATTAAGGATTTCCCGGATCTTAGCTACCTTTTCTACATTAAGAACTGATTTGGAGAATCTCTTTCAGCTGTTTTAAACAAGTTCACATCTGTTTCCTGTCATTTTCACTGAATTATTCATGTTTTCATGTAGTTTCCTATATTCTGCCTTCGGGCCCAAGTATAAGCTTTGCCCACTTTAAGTTCTCATCTGTTTACATTCATTTTCACTGAATTTTTCATGTTTTCATGTAGTTTCCTATATTCTGCCTTCTGGCCCAAGTATAAGCTTTGCCCACTTTATCAAACAACTTCCTACACACTGTTATGAACTGCGGGAGCTAGGGAACATTGTCTCTCAACTGTGTTATAGAGTGTAGTACTACATTTCAGTGAAGTGTAAGGCTTTCCAAAGCTGCCGAACGTGTTTGGTTCTCTATTTCAATGGTATTCTGCCTTGTATAACACACATTTACCACTCTAGTCTCCTTTAAGTAAAGAATATAGGATTCATACAGTGTTTCATGTGATCTTAACTGGAATTAAGGATTTCCCTTATCTTAGCTACCTTTTCTACACTAAGAACTGACTTGGAGATTCTCTTTCAGCTGTTCTAAACAAGTTCTCATCTGTTTACAGTCATTTTCAATGAATTATTCATGTTTTCATGTAGTTTCCAATATTCTGCCTTCTGGCCCAAGTATAAGCTTTGCCCACTTTATCAAACAACTTCCTACACACTGTTATTAACTGAGGGAGCTAGGGAACATTGTCTCTCAACTGTGTTATAGAGTGTAGTACTACATTTCAGTGTAGTGTAAGGCTTTCCAAAGCTGCCGAACGTGTTTCTTTCTCTATTTCAATGGTATTCTGCCTTGTATAACACACATTTACCACTCTAGTCTCCTTTAAGTAATGAATATAGGATTCATACAGTGTTTGAAGTTATCTTAACTCGAATTAAGGATTTTCCTTATCTTAGCTACCTTTTGTACACTAAGAACTGACTTGGAGATTCTCTTTCAGCTGTTCTAAACAAGTTCTCGTCTGATTACAGGCATTTCCACTGAATTATTCAAGTTTTCATGTAGTTTCCTATATTCTGCCTTCTGGCCCAAGTCTAAGCTTTGCCCACTTTATCAAACAACTTCCTACACACTGTTATGAACTGAGGGAGCTAGGGAACATTGTCTCTCAACTGTGTTATAGAGTGTAGTACTACATTTCAGTGAAGTGTAAGACTTTCCAAAGCTGCCGAACGAGTTTCTTTCAATATTTCAATGGTATTCTGCCTTGTATAACACACATTTAGCACTCCAGTCTCCTTTAAGTAAAGAATATAGGATTCATACAGTGTTTCATGTGATCTTAACTGGTATTACGGATTTCCCTTATCTTATCTACCTTTTCTACACTACGAACTGACTTGGAGATTCTCTTTCAGCTGTTCTAAACAAGTTCTCATCTGTTTACAGTCATTTTCACTGAATTATTCATGTTTTCATGTAGTTTCCTATATTCTGCCTTCTGGCCCAAGTATAAGCTTTGCCCACTTTATCAAACAACTTCCTACACACTGTTATGAACTGCGGGAGCTAGGGAACATTGTCTCTCAACTGTGTTATAGAGTGTAGTACTACATTTCAGTGAAGTGTAAGGCTTTCCATAGCTGCCGAACGTGATTGGTTCTCTATTTCAATGGTATTCTGCCTTGTATAACACACATTTACCACTCTAGTCTCCTTTAAGCAAAGAATATAGGATTCATACCGTGTTTCATGTGATCTTAACTGGAATTAAGGATTTCCCTTATCTTAGCTACCTTTTCTACACTAAGAACTGACTTGGAGATTCTCTTTCAGCTGTTCTTAACAAGTTCTCATCTGTTTACAGTCATTTTCACTGAATTATTCATGTTTTCATGTAGTTTCCTATATTCTGCCTTCTGGCCCAAGTATAAGCTTTGCCCACTTTATCAAACAACTTCCTACACACTGTTATGAACTGAGGCAGCTCGGGAACATTGTCTCTCAACTGTGTTATAGGGTGTAGTACTACATTTCAGTGAAGTGTATGGCTTTCCAAAGCAGCCGAAAGTGTTTCTTTCTCTATTTCAATGGTATTCTGCCTTGTATAACACACATTTACCACTCTAGTCTACTTTAAGTAAAGAATATAGGATTCATAGAGTGTTTCAAGTCATCTTAACTTGAATTAAGGATTTCCCGGATCTTAGCTACCTTTTCTACATTAAGAACTGATTTGGAGAATCTCTTTCAGCTGTTTTAAACAAGTTCACATCTGTTTCCTGTCATTTTCACTGAATTATTCATGTTTTCATGTAGTTTCCTATATTCTGCCTTCGGGCCCAAGTATAAGCTTTGCCCACTTTAAGTTCTCATCTGTTTACATTCATTTTCACTGAATTTTTCATGTTTTCATGTAGTTTCCTATATTCTGCCTTCTGGCCCAAGTATAAGCTTTGCCCACTTTATCAAACAACTTCCTACACACTGTTATGAACTGCGGGAGCTAGGGAACATTGTCTCTCAACTGTGTTATAGAGTGTAGTACTACATTTCAGTGAAGTGTAAGGCTTTCCAAAGCTGCCGAACGTGTTTGGTTCTCTATTTCAATGGTATTCTGCCTTGTATAACACACATTTACCACTCTAGTCTCCTTTAAGTAAAGAATATAGGATTCATACAGTGTTTCATGTGATCTTAACTGGAATTAAGGATTTCCCTTATCTTAGCTACCTTTTCTACACTAAGAACTGACTTGGAGATTCTCTTTCAGCTGTTCTAAACAAGTTCTCATCTGTTTACAGTCATTTTCAATGAATTATTCATGTTTTCATGTAGTTTCCAATATTCTGCCTTCTGGCCCAAGTATAAGCTTTGCCCACTTTATCAAACAACTTCCTACACACTGTTATTAACTGAGGGAGCTAGGGAACATTGTCTCTCAACTGTGTTATAGAGTGTAGTACTACATTTCAGTGTAGTGTAAGGCTTTCCAAAGCTGCCGAACGTGTTTCTTTCTCTATTTCAATGGTATTCTGCCTTGTATAACACACATTTACCACTCTAGTCTCCTTTAAGTAATGAATATAGGATTCATACAGTGTTTGAAGTTATTTTAACTCGAATTAAGGATTTTCCTTATCTTAGCTACCTTTTGTACACTAAGAACTGACTTGGAGATTCTCTTTCAGCTGTTCTAAACAAGTTCTCATCTGATTACAGGCATTTCCACTGAATTATTCAAGTTTTCATGTAGTTTCCTATATTCTGCCTTCTGGCACAAGTCTAAGCTTTGCCCACTTTATCAAACAACTTCCTACACACTGTTATGAACTGAGGGAGCTAGGGAACATTGTCTCTCAACTGTGTTATAGAGTGTAGTACTACATTTCAGTGAAGTGTAAGGCTTTCCAAAGCTGCCGAACGAGTTTCTTTCAATATTTCAATGGTATTCTGCCTTGTATAAAACACATTTAGCACTCCAGTCTCCTTTAAGTAAAGAATATAGGATTCATACAGTGTTTCATGTGATCTTAACTGGTATTACGGATTTCCCTTATCTTATCTACCTTTTCTACACTACGAACTGACTTGGAGATTCTCTTTCAGCTGTTCTAAACAAGTTCTCATCTGTTTACAGTCATTTTCACTGAATTATTCATGTTTTCATGTAGTTTCCTATATTCTGCCTTCTGGCCCAAGTATAAGCTTTGCCCACTTTATCAAACAACTTCCTACACACTGTTATGAACTGCGGGAGCTAGGGAACATTGTCTCTCAACTGTGTTATAGAGTGTAGTACTACATTTCAGTGAAGTGTAAGGCTTTCCATAGCTGCCGAACGTGTTTGGTTCTCTATTTCAATGGTATTCTGCCTTGTATAACACACATTTACCACTCTAGTCTCCTTTAAGCAAAGAATATAGGATTCATACCGTGTTTCATGTGATCTTAACTGGAATTAAGGATTTCCCTTATCTTAGCTACCTTTTCTACACTAAGAACTGACTTGGAGATTCTCTTTCAGCTGTTCTTAACAAGTTCTCATCTGTTTACAGTCATTTCCACTGAATTATTAAAGTTTTCATGTAGTTTCCTATATTCTGCCTTCTGGCCCAAGTCTAAGCTTTGCCCACTTTATCAAACAACTTCCTACACACTGTTATGAACTGAGGGAGCTAGGGAACATTGTCTCTCAACTGTGTTATAGAGTGTAGTACTACATTTCAGTGAAGTGTAAGGCTTTCCAAAGCTGCCGAACGAGTTTCTTTCAATATTTCAATGGTATTCTGCCTTGTATAACACACATTTACCACTCCAGTCTCCTTTAAGTAAAGAATATAGGATTCATACAGTGTTTCATGTGATCTTAACTGGTATTAAGGATTTCCCTTATCTTAGCTACCTTTTCTACACTACGAACTGACTTGGAGATTCTCTTTCAGCTGTTCTAAACAAGTTCTCATCTGTTTCCAGTCATTTTCACTGAATTATTCATGTTTTCATGTAGTTTCCTATATTCTGCCTTCTGGCCCAAGTATAAGCTTTGCCCACTTTATCAAACAACTTCCTACACACTGTTATGAACTGCGGGAGCTAGGGAACATTGTCTCTCAACTGTGTTATAGAGTGTAGTACTACATTTCAGTGAAGTGTAAGGCTTTCCAAAGCTGCCGAATGTGTTTCTTTCTTTATTTCAATGGTATTCTGCCTTATATAATACACATTTATCACTCTAGTCTCCTTTAAGTAAGCAATATAGGATTCATACAGTGTTTCATGTGATCTTAACTGGAATTAAGGATTTCCCTTATCTTAGCTACCTTTTCTACACTAAGAACTGACTTGGAGATTCTCTTTCAGCTGTTCTAAACAAGTTCTCATCTGTTTACAGTCATTTTCAATGAATTATTCATGTTTTCATGTAGTTTCCTATATTCTGCCTTCTGGCCCAAGTATAAGCTTTGCCCACTTTATCAAACAACTTCCTACACACTGTTATTAACTGAGGGAGCTAGGGAACATTGTCTCTCAACTGTGTTATAGAGTGTAGTACTACATTTCAGTGTAGTGTAAGGCTTTCCAAAGCTGCCGAACGTGTTTCTTTCTCTATTTCAATGGTATTCTGCCTTGTATAACACACATTTACCACTCTAGTCTCCTTTAAGTAATGAATATAGGATTCATACAGTGTTTGAAGTTATCTTAACTCGAATTAAGGATTTTCCTTATCTTAGCTACCTTTGTACACTAAGAACTGACTTGTAGATTCTCTTTCAGCTGTTCTAAACAAGTTCTCATCTGTTTACAGTCATTTTCACTGAATTATTCATGTTTTCATGTAGTTTCCTTTATTCTGCCTTCTGGCCCAAGTATAAGCTTTGCCCACTTTATCAAACACCTTCCTACACTCTGTTATGAACTGAGGAAGCTAGGGAACATTGTCTCTCAACTGTGTTATAGAGTGTAGTACTACATTTCAGTGAAGTGTAAGCATTTCCAAAGCTGCCGAAAGTGTTTCTTTCTCTATTTCAATGGTATTCTGCCTTGTATAACACACATTTACCACTCTAGTTTCCTTTAAGTAAAGAATATAGGATTCATACAGTGTTTCATGTGATCTTAACTCGAATTAAGGATTTCCCGGATTTTAGCTACGTTTTCTACACTAAGAACTGACTTGGAGATTCTCTTTCAGCTCTTCTAAACAAGTTCTCATCTGTTTACAGGCATTTCCACTGAATTATTCAAGTTTTCATGTAATTTCCTATATTCTGCCTTCTGGCCCAAGTATAAGCTTTGGCCACTTTATCAAACAACTTCCTACACACTGTTATGAACTGAGGCAGCTAGGGAACATTGTCTCTCAACTGTGTTATAGAGTGTAGTACTACATTTCAGTGAAGTGTAAGGCTTTCCAAAGCTCCCGAAAGTGTTTCTTTCTCTATTTCAATGGTATTCTGCCTTGTATAACACACATTTACCACTCTAGTCTCCTTTAAGTAAAGAATATAGGATTCATACAGTGTTTCATGGGATCTTAACTGGAATTAAGGATTTCCCTTATCTTAGCTACCTTTTCTACACTAAGAACTGACTTGGAGATTCTCTTTCAGCTGTTCTAAACAAGTTCTCATCTGTTTACAGTCATTTTCAATGAATTATTCATGTTTTCATGTAGTTTCCTATATTCTGCCTTCTGGCCCAAGTATAAGCTTTGCCCACTTTATCAAACAACTTCCTACACACTGTTATGAACTGCGGGAGCTCGGGAACATTGTCTCTCAACTGTGTTATAGAGTGTAGTACTACATTTCAGTGAAGTGTAAGGCTTTCCAAAGATGCCGAATGTGTTTCTTTCTCTATTTCAATGGTATTCTGCCTTATATAATACACATTTACCACTCTAGTCTCATTTAAGTAAAGAATATAGGATTCATACAGTGTTTCATGGGATCTTAACTGGTATTAAGGATTTCCCTTATCTTAGCTACCTTTTCTACACTAAGAACTGACTTGGAGTTTCTCTTTCAGCTGTTCTAAACAAGTTCTCATCTGTTCACAGTCATTTTCACTGAATTATTCATGTTTTCATGTAGTTTCCTATATTCTGCCTTCTGACCAAGTCTAAGCTTTGCCCACTTTATCAAACAACTTCCTACACACTGTTATGAACTGAGGGAGCTAGGGAACATTGTCTCTCAACTGTGTTATAGAGTGTAGTACTACATTTCAGTGAAGTGTAAGGCTTTCCAAAGCTGCCGAACTTGTTTCTTTCTCTATTTCAATGGTATTCTGCCTTGTATAACACACATTTACCACTCTAGTCTCCTTTAAGTAATGAATATAGGATTCATACAGTGTTTGATGTTATCTTAACTCAAATTAAGGATTTTCCTTATCTTAGCTACCTTTTCTACAGTAAGAACTGACTTGGAGATTCTCTTTCAGCTGTTCTAAACAAGTTCTCATCTGTTTACAGTCATTTTCACTGAATTATTCATGTTTTCATGTAGTTTCCTATATTCTGCCTTCTGGCCCAAGTATAAGCTTTGGCCACTTTATCAAACAACTTCCTACACACTGTTATGAACTGAGGGAGCTAGGGAACATTGTCTCTCAACTGTGTTATAGAGTGTAGTACTACATTTCAGTGAAGTGTAAGCCTTTCCAAAGCTGCCGAACTTGTTTCTTTCTCTATTTCAATGGTATTCTGCCTTGTATAAGACACATTTACCACTCTAGTCTCCTTTAAGTAATGAATATAGGATTCATACTGTGTTTGATGTTATCTTAACTCGAATTAAGGATTTTCCTTATCTTAGCTACCTTTTCTACACTAAGAACTGACTTGGAGATTCTCTTTCAGCAGTTCTAAACAAGTTCTCATCTGTTTACAGTCATTTTCTCTGAATTATTCGTGTTTTCATGTAGTTTCCTATATTCTGCCTTCTGGCCCAAGTATAAGCTTTTCCCACTTTATCAAACTACTTCCTACACACTGTTATGAACTGAGGCAGCTAGGGAACATTGTCTCTCAACTGTGTTATAGAGTGTAGTACTACATTTCAGTGAAGTGTAAGGCTTTTCAAAGCTCCCGAAAGTGTTTCTTTCTCTATTTCAATGGTATTCTGCCTTGTATAACACACATTTACCACTCTAGTCTCCTTTAAGTAATGAATATAGGATTCATACAGTTTTTGATGTTATCTTAACTCGAATTAAGGATTTCCCGGATTTAGCTACCTTTTCTACACTAAGAACTGACTTGGAGTATCTCTTTCATCTGTTCTAAACAAGTTCTCATCTGTTTACAGTCATTTTCACTGAATTATTCATGTTTTCATGTAGTTTCCTATATTCTGCCTTCTGGCCCAAGTATAAGCTTTGGCCACTTTTTCAAACAACTTCCTACACACTGTTATGAACTGAGGGAGCTAGGGAACATTGTCTCTCAACTGTGTTATAGAGTGTAGTACTACATTTCAGTGAAGTGTAAGGCTTTCCAAAGCTGCCGAACGTGTTTCTTTCTCTATTTCAATGGTATTCTGCCTTGTATAACACACATTTACCACTCTAGTCTCCTTTAAGTAAAGAATATAGGATTCATACAGTGTTTCATGTGATCTTAACTGGAATTAAGGATTTCCCTTATCTTAGCTACCTTTTCTACACTAAGAACTGACTTGGAGAATCTCTTTCAGCTGTTCTAAACAAGTTCTCATCTGTTTACAGTCATTTTCAATGAATTATTCATGTTTTCATGTAGTTTCCTATATTCTGCCTTCTGGCCCAAGTATAAGCTTTGCCCACTTTATCAAACAACTTCCTACACACTGTTATTAACTGAGGGAGCTAGGGAACATTGTCTCTCAACTGTGTTATAGAGTGTAGTACTACATTTCAGTGAAGTGTAAGGCTTTCCAAAGCTGCCGAACGAGTTTCTTTCAATATTTCAATGGTATTCTGCCTTTTATAACACACATTTACCACTCCAGTCTCCTTTAAGTAAAGAATATAGGATTCATACAGTGTTTCATGAGATCTTAACTGGTATTACGGATTTCCCTTATCTTATCTACCTTTTCTACACTACGAACTGACTTGGAGATTCTCTTTCAGCTGTTCTAAAGAATTTCTCATCTGTTTACAGTCATTTTCACTGAATTATTCATGTTTTCATGTAGTTTCGTATATTCTGCCTTCTGACCCAAGTATAAGCTTTGCCCACTTTATCAAACAACTTCCTACACACTGTTATGAACTGCGGGAGCTAGGGAACATTGTCTCTCAACTGTGTTATAGAGTGTAGTACTACATTTCAGTGAAGTGTAAGGCTTTCCATAGCTGCCGAACGTGTTTTGTTCTCTATTTCAATGGTATTCTGCCTTGTATAACACACATTTACCACTCTAGTGTCCTTTAAGCAAAGAATATAGGATTCATACCGTGTTTCATGTGATCTTAACTGGAATTAAGGATTTCCCTTATCTTAGCTACCTTTTCTACACTAAGAACTGACTTGGAGATTCTCTTACAGCTATTCTAAACAAGTTTTCATCTGTTTGCAGTCATTTTCACTGAATTATTCATGTTTTCATGTAGTTTCCTATATTCTGCCTTCTGGCCCAAGTATAAGCTTTGCCCACTTTATCAAACAACTTCCTACACACTGTTATTAACTGAGGGAGCTAGGGAACATTGTCTCTCAACTGTGTTATAGAGTGTAGTACTACATTTCAGTGAAGTGTAAGGCTTTCCAAAGCTGCCGAATGTGTTTCATTCTCTATTTCAATGGTATTCTGCCTTATATAATACACATTTATCACTCTAGTCTCCTTTGAGTAAGCAATATAGGATTCATACAGTGTTTCATGTGATCTTAACTGGAATTAAGGATTTCCCTTATCTTAGCTACGTTTTCTACACTAAGAACTGACTTGGAGATTCTCTTTCAGCTGTTCTAAACAAGTTCTCATCTGTTTACAGTCATTTTCAATGAATTATTCATGTTTTCATGTAGTTTCCTATATTCTGCCTTCTGGCCAAGTATAAGATTTGCCCACTTTATCAAACACCTTCCTACACTCTGTTATGAACTGAGGCAGCTAGGGAACATTGTCTCTCAACTGTGTTATAGAGTGTAGTACTACATTTCAGTGAAGTGTAAGCCTTTCCAAAGCTGCCGAAAGTGTTTCTTTCTCTATTTCAATGGTATTCTGCCTTGTATAACACACATTTACCACTCTAGTCTCCTTTAAGTAATGAATATAGGATTCACACAGTGTTTGATGTTATCTTAACTCGAATTAAGGATTTTCCTTATCTTAGCTACCTTTTCTACACTAAGAACTGACTTGGAGATTCTCTTTAAGCTGTTATAAACAAGATCTCATCTGTTTACAGTCATTTTCACTGAATTATTCATGTTTTCATGTAGTTTCCTATATTCTGCCTTCGGGCCCAAGTATAAGCTTTGCCCACATTAAGTTCTCATCTGTTTACAGTCATTTTCACTGAATTATTCATGTTTTCATGTAGTTTCCTATATTCTGCCTTCTGGCCCAAGTATAAGCTTTGCGCACTTTATCAAACAACTTCCTACACACTGTTATGAACTGCGGGAGCTAGGGAACATTGTCTCTCAACTGTGTTATAGAGTGTAGTACTACATTTCAGTGAAGTGTAAGGCTTTCCAAAGCTGCCGAACGTGTTTCTTTCTCTATTTCAATGGTATTCTGCCTTGTATAACACACATTTACCACTCTAGTCTCCTTTAAGTAAAGAATATAGGATTCATACAGTGTTTCATGTGATCTTAACTGTAATTAAGGATTTCCCTTATCTTAGCTACCTTTTCTACACTAAGAACTGACTTGGAGAATCTCTTTCAGCTGTTCTAAACAAGTTCTCATCTGTTTACAGTCATTTTCAATGAATTATTCATGTTTTCATGTAGTTTCCTATATTCTGCCTTCTGGCCCAAGTATAAGCTTTGCCCACTTTATCAAACAACTTCCTACACACTGTTATTAACTGAGGGAGCTAGGGAACATTGTCTCTCAACTGTGTTATAGAGTGTAGTACTACATTTCAGTGTAGTGTAAGGCTTTCCAAAGCTGCCGAACGTGTTTCTTTCTCTATTTCAATGGTATTCTGCCTTGCATAACACACATTTACCACTCTAGTCTCTTTTAAGTAATGAATATAGGATTCATACAGTGTTTGAAGTTATCTTAACTCGAATTAAGGATTTTCCTTATCTTAGCTACCTTTTCTACACTAAGAACTGACTTGGAGATTCTCTTTCAGCTGTTCTAAACAAGTTCTCATCTGTTTACAGGCATTTCAAATGAATTATTCAAGTTTTCATGTAGTTTCCTATATTCTGCCTTCTGGCCCAAGTCTAAGCTTTGCCCACTTTATCAAACAACTTCCTACACACTGTTATGAACTGCGGGAGCTAGGGAACATTGTCTCTCAACTGTGTTATAGAGTGTAGTACTACATTTCAGTGAAGTGTAAGGCTTTCCATAGCTGCCGAACGTGTTTGGTTCTCTATTTCAATGGTATTCTGCCTTGTATAACACACATTTACCACTCTAGTGTCCTTTAAGCAAAGAATATAGGATTCATACCGTGTTTCATGTGATCTTAACTGGAATTAAGGATTTCCCTTATCTTAGCTACGTTTTCTACACTAAGAACTGACTTGGAGATTCTCTTTCAGCTGTTCTAAACAAGTTCTCATCTGTTTACAGTCATTTTCAATGAATTATTCATGTTTTCATGTAGTTTCCTATATTCTGCCTTCTGGCCAAGTATAAGATTTGCCCACTTTATCAAACACCTTCCTACACTCTGTTATGAACTGAGGCAGCTAGGGAACATTGTCTCTCAACTGTGTTATAGAGTGTAGTACTACATTTCAGTGAAGTGTAAGCCTTTCCAAAGCTGCCAAAAGTGTTTCTTTCTCTATTTCAATGGTATTCTGCCTTGTATAACACACATTTACCATTCTAGTTTCCTTTAAGTAAAGAATATAGGATTCATACAGTGTTTCATGTGATCTTAACTCGAATTAAGGATTTTCCTTATCTTAGCTACCTTTTCTACACTAAGAACTGACTTGGAGATTCTCTTTAAGCTATTATAAACAAGTTCTCATCTGTTTACAGTCATTTTCACTGAATTATTCATGTTTTCATGTAGTTTCCTATATTCTGCCTTTGGGCCCAAGTATAAGCTTTGCCCACTTTAAGTTCTCATCTGTTTACAGTCATTTTCACTGAATTATTCATGTTTTCATGTAGTTTCCTATATTCTGCCTTCTGGCCCAAGTATAAGCTTTGCCCACTTTATCAAACAACTTCCTACACACTGTTATGAACTGAGGCAGCTCTGGAACATTGTCTCTCAACTGTGTTATAGAGTGTAGTACTACATTTCAGTGAAGTGTAAGGCTTTCCAAAGCTGCCGAACGTGTTTGGTTCTCTATTTCAATGGTATTCTGCCTTGTATAACACACATTTACCACTCTGGTCTCCTTTAAGTAAAGAATATAGGATTCATACAGTGTTTCATGTGATCTTAACTGGAATTAAGGATTTCCCTTATCTTAGCTACCTTTCCTACACTAAGAACTGACTTGGAGATTCTCTTTCAGCTGTTCTAAACAAGTTCTCATCTGTTTACAGTCATTTTCAATGAATTATTCATGTTTTCATGTAGTTTCCTATATTCTGCCTTCTGGCCCAAGTATAAGCTTTGCCCACTTTATCAAACAACTTCCTACACACTGTTATTAACTGAGGGAGCTAGGGAACATTGTCTCTCAACTGTGTTATAGAGTGTAGTACTACATTTCAGTGTAGTGTAAGGCTTTCCAAAGCTGCCGAACGTGTTTCTTTCTCTATTTCAATGGTATTCTGCCTTGTATAACACACATTTACCACTCTAGTCTCCTTTAAGTAATGAATATAGGATTCATACAGTGTTTGAAGTTATCTTAACTCGAATTAAGGATTTTCCTTATCTTAGCTACCTTTGTACACTAAGAACTGACTTGTAGATTCTCTTTCAGCTGTTCTAAACAAGTTCTCATCTGTTTACAGTCATTTTCACTGAATTATTCATGTTTTCATGTAGTTTCCTTTATTCTGCCTTCTGGCCCAAGTATAAGCTTTGCCCACTTTATCAAACACCTTCCTACACTCTGTTATGAACTGAGGAAGCTAGGGAACATTGTCTCTCAACTGTGTTATAGAGTGTAGTACTACATTTCAGTGAAGTGTAAGCATTTCCAAAGCTGCCGAAAGTGTTTCTTTCTCTATTTCAATGGTATTCTGCCTTGTATAACACACATTTACCACTCTAGTTTCCTTTAAGTAAAGAATATAGGATTCATACAGTGTTTCATGTGATCTTAACTCGAATTAAGGATTTCCCGGATTTTAGCTACGTTTTCTACACTAAGAACTGACTTGGAGATTCTCTTTCAGCTCTTCTAAACAAGTTCTCATCTGTTTACAGGCATTTCCACTGAATTATTCAAGTTTTCATGTAATTTCCTATATTCTGCCTTCTGGCCCAAGTATAAGCTTTGGCCACTTTATCAAACAACTTCCTACACACTGTTATGAACTGAGGCAGCTAGGGAACATTGTCTCTCAACTGTGTTATAGAGTGTAGTACTACATTTCAGTGAAGTGTAAGGCTTTCCAAAGCTCCCGAAAGTGTTTCTTTCTCTATTTCAATGGTATTCTGCCTTGTATAACACACATTTACCACTCTAGTCTCCTTTAAGTAAAGAATATAGGATTCATACAGTGTTTCATGGGATCTTAACTGGAATTAAGGATTTCCCTTATCTTAGCTACCTTTTCTACACTAAGAACTGACTTGGAGATTCTCTTTCAGCTGTTCTAAACAAGTTCTCATCTGTTTACAGTCATTTTCAATGAATTATTCATGTTTTCATGTAGTTTCCTATATTCTGCCTTCTGGCCCAAGTATAAGCTTTGCCCACTTTATCAAACAACTTCCTACACACTGTTATGAACTGCGGGAGCTCGGGAACATTGTCTCTCAACTGTGTTATAGAGTGTAGTACTACATTTCAGTGAAGTGTAAGGCTTTCCAAAGATGCCGAATGTGTTTCTTTCTCTATTTCAATGGTATTCTGCCTTATATAATACACATTTACCACTCTAGTCTCATTTAAGTAAAGAATATAGGATTCATACAGTGTTTCATGGGATCTTAACTGGTATTAAGGATTTCCCTTATCTTAGCTACCTTTTCTACACTAAGAACTGACTTGGAGTTTCTCTTTCAGCTGTTCTAAACAAGTTCTCATCTGTTCACAGTCATTTTCACTGAATTATTCATGTTTTCATGTAGTTTCCTATATTCTGCCTTCTGACCAAGTCTAAGCTTTGCCCACTTTATCAAACAACTTCCTACACACTGTTATGAACTGAGGGAGCTAGGGAACATTGTCTCTCAACTGTGTTATAGAGTGTAGTACTACATTTCAGTGAAGTGTAAGGCTTTCCAAAGCTGCCGAACTTGTTTCTTTCTCTATTTCAATGGTATTCTGCCTTGTATAACACACATTTACCACTCTAGTCTCCTTTAAGTAATGAATATAGGATTCATACAGTGTTTGATGTTATCTTAACTCAAATTAAGGATTTTCCTTATCTTAGCTACCTTTTCTACAGTAAGAACTGACTTGGAGATTCTCTTTCAGCTGTTCTAAACAAGTTCTCATCTGTTTACAGTCATTTTCACTGAATTATTCATGTTTTCATGTAGTTTCCTATATTCTGCCTTCTGGCCCAAGTATAAGCTTTGGCCACTTTATCAAACAACTTCCTACACACTGTTATGAACTGAGGGAGCTAGGGAACATTGTCTCTCAACTGTGTTATAGAGTGTAGTACTACATTTCAGTGAAGTGTAAGCCTTTCCAAAGCTGCCGAACTTGTTTCTTTCTCTATTTCAATGGTATTCTGCCTTGTATAAGACACATTTACCACTCTAGTCTCCTTTAAGTAATGAATATAGGATTCATACTGTGTTTGATGTTATCTTAACTCGAATTAAGGATTTTCCTTATCTTAGCTACCTTTTCTACACTAAGAACTGACTTGGAGATTCTCTTTCAGCAGTTCTAAACAAGTTCTCATCTGTTTACAGTCATTTTCTCTGAATTATTCGTGTTTTCATGTAGTTTCCTATATTCTGCCTTCTGGCCCAAGTATAAGCTTTTCCCACTTTATCAAACTACTTCCTACACACTGTTATGAACTGAGGCAGCTAGGGAACATTGTCTCTCAACTGTGTTATAGAGTGTAGTACTACATTTCAGTGAAGTGTAAGGCTTTTCAAAGCTCCCGAAAGTGTTTCTTTCTCTATTTCAATGGTATTCTGCCTTGTATAACACACATTTACCACTCTAGTCTCCTTTAAGTAATGAATATAGGATTCATACAGTTTTTGATGTTATCTTAACTCGAATTAAGGATTTCCCGGATTTAGCTACCTTTTCTACACTAAGAACTGACTTGGAGTATCTCTTTCATCTGTTCTAAACAAGTTCTCATCTGTTTACAGTCATTTTCACTGAATTATTCATGTTTTCATGTAGTTTCCTATATTCTGCCTTCTGGCCCAAGTATAAGCTTTGGCCACTTTTTCAAACAACTTCCTACACACTGTTATGAACTGAGGGAGCTAGGGAACATTGTCTCTCAACTGTGTTATAGAGTGTAGTACTACATTTCAGTGAAGTGTAAGGCTTTCCAAAGCTGCCGAACGTGTTTCTTTCTCTATTTCAATGGTATTCTGCCTTGTATAACACACATTTACCACTCTAGTCTCCTTTAAGTAAAGAATATAGGATTCATACAGTGTTTCATGTGATCTTAACTGGAATTAAGGATTTCCCTTATCTTAGCTACCTTTTCTACACTAAGAACTGACTTGGAGAATCTCTTTCAGCTGTTCTAAACAAGTTCTCATCTGTTTACAGTCATTTTCAATGAATTATTCATGTTTTCATGTAGTTTCCTATATTCTGCCTTCTGGCCCAAGTATAAGCTTTGCCCACTTTATCAAACAACTTCCTACACACTGTTATTAACTGAGGGAGCTAGGGAACATTGTCTCTCAACTGTGTTATAGAGTGTAGTACTACATTTCAGTGAAGTGTAAGGCTTTCCAAAGCTGCCGAACGAGTTTCTTTCAATATTTCAATGGTATTCTGCCTTTTATAACACACATTTACCACTCCAGTCTCCTTTAAGTAAAGAATATAGGATTCATACAGTGTTTCATGAGATCTTAACTGGTATTACGGATTTCCCTTATCTTATCTACCTTTTCTACACTACGAACTGACTTGGAGATTCTCTTTCAGCTGTTCTAAAGAATTTCTCATCTGTTTACAGTCATTTTCACTGAATTATTCATGTTTTCATGTAGTTTCGTATATTCTGCCTTCTGACCCAAGTATAAGCTTTGCCCACTTTATCAAACAACTTCCTACACACTGTTATGAACTGCGGGAGCTAGGGAACATTGTCTCTCAACTGTGTTATAGAGTGTAGTACTACATTTCAGTGAAGTGTAAGGCTTTCCATAGCTGCCGAACGTGTTTTGTTCTCTATTTCAATGGTATTCTGCCTTGTATAACACACATTTACCACTCTAGTGTCCTTTAAGCAAAGAATATAGGATTCATACCGTGTTTCATGTGATCTTAACTGGAATTAAGGATTTCCCTTATCTTAGCTACCTTTTCTACACTAAGAACTGACTTGGAGATTCTCTTACAGCTATTCTAAACAAGTTTTCATCTGTTTGCAGTCATTTTCACTGAATTATTCATGTTTTCATGTAGTTTCCTATATTCTGCCTTCTGGCCCAAGTATAAGCTTTGCCCACTTTATCAAACAACTTCCTACACACTGTTATTAACTGAGGGAGCTAGGGAACATTGTCTCTCAACTGTGTTATAGAGTGTAGTACTACATTTCAGTGAAGTGTAAGGCTTTCCAAAGCTGCCGAATGTGTTTCATTCTCTATTTCAATGGTATTCTGCCTTATATAATACACATTTATCACTCTAGTCTCCTTTGAGTAAGCAATATAGGATTCATACAGTGTTTCATGTGATCTTAACTGGAATTAAGGATTTCCCTTATCTTAGCTACGTTTTCTACACTAAGAACTGACTTGGAGATTCTCTTTCAGCTGTTCTAAACAAGTTCTCATCTGTTTACAGTCATTTTCAATGAATTATTCATGTTTTCATGTAGTTTCCTATATTCTGCCTTCTGGCCAAGTATAAGATTTGCCCACTTTATCAAACACCTTCCTACACTCTGTTATGAACTGAGGCAGCTAGGGAACATTGTCTCTCAACTGTGTTATAGAGTGTAGTACTACATTTCAGTGAAGTGTAAGCCTTTCCAAAGCTGCCGAAAGTGTTTCTTTCTCTATTTCAATGGTATTCTGCCTTGTATAACACACATTTACCACTCTAGTCTCCTTTAAGTAATGAATATAGGATTCACACAGTGTTTGATGTTATCTTAACTCGAATTAAGGATTTTCCTTATCTTAGCTACCTTTTCTACACTAAGAACTGACTTGGAGATTCTCTTTAAGCTGTTATAAACAAGATCTCATCTGTTTACAGTCATTTTCACTGAATTATTCATGTTTTCATGTAGTTTCCTATATTCTGCCTTCGGGCCCAAGTATAAGCTTTGCCCACATTAAGTTCTCATCTGTTTACAGTCATTTTCACTGAATTATTCATGTTTTCATGTAGTTTCCTATATTCTGCCTTCTGGCCCAAGTATAAGCTTTGCGCACTTTATCAAACAACTTCCTACACACTGTTATGAACTGCGGGAGCTAGGGAACATTGTCTCTCAACTGTGTTATAGAGTGTAGTACTACATTTCAGTGAAGTGTAAGGCTTTCCAAAGCTGCCGAACGTGTTTCTTTCTCTATTTCAATGGTATTCTGCCTTGTATAACACACATTTACCACTCTAGTCTCCTTTAAGTAAAGAATATAGGATTCATACAGTGTTTCATGTGATCTTAACTGTAATTAAGGATTTCCCTTATCTTAGCTACCTTTTCTACACTAAGAACTGACTTGGAGAATCTCTTTCAGCTGTTCTAAACAAGTTCTCATCTGTTTACAGTCATTTTCAATGAATTATTCATGTTTTCATGTAGTTTCCTATATTCTGCCTTCTGGCCCAAGTATAAGCTTTGCCCACTTTATCAAACAACTTCCTACACACTGTTATTAACTGAGGGAGCTAGGGAACATTGTCTCTCAACTGTGTTATAGAGTGTAGTACTACATTTCAGTGTAGTGTAAGGCTTTCCAAAGCTGCCGAACGTGTTTCTTTCTCTATTTCAATGGTATTCTGCCTTGCATAACACACATTTACCACTCTAGTCTCTTTTAAGTAATGAATATAGGATTCATACAGTGTTTGAAGTTATCTTAACTCGAATTAAGGATTTTCCTTATCTTAGCTACCTTTTCTACACTAAGAACTGACTTGGAGATTCTCTTTCAGCTGTTCTAAACAAGTTCTCATCTGTTTACAGGCATTTCAAATGAATTATTCAAGTTTTCATGTAGTTTCCTATATTCTGCCTTCTGGCCCAAGTCTAAGCTTTGCCCACTTTATCAAACAACTTCCTACACACTGTTATGAACTGCGGGAGCTAGGGAACATTGTCTCTCAACTGTGTTATAGAGTGTAGTACTACATTTCAGTGAAGTGTAAGGCTTTCCATAGCTGCCGAACGTGTTTGGTTCTCTATTTCAATGGTATTCTGCCTTGTATAACACACATTTACCACTCTAGTGTCCTTTAAGCAAAGAATATAGGATTCATACCGTGTTTCATGTGATCTTAACTGGAATTAAGGATTTCCCTTATCTTAGCTACGTTTTCTACACTAAGAACTGACTTGGAGATTCTCTTTCAGCTGTTCTAAACAAGTTCTCATCTGTTTACAGTCATTTTCAATGAATTATTCATGTTTTCATGTAGTTTCCTATATTCTGCCTTCTGGCCAAGTATAAGATTTGCCCACTTTATCAAACACCTTCCTACACTCTGTTATGAACTGAGGCAGCTAGGGAACATTGTCTCTCAACTGTGTTATAGAGTGTAGTACTACATTTCAGTGAAGTGTAAGCCTTTCCAAAGCTGCCAAAAGTGTTTCTTTCTCTATTTCAATGGTATTCTGCCTTGTATAACACACATTTACCATTCTAGTTTCCTTTAAGTAAAGAATATAGGATTCATACAGTGTTTCATGTGATCTTAACTCGAATTAAGGATTTTCCTTATCTTAGCTACCTTTTCTACACTAAGAACTGACTTGGAGATTCTCTTTAAGCTATTATAAACAAGTTCTCATCTGTTTACAGTCATTTTCACTGAATTATTCATGTTTTCATGTAGTTTCCTATATTCTGCCTTTGGGCCCAAGTATAAGCTTTGCCCACTTTAAGTTCTCATCTGTTTACAGTCATTTTCACTGAATTATTCATGTTTTCATGTAGTTTCCTATATTCTGCCTTCTGGCCCAAGTATAAGCTTTGCCCACTTTATCAAACAACTTCCTACACACTGTTATGAACTGAGGCAGCTCGGGAACATTGTCTCTCAACTGTGTTATAGAGTGTAGTACTACATTTCAGTGAAGTGTAAGGCTTTCCAAAGCTGCCGAACGTGTTTGTTTCTCTATTTCAATGGTATTCTGCCTTGTATAACACACATTTACCACTCTAGTTTCCTTTAAGTAAAGAATATAGGATTCATACAGTGTTTCATGTGATCTTAACTCGAATTAAGGATTTCCCGGATTTTAGCTACCTTTTCTACACTAAGAACTGACTTGGAGATTCTCTTTCAGCTGTTCTAAACAAGTTCTCAACTGTTTACAGGCATTTCCACTGAATTATTCAAGTTTTCATGTAGTTTCCTATATTCTGCCTTCTGGCCCAAGTCTAAGCTTTGTCCACTTTATCAAACAACTTCCTACACACTGTTATTAACTGAGGGAGCTAGGGAACATTGTCTCTCAACTGTGTTATAGAGTGTAGTACTACATTTCAGTGAAGTGTAAGGCTTTCCAAAGCTGCCGAACGAGTTTCTTTCAATATTTCAATGGTATTCTGCCTTGTATAACACACATTTACCACTCCAGTCTCCTTTAAGTAAAGAATATAGGATTCATACAGTGTTTCATGTGATCTTAACTGGTATTAAGGATTTCCCTTATCTTAGCTACCTTTTCTACACTACGAACTGACTTGGAGATTCTCTTTCAGCTGTTCTAAACAAGTTCTCATCTGTTTACAGTCATTTTCAATGAATTATTCATGTTTTCATGTAGTTTCCTATATTCTGCCTTCTGGCCCAAGTATAAGCTTTGCCCACTTTATCAAACAACTTCCTACACACTGTTATGAACTGAGGCAGCTCTGGAACATTGTCTCTCAACTGTGTTATAGAGTGTAGTACTACATTTCAGTGAAGTGTAAGGCTTTCCAAAGCTGCCGAACGTGTTTGGTTCTCTATTTCAATGGTATTCTGCCTTGTATAACACACATTTACCACTCTGGTCTCCTTTAAGTAAAGAATATAGGATTCATACAGTGTTTCATGTGATCTTAACTGGAATTAAGGATTTCCCTTATCTTAGCTACCTTTTGTACACTACGAACTGACTTGGAGATTCTCTTTCAGCTGTTCTAAACAAGTTCTCATCTGTTTACAGTCATTTTCACTGAATTATTCATGTTTTCATGTAGTTTCCTATATTCTGCCTTCTGGCCCAAGTATAAGCTTTGCCCACTTTATCAAACAACTTCCTACACACTGTTATTAACTGAGGGAGCTAGGGAACATTGTCTCTCAACTGTGTTATAGAGTGTAGTACTACATTTCAGTGTAGTGTAAGGCTTTCCAAAGCTGCCGAACGTGTTTCTTTCTCTATTTCAATGGTATTCTGCCTTGTATAACACACATTTACCACTCTAGTCTCCTTTAAGTAATGAATATAGGATTCATACAGTGTTTGATGTTATCTTAACGAGAATTAAGGATTTTCCTTATCTTAGCTACCTTTTCTACACTAAGAACTGACTTGGAGATTCTCTTTAAGCTGTTATAAACAAGATTTCATCTGTTTACAGTCATTTTCACTGAATTATTCATGTTTTCATGTAGTTTCCTATATTCTGCCTTCGGGCCCAAGTATAACCTTTGCCCACTTTATCAAACAACTTCCTACACACTGTTATGAACTGAGGCAGCTCGGGAACATTGTCTCTCAACTGTGTTATAGAGTGTAGTACTACATTTCAGTGAAGTGTAAGGCTTTCCAAAGCTGCCGAACGTGTTTGTTTCTCTATTTCAATGGTATTCTGCCTTGTATAACACACATTTACCACTCTAGTCTCCTTTAAGTAAAGAATATAGGATTCATACAGTGTTTCATGGGATCTTAACTGGTATTAAGGATTTCCCTTATCTTAGCTACCTTTTCTACACTAAGAACTGACTTGGAGATTCTCTTTCAGCTGTTCTAAACAAGTTCTCATCTGTTTACAGTCATTTTCAATGAATTATTCATGTTTTCATGTAGTTTCCTATATTCTGCCTTCTGGCCAAGTATAAGATTTGCCCACTTTATCAAACACCTTCCTACACTCAGTTATGAACTGAGGCAGCTAGGGAACATTGTCTCTCAACTGTGTTATAGAGTGTAGTACTACATTTCAGTGAAGTGTAAGCCTTTCCAAAGCTGCCGAAAGTGTTTCTTTCTCTATTTCAATGGTATTCTGCCGTGTATAACACACATTTACCACTCTAGTTTCCTTTAAGTAAAGAATATAGGATTCATACAGTGTTTCATGTGATCTTAACTCGAATTAAGGATTTTCCTTATCTTAGCTACCTTTTCTACACTAAGAACTGACTTGGAGATTCTCTTTAAGCTATTATAAACAAGTTCTCATCTGTTTACAGTCATTTTCACTGAATTATTCATGTTTTCATGTAGTTTCCTATATTCTGCCTTTGGGCCCAAGTATAAGCTTTGCCCACTTTAAGTTCTCATCTGTTTACAGTAATTTTCACTGAATTATTCATGTTTTCATGTAGTTTCCTATATTCTGCCTTCTGGCCCAAGTATAAGCTTTGCGCACTTTATCAAACAACTTCCTACACACTGTTATGAACTGAGGCAGCTCGGGAACATTGTCTCTCAACTGTGTTATAGAGTGTAGTACTACATTTCAGTGAAGTGTAAGGCTTTCCAAAGCTGCCGAACGTGTTTGTTTCTCTATTTCAATGGTATTCTGCCTTGTATAACACACATTTACCACTCTAGTCTCCTTTAAGTAATGAATATAGGATTCATACAGTGTTTGATGTTATCTTAACTCGAATTAAGGATTTTCCTTATCTTAGCTACCTTTTCTACACTAAGAACTGACTTGGAGATTCTCTTTAAGCTGTTCTAAACAAGTTCTCATCTGTTTACAGTCATTTTCAATGAATTATTCATGTTTTCATGTAGTTTCCTATATTCTGCCTTCTGGCCCAAGTATAAGCTTTGCCCACTTTATCAAACAACTTCCTACACACTGTTATTAACTGAGGGAGCTAGGGAACATTGTCTCTCAACTGTGTTATAGAGTGTAGTACTACATTTCAGTGAAGTGTAAGGCTTTCCAAAGCTGCCGAACGTGTTTCTTTCTCTATTTCAATGGTATTCTGCCTTGTATAACACACATTTACCACTCTAGTCTCCTTTAAGTAAAGAATATAGGATTCATACAGTGTTTCATGTGATCTTAACTGTAATTAAGGATTTCCCTTATCTTAGCTACCTTTTCTACACTAAGAACTGACTTGGAGAATCTCTTTCAGCTGTTCTAAACAAGTTCTCATCTGTTTACAGTCATTTTCAATGAATTATTCATGTTTTCATGTAGTTTCCTATATTCTGCCTTCTGGCCCAAGTATAAGCTTTGCCCACTTTATCAAACAACTTCCTACACACTGTTATTAACTGAGGGAGCTAGGGAACATTGTCTCTCAACTGTGTTATAGAGTGTAGTACTACATTTCAGTGTAGTGTAAGGCTTTCCAAAGCTGCCGAACGTGTTTCTTTCTCTATTTCAATGGTATTCTGCCTTGCATAACACACATTTACCACTCTAGTCTCTTTTAAGTAATGAATATAGGATTCATACAGTGTTTGAAGTTATCTTAACTCGAATTAAGGATTTTCCTTATCTTAGCTACCTTTTCTACACTAAGAACTGACTTGGAGATTCTCTTTCAGCTGTTCTAAACAAGTTCTCATCTGTTTACAGGCATTTCAAATGAATTATTCAAGTTTTCATGTAGTTTCCTATATTCTGCCTTCTGGCCCAAGTCTAAGCTTTGCCCACTTTATCAAACAACTTCCTACACACTGTTATGAACTGCGGGAGCTAGGGAACATTGTCTCTCAACTGTGTTATAGAGTGTAGTACTACATTTCAGTGAAGTGTACGGCTTTCCATAGCTGCCGAACGTGTTTGGTTCTCTATTTCAATGGTATTCTGCCTTGTATAACACACATTTACCACTCTAGTGTCCTTTAAGCAAAGAATATAGGATTCATACCGTGTTTCATGTGATCTTAACTGGAATTAAGGATTTCCCTTATCTTAGCTACCTTTTCTACACTAAGAACTGACTTGGAGTTTCTCTTACAGCTGTTCTAAACAAGTTCTCATCTGTTTACAGTCATTTTCACTGAATTATTCATGTTTTCATGTAGTTTCCTATATTCTGCCTTCTGGCCCAAGTATAAGCTTTGCCCACTTTATCAAACAACTTCCTACACACTGTTATTAACTGAGGGAGCTAGGGAACATTGTCTCTCAACTGTGTTATAGAGTGTAGTACTACATTTCAGTGAAGTGTAAGGCTTTCCAAAGCTGCCGAATGTGTTTCATTCTCTATTTCAATGGTATTCTGCCTTATATATTACACATTTATCACTCTAGTCTCCTTTGAGTAAGCAATATAGGATTCATACAGTGTTTCATGTGATCTTAACTCGAATTAAGGATTTTCCTTATCTTAGCTACCTTTTCTACACTAAGAACTGACTTGGAGATTCTCTTTAAGCTATTATAAACAAGTTCTCATCTGTTTACAGTCATTTTCACTGAATTATTCATGTTTTCATGTAGTTTCCTATATTCTGCCTTTGGGCCCAAGTATAAGCTTTGCCCACTTTAAGTTCTCATCTGTTTACAGTCATTTTCACTGAATTATTCATGTTTTCATGTAGTTTCCTATATTCTGCCTTCTGGCCCAAGTATAAGCTTTGCCCACTTTATCAAACAACTTCCTACACACTGTTATGAACTGAGGCAGCTCGGGAACATTGTCTCTCAACTGTGTTATAGAGTGTAGTACTACATTTCAGTGAAGTGTAAGGCTTTCCAAAGCTGCCGAACATGTTTGTTTCTCTATTTCAATGGTATTCTGCCTTGTATAACACACATTTACCACTCTAGTTTCCTTTAAGTAAAGAATATAGGATTCATACAGTGTTTCATGTGATCTTAACTCGAATTAAGGATTTCCCGGATTTTAGCTACCTTTTCTACACTAAGAACTGACTTGGAGATTCTCTTTCAGCTGTTCTAAACAAGTTCTCATCTGTTTACAGGCATTTCCACTGAATTATTCAAGTTTTCATGTAGTTTCCTATATTCTGCCTTCGGGCCCAAGTATAACCTTTGCCCACTTTATCAAACAACTTCCTACACACTGTTATGAACTGAGGCAGCTCGGGAACATTGTCTCTCAACTGTGTTATAGAGTGTAGTACTACATTTCAGTGAAGTGTAAGGCTTTCCAAAGCTGCCGAACGTGTTTGTTTCTCTATTTCAATGGTATTCTGCCTTGTATAACACACATTTACCACTCTAGTCTCCTTTAAGTAAAGAATATAGGATTCATACAGTGTTTCATGGGATCTTAACTGGTATTAAGGATTTCCCTTATCTTAGCTACCTTTTCTACACTAAGAACTGACTTGGAGATTCTCTTTCAGCTGTTCTAAACAAGTTCTCATCTGTTTACAGTCATTTTCAATGAATTATTCATGTTTTCATGTAGTTTCCTATATTCTGCCTTCTGGCCCAAGTATAAGCTTTGCCCACTTTATCAAACAACTTCCTACACACTGTTATTAACTGAGGGAGCTAGGGAACATTGTCTCTCAACTGTGTTATAGAGTGTAGTACTACATTTCAGTGAAGTGTAAGGCTTTCCAAAGCTGCCGAACGTGTTTCTTTCTCTATTTCAATGGTATTCTGCCTTGTATAACACACATTTACCACTCTAGTCTCCTTTAAGTAAAGAATATAGGATTCATACAGTGTTTCATGTGATCTTAACTGTAATTAAGGATTTCCCTTATCTTAGCTACCTTTTCTACACTAAGAACTGACTTGGAGAATCTCTTTCAGCTGTTCTAAACAAGTTCTCATCTGTTTACAGTCATTTTCAATGAATTATTCATGTTTTCATGTAGTTTCCTATATTCTGCCTTCTGGCCCAAGTATAAGCTTTGCCCACTTTATCAAACAACTTCCTACACACTGTTATTAACTGAGGGAGCTAGGGAACATTGTCTCTCAACTGTGTTATAGAGTGTAGTACTACATTTCAGTGTAGTGTAAGGCTTTCCAAAGCTGCCGAACGTGTTTCTTTCTCTATTTCAATGGTATTCTGCCTTGCATAACACACATTTACCACTCTAGTCTCTTTTAAGTAATGAATATAGGATTCATACAGTGTTTGAAGTTATCTTAACTCGAATTAAGGATTTTCCTTATCTTAGCTACCTTTTCTACACTAAGAACTGACTTGGAGATTCTCTTTCAGCTGTTCTAAACAAGTTCTCATCTGTTTACAGGCATTTCAAATGAATTATTCAAGTTTTCATGTAGTTTCCTATATTCTGCCTTCTGGCCCAAGTCTAAGCTTTGCCCACTTTATCAAACAACTTCCTACACACTGTTATGAACTGCGGGAGCTAGGGAACATTGTCTCTCAACTGTGTTATAGAGTGTAGTACTACATTTCAGTGAAGTGTAAGGCTTTCCATAGCTGCCGAACGTGTTTGGTTCTCTATTTCAATGGTATTCTGCCTTGTATAACACACATTTACCACTCTAGTGTCCTTTAAGCAAAGAATATAGGATTCATACCGTGTTTCATGTGATCTTAACTGGAATTAAGGATTTCCCTTATCTTAGCTACCTTTTCTACACTAAGAACTGACTTGGAGTTTCTCTTACAGCTGTTCTAAACAAGTTCTCATCTGTTTACAGTCATTTTCACTGAATTATTCATGTTTTCATGTAGTTTCCTATATTCTGCCTTCTGGCCCAAGTATAAGCTTTGCCCACTTTATCAAACAACTTCCTACACACTGTTATTAACTGAGGGAGCTAGGGAACATTGTCTCTCAACTGTGTTATAGAGTGTAGTACTACATTTCAGTGAAGTGTAAGGCTTTCCAAAGCTGCCGAATGTGTTTCATTCTCTATTTCAATGGTATTCTGCCTTATATATTACACATTTATCACTCTAGTCTCCTTTGAGTAAGCAATATAGGATTCATACAGTGTTTCATGTGATCTTAACTGGAATTAAGGATTTCCCTTATCTTAGCTACGTTTTCTACACTAAGAACTGACTTGGAGATTCTCTTTCAGCTGTTCTAAACAAGTTCTCATCTGTTTACAGTCATTTTCAATGAATTATTCATGTTTTCATGTAGTTTCCTATATTCTGCCTTCTGGCCAAGTATAAGATTTGCCCACTTTATCAAACACCTTCCTACACTCTGTTATGAACTGAGGCAGCTAGGGAACATTGTCTCTCAACTGTGTTATAGAGTGTAGTACTACATTTCAGTGAAGTGTAAGCCTTTCCAAAGCTTCCAAAAGTGTTTCTTTCTCTATTTCAATGGTATTCTGCCTTGTATAACACACATTTACCATTCTAGTTTCCTTTAAGTAAAGAATATAGGATTCATACAGTGTTTCATGTGATCTTAACTCGAATTAAGGATTTTCCTTATCTTAGCTACCTTTTCTACACTAAGAACTGACTTGGAGATTCTCTTTAAGCTATTATAAACAAGTTCTCATCTGTTTACAGTCATTTTCACTGAATTATTCATGTTTTCATGTAGTTTCCTATATTCTGCCTTTGGGCCCAAGTATAAGCTTTGCCCACTTTAAGTTCTCATCTGTTTACAGTCATTTTCACTGAATTATTCATGTTTTCATGTAGTTTCCTATATTCTGCCTTCTGGCCCAAGTATAAGCTTTGCCCACTTTATCAAACAACTTCCTACACACTGTTATGAACTGAGGCAGCTCGGGAACATTGTCTCTCAACTGTGTTATAGAGTGTAGTACTACATTTCAGTGAAGTGTAAGGCTTTCCAAAGCTGCCGAACGTGTTTGTTTCTCTATTTCAATGGTATTCTGCCTTGTATAACACGCATTTACCACTCTAGTTTTCTTTAAGTAAAGAATATAGGATTCATACAGTGTTTCATGTGATCTTAACTCGAATTAAGGATTTCCCGGATTTTAGCTACCTTTTCTACACTAAGAACTGACTTGGAGATTCTCTTTCAGCTGTTCTAAACAAGTTCTCATCTGTTTACAGGCATTTCCACTGAATTATTCAAGTTTTCATGTAGTTTCCTATATTCTGCCTTCGGGCCCAAGTATAACCTTTGCCCACTTTATCAAACAACTTCCTACACACTGTTATGAACTGAGGCAGCTCGGGAACATTGTCTCTCAACTGTGTTATAGAGTGTAGTACTACATTTCAGTGAAGTGTAAGGCTTTCCAAAGCTGCCGAACGTGTTTGTTTCTCTATTTCAATGGTATTCTGCCTTGTATAACACACATTTACCACTCTAGTCTCCTTTAAGTAAAGAATATAGGATTCATACAGTGTTTCATGGGATCTTAACTGGTATTAAGGATTTCCCTTATCTTAGCTACCTTTTCTACACTAAGAACTGACTTGGAGATTCTCTTTCAGCTGTTCTAAACAAGTTCTCATCTGTTTACAGTCATTTTCAATGAATTATTCATGTTTTCATGTAGTTTCCTATATTCTGCCTTCTGGCCCAAGTATAAGCTTTGCCCACTTTATCAAACAACTTCCTACACACTGTTATTAACTGAGGGAGCTAGGGAACATTGTCTCTCAACTGTGTTATAGAGTGTAGTACTACATTTCAGTGAAGTGTAAGGCTTTCCAAAGCTGCCGAACGTGTTTCTTTCTCTATTTCAATGGTATTCTGCCTTGTATAACACACATTTACCACTCTAGTCTCCTTTAAGTAAAGAATATAGGATTCATACAGTGTTTCATGTGATCTTAACTGTAATTAAGGATTTCCCTTATCTTAGCTACCTTTTCTACACTAAGAACTGACTTGGAGAATCTCTTTCAGCTGTTCTAAACAAGTTCTCATCTGTTTACAGTCATTTTCAATGAATTATTCATGTTTTTATGTAGTTTCCTATATTCTGCCTTCTGGCCCAAGTATAAGCTTTGCCCACTTTATCAAACAACTTCCTACACACTGTTATTAACTGAGGGAGCTAGGGAACATTGTCTCTCAACTGTGTTATAGAGTGTAGTACTACATTTCAGTGTAGTGTAAGGCTTTCCAAAGCTGCCGAACGTGTTTCTTTCTCTATTTCAATGGTATTCTGCCTTGCATAACACACATTTACCACTCTAGTCTCTTTTAAGTAATGAATATAGGATTCATACAGTGTTTGAAGTTATCTTAACTCAATTAAGGATTTTCCTTATCTTAGCTACCTTTTCTACACTAAGAACTGACTTGGAGATTCTCTTTCAGCTGTTCTAAACAAGTTCTCATCTGTTTACAGGCATTTCAAATGAATTATTCAAGTTTTCATGTAGTTTCCTATATTCTGCCTTCTGGCCCAAGTCTAAGCTTTGCCCACTTTATCAAACAACTTCCTACACACTGTTATGAACTGCGGGAGCTAGGGAACATTGTCTCTCAACTGTGTTATAGAGTGTAGTACTACATTTCAGTGAAGTGTAAGGCTTTCCATAGCTGCCGAACGTGTTTGGTTTTCTATTTCAATGGTATTCTGCCTTGTATAACACACATTTACCACTCTAGTTTCCTTTAAGTAAAGAATATAGGATTCATACAGTGTTTCATGTGATCTTAACTCGAATTAAGGATTTCCCGGATTTTAGCTACCTTTTCTACACTAAGAACTGACTTGGAGATTCTCTTTCAGCTGTTCTAAACAAGTTCTCATCTGTTTACAGGCATTTCCACTGAATTATTCAAGTTTTCATGTAGTTTCCTATATTCTGCCTTCGGGCCCAAGTATAACCTTTGCCCACTTTATCAAACAACTTCCTACACACTGTTATGAACTGAGGCAGCTCGGGAACATTGTCTCTCAACTGTGTTATAGAGTGTAGTACTACATTTCAGTGAAGTGTAAGGCTTTCCAAAGCTGCCGAACGTGTTTGTTTCTCTATTTCAATGGTATTCTGCCTTGTATAACACACATTTACCACTCTAGTCTCCTTTAAGTAAAGAATATAGGATTCATACAGTGTTTCATGGGATCTTAACTGGTATTAAGGATTTCCCTTATCTTAGCTACCTTTTCTACACTAAGAACTGACTTGGAGATTCTCTTTCAGCTGTTCTAAACAAGTTCTCATCTGTTTACAGTCATTTTCAATGAATTATTCATGTTTTCATGTAGTTTCCTATATTCTGCCTTCTGGCCAAGTATAAGATTTGCCCACTTTATCAAACACCTTCCTACACTCTGTTATGAACTGAGGCAGCTAGGGAACATTGTCTCTCAACTGTGTTATAGAGTGTAGTACTACATTTCAGTGAAGTGTAAGCCTTTCCAAAGCTGCCGAAAGTGTTTCTTTCTCTATTTCAATGGTATTCTGCCTTGTATAACACACATTTACCACTCTAGTTTAATTTAAGTAAAGAATATAGGATTCATACAGTGTTTCATGTGATCTTACCTCGAATTAAGGATTTTCCTTATCTTAGCTACCTTTTCTACACTAAGAACTGACTTGGAGATTCTCTTTAAGCTATTATAAACAAGTTCTCATCTGTTTACAGTCATTTTCACTGAATTATTCATGTTTTCATGTAGTTTCCTATATTCTGCCTTTGGGCCCAAGTATAAGCTTTGCCCACTTTAAGTTCTCATCTGTTTACAGTAATTTTCACTGAATTATTCATGTTTTCATGTAGTTTCCTATATTCTGCCTTCTGGCCCAAGTATAAGCTTTGCGCACTTTATCAAACAACTTCCTACACACTGTTATGAACTGAGGCAGCTCGGGAACATTGTCTCTCAACTGTGTTATAGAGTGTACTACTACATTTCAGTGAAGTGTAAGGCTTTCCAAAGCTGCCGAACGTGTTTGTTTCTCTATTTCAATGGTATTCTGTCTTGTATAACACACATTTACCACTCTAGTTTCCTTTAAGTAAAGAATATAGGATTCATACAGTGTTTCATGTGATCTTAACTCGAATTAAGGATTTCCGGATTTTAGCTACCTTTTCTACACTAAGAACTGACTTGGAGATTCTCTTTCAGCTGTTCTAAACAAGTTCTCATCTGTTTACAGGCATTTCCACTGAATTATTCAAGTTTTCATGTAGTTTCCTATATTCTGCCTTCTGGCCCAAGTCTAAGCTTTGTCCACTTTATCAAACAACTTCCTACACACTGTTATTAACTGAGGGAGCTAGGGAACATTGTCTCTCAACTGTGTTATAGAGTGTAGTACTACATTTCAGTGAAGTGTAAGGCTTTCCAAAGCTGCCGAACGAGTTTCTTTCAATATTTCAATGGTATTCTGCCTTGTATAACACACATTTACCACTCCAGTCTCCTTTAAGTAAAGAATATAGGATTCATACAGTGTTTCATGTGATCTTAACTGGTATTAAGGATTTCCCTTATCTTAGCTACCTTTTCTACACTACGAACTGACTTGGAGATTCTCTTTCAGCTGTTCTAAACAATTTCTCATCTGTTTACAGTCATTTTCAATGAATTATTCATGTTTTCATGTAGTTTCCTATATTCTGCCTTCTGGCCCAAGTATAAGCTTTGCCCACTTTATCAAACAACTTCCTACACACTGTTATTAACTGAGGGAGCTATGGAACATTGACTCTCAACTGTGTTATAGAGTGTAGTACTACATTTCAGTGTAGTGTAAGGCTTTCCAAAGCTGCTGAACGTGTTTCTTTCTCTATTTCAATGGTATTCTGCCTTGTATAACACACATTTACCACTCTAGTCTCCTTTAAGTAATGAATATAGGATTCATACAGTGTTTGATGTTATCTTAACTCGAATTAAGGATTTTCCTTATCTTAGCTACTTTTTCTACACTAAGAACTGACTTGGAGATTCTCTTTAAGCTGTTATAAACAAGATCTCATTTGTTTACAGTCATTTTCACTGAATTATTCATGTTTTCATGTAGTTTCCTATATTCTGCCTTCGGGCCCAAGTATAAGCTTTGCCCACTTTAGCAAACAACTTCCTACACACTGTTATGAACTGAGGCAGCTCGGGAACATTGTCTCTCAACTGTGTTATAGAGTGTAGTACTACATTTCAGTGAAGTGTAAGGCTTTCCAAAGCTGCCGAACGTGTTTGTTTCTCTATTTCAATGGTATTCTGCCTTGTATAACACACATTTACCACTCTAGTCTCCTTTAAGTAAAGAATATAGGATTCATACAGTGTTTCATGGGATCTTAACTGGTATTAAGGATTTCCCTTATCTTAGCTACCTTTTCTACACTAAGAACTGACTTGGAGATTCTCTTTCAGCTGTTCTAAACAAGTTCTCATCTGTTTACAGTCATTTTCACTGAATTATTCATGTTTTCATGTAGTTTCCTATATTCTGCCTTCTGGCCCAAGTATAAGCTTTGCCCACTTTATCAAACAACTTCCTACACACTGTTATGAACTGAGGCAGCTCGGGAACATTGTCTCTCAACTGTGTTATAGAGTGTAGTACTACATTTCAGTGTAGTGTAAGGCTTTCCAAAGCTGCCGAACGTGTTTTTTTCTCTATTTCAATGGTATTCTGCCTTGTATAACACACATTTACCACTCTAGTCTCCTTTAAGTAATGAATGTAGGATTCATACAGTGTTTGATGTTATCTTAACTCGAATTAAGGATTTTCCTTATCTTAGCTACCTTTTCTACACTAAGAACTGACTTGGAGATTCTCTTTAAGCTGTTATAAACAAATTCTCATCTGTTTACAGTCATTTTCACTGAATTATTCATGTTTTCATGTAGTTTCCTATATTCTGCCTTCTTGCCCAAGTATAAGTTTTGCCCACTTTATCAAACAACTTCCTACACACTGTTATGAACTGAGGCAGCTCGGGAACATTGTCTCTCAACTGTGTTATAGAGTGTAGTACTACATTTCAGTGAAGTGTAAGGCTTTCCAAAGCTGCCGAACGTGTTTGTTTCTCTATTTCAATGGTATTCTGCCTTGTATAACACACATTTACCACTCTAGTCTCCTTTAAGTAAAGAATATAGGATTCATACAGTGTTTCATGTGATCTTAACTGGAATTAAGGATTTCCCTTATCTTAGCTACCTTTTCTACACTAAGAACTGACTTGGAGATTCTCTTTCAGCTGTTCTAAACAAGTTCTCATCTGTTTACAGTCATTTTCAATGAATTATTCATGTTTTCATGTAGTTTCCTATATTCTGCCTTCTGGCCAAGTATAAGATTTGCCCACTTTATCAAACACCTTCCTACACTCTGTTATGAACTGAGGCAGCTAGGGAACATTGTCTCTCAACTGTGTTATAGAGTGTAGTACTACATTTCAGTGAAGTGTAAGCCTTTCCAAAGCTTCCAAAAGTGTTTCTTTCTGTATTTCAATGGTATTCTGCCTTGTATAACACACATTTACCATTCTAGTTTCCTTTAAGTAAAGAATATAGGATTCATACAGTGTTTCATGTGATCTTAACTCGAATTAAGGATTTTCCTTATCTTAGCTACCTTTTCTACACTAAGAACTGACTTGGAGATTCTCTTTAAGCTATTATAAACAAGTTCTCATCTGTTTACAATCATTTTCACTGAATTATTCATGTTTTCATGTAGTTTCCTATATTCTGCCTTTGGGCCCAAGTATAAGCTTTGCCCACTTTAAGTTCTCATCTGTTTACAGTAATTTTCACTGAATTATTCATGTTTTCATGTAGTTTCCTATATTCTGCCTTCTGGCCCAAGTATAAGCTTTGCGCACTTTATCAAACAACTTCCTACACACTGTTATGAACTGAGGCAGCTCGGGAACATTGTCTCTCAACTGTGTTATAGAGTGTAGTACTACATTTCAGTGAAGTGTAAGGCTTTCCAAAGCTGCCGAACGTGTTTGTTTCTCTATTTCAATGGTATTCTGCCTTGTATAACACACATTTACCACTCTAGTTTCCTTTAAGTAAAGAATATAGGATTCATACAGTGTTTCATGTGATCTTAACTCGAATTAAGGATTTCCCGGATTTTAGCTACCTTTTCTACACTAAGAACTGACTTGGAGATTCTCTTTCAGCTGTTCTAAACAAGTTCTCATCTGTTTACAGGCATTTCCACTGAATTATTCAAGTTTTCATGTAGTTTCCTATATTCTGCCTTCGGGCCCAAGTATAACCTTTGCCCACTTTATCAAACAACTTCCTACACACTGTTATGAACTGAGGCAGCTCGGGAACATTGTCTCTCAACTGTGTTATAGAGTGTAGTACTACATTTCAGTGAAGTGTAAGGCTTTCCAAAGCTGCCGAACGTGTTTGTTTCTCTATTTCAATGGTATTCTGCCTTGTATAACACACATTTACCACTCTAGTCTCCTTTAAGTAAAGAATATAGGATTCATACAGTGTTTCATGGGATCTTAACTGGTATTAAGGATTTCCCTTATCTTAGCTACCTTTTCTACACTAAGAACTGACTTGGAGATTCTCTTTCAGCTGTTCTAAACAAGTTCTCATCTGTTTACAGTCATTTTCAATGAATTATTCATGTTTTCATGTAGTTTCCTATATTCTGCCTTCTGGCCAAGTATAAGATTTGCCCACTTTATCAAACACCTTCCTACACTCTGTTATGAACTGAGGCAGCTAGGGAACATTGTCTCTCAACTGTGTTATAGAGTGTAGTACTACATTTCAGTGAAGTGTAAGCCTTTCCAAAGCTGCCGAAAGTGTTTCTTTCTCTATTTCAATGGTATTCTGCCTTGTATAACACACATTTACCACTCTAGTTTCCTTTAAGTAAAGAATATAGGATTCATACAGTGTTTCATGTGATCTTACCTCGAATTAAGGATTTTCCTTATCTTAGCTACCTTTTCTACACTAAGAACTGACTTGGAGATTCTCTTTAAGCTATTATAAACAAGTTCTCATCTGTTTACAGTCATTTTCACTGAATTATTCATGTTTTCATGTAGTTTCCTATATTCTGCCTTTGGGCCCAAGTATAAGCTTTGCCCACTTTAAGTTCTCATCTGTTTACAGTAATTTTCACTGAATTATTCATGTTTTCATGTAGTTTCCTATATTCTGCCTTCTGGCCCAAGTATAAGCTTTGCCCACTTTATCAAACAACTTCCTACACACTGTTATTAACTGAGGGAGCTAGGGAACATTGTCTCTCAACTGTGTTATAGAGTGTAGTACTACATTTCAGTGTAGTGTAAGGCTTTCCAAAGCTGCCGAACGTGTTTCTTTCTCTATTTCAATGGTATTCTGCCTTGTATAACACACATTTACCACTCCAGTCTCCTTTAAGTAAAGAATATAGGATTCATACAGTGTTTCATGTGATCTTAACTGGTATTAAGGATTTCCCTTATCTTAGCTACCTTTTCTACACTAAGAACTGACTTGGAGAATCTCTTTCAGCTGTTCTAAACAAGTTCTCATCATTTTCCAGTCATTTTCTCTGAATTATCCATGTTTTCATGTAGTTTCCTATATTCTGCCTTCTGGTCCTAGTATAAGCTTTGCCCACTTTATCAAACAACTTCCTACACACTGTTATCAACTGAGGCAGCTCGGGAACATTGTCTCTCAACTGTGTTATAGAGTGTAGTACTACATTTCAGTGAAGTGTATGGCTTTCCAAAGCTGCCGAAAGTGTTTCTTTCTCTATTTCAATGGTATTCTGCCTTGTAAAACACACATTTACCACTCCAGTCTCCTTTAAGTAAAGAATATAGGATTACTACAGTGTCTCATGTGATCTTAACTTGAATTAAGGATTTCCCGGATCTTAGCTACCTTTTCTACACTAAGAACTGACTTGGAGAATTTCTTTGAGCTGTTCTAAACAAGTTCTCATCTGTTTACAGTCATTTTCTCTGAATTATCCATGTTTTCATGTAGTTTCCTATATTCTGCCTTCTGGTCCAAGTTTAAGCTTTGCCCACTTTATCAAACAACTTCCTACACACTGTTATGAACTGAGGCAGCTCGGGAACATTGTCTCTCAACTGTGTTACAGAGTGTAGTACTATATTTCAGTGAAGTGTAAGGACTTCCAAAGCTGCCAAACGTGTTTTTTTCTCTATTTCAATGGTATTCTGCCTTTTAAAACACACATTTACCACTCCAGTCTCCTTTAAGTAAAGAATATAGGATTACTACAGTGTCTCATGTGATCTAAACTTGAATTAAGGATTTCCCGTAACTTAGCTACCTTTTCTACACTAAGAACTGACTTGGAGAATTTCTTTGAGCTGTTCTAAACAAGTTCTCATCTGTTTACAGTCATTTTCTCTGAATTATCCATGTTTTCATGTAGTTTCCTATATTCTGCCTTCTGGTCCAAGTATAAGCTTTGCCCACTTTATCAAACAACTTCCTACACACTGTTATGAACTGAGGCAGCTCTGGAACATTGTCTCTCAATTGTGTTATAGAGTGTAGTACCACATTTCAGTGAAGTGTAAGGCTTTCCAAAGCTGCCGAACGTGTTTGGTTCTCTATTTCAATGGTATTCTGCCTTGTATAACACACATTTACCACTCTAGTCTCCTTTAAGTAAAGAATATAGGATTCATACAGTGTTTCATGTGATCTTAACTGGAATTAAGGATTTCCCTTATCTTAGCTACCTTTTCTACACTAAGAACTGACTTGGAGATTCTCTTTCAGCTCTTCTAAACAAGTTCTCATCTGTTTACAGTCATTTTCAATGAATTATTCATGTTTTCATGTAGTTTCCTATATTCTGCCTTCTGGCCCAAGTATAAGCTTTGCCCACTTTATCAAACAACTTCCTACACACTGTTATTAACTGAGGGAGCTAGGGAACATTGTCTCTCAACTGTGTTATAGAGTGTAGTACTACATTTCAGTGTAGTGTTAGGCTTTCCAAAGCTGCCGAACGTGTTTCTTTCTCTATTTCAATGGTATTCTGCCTTGTATAACACACATTTACCACTCTAGTCTCCTTTAAGTAATGAATATAGGATTCATACAGTGTTTGATGTTATCTTAAATCGAATTAAGGATTTTCCTTATCTTAGCTACCTTTTCTACACTAAGAACTGACTTGGAGATTCTCTTTAAGCTGTTATAAACAAGTTCTCATCTGTTTACAGTCATTTTCACTGAATTATTCATGTTTTCATGTAGTTTCCTATATTCTGCCTTCGGGCCCAAGTATAAGCTTTGCCCACTTTAAGTTATCATCTGTTTACAGTCATTTTCACTGAATTATTCATGTTTTCATGTAGTTTCCTATATTCTGCCTTCTGGCCCAAGTATAAGCTTTGCCCACTTTATCAAACAACTTCCTACACACTGTTATGAACTGTGGGAGCTAGGGAACATTGTCTCTCAACTGTGTTATTGAGTGTAGTACTACATTTCAGTGAAGTGTAAGGCTTTCCAAAGCTGCCGAATGTGTTTCATTCTCTATTTCAATGGTATTCTGCCTTATATAATACACATTTATCACTCTAGTCTCCTTTAAGTAAGCAATATAGGATTCATACAGTGTTTGATGTTATCTTAACTCGAATTAAGGATTTTCCTTATCTTAGCTACCTTTTCTACACTAAGAACTGACTTGGAGATTCTCTTTAAGCTGCTATAAACAAGTTCTCATCTGTTTACAGTCATTTTCACTGAATTATTCATGTTTTCATGTAGTTTCCTATATTCTGCCTTCTGGCCCAAGTATAAGCTTTGCCCACTTTATCAAACAACTTCCTACACACTCTTATGAACTGAGGCAGCTCGGGAACATTGTCTCTCAACTGTGTTATAGAGTGTAGTACTACATTTCAGTGAAGTGTAAGGCTTTCCAAAGCTGCCGAACGTGTTTGTTTCTCTATTTCAATGGTATTCTGCCTTGTATAAGACACATTTACCACTCTAGTCTTATTTAAGTAAATAATATAGGATTCATACAGTGTTTCATGTGATCTTAACTGGAATTAAGGATTTCCCTTATCTTAGCTACCTTTTCTACACTAAGAACTGACTTGGAGATTCTCTTTCAGCTGTTCTAAACAAGTTCTCATCTGTTTACAGTCATTTTCAATGAATTATTCATGTTTTCATGTAGTTTCCTATATTCTGCCTTTGGGCCCAAGTATAAGCTTTGCCCACTTTAAGTTCTCATCTGTTTACAGTCATTTTCACTGAATTATTCATGTTTTCATGTAGTTTCCTATATTCTGCCTTCTGGCCCAAGGATAAGCTTTGCCCACTTTATCAAACAACTTCCTACACACTGTTATGAACTGAGGCAGCTCGGGAACATTGTCTCTCAACTGTGTTATAGAGTGTAGTACTACATTTCAGTGAAGTGTAAGGCTTTCCAAAGCTGCCGAACGTGTTTGTTTCTCTATTTCAATGGTATTCTGCCTTGTATAACACACATTTACCACTCTAGTTTCCATTAATTAAAGAATATAGGATTCATACAGTGTTTCATGTGATCTTAACTCGAATTAAGGATTTCCCGGATTTTAGCTACCTTTTCTACACTAAGAACTGACTTGGAGATTCTCTTTCAGCTGTTCTAAACAAGTTCTCATCTGTTTACAGGCATTTCCACTGAATTATTCAAGTTTTCATGTAGTTTCCTATATTCTGCCTTCTGGCCCAAGTCTAAGCTTTGTCCACTTTATCAAACAACTTCCTACACACTGTTATTAACTGAGGGAGCTAGGGAACATTGTCTCTCAACTGTGTTATAGAGTGTAGTACTACATTTCAGTGAAGTGTAAGGCTTTCCAAAGCTGCCGAAGGAGTTTCTTTCATTATTTCAATGGTATTCTGCCTTGTATAACACACATTTACCACTCCAGTCTCCTTTAAGTAAAGAATATAGGATTCATACAGTGTTTCATGTGATCTTAACTGGTATTAAGGATTTCCCTTATCTTAGCTACCTTTTCTACACTACGAACTGACTTGGAGATTCTCTTTCAGCTGTTCTAAACAAGTTCTCATCTGTTTCCAGTCATTTTCACTGAATTATTCATGTTTTCATGTAGTTTCCTATATTCTGCCTTCTGGCCCAAGTATAAGCTTTGCCCACTTTATCAAACAACTTCCTACACACTGTTATGAACTGCGGGAGCTAGGGAACATTGTCTCTCAACTGTGTTATAGAGTGTAGTACTACATTTCAGTGAAGTGTAAGGCTTTCCAAAGCTGCCAAATGTGTTTCTTTCTCTATTTCAATGGTATTCTGCCTTATATAATACACATTTATCACTCTAGTCTCCTTTAAGTAAGCAATATAGGATTCATACAGTGTTTCATGTGATCTTAACTCGAATTAAGGATTTCCCGGATTTAGCTACCTTTTCTACACTAAGAACTGACTTGGAGAATCTCTTTCATCTGTTCTAAACAAGTTCTCATCTGTTTACAGTCATTTTCACTGAATTATTCATGTTTTCATGTAGTTTCCTATATTCTGCCTTCTGGCCCAAGTATAAGCTTTGCCCACTTTATCAAACAACTTCCTACACACTGTTATGAACTGAGGCAGCTCTGGAACATTGTCTCTCAACTGTGTTATAGAGTGTAGTACTACATTTCAGTGAAGTGTAAGGCTTTCCAAAGCTGCAGAACGTGTTTGGTTCTCTATTTCAATGGTATTCTGCCTTGTATAACACACATTTACCACTCTAGTCTCCTTTAAGTAAAGAATATAGGATTCATACAGTGTTTCATGTGATCTTAACTGGAATTAAGGATTTCCCTTATCTTAGCTACCTTTTCTATACTACGAACTGACTTGGAGATTCTCTTTCAGCTGTTCTAAACAAGTTCTCATCTGTTTACAGTCATTTTCACTGAATTATTCATGTTTTCATGTAGTTTCCTATATTCTGCCTACTGGCCCAAGTATAAGCTTTGCCCACTTTATCAAACAACTTCCTACACACTGTTATTAACTGAGGGAGCTAGGGAACATTGTCTCTCAACTGTGTTATAGAATGTAGTACTACATTTCAGTGTAGTGTAAGGCTTTCCAAAGCTGCCGAACGTGTTTTTTTCTCTATTTCAATGGTATTCTGCCTTGTATAACACACATTTACCACTCTAGTCTCCTTTAAGTAATGAATATAGGATTCATACAGTGTTTGATGTTATCTTATCTCGAATTAAGGATTTTCCTTATCTTAGCTACCTTTTCTACACTAAGAACTGACTTGGAGATTCTCTTTAAGCTGTTATAAACAAGTTCTCATCTGTTTACAGTCATTTTCACTGAATTATTCATGTTTTCATGTAGTTTCCTATATTCTGCCTTCGGGCCCAAGTATAAGCTTTGCCCACTTTATCAAACAACTTCCTACACACTGTTATGAACTGAGGCTGCTCGGGAACATTGTCTCTCAAGTGTGTTATAGAGTGTAGTACTACATTTCAGTGAAGTGTAAGGCTTTCCAAAGCTGCCAAACGTGTTTCTTTCTCTATTTCAATGGTATTCTGCCTTGTATAACACACATTTACCACTCTAGTCTCCTTTAAGTAAAGAATATAGGATTCATACAGTGTTTCATGGGATCTTAACTGGTATTAAGGATTTCCCTTATCTTAGCTACCTTTTCTACACTAAGAACTGCCTTGGAGATTCTCTTTCAGCTGTTCTAAACAAGTTCTCATCTGTTTACAGTCATTTTCACTGAATTATTCATGTTTTCATGTAGTTTCCTATATTCTGCCTTCTGGCCCAAGTATAAGCTTTGCCCACTTTATCAAACAACTTCCTACACACTGTTATGAACTGAGGCAGCTCGGGAACATTGTCTCTCAACTGTGTTACAGAGTGTAGTACTATATTTCAGTGAAGTGTAAGGACTTCCAAAGCTGCCAAACGTGTTTTTTTCTCTATTTCAATGGTATTCTGCCTTTTAAAACACACATTTACCACTCCAGTCTCCTTTAAGTAAAGAATATAGGATTACTACAGTGTCTCATGTGATCTAAACTTGAATTAAGGATTTCCCGTAACTTAGCTACCTTTTCTACACTAAGAACTGACTTGGAGAATTTCTTTGAGCTGTTCTAAACAAGTTCTCATCTGTTTACAGTCATTTTCTCTGAATTATCCATGTTTTCATGTAGTTTCCTATATTCTGCCTTCTGGTCCAAGTATAAGCTTTGCCCACTTTATCAAACAACTTCCTACACACTGTTATGAACTGAGGCAGCTCTGGAACATTGTCTCTCAATTGTGTTATAGAGTGTAGTACCACATTTCAGTGAAGTATAAGGCTTTCCAAAGCTGCCGAACGTGTTTGGTTCTCTATTTCAATGGTATTCTGCCTTGTATAACACACATTTACCACTCTAGTCTCCTTTAAGTAAAGAATATAGGATTCATACAGTGTTTCATGTGATCTTAACTGGAATTAAGGATTTCCCTTATCTTAGCTACCTTTTCTACACTAAGAACTGACTTGGAGATTCTCTTTCAGCTCTTCTAAACAAGTTCTCATCTGTTTACAGTCATTTTCAATGAATTATTCATGTTTTCATGTAGTTTCCTATATTCTGCCTTCTGGCCCAAGTATAAGCTTTGCCCACTTTATCAAACAACTTCCTACACACTGTTATTAACTGAGGGAGCTAGGGAACATTGTCTCTCAACTGTGTTATAGAGTGTAGTACTACATTTCAGTGTAGTGTTAGGCTTTCCAAAGCTGCCGAACGTGTTTCTTTCTCTATTTCAATGGTATTCTGCCTTGTATAACACACATTTACCACTCTAGTCTCCTTTAAGTAATGAATATAGGATTCATACAGTGTTTGATGTTATCTTAACTCGAATTAAGGATTTTGCTTATCTTAGCTACCTTTTCTACACTAAGAACTGACTTGGAGATTCTCTTTAAGCTGTTATAAACAAGTTCTCATCTGTTTACAGTCATTTTCACTGAATTATTCATGTTTTCATGTAGTTTCCTATATTCTGCCTTCGGGCCCAAGTATAAGCTTTGCCCACTTTAAGTTATCATCTGTTTACAGTCATTTTCACTGAATTATTCATGTTTTCATGTAGTTTCCTATATTCTGCCTTCTGGCCCAAGTATAAGCTTTGCCCACTTTATCAAACAACTTCCTACACACTGTTATGAACTGTGGGAGCTAGGGAACATTGTCTCTCAACTGTGTTATAGAGTGTAGTACTACATTTCAGTGAAGTGTAAGGCTTTCCAAAGCTGCCGAATGTGTTTCATTCTCTATTTCAATGGTATTCTGCCTTATATAATACACATTTATCACTCTAGTCTCCTTTAAGTAAGCAATATAGGATTCATACAGTGTTTGATGTTATCTTAACTCGAATTAAGGATTTTCCTTATCTTAGCTACCTTTTCTACACTAAGAACTGACTTGGAGATTCTCTATAAGCTGCTATAAACAAGTTCTCATCTGTTTACAGTCATTTTCACTGAATTATTCATGTTTTCATGTAGTTTCCTATATTCTGCCTTCTGGCCCAAGTATAAGCTTTGCCCACTTTATCAAACAACTTCCTACACACTCTTATGAACTGAGGCAGCTCGGGAACATTGTCTCTCAACTGTGTTATAGAGTGTAGTACTACATTTCAGTGAAGTGTAAGGCTTTCCAAAGCTGCCGTACGTGTTTGTTTCTCTATTTCAATGGTATTCTGCCTTGTATAAGACACATTTACCACTCTAGTCTTATTTAAGTAAATAATATAGGATTCATACAGTGTTTCATGTGATCTTAACTGGAATTAAGGATTTCCCTTATCTTAGCTACCTTTTCTACACTAAGAACTGACTTGGAGATTCTCTTTCAGCTGTTCTAAACAAGTTCTCATCTGTTTACAGTCATTTTCAATGAATTATTCATGTTTTCATGTAGTTTCCTATATTCTGCCTTTGGGCCCAAGTATAAGCTTTGCCCACTTTAAGTTCTCATCTGTTTACAGTCATTTTCACTGAATTATTCATGTTTTCATGTAGTTTCCTATATTCTGCCTTCTGGCCCAAGGATAAGCTTTGCCCACTTTATCAAACAACTTCCTACACACTGTTATGAACTGAGGCAGCTCGGGAACATTGTCTCTCAACTGTGTTATAGAGTGTAGTACTACATTTCAGTGAAGTGTAAGGCTTTCCAAAGCTGCCGAACGTGTTTGTTTCTCTATTTCAATGGTATTCTGCCTTGTATAACACACATTTACCACTCTAGTTTCCATTAATTAAAGAATATAGGATTCATACAGTGTTTCATGTGATCTTAACTCGAATTAAGGATTTCCCGGATTTTAGCTACCTTTTCTACACTAAGAACTGACTTGGAGATTCTCTTTCAGCTGTTCTAAACAAGTTCTCATCTGTTTACAGGCATTTCCACTGAATTATTCAAGTTTTCATGTAGTTTCCTATATTCTGCCTTCTGGCCCAAGTCTAAGCTTTGTCCACTTTATCAAACAACTTCCTACACACTGTTATTAACTGAGGGAGCTAGGGAACATTGTCTCTCAACTGTGTTATAGAGTGTAGTACTACATTTCAGTGAAGTGTAAGGCTTTCCAAAGCTGCCGAAGGAGTTTCTTTCATTATTTCAATGGTATTCTGCCTTGTATAACACACATTTACCACTCCAGTCTCCTTTAAGTAAAGAATATAGGATTCATACAGTGTTTCATGTGATCTTAACTGGTATTAAGGATTTCCCTTATCTTAGCTACCTTTTCTACACTACGAACTGACTTGGAGATTCTCTTTCAGCTGTTCTAAACAAGTTCTCATCTGTTTCCAGTCATTTTCACTGAATTATTCATGTTTTCATGTAGTTTCCTATATTCTGCCTTCTGGCCCAAGTATAAGCTTTGCCCACTTTATCAAACAACTTCCTACACACTGTTATGAACTGCGGGAGCTAGGGAACATTGTCTCTCAACTGTGTTATAGAGTGTAGTACTACATTTCAGTGAAGTGTAAGGCTTTCCAAAGCTGCCAAATGTGTTTCTTTCTCTATTTCAATGGTATTCTGCCTTATATAATACACATTTATCACTCTAGTCTCCTTTAAGTAAGCAATATAGGATTCATACAGTGTTTCATGTGATCTTAACTCGAATTAAGGATTTCCCGGATTTAGCTACCTTTTCTACACTAAGAACTGACTTGGAGAATCTCTTTCATCTGTTCTAAACAAGTTCTCATCTGTTTACAGTCATTTTCACTGAATTATTCATGTTTTCATTTAGTTTCCTATATTCTGCCTTCTGGCCCAAGTATAAGCTTTGCCCACTTTATCAAACAACTTCCTACACACTGTTATGAACTGAGGCAGCTCTGGAACATTGTCTCTCAACTGTGTTATAGAGTGTTGTACTACATTTCAGTGAAGTGTAAGGCTTTCCAAAGCTGCCGAACGTGTTTGGTTCTCTATTTCAATGGTATTCTGCCTTGTATAACACACATTTACCACTCTAGTCTCCTTTAAGTAAAGAATATAGGATTCATACAGTGTTTCATGTGATTTTAACTGGAATTAAGGATTTCCCTTATCTTAGCTACCTTTTCTACACTAAGAACTGACTTGGAGATTCTCTTTCAGCTGTTCTAAACAAGTTCTCATCTGTTTACAGTCATTTTCAATGAATTATTCATGTTTTCATGTAGTTTCCTATATTCTGCCTTCTGGCCCAAGTATAAGCTTTGCCCACTTTATCAAACAACTTCCTACACACTGTTATGAACTGAGGCAGCTCTGGAACATTGTCTCTCAACTGTGTTATAGAGTGTAGTACTACATTTCAGTGAAGTGTAAGGCTTTCCAAAGCTGCAGAACGTGTTTGGTTCTCTATTTCAATGGTATTCTGCCTTGTATAACACACATTTACCACTCTAGTCTCCTTTAAGTAAAGAATATAGGATTCATACAGTGTTTCATGTGATCTTAACTGGAATTAAGGATTTCCCTTGTCTTAGCTACCTTTTCTACACTACGAACTGACTTGGAGATTCTCTTTCAGCTGTTCTAAACAAGTTCTCATCTGTTTACAGTCATTTTCACTGAATTATTCATGTTTTCATGTAGTTTCCTATATTCTGCCTACTGGCCCAAGTATAAGCTTTGCCCACTTTATCAAACAACTTCCTACACACTGTTATTAACTGAGGGAGCTAGGGAACATTGTCTCTCAACTGTGTTATAGAGTGTAGTACTACATTTCAGTGTAGTGTAAGGCTTTCCAAAGCTGCCGAACGTGTTTCTTTCTCTATTTCAATGGTATTCTGCCTTGTATAACACACATTTACCACTCTAGTCTCCTTTAAGTAATGAATATAGGATTCATACAGTGTTTGATGTTATCTTAACTCGAATTAAGGATTTTCCTTATCTTAGCTACCTTTTCTACACTAAGAACTGACTTGGAGATTCTCTTTAAGCTGTTATAAACAAGTTCTCATCTGTTTACAGTCATTTTCACTGAATTATTCATGTTTTCATGTAGTTTCCTATATTCTGCCTTCGGGCCCAAGAATAAGCTTTGCCCACTTTATCAAACAACTTCCTACACACTGTTATGAACTGAGGCTGCTCGGGAACATTGTCTCTCAACTGTGTTATAGAGTGTAGTACTACATTTCAGTGAAGTGTAAGGCTTTCCAAAGCTGCCAAACGTGTTTCTTTCTCTATTTCAATGGTATTCTGCCTTGTATAACACACATTTACCACTCTAGTCTCCTTTAAGTAAAGAATATAGGATTCATACAGTGTTTCATGTGATCTTAACTGGAATTAAGGATTTCCCTTATCTTAGCTACCTTTTCTACACTAAGAACTGACTTGGAGATTCTCTTTCAGCTCTTCTAAACAAGTTCTCATCTGTTTACAGTCATTTTCAATGAATTATTCATGTTTTCATGTAGTTTCCTATATTCTGCCTTCTGGCCCAAGTATAAGCTTTGCCCACTTTATCAAACAACTTCCTACACACTGTTATTAACTGAGGGAGCTAGGGAACATTGTCTCTCAACTGTGTTATAGAGTGTAGTACTACATTTCAGTGTAGTGTTAGGCTTTCCAAAGCTGCCGAACGTGTTTCTTTCTCTATTTCAATGGTATTCTGCCTTGTATAACACACATTTACCACTCTAGTCTCCTTTAAGTAATGAATATAGGATTCATACAGTGTTTGATGTTATCTTAACTCGAATTAAGGATTTTGCTTATCTTAGCTACCTTTTCTACACTAAGAACTGACTTGGAGATTCTCTTTAAGCTGTTATAAACAAGTTCTCATCTGTTTACAGTCATTTTCACTGAATTATTCATGTTTTCATGTAGTTTCCTATATTCTGCCTTCGGGCCCAAGTATAAGCTTTGCCCACTTTAAGTTATCATCTGTTTACAGTCATTTTCACTGAATTATTCATGTTTTCATGTAGTTTCCTATATTCTGCCTTCTGGCCCAAGTATAAGCTTTGCCCACTTTATCAAACAACTTCCTACACACTGTTATGAACTGTGGGAGCTAGGGAACATTGTCTCTCAACTGTGTTATAGAGTGTAGTACTACATTTCAGTGAAGTGTAAGGCTTTCCAAAGCTGCCGAATGTGTTTCATTCTCTATTTCAATGGTATTCTGCCTTATATAATACACATTTATCACTCTAGTCTCCTTTAAGTAAGCAATATAGGATTCATACAGTGTTTGATGTTATCTTAACTCGAATTAAGGATTTTCCTTATCTTAGCTACCTTTTCTACACTAAGAACTGACTTGGAGATTCTCTATAAGCTGCTATAAACAAGTTCTCATCTGTTTACAGTCATTTTCACTGAATTATTCATGTTTTCATGTAGTTTCCTATATTCTGCCTTCTGGCCCAAGTATAAGCTTTGCCCACTTTATCAAACAACTTCCTACACACTCTTATGAACTGAGGCAGCTCGGGAACATTGTCTCTCAACTGTGTTATAGAGTGTAGTACTACATTTCAGTGAAGTGTAAGGCTTTCCAAAGCTGCCGTACGTGTTTGTTTCTCTATTTCAATGGTATTCTGCCTTGTATAAGACACATTTACCACTCTAGTCTTATTTAAGTAAATAATATAGGATTCATACAGTGTTTCATGTGATCTTAACTGGAATTAAGGATTTCCCTTATCTTAGCTACCTTTTCTACACTAAGAACTGACTTGGAGATTCTCTTTCAGCTGTTCTAAACAAGTTCTCATCTGTTTACAGTCATTTTCAATGAATTATTCATGTTTTCATGTAGTTTCCTATATTCTGCCTTTGGGCCCAAGTATAAGCTTTGCCCACTTTAAGTTCTCATCTGTTTACAGTCATTTTCACTGAATTATTCATGTTTTCATGTAGTTTCCTATATTCTGCCTTCTGGCCCAAGGATAAGCTTTGCCCACTTTATCAAACAACTTCCTACACACTGTTATGAACTGAGGCAGCTCGGGAACATTGTCTCTCAACTGTGTTATAGAGTGTAGTACTACATTTCAGTGAAGTGTAAGGCTTTCCAAAGCTGCCGAACGTGTTTGTTTCTCTATTTCAATGGTATTCTGCCTTGTATAACACACATTTACCACTCTAGTTTCCATTAATTAAAGAATATAGGATTCATACAGTGTTTCATGTGATCTTAACTCGAATTAAGGATTTCCCGGATTTTAGCTACCTTTTCTACACTAAGAACTGACTTGGAGATTCTCTTTCAGCTGTTCTAAACAAGTTCTCATCTGTTTACAGGCATTTCCACTGAATTATTCAAGTTTTCATGTAGTTTCCTATATTCTGCCTTCTGGCCCAAGTCTAAGCTTTGTCCACTTTATCAAACAACTTCCTACACACTGTTATTAACTGAGGGAGCTAGGGAACATTGTCTCTCAACTGTGTTATAGAGTGTAGTACTACATTTCAGTGAAGTGTAAGGCTTTCCAAAGCTGCCGAAGGAGTTTCTTTCATTATTTCAATGGTATTCTGCCTTGTATAACACACATTTACCACTCCAGTCTCCTTTAAGTAAAGAATATAGGATTCATACAGTGTTTCATGTGATCTTAACTGGTATTAAGGATTTCCCTTATCTTAGCTACCTTTTCTACACTACGAACTGACTTGGAGATTCTCTTTCAGCTGTTCTAAACAAGTTCTCATCTGTTTCCAGTCATTTTCACTGAATTATTCATGTTTTCATGTAGTTTCCTATATTCTGCCTTCTGGCCCAAGTATAAGCTTTGCCCACTTTATCAAACAACTTCCTACACACTGTTATGAACTGCGGGAGCTAGGGAACATTGTCTCTCAACTGTGTTATAGAGTGTAGTACTACATTTCAGTGAAGTGTAAGGCTTTCCAAAGCTGCCAAATGTGTTTCTTTCTCTATTTCAATGGTATTCTGCCTTATATAATACACATTTATCACTCTAGTCTCCTTTAAGTAAGCAATATAGGATTCATACAGTGTTTCATGTGATCTTAACTCGAATTAAGGATTTCCCGGATTTAGCTACCTTTTCTACACTAAGAACTGACTTGGAGAATCTCTTTCATCTGTTCTAAACAAGTTCTCATCTGTTTACAGTCATTTTCACTGAATTATTCATGTTTTCATTTAGTTTCCTATATTCTGCCTTCTGGCCCAAGTATAAGCTTTGCCCACTTTATCAAACAACTTCCTACACACTGTTATGAACTGAGGCAGCTCTGGAACATTGTCTCTCAACTGTGTTATAGAGTGTTGTACTACATTTCAGTGAAGTGTAAGGCTTTCCAAAGCTGCCGAACGTGTTTGGTTCTCTATTTCAATGGTATTCTGCCTTGTATAACACACATTTACCACTCTAGTCTCCTTTAAGTAAAGAATATAGGATTCATACAGTGTTTCATGTGATTTTAACTGGAATTAAGGATTTCCCTTATCTTAGCTACCTTTTCTACACTAAGAACTGACTTGGAGATTCTCTTTCAGCTGTTCTAAACAAGTTCTCATCTGTTTACAGTCATTTTCAATGAATTATTCATGTTTTCATGTAGTTTCCTATATTCTGCCTTCTGGCCCAAGTATAAGCTTTGCCCACTTTATCAAACAACTTCCTACACACTGTTATGAACTGAGGCAGCTCTGGAACATTGTCTCTCAACTGTGTTATAGAGTGTAGTACTACATTTCAGTGAAGTGTAAGGCTTTCCAAAGCTGCAGAACGTGTTTGGTTCTCTATTTCAATGGTATTCTGCCTTGTATAACACACATTTACCACTCTAGTCTCCTTTAAGTAAAGAATATAGGATTCATACAGTGTTTCATGTGATCTTAACTGGAATTAAGGATTTCCCTTGTCTTAGCTACCTTTTCTACACTACGAACTGACTTGGAGATTCTCTTTCAGCTGTTCTAAACAAGTTCTCATCTGTTTACAGTCATTTTCACTGAATTATTCATGTTTTCATGTAGTTTCCTATATTCTGCCTACTGGCCCAAGTATAAGCTTTGCCCACTTTATCAAACAACTTCCTACACACTGTTATTAACTGAGGGAGCTAGGGAACATTGTCTCTCAACTGTGTTATAGAGTGTAGTACTACATTTCAGTGTAGTGTAAGGCTTTCCAAAGCTGCCGAACGTGTTTCTTTCTCTATTTCAATGGTATTCTGCCTTGTATAACACACATTTACCACTCTAGTCTCCTTTAAGTAATGAATATAGGATTCATACAGTGTTTGATGTTATCTTAACTCGAATTAAGGATTTTCCTTATCTTAGCTACCTTTTCTACACTAAGAACTGACTTGGAGATTCTCTTTAAGCTGTTATAAACAAGTTCTCATCTGTTTACAGTCATTTTCACTGAATTATTCATGTTTTCATGTAGTTTCCTATATTCTGCCTTCGGGCCCAAGAATAAGCTTTGCCCACTTTATCAAACAACTTCCTACACACTGTTATGAACTGAGGCTGCTCGGGAACATTGTCTCTCAACTGTGTTATAGAGTGTAGTACTACATTTCAGTGAAGTGTAAGGCTTTCCAAAGCTGCCAAACGTGTTTCTTTCTCTATTTCAATGGTATTCTGCCTTGTATAACACACATTTACCACTCTAGTCTCCTTTAAGTAAAGAATATAGGATTCATACAGTGTTTCATGGGATCTTAACTGGTATTAAGGATTTCCCTTATCTTAGCTACCTTTTCTACACTAAGAACTGCCTTGGAGATTCTCTTTCAGCTGTTCTAAACAAGTTCTCATCTGTTTACAGTCATTTTCACTGAATTATTCATGTTTTCATGTAGTTTCCTATATTCTGCCTTCTGGCCCAAGTATAAGCTTTGCCCACTTTATCAAACAACTTCCTACACACTGTTATGAACTGAGGCAGCTCGGGAACATTGTCTCTCAACTGTGTTATGGAGTGTAGTACTACATTTCAGTGTAGTGTTAGGCTTTCCAAAGCTGCCGAACGTGTTTCTTTCTCTATTTCAATGGTATTCTGCCTTGTATAACACACATTTACCACTCTAGTCTCCTTTAAGTAATGAATATAGGATTCATACAGTGTTTGATGTTATCTTAACTCGAATTAAGGATTTTCCTTATCTTAGCTACCTTTTCTACACTACGAACTGACTTGGAGATTCTCTTTAAGCTGTTATAAACAAGTTCTCATCTGTTTACAGTCATTTTCACTGAATTATTCATGTTTTCATGTAGTTTCCTATATTCTGCCTTCGGGCCCAAGTATAAGCTTTGCCCACTTTAAGTTCTCATCTGTTTACAGTCATTTTCACTGAATTATTCATGTTTTCATGTAGTTTCCTATATTCTTCCTTCTGGCCCAAGTATAAGCTTTGCCCACTTTATCAAACAACTTCCTACACACTGTTATGAACTGCGGGAGCTAGGGAACATTGTCTCTCAACTGTGTTATAGAGTGTAGTACTACATTTCAGTGAAGTGTAAGGCTTTCCAAAGCTGCCGAATGTGTTTCATTCTCTATTTCAATGGTATTCTGCCTTATATAATACACATTTATCACTCTAGTCTCCTTTAAGTAAGCAATATAGGATTCATACAGTGTTTCATGTGATCTTAACTCGAATTAAGGATTTCCCGGATTTAGCTACCTTTTCTACACTAAGAACTGACTTGGAGATTCTCTTTAAGCTGTTATAAACAAATTCTCATCTGTTTATAGTCATTTTTACTGAATTATTCATGTTTTCATGTAGTTTCCTATATTCTGCCTTCTGGCCCAAGTATAAGCTTTGCCCACTTTATCAAACAACTTCCTACACACTGTTATGAACTGAGGCAGCTCGGGAACATTGTCTCTCAACTGTGTTATAGAGTGTAGTACTACATTTCAGTGAAGTGTAAGGCTTTCCAAAGCTGCCGAACGTGTTTGTTTCTCTATTTCAATGGTATTCTGCCTTGTATAACACACATTTACCACTCTAGTCTCCTTTAAGTAAAGAATATAGGATTCATACAGTGTTTCATGTGATCTTAACTGGAATTAAGGATTTCCCTTATCTTAGCTACCTTTTCTACACTAAGAACTGACTTGGAGATTCTCTTTCAGCTGTTCTAAACAAGTTCTCTTCTGTTTACAGTCATTTTCACTGAATTATTCAAGTTTTCATGTAGTTTCCTATATTCTGCCTTCTGGCCCAAGTATAAGCTTTGGCCACTTTATCAAACAAGTTCCTACACACTGTTATTAACTGAGGGAGCTAGGGAACATTGTCTCTCAACTGTGTTATAGAGTGTAGTACTACATTTCAGTGTAGTGTAAGGCTTTCCAAAGCTGCCGAAAGTGTTTGTTTCTCTATTTCAATGGTATTCTGCCTTGTATAACACACATTTACCACTCTAGTCTCCTTTAAGTAATGAATATAGGATTCATACAGTGTTTGATGTTATCTTAACTCGAATTAAGGATTTTCCTTATCTTAGCTACCTTTTCTACACTAAGAACTGACTTGGAGATTCTCTTTAAGCTGTTATAAACAAGTTCTCATCTGTTTACAGTCATTTTCACTGAATTATTCATGTTTTCATGTAGTTTCCTATATTCTGCCTTCTGGCCCAAGTATAAGCTTTGCCCACTTTATCAAACAACTTCCTACACACTGTTATGAACTGAGGCAGCTCGGGAACATTGTCTCTCAAATGTGTTATAGAGTGTAGTACTACATTTCAGTGTAGTGTAAGGCTTTCCAAAGCTGCCGAACGTGTTTCTTTCTCTATTTCAATGGTATTCTGCCTTGTATAACACACATTTACCACTCTAGTCTCCTTTAAGTAATGAATATAGGATTCATACAGTGTTTGATGTTATCTTAACTCGAATTAAGGATTCTCCTTATCTTAGCAACCTTTTCTACACAAAGAACTGACTTGGAGATTCTCTTTCAGCTGTTCTAAACAAGTTCTCATCTGTTTACCGTCATTTTCACTGAATTATTCATGTTTTCATGTAGTTTCCTATATTCTGCCTTCGGGCCCAAGTATAAGCTTTGCCCACTTTATCAAACAACTTCCTACACACTGTTATGAACTGAGGCAGCTCGGGAACATTGTCTCTCAACTGTGTTATAGAGTGTAGTACTACATTTCAGTGAAGTGTAAGGCTTTCCAAAGCTGCCAAACCTGTTTTTTTTCTCTATTTCAATGGTATTCTGCCTTGTATAACACACATTTACCACTCTAGTCTCCTTTAAGTAATGAATATAGGATTCATACAGTGTTTGATGTTATCTTAACTCGAATTAAGGATTTTCCTTATCTTAGCTACCTTTTCTACACTAAGAACTGACTTGGAGATTCTCTTTAAGCTGTTATAAACAAGTTCTCATCTGTTTACAGTCATTTTCACTGAATTATTCATGTTTTCATGTAGTTTCCTATATTATGCTTTCTGGCCCAAGTATAAGCTTTGCCCACTTTATCAAACAACTTCCTACACACTGTTATGAACTGAGGCAGCTCGGGAACATTGTCTCTCAACTGTGTTATAGAGTGTAGTACTACATTTCAGTGAAGAGTAAGGCTTTCCAAAGCTGCCGAATGTGTTTCTTACTCTATTTCAATGGTATTCTGCCTTACATAATACACATTTACCACTCTAGTCTCCTTTAAGTAAAGAATATAGGATTCATACAGTGTTTTATGGGATCTTAACTGGTATTAAGGATTTCCCTTATCTTAGCTACATTTTCTACACTAAGAACTGACTTGGAGTTTCTCTTTCAGCTGTTCTAAACAAGTTCTCATCTGTTTACAGTCATTTTCACAGAATTATTCATGTTTTCATGTAGTTTCCTATATTCTGCCTTCTGGCCCAAGTCTAAGCTTTGCCCACTTTATCAAACAACTTCCTACACACTGTTATGAACTGAGGGAGCTAGCGAACATTGTCTCTCAACTGTGTTATAGAGTGTAGTACTATATTTCAGTGAAGTGTAAGGCTTTCCAAAACTGCCGAACGAGTTTCTTTCTCTATTTCAATGGTATTCTGCCTTGTATAACGCACATTTACCACTCCAGTATCCTTTAAGTAAAGAATATAGGATTCATACAGTGTTTCATGTGATCTTAACTGGTATTAAGGATTTCCCTTATCTTAGCTACCTTTTCTACACTAAGAACTGACTTGGAGAATCTCTTTCAGCTGTTCTAAACAAGTTCTCATCATTTTCCAGTCATTTTCTCTGAATTATCCATGTTTTCATGTAGTTTCCTATATTCTGCCTTCTGGTCCTAGTATAAGCTTTGCCCACTTTATCAAACAACTTCCTACACACTGTTATCAACTGAGGCAGCTCAGGAACATTGTCTCTCAACTGTGTTATAGAGTGTAGTACTACATTTCAGTGAAGTGTATGGCTTTCCAAAGCAGCCGAAAGTGTTTCTTTCTCTATTTCAATGGTATTCTGCCTTGTATAACACACATTTACCACTCTAGTCTCCTTTAAGTAAAGAATATAGGATTCATAGAGTGTTTCAAGTCATCTTAACTTGAATTAAGGATTTCCCGGATCTTAGCTACCTTTTCTACATTAAGAACTGATTTGGAGAATCTCTTTCAGCTGTTTTAAACAAGTTCACATCTGTTTCCTGTCATTTTCACTGAATTATTCATGTTTTCATGTAGTTTCCTATATTCTGCCTTCGGGCCCAAGTATAAGCTTTGCCCACTTTAAGTTCTCATCTGTTTACATTCATTTTCACTGAATTTTTCATGTTTTCATGTAGTTTCCTATATTCTGCCTTCTGGCCCAAGTATAAGCTTTGCGCACTTTATCAAACAACTTCCTACACACTGTTATGAACTGCGGGAGCTAGGGAACATTGTCTCTCAACTGTGTTATAGAGTGTAGTACTACATTTCAGTGAAGTGTAAGGCTTTCCAAAGCTGCCGAACGTGTTTGGTTCTCTATTTCAATGGTATTCTGCCTTGTATAACACACATTTACCACTCTAGTCTCCTTTAAGTAAAGAATATAGGATTCATACAGTGTTTCATGTGATCTTAACTGGAATTAAGGATTTCCCTTATCTTAGCTACCTTTTCTACACTAAGAACTGACTTGGAGATTCTCTTTCAGCTGTTCTAAACAAGTTCTCATCTGTTTACAGTCATTTTCAATGAATTATTCATGTTTTCATGTAGTTTCCTATATTCTGCCTTCTGGCCCAAGTATAAGCTTTGCCCACTTTATCAAACAACTTCCTACACACTGTTATTAACTGAGGGAGCTAGGGAACATTGTCTCTCAACTGTGTTATAGAGTGTAGTACTACATTTCAGTGTAGTGTAAGGCTTTCCAAAGCTGCCGAACGTGTTTCTTTCTCTATTTCAATGGTATTCTGCCTTGTATAACACACATTTACCACTCCAGTCTCCTTTAAGTAAAGAATATAGGATTCATACAGTGTTTCATGTGATCTTAACTGGTATTAAGGATTTCCCTTATCTTAGCTACCTTTTCTACACTAAGAACTGACTTGGAGAATCTCTTTCAGCTGTTCTAAACAAGTTCTCATCATTTTCCAGTCATTTTCTCTGAATTATCCATGTTTTCATGTAGTTTCCTATATTCTGCCTTCTGGTCCTAGTATAAGCTTTGCCCACTTTATCAAACAACTTCCTACACACTGTTATCAACTGAGGCAGCTCGGGAACATTGTCTCTCAACTGTGTTATAGAGTGTAGTACTACATTTCAGTGAAGTGTATGGCTTTCCAAAGCTGCCGAAAGTGTTTCTTTCTCTATTTCAATGGTATTCTGCCTTGTAAAACACACATTTACCACTCCAGTCTCCTTTAAGTAAAGACTATAGGATTACTACAGTGTCTCATGTGATCTTAACTTGAATTAAGGATTTCCCGGATCTTAGCTACCTTTTCTACACTAAGAACTGACTTGGAGAATTTCTTTGAGCTGTTCTAAACAAGTTCTCATCTGTTTACAGTCATTTTCTCTGAATTATCCATGTTTTCATGTAGTTTCCTATATTCTGCCTTCTGGTCCAAGTTTAAGCTTTGCCCACTTTATCAAACAACTTCCTACACACTGTTATGAACTGAGGCAGCTCGGGAACATTGTCTCTCAACTGTGTTACAGAGTGTAGTACTATATTTCAGTGAAGTGTAAGGACTTCCAAAGCTGCCAAACGTGTTTTTTTCTCTATTTCAATGGTATTCTGCCTTTTAAAACACACATTTACCACTCCAGTCTCCTTTAAGTAAAGAATATAGGATTACTACAGTGTCTCATGTGATCTAAACTTGAATTAAGGATTTCCCGTAACTTAGCTACCTTTTCTACACTAAGAACTGACTTGGAGAATTTCTTTGAGCTGTTCTAAACAAGTTCTCATCTGTTTACAGTCATTTTCTCTGAATTATCCATGTTTTCATGTAGTTTCCTATATTCTGCCTTCTGGTCCAAGTATAAGCTTTGACCACTTTATCAAACAACTTCCTACACACTGTTATGAACTGAGGCAGCTCTGGAACATTGTCTCTCAATTGTGTTATAGAGTGTAGTACCACATTTCAGTGAAGTGTAAGGCTTTCCAAAGCTGCCGAACGTGTTTGGTTCTCTATTTCAATGGTATTCTGCCTTGTATAACACACATTTACCACTCTAGTCTCCTTTAAGTAAAGAATATAGGATTCATACAGTGTTTCATGTGATCTTAACTGGAATTAAGGATTTCCCTTATCTTAGCTACCTTTTCTACACTAAGAACTGACTTGGAGATTCTCTTTCAGCTCTTCTAAACAAGTTCTCATCTGTTTACAGTCATTTTCAATGAATTATTCATGTTTTCATGTAGTTTCCTATATTCTGCCTTCTGGCCCAAGTATAAGCTTTGCCCACTTTATCAAACAACTTCCTACACACTGTTATTAACTGAGGGAGCTAGGGAACATTGTCTCTCAACTGTGTTATAGAGTGTAGTACTACATTTCAGTGTAGTGTTAGGCTTTCCAAAGCTGCCGAACGTGTTTCTTTCTCTATTTCAATGGTATTCTGCCTTGTATAACACACATTTACCACTCTAGTCTCCTTTAAGTAATGAATATAGGATTCATACAGTGTTTGATGTTATCTTAAATCGAATTAAGGATTTTCCTTATCTTAGCTACCTTTTCTACACTAAGAACTGACTTGGAGATTCTCTTTAAGCTGTTATAAACAAGTTCTCATCTGTTTACAGTCATTTTCACTGAATTATTCATGTTTTCATGTAGTTTCCTATATTCTGCCTTCGGGCCCAAGTATAAGCTTTGCCCACTTTAAGTTATCATCTGTTTACAGTCATTTTCACTGAATTATTCATGTTTTCATGTAGTTTCCTATATTCTGCCTTCTGGCCCAAGTATAAGCTTTGCCCACTTTATCAAACAACTTCCTACACACTGTTATGAACTGTGGGAGCTAGGGAACATTGTCTCTCAACTGTGTTATTGAGTGTAGTACTACATTTCAGTGAAGTGTAAGGCTTTCCAAAGCTGCCGAATGTGTTTCATTCTCTATTTCAATGGTATTCTGCTTTATATAATACACATTTATCACTCTAGTCTCCTTTAAGTAAGCAATATAGGATTCATACAGTGTTTGATGTTATCTTAACTCGAATTAAGGATTTTCCTTATCTTAGCTACCTTTTCTACACTAAGAACTGACTTGGAGATTCTCTTTAAGCTGCTATAAACAAGTTCTCATCTGTTTACAGTCATTTTCACTGAATTATTCATGTTTTCATGTAGTTTCCTATATTCTGCCTTCTGGCCCAAGTATAAGCTTTGCCCACTTTATCAAACAACTTCCTACACACTCTTATGAACTGAGGCAGCTCGGGAACATTGTCTCTCAACTGTGTTATAGAGTGTAGTACTACATTTCAGTGAAGTGTAAGGCTTTCCAAAGCTGCCGAACGTGTTTGTTTCTCTATTTCAATGGTATTCTGCCTTGTATAAGACACATTTACCACTCTAGTCTTATTTAAGTAAATAATATAGGATTCATACAGTGTTTCATGTAATCTTAACTGGAATTAAGGATTTCCCTTATCTTAGCTACCTTTTCTACACTAAGAACTGACTTGGAGATTCTCTTTCAGCTGTTCTAAACAAGTTCTCATCTGTTTACAGTCATTTTCAATGAATTATTCATGTTTTCATGTAGTTTCCTATATTCTGCCTTTGGGCCCAAGTATAAGCTTTGCCCACTTTAAGTTCTCATCTGTTTACAGTCATTTTCACTGAATTATTCATGTTTTCATGTAGTTTCCTATATTCTGCCTTCTGGCCCAAGGATAAGCTTTGCCCACTTTATCAAACAACTTCCTACACACTGTTATGAACTGAGGCAGCTCGGGAACATTGTCTCTCAACTGTGTTATAGAGTGTAGTACTACATTTCAGTGAAGTGTAAGGCTTTCCAAAGCTGCCGAACGTGTTTGTTTCTCTATTTCAATGGTATTCTGCCTTGTATAACACACATTTACCACTCTAGTTTCCATTAATTAAAGAATATAGGATTCATACAGTGTTTCATGTGATCTTAACTCGAATTAAGGATTTCCCGGATTTTAGCTACCTTTTCTACACTAAGAACTGACTTGGAGATTCTCTTTCAGCTGTTCTAAACAAGTTCTCATCTGTTTACAGGCATTTCCACTGAATTATTCAAGTTTTCATGTAGTTTCCTATATTCTGCCTTCTGGCCCAAGTCTAAGCTTTGTCCACTTTATCAAACAACTTCCTACACACTGTTATTAACTGAGGGAGCTAGGGAACATTGTCTCTCAACTGTGTTATAGAGTGTAGTACTACATTTCAGTGAAGTGTAAGGCTTTCCAAAGCTGCCGAAGGAGTTTCTTTCATTATTTCAATGGTATTCTGCCTTGTATAACACACATTTACCACTCCAGTCTCCTTTAAGTAAAGAATATAGGATTCATACAGTGTTTCATGTGATCTTAACTGGTATTAAGGATTTCCCTTATCTTAGCTACCTTTTCTACACTACGAACTGACTTGGAGATTCTCTTTCAGCTGTTCTAAACAAGTTCTCATCTGTTTCCAGTCATTTTCACTGAATTATTCATGTTTTCATGTAGTTTCCTATATTCTGCCTTCTGGCCCAAGTATAAGCTTTGCCCACTTTATCAAACAACTTCCTACACACTGTTATGAACTGCGGGAGCTAGGGAACATTGTCTCTCAACTGTGTTATAGAGTGTAGTACTACATTTCAGTGAAGTGTAAGGCTTTCCAAAGCTGCCAAATGTGTTTCTTTCTCTATTTCAATGGTATTCTGCCTTATATAATACACATTTATCACTCTAGTCTCCTTTAAGTAAGCAATATAGGATTCATACAGTGTTTCATGTGATCTTAACTCGAATTAAGGATTTCCCGGATTTAGCTACCTTTTCTACACTAAGAACTGACTTGGAGAATCTCTTTCATCTGTTCTAAACAAGTTCTCATCTGTTTACAGTCATTTTCACTGAATTATTCATGTTTTCATGTAGTTTCCTATATTCTGCCTTCTGGCCCAAGTATAAGCTTTGCCCACTTTATCAAACAACTTCCTACACACTGTTATGAACTGAGGCAGCTCTGGAACATTGTCTCTCAACTGTGTTATAGAGTGTTGTACTACATTTCAGTGAAGTGTAAGGCTTTCCAAAGCTGCCGAACGTGTTTGGTTCTCTATTTCAATGGTATTCTGCCTTGTATAACACACATTTACCACTCTAGTCTCCTTTAAGTAAAGAATATAGGATTCATACAGTGTTTCATGTGATTTTAACTGGAATTAAGGATTTCCCTTATCTTAGCTACCTTTTCTACACTAAGAACTGACTTGGAGATTCTCTTTCAGCTGTTCTAAACAAGTTCTCATCTGTTTACAGTCATTTTCAATGAATTATTCATGTTTTCATGTAGTTTCCTATATTCTGCCTTCTGGCCCAAGTATAAGCTTTGCCCACTTTATCAAACAACTTCCTACACACTGTTATGAACTGAGGCAGCTCTGGAACATTGTCTCTCAACTGTGTTATAGAGTGTAGTACTACATTTCAGTGAAGTGTAAGGCTTTCCAAAGCTGCAGAACGTGTTTGGTTCTCTATTTCAATGGTATTCTGCCTTGTATAACACACATTTACCACTCTAGTCTCCTTTAAGTAAAGAATATAGGATTCATACAGTGTTTCATGTGATCTTAACTGGAATTAAGGATTTCCCTTATCTTAGCTACCTTTTCTACACTACGAACTGACTTGGAGATTCTCTTTCAGCTGTTCTAAACAAGTTCTCATCTGTTTACAGTCATTTTCACTGAATTATTCATGTTTTCATGTAGTTTCCTATATTCTGCCTACTGGCCCAAGTATAAGCTTTGCCCACTTTATCAAACAACTTCCTACACACTGTTATTAACTGAGGGAGCTAGGGAACATTGTCTCTCAACTGTGTTATAGAATGTAGTACTACATTTCAGTGTAGTGTAAGGCTTTCCAAAGCTGCCGAACGTGTTTCTTTCTCTATTTCAATGGTATTCTGCCTTGTATAACACACATTTACCACTCTAGTCTCCTTTAAGTAATGAATATAGGATTCATACAGTGTTTGATGTTATCTTATCTCGAATTAAGGATTTTCCTTATCTTAGCTACCTTTTCTACACTAAGAACTGACTTGGAGATTCTCTTTAAGCTGTTATAAACAAGTTCTCATCTGTTTACAGTCATTTTCACTGAATTATTCATGTTTTCATGTAGTTTCCTATATTCTGCCTTCGGGCCCAAGTATAAGCTTTGCCCACTTTATCAAACAACTTCCTACACACTGTTATGAACTGAGGCTGCTCGGGAACATTGTCTCTCAAGTGTGTTATAGAGTGTAGTACTACATTTCAGTGAAGTGTAAGGCTTTCCAAAGCTGCCAAACGTGTTTCTTTCTCTATTTCAATGGTATTCTGCCTTGTATAACACACATTTACCACTCTAGTCTCCTTTAAGTAAAGAATATAGGATTCATACAGTGTTTCATGGGATCTTAACTGGTATTAAGGATTTCCCTTATCTTAGCTACCTTTTCTACACTAAGAACTGCCTTGGAGATTCTCTTTCAGCTGTTCTAAACAAGTTCTCATCTGTTTACAGTCATTTTCACTGAATTATTCATGTTTTCATGTAGTTTCCTATATTCTGCCTTCTGGCCCAAGTATAAGCTTTGCCCACTTTATCAAACAACTTCCTACACACTGTTATGAACTGAGGCAGCTCGGGAACATTGTCTCTCAACTGTGTTACAGAGTGTAGTACTATATTTCAGTGAAGTGTAAGGACTTCCAAAGCTGCCAAACGTGTTTTTTTCTCTATTTCAATGGTATTCTGCCTTTTAAAACACACATTTACCACTCCAGTCTCCTTTAAGTAAAGAATATAGGATTACTACAGTGTCTCATGTGATCTAAACTTGAATTAAGGATTTCCCGTAACTTAGCTACCTTTTCTACACTAAGAACTGACTTGGAGAATTTCTTTGAGCTGTTCTAAACAAGTTCTCATCTGTTTACAGTCATTTTCTCTGAATTATCCATGTTTTCATGTAGTTTCCTATATTCTGCCTTCTGGTCCAAGTATAAGCTTTGCCCACTTTATCAAACAACTTCCTACACACTGTTATGAACTGAGGCAGCTCTGGAACATTGTCTCTCAATTGTGTTATAGAGTGTAGTACCACATTTCAGTGAAGTATAAGGCTTTCCAAAGCTGCCGAACGTGTTTGGTTCTCTATTTCAATGGTATTCTGCCTTGTATAACACACATTTACCACTCTAGTCTCCTTTAAGTAAAGAATATAGGATTCATACAGTGTTTCATGTGATCTTAACTGGAATTAAGGATTTCCCTTATCTTAGCTACCTTTTCTACACTAAGAACTGACTTGGAGATTCTCTTTCAGCTCTTCTAAACAAGTTCTCATCTGTTTACAGTCATTTTCAATGAATTATTCATGTTTTCATGTAGTTTCCTATATTCTGCCTTCTGGCCCAAGTATAAGCTTTGCCCACTTTATCAAACAACTTCCTACACACTGTTATTAACTGAGGGAGCTAGGGAACATTGTCTCTCAACTGTGTTATAGAGTGTAGTACTACATTTCAGTGTAGTGTTAGGCTTTCCAAAGCTGCCGAACGTGTTTCTTTCTCTATTTCAATGGTATTCTGCCTTGTATAACACACATTTACCACTCTAGTCTCCTTTAAGTAATGAATATAGGATTCATACAGTGTTTGATGTTATCTTAACTCGAATTAAGGATTTTGCTTATCTTAGCTACCTTTTCTACACTAAGAACTGACTTGGAGATTCTCTTTAAGCTGTTATAAACAAGTTCTCATCTGTTTACAGTCATTTTCACTGAATTATTCATGTTTTCATGTAGTTTCCTATATTCTGCCTTCGGGCCCAAGTATAAGCTTTGCCCACTTTAAGTTATCATCTGTTTACAGTCATTTTCACTGAATTATTCATGTTTTCATGTAGTTTCCTATATTCTGCCTTCTGGCCCAAGTATAAGCTTTGCCCACTTTATCAAACAACTTCCTACACACTGTTATGAACTGTGGGAGCTAGGGAACATTGTCTCTCAACTGTGTTATAGAGTGTAGTACTACATTTCAGTGAAGTGTAAGGCTTTCCAAAGCTGCCGAATGTGTTTCATTCTCTATTTCAATGGTATTCTGCCTTATATAATACACATTTATCACTCTAGTCTCCTTTAAGTAAGCAATATAGGATTCATACAGTGTTTGATGTTATCTTAACTCGAATTAAGGATTTTCCTTATCTTAGCTACCTTTTCTACACTAAGAACTGACTTGGAGATTCTCTATAAGCTGCTATAAACAAGTTCTCATCTGTTTACAGTCATTTTCACTGAATTATTCATGTTTTCATGTAGTTTCCTATATTCTGCCTTCTGGCCCAAGTATAAGCTTTGCCCACTTTATCAAACAACTTCCTACACACTCTTATGAACTGAGGCAGCTCGGGAACATTGTCTCTCAACTGTGTTATAGAGTGTAGTACTACATTTCAGTGAAGTGTAAGGCTTTCCAAAGCTGCCGTACGTGTTTGTTTCTCTATTTCAATGGTATTCTGCCTTGTATAAGACACATTTACCACTCTAGTCTTATTTAAGTAAATAATATAGGATTCATACAGTGTTTCATGTGATCTTAACTGGAATTAAGGATTTCCCTTATCTTAGCTACCTTTTCTACACTAAGAACTGACTTGGAGATTCTCTTTCAGCTGTTCTAAACAAGTTCTCATCTGTTTACAGTCATTTTCAATGAATTATTCATGTTTTCATGTAGTTTCCTATATTCTGCCTTTGGGCCCAAGTATAAGCTTTGCCCACTTTAAGTTCTCATCTGTTTACAGTCATTTTCACTGAATTATTCATGTTTTCATGTAGTTTCCTATATTCTGCCTTCTGGCCCAAGGATAAGCTTTGCCCACTTTATCAAACAACTTCCTACACACTGTTATGAACTGAGGCAGCTCGGGAACATTGTCTCTCAACTGTGTTATAGAGTGTAGTACTACATTTCAGTGAAGTGTAAGGCTTTCCAAAGCTGCCGAACGTGTTTGTTTCTCTATTTCAATGGTATTCTGCCTTGTATAACACACATTTACCACTCTAGTTTCCATTAATTAAAGAATATAGGATTCATACAGTGTTTCATGTGATCTTAACTCGAATTAAGGATTTCCCGGATTTTAGCTACCTTTTCTACACTACGAACTGACTTGGAGATTCTCTTTCAGCTGTTCTAAACAAGTTCTCATCTGTTTCCAGTCATTTTCACTGAATTATTCATGTTTTCATGTAGTTTCCTATATTCTGCCTTCTGGCCCAAGTATAAGCTTTGCCCACTTTATCAAACAACTTCCTACACACTGTTATGAACTGCGGGAGCTAGGGAACATTGTCTCTCAACTGTGTTATAGAGTGTAGTACTACATTTCAGTGAAGTGTAAGGCTTTCCAAAGCTGCCAAATGTGTTTCTTTCTCTATTTCAATGGTATTCTGCCTTATATAATACACATTTATCACTCTAGTCTCCTTTAAGTAAGCAATATAGGATTCATACAGTGTTTCATGTGATCTTAACTCGAATTAAGGATTTCCCGGATTTAGCTACCTTTTCTACACTAAGAACTGACTTGGAGAATCTCTTTCATCTGTTCTAAACAAGTTCTCATCTGTTTACAGTCATTTTCACTGAATTATTCATGTTTTCATGTAGTTTCCTATATTCTGCCTTCTGGCCCAAGTATAAGCTTTGCCCACTTTATCAAACAACTTCCTACACACTGTTATGAACTGAGGCAGCTCTGGAACATTGTCTCTCAACTGTGTTATAGAGTGTTGTACTACATTTCAGTGAAGTGTAAGGCTTTCCAAAGCTGCCGAACGTGTTTGGTTCTCTATTTCAATGGTATTCTGCCTTGTATAACACACATTTACCACTCTAGTCTCCTTTAAGTAAAGAATATAGGATTCATACAGTGTTTCATGTGATTTTAACTGGAATTAAGGATTTCCCTTATCTTAGCTACCTTTTCTACACTAAGAACTGACTTGGAGATTCTCTTTCAGCTGTTCTAAACAAGTTCTCATCTGTTTACAGTCATTTTCAATGAATTATTCATGTTTTCATGTAGTTTCCTATATTCTGCCTTCTGGCCCAAGTATAAGCTTTGCCCACTTTATCAAACAACTTCCTACACACTGTTATGAACTGAGGCAGCTCTGGAACATTGTCTCTCAACTGTGTTATAGAGTGTAGTACTACATTTCAGTGAAGTGTAAGGCTTTCCAAAGCTGCAGAACGTGTTTGGTTCTCTATTTCAATGGTATTCTGCCTTGTATAACACACATTTACCACTCTAGTCTCCTTTAAGTAAAGAATATAGGATTCATACAGTGTTTCATGTGATCTTAACTGGAATTAAGGATTTCCCTTGTCTTAGCTACCTTTTCTACACTACGAACTGACTTGGAGATTCTCTTTCAGCTGTTCTAAACAAGTTCTCATCTGTTTACAGTCATTTTCACTGAATTATTCATGTTTTCATGTAGTTTCCTATATTCTGCCTACTGGCCCAAGTATAAGCTTTGCCCACTTTATCAAACAACTTCCTACACACTGTTATTAACTGAGGGAGCTAGGGAACATTGTCTCTCAACTGTGTTATAGAGTGTAGTACTACATTTCAGTGTAGTGTAAGGCTTTCCAAAGCTGCCGAACGTGTTTCTTTCTCTATTTCAATGGTATTCTGCCTTGTATAACACACATTTACCACTCTAGTCTCCTTTAAGTAATGAATATAGGATTCATACAGTGTTTGATGTTATCTTAACTCGAATTAAGGATTTTCCTTATCTTAGCTACCTTTTCTACACTAAGAACTGACTTGGAGATTCTCTTTAAGCTGTTATAAACAAGTTCTCATCTGTTTACAGTCATTTTCACTGAATTATTCATGTTTTCATGTAGTTTCCTATATTCTGCCTTCGGGCCCAAGAATAAGCTTTGCCCACTTTATCAAACAACTTCCTACACACTGTTATGAACTGAGGCTGCTCGGGAACATTGTCTCTCAACTGTGTTATAGAGTGTAGTACTACATTTCAGTGAAGTGTAAGGCTTTCCAAAGCTGCCAAACGTGTTTCTTTCTCTATTTCAATGGTATTCTGCCTTGTATAACACACATTTACCACTCTAGTCTCCTTTAAGTAAAGAATATAGGATTCATACAGTGTTTCATGGGATCTTAACTGGTATTAAGGATTTCCCTTATCTTAGCTACCTTTTCTACACTAAGAACTGCCTTGGAGATTCTCTTTCAGCTGTTCTAAACAAGTTCTCATCTGTTTACAGTCATTTTCACTGAATTATTCATGTTTTCATGTAGTTTCCTATATTCTGCCTTCTGGCCCAAGTATAAGCTTTGCCCACTTTATCAAACAACTTCCTACACACTGTTATGAACTGAGGCAGCTCGGGAACATTGTCTCTCAACTGTGTTATGGAGTGTAGTACTACATTTCAGTGTAGTGTTAGGCTTTCCAAAGCTGCCGAACGTGTTTCTTTCTCTATTTCAATGGTATTCTGCCTTGTATAACACACATTTACCACTCTAGTCTCCTTTAAGTAATGAATATAGGATTCATACAGTGTTTGATGTTATCTTAACTCGAATTAAGGATTTTCCTTATCTTAGCTACCTTTTCTACACTACGAACTGACTTGGAGATTCTCTTTAAGCTGTTATAAACAAGTTCTCATCTGTTTACAGTCATTTTCACTGAATTATTCATGTTTTCATGTAGTTTCCTATATTCTGCCTTCGGGCCCAAGTATAAGCTTTGCCCACTTTAAGTTCTCATCTGTTTACAGTCATTTTCACTGAATTATTCATGTTTTCATGTAGTTTCCTATATTCTTCCTTCTGGCCCAAGTATAAGCTTTGCCCACTTTATCAAACAACTTCCTACACACTGTTATGAACTGCGGGAGCTAGGGAACATTGTCTCTCAACTGTGTTATAGAGTGTAGTACTACATTTCAGTGAAGTGTAAGGCTTTCCAAAGCTGCCGAATGTGTTTCATTCTCTATTTCAATGGTATTCTGCCTTATATAATACACATTTATCACTCTAGTCTCCTTTAAGTAAGCAATATAGGATTCATACAGTGTTTCATGTGATCTTAACTCGAATTAAGGATTTCCCGGATTTAGCTACCTTTTCTACACTAAGAACTGACTTGGAGATTCTCTTTAAGCTGTTATAAACAAATTCTCATCTGTTTATAGTCATTTTTACTGAATTATTCATGTTTTCATGTAGTTTCCTATATTCTGCCTTCTGGCCCAAGTATAAGCTTTGCCCACTTTATCAAACAACTTCCTACACACTGTTATGAACTGAGGCAGCTCGGGAACATTGTCTCTCAACTGTGTTATAGAGTGTAGTACTACATTTCAGTGAAGTGTAAGGCTTTCCAAAGCTGCCGAACGTGTTTGTTTCTCTATTTCAATGGTATTCTGCCTTGTATAACACACATTTACCACTCTAGTCTCCTTTAAGTAAAGAATATAGGATTCATACAGTGTTTCATGTGATCTTAACTGGAATTAAGGATTTCCCTTATCTTAGCTACCTTTTCTACACTAAGAACTGACTTGGAGATTCTCTTTCAGCTGTTCTAAACAAGTTCTCTTCTGTTTACAGTCATTTTCACTGAATTATTCAAGTTTTCATGTAGTTTCCTATATTCTGCCTTCTGGCCCAAGTATAAGCTTTGGCCACTTTATCAAACAAGTTCCTACACACTGTTATTAACTGAGGGAGCTAGGGAACATTGTCTCTCAACTGTGTTATAGAGTGTAGTACTACATTTCAGTGTAGTGTAAGGCTTTCCAAAGCTGCCGAAAGTGTTTGTTTCTCTATTTCAATGGTATTCTGCCTTGTATAACACACATTTACCACTCTAGTCTCCTTTAAGTAATGAATATAGGATTCATACAGTGTTTGATGTTATCTTAACTCGAATTAAGGATTTTCCTTATCTTAGCTACCTTTTCTACACTAAGAACTGACTTGGAGATTCTCTTTAAGCTGTTATAAACAAGTTCTCATCTGTTTACAGTCATTTTCACTGAATTATTCATGTTTTCATGTAGTTTCCTATATTCTGCCTTCTGGCCCAAGTATAAGCTTTGCCCACTTTATCAAACAACTTCCTACACACTGTTATGAACTGAGGCAGCTCGGGAACATTGTCTCTCAAATGTGTTATAGAGTGTAGTACTACATTTCAGTGTAGTGTAAGGCTTTCCAAAGCTGCCGAACGTGTTTCTTTCTCTATTTCAATGGTATTCTGCCTTGTATAACACACATTTACCACTCTAGTCTCCTTTAAGTAATGAATATAGGATTCATACAGTGTTTGATGTTATCTTAACTCGAATTAAGGATTTTCCTTATCTTAGCTACCTTTTCTACACTAAGAACTGACTTGGAGATTCTCTTTAAGCTGTTATAAACAAGTTCTCATCAGTTTACAGTCATTTTCACTGAATTATTCATGTTTTCATGTAGTTTCCTATATTCTGCCTTCGGGCCCAAGTATAAGCTTTGCCCACTTTATCAAACAACTTCCTACACACTGTTATGAACTGAGGCTGCTCGGGAACATTGTCTCTCAACTGTGTTATAGAGTGTAGTACTACATTTCAGTGAAGTGTAAGGCTTTCCAAAGCTGCCAAACGTGTTTCTTTCTCTATTTCAATGGTATTCTGCCTTGTATAACACACATTTACCACTCTAGTCTCCTTTAAGTAAAGAATATAGGATTCATACAGTGTTTCATGGGATCTTAACTGGTATTAAGGATTTCCCTTATCTTAGCTACCTTTTCGACACTAAGAACTGCCTTGGAGATTCTCTTTCAGCTGTTCTAAACAAGTTCTCATCTGTTTACAGTCATTTTCACTGAATTATTCATGTTTTCATGTAGTTTCCTATATTCTGCCTTCTGGCCCAAGTATAAGCTTTGCCCACTTTATCAAACAACTTCCTACACACTGTTATGAACTGAGGCAGCTCGGGAACATTGTCTCTCAACTGTGTTATAGAGTGTAGTACTACATTTCAGTGTAGTGTTAGGCTTTCCAAAGCTGCCGAACGTGTTTCTTTCTCTATTTCAATGGTATTCTGCCTTGTATAACACACATTTACCACTCTAGTCTCCTTTAAGTAATGAATATAGGATTCATACAGTGTTTGATGTTATCTTAACTCGAATTAAGGATTTTCCTTATCTTAGCTACCTTTTCTACACTACGAACTGACTTGGAGATTCTCTTTAAGCTGTTATAAACAAGTTCTCATCTGTTTACAGTCATTTTCACTGAATTATTCATGTTTTCATGTAGTTTCCTATATTCTGCCTTCGGGCCCAAGTATAAGCTTTGCCCACTTTAAGTTCTCATCTGTTTACAGTCATTTTCACTGAATTATTCATGTTTTCATGTAGTTTCCTATATTCTTCCTTCTGGCCCAAGTATAAGCTTTGCCCACTTTATCAAACAACTTCCTACACACTGTTATTAACTGAGGGAGCTAGGGAACATTGTCTCTTAACTGTGTTATAGAGTGTAGTACTACATTTCAGTGTAGTGTAAGGCTTTCCAAAGCTGCCGAACGTGTTTCTTTCTCTATTTCAATGGTATTCTGCCTTATATAATACACATTTATCACTCTAGTCTCCTTTAAGTAAGCAATATAGGATTCATACAGTGTTTCATGTGATCTTAACTCGAATTAAGGATTTCCCGGATTTAGCTACCTTTTCTACACTAAGAACTGACTTGGAGAATCTCTTTCATCTGTTCTAAACAAGTTCTCATCTGTTTACAGTCATTTTCACTGAATTATTCATGTTTTCATGTAGTTTCCTATATTCTGCCTTCTGGCCCAAGTATAAGCTTTGCCCACTTTATCAAACAACTTCCTACACACTGTTATGAACTGAGGCAGCTCTGGAACATTGTCTCTCAACTGTGTTATAGAGTGTAGTACTACATTTCAGTGTAGTGTAAGGCTTTCCAAAGCTGCCGAACGTGTTTTTTTCTCTATTTCAATGGTATTCTGCCTTGTATAACACACATTTACCACTCTAGTCTCCTTTAAGTGATGAATGTAGGATTCATACAGTGTTTGATGTTATCTTAACTCGAATTAAGGATTTTCCTTATCTTAGCTACATTTTCTACACTAAGAACTGACTTGGAGATTCTCTTTAAGCTGTTATAAACAAATTCTCATCTGTTTACAGTCATTTTTACTGAATTATTCATGTTTTCATGTAGTTTCCTATATTCTGCCTTCTGGCCCAAGTATAAGCTTTGCCCACTTTATCAAACAACTTCCTACACACTGTTATGAACTGAGGCAGCTCGGGAACATTGTCTCTCAACTGTGTTATAGAGTGTAGTACTACATTTCAGTGAAGTGTAAGGCTTTCCAAAGCTGCCGAACGTGTTTGTTTCTCTATTTCAATGGTATTCTGCCTTGTATAACACACATTTACCACTCTAGTCTCCTTTAAGTAAAGAATATAGGATTCATACAGTGTTTCATGTGATCTTAACTGGAATTAAGGATTTCCCTTATCTTAGCTACCTTTTCTACACTAAGAACTGACTTGGAGATTCTCTTTCAGCTGTTCTAAACAAGTTCTCTTCTGTTTACAGTCATTTTCACTGAATTATTCAAGTTTTCATGTAGTTTCCTATATTCTGCCTTCTGGCCCAAGTATAAGCTTTGGCCACTTTATCAAACAAGTTCCTACACACTGTTATTAACTGAGGGAGCTAGGGAACATTGTCTCTCAACTGTTTTATAGAGTGTAGTACTACATTTCAGTGTAGTGTAAGGCTTTCCAAAGCTGCCGAAAGTGTTTGTTTCTCTATTTCAATGGTATTCTGCCTTGTATAACACACATTTACCACTCTAGTCTCCTTTAAGTAATGAATATAGGATTCATACAGTGTTTGATGTTATCTTAACTCGAATTAAGGATTTTCCTTATCTTAGCTACCTTTTCTACACTAAGAACTGACTTGGAGATTCTCTTTAAGCTGTTATAAACAAGTTCTCATCTGTTTACAGTCATTTTCACTGAATTATTCATGTTTTCATGTAGTTTCCTATATTCTGCCTTCGGGCCCAAGTATAAGCTTTGCCCACTTTATCAAACAACTTCCTACACACTGTTATGAACTGAGGCTGCTCGGGAACATTGTCTCTCAACTGTGTTGTAGAGTGTAGTACTACATTTCAGTGAAGTGTAAGGCTTTCCAAAGCTGCCAAACGTGTTTCTTTCTCTATTTCAATGGTATTCTGCCTTGTATAACACACATTTACCACTCTAGTCTCCTTTAAGTAAAGAATATAGGATTCATACAGTGTTTCATGGGATCTTAACTGGTATTAAGGATTTCCCTTATCTTAGCTACCTTTTCTACACTAAGAACTGCCTTGGAGATTCTCTTTCAGCTGTTCTAAACAAGTTCTCATCTGTTTACAGTCATTTTCACTGAATTATTCATGTTTTCATGTAGTTTCCTATATTCTGCCTTCTGGCCCAAGTATAAGCTTTGCCCACTTTATCAAACAACTTCCTACACACTGTTATGAACTGAGGCAGCTCGGGAACATTGTCTCTCAACTGTGTTATAGAGTGTAGTACTACATTTCAGTGTAGTGTTAGGCTTTCCAAAGCTGCCGAACGTGTTTCTTTCTCTATTTCAATGGTATTCTGCCTTGTATAACACACATTTACCACTCTAGTCTCCTTTAAGTAATGAATATAGGATTCATACAGTGTTTGATGTTATCTTAACTCGAATTAAGGATTTTCCTTATCTTAGCTACCTTTTCTACACTACGAACTGACTTGGAGATTCTCTTTAAGCTGTTATAAACAAGTTCTCATCTGTTTACAGTCATTTTCACTGAATTATTCATGTTTTCATGTAGTTTCCTATATTCTGCCTTCGGGCCCAAGTATAAGCTTTGCCCACTTTAAGTTCTCATCTGTTTACAGTCATTTTCACTGAATTATTCATGTTTTCATGTAGTTTCCTATATTCTTCCTTCTGGCCCAAGTATAAGCTTTGCCCACTTTATCAAACAACTTCCTACACACTGTTATTAACTGAGGGAGCTAGGGAACATTGTCTCTCAACTGTGTTATAGAGTGTAGTACTACATTTCAGTGTAGTGTAAGGCTTTCCAAAGCTGCCGAACGTGTTTCTTTCTCTATTTCAATGGTATTCTGCCTTGTATAACACACATTTACCACTCTAGTCTCCTTTAAGTAATGAATATAGGATTCATACAGTGTTTGATGTTATCTTAACTCGAATTAAGGATTTTCCTTATCTTAGCTACCTTTTCTACACTAAGAACTGACTTGGAGATTCTCTTTAAGCTGTTAAAAACAAGTTCTCATCTGTTTACAGTCATTTTCACTGAATTATTCATGTTTTCATGTAGTTTCCTATATTCTGCCTTCTGGCCCAAGTATAAGCTTTGCCCACTTTATCAAACAACTTCCTACACACTGTTATGAACTGAGGCAGCTCGGGAACATTGTCTCTCAAATGTGTTATAGAGTGTAGTACTACATTTCAGTGTAGTGTAAGGCTTTCCAAAGCTGCCGAACGTGTTTCTTTCTCTATTTCAATGGTATTCTGCCTTGTATAACACACATTTACCACTCTAGTCTCCTTTAAGTAATGAATATAGGATTCATACAGTGTTTGATGTTATCTTCACTCGAATTAAGGATTTTCCTTATCTTAGCTACCTTTTCTACACTAAGAACTGACTTGGAGATTCTCTTTAAGCTGTTATAAACAAGTTCTCATCTGTTTACAGTCATTTTCACTGAATTATTCATGTTTTCATGTAGTTTCCTATATTCTGCCTTCGGGCCCAAGTATAAGCTTTGCCCACTTTATCAAACAACTTCCTACACACTGTTATGAACTGAGGCTGCTCGGGAACATTGTCTCTCAACTGTGTTATAGAGTGTAGTACTACATTTCAGTGAAGTGTAAGGCTTTCCAAAGCTGCCAAACGTGTTTCTTTCTCTATTTCAATGGTATTCTGCCTTGTATAACACACATTTACCACTCTAGTCTCCTTTAAGTAAAGAATATAGGATTCATACAGTATTTCATGGGATCTTAACTGGTATTAAGGATTTCCCTTATCTTAGCTACCTTTTCTACACTAAGAACTGCCTTGGAGATTCTCTTTCAGCTGTTCTAAACAAGTTCTCATCTGTTTACAGTCATTTTCACTGAATTATTCATGTTTTCATGTAGTTTCCTATATTCTGCCTTCTGGCCCAAGTATAAGCTTTGCCCACTTTATCAAACAACTTCCTACACACTGTTATGAACTGAGGCAGCTCGGGAACATTGTCTCTCAACTGTGTTATAGAGTGTAGTACTACATTTCAGTGTAGTGTTAGGCTTTCCAAAGCTGCCGAACGTGTTTCTTTCTCTATTTCAATGGTATTCTGCCTTGTATAACACACATTTACCACTCTAGTCTCCTTTAAGTAATGAATATAGGATTCATACAGTGTTTGATGTTATCTTAACTCGAATTAAGGATTTTCCTTATCTTAGCTACCTTTTCTACACTACGAACTGACTTGGAGATTCTCTTTAAGCTGTTATAAACAAGTTCTCATCTGTTTACAGTCATTTTCACTGAATTATTCATGTTTTCATGTAGTTTCCTATATTCTGCCTTCGGGCCCAAGTATAAGCTTTGCCCACTTTAAGTTCTCATCTGTTTACAGTCATTTTCACTGAATTATTCATGTTTTCATGTAGTTTCCTATATTCTTCCTTCTGGCCCAAGTATAAGCTTTGCCCACTTTATCAAACAACTTCCTACACACTGTTATGAACTGCGGGAGCTAGGGACCATTGTCTCTCAACTGTGTTATAGAGTGTAGTACTACATTTCAGTGAAGTGTAAGGCTTTCCAAAGCTGCCGAATGTGTTTCATTCTCTATTTCAATGGTATTCTGCCTTATATAATACACATTTATCACTCTAGTCTCCTTTAAGTAAGCAATATAGGATTCATACAGTGTTTCATGTGATCTTAACTCGAATTAAGGATTTCCCTTATCTTAGCTACCTTTTCTACACTAAGAACTGACTTGGAGATTCTCTTTCATCTGTTGTAAACAAGTTCTCATCTCTTTACAGTCATTTTCACTGAATTATTCATGTTTTCATGTAGTTTCCTATATTCTGCCTTCTGGCCCAAGTATAAGCTTTGCCCACTTTATCAAACAACTTCCTACACTCTGTTATGAACTGAGGCAGCTCGGGAACATTGTCTCTCAACTGTGTTATAGAGTGTAGTACTACATTTCAGTGAAGTGTAAGGCTTTCCAAAGCTGCCGAACGTGTTTGTTTCTCTATTTCAATGGTATTCTGCCTTGTATAACACACATTTACCACTCTAGTCTCCTTTAAGTAAAGAATATAGGATTCATACAGTGTTTCATGTGATCTTAACTGGAATTAAGGATTTCCCTTATCTTAGCTACCTTTTCTACACTAAGAACTGACTTGGAGATTCTCTTTCAGCTGTTCTAAACAAGTTCTCTTCTGTTTACAGTCATTTTCACTGAATTATTCAAGTTTTCATGTAGTTTCCTATATTCTGCCTTCTGGCCCAAGTATAAGCTTTGGCCACTTTATCAAACAAGTTCCTACACACTGTTATTAACTGAGGGAGCTAGGGAACATTGTCTCTCAACTGTTTTATAGAGTGTAGTACTACATTTCAGTGTAGTGTAAGGCTTTCCAAAGCTGCCGAAAGTGTTTGTTTCTCTATTTCAATGGTATTCTGCCTTGTATAACACACATTTACCACTCTAGTCTCCTTTAAGTAATGAATATAGGATTCATACAGTGTTTGATGTTATCTTAACTCGAATTAAGGATTTTCCTTATCTTAGCTACCTTTTCTACACTAAGAACTGACTTGGAGATTCTCTTTAAGCTGTTATAAACAAGTTCTCATCTGTTTACAGTCATTTTCACTGAATTATTCATGTTTTCATGTAGTTTCCTATATTCTGCCTTCGGGCCCAAGTATAAGCTTTGCCCACTTTATCAAACAACTTCCTACACACTGTTATGAACTGAGGCTGCTCGGGAACATTGTCTCTCAACTGTGTTGTAGAGTGTAGTACTACATTTCAGTGAAGTGTAAGGCTTTCCAAAGCTGCCAAACGTGTTTCTTTCTCTATTTCAATGGTATTCTGCCTTGTATAACACACATTTACCACTCTAGTCTCCTTTAAGTAAAGAATATAGGATTCATACAGTGTTTCATGGGATCTTAACTGGTATTAAGGATTTCCCTTATCTTAGCTACCTTTTCTACACTAAGAACTGCCTTGGAGATTCTCTTTCAGCTGTTCTAAACAAGTTCTCATCTGTTTACAGTCATTTTCACTGAATTATTCATGTTTTCATGTAGTTTCCTATATTCTGCCTTCTGGCCCAAGTATAAGCTTTGCCCACTTTATCAAACAACTTCCTACACACTGTTATGAACTGAGGCAGCTCGGGAACATTGTCTCTCAACTGTGTTATAGAGTGTAGTACTACATTTCAGTGTAGTGTTAGGCTTTCCAAAGCTGCCGAACGTGTTTCTTTCTCTATTTCAATGGTATTCTGCCTTGTATAACACACATTTACCACTCTAGTCTCCTTTAAGTAATGAATATAGGATTCATACAGTGTTTGATGTTATCTTAACTCGAATTAAGGATTTTCCTTATCTTAGCTACCTTTTCTACACTACGAACTGACTTGGAGATTCTCTTTAAGCTGTTATAAACAAGTTCTCATCTGTTTACAGTCATTTTCACTGAATTATTCATGTTTTCATGTAGTTTCCTATATTCTGCCTTCGGGCCCAAGTATAAGCTTTGCCCACTTTAAGTTCTCATCTGTTTACAGTCATTTTCACTGAATTATTCATGTTTTCATGTAGTTTCCTATATTCTTCCTTCTGGCCCAAGTATAAGCTTTGCCCACTTTATCAAACAACTTCCTACACACTGTTATTAACTGAGGGAGCTAGGGAACATTGTCTCTCAACTGTGTTATAGAGTGTAGTACTACATTTCAGTGTAGTGTAAGGCTTTCCAAAGCTGCCGAACGTGTTTCTTTCTCTATTTCAATGGTATTCTGCCTTGTATAACACACATTTACCACTCTAGTCTCCTTTAAGTAATGAATATAGGATTCATACAGTGTTTGATGTTATCTTAACTCGAATTAAGGATTTTCCTTATCTTAGCTACCTTTTCTACACTAAGAACTGACTTGGAGATTCTCTTTAAGCTGTTAAAAACAAGTTCTCATCTGTTTACAGTCATTTTCACTGAATTATTCATGTTTTCATGTAGTTTCCTATATTCTGCCTTCTGGCCCAAGTATAAGCTTTGCCCACTTTATCAAACAACTTCCTACACACTGTTATGAACTGAGGCAGCTCGGGAACATTGTCTCTCAAATGTGTTATAGAGTGTAGTACTACATTTCAGTGTAGTGTAAGGCTTTCCAAAGCTGCCGAACGTGTTTCTTTCTCTATTTCAATGGTATTCTGCCTTGTATAACACACATTTACCACTCTAGTCTCCTTTAAGTAATGAATATAGGATTCATACAGTGTTTGATGTTATCTTCACTCGAATTAAGGATTTTCCTTATCTTAGCTACCTTTTCTACACTAAGAACTGACTTGGAGATTCTCTTTAAGCTGTTATAAACAAGTTCTCATCTGTTTACAGTCATTTTCACTGAATTATTCATGTTTTCATGTAGTTTCCTATATTCTGCCTTCGGGCCCAAGTATAAGCTTTGCCCACTTTATCAAACAACTTCCTACACACTGTTATGAACTGAGGCTGCTCGGGAACATTGTCTCTCAACTGTGTTATAGAGTGTAGTACTACATTTCAGTGAAGTGTAAGGCTTTCCAAAGCTGCCAAACGTGTTTCTTTCTCTATTTCAATGGTATTCTGCCTTGTATAACACACATTTACCACTCTAGTCTCCTTTAAGTAAAGAATATAGGATTCATACAGTATTTCATGGGATCTTAACTGGTATTAAGGATTTCCCTTATCTTAGCTACCTTTTCTACACTAAGAACTGCCTAGAGATTCTCTTTCAGCTGTTCTAAACAAGTTCTCATCTGTTTACAGTCATTTTCACTGAATTATTCATGTTTTCATGTAGTTTCCTATATTCTGCCTTCTGGCCCAAGTATAAGCTTTGCCCACTTTATCAAACAACTTCCTACACACTGTTATGAACTGAGGCAGCTCGGGAACATTGTCTCTCAACTGTGTTATAGAGTGTAGTACTACATTTCAGTGTAGTGTTAGGCTTTCCAAAGCTGCCGAACGTGTTTCTTTCTCTATTTCAATGGTATTCTGCCTTGTATAACACACATTTACCACTCTAGTCTCCTTTAAGTAATGAATATAGGATTCATACAGTGTTTGATGTTATCTTAACTCGAATTAAGGATTTTCCTTATCTTAGCTACCTTTTCTACACTACGAACTGACTTGGAGATTCTCTTTAAGCTGTTATAAACAAGTTCTCATCTGTTTACAGTCATTTTCACTGAATTATTCATGTTTTCATGTAGTTTCCTATATTCTTCCTTCTGGCCCAAGTATAAGCTTTGCCCACTTTATCAAACAACTTCCTACACACTGTTATGAACTGCGGGAGCTAGGGACCATTGTCTCTCAACTGTGTTATAGAGTGTAGTACTACATTTCAGTGAAGTGTAAGGCTTTCCAAAGCTGCCGAATGTGTTTCATTCTCTATTTCAATGGTATTCTGCCTTATATAATACACATTTATCACTCTAGTCTCCTTTAAGTAAGCAATATAGGATTCATACAGTGTTTCATGTGATCTTAACTCGAATTAAGGATTTCCCGGATTTAGCTACCTTTTCTACACTAAGAACTGACTTGGAGAATCTCTTTCATCTGTTCTAAACAAGTTCTCATCTGTTTACAGTCATTTTCACTGAATTATTCATGTTTTCATGTAGTTTCCTATATTCTGCCTTCTGGCCCAAGTATAAGCTTTGCCCACTTTATCAAACAACTTCCTACACACTGTTATGAACTGAGGCAGCTCTGGAACATTGTCTCTCAACTGTGTTATAGAGTGTAGTACTACATTTCAGTGGAGTGTAAGGCTTTCCAAAGCTGCCGAACGTGTTTTTTTCTCTATTTCAATGGTATTCTGCCTTGTATAACACACATTTACCACTCTAGTCTCCTTTAAGTGATGAATGTAGGATTCATACAGTGTTTGATGTTATCTTAACTCTAATTAAGGATTTTCCTTATCTTAGCTACATTTTCTACACTAAGAACTGACTTGGAGATTCTCTTTAAGCTGTTATGAACAAATTCTCATCTGTTTACAGTCATTTTTACTGAATTATTCATGTTTTCATGTAGTTTCCTATATTCTGCCTTCTGGCCCAAGTATAAGCTTTGCCCAGTTTATCAAACAACTTCCTACACACTGTTATGAACTGAGGCAGCTCGGGAACATTGTCTCTCAACTGTGTTATAGAGTGTAGTACTACATTTCAGTGAAGTGTAAGGCTTTCCAAAGCTGCCGAACGTGTTTGTTTCTCTATTTCAATGGTATTCTGCCTTGTATAACACACATTTACCACTCTAGTCTCCTTTAAGTAAAGAATATAGGATTCATACAGTGTTTCATGTGATCTTAACTGGAATTAAGGATTTCCCTTATCTTAGCTACCTTTTCTACACTAAGAACTGACTTGGAGATTCTCTTTCAGCTGTTCTAAACAAGTTCTCTTTTGTTTACAGTCATTTTCACTGAATTATTCAAGTTTTCATGTAGTTTCCTATATTCTGCCTTCTGGCCCAAGTCTAAGCTTTGCCCACTTTATCAAACAACTTCCTACACACTGTTATGAACTGAGGGAGCTAGCGAACATTGTCTCTCAACTGTGTTATAGAGTGTAGTACTACATTTCAGTGAAGTGTAAGGCTTTCCAAAGCTGCCGAACGAGTTTCTTTCTCTATTTCAATGGTATCCTGCCTTGTATAACACACATTTACCACTCCAGTCTCCTTTAAGTAAAGAATATAGGATTCATACAGTGTTTCATGTGATCTTAACTGGTATTAAGGATTTCCCTTATCTTAGCTACCTTTTCTACACTAAGAACTGACTTGGAGATTCTCTTTCAGCTGTTCTAAACAAGTTCTCATCATTTTCCAGTCATTTTCTCTGAATTATCCATGTTTTCATGTAGTTTCCTATATTCTGCCTTCTGGTCCTAGTATAAGCTTTGCCCACTTTATCAAACAACTTCCTACACACTGTTATCAACTGAGGCAGCTCGGGAACATTGTCTCTCAACTGTGTTATAGAGTGTAGTACTACATTTCAGTGAAGTGTATGGCTTTCCAAAGCTGCCGAAAGTGTTTCTTTCTCTATTTCAATGGTATTTTGCCTTGTATAACACACATTTACCACTCTAGTCTCCTTTAAGTAAAGAATATAGGATTCATAGAGTGTTTCAAGTCATCTTAACTTGAATTAAGGATTTCCCGGATCTTAGCTACCTTTTCTACATTAAGAACTGATTTGGAGAATCTCTTTCAGCTGTTTTAAACAAGTTCACATCTGTTTCCTGTCATTTTCTCTGAATTATCCATGTTTTCATGTAGTTTCCTATATTCTGCCTTCTGGTCCAAGTATAAGCTTTGCCCACTTTATCAAACAACTTCCTACACACTGTTATGAACTGAGGCAGCTCGGGAACATTGTCTCTCAACTGTGTTACAGAGTGTAGTACTATATTTCAGTGAAGTGTAAGGCTTTCCAAAGCTGACAAAAGTGTTTCTTTCTCTATTTCAATGGTATTCTGCCTTGTAAAACACACATTTACAACTCCAGTCTCCTTTAAGTAAAGAATATAGGATTCATACAGTGTTTCATGTGATCTTAACTCGAATTAAGGATTTCCCGGATTTAGCTACCTTTTCTACACTAAGAACTGACTTGGAGAATCTCTTTCATCTGTTCTAAACAAGTTCTCATCTGTTTACAGTCATTTTCACTGAATTATTCATGTTTTCATGTAGTTTCCTATATTCTGCCTTCTGGCCCAAGTATAAGCTTTGCCCACTTTATCAAACAACTTCCTACACACTGTTATGAACTGAGACAGCTCTGGAACATTGTCTCTCAACTGTGTTATAGAGTGTAGTACTACATTTCAGTGTAGTGTAAGGCTTTCCAAAGCTGCCGAACGTGTTTTTTTCTCTATTTCAATGGTATTCTGCCTTGTATAACACACATTTACCACTCTAGTCTCCTTTAAGTGATGAATGTAGGATTCATACAGTGTTTGATGTTATCTTAACTCGAATTAAGGATTTTCCTTATCTTAGCTACATTTTCTACACTAAGAACTGACTTGGAGATTCTCTTTAAGCTGTTATAAACAAATTCTCATCTGTTTACAGTCATTTTTACTGAATTATTCATGTTTTCATGTAGTTTCCTATATTCTGCCTTCTGGCCCAAGTATAAGCTTTGCCCACTTTATCAAACAACTTCCTACACACTGTTATGAACTGAGGCAGCTCGGGAACATTGTCTCTCAACTGTGTTATAGAGTGTAGTACTACATTTCAGTGAAGTGTAAGGCTTTCCAAAGCTGCCGAACGTGTTTGTTTCTCTATTTCAATGGTATTCTGCCTTGTATAACACACATTTACCACTCTAGTCTCCTTTAAGTAAAGAATATAGGATTCATACAGTGTTTCATGTGATCTTAACTGGAATTAAGGATTTCCCTTATCTTAGCTACCTTTTCTACACTAAGAACTGACTTGGAGATTCTCTTTCAGCTGTTCTAAAAAAGTTCTCTTCTGTTTACAGTCATTTTCACTGAATTATTCAAGTTTTCATGTAGTTTCCTATATTCTGCCTTCTGGCCCAAGTATAAGCTTTGGCCACTTTATCAAACAACTTCCTACACACTGTTATTAACTGAGGGAGCTAGGGAACATTGTCTCTCAACTGTGTTATAGAGTGTAGTACTACATTTCAGTGTAGTGTAAGGCTTTCCAAAGCTGCCGAAAGTGTTTGTTTCTCTATTTCAATGGTATTCTGCCTTGTATAACACACATTTACCACTCTAGTCTCCTTTAAGTAATGAATATAGGATTCATACAGTGTTTGATGTTATCTTAACTCGAATTAAGGATTTTCCTTATCTTAGCTACCTTTTCTACACTAAGAACTGACTTGGAGATTCTCTTTAAGCTGTTATAAACAAGTTCTCATCTGTTTACAGTCATTTTCACTGAATTAATCATGTTTTCATGTAGTTTCCTATATTCTGCCTTCTGTCCCAAGTATAAGCTTTGCCCACTTTATCAAACAACTTCCTACACACTGTTATGAACTGAGGCAGCTCGGGAACATTGTCTCTCAAATGTGTTATAGAGTGTAGTACTACATTTCAGTGAAGTGTAAGGCTTTCCAAAGCTGCCGAACGTGTTTCTTTCTCTATTTCAATGGTATTCTGCCTTGTATAACACACATTTACCACTCTAGTATCCTTTAAGTAAAGAATATAGGATTCATACAGTGTTTCATGGGATCTTAACTGGAATTAAGGATTTCCCTTATCTTAGCTACCTTTTCTACACTAAGAACTGACTTGGAGTTTCTCTTTCAGCTGTTCTAAACAAGTTCTCATCTGTTTACAGTCATTTTCACAGAATTATTCATGTTTTCATGTAGTTTCCTATATTCTGCCTTCTGGCCCAAGTCTAAGCTTTGCCCACTTTATCAAACAACTTCCTACACACTGTTATGAACTGAGGGAGCTAGCGAACATTGTCTCTCAACTGTGTTATAGAGTGTAGTACTACATTTCAGTGAAGTGTAAGGCTTTCCAAAGCTGCCGAACGAGTTTCTTTCTCTATTTCAATGGTATCCTGCCTTGTATAACACACATTTACCACTCCAGTCTCCTTTAAGTAAAGAATATAGGATTCATACAGTGTTTCATGTGATCTTAACTGGTATTAAGGATTTCCCTTATCTTAGCTACCTTTTCTACACTAAGAACTGACTTGGAGATTCTCTTTCAGCTGTTCTAAACAAGTTCTCATCATTTTCCAGTCATTTTCTCTGAATTATCCATGTTTTCATGTAGTTTCCTATATTCTGCCTTCTGGTCCTAGTATAAGCTTTGCCCACTTTATCAAACAACTTCCTACACACTGTTATCAACTGAGGCAGCTCGGGAACATTGTCTCTCAACTGTGTTATAGAGTGTAGTACTACATTTCAGTGAAGTGTATGGCTTTCCAAAACTGCCGAAAGTGTTTCTTTCTCTATTTCAATGGTATTCTGCCTTGTAAAACACACATTTACAACTCCAGTCTCCTTTAAGTAAAGAATATAGGATTCATACAGTGTTTCATGTGATCTTAACTCGAATTAAGGATTTCCCGGATCTTAGCTACCTTTACTACACTAAGAACTGACTGGAGAATCTCTTTGAGCTGTTCTAAACAAGTTCTCATCTGTTTACAGTCATTTTCTCTGAATTATCCATGATTTCATGTAGTTTCCTATATTCTGCCTTCTGGTCCAAGTATAAGCTTTGCCCACTTTATCAAACAACTTCCTACACACTGTTATGAACTGAGGCAGCTCGGAACATTGTCTTTCAACTGTGTTACAGAGTGTAGTACTATATTTCAGTGAAGTGTAAGGACTTCCAAAGCTGCCAAACGTGTTTTTTTCTCTATTTCAATGGTATTCTGCCTTGTAAAACACACATTTACCACTCCAGTCTCCTTTAAGTAAAGAATATAGGATTACTACAGTGTCTCATGTGATCTTAACTTTAATTAAGGATTTCCCGGATCTTAGCTACCTTTTCTACACTAAGAACTGACTTGGAGAATTTCTTTGAGCTGTTCTAAACAAGTTCTCATCTGTTTACAGTCATTTTCTCTGAATTATCCATGTTTTCATGTAGTTTCCTATATTCTGCCTTCTGGTCCAAGTATAAGCTTTGCCCACTTTATCAAACAACTTCCTACACACTGTTATGAACTGAGGCAGCTCGGGAACATTGTCTCTCAACTGTGTTATAGAGTGTAGTACTACATTTCAGTGAAGTGTAAGGCTTTCCAAAGCTGCCAAACGTGTTTAATTCTCTATTTCAATTGTATTCTACCTTGTATAACACACATTTAGCACTCTAGTCTCCTTTAAGTAAAGAATATAGGATTCATACAGTGTTTCATGTGATCTTAACTCGAATTAAAGATTTCCCGGATCTTAGCTACATTTACTACAATAAGAACTGACTGGAGAATCTCTTTGAGCGGTTCTAAACAAGTTCTCATCTGTTTACAGTCATTTTCTCTGAATTATCCATGTTTTCATGTAGTTTCCTATATTCTGCCTTCTGTTTCAAGTATAAGCTTTGCCCACTTTATCAAACAACTTCCTACACACTGTTATGAACTGAGGCAGCTCGGGAACATTGTCTCTCAACTGTGTTATAGAGTGTAGTACTATATTTCAGTGAAGTGTAAGGCTTTCCAAAGCTGACGAAAGTGTTTCTTTCTCTATTTCAATGGTATTCTGCCTTGTAAAACACACATTTACAACTCCAGTCTCCTTTAAGTAAAGAATATAGGATTCCTACAGTGTTTCAAGTCATCTTAACTCGAATTAAGGATTTCCCGGATCTAAAGCTACCTTTTCTACACTAAGAACTGATTTGGAGAATCTCTTTCAGCAGTTCTAAACAAGTTCTCAACTGTTTCCAGTCATTTTCTCTGAATTATCCATGTTTTCATGTAGTTTCCTATATTCTGCCTTCTGGTCCAAGTATAAGCTTTGGCCACTTTATCAAACAACCTCCTACACACTGTTATGAACTGAGGCAGCTCGGGAACATTGTCTCTCAACTGTGTTACAGAGTGTAGTACTATATTTCAGTGAAGTGTAAGGCTTTCCAAAGCTGACGAAAGTGTTTCTTTCTCTATTTCAATGGTATTCTGCCTTGTAAAACACACATTTACAACTCCAGTCTCCTTTAAGTAAAGAATATAGGATTCATACAGTGTTTCATGTCATCTTAACTCGAATTAAGGATTTCCCGGATCTTAGCTACCTTTACTACACTAAGAACTGACTGGAGAATCTCTTTGAGCTGTTCTAAACAAGTTCTCATCTGTTTACAGTCATTTTCTCTGAATTATCCATGTTTTCATGTAGTCCTATATTCTGCCTTCTGGTCCAAGTATAAGCTTTGCCCACTTTATCAAACAACTTCCTACACACTGTTATGAAGTGAGGCAGCTCGGGAACATTGTCTCTCAACTGTGTTACAGAGTGTAGTACTATATTTCAGTGAAGTGTAAGGCTTTCCAAAGGTGCCAAACGTGTTTTTTTTCTCTATTTCAATGGTATTCTGCCTTGTAAAACACACATTTACCACTCCAGTCTCCTTTAAGTAAAGAATATAGGATTACTACAGTGTCTCATGTGATCTTCACTTGAATTAAGGATTTCCCGGATCTTAGCTACCTTTTCTACACTAAGAACTGACTTGGAGAATTTCTTTGAGCTGTTCTAAACAAGTTCTCATCTGTTTACAGTCATTTTCTCTGAATTATCCATGTTTTCATGTAGTTTCCTATATTCTGCCTTCTGGTCCAAGTATAAGCTTTGCCCACTTTATCAAACAACTTCCTAAACACTGTTATGAACTGAGGTAGCTCGGGAACATTGTCTCTCAACTGTGTTATAGAGTGTAGTACTACATTTCAGTGAAGTGTAAGGCTTTCCAAAGCTGCCAAACGTGTTTAATTCTCTATTTCAATGGTATTCTACCTTGTATAACACACATTTAGCACTCTAGTCTCCTTTAAGTAAAGAATATAGGATTCATACAGTGTTTCATGTGATCTTAACTCGAATTAAAGATTTCCCGGATCTTAGCTACATTTACTACAATAAGAACTGACTGGAGAATCTCTTTGAGCTGTTCTAAACAAGTTCTCATCTGTTTACAGTCATTTTCTCTGAATTATCCATGTTTTCATGTAGTTTCCTATATTCTGCCTTCTGGTCCAAGTATAAGCTTTGCCCACGTTATCAAACAACTTCCTACACACTGTTATGAAATGAGGCAGCTCGGGAACATTGTCTCTAAACTGTGTTATAGAGTGTAGTACTAAATTTCAGTGAAGTGTAAGGCTTTCCAAAGCTGCCAAACGTGTTTAATTCTCTATTTTAATGGTATTCTACCTTGTATAACACACATTTAGCACTCTAGTCTCCTTCAAGTATAGAATATACGATTCATACAGTGTTTCATGTGATCTTAACTCGAATTAAGGATTTCCCGGATCTTAGCTACATTTACTACAATAAGAACTGACTGGAGAATCTCTTTGAGCTGTTCTAAACAAGTTCTCATCTGTTTACAGTCATTTTCTCTGAATTATCCATGTTTTCATGTAGTTTCCTATATTCTGCCTTCTGGTCCAAGTATAAGCTTTGCCCACGTTATCAAACAACTTCCTACACACTGTTATGAACTGAAGCAGCTCGGGAACATTGTCTCTCAACTGTGTTACAGAGTGTAGTACTACATTTCAGTGAAGTATAAGGCTTTCCAATGCTGCCGAACGTGTTTCTTTCTCTATTTCAATGGTATTCTGCCTTGTATAAAACACATTTACCACTCTAGTCTCCTTTAAGTAAAGAATATAGGATTCATACAGTGTTTCCTGTCATCTTAACTTGAATTAAGGATTTCCCGGATCTTAGCTACCTTTTCTACACTAAGAACTGACTTGGAGAATCTCTTTGAGCGGTTCTAAACAAGTTCTCATCTGTTTACAGTCATTTTCTCTGAATTATCCATGTTTTCATGTAGTTTCCTATATTCTGCCTTCTGGTCCAAGTATAAGCTTTTTCCACTTTATCAAACAACCTCCTACACAGTGTTATGAACTGAGGCAGCTCGGGAACATTGTCTCTCAACTGTGTTACAGAGTGTAGTACTATATTTCAGTGAAGTGTAAGGCTTTCCAAAGCTGACGAAAGTGTTTCTTTCTCTATTTCAATGGTATTCTGCCTTGTATAACACACATTTACCACTCTAGTCTCCTTTAAGTAAGAATATAGGATTCATAGAGTGTTTCAAGTCATCTTAACTTGAATTAAGGATTTCCTGTATCTTAGCTACCTTTTCTACACTAAGAACTGATTTGGAGAATCTCTTTCAGCTGATCTAAACAAGTTCTCATCTGTTTCCAGTCATTTTCTCTGAATTATCCATGTTTTCATGTAGTTTCCTATATTCTGCCTTCTGGTCCAAGTATAAGCTTTGCCCACGTAATCAAACAACTTCCTACACACTGTTATGAACTGAAGCAGCTCGGGAACATTGTCTCTCAACTGTGTTACAGAGTGTAGTACTACATTTCAGTGAAGTATAAGGCTTTCCAAAGCTGCCGAACGTGTTTCTTTCTCTATTTCAATGGTATTCTGCCTTGTATAACACACATTTACCACTCTAGTCTCCTTTAAGTAAAGAATATAGGATTCATACAGTGTTTCATGTCATCTTAACTCGAATTAAGGATTTCCCGGATCTTAGCTACCTTTACTACGCTAAGAACTGACTGGAGAATCTCTTTGAGCGGTTCTAAACAAGTTCTCATCTGTTTACAGTCATTTTCTCTGAATTATCCATGTTTTCATGTAGTTTCCTATATTCTGCCTTTTGGACCAAGTATAAGCTTTGCCCCCTTTATCAAAGAACTTCCTACACACTGTTATGAACTGAGGCAGCTCGGGAACATTGTCTCTCAACCGTGTTATAGAGTGTAGTACTACATTTCAGTGAAGTGTAAGGCTTTCCAAAGCTACCGATCGTGTTCCTTTCTCTATTTCAATGGTATTCTGCCTTGTATAACACACATTTACCACTCTATTCTCCTTTAAGTAAAGAATATAGGATTCATACAGTGTTTCATGTGATCTGAACTCGAATTAAGGATTTCCCGGATCTTAGCTACCTTTACTACACTAAGAATTGACTGGAGAATCTCTTTGAGCTGTTCTAAACAAGTTCTCATCTGTTTACAGTCATTTTCTCTGAATTATCCATGTTTTCATGTAGTTTCCTATATTCTGCCTTCTCTTTCAAGTATAAGCTTTGCCCACTTTATCAAACAACTTAATACACACTGTTTTGAACTTAGGCAGCTCGGGAACATTGTCTCTCAACTGTGTTACAGAGTGTAGTACTATATTTCAGTGAAGTGTAAGGCTTTCCAAAGCTGACGAAAGTGTTTCGTTCTCTATTTCAATGGTATTCTGCGTTGTAAAACACACATTTACAACTCCAGACTCCTTTAAGTAAAGAATATAGGATTCCTACAGTGTTTCATGTGATCTTAACTCGAATTAAGGATTTCCCGGATCTTAGCTACCTTTTCTACACTAAGAACTGACTTGGAGAATTTCTTTGAGCTGTTCTAAACAAGTTCTCATCTGTTTACAGTCATTTTCTCTGAATTATCCATGTTTTCATGTAGTTTCCTATATTCTGCCTTCTGGTCCAAGTATAAGCTTTGCCCACTTTATCAAACAACTTCCTACACACTGTTATGAACTGAGGCAGCTTGGGAACATTGTCTCTCAACTGTGTTATAGAGTGTAGTACTACATTTCAGTGAAGTGTAAGGCTTTCCAAAGCTGCCAAACGTGTTTAATTCTCTATTTCAATGGTATTCTACCTTGTATAACACACATTTAGCACTCTAGTCTCCTTTAAGTAAAGAATATAGGATTCATACAGTGTTTCATGTGATCTTAACTCGAATTAAAGATTTTCCGGATCTTAGCTACATTTACTACAATAAGAACTGACTGGAGAATCTCTTTGAGCTGTTCTAAACAAGTTCTCATCTGTTTACAGTCATTTTCTCTGAATTATCCATGTTTTCATGTAGTTTCCTATATTCTGCCTTCTGGTCCAAGTATAAGCTTTGCCCACGTTATCAAACAACTTCCTACACACTGTTATGAACTGAGGCAGCTCGGGAATATTGTCTCTCAACTGTGTTATAGAGTGTAGTACTACATTTCAGTGAAGTGTAAGGCTTTCCAAAGCTGCCAAACGTGTTTAATTCTCTATTTTAATGGTATTCTACCTTGTATAACACACATTTAGCACTCTAGTCTCCTTCAAGTGAAGAATATAGGATTCATACAGTGTTTCATGTGATCTTAACTCGAATTAAGGATTTCCCGGATCTTAGCTACATTTACTACAATAAGAACTGACTGGAGAATCTCTTTGAGCTGTTCTAAACAAGTTCTCATCTGTTTACAGTCATTTTCTCTGAATTATCCATGTTTTCATATTGTTTCCTATATTCTGCCTTCTGGTCCAAGTATAAGCTTTGCCCACTTTATCAAACAACCTCCTACACACTTTTATGAACTGAGGCAGCTCGGGAACATTGTCTCTCAACTGTGTTACAGAGAGTAGTACTATATTTCAGTGAAGTGTAAGGCTTTCCAAAGCTGACGAAAGTGTTTCTTTCTCTATTTCAATGGTATTCTGCCTTGTAAAACACACATTTACAACTCCAGTCTCCTTTAAGTAAAGAATATAGGATTCCTACAGTGTTTCATGTGATCTTAACTCGAATTAAGGATTTCCCGGATCTTAGCTACGTTTTCTACACTAAGAACTGATTTGGAGAATCTCTTTCAGCTGTTCTAAACAAGTGCTCATCTGTTTCCAGTCATTTTCTCTGAATTATCCATGTTTTCATGTAGTTTCCTATATTCTGCCTTCTTGTCCAAGTATAAGCTTTGCCCACTTTATCAAAAAACTTCCTACACACTGTTTTGAACTGAGGCAGTTCGGGAACATTGTCTCTCAACTGTGTTATAGAGTGTAGTACTATATTTCAGTGAAGTGTAAGGATTTCCGAAGCTGCCAAACGTGTTTCTTTCTCTATTTCAATGGTATTCTGCCTTGTGAAACACACATTTACCACTCCAGTCTCCTTTAAGTAAAGAATATAGGATTCATGCAGTGTTTCATGTGATCTTAACTTGAATTAAGGATTTCCCGGATCTTAGCTACCTTTTCTACACTAAGAACTGATTTGGAGAATCTCTTTCAGCTGTTCTAAACAAGTTCTCATCTGTTTCCAGTCATTTTCTCTGAATTATCCATGTTTTCATGTAGTTTCCTATATTCTGCCTTCTGGTCCAAGTTTAAGCTTTGCCCACTTTATCAAACAACTTCCTACACACTGTTATGAACTGAGGCAGCTCGGGAACATTGTCTCTCAACTGTATTACAGAGTGTAGTACTATATTTCAGTGAAGTGTAAGGACTTCCAAAGCTGCCAAACGTGTTTTTTTCTCTATTTCAATGGTATTCTGCCTTGTAAAACACACATTTACCACTCCAGTCTCCTTTAAGTAAAGAATATAGGATTACTACATTGTCTCATGTGATCTTAACTTGAATTAAGGATTTCCCGGATCTTAGCTACCTTTTCTACACTAAGAACTGACTTGGAGAATTTCTTTGAGCTGTTCTAAACAAGTTCTCATCTGTTTACAGTCATTTTCTCTGAATTATCCATGTTTTCATGTAGTTTCCTATATTCTGCCTTTTGGACCAAGTATAAGCTTTGCCCCCTTTATCAAAGAACTTCCTACACACTGTTATGAACTGAGGCAGCTCGGGAACATTGTCTCTCAACTGTGTTATAGAGTGTAGTACTACATTTCAGTGAAGTGTAAGGCTTTCCAAAGCTACCGATCGTGTTCCTTTCTCTATTTCAATGGTATTCTGCCTTGTATAACACACATTTACCACTCTATTCTCCTTTAAGTAAAGAATATAGGATTCATACAGTGTTTCATGTGATCTGAACTCGAATTAAGGATTTCCCGGATCTTAGCTACCTTTACTACACTAAGAATTGACTGGAGAATCTCTTTGAGCTGTTCTAAACAAGTTCTCATCTGTTTACAGTCATTTTCTCTGAATTATCCATGTTTTCATGTAGTTTCCTATATTCTGCCTTCTCTTTCAAGTATAAGCTTTGCCCACTTTATCAAACAACTTAATACACACTGTTTTGAACTTAGGCAGCTCGGGAACATTGTCTCTCAACTGTGTTACAGAGTGTAGTACTATATTTCAGTGAAGTGTAAGGCTTTCCAAAGCTGACGAAAGTGTTTCGTTCTCTATTTCAATGGTATTCTGCGTTGTAAAACACACATTTACAACTCCAGACTCCTTTAAGTAAAGAATATAGGATTCCTACAGTGTTTCATGTGATCTTAACTCGAATTAAGGATTTCCCGGATCTTAGCTACCTTTTCTACACTAAGAACTGACTTGGAGAATTTCTTTGAGCTGTTCTAAACAAGTTCTCATCTGTTTACAGTCATTTTCTCTGAATTATCCATGTTTTCATGTAGTTTCCTATATTCTGCCTTCTGGTCCAAGTATAAGCTTTGCCCACTTTATCAAACAACTTCCTACACACTGTTATGAACTGAGGCAGCTTGGGAACATTGTCTCTCAACTGTGTTATAGAGTGTAGTACTACATTTCAGTGAAGTGTAAGGCTTTCCAAAGCTGCCAAACGTGTTTAATTCTCTATTTCAATGGTATTCTACCTTGTATAACACACATTTAGCACTCTAGTCTCCTTTAAGTAAAGAATATAGGATTCATACAGTGTTTCATGTGATCTTAACTCGAATTAAAGATTTTCCGGATCTTAGCTACATTTACTACAATAAGAACTGACTGGAGAATCTCTTTGAGCTGTTCTAAACAAGTTCTCATCTGTTTACAGTCATTTTCTCTGAATTATCCATGTTTTCATGTAGTTTCCTATATTCTGCCTTCTGGTCCAAGTATAAGCTTTGCCCACGTTATCAAACAACTTCCTACACACTGTTATGAACTGAGGCAGCTCGGGAATATTGTCTCTCAACTGTGTTATAGAGTGTAGTACTACATTTCAGTGAAGTGTAAGGCTTTCCAAAGCTGCCAAACGTGTTTAATTCTCTATTTTAATGGTATTCTACCTTGTATAACACACATTTAGCACTCTAGTCTCCTTCAAGTGAAGAATATAGGATTCATACAGTGTTTCATGTGATCTTAACTCGAATTAAGGATTTCCCGGATCTTAGCTACATTTACTACAATAAGAACTGACTGGAGAATCTCTTTGAGCTGTTCTAAACAAGTTCTCATCTGTTTACAGTCATTTTCTCTGAATTATCCATGTTTTCATATTGTTTCCTATATTCTGCCTTCTGGTCCAAGTATAAGCTTTGCCCACTTTATCAAACAACCTCCTACACACTTTTATGAACTGAGGCAGCTCGGGAACATTGTCTCTCAACTGTGTTACAGAGAGTAGTACTATATTTCAGTGAAGTGTAAGGCTTTCCAAAGCTGACGAAAGTGTTTCTTTCTCTATTTCAATGGTATTCTGCCTTGTAAAACACACATTTACAACTCCAGTCTCCTTTAAGTAAAGAATATAGGATTCCTACAGTGTTTCATGTGATCTTAACTCGAATTAAGGATTTCCCGGATCTTAGCTACGTTTTCTACACTAAGAACTGATTTGGAGAATCTCTTTCAGCTGTTCTAAACAAGTGCTCATCTGTTTCCAGTCATTTTCTCTGAATTATCCATGTTTTCATGTAGTTTCCTATATTCTGCCTTCTTGTCCAAGTATAAGCTTTGCCCACTTTATCAAAAAACTTCCTACACACTGTTTTGAACTGAGGCAGTTCGGGAACATTGTCTCTCAACTGTGTTATAGAGTGTAGTACTATATTTCAGTGAAGTGTAAGGATTTCCGAAGCTGCCAAACGTGTTTCTTTCTCTATTTCAATGGTATTCTGCCTTGTGAAACACACATTTACCACTCCAGTCTCCTTTAAGTAAAGAATATAGGATTCATGCAGTGTTTCATGTGATCTTAACTTGAATTAAGGATTTCCCGGATCTTAGCTACCTTTTCTACACTAAGAACTGATTTGGAGAATCTCTTTCAGCTGTTCTAAACAAGTTCTCATCTGTTTCCAGTCATTTTCTCTGAATTATCCATGTTTTCATGTAGTTTCCTATATTCTGCCTTCTGGTCCAAGTTTAAGCTTTGCCCACTTTATCAAACAACTTCCTACACACTGTTATGAACTGAGGCAGCTCGGGAACATTGTCTCTCAACTGTATTACAGAGTGTAGTACTATATTTCAGTGAAGTGTAAGGACTTCCAAAGCTGCCAAACGTGTTTTTTTCTCTATTTCAATGGTATTCTGCCTTGTAAAACACACATTTACCACTCCAGTCTCCTTTAAGTAAAGAATATAGGATTACTACATTGTCTCATGTGATCTTAACTTGAATTAAGGATTTCCCGGATCTTAGCTACCTTTTCTACACTAAGAACTGACTTGGAGAATTTCTTTGAGCTGTTCTAAACAAGTTCTCATCTGTTTACAGTCATTTTCTCTGAATTATCCATGTTTTCATGTAGTTTCCTATATTCTGCCTTTTGGACCAAGTATAAGCTTTGCCCCCTTTATCAAAGAACTTCCTACACACTGTTATGAACTGAGGCAGCTCGGGAACATTGTCTCTCAACTGTGTTATAGAGTGTAGTACTACATTTCAGTGAAGTGTAAGGCTTTCCAAAGCTACCGATCGTGTTCCTTTCTCTATTTCAATGGTATTCTGCCTTGTATAACACACATTTACCACTCTATTCTCCTTTAAGTAAAGAATATAGGATTCATACAGTGTTTCATGTGATCTGAACTCGAATTAAGGATTTCCCGGATCTTAGCTACCTTTACTACACTAAGAATTGACTGGAGAATCTCTTTGAGCTGTTCTAAACAAGTTCTCATCTGTTTACAGTCATTTTCTCTGAATTATCCATGTTTTCATGTAGTTTCCTATATTCTGCCTTCTCTTTCAAGTATAAGCTTTGCCCACTTTATCAAACAACTTAATACACACTGTTTTGAACTTAGGCAGCTCGGGAACATTGTCTCTCAACTGTGTTACAGAGTGTAGTACTATATTTCAGTGAAGTGTAAGGCTTTCCAAAGCTGACGAAAGTGTTTCGTTCTCTATTTCAATGGTATTCTGCGTTGTAAAACACACATTTACAACTCCAGACTCCTTTAAGTAAAGAATATAGGATTCCTACAGTGTTTCATGTGATCTTAACTCGAATTAAGGATTTCCCGGATCTTAGCTACCTTTTCTACACTAAGAACTGACTTGGAGAATTTCTTTGAGCTGTTCTAAACAAGTTCTCATCTGTTTACAGTCATTTTCTCTGAATTATCCATGTTTTCATGTAGTTTCCTATATTCTGCCTTCTGGTCCAAGTATAAGCTTTGCCCACTTTATCAAACAACTTCCTACACACTGTTATGAACTGAGGCAGCTTGGGAACATTGTCTCTCAACTGTGTTATAGAGTGTAGTACTACATTTCAGTGAAGTGTAAGGCTTTCCAAAGCTGCCAAACGTGTTTAATTCTCTATTTCAATGGTATTCTACCTTGTATAACACACATTTAGCACTCTAGTCTCCTTTAAGTAAAGAATATAGGATTCATACAGTGTTTCATGTGATCTTAACTCGAATTAAAGATTTTCCGGATCTTAGCTACATTTACTACAATAAGAACTGACTGGAGAATCTCTTTGAGCTGTTCTAAACAAGTTCTCATCTGTTTACAGTCATTTTCTCTGAATTATCCATGTTTTCATGTAGTTTCCTATATTCTGCCTTCTGGTCCAAGTATAAGCTTTGCCCACGTTATCAAACAACTTCCTACACACTGTTATGAACTGAGGCAGCTCGGGAATATTGTCTCTCAACTGTGTTATAGAGTGTAGTACTACATTTCAGTGAAGTGTAAGGCTTTCCAAAGCTGCCAAACGTGTTTAATTCTCTATTTTAATGGTATTCTACCTTGTATAACACACATTTAGCACTCTAGTCTCCTTCAAGTGAAGAATATAGGATTCATACAGTGTTTCATGTGATCTTAACTCGAATTAAGGATTTCCCGGATCTTAGCTACATTTACTACAATAAGAACTGACTGGAGAATCTCTTTGAGCTGTTCTAAACAAGTTCTCATCTGTTTACAGTCATTTTCTCTGAATTATCCATGTTTTCATATTGTTTCCTATATTCTGCCTTCTGGTCCAAGTATAAGCTTTGCCCACTTTATCAAACAACCTCCTACACACTTTTATGAACTGAGGCAGCTCGGGAACATTGTCTCTCAACTGTGTTACAGAGAGTAGTACTATATTTCAGTGAAGTGTAAGGCTTTCCAAAGCTGACGAAAGTGTTTCTTTCTCTATTTCAATGGTATTCTGCCTTGTAAAACACACATTTACAACTCCAGTCTCCTTTAAGTAAAGAATATAGGATTCCTACAGTGTTTCATGTGATCTTAACTCGAATTAAGGATTTCCCGGATCTTAGCTACGTTTTCTACACTAAGAACTGATTTGGAGAATCTCTTTCAGCTGTTCTAAACAAGTGCTCATCTGTTTCCAGTCATTTTCTCTGAATTATCCATGTTTTCATGTAGTTTCCTATATTCTGCCTTCTTGTCCAAGTATAAGCTTTGCCCACTTTATCAAAAAACTTCCTACACACTGTTTTGAACTGAGGCAGTTCGGGAACATTGTCTCTCAACTGTGTTATAGAGTGTAGTACTATATTTCAGTGAAGTGTAAGGATTTCCGAAGCTGCCAAACGTGTTTCTTTCTCTATTTCAATGGTATTCTGCCTTGTGAAACACACATTTACCACTCCAGTCTCCTTTAAGTAAAGAATATAGGATTCATGCAGTGTTTCATGTGATCTTAACTTGAATTAAGGATTTCCCGGATCTTAGCTACCTTTTCTACACTAAGAACTGATTTGGAGAATCTCTTTCAGCTGTTCTAAACAAGTTCTCATCTGTTTCCAGTCATTTTCTCTGAATTATCCATGTTTTCATGTAGTTTCCTATATTCTGCCTTCTGGTCCAAGTTTAAGCTTTGCCCACTTTATCAAACAACTTCCTACACACTGTTATGAACTGAGGCAGCTCGGGAACATTGTCTCTCAACTGTATTACAGAGTGTAGTACTATATTTCAGTGAAGTGTAAGGACTTCCAAAGCTGCCAAACGTGTTTTTTTCTCTATTTCAATGGTATTCTGCCTTGTAAAACACACATTTACCACTCCAGTCTCCTTTAAGTAAAGAATATAGGATTACTACATTGTCTCATGTGATCTTAACTTGAATTAAGGATTTCCCGGATCTTAGCTACCTTTTCTACACTAAGAACTGACTTGGAGAATTTCTTTGAGCTGTTCTAAACAAGTTCTCATCTGTTTACAGTCATTTTCTCTGAATTATCCATGTTTTCATGTAGTTTCCTATATTCTGCCTTCTGGTCCAAGTATAAGCTTTGCCCACTTTATCAAACAACCTCCTACACACTGTTATGAACTGAGGCAGCTCGGGATCATTTTCTCTCAACTGTGTTACAGAGTGTAGTACTATATTTCAGTGAAGTGTAAGGCTTTCCAAAGCTGACGAAAGTGTTTCTTTCTCTATTTCAATGGTATTCTGCCTTGTAAAACACACATTTACAACTCCAGTCTCCTTTAAGTAAAGAATATAGGATTCCTACAGTGTTTCAAGTCATCTTAACTTGAATTAAGGATTTCCCGGATCTTAGCTACCTTTTCTACACTAAGAACTGATTTGGAGAATCTCTTTCAGCAGTTCTAAAGAAGTTCTCATCTGTTTCCAGTCATTTTCTCTGAATTATCCATGTTTTCATTTAGTTTCCTATATTCTGCCTTCTTGACCAAGTATAAGCTTTGCCCACTTTATCAAACAACTTCCTACACACTGTTATGAACTGAGGCAGTTCGGGAACATTGTCTCTCAACTGTGTTATAGAGTGTAGTACTACATTTCAGTGAAGTGTAAGGCTTTCCAAAGCTGCCGAACTTGTTTCTTTCTCTATTTCAATGGTATTCTACCTCGTATAATACACATTTAGCACTCTAGTCTCCTTTAAGTAAAGAATATAGGATTCATACAGTGTTTCATGTGATCTTAACTCGAATTAAGGATTTCCCGGATCTTAGCTACCTTTACTACGCTAAGAACTGACTGGAGAATCTCTTTCAGCTGTTCTAAACAAGTTCTCATTTGTTTACAGTCATTTTCTCTGAATTATCCATGTTTTCATGTAGTTTCCTATATTCTGCCTTCTGGTCCAAGTATAAGCTTTGCCCACTTTATCAAAGAACCTCCTACACACTGTTATGAACTGAGGCAGCTCGGGGACATTGTCTCTCAACTGTGTTACAGAGAGTAGTACTATATTTCAGTGAAGTGTAAGGCTTTCCAAAGCTGACGAAAGTGTTTCTTTCTCTATTTCAATGGTATTCTGCCTTGTAAAACACACATTTACCACTCCAGTCTCCTTTAAGTAAAGAATATAGGATTACAACAGTGTCTCATGTGATCTTAACTTGAATTAAGGATTTCCCGGATCTTAGCTACCTTTTCTACACTAAGAACTGACTTGGAGAATTTCTTTGAGCTGTTCTAAAAAATTCTCATCTGTTTACAGTCATTTTCTCTGAATTATCCATGTTTTCATGTAGTTTCCTATATTCTGCCTTCTTGTCCAAGTATAAGCTTTGCCCACTTTATCAAACAACTTCCTACACACTGTTTTGAACTTAGGCAGCTCGGGAACATTGTCTCTCAACTGTGTTACAGAGTGTAGTACTATATTTCAGTGAAGTGTAAGGCTTTCCAAAGCTGACGAAAGTGTTTCTTTCTCTATTTCAATGGTATTCTGCGTTGTAAAACACACATTTACAACTCCAGACTCCTTTAAGTAAAGAATATAGGATTCCTACAGTGTTTCATGTGATCTTAACTCGAATTAAGGATTTCCCGGATCTTAGCTACGTTTTCTACACTAAGAACTGATTTGGAGAATCTCTTTCAGCTGTTCTAAACAAGTTCTCATCTGTTTCCAGTCATTTTCTCTGAATTATCCATGTTTTCATGTAGTTTCCTATATTCTGCCTTCTTGTCCAAGTATAAGCTTTGCCCACTTTATCAAAAAACTTCCTACACACTGTTTTGAACTGAGGCAGTTCGGGAACATTGTCTCTCAACTGTGTTATAGAGTGTAGTACTATATTTCAGTGAAGTGTAAGGATTTCCGAAGCTGCCAAACGTGTTTCTTTCTCTATTTCAATGGTATTCTGCCTTGTGAAACACACATTTACCACTCCAGTCTCCTTTAAGTAAAGAATATAGGATTCATGCAGTGTTTCATGTGATCTTAACTTGAATTAAGGATTTCCCGGATCTTATCTACCTTTTCTACACTAAGAACTGATTTGGAGAATCTCTTTCAGCTGTTCTAAACAAGTTCTCATCTGTTTCCAGTCATTTTCTCTGAATTATCCATGTTTTCATGTAGTTTCCTATATTCTGCCTTCTGGTCCAAGTTTAAGCTTTGCCCACTTTATCAAACAACCTCCTACACACTGTTATGAACTGAGGCAGCTCGGGATCATTTTCTCTCAACTGTGTTACAGAGTGTAGTACTATATTTCAGTGAAGTGTAAGGCTTTCCAAAGCTGACGAAAGTGTTTCTTTCTCTATTTCAATGGTATTCTGCCTTGTAAAACACACATTTACAACTCCAGTCTCCTTTAAGTAAAGAATATAGGATTCCTACAGTGTTTCAAGTCATCTTAACTCGAATTAAGGATTTCCCGGATCTAAAGCTACCTTTTCTACACTAAGAACTGATTTGGAGAATCTCTTTCAGCAGTTCTAAACAAGTTCTCATCTGTTTCCAGTCATTTTCTCTGAATTATCCATGTTTTCATATAGTTTCCTATATTCTGCCTTCTGGACCAAGTATAAGCTTTGCCCACTTTATCAAACAACCTCCTACACACTGTTATGAACTGAGGCAGCTCGGGAACATTGTCTCTCAACTGTGTTACGTAGAGTAGTACTATACTTCAGTGAAGTGTAAGGCTTTCCAAAGCTTACGAAAGTGTTTCTTTCTCTATTTCAATGGTGTTCTGCCTTGTAAAACACACATTTACAACTCCAGTCTCCTTTAAGTAAAGAATATAGGATTCCTACAGTGTTTCAAGTCATCTTAACTCGAATTAAGGATTTCCCGGATCTTAGCTACCTTTTCTACACTAAGAACTGATTTGGAGAATCTCTTTCAGCAGTTCTAAAGAAGTTCTCATCTGTTTCCAGTCATTTTCTCTGAATTATCCATGTTTTCATTTAGTTTCCTATATTCTGCCTTCTTGACCAAGTATAAGCTTTGCCCACTTTATCAAACAACTTCCTACACACTGTTATGAACTGAGGCAGTTCGGGAACATTGTCTCTCAACTGTGTTATAGAGTGTAGTACTACATTTCAGTGAAGTGTAAGGCTTTCCAAAGCTGCCGAACTTGTTTCATTCTCTATTTCAATGGTATTCTACCTCGTATAATACACATTTAGCACTCTAGTCTCCTTTAAGTAAAGAATATAGGATTCATACAGTGTTTCATGTGATCTTAACTCGAATTAAGGATTTCCCGGATCTTAGCTACCTTTACTACGCTAAGAACTGACTGGAGAATCTCTTTCAGCTGTTCTAAACAAGTTCTCATTTGTTTACAGTCATTTTCTCTGAATTATCCATGTTTTCATGTAGTTTCCTATATTCTGCCTTCTGGTCCAAGTATAAGCTTTGCCCACTTTATCAAAGAACCTCCTACACATGTTATGAACTGAGGCAGCTCGGGGACATTGTCTCTCAACTGTGTTACAGAGAGTAGTACTATATTTCAGTGAAGTGTAAGGCTTTCCAAAGCTGACGAAAGTGTTTCTTTCTCTATTTCAATGGTATTCTGCCTTGTAAAACACACATTTACCACTCCAGTCTCCTTTAAGTAAAGAATATAGGATTACAACAGTGTCTCATGTGATCTTAACTTGAATTAAGGATTTCCCGGATCTTAGCTACCTTTTCTACACTAAGAACTGACTTGGAGAATTTCTTTGAGCTGTTCTAAAAAATTCTCATCTGTTTACAGTCATTTTCTCTGAATTATCCATGTTTTCATGTAGTTTCCTATATTCTGCCTTCTTGTCCAAGTATAAGCTTTGGCCACTTTATCAAACAACTTCCTACACACTGTTATGAACTGAGGCAGTTCGGGAACATTGTCTCTCAACTGTGTTATAGAGTGTAGTACTACATTTCAGTGAAGTGTAAGGCTTTCCAAAGCTGCCAAACGTGTTTTTTTCTCTATTTCAATGGTATTCTGCCTTGTAAAACACACATTTACCACTCCAGTCTCCTTTAAGTAAAGAATATAGGATTCATACAGTGTTTCATGTGATCTTAACTTGAATTAAGGATTTCCCGGATCTTAGCTACCTTTTCTACACTAAGAACTGATTTGGAGAATCTCTTTCAGCTGTTCTAAACAAGTTCTCATCTGTTTCCAGTCATTTTCTCTGAATTATCCATGTTTTCATGTAGTTTCCTATATTCTGCCTTCTGGTCCAAGTTTAAGCTTTGCCCACTTTATCAAACAACTTCCTACACACTGTTATGAACTGAGGCAGCTCGGGAACATTGTCTCTCAACTGTGTTACAGAGTGTAGTACTATATTTCAGTGAAGTGTAAGGACTTCCAAAGCTGCCAAACGTGTTTTTTTCTCTATTTCAATGGTATTCTGCCTTGTAAAACACACATTTACCACTCCAGTCTCCTTTAAGTAAAGAATATAGGATTACTACAGTGTCTCATGTGATCTTAACTTGAATTAAGGATTTCCCGGATCTTAGCTACCTTTTATACACTAAGAACTGACTTGGAGAATTTCTTTGAGCTGTTCTAAACAAGTTCTCATCTGTTTACAGTCATTTTCTCTGAATTATCCATGTTTTCATGTAGTTTCCTATATTCTGCCTTCTGGTCCAAGTTTAAGCTTTGCCCACTTTATCAAACAACTTCCTACACACTGTTATGAACTGAGGCAGCTCGGGAACATTGTCGCTCAACTGTGTTACAGAGTGTAGTACTATATTTCAGTGAAGTGTAAGGCCTTCCAAAGCTGCCAAACGTGTTTTTTTCTCTATTTCAATGGTATTCTGCCTTGTAAAACACACATTTACCACTCCAGTCTACTTTAAGTAAAGAATATAGGATTACAACAGTGTCTCATGTGATCTTAACTTGAATTAAGGATTTCCCGGATCTTAGCTACAATTACTACAATAAGAACTGACTGGAGAATCTCTTTGAGCTGTTCTAAACAAGTTCTCATCTGTTTACAGTCATTTTCTCTGAATTATCCATGTTTTCATGTAGTTTCCTATATTCTGCCTTCTGGTCCAAGTATAAGCTTTGCCCACGTTATCAAACAACTTCCTACACACTGTTATGAACTGAAGCAGCTCGGGAACATTGTCTCTCAACTGTGTTACAGAGTGTAGTACTACATTTCAGTGAAGTATAAGGCTTTCCAAAGCTGCCGAACGTGTTTCTTTCTCTATTTCAATGGTATCCTGCCTTGTATAACACACATTTACCACTCTAGTCTCCTTTAAGTAAAGAATATAGGATTCATACAGTGTTTCATGTCATCTTAACTCGAATTAAGGATTTCCCGGACCTTAGCTACCTTTACTACGCTAAGAACTGACTGGAGAATCTCTTTGAGCGGTTCTAAACAAGTTCTCATCTGTTTACAGTCATTTTCTCTGAATTATCCATGTTTTCATGTAGTTTCCTATATTCTGCCTTCTGGTCCAAGTATAAGCTTTGCCCACGTTATCAAACAACTTCCTACACACTGTTATGAACTGAGGCAGCTCGGGAACATTGTCTCTCAATTGTGTTACAGAGTGTAGTACTATATTTCAGTGAAGTGTAAGGCTTTCCAAAGCTGACGAAAGTGTTTTTTTCTCTATTTCAATGGTATTCTGCCTTGTAAAACACACATTTACAACTCCAGTCTCCTTTAAGTAAAGAATATAGGATTCATACAGTGTTTCATGGGATCTTAACTCGAATTAAGGATTTCCCGGATCTTAGCTACCTTTACTACGCTAAGAACTGACTGGAGAATCTCTTTCAGCTGTTCTAAACAAGTTCTCATCTCTTTACAGTCATTTTCTCTGAATTATCCATGTTTTCATGTAGTTTCCTATATTCTGCCTTCTGTTCCAAGTATAAGCTTTGCCCACTTTATCAAACAACCTCCTACACACTGTTATGAACTGAGGCAGCTCGGGAACATTTTCTCTCAACTGTGTTACAGAGTGTAGTACTATATTTCAGTGAAGTGTAAGGCTTTCCAAAGCTGACGAAAGTGTTTCTTTCTCTATTTCAATGGTATTCTGCCTTGTAAAACACACATTTACAACTCCAGTCTCCTTTAAGTAAAGAATATAGGATTCCTACAGTGTTTCAAGTCATCTTAACTCGAATTAAGGATTTCCCGGATATAAAGCTACCTTTTCTACACTAAGAACTGATTTGGAGAATCTCTTTCAGCAGTTCTAAACAAGTTCTCATCTGTTTCCAGTCATTTTCTCTGAATTATCCATGTTTTCATGTAGTTTCCTATATTCTGCCTTCTGGTCCAAGTATAAGCTTTGCCCACTTTATCAAACAACCTCCTACACACTGTGATGAACTGAGGCAGCTCGGGAACATTGTCTCTCAACTGTGTTACAGAGAGTAGTACTATATTTCAGTGAAGTGTAAGGCTTTCCAAAGCTTATGAAAGTGTTTCTTTCTCTATTTCAATGGTATTCTGCCTTGTAAAACACACATTTACAACTCCAGTCTCCTTTAAGTAAAGAATATAGGATTCCTACAGTGTTTCAAGTCATCTTAACTCGAATTAAGGATTTCCCGGATCTTAGCTACCTTTTCTACACTAAGAACTGATTTGGAGAATCTCTTTCAGCAGTTCTAAACAAGTTCTCATCTGTTTCCAGTCATTTTCTCTGAATTATCCATGTTTTCATTTAGTTTCCTATATTCTGCCTTCTTGACCAAGTATAAGCTTTGCCCACTTTATCAAACAACTTCCTACACACTGTTATGAACTGAGGCAGTTCGGGAACATTGTCTCTCAACTGTGTTATAGAGTGTAGTACTACATTTCAGTGAAGTGTAAGGCTTTCCAAAGCTGCCGAACTTGTTTCTTTCTCTATTTCAATGGTATTCTGCCTTGTATAACACACATTTACCACTCTAGTCTCCTTTAAGTAAGAATATAGGATTCATAGAGTGTTTCAAGTCATCTTAACTTGAATTAAGGATTTCCTGGATCTTAGCTACCTTTTCTACACTAAGAACTGATTTGGAGAATCTCTTTCAGCTGATCTAAACAAGTTCTCATCTGTTTCCAGTCATTTTCTCTGAATTATCCATGTTTTCATGTAGTTTCCTATATTCTGCCTTCTGGTCCAAGTTTAAGCTTTGCCCACTTTATCAAACAACTTCCTACACACTGTTATGAACTGAGGCAGCTCGGGAACATTGTCGCTCAACTGTGTTACAGAGTGTAGTACTATATTTCAGTTAAGTGTAAGGCCTTCCAAAGCTGCCAAACGTGTTTTTTTCTCTATTTCAATGGTATTCTGCCTTGTAAAACACACATTTACCACTCCAGTCTCCTTTAAGTAAAGAATATAGGATTACAACAGTGTCTCATGTGATCTTAACTTGAATTAAGGATTTCCCGGATCTTAGCTACCTTTTCTACACTAAGAACTGACTTGGAGAATTTCTTTGAGCTGTTCTAAAAAATTATCATCTGTTTACAGTCATTTTCTCTGAATTATCCATGTTTTCATGTAGTTTCCTATATTCTGCCTTCTTGTCCAAGTATAAGCTTTGCCCACTTTATCAAACAACTTCCTACACACTGTTATGAACTGAGGCAGTTCGGGAACATTGTCTCTCAACTGTGTTATAGAGTGTAGTACTACATTTCAGTGAAGTGTAAGGCTTTCTAAAGCTGCCAAACGTGTTTTTTTTCTCTATTTCAATGGTATTCTGCCTTGTAAAACACACATTTACCACTCCAGTCTCCTTTAAGTAAAGAATATAGGATTACTACAGTGTCTCATGTGATCTTAACTTGAATTAAGGATTTCCCGGATCTTAGCTACCTTTTCTACACTAAGAACTGATTTGGAGAATCTCTTTCAGCTGTTCTAAACAAGTTCTCATCTGTTTCCAGTCATTTTCTCTGAATTATCCATGTTTTCATGTAGTTTCCTATATTCTGCCTTCTGGTCCAAGTTTAAGCTTTGCCCACTTTATCAAACAACTTCCTACACACTGTTATGAACTGAGGCAGCTCGGGAACATTGTCGCTCAACTGTGTTACAGAGTGTAGTACTATATTTCAGTGAAGTGTAAGGCCTTCCAAAGCTGCCAAACGTGTTTTTTTCTCTATTTCAATGGTATTCTGCCTTGTAAAACACACATTTACCACTCCAGTCTACTTTAAGTAAAGAATATAGGATTACATCAGTGTCTCTTGTGATCTTAACTTGAATTAAGGATTTCCCGGATCTTAGCTACCTTTTCTACACTAAGAACTGACTTGGAGAATTTCTTTGAGCTGTTCTAAAAAATTCTCATCTGTTTACAGTCATTTTCTCTGAATTATCCATGTTTTCATGTAGTTTCCTATATTCTGCCTTCTGGTCCAAGTATAAGCTTTGCCCACTTTATCAAACAACTTCCTACACACTGTTATGAACTGAGGCAGTTCGGGAACATTGTCTCTCAACTGTGTTATAGAGTGTAGTACTACATTTCAGTGAAGTGTAAGGCTTTCCAAAGCTGCCAAACGTGTTTAATTCTCTATTTTAATGGTATTCTACCTCGTATAACACACATTTACCACTCCAGTCTCCTTTAAGTAAAGAATATAGGATTACAACAGTGTCTCATGTGATCTTAACTTGAATTAAGGATTTCCCGGATCTTAGCTACCTTTTCTACACTAAGAACTGACTTGGAGAATTTCTTTGAGCTGTTCTAAAAAATTCTCATCTGTTTACAGTCATTTTCTCTGAATTATCCATGTTTTCATGTAGTTTCCTATATTCTGCCTTCTTGTCCAAGTATAAGCTTTGCCCACTTTATCAAACAACTTCCTACACACTGTTTTGAACTTAGGCAGCTCGGGAACATTGTCTCTCAACTGTGTTACAGAGTGTAGTACTATATTTCAGTGAAGTGTAAGGCTTTCCAAAGCTGACGAAAGTGTTTCTTTCTCTATTTCAATGGTATTCTGCGTTGTAAAACACACATTTACAACTCCAGACTCCTTTAAGTAAAGAATATAGGATTCCTACAGTGTTTCATGTGATCTTAACTCGAATTAAGGATTTCCCGGATCTTAGCTACGTTTTCTACACTAAGAACTGATTTGGAGAATCTCTTTCAGCTGTTCTAAACAAGTTCTCATCTGTTTCCAGTCATTTTCTCTGAATTATCCATGTTTTCATGTAGTTTCCTATATTCTGCCTTCTTGTCCAAGTATAAGCTTTGCCCACTTTATCAAAAAACTTCCTACACACTGTTTTGAACTGAGGCAGTTCGGGAACATTGTCTCTCAACTGTGTTATAGAGTGTAGTACTATATTTCAGTGAAGTGTAAGGATTTCCGAAGCTGCCAAACGTGTTTCTTTCTCTATTTCAATGGTATTCTGCCTTGTGAAACACACATTTACCACTCCAGTCTCCTTTAAGTAAAGAATATAGGATTCATGCAGTGTTTCATGTGATCTTAACTTGAATTAAGGATTTCCCGGATCTTAGCTACCTTTTCTACACTAAGAACTGATTTGGAGAATCTCTTTCAGCTGTTCTAAACAAGTTCTCATCTGTTTCCAGTCATTTTCTCTGAATTATCCATGTTTTCATGTAGTTTCCTATATTCTGCCTTCTGGTCCAAGTTTAAGCTTTGCCCACTTTATCAAACAACCTCCTACACACTGTTATGAACTGAGGCAGCTCGGGATCATTTTCTCTCAACTGTGTTACAGAGTGTAGTACTATATTTCAGTGAAGTGTAAGGCTTTCCAAAGCTGACGAAAGTGTTTCTTTCTCTATTTCAATGGTATTCTGCCTTGTAAAACACACATTTACAACTCCAGTCTCCTTTAAGTAAAGAATATAGGATTCCTACAGTGTTTCAAGTCATCTTAACTCGAATTAAGGATTTCCCGGATCTAAAGCTACCTTTTCTACACTAAGAACTGATTTGGAGAATCTCTTTCAGCAGTTCTAAACAAGTTCTCATCTGTTTCCAGTCATTTTCTCTGAATTATCCATGTTTTCATATAGTTTCCTATATTCTGCCTTCTGGACCAAGTATAAGCTTTGCCCACTTTATCAAACAACCTCCTACACACTGTTATGAACTGAGGCAGCTCGGGAACATTGTCTCTCAACTGTGTTACGTAGAGTAGTACTATACTTCAGTGAAGTGTAAGGCTTTCCAAAGCTTACGAAAGTGTTTCTTTCTCTATTTCAATGGTGTTCTGCCTTGTAAAACACACATTTACAACTCCAGTCTCCTTTAAGTAAAGAATATAGGATTCCTACAGTGTTTCAAGTCATCTTAACTCGAATTAAGGATTTCCCGGATCTTAGCTACCTTTTCTACACTAAGAACTGATTTGGAGAATTTCTTTCAGCAGTTCTAAAGAAGTTCTCATCTGTTTCCAGTCATTTTCTCTGAATTATCCATGTTTTCATTTAGTTTCCTATATTCTGCCTTCTTGACCAAGTATAAGCTTTGCCCACTTTATCAAACAACTTCCTACACACTGTTATGAACTGAGGCAGTTCGGGAACATTGTCTCTCAACTGTGTTATAGAGTGTAGTACTACATTTCAGTGAAGTGTAAGGCTTTCCAAAGCTGCCGAACTTGTTTCATTCTCTATTTCAATGGTATTCTACCTCGTATAATACACATTTAGCACTCTAGTCTCCTTTAAGTAAAGAATATAGGATTCATACAGTGTTTCATGTGATCTTAACTCGAATTAAGGATTTCCCGGATCTTAGCTACCTTTACTACGCTAAGAACTGACTGGAGAATCTCTTTCAGCTGTTCTAAACAAGTTCTCATTTGTTTACAGTCATTTTCTCTGAATTATCCATGTTTTCATGTAGTTTCCTATATTCTGCCTTCTGGTCCAAGTATAAGCTTTGCCCACTTTATCAAAGAACCTCCTACACATGTTATGAACTGAGGCAGCTCGGGGACATTGTCTCTCAACTGTGTTACAGAGAGTAGTACTATATTTCAGTGAAGTGTAAGGCTTTCCAAAGCTGACGAAAGTGTTTCTTTCTCTATTTCAATGGTATTCTGCCTTGTAAAACACACATTTACCACTCCAGTCTCCTTTAAGTAAAGAATATAGGATTACAACAGTGTCTCATGTGATCTTAACTTGAATTAAGGATTTCCCGGATCTTAGCTACCTTTTCTACACTAAGAACTGACTTGGAGAATTTCTTTGAGCTGTTCTAAAAAATTCTCATCTGTTTACAGTCATTTTCTCTGAATTATCCATGTTTTCATGTAGTTTCCTATATTCTGCCTTCTTGTCCAAGTATAAGCTTTGGCCACTTTATCAAACAACTTCCTACACACTGTTATGAACTGAGGCAGTTCGGGAACATTGTCTCTCAACTGTGTTATAGAGTGTAGTACTACATTTCAGTGAAGTGTAAGGCTTTCCAAAGCTGCCAAACGTGTTTTTTTCTCTATTTCAATGGTATTCTGCCTTGTAAAACACACATTTACCACTCCAGTCTCCTTTAAGTAAAGAATATAGGATTCATACAGTGTTTCATGTGATCTTAACTTGAATTAAGGATTTCCCGGATCTTAGCTACCTTTTCTACACTAAGAACTGATTTGGAGAATCTCTTTCAGCTGTTCTAAACAAGTTCTCATCTGTTTCCAGTCATTTTCTCTGAATTATCCATGTTTTCATGTAGTTTCCTATATTCTGCCTTCTGGTCCAAGTTTAAGCTTTGCCCACTTTATCAAACAACTTCCTACACACTGTTATGAACTGAGGCAGCTCGGGAACATTGTCTCTCAACTGTGTTACAGAGTGTAGTACTATATTTCAGTGAAGTGTAAGGACTTCCAAAGCTGCCAAACGTGTTTTTTTCTCTATTTCAATGGTATTCTGCCTTGTAAAACACACATTTACCACTCCAGTCTCCTTTAAGTAAAGAATATAGGATTACTACAGTGTCTCATGTGATCTTAACTTGAATTAAGGATTTCCCGGATCTTAGCTACCTTTTATACACTAAGAACTGACTTGGAGAATTTCTTTGAGCTGTTCTAAACAAGTTCTCATCTGTTTACAGTCATTTTCTCTGAATTATCCATGTTTTCATGTAGTTTCCTATATTCTGCCTTCTGGTCCAAGTTTAAGCTTTGCCCACTTTATCAAACAACTTCCTACACACTGTTATGAACTGAGGCAGCTCGGGAACATTGTCGCTCAACTGTGTTACAGAGTGTAGTACTATATTTCAGTGAAGTGTAAGGCCTTCCAAAGCTGCCAAACGTGTTTTTTTCTCTATTTCAATGGTATTCTGCCTTGTAAAACACACATTTACCACTCCAGTCTACTTTAAGTAAAGAATATAGGATTACAACAGTGTCTCATGTGATCTTAACTTGAATTAAGGATTTCCCGGATCTTAGCTACAATTACTACAATAAGAACTGACTGGAGAATCTCTTTGAGCTGTTCTAAACAAGTTCTCATCTGTTTACAGTCATTTTCTCTGAATTATCCATGTTTTCATGTAGTTTCCTATATTCTGCCTTCTGGTCCAAGTATAAGCTTTGCCCACGTTATCAAACAACTTCCTACACACTGTTATGAACTGAAGCAGCTCGGGAACATTGTCTCTCAACTGTGTTACAGAGTGTAGTACTACATTTCAGTGAAGTATAAGGCTTTCCAAAGCTGCCGAACGTGTTTCTTTCTCTATTTCAATGGTATCCTGCCTTGTATAACACACATTTACCACTCTAGTCTCCTTTAAGTAAAGAATATAGGATTCATACAGTGTTTCATGTCATCTTAACTCGAATTAAGGATTTCCCGGACCTTAGCTACCTTTACTACGCTAAGAACTGACTGGAGAATCTCTTTGAGCGGTTCTAAACAAGTTCTCATCTGTTTACAGTCATTTTCTCTGAATTATCCATGTTTTCATGTAGTTTCCTATATTCTGCCTTCTGGTCCAAGTATAAGCTTTGCCCACGTTATCAAACAACTTCCTACACACTGTTATGAACTGAGGCAGCTCGGGAACATTGTCTCTCAATTGTGTTACAGAGTGTAGTACTATATTTCAGTGAAGTGTAAGGCTTTCCAAAGCTGACGAAAGTGTTTTTTTCTCTATTTCAATGGTATTCTGCCTTGTAAAACACACATTTACAACTCCAGTCTCCTTTAAGTAAAGAATATAGGATTCATACAGTGTTTCATGGGATCTTAACTCGAATTAAGGATTTCCCGGATCTTAGCTACCTTTACTACGCTAAGAACTGACTGGAGAATCTCTTTCAGCTGTTCTAAACAAGTTCTCATCTCTTTACAGTCATTTTCTCTGAATTATCCATGTTTTCATGTAGTTTCCTATATTCTGCCTTCTGTTCCAAGTATAAGCTTTGCCCACTTTATCAAACAACCTCCTACACACTGTTATGAACTGAGGCAGCTCGGGAACATTTTCTCTCAACTGTGTTACAGAGTGTAGTACTATATTTCAGTGAAGTGTAAGGCTTTCCAAAGCTGACGAAAGTGTTTCTTTCTCTATTTCAATGGTATTCTGCCTTGTAAAACACACATTTACAACTCCAGTCTCCTTTAAGTAAAGAATATAGGATTCCTACAGTGTTTCAAGTCATCTTAACTCGAATTAAGGATTTCCCGGATATAAAGCTACCTTTTCTACACTAAGAACTGATTTGGAGAATCTCTTTCAGCAGTTCTAAACAAGTTCTCATCTGTTTCCAGTCATTTTCTCTGAATTATCCATGTTTTCATGTAGTTTCCTATATTCTGCCTTCTGGTCCAAGTATAAGCTTTGCCCACTTTATCAAACAACCTCCTACACACTGTGATGAACTGAGGCAGCTCGGGAACATTGTCTCTCAACTGTGTTACAGAGAGTAGTACTATATTTCAGTGAAGTGTAAGGCTTTCCAAAGCTTATGAAAGTGTTTCTTTCTCTATTTCAATGGTATTCTGCCTTGTAAAACACACATTTACAACTCCAGTCTCCTTTAAGTAAAGAATATAGGATTCCTACAGTGTTTCAAGTCATCTTAACTCGAATTAAGGATTTCCCGGATCTTAGCTACCTTTTCTACACTAAGAACTGATTTGGAGAATCTCTTTCAGCAGTTCTAAACAAGTTCTCATCTGTTTCCAGTCATTTTCTCTGAATTATCCATGTTTTCATTTAGTTTCCTATATTCTGCCTTCTTGACCAAGTATAAGCTTTGCCCACTTTATCAAACAACTTCCTACACACTGTTATGAACTGAGGCAGTTCGGGAACATTGTCTCTCAACTGTGTTATAGAGTGTAGTACTACATTTCAGTGAAGTGTAAGGCTTTCCAAAGCTGCCGAACTTGTTTCTTTCTCTATTTCAATGGTATTCTGCCTTGTATAACACACATTTACCACTCTAGTCTCCTTTAAGTAAGAATATAGGATTCATAGAGTGTTTCAAGTCATCTTAACTTGAATTAAGGATTTCCTGGATCTTAGCTACCTTTTCTACACTAAGAACTGATTTGGAGAATCTCTTTCAGCTGATCTAAACAAGTTCTCATCTGTTTCCAGTCATTTTCTCTGAATTATCCATGTTTTCATGTAGTTTCCTATATTCTGCCTTCTGGTCCAAGTTTAAGCTTTGCCCACTTTATCAAACAACTTCCTACACACTGTTATGAACTGAGGCAGCTCGGGAACATTGTCGCTCAACTGTGTTACAGAGTGTAGTACTATATTTCAGTGAAGTGTAAGGCCTTCCAAAGCTGCCAAACGTGTTTTTTTCTCTATTTCAATGGTATTCTGCCTTGTAAAACACACATTTACCACTCCAGTCTCCTTTAAGTAAAGAATATAGGATTACAACAGTGTCTCATGTGATCTTAACTTGAATTAAGGATTTCCCGGATCTTAGCTACCTTTTCTACACTAAGAACTGACTTGGAGAATTTCTTTGAGCTGTTCTAAAAAATTATCATCTGTTTACAGTCATTTTCTCTGAATTATCCATGTTTTCATGTAGTTTCCTATATTCTGCCTTCTTGTCCAAGTATAAGCTTTGCCCACTTTATCAAACAACTTCCTACACACTGTTATGAACTGAGGCAGTTCGGGAACATTGTCTCTCAACTGTGTTATAGAGTGTAGTACTACATTTCAGTGAAGTGTAAGGCTTTCCAAAGCTGCCAAACGTGTTTTTTTCTCTATTTCAATGGTATTCTGCCTTGTAAAACACACATTTACCACTCCAGTCTCCTTTAAGTAAAGAATATAGGATTACTACAGTGTCTCATGTGATCTTAACTTGAATTAAGGATTTCCCGGATCTTAGCTACCTTTTCTACACTAAGAACTGATTTGGAGAATCTCTTTCAGCTGTTCTAAACAAGTTCTCATCTGTTTCCAGTCATTTTCTCTGAATTATCCATGTTTTCATGTAGTTTCCTATATTCTGCCTTCTGGTCCAAGTTTAAGCTTTGCCCACTTTATCAAACAACTTCCTACACACTGTTATGAACTGAGGCAGCTCGGGAACATTGTCGCTCAACTGTGTTACAGAGTGTAGTACTATATTTCAGTGAAGTGTAAGGCCTTCCAAAGCTGCCAAACGTGTTTTTTTCTCTATTTCAATGGTATTCTGCCTTGTAAAACACACATTTACCACTCCAGTCTACTTTAAGTAAAGAATATAGGATTACATCAGTGTCTCTTGTGATCTTAACTTGAATTAAGGATTTCCCGGATCTTAGCTACCTTTTCTACACTAAGAACTGACTTGGAGAATTTCTTTGAGCTGTTCTAAAAAATTCTCATCTGTTTACAGTCATTTTCTCTGAATTATCCATGTTTTCATGTAGTTTCCTATATTCTGCCTTCTGGTCCAAGTATAAGCTTTGCCCACTTTATCAAACAACTTCCTACACACTGTTATGAACTGAGGCAGTTCGGGAACATTGTCTCTCAACTGTGTTATAGAGTGTAGTACTACATTTCAGTGAAGTGTAAGGCTTTCCAAAGCTGCCAAACGTGTTTAATTCTCTATTTTAATGGTATTCTACCTCGTATAACACACATTTAGCACTCTAGTCTCCTTTAAGTAAAGAATATAGGATTCATACAGTGTTTCATGTGATCTTAACTCGAATTAAGGATTTCCCGGATCTTAGCTACATTTACTACAATAAGAACTGACTGGAGAATCTCTTTGAGCTGTTCTAAGCAAGTTCTCATCTGTTTACAGTCATTTTCTCTGAATTATCCATGTTTTCAAGTAGTTTCCTATATTCTGCCTTCTGGTCCAAGTATAAGCTTTGCCCGCGTTATCAAACAACTTCCTACACACTGTTATGAACTGAGGTAGCTCGGGAACATTGTCTCTCAACTGTGTTACAGAGTGTAGTACTATATTTCAGTGAAGTGTAAGGACTTCCAAAGATGCCAAACGTGTTTTTTTCTCTATTTCAATGGTATTCTGCCTTGTAAAACACACATTTAGCACTCTAGTCTCCTTTAAGTAAAGAATATAGGATTCATACAGTGTTTCATGTGATCTTAACTCGAATTAAAGATTTCCCGGATCTTAGCTACATTTACTACAATAAGAACTGACTGGAGAATCTCTTTGAGCTGTTCTAAACAAGTTCTCATCTGTTTACAGTCATTTTCTCTGAATTATCCATGTTTTCATGTAGTTTCCTATATTCTGCCTTCTGGTCCAAGTATAAGCTTTGCCCACGTTATCAAACAACTTCCTACACACTGTTATGAACTGAGGCAGCTCGGGAACATTGTCTCTCAATTGTGTTATAGAGTGTAGTACTACATTTCAGTGAAGTGTAAGGCTTTCCAAAGCTGCCGAACTTGTTTCTTTCTCTATTTCAATGGTATTCTGCCTTGTAAAACACACATTTACAACTCCAGTCTCCTTTAAGTAAAGAATATAGGATTCCTACAGTGTTTCAAGTCATCTTAACTCGAATTAAGGATTTCCCGGATCTTAGCTACCTTTTCTACACTAAGAACTGATTTGGAGAATCTCTTTCAGCAGTTCTAAACAAGTTCTCATCTGTTTCCAGTCATTTTCTCTGAATTATCCATGTTTTCATGTAGTTTCCTATATTCTGCCTTCTTGACCAAGTATAAGCTTTGCCCACTTTATCAAACAACTTCCTACACACTGTTATGAACTGAGGCAGTTCGGGAACATTGTCTCTCAACTGTGTTATAGAGTGTAGTACTACATTTCAGTGAAGTGTAAGGCTTTCCGAAGCTGCCGAACTTGTTTCTTTCTCTATTTCAATGGTATTCTGCCTTGTATAACACACATTTACCACTCTAGTCTCCTTTAAGTAAGAATATAGGATTCATAGAGTGTTTCAAGTCATCTTAACTTGAATTAAGGATTTCCTGGATCTTAGCTACCTTTTCTACACTAAGAACTGATTTGGAGAATCTCTTTCAGCTGATCTAAACAAGTTCTCATCTGTTTCCAGTCATTTTCTCTGAATTATCCATGTTTTCATGTAGTTTCCTATATTCTGCCTTCTGGTCCAAGTTTAAGCTTTGCCCACTTTATCAAACAACTTCCTACACACTGTTATGAACTGAGGCAGCTCGGGAACATTGTCACTCAACTGTGTTACAGAGTGTAGTACTATATTTCAGTGAAGTGTAAGGCCTTCCAAAGCTGCCAAACGTGTTTTTTTCTCTATTTCAATGGTATTCTGCCTTGTAAAACACACATTTACCACTCTAGTCTCCTTTAAGTAAAGAATATAGGATTACAACAGTGTCTCTTGTGATCTTAACTTGAATTAAGGATTTCCCGGATCTTAGCTACCTTTTCTACACTAAGAACTGACTTGGAGAATTTCTTTGAGCTGTTCTAAAAAATTCTCATCTGTTTACAGTCATTTTCTCTGAATTATCCATGTTTTCATGTGGTTTCCTATATTCTGCCTTCTGGTCCAAGTATAAGCTTGGCCCACTTTATCAAACAACTTCCTACACACTGTTATGAACTGAGGCAGCTCGCGAACATTGTCTCTCAACTGTGTTATAGAGTGTAGTACTACATTTCAGTGAAGTGTAAGGCTTTCCAAAGCTGCCAAACGTGTTTAATTCTCTATTTCAATGGTATTCTACCTCGTATAATACACATTTAGCACTCTAGTCTCCTTTAAGTAAAGAATATAGGATTCATACAGTGTTTCATGTCATCTTAACTCGAATTAAGGATTTCCCGGATCTTAGCTACCTTTACTACGCTAAGAACTGACTGGAGAATCTCTTTGAGCGGTTCTAAACAAGTTCTCATCTGTTTACAGTCATTTTCTCTGAATTATCCATGTTTTCATGTAGTTTCCTATATTCTGCTTTCTGGTCCAAGTATAAGCTTTGCCAACTTTATCAAACAACTTAATACACACTGTTTTGAACTGAGGCAGCTCGGGAACATTGTCTCTCAACTGTGTTACAGAGTGTAGTACTATATTTCAGTGAAGTGTGAGGATTTCCGAAGCTGCCAAACGTGTTTCTTTCTCTATTTCAATGGTATTCTGCCTTGTGAAACACACATTTACCACTCCAGTCTCCTTTAAGTAAAGAATATAGGATTCATACAGTGTTTCATGTGATCTTAACTCGAATTAAGGATTTCCCGGATCTTAGCTACATTTACTACAATAAGAACTGACTGGAGAATCTCTTTGAGCTGTTCTAAACAAGTTCTCATTTGTTTACAGTCATTATCTCTGAATTATCCATGTTTTCATGTAGTTTCCTATATTCTGCCTTCTGGTCCAAGTATAAGCTGTGCCCACGTTATCAAACAACTTCCTACACACTGTTATGAACTGAAGCAGCTCGGGAACATTGTCTCTCAACTGTGTTACAGATTGTAGTACTACATTTCAGTGAAGTATAAGGATTTCCAAAGCTGCCGAACGTGTTTCTTTCTCTATTTCAATGGTATTCTGCCTTGTATAACACACATTTACCACTCTAGTCTCCTTTAAGTAAAGAATATAGGATTCATACAGTGTTTCATGTCATCTTAACTCGAATTAAGGATTTCCCGGATCTTAGCTACCTTTACTGCGCTAAGAACTGACTGGAGAATCTCTTTGAGCGGTTCTAAACAAGTTCTCATCTGTTTACAGTCATTTTCTCTGAATTATCCATGTTTTCATGTAGTTTCCTATATTCTGCCTTTTGCACCAATATAAGCTTTGCCCCCTTTATCAAAGAACTTCCTACACACTGTTATGAACTGAGTGAGCTAGGGAACATTGTCTCTCAACTGTGTTATAGAGTGTAGTACTACATTTCAGTGAAGTGTAAGGCTTTCCAAAGCTGCCAAACGTGTTTCTTTCTCTATTTCAATGGTATTCTGCCTTATATAACACACATTTACCACTCAAGTCTCCTTTAAGTAAAGAATATAGGATTCATACAGTGTTTCATGTGATCTTAACTCGAATTAAGGATTTCCCGGATCTTAGCTACCTTTTCTACACTAAGAACTGACTTGGAGATTCTCTTTCAGCTGTTCTAAACAAATTCTCATCTGTTTACAGTCATTTTCAATGAATTATTCATGTTTTCATGTAGTTTCCTATATTCTGCCTTCAGGCCCAAGTATAAGCTTTGCCCACTTTATCAAACAACTTCCTACACACTGTTATTAACTGAGGGAGCTAGGGAACATTGTCTCTCAACTGTGTTATAGAGTGTAGTACTACATTTCAGTGAAGTGTAAGGCTTTCCAAAGCTGCCGAACGTGTTTCTTTCTCTATTTCAATGGTATTCTGCCTTGTATAACACACATTTACCACTCTAGTCTCCTTTAAGTAATGAATATAGGATTCATACAGTGTTTGATGTTATCTTAACTCGAATGAAGGATTTTCCTTATCTCAGCTACATTTTCTACACTAAGAACTGACTTGGAGATTCTCTTTCAGCAGTTCTAAACAAGTTCTCATCTGTTTACAGTCATTTTCACTGAATTATTCATGTTTTCATGTAGTTTCCTATATTCTGCCTTCTGGCCCAAGTATAAGCTTTGGCCACTTTATCAAACAACTTCCTACACACTGTTATGAACTGAGGGAGCTAGGGAACATTGTCTCTCAACTGTGTTATAGAGTGTAGTACTACATTTCAGTGAAGTGTAAGGCTTTCCAAAGCTGCCAAACTTGTTTCTTTCTCTATTTCAATGGTATTCTGCCTTGTATAACACACATTTACCACTCTATTCTCCTTTAAGTAAAGAATATAGGATTCATACAGTGTTTCATGTGATCTGAACTCGAATTAAGGATTTCCCGGATCTTAGCTACCTTTACTACACTAAGAATTGACTGGAGAATCTCTTGGAGCTGTTCTAAACAAATTCTCATCTGTTTACAGTCATTTTCTCTGAATTATCCATGTTTTCATGTAGTTTCCTATATTCTGCCTTCTGGTCCAAGTATAAGCTTTGCCCACTTTATCAAACAACTTAATACACACTGTTTTGAACTAAGGCAGCTCGGGAACATTGTCTCTCAACTGTGTTACAGAGTGTAGTACTATATTTCAGTGAAGTGTAAGGCTTTCCAAAGCTGACGAAAGTGTTTCTTTCTCTATTTCAATGGTATTCTGCCTTGTAAAACACACATTTACAACTCCAGTCTCCTTTAAGTAAAGAATATAGGATTCCTACAGTGTTTCATGTGATCTTAACTCGAATTAAGGATTTCCCGGATCTTAGCTACCTTTTCTACACTAAGAACTGATTTGGAGAATCTCTTTGAGCTGTTCTAAACAAGTTATCATCTGTTTACAATCATTTTCTCTGAATTATCCATGTTTTCACGTAGTTTCCTATATTCTGCCTTCTGGTCCAAGTATAAGCTTGCCCACGTTATCAAACAACTTCCTACACACTGTTATGAACTGAAGCAGCTCGGGAACATTGTCTCTCAACTGTGTTATAGAGTGTAGTACTACATTTCAGTGAAGTGTAAGCCTTTCCAAAGCTGCCGAACGTGTTTCTTTCTCTATTTCAATGGTATTCTGCCTTGTATAACACACATTTACCACTCTAGTCTCCTTTAAGTAATGAATATAGGATTCATACAGTGTTTGATGTTATCTTATCTCGAATTAAGGATTTTCCTTATCTTAGCTACCTTTTCTACACTAAGAACTGACTTGGAGATTCTCTTTCAGCTGTTCTAAACAAGTTCTCATCTGTTTACAGTCATTTTCAATGAATTATTCATGTTTTCATGTAGTTTCCTATATTCTGCCTTCTGGCCCAAGTATAAGCTTTGCCCACTTTATCAAACAACTTCCTACACACTGTTATGAACTGAGTGAGCTAGGGAACATGGTCTCTCAACTGTGTTATAGAGTGTAGTACTACATTTCAGTGAAGTGTAAGGCTTTCCAAAGCTGCCAAACGTGTTTCTTTCTCTATTTCAATGGTATTCTGCCTTATATAACACACATTTACCACTCTAGTCTCCTTTAAGTAAAGAATATAGAATTCATACAGTGTTTCATGTGATCTTAACTCGAATGAAGGATTTTCCTTATCTCAGCTATCTTTTCTACACTAAGAACTGACTTGGAGATTCTCTTTCAGCAGTTCTAAACAAGTTCTCATCTGTTTACAGTCATTTTCACTGAATTATTCATGTTTTCATGTAGTTTCCTATATTCTGCCTTCTGGCCCAAGTATAAGCTTTGGCCACTTTATCAAACAACTTCCTACACACTGTTATGAACTGAGGGAGCTAGGGAACATTGTCTCTCAACTGTGTTATAGAGTGTAGTACTACATTTCAGTGAAGTGTAAGGCTTTCCAAAGCTGCCAAACTTGTTTCTTTCTCTATTTCAATGGTATTCTGCCTTGTATAACACACATTTACCACTCTAGTCTCCCTTAAGTAATGAATATAGGATTCATACAGTGTTTGATGTTATCTTAACTCGAATTAAGGATTTTCCTTATCTTAGCTACCTTTTCTACACTAAGAACTGACTTGGAGATTCTCTTTCAGCTGTTCTAAACAAGTTCTCATCTGTTTACAGTCATTTTCAATGAATTATTCATGTTTTCATGTAGTTTCCTATATTCTGCCTTCTGGCCCAAGTATAAGCTTTGCCCACTTTATCAAACAACTTCCTAGACACTGTTATGAACTGAGTGAGCTAGGGAACATTGTCTCTCAACTGTGTTATAGAGTGTAGTACTACGATTCAGTGAAGTGTAAGGCTTTCCAAAGCTGCCAAACGTGTTTCTTTCTCTATTTCAATGGTATTCTGCCTTTTATAACACACATTTACCACTCTAGTCTCCTTTAAGTAATGAATATAGGATTCATACAGTGTTTGATGTTATCTTAACTCGAATGAAGGATTTTCCTTATCTCAGCTACCTTTTCTACACTAAGAACTGACTTGGAGATTCTCTTTCAGCAGTTCTAAACAAGTTCTCATCTGTTTACAGTCATTTTCACTGAATTATTCATGTTTTCATGAAGTTTCCTATATTCTGCCTTCTGGCCCAAGTATAAACTTTGGCCACTTTATCAAACAACTTCCTACACACTGTTATGAACTGAGGGAGCTAGGGAACATTGTCTCTCAACTGTGTTATAGAGTGTAGTACTACATTTCAGTGAAGTGTAAGGCTTTCCAAAGCTGCCAAACTTGTTTCTTTCTCTATTTCAATGGTATTATGCCTTGTATAACACACATTTACCACTCTAGTCTCCCTTAAGTAATGAATATAGGATTCATACAGTGTTTGATGTTATCTTAACTCGAATTAAGGATTTTCCTTATCTTAGCTACCTTTTCTACACTAAGAACTGACTTGGAGATTCTCTTTCAGCTGTTCTAAACAAGTTCTCATGTGTTTACAGTCATTTTCACTGAATTATTCATGTTTTCATGTAGTTTCCTATATTCTGCCTTTTGGCCCAAGTATAAGCTTTGCCCACTTTATCAAACACCTTCCTACACTCTGTTATGAACTGAGGCAGCTAGGGAACATTGTCTCTCAACTCTGTTATAGAGTGTAGTACTACATTTCAGTGAAGTGTAAGCCTTTCCAAAGCTGCCGAAAGTGTTTCTTTCTCTATTTCAATGGTATTCTGCCTTGTATAACACACATTTACCACTCTAGTTTCCTTTAAGTAAAGAATATAGGATTCATACAATGTTTCATGGGATCTTAACTGGTATTAAGGATTTCCCTTATCTTAGCTACCTTTTCTACACTAAGAACTGACTTGGAGTTTCTCTTTCAGCTGTTCTAAACAAGTTCTCATCTGTTTACAGTCATTTTCACTGAATTATTCATGTTTTCATGTAGTTTCCTATATTCTGCCTTCTGGCCCAAGTATAAGCTTTGCCTACTTTATCAAACACCTTCCTACACTCTGTTATGAACTGAGGCAGCTAGGGAACATTGTCTCTCAACTGTGTTATAGAGTGTAGTACTACATTTATGTGAAGTGTAAGCCTTTCCAAAGCTGCCGAAAGTGTTTCTTTCTCTATTTCAATGGTATTCTGCATTGTATAACACACATTTACCACTCTAGTCTCCTTTAAGTAATGAATATAGGATTCATACAGTGTTTGATGTTATCTTAACTCGAATTAAGGATTTCCCTTATCTTAGCTACCTTTTCTACACTAAGAACTGACTTGGAGATTCTCTTTCAGCTGTTCTAAACAAGTTCTCATCTGTTTACAGTCATTTTCACTGAATTATTCATGTTTTCATGTAGTTTCCTATATTCTGCCTTCTGGCCCAAGTATAAGCTTTGCCCACTTTATCAAACAACTTCCTACACACTGTTATGAACTGAGTGAGCTAGGGAACATTGTCTCTCAACTGTGTTATAGAGTGTAGTACTACATTTCAGTGAAGTGTAAGGCTTTCCAAAGCTGCCAAACGTGTTTCTTTCTCTATTTCAATGGTATTCTGCCTTATATAACACACATTTACCACTCTAGTCTCCTTTAAGTAAAGAATATAGAATTCATACAGTGTTTCATGTGATCTTAACTCGAATTAAGGATTTCCCGGATCTTAGCTACCTTTTCTACACTAAGAACTGACTTGGAGATTCTCTTTCAGCTGTTCTAAACAAGTTCTCATCTGTTTACAGTCATTTTCAATGAATTATTCATGTTTTCATGTAGTTTCCTATATTCTGCCTTCAGGCCCAAGTATAAGCTTTGCCCACTTTATCAAACAACTTCCTACACACTGTTATGAACTGAGGGAGCTAGGAACATAGTCTCTCAACTGTGTTATAGAGTGTAGTACTACATTTCAGTGAAGTGTAAGGCTTTCCAAAGCTGCCGAAAGTGTTTCTTTCTCTATTTCAATGGTATTCTGCCTTGTATAACACACATTTACCACTCTAGTCTCCTTTAAGTAAAGAATATAGGATTCATACAGTGTTTCATGTGATCTTAACTCGAATTAAGGATTTCCCGGATCTTAGCTACCTTTTCTACATTAAGAACTGACTTGGAGATTCTCTTTCAGCTGTTCTAAACAAATTCTCATCTGTTTACAGTCATTTTCAATGAATTATTCATGTTTTCATGTAGTTTCCTATATTCTGCCTTCAGGCCCAAGTATAAGCTTTGCCCACTTTATCAAACAACTTCCTACACACTGTTATTAACTGAGGGAGCTAGGGAACATTGTCTCTCAACTGTGTTATAGAGTGTAGTACTACATTTCAGTGAAGTGTAAGGCTTTCCAAAGCTGCCGAACGTGTTTCTTTCTCTATTTCAATGGTATTCTGCCTTGTATAACACACATTTACCACTCTAGTCTCCTTTAAGTAATGAATATAGGATTCATACAGTGTTTGATGTTATCTTAACTCGAATGAAGGATTTTCCTTATCTCAGCTACATTTTCTACACTAAGAACTGACTTGGAGATTCTCTTTCAGCAGTTCTAAACAAGTTCTCATCTGTTTACAGTCATTTTCACTGAATTATTCATGTTTTCATGTAGTTTCCTATATTCTGCCTTCTGGCCCAAGTATAAGCTTTGGCCACTTTATCAAACAACTTCCTACACACTGTTATGAACTGAGGGAGCTAGGGAACATTGTCTCTCAACTGTGTTATAGAGTGTAGTACTACATTTCAGTGAAGTGTAAGGCTTTCCAAAGCTGCCAAACTTGTTTCTTTCTCTATTTCAATGGTATTCTGCCTTGTATAACACACATTTACCACTCTATTCTCCTTTAAGTAAAGAATATAGGATTCATACAGTGTTTCATGTGATCTGAACTCGAATTAAGGATTTCCCGGATCTTAGCTACCTTTACTACACTAAGAATTGACTGGAGAATCTCTTGGAGCTGTTCTAAACAAATTCTCATCTGTTTACAGTCATTTTCTCTGAATTATCCATGTTTTCATGTAGTTTCCTATATTCTGCCTTCTGGTCCAAGTATAAGCTTTGCCCACTTTATCAAACAACTTAATACACACTGTTTTGAACTAAGGCAGCTCGGGAACATTGTCTCTCAACTGTGTTACAGAGTGTAGTACTATATTTCAGTGAAGTGTAAGGCTTTCCAAAGCTGACGAAAGTGTTTCTTTCTCTATTTCAATGGTATTCTGCCTTGTAAAACACACATTTACAACTCCAGTCTCCTTTAAGTAAAGAATATAGGATTCCTACAGTGTTTCATGTGATCTTAACTCGAATTAAGGATTTCCCGGATCTTAGCTACCTTTTCTACACTAAGAACTGATTTGGAGAATCTCTTTGAGCTGTTCTAAACAAGTTATCATCTGTTTACAATCATTTTCTCTGAATTATCCATGTTTTCACGTAGTTTCCTATATTCTGCCTTCTGGTCCAAGTATAAGCTTGCCCACGTTATCAAACAACTTCCTACACACTGTTATGAACTGAAGCAGCTCGGGAACATTGTCTCTCAACTGTGTTATAGAGTGCAGTACTACATTTCAGTGAAGTGTAAGCCTTTCCAAAGCTGCCGAACGTGTTTCTTTCTCTATTTCAATGGTATTCTGCCTTGTATAACACACATTTACCACTCTAGTCTCCTTTAAGTAATGAATATAGGATTCATACAGTGTTTGATGTTATCTTATCTCGAATTAAGGATTTTCCTTATCTTAGCTACCTTTTCTACACTAAGAACTGACTTGGAGATTCTCTTTCAGCTGTTCTAAACAAGTTCTCATCTGTTTACAGTCATTTTCAATGAATTATTCATGTTTTCATGTAGTTTCCTATATTCTGCCTTCTGGCCCAAGTATAAGCTTTGCCCACTTTATCAAACAACTTCCTACACACTGTTATGAACTGAGTGAGCTAGGGAACATGGTCTCTCAACTGTGTTATAGAGTGTAGTACTACATTTCAGTGAAGTGTAAGGCTTTCCAAAGCTGCCAAACGTGTTTCTTTCTCTATTTCAATGGTATTCTGCCTTATATAACACACATTTACCACTCTAGTCTCCTTTAAGTAAAGAATATAGAATTCATACAGTGTTTCATGTGATCTTAACTCGAATGAAGGATTTTCCTTATCTCAGCTATGTTTTCTACACTAAGAACTGACTTGGAGATTCTCTTTCAGCAGTTCTAAACAAGTTCTCATCTGTTTACAGTCATTTTCACTGAATTATTCATGTTTTCATGTAGTTTCCTATATTCTGCCTTCTGGCCCAAGTATAAGCTTTGGCCACTTTATCAAACAACTTCCTACACACTGTTATGAACTGAGGGAGCTAGGGAACATTGTCTCTCAACTGTGTTATAGAGTGTAGTACTACATTTCAGTGAAGTGTAAGGCTTTCCAAAGCTGCCAAACTTGTTTCTTTCTCTATTTCAATGGTATTCTGCCTTGTATAACACACATTTACCACTCTAGTCTCCCTTAAGTAATGAATATAGGATTCATACAGTGTTTGATGTTATCTTAACTCGAATTAAGGATTTTCCTTATCTTAGCTACCTTTTCTACACTAAGAACTGACTTGGAGATTCTCTTTCAGCTGTTCTAAACAAGTTCTCATCTGTTTACAGTCATTTTCAATGAATTATTCATGTTTTCATGTAGTTTCCTATATTCTGCCTTCTGGCCCAAGTATAAGCTTTGCCCACTTTATCAAACAACTTCCTAGACACTGTTATGAACTGAGTGAGGTAGGGAACATTGTCTCTCAACTGTGTTATAGAGTGTAGTACTACGATTCAGTGAAGTGTAAGGCTTTCCAAAGCTGCCAAACGTGTTTCTTTCTCTATTTCAATGGTATTCTGCCTTTTATAACACACATTTACCACTCTAGTCTCCTTTAAGTAATGAATATAGGATTCATACAGTGTTTGATGTTATCTTAACTCGAATGAAGGATTTTCCTTATCTCAGCTACCTTTTCTACACTAAGAACTGACTTGGAGATTCTCTTTCAGCAGTTCTAAACAAGTTCTCATCTGTTTACAGTCATTTTCACTGAATTATTCATGTTTTCATGAAGTTTCCTATATTCTGCCTTCTGGCCCAAGTATAAACTTTGGCCACTTTATCAAACAACTTCCTACACACTGTTATGAACTGAGGGAGCTAGGGAACATTGTCTCTCAACTGTGTTATAGAGTGTAGTACTACATTTCAGTGAAGTGTAAGGCTTTCCAAAGCTGCCAAACTTGTTTCTTTCTCTATTTCAATGGTATTATGCCTTGTATAACACACATTTACCACTCTAGTCTCCCTTAAGTAATGAATATAGGATTCATACAGTGTTTGATGTTATCTTAACTCGAATTAAGGATTTTCCTTATCTTAGCTACCTTTTCTACACTAAGAACTGACTTGGAGATTCTCTTTCAGCTGTTCTAAACAAGTTCTCATGTGTTTACAGTCATTTTCACTGAATTATTCATGTTTTCATGTAGTTTCCTATATTCTGCCTTTTGGCCCAAGTATAAGCTTTGCCCACTTTATCAAACACCTTCCTACACTCTGTTATGAACTGAGGCAGCTAGGGAACATTGTCTCTCAACTCTGTTATAGAGTGTAGTACTACATTTCAGTGAAGTGTAAGCCTTTCCAAAGCTGCCGAAAGTGTTTCTTTCTCTATTTCAATGGTATTCTGCCTTGTATAACACACATTTACCACTCTAGTTTCCTTTAAGTAAAGAATATAGGATTCATACAATGTTTCATGGGATCTTAACTGGTATTAAGGATTTCCCTTATCTTAGCTACCTTTTCTACACTAAGAACTGACTTGGAGTTTCTCTTTCAGCTGTTCTAAACAAGTTCTCATCTGTTTACAGTCATTTTCACTGAATTATTCATGTTTTCATGTAGTTTCCTATATTCTGCCTTCTGGCCCAAGTATAAGCTTTGCCTACTTTATCAAACACCTTCCTACACTCTGTTATGAACTGAGGCAGCTAGGGAACATTGTCTCTCAACTGTGTTATAGAGTGTAGTACTACATTTATGTGAAGTGTAAGCCTTTCCAAAGCTGCCGAAAGTGTTTCTTTCTCTATTTCAATGGTATTCTGCATTGTATAACACACATTTACCACTCTAGTCTCCTTTAAGTAATGAATATAGGATTCATACAGTGTTTGATGTTATCTTAACTCGAATTAAGGATTTCCCTTATCTTAGCTACCTTTTCTACACTAAGAACTGACTTGGAGATTCTCTTTCAGCTGTTCTAAACAAGTTCTCATCTGTTTACAGTCATTTTCACTGAATTATTCATGTTTTCATGTAGTTTCCTATATTCTGCCTTCTGGCCCAAGTATAAGCTTTGCCCACTTTATCAAACAACTTCCTACACACTGTTATGAACTGAGTGAGCTAGGGAACATTGTCTCTCAACTGTGTTATAGAGTGTAGTACTACATTTCAGTGAAGTGTAAGGCTTTCCAAAGCTGCCAAACGTGTTTCTTTCTCTATTTCAATGGTATTCTGCCTTATATAACACACATTTACCACTCTAGTCTCCTTTAAGTAAAGAATATAGAATTCATACAGTGTTTCATGTGATCTTAACTCGAATTAAGGATTTCCCGGATCTTAGCTACCTTTTCTACACTAAGAACTGACTTGGAGATTCTCTTTCAGCTGTTCTAAACAAGTTCTCATCTGTTTACAGTCATTTTCAATGAATTATTCATGTTTTCATGTAGTTTCCTATATTCTGCCTTCAGGCCCAAGTATAAGCTTTGCCCACTTTATCAAACAACTTCCTACACACTGTTATGAACTGAGGGAGCTAGGAACATAGTCTCTCAACTGTGTTATAGAGTGTAGTACTACATTTCAGTGAAGTGTAAGGCTTTCCAAAGCTGCCGAAAGTGTTTCTTTCTCTATTTCAATGGTATTCTGCCTTGTATAACACACATTTACCACTCTAGTCTCCTTTAAGTAAAGAATATAGGATTCATATAGTGTTTCATGTGATGTTAACTGGTATTAAGGATTTCCCTTATCTTAGCTACCTTTTCTACACTAAGAACTGACTTGGAGATTCTCTTTCAGCTGTTCTAAACAAGTTCTCATCTGTTTACATTCATTTTCAGTGAATTATTCATGTTTTCATGTATTTTCCTATATTTTGCCTTCTGGCCCAAGTATAAGCTTTGCCCACTTTATCAAACAACTTCCTACACACTGTTATGAACTGAGGGAGCTAGGGAACATTGTCTCTCAACTGTGGTATAGAGTGTAGTACTACGATTCAGTGAAGTGTAAGGCTTTCCAAAGCTGCCGAACGTGTTTCTTTCTCTATTTCAATGGTATTCTGCCTTGTATAACACACATTTACCACTCTAGTCTCCTTTAAGTAATGAATATAGGATTCATACAGTGTTTGATGTTATCTTAACTCGAATGAAGGATTTTCCTTATCTCAGCTATCTTTTCTACACTAAGAACTGACTTGGAGATTCTCTTTCAGCAGTTCTAAACAAGTTCTCATCTGTTTACAGTCATTTTCACTGAATTATTCATGTTTTCATGTAGTTTCCTATATTCTGCCTTCTGGCCCAAGTATAAGCTTTGGCCACTTTATCAAACAACTTCCTACACACTGTTATGAACTGAGGGAGCTAGGGAACATTGTCTCTCAACTGTGTTATAGAGTGTAGTACTACATTTCAGTGAAGTGTAAGGCTTTCCAAAGCTGCCAAACTTGTTTCTTTCTCTATTTCAATGGTATTCTGCCTTGTATAACACACATTTACCACTGTAGTCTCCCTTAAGTAATGAATATAGGATTCATACAGTGTTTGATGTTATCTTAACTCGAATTAAGGATTTTCCTTATCTTAGCTACCTTTTCTACACTAAGAACTGACTTGGAGATTCTCTTTCAGCTGTTCTAAACAAGTTCTCATCTGTTTACAGTCATTTTCAATGAATTATTCATGTTTTCATGTAGTTTCCTATATTCTGCCTTCTGGCCCAAGTATAAGCTTTGCCAACTTTATCAAACAACTTCCTAGACACTGTTATGAACTGAGTGAGCTAGGGAACATTGTCTCTCAACTGTGTTATAGAGTGTAGTACTACATTTCAGTGAAGTGTAAGGCTTTCCAAAGCTGCCAAACGTGTTTCTTTCTCTATTTCAATGGTATTCTGCCTTATATAACACACATTTACCACTCTAGTCTCCTTTAAGTAAAGAATATAGGATTCATACAGTGTTTCATGTGATCTTAAATCGAATTAAGGATTTCCCTTATCTTAGCTACCTTTTCTACACTAAGAACTGACTTGGAGATTCTCTTTCAGCTGTTCTAAACAAGTTCTCATCTGTTTACATTCATTTTCAGTGAATTATTCATGTTTTCATGTATTTTCCTATATTTTGCCTTCTGGCCCAAGTATAAGCTTTGGCCACTTTATCAAACAACTTCCTACACACTGTTATGAACTGAGGGAGCTAGGGAACATTGTCTCTCAACTGTGTTATAGAGTGTAGTACTACATTTCAGTGAAGTGTAAGGCTTTCCAAAGCTGCCAAACTTGTTTCTTTCTCTATTTCAATGGTATTCTGCCTTGTATAACACACATTTACCACTGTAGTCTCCCTTAAGTAATGAATATAGGATTCATACAGTGTTTGATGTTATCTTAACTCGAATTAAGGATTTTCCTTATCTTAGCTACCTTTTCTACACTAAGAACTGACTTGGAGATTCTCTTTCAGCTGTTCTAAACAAGTTCTCATCTGTTTACAGTCATTTTCAATGAATTATTCATGTTTTCATGTAGTTTCCTATATTCTGCCTTCTGGCCCAAGTATAAGCTTTGCCAACTTTATCAAACAACTTCCTAGACACTGTTATGAACTGAGTGAGCTAGGGAACATTGTCTCTCAACTGTGTTATAGAGTGTAGTACTACATTTCAGTGAAGTGTAAGGCTTTCCAAAGCTGCCAAACGTGTTTCTTTCTCTATTTCAATGGTATTCTGCCTTATATAACACACATTTACCACTCTAGTCTCCTTTAAGTAAAGAATATAGGATTCATACAGTGTTTCATGTGATCTTAAATCGAATTAAGGATTTCCCTTATCTTAGCTACCTTTTCTACACTAAGAACTGACTTGGAGATTCTCTTTCAGCTGTTCTAAACAAGTTCTCATCTGTTTACATTCATTTTCAGTGAATTATTCATGTTTTCATGTATTTTCCTATATTTTGCCTTCTGGCCCAAGTATAAGCTTTGGCCACTTTATCAAACAACTTCCTACACACTGTTATGAACTGAGTGAGCTAGGGAACATTGTCTCTCAACTGTGTTATAGAGTGTAGTACTACGATTCAGTGAAGTGTAAGGCTTTCCAAAGCTGCCAAACGTGTTTCTTTCTCTATTTCAATGGTATTCTGCCTTTTTTAACACACATTTACCACTCTAGTCTCCTTTAAGTAATGAATATAGGATTCATACAGTGTTTGATGTTATCTTAACTCGAATGAAGGATTTTCCTTATCTCAGCTACCTTTTCTACACTAAGAACTGACTTGGAGATTCTCTTTCAGCAGTTCTAAACAAGTTCTCATCTGTTTACAGTCATTTTCACTGAATTATTCATGTTTTCATGAAGTTTCCTAAATTCTGCCTTCTGGCCCAAGTATAAACTTTGGCCACTTTATCAAACAACTTCCTACACACTGTTATGAACTGAGGGAGCTAGGGAACATTGTCTCTCAACTGTGTTATAGAGTGTAGTACTACATTTCAGTGAAGTGTAAGGCTTTCCAAAGCTGCCAAACTTGTTTCTTTCTCTATTTCAATGGTATTCTGCCTTGTATAACACACATTTACCACTCTAGTCTCCCTTAAGTAATGAATATAGGATTCATACAGTGTTTGATGTTATCTTAACTCGAATTAAGGATTTTCCTTATCTTAGCTACCTTTTCTACACTAAGAACTGACTTGGAGATTCTCTTTCAGCTGTTCTAAACAAGTTCTCATGTGTTTACAGTCATTTTCACTGAATTATTCATGTTTTCATGTAGTTTCCTATATTCTGCCTTTTGGCCCAAGTATAAGCTTTGCCCACTTTATCAAACACCTTCCTACACTCTGTTATGAACTGAGGCAGCTAGGGAACATTGTCTCTCAACTCTGTTATAGAGTGTAGTACTACATTTTAGTGAAGTGTAAGCCTTTCCAAAGCTGCCGAAAGTGTTTCTTTCTCTATTTCAATGGTATTCTGCCTTGTATAACACACATTTACCACTCTAGTTTCCTTTAAGTAAAGAATATAGGATTCATACAATGTTTCATGGGATCTTAACTGGTATTAAGGATTTCCCTTATCTTAGCTACCTTTTCTACACTAAGAACTGACTTGGAGTTTCTCTTTCAGCTGTTCTAAACAAGTTCTCATCTGTTTACAGTCATTTTCACTGAATTATTCATGTTTTCATGTAGTTTCCTATATTCTGCCTTCTGGCCCAAGTATAAGCTTTGCCTACTTTATCAAACACCTTCCTACACTCTGTTATGAACTGAGGCAGCTAGGGAACATTGTCTCTCAACTGTGTTATAGAGTGTAGTACTACATTTATGTGAAGTGTAAGCCTTTCCAAAGCTGCCGAAAGTTTTTCTTTCTCTATTTCAATGGTATTCTGCATTGTATAACACACATTTACCACTCTAGTCTCCTTTAAGTAATGAATATAGGATTCATACAGTGTTTGATGTTATCTTAACTCGAATTAAGGATTTCCCTTATCTTAGCTACCTTTTCTACACTAAGAACTGACTTGGAGATTCTCTTTCAGCTGTTCTAAACAAGTTCTCATCTGTTTACAGTCATTTTCACTGAATTATTCATGTTTTCATGTAGTTTCCTATATTCTGCCTTCTGGCCCAAGTATAAGCTTTGCCCACTTTATCAAACAACTTCCTACACACTGTTATGAACTGAGGGAGCTAGGAACATTGTCTCTCAACTGTGTTATAGAGTGTAGTACTACATTTCAGTGAAGTGGAAGGCTTTCCAAAACTGCCAAACATGTTTCTTTCTCTATTTCAATGGTATTCTGCCTTATATAACACACATTTACCACTCTAGTCTCCTTTAAGTAATGAATATAGGATTCATACAGTGTTTGATGTTATCTTAACTCGAATTAAGGATTTTCCTTATCTTAGCTACCTTTTCTACACTAAGAACTGACTTGGAGATTCTCTTTCAGCTGTTCTAAACAAGTTCTCATCTGTTTACAGTCATTTTCACTGAATTATTCATGTTTTCATGTAGTTTCCTATATTCTACCTTCTGGCCCAAGTATAAGCTTTGGCCACTTTATCAAACAACTTCCTACACACTGTTATGAACTGAGGGAGCTAGGGAACATTGTCTCTCAACTGTGTTATAGAGTGTAGTACTACATTTCAGTGAAGTGTAAGGCTTTCCAAAGCTGCCGAACTTGTTTCTTTCTCTATTTCAATGGTATTCTGCCTTGTATAACACACATTTACCACTCTAGTCTCCTTTAAGTAACAATATAGGATTCATAGAGTGTTTCAAGTCATCTTAACTTGAATTAAGTATTTCCCGGATCTTAGCTACCTTTTCTGCACTAAGAACTGATTTGGAGATTCTCTTTCAGCTGTTCTAAACAAGTTCTCATCTGTTTACAGTCATTTTCAATGAATTATTCATGTTTTCATGTAGTTTCCTATATTCTGCCTTCTGGCACAAGTATAAGCTTTGCCCACCTTATCAAACAACTTCCTACACACTGTTATGAACTGAGGGAGCTAGGGAACATTGTCTCTGAACTGTGTTATAGAGTGTAGTACTACATTTCAGTGTAGTGTAAGGCTTTCCAAGCTGCCGAACGTGTTTCTTTCTCTATTTCAATGGTATTCTGCCTTGTATAACACACATTTACCACTCTAGTCTCCTTTAAGTAATGAATATAGGATTCATACAGTGTTTGATGTTATCTTAACTAGAATTAAGGATTTCCATTATCTTAGCTACCTTTTCTACACTAGGAACTGACTTGGAGATTCTCTTTCAGCTGTTTTAAACAAGTTCTCATCTGTTTACAGTCATTTTCACTGAATTATTCATGTTTTCATGTAGTTTCCTATATTCTGCCTTCTGGCCCAAGTATAAGATTTGGCCACTTTATCAAACAACTTCCTACACACTGTTATGAACTGAGGGAGCTAGGGAACATTTTCTCTCAACTGTGTTATAGAGTGCAGTACTACATTTCAGTGAAGTGTAAGGCTTTCCAAAGCTGCCGAACTTGTTTCTTTCTCTATTTCAATGGTATTCTGCCTTTTATAACACACATTTACCACTCTAGTCTCCTTTAAGTAATGAATATAGGATTCATACAGTGTTTGATGTTATCTTATCTCGAATTAAGGATTTTCCTTATCTTAGCTACCTTTTCTACACTAAGAACTGACTTGGAGATTCTCTTTCAGCTGTTCTAAACAAGTTCTCATCTGTTTACAGTCATTTTCACTGAATTATTCAAGTTTTCATGTAGTTTCCTATATTCTGCCTTCTGGCCCAAGCATAAGCTTTGGCCACTTTATCAAACAACTTCCTACACACTGTTATGAACTGAGGGAGCTAGGGAACATTGTCTCTCAACTGTGTTATAGAGTGTAGTACTACATTTCAGTGAAGTGTAAGGCTTTCCAAAGCTGCCGAACTTGTTTCTTTCTCTATTTCAATGGTATTCTGCCTTGTATAACACACATTTACCACTCTAGTCTCCTGTAAGTAATGAATATAGGATTCATACAGTGTTTGATGTTATCTGAACTCCAATTAAGGATTTTCCTTATCTTAGCTACCTTTTCTACACTAAGAACTGACTTGGAGAATATTTTTCATCTGTTCTAAACAAGTTCTCATCTGTTTACAGTCATTTTCACTGAATTATTTATGTTTTCATGTAGTTTCCTATGTTCTGCCTTCGGGCCCAAGTATAAGCTTTGCCCACTTTATCAAACAACTTCCTACACACTGTTATGAACTGAGGCAGCTGTGGAACATTGTCTCTCAACTGTGTTATAGAGTGTAGTACTATATTTCAGTGAAGTGTAAGGCTTTCCAAAGCTGCCGAACGTGTTTGTTTCTCTATTTCAATGGTATTCTGCCTTGTATAACACACATTTACCACTCTAGTCTCCTTTAAGTAAAGAATATAGGATTCATAGAGTGTTTCATGTGATCTTAACTGGAATTAAGGATTTCCCTTATCTTATCTACCTTTTCTACACTAAGAACTGACTTGGAGATTCTCTTTCAGCTGTTCTAAACAAGTTCTCATCTGTTTACAGTCATTTTCAATGAATTATTCATGTTTTCATGTAGTTTCCTATATTCTGCCTTCTGGCCCAAGTATAAGCTTTGCCCACCTTATCAAACAACTTCCTACACACTGTTATGAACTGAGGGAGCTAGGGAACATTGTCTCTGAACTGTGTTATAGAGTGTAGTACTACATTTCAGTGTAGTGTAAGGCTTTCCAAAGCTGCCGAACGTGTTTCTTTCTCTATTTCAATGGTATTCTGCCTTGTATAACACACATTTACCACTCTAGTCTCCTTTAAGTAATGAATATAGGATTCATACAGTGTTTGATGTTATCTTTACTAGAATTAAGGATTTCCATTATCTTAGCTACCTTTTCTACACTAGGAACTGACTTGGAGATTCTCTTTCAGCTGTTCTAAACAAGTTCTCATCTGTTTACAGTCATTTTCACTGAATTATTCATGTTTTCATGTAGTTTCCTATATTCTGCCTTCTGGCCCAAGTATAAGATTTGGCCACTTTATCAAACAACTTCCTACACACTGTTATGAACTGAGGGAGCTAGGGAACATTTTCTCTCAACTGTGTTATAGAGTGCAGTACTACATTTCAGTGAAGTGTAAGGCTTTCCAAAGCTGCCGAACTTGTTTCTTTCTCTATTTCAATGGTATTCTGCCTTTTATAACACACATTTACCACTCTAGTCTCCTTTAAGTAATGAATATAGGATTCATACAGTGTTTGATGTTATCTTAACTCGAATTAAGGATTTTCCTTATCTTAGCTACCTTTTCTACACTAAGAACTGACTTGGAGATTCTCTTTCAGCTGTTCTAAACAAGTTCTCATCTGTTTACAGTCATTTTCACTGAATTATTCAAGTTTTCATGTAGTTTCCTATATTCTGCCTTCTGGCCCAAGCATAAGCTTTGGCCACTTTATCAAACAACTTCCTACACACTGTTATGAAATGAGGGAGCTAGGGAACATTGTCTCTCAACTGTGTTATGGAGTGTAGTACTACATTTCAGTGAAGTGTAAGGCTTTCCAAAGCTGCCGAACTTGTTTCTTTCTCTATTTCAATGGTATTCTGCCTTGTATAACACACATTTACCACTCTAGTCTCCTTTAAGTAATGAATATAGGATTCATACAGTGTTTGATGTTATCTGAACTCCAATTAAGGATTTTCCTTATCTTAGCTACCTTTTCTACACTAAGAACTGACTTGGAGAATATTATTCATCTGTTCTAAACAAGTTCTCATCTGTTTACAGTCATTTTCACTGAATTATTTATGTTTTCATGTAGTTTCATATGTTCTGCCTTCGGGCCCAAGTATAAGCTTTGCCCACTTTATCAAACAACTTCCTACACACTGTTATGAACTGAGGCAGCTCGGGAACATTGTCTCTCAACTGTGTTATAGAGTGTAGTACTATATTTCAGTGAAGTGTAAGGCTTTCCAAAGCTGCCGAACGTGTTTGTTTCTCTATTTCAATGGTATTCTGCCTTGTATAACACACATTTACCACTCTAGTCTCCTTTAAGTAAAGAATATAGGATTCATAGAGTGTTTCATGTGATCTTAACTGGAATTAAGGATTTCCCTTATCTTATCTACCTTTTCTACACTAAGAACTGACTTGGAGATTCTCTTTCAGCTGTTCTAAACAAGTTCTCATCTGTTTACAGTCATTTTAATGAATTATTCATGTTTTCATGTAGTTTCCTATATTCTGCCTTCTGGCCCAAGTATAAGCTTTGCCCACCTTATCAAACAACTTCCTACACACTGTTATGAACTGAGGGAGCTAGGGAACATTGTCTCTGAACTGTGTTATAGAGTGTAGTACTACATTTCAGTGTAGTGTAAGGCTTTCCAAAGCTGCCGAACGTGTTTCTTTCTCTATTTCAATGGTATTCTGCCTTGTATAACACACATTTACCACTCTAGTCTCCTTTAAGTAATGAATATAGGATTCATACAGTGTTTGATGTTATCTTAACTCGAATTAAGGATTTCCATTATCTTAGCTACCTTTTCTACACTAGGAACTGACTTGGAGATTCTCTTTCAGCTGTTCTAAACAAGTTCTCATCTGTTTACAGTCATTTTCACTGAATTATTCATGTTTTCATGTAGTTTCCTATATTCTGCCTTCTGGCCCAAGTATAAGATTTGGCCACTTTATCAAACAACTTCCTACACACTGTTATGAACTGAGGGAGCTAGGGAACATTTTCTCTCAACTGTGTTATAGAGTGCAGTACTACATTTCAGTGAAGTGTAAGGCTTTCCAAAGCTGCCGAACTTGTTTCTTTCTCTATTTCAATGGTATTCTGCCTTTTATAACACACATTTACCACTCTAGTCTCCTTTAAGTAATGAATATAGGATTCATACAGTGTTTGATGTTATCTTAACTCGAATTAAGGATTTTCCTTATCTTAGCTACCTTTTCTACACTAAGAACTGACTTGGAGATTCTCTTTCAGCTGTTCTAAACAAGTTCTCATCTGTTTACAGTCATTTTCACTGAATTATTCAAGTTTTCATGTAGTTTCCTATATTCTGCCTTCTGGCCCAAGCATAAGCTTTGGCCACTTTATCAAACAACTTCCTACACACTGTTATGAAATGAGGGAGCTAGGGAACATTGTCTCTCAACTGTGTTATGGAGTGTAGTACTACATTTCAGTGAAGTGTAAGGCTTTCCAAAGCTGCCGAACTTGTTTCTTTCTCTATTTCAATGGTATTCTGCCTTGTATAACACACATTTACCACTCTAGTCTCCTTTAAGTAATGAATATAGGATTCATACAGTGTTTGATGTTATCTGAACTCCAATTAAGGATTTTCCTTATCTTAGCTACCTTTTCTACACTAAGAACTGACTTGGAGAATATTTTTCATCTGTTCTAAACAAGTTCTCATCTGTTTACAGTCATTTTCACTGAATTATTTATGTTTTCATGTAGTTTCCTATGTTCTGCCTTCGGGCCCAAGTATAAGCTTTGCCCACTTTATCAAACAACTTCCTACACACTGTTATGAACTGAGGCAGCTCGGGAACATTGTCTCTCAACTGTGTTATAGAGTGTAGTACTATATTTCAGTGAAGTGTAAGGCTTTCCAAAGCTGCCGAACGTGTTTGTTTCTCTATTTCAATGGTATTCTGCCTTGTATAACACACATTTACCACTCTAGTCTCCTTTAAGTAAAGAATATAGGATTCATAGAGTGTTTCATGTGATCTTAACTGGAATTAAGGATTTCCCTTATCTTATCTACCTTTTCTACACTAAGAACTGACTTGGAGATTCTCTTTCAGCTGTTCTAAACAAGTTCTCATCTGTTTACAGTCATTTTAATGAATTATTCATGTTTTCATGTAGTTTCCTATATTCTGCCTTCTGGCCCAAGTATAAGCTTTGCCCACCTTATCAAACAACTTCCTACACACTGTTATGAACTGAGGGAGCTAGGGAACATTGTCTCTGAACTGTGTTATAGAGTGTAGTACTACATTTCAGTGTAGTGTAAGGCTTTCCAAAGCTGCCGAACGTGTTTCTTTCTCTATTTCAATGGTATTCTGCCTTGTATAACACACATTTACCACTCTAGTCTCCTTTAAGTAATGAATATAGGATTCATACAGTGTTTGATGTTATCTTAACTAGAATTAAGGATTTCCATTATCTTAGCTACCTTTTCTACACTAGGAACTGACTTGGAGATTCTCTTTCAGCTGTTCTAAACAAGTTCTCATCTGTTTACAGTCATTTTCACTGAATTATTCATGTTTTCATGTAGTTTCCTATATTCTGCCTTCTGGCCCAAGTATAAGATTTGGCCACTTTATCAAACAACTTCCTACACACTGTTATGAACTGAGGGAGCTAGGGAACATTTTCTCTCAACTGTGTTATAGAGTGCAGTACTACATTTCAGTGAAGTGTAAGGCTTTCCAAAGCTGCCGAACTTGTTTCTTTCTCTATTTCAATGGTATTCTGCCTTTTATAACACACATTTACCACTCTAGTCTCCTTTAAGTAATGAATATAGGATTCATACAGTGTTTGATGTTATCTTAACTCGAATTAAGGATTTTCCTTATCTTAGCTACCTTTTCTACACTAAGAACTGACTTGGAGATTCTCTTTCAGCTGTTCTAAACAAGTTCTCATCTGTTTACAGTCATTTTCACTGAATTATTCAAGTTTTCATGTAGTTTCCTATATTCTGCCTTCTGGCCCAAGCATAAGCTTTGGCCACTTTATCAAACAACTTCCTACACACTGTTATGAAATGAGGGAGCTAGGGAACATTGTCTCTCAACTGTGTTATGGAGTGTAGTACTACATTTCAGTGAAGTGTAAGGCTTTCCAAAGCTGCCGAACTTGTTTCTTTCTCTATTTCAATGGTATTCTGCCTTGTATAACACACATTTACCACTCTAGTCTCCTTTAAGTAATGAATATAGGATTCATACAGTGTTTGATGTTATCTGAACTCCAATTAAGGATTTTCCTTATCTTAGCTACCTTTTCTACACTAAGAACTGACTTGGAGAATATTTTTCATCTGTTCTAAACAAGTTCTCATCTGTTTACAGTCATTTTCACTGAATTATTTATGTTTTCATGTAGTTTCCTATGTTCTGCCTTCGGGCCCAAGTATAAGCTTTGCCCACTTTATCAAACAACTTCCTACACACTGTTATGAACTGAGGCAGCTCGGGAACATTGTCTCTCAACTGTGTTATAGAGTGTAGTACTATATTTCAGTGAAGTGTAAGGCTTTCCAAAGCTGCCGAACGTGTTTGTTTCTCTATTTCAATGGTATTCTGCCTTGTATAACACACATTTACCACTCTAGTCTCCTTTAAGTAAAGAATATAGGATTCATAGAGTGTTTCATGTGATCTTAACTGGAATTAAGGATTTCCCTTATCTTATCTACCTTTTCTACACTAAGAACTGACTTGGAGATTCTCTTTCAGCTGTTCTAAACAAGTTCTCATCTGTTTACAGTCATTTTAATGAATTATTCATGTTTTCATGTAGTTTCCTATATTCTGCCTTCTGGCCCAAGTATAAGCTTTGCCCACCTTATCAAACAACTTCCTACACACTGTTATGAACTGAGGGAGCTAGGGAACATTGTCTCTGAACTGTGTTATAGAGTGTAGTACTACATTTCAGTGTAGTGTAAGGCTTTCCAAAGCTGCCGAACGTGTTTCTTTCTCTATTTCAATGGTATTCTGCCTTGTATAACACACATTTACCACTCTAGTCTCCTTTAAGTAATGAATATAGGATTCATACAGTGTTTGATGTTATCTTAACTAGAATTAAGGATTTCCATTATCTTAGCTACCTTTTCTACACTAGGAACTGACTTGGAGATTCTCTTTCAGCTGTTCTAAACAAGTTCTCATCTGTTTACAGTCATTTTCACTGAATTATTCATGTTTTCATGTAGTTTCCTATATTCTGCCTTCTGGCCCAAGTATAAGATTTGGCCACTTTATCAAACAACTTCCTACACACTGTTATGAACTGAGGGAGCTAGGGAACATTTTCTCTCAACTGTGTTATAGAGTGCAGTACTACATTTCAGTGAAGTGTAAGGCTTTCCAAAGCTGCCGAACTTGTTTCTTTCTCTATTTCAATGGTATTCTGCCTTTTATAACACACATTTACCACTCTAGTCTCCTTTAAGTAATGAATATAGGATTCATACAGTGTTTGATGTTATCTTAACTCGAATTAAGGATTTTCCTTATCTTAGCTACCTTTTCTACACTAAGAACTGACTTGGAGATTCTCTTTCAGCTGTTCTAAACAAGTTCTCATCTGTTTACAGTCATTTTCACTGAATTATTCAAGTTTTCATGTAGTTTCCTATATTCTGCCTTCTGGCCCAAGTATAAGCTTTGGCCACTTTATCAAACAACTTCCTACACACTGTTATGAACTGAGGGAGCTAGGGAACATTGTCTCTCAACTGTGTTATAGAGTGTAGTACTACATTTCAGTGAAGTGTAAGGCTTTCCAAAGCTGCCGAACTTGTTTCTTTCTCTATTTCAATGGTATTCTGCCTTGTATAACACACATTTACCACTCTAGTCTCCTTTAAGTAATGAATATAGGATTCATACAGTGTTTGATGTTATCTTAACTCGAATTAAGGATTTTCCTTATCTCAGCTACCTTTTCTACACTAAGAACTGACTTGGAGATTCTCTTTCAGCAGTTCTAAACAAGTTCTCATCTGTTTACAGTCATTTTCACTGAATTATTCATGTTTTCATGTAGTTTCCTATATTCTGCCTTCTGGCCCAAGTATAAGCTTTGCCCACTTTATCAAACACCTTCCTACACTCTGTTATGAACTGAGGCAGCTAGGGAACATTGTCTCTCAACTGTGTTATAGAGTGTAGTACTACATTTCAGTGAAGTGTAAGCCTTTCCAAAGCTGCCGAAAGTGTTTCTTTCTCTATTTCAATGGTATTCTGCCTTGTATAACACACATTTACCACTCTAGTTTCCTTTAAGTAAAGAATATAGGATTCATACAATGTTTCATGGTATCTTAACTGGTATTAAGGATTTCCCTTATCTTAGCTACCTTTTCTACACTAAGAACTGACTTGGAGTTTCTCTTTCAGCTGTTCTAAACAAGTTCTCATCTGTTTACAGTCATTTTCACTGAATTATTCATGTTTTCATGTAGTTTCCTATATTCTGCCTTCTGGCCCAAGTATAAGCTTTGCCTACTTTATCAAACACCTTCCTACACTCTGTTATGAACTGAGGCAGCTAGGGAACATTGTGTCTCAACTGTGTTATAGAGTGTAGTACTACATTTCAGTGAAGTGTAAGCCTTTCCAAAGCTGCCGAAAGTGTTTCTTTCTCTATTTCAATGGTATTCTGCCTTGTATAACACACATTTACCACTCTAGTTTCCTTTAAGTAAAGAATATAGGATTCATACAGTGTTTCATGTGATCTTAACTCGAATTAAGGATTTCCCGGATCTTAGCTACCTTTTCTACACTAAGAACTGACTTGGAGATTCTCTTTCAGCTGTGCTAAACAAGTTCTCATGTGTTTACATTCGTTTTCAATGAATTATGCATGTTTTCATGCAGTTTCTTATATTCTGCCTTCTGGCCCAAGTATAAGCTTTGCCCACTTTATCAAACAACTTCCTACACACTGTTATGAACTGAGGCAGCTCTGGAACATTGTCTCTCAACTGTGTTATAGAGTGTAGTACTACATTTCAGTGAAGTGTAAGCCTTTCCAAAGCTGCCGAAAGTGTTTCTTTCTCTATTTCAATGGTATTCTGCCTTGTATAACACACATTTACCACTCTAGTTTCCTTTAAGTAAAGAATATAGGATTCATACAATGTTTCATGGTATCTTAACTAGTATTAAGGATTTCCCTTATCTTAGCTACCTTTTCTACACTAAGAACCGACTTGGAGATTCTCTTTCAGCTGTTCTAAACAAGTTCTCATCCGTTTACAGTCATTTTCAATGAATTATTCATGTTTTCATGTAGTTTCCTATATTCTGCCTTCTGGCCCAAGTATAAGCTTTGCCCACCTTATCAAACAACTTCCTACACACTGTTATGAACTGCGGGAGCTAGGGAACATTGTCTCTGAACTGTGTTATAGAGTGTAGTACTACATTTCAGTGTAGTGTAAGGCTTTCCAAAGCTGCCGAACGTGTTTCTTTCTCTATTTCAATGGTATTCTGCCTTGTATAACACACATTTACCACTCTAGTTTCCTTTAAGTAAAGAATATAGGATTCATACAATGTTTCATGGTATCTTAACTGGTATTAAGGATTTCCCTTATCTTAGCTACCTTTTCTACACTAAGAACTGACTTGGAGTTTCTCTTTCAGCTGTTCTAAACAAGTTCTCATCTGTTTACAGTCATTTTCACTGAATTATTCATGTTTTCATGTAGTTTCCTATATTCTGCCTTCTGGCCCAAGTATAAGCTTTGCCTACTTTATCAAACACCTTCCTACACTCTGTTATGAACTGAGGCAGCTAGGGAACATTGTCTCTCAACTGTGTTATAGAGTGTAGTACTACATTTCAGTGAAGTGTAAGCCTTTCCAAAGCTGCCGAAAGTGTTTCTTTCTCTATTTCAATGGTATTCTGCCTTGTATAACACACATTTACCACTCTAGTTTCCTTTAAGTAAAGAATATAGGATTCATACAGTGTTTCATGTGATCTTAACTCGAATTAAGGATTTCCCGGATCTTAGCTACCTTTTCTACACTAAGAACTGACTTGGAGATTCTCTTTCAGCTGTGCTAAACAAGTTCTCATGTGTTTACAGTCGTTTTCAATGAATTATTCATGTTTTCATGCAGTTTCTTATATTCTGCCTTCTGGCCCAAGTATAAGCTTTGCCCACTTTATCAAACAACTTCCTACACACTGTTATGAACTGAGGCAGCTCTGGAACATTGTCTCTCAACTGTGTTATAGAGTGTAGTACTACATTTCAGTGAAGTGTAAGCCTTTCCAAAGCTGCCGAAAGTGTTTCTTTCTCTATTTCAATGGTATTCTGCCTTGTATAACACACATTTACCACTCTAGTTTCCTTTAAGTAAAGAATATAGGATTCATACAATGTTTCATGGTATCTTAACTGGTATTAAGGATTTCCCTTATCTTAGCTACCTTTTCTACACTAAGAACCGACTTGGAGATTCTCTTTCAGCTGTTCTAAACAAGTTCTCATCCGTTTACAGTCATTTTCAATGAATTATTCATGTTTTCATGTAGTTTCCTATATTCTGCCTTCTGGACCAAGTATAAGCTTTGCCCACCTTATCAAACAACTTCCTACACACTGTTATGAACTGAGGGAGCTAGGGAACATTGTCTCTGAACTGTGTTATAGAGTGTAGTACTACATTTCAGTGTAGTGTAAGGCTTTCCAAAGCTGCCGAACGTGTTTCTTTCTCTATTTCAATGGTATTCTGCCTTGTATAACACACATTTACCACTCTAGTCTCCTTTAAGTAATGAATATAGGATTCATACAGTATTTGATGTTATCTTAACTCGAATTAAGAATTTCCCTTATCTTAGCTACCTTTTCTACACTAAGAACTGACTTGGAGATTCTCTTTCAGCTGTTCTAAACAAGTTCTCATGTGTTTACAGTCATTTTCACTGAATTATTCATGTTTTCATGTAGTTTCCTATATTCTGCCTTCTGGCCCAAGTATAAGCTTTGCCCACTTTATCAAACACCTTCCTACACTCTGTTATGAACTGAGGCAGCTAGGGAACATTGTCTCTCAACTGTGTTATAGAGTGTAGTACTACATTTCAGTGAAGTGTAAGCCTTTCCAAAGCTGCCGAAAGTGTTTCTTTCTCTATTTCAATGGTATTCTGCCTTGTATAACACACATTTACCACTCTAGTTTCCTTTAAGTAAAGAATATAGGATTCATACAGTGTTTCATGTGATCTTAACTCGAATTAAGGATTTCCCGGATCTTAGCTACCTTTTCTACACTAAGAACTGACTTGGAGATTCTCTTTCAGCTGTGCTAAACAAGTTCTCATGTGTTTACAGTCGTTTTCAATGAATTATTCATGTTTTCATGCAGTTTCTTATATTCTGCCTTCTGGCCCAAGTATAAGCTTTGCCCACTTTATCAAACAACTTCCTACACACTTTTATGAACTGAGGCAGCTCTGGAACATTGTCTCTCAACTGTGTTATAGAGTGTAGTACTACATTTCAGTGAAGTGTAAGGCTTTCCAAAGCTGCCGAAAGTGTTTCTTTCTCTATTTCAATGGTATTCTGCCTTGTATAACACACATTTACCACTCTAGTTTCCTTTAAGTAAAGAATATAGGATTCATACAGTGTTTCATGTGATCTTAACTCGAATTAAGGATTTCCCGGATCTTAGCTACCTTTTCTACACTAAGAACTGACTTGGAGATTCTCTTTCAGCTGTGCTAAACAAGTTCTCATGTGTTTACAGTCGTTTTCAATGAATTATTCATGTTTTCATGCAGTTTCTTATATTCTGCCTTCTGGCCCAAGTATAAGCTTTGCCCACTTTATCAAACAACTTCCTACACACTGTTATGAACTGAGGCAGCTCTGGAACATTGTCTCTCAACTGTGTTATAGAGTGTAGTACTACATTTCAGTGAAGTGTAAGCCTTTCCAAAGCTGCCGAAAGTGTTTCTTTCTCTATTTCAATGGTATTCTGCCTTGTATAACACACATTTACCACTCTAGTCTCCTTTAAGTAAAGAATATAGGATTCATAGAGTGTTTCATGTGATCTTAACTGGAATTAAGGATTTCCCTTATCTTATCTACCTTTTCTACACTAAGAACTGACTTGGAGATTCTCTTTCAGCTGTTCTAAACAAGTTCTCATCTGTTTACAGTCATTTTAATGAATTATTCATGTTTTCATGTAGTTTCCTATATTCTGCCTTCTGGCCCAAGTATAAGCTTTGCCCACCTTATCAAACAACTTCCTACACACTGTTATGAACTGAGGGAGCTAGGGAACATTGTCTCTGAACTGTGTTATAGAGTGTAGTACTACATTTCAGTGTAGTGTAATGCTTTCCAAATCTGCCGAACGTGTTTCTTTCTCTATTTCAATGGTATTCTGCCTTGTATAACACACATTTACCACTCTAGTCTCCTTTAAGTAATGAATATAGGATTCATACAGTGTTTGATGTTATCTTAACTAGAATTAAGGATTTCCATTATCTTAGCTACCTTTTCTACACTAGGAACTGACTTGGAGATTCTCTTTCAGCTGTTCTAAACAAGTTCTCATCTGTTTACAGTCATTTTCACTGAATTATTCATGTTTTCATGTAGTTTCCTATATTCTGCCTTCTGGCCCAAGTATAAGATTTGGCCACTTTATCAAACAACTTCCTACACACTGTTATGAACTGAGGGAGCTAGGGAACATTTTCTCTCAACTGTGTTATAGAGTGCAGTACTACATTTCAGTGAAGTGTACGGCTTTCCAAAGCTGCCGAACTTGTTTCTTTCTCTATTTCAATGGTATTCTGCCTTTTATAACACACATTTACCACTCTAGTCTCCTTTAAGTAATGAATATAGGATTCATACAGTGTTTGATGTTATCTTAACTCGAATTAAGGATTTTCCTTATCTTAGCTACCTTTTCTACACTAAGAACTGACTTGGAGATTCTCTTTCAGCTGTTCTAAACAAGTTCTCATCTGTTTATAGTCATTTTCACTGAATTATTCAAGTTTTCATGTAGTTTCCTATATTCTGCCTTCTGGCCCAAGTATAAGCTTTGGCCACTTTATCAAACAACTTCCTACACACTGTTATGAACTGAGGGAGCTAGGGAACATTGTCTCTCAACTGTGTTATAGAGTGTAGTACTACATTTCAGTGAAGTGTAAGGCTTTCCAAAGCTGCCGAACTTGTTTCTTTCTCTATTTCAATGGTATTCTGCCTTGTATAACACACATTTACCACTCTAGTCTCCTTTAAGTAATGAATATAGGATTCATACAGTGTTTGATGTTATCTTAACTCGAATTAAGGATTTTCCTTATCTCAGCTACCTTTTCTACACTAAGAACTGACTTGGAGATTCTCTTTCAGCAGTTCTAAACAAGTTCTCATCTGTTTACAGTCATTTTCACTGAATTATTCATGTTTTCATGTAGTTTCCTATATTCTGCCTTCTGGCCCAAGTATAAGCTTTGCCCACTTTATCAAACACCTTCCTACACTCTGTTATGAACTGATGCAGCTAGGGAACATTGTCTCTCAACTGTGTTATAGAGTGTAGTACTACATTTCAGTGAAGTGTAAGCCTTTCCAAAGCTGCCAAAAGTGTTTCTTTCTCTATTTCAATGGTATTCTGCCTTGTATAACACACATTTACCACTCTAGTTTCCTTTAAGTAAAGAATATAGGATTCATACAATGTTTCATGGTATCTTAACTGGTATTAAGGATTTCCCTTATCTTAGCTACCTTTTCTACACTAAGAACTGACTTGGAGTTTCTCTTTCAGCTGTTCTAAACAAGTTCTCATCTGTTTACAGTCATTTTCACTGAATTATTCATGTTTTCATGTAGTTTCCTATATTCTGCCTTCTGGCCCAAGTATAAGCTTTGCCTACTTTATCAAACACCTTCCTACACTCTGTTATGAACTGAGGCAGCTAGGGAACATTGTCTCTCAACTGTGTTATAGAGTGTAGTACTACATTTCAGTGAAGTGTAAGCCTTTCCAAAGCTGCCGAAAGTGTTTCTTTCTCTATTTCAATGGTATTCTGCCTTGTATAACACACATTTACCACTCTAGTTTCCTTTAAGTAAAGAATATAGGATTCATACAGTGTTTCATGTGATCTTAACTCGAATTAAGGATTTCCCGGATCTTAGCTACCTTTTCTACACTAAGAACTGACTTGGAGATTCTCTTTCAGCTGTGCTAAACAAGTTCTCATGTGTTTACAGTCGTTTTCAATGAATTATTCATGTTTTCATGCAGTTTCTTATATTCTGCCTTCTGGCCCAAGTATAAGCTTTGCCCACTTTATCAAACAACTTCCTACACACTGTTATGAACTGAGGCAGCTCTGGAACATTGTCTCTCAACTGTGTTATAGAGTGTAGTACTACATTTCAGTGAAGTGTAAGCCTTTCCAAAGCTGCCGAAAGTGTTTCTTTCTCTATTTCAATGGTATTCTGCCTTGTATAACACACATTTACCACTCTAGTTTCCTTTAAGTAAAGAATATAGGATTCATACAATGTTTCATGGTATCTTAACTGGTATTAAGGATTTCCCTTATCTTAGCTACCTTTTCTACACTAAGAACCGACTTGGAGATTCTCTTTCAGCTGTTCTAAACAAGTTCTCATCCGTTTACAGTCATTTTCAATGAATTATTCATGTTTTCATGTAGTTTCCTATATTCTGCCTTCTGGCCCAAGTATAAGCTTTGCCCACCTTATCAAACAACTTCCTACACACTGTTATGAACTGCGGGAGCTAGGGAACATTGTCTCTGAACTGTGTTATAGAGTGTAGTACTACATTTCAGTGTAGTGTAAGGCTTTCCAAAGCTGCCGAACGTGTTTCTTTCTCTATTTCAATGGTATTCTGCCTTGTATAACACACATTTACCACTCTAGTTTCCTTTAAGTAAAGAATATAGGATTCATACAATGTTTCATGGTATCTTAACTGGTATTAAGGATTTCCCTTATCTTAGCTACCTTTTCTACACTAAGAACTGACTTGGAGTTTCTCTTTCAGCTGTTCTAAACAAGTTCTCATCTGTTTACAGTCATTTTCACTGAATTATTCATGTTTTCATGTAGTTTCCTATATTCTGCCTTCTGGCCCAAGTATAAGCTTTGCCTACTTTATCAAACACCTTCCTACACTCTGTTATGAACTGAGGCAGCTAGGGAACATTGTCTCTCAACTGTGTTATAGAGTGTAGTACTACATTTCAGTGAAGTGTAAGCCTTTCCAAAGCTGCCGAAAGTGTTTCTTTCTCTATTTCAATGGTATTCTGCCTTGTATAACACACATTTACCACTCTAGTTTCCTTTAACTAAAGAATATAGGATTCATACAGTGTTTCATGTGATCTTAACTCGAATTAAGGATTTCCCGGATCTTAGCTACCTTTTCTACACTAAGAACTGACTTGGAGATTCTCTTTCAGCTGTGCTAAACAAGTTCTCATGTGTTTACAGTCGTTTTCAATGAATTATTCATGTTTTCATGCAGTTTCTTATATTCTGCCTTCTGGCCCAAGTATAAGCTTTGCCCACTTTATCAAACAACTTCCTACACACTGTTATGAACTGAGGCAGCTCTGGAACATTGTCTCTCAACTGTGTTATAGAGTGTAGTACTACATTTCAGTGAAGTGTAAGCCTTTCCAAAGCTGCCGAAAGTGTTTCTTTCTCTATTTCAATGGTATTCTGCCTTGTATTACACACATTTACCACTCTAGTTTCCTTTAAGTAAAGAATATAGGATTCATACAATGTTTCATGGTATCTTAACTGGTATTAAGGATTTCCCTTATCTTAGCTACCATTTCTACACTAAGAACCGACTTGGAGATTCTCTTTCAGCTGTTCTAAACAAGTTCTCATCCGTTTACAGTCATTTTCAATGAATTATTCATGTTTTCATGTAGTTTCCTATATTCTGCCTTCTGGCCCAAGTATAAGCTTTGCCCACCTTATCAAACAACTTCCTACACACTGTTATGAACTGAGGGAGCTAGGGAACATTGTCTCTGAACTGTGTTATAGAGTGTAGTACTACATTTCAGTGTAGTGTAAGGCTTTCCAAAGCTGCCGAACGTGTTTCTTTCTCTATTTCAATGGTATTCTGCCTTGTATAACACACATTTACCACTCTAGTCTCCTTTAAGTAATGAATATAGGATTCATACAGTATTTGATGTTATCTTAACTCGAATTAAGAATTTCCCTTATCTTAGCTACCTTTTCTACACTAAGAACTGACTTGGAGATTCTCTTTCAGCTGTTCTAAACAAGTTCTCATGTGTTTACAGTCATTTTCACTGAATTATTCATGTTTTCATGTAGTTTCCTATATTCTGCCTTCTGGCCCAAGTATAAGCTTTGCCCACTTTATCAAACACCTTCCTACACTCTGTTATGAACTGAGGCAGCTAGGGAACATTGTCTCTCAACTGTGTTATAGAGTGTAGTACTACATTTCAGTGAAGTGTAAGCCTTTCCAAAGCTGCCGAAAGTGTTTCTTTCTCTATTTCAATGGTATTATGCCTTGTATAACACACATTTACCACTCTAGTTTCCTTTAAGTAAAGAATATAGGATTCATACAGTGTTTCATGTGATCTTAACTCGAATTAAGGATTTCCCGGATCTTAGCTACCTTTTCTACACTAAGAACTGACTTGGAGATTCTCTTTCAGCTGTGCTAAACAAGTTCTCATGTGTTTACAGTCGTTTTCAATGAATTATTCATGTTTTCATGCAGTTTCTTATATTCTGCCTTCTGGCCCAAGTATAAGCTTTGCCCACTTTATCAAACAACTTCCTACACACTGTTATGAACTGAGGCAGCTCTGGAACATTGTCTCTCAACTGTGTTATAGAGTGTAGTACTACATTTCAGTGAAGTGTAAGGCTTTCCAAAGCTGCCGAAAGTGTTTCTTTCTCTATTTCAATGGTATTCTGCCTTGTATAACACACATTTACCACTCTAGTTTCCTTTAAGTAAAGAATATAGGATTCATACAGTGTTTCATGTGATCTTAACTCGAATTAAGGATTTCCCGGATCTTAGCTACCTTTTCTACACTAAGAACTGACTTGGAGATTCTCTTTCAGCTGTGCTAAACAAGTTCTCATGTGTTTACAGTCGTTTTCAATGAATTATTCATGTTTTCATGCAGTTTCTTATATTCTGCCTTCTGGCCCAAGTATAAGCTTTGCCCACTTTATCAAACAACTTCCTACACACTGTTATGAACTGAGGCAGCTCTGGAACATTGTCTCTCAACTGTGTTATAGAGTGTAGTACTACATTTCAGTGAAGTGTAAGGCTTTCCAAAGCTGCCGAACGTGTTTGTTTCTCTATTTCAATGGTATTCTGCCTTGTATAACACACATTTACCACTCTAGTCTCCTTTAAGTAAAGAATATAGGATTCATAGAGTGTTTCATGTGATCTTAACTGGAATTAAGGATTTCCCTTATCTTAGCTACCTTTTCTACACTAAGAACCGACTTGGAGATTCTCTTTCAGCTGTTCTAAACAAGTTCTCATCCGTTTACAGTCATTTTCAATGAATTATTCATGTTTTCATGTAGTTTCCTGTATTCTGCCTTCTGGCCCAAGTATAAGCTTTGCCCACCTTATCAAACAACTTCCTACACACTGTTATGAACTGAGGGAGCTAGGGAACATTGTCTCTGAACTGTGTTATAGAGTGTAGTACTACATTTCAGTGAAGTGTAAGCCTTTCCAAAGCTGCCGAAAGTGTTTCTTTCTCTATTTCAATGGTATTCTCCCTTGTATAACACACATTTACCACTCTAGTTTCCTTTAAGTAAAGAATATAGGATTCATACAGTGTTTCATGTGATCTTAACTCGAATTAAGGATTTCCCGGATCTTAGCTACCTTTTCTACACCAAGAACTGACTTGGAGATTCTCTTTCAGCTGTGCTAAACAAGTTCTCATGTGTTTACAGTCGTTTTCAATGAATTATTCATGTTTTCATGCAGTTTCTTATATTCTGCCTTCTGGCCCAAGTATAAGCTTTGCCCACTTTATCAAACAACTTTCTACACACTGTTATGAACTGAGGCAGCTCTGGAACATTGTCTCTCAACTGTGTTATAGAGTGTAGTACTACATTTCAGTGAAGTGTAAGGCTTTCCAAAGCTGCCGAACGTGTTTGTTTCTCTATTTCAATGGTATTCTGCCTTGTATAACACACATTTACCACTCTAGTCTCCTTTAAGTAATGAATATAGGATTCATACAGTGTTTGATGTTATCTTAACTCGAATTAAGGATTTCCTGGATTTAGCTACCTTTTCTACACTAAGAACTGACTTGGAGAATCTCTTTCATCTGTTCTAAACAAGTTCTCATGTGTTTACAGTCCTTTTCACTGAATTATTCATGTTTTCATGTAGTTTCCTATATTCTGCCTTCTGGCCCAAGTATAAGATTTGCCCACTTTATCAAACACCTTCCTACACTCTGTTATGAACTGAGGCAGCTAGGGAACATTGTCTCTGAACTGTGTTATAGAGTGTAGTACTACATTTCAGTGTAGTGTAAGGCTTTCCAAAGCTGCCGAACCTGTTTCTTTCTCTATTTCAATGGTATTCTGCCTTGTATAACACACATTTACCACTCTAGTTTCCTTTAAGTAAAGAATATAGGGTTCATACAATGTTTCATGGGATCTTAACTGGTATTAAGGATTTCCCTTATCTTAGCTACCTTTTCTACACTAAGAACTGACTTGAAGTTTCTCTTTCAGCTGTTCTAAACAAGTTCTCATCTGTTTACAGTCATTTTCACTGAATTATTCATGTTTTCATGTAGTTTCCTATATTCTGCCTTCTGGCCCAAGTATAAGCTTTGCCTACTTTATCAAACACCTTCCTACAATCTGTTATGAACTGAGGCAGCTAGGGAACGTTGTCTCTCAACTGTGTTATAGAGTGTAGTACTACATTTCAGTGAAGTGTAAGCCTTTCCAAAGCTGCTGAAAGTGTTTCTTTCTCTATTTCAATGGTATTCTGCCTTGTATAACACACATTTACCACTCTAGTTTCCTTTAAGTAAAGAATATAGGATTCATACAGTGTTTCATGTGATCATAACTCGAATTAAGGATTTCCCGGATCTTAGCTACCTTTTCTACACTAAGAACTGACTTGGAGATTCTCTTTCAGCTGTTCTAAACAAGTTCTCATCTGTTTACAGTCATTTTCACTGAATTATTCATGTTTTCATGTAGTTTCCTATATTCTGCCTTCTGGCCCAAGTATAAGCTTTGGCCACTTTATCAAACAACTTCCTACACACTGTTATGAACTGAGGGAGCTAGGGAACATTGTCTCTGAACTGTGTTATAGAGTGTAGTACTACATTTCAGTGTAGTGTAAGGCTTTCCAAAGCTGCCGAACCTGTTTCTTTCTCTATTTCAATGGTATTCTGCCTTGTATAACACACATTTACTACTCTAGTCTCCTTTAAGTAATGAATATAGGATTCATACAGTGTTTGATGTTATCTTAACTCGAATTAAGGATTTCCCTTATCTTAGCTACCTTTTCTACACTAAGAACTGACTTGGAGATTCTCTTTCAGCTGTTCTAAACAAGTTCTCAGTTGTTTACAGTCATTTTCACTGAATTATTCATGTTTTCATGTAGTTTCCTATATTCTGCCTTCTGGCCCAAGTATAAGCTTTGCCCACTTTATCAAACACCTTCCTACACTCTGTTATGAACTGAGGCAGCTAGGGAACATTGTCTCTCAACTGTGTTATAGAGTGTAGTACTACATTTCAGTGAAGTGTAAGCCTTTCCAAAGCTGCCGAAAGTGTTTCTTTCTCTATTTCAATGGTATTCTGCCTTGTATAACACACATTTACCACTCTAGTTTCCTTTAAGTAAAGAATATAGGGTTCATACAATGTTTCATGGGATCTTAACTGGTATTAAGAATTTCCCTTATCTTAGCTACCTTTTCTACACTAAGAACTGACTTGGAGTTTCTCTTTCAGCTGTTCTAAACAAGTTCTCATCTGTTTACAGTCATTTTCACTGAATTATTCATGTTTTCATGTAGTTTCCTATATTCTGCCTTCTGGCCCAAGTATAAGCTTTGCCTACTTTATCAAACACCTTCCTACAATCTGTTATGAACTGAGGCAGCTAGGGAACGTTGTCTCTCAACTGTGTTATAGAGTGTAGTACTACATTTCAGTGAAGTGTAAGCCTTTCCAAAGCTGCTGAAAGTGTTTCTTTCTCTATTTCAATGGTATTCTGCCTTGTATAACACACATTTACCACTCTAGTTTCCTTTAAGTAAAGAATATAGGATTCATACAGTGTTTCATGTGATCATAACTCGAATTAAGGATTTCCCGGATCTTAGCTACCTTTTCTACACTAAGAACTGACTTGGAGATTCTCTTTCAGCTGTTCTAAACAAGTTCTCATCTGTTTACAGTCATTTTCACTGAATTATTCATGTTTTCATGTAGTTTCCTATATTCTGCCTTCTGGCCCAAGTATAAGCTTTGGCCACTTTATCAAACAACTTCCTACACACTGTTATGAACTGAGGGAGCTAGGGAACATTGTCTCTGAACTGTGTTATAGAGTGTAGTACTACATTTCAGTGAAGTGTAAGGCTTTCCAAAGCAGCCAAACTTGTTTCTTTCTCTATTTCAATGGTATTCTGCCTTGTATAACACACATTTACCACTCTAGTCTCCTTTTAGTAATGAATATAGGATTCATACAGTGTTTGATGTTATCTTAACTCGAATTAAGGATTTTCCTTATCTTAGCTACCTTTTCTACACGAAGAAGTGACTTGGAGATTCTCTTTCAGCTGTTATAAACAAGTTCTCATCTGTTTACAGTCATTTTCACTGAATTATTCATGTTTTCATGTAGTTACCTATATTCTGCCTTCTGGCCCAAGTATTTGCTTTGCCTACTTTATCAAACACCTTCCTACACTCTGTTATGAACTGAGGCAGCTAGGGAACATTGTCTCTCAACTGTGTTATAGAGTGTAGTACTACATTTCAGTGAAGTGTAAGCCTTTCCAAAGCTGCGGAACGTGTTTCTTTCTCTATTTCAATGGTATTCTGGCTTATATAACACACATTTACCACTCTAGTCTCCTTTAAGTAAACAATATAGGATTCATACAGTGTTTGATGTTATCTTAACTCGAATTAAGGGTTTCCCGGATTTAGCTACCTTTTCTACACTAAGAACTGACTTGGAGAATCTCTTTCATCTGTTCTAAACAAGTTCTCATCTGTTTACAGTCATTTTCACTGAATTTTTCATGTTTTCATGTAGTTTCCTATATTCTGCCTTCTGGCCCAAGTATAAGCTTTGCCCAGTTTATCAAACAACTTCCTACACACTGTTATGAACAGAGGCAGCTCGGGAACATTGTCTCTCAACTGTGTTATAGAGTGTAGTACTACATTTCAGTGAAGTGTAAGGCTTTCCAAAGCTGCCGAACGTGTTTCTTTCTCTATTTCAATGGTATTCTGCCTTGTATAACACACATTTACCACTCTAGTCTCCTTTAAGTAATGAATATAGGATTCATACAGTGTTTGATGTTATCTTAACTCGAATTAAGGATTTCCCTTATCTTAGCTACCTTTTCTACACTAAGAACTGACTTGGAGATTCTCTTTCAGCTGTTCTAAACAAGTTCTCATGTGTTTACAGTCATTTTCACTGAATTATTCATGTTTTCATGTAGTTTCCTATATTCTGCCTTCTGGCCCAAGTATAAGCTTTGCCCACTTTATCAAACACCTTCCTACACTCTGTTATGAACTGAGGCAGCTAGGGATCATTGTCTCTCAACTGTGTTATAGAGTGTAGTACTACATTTCAGTGAAGTGTAAGCCTTTCCAAAGCTGCCGAAAGTGTTTCTTTCTCTATTTCAATGGTATTCTGCCTTGTATAACACACATTTACCACTCTAGTTTCCTTTAAGTAAAGAATATAGGATTCATACAATGTTTCATGGGATCTTAACTGGTATTAAGGATTTCCCTTATCTTAGCTACCTTTTCTACACTAAGAACTGACTTGGAGTTTCTCTTTCAGCTGTTCTAAACAATTTCTCATCTGTTTACAGTCATTTTCACTGAATTATTCATGTTTTCATGTAGTTTCCTATATTCTGTCTTCTGGCCCAAGTATAAGCTTTGCCTACTTTATCAAACACCTTCCTACACTCTGTTATGAACTGAGGCAGCTAGGGAACATTGTCTCTCAACTGTGTTATAGAGTGTAGTACTACATTTCAGTGAAGTGTAAGCCTTTCCAAAGCTGCCGAAAGTGTTTCTTTCTCTATTTCAATGGTATTCTGCCTTGTATAACAAACATTTACCACTCTAGTTTCCTTTAAGTAAAGAATATAGGATTCATACAGTGTTTCATGTGATCATAACTCGAATTAAGGATTTCCCGGATCTTAGCTATCTTTTCTACACTAAGAACTGACTTGGAGATTCTCTTTCAGCTGTTCTAAACAAGTTCTCATGTGTTTACAGTCGTTTTCAATGAATTATTCATGTTTTCATGTAGTTTCCTATATTCTGCCTTCTATCCCAAGTATAAGCTTTGCCCACTTTATCAAACAACTTCCTACACACTGTTATGAACTGAGGCAGCTCTGGAACATTGTCTTTCAACTGTGTTATAGAGTGTAGTACTACATTTCAGTGAAGTGTAAGGCATTCCAAAGCTGCCGAACGTGTTTGTTTCTCTATTTCAATGGTATTCTGCCTTGTATAACACACATTTACCACTCTAGTCTCCTTTAAGTAAAGAATATAGGATTCATACAGTGTTTCATGTGATCATAACTCGAATTAAGGATTTCCCGGATCTTAGCTACCTTTTCTACACTAAGAACTGACTTGGAGATTCTCTTTCAGCTGTTCTAAACAAGTTCTCATCTGTTTACAGTCATTTTCACTGAATTATTCATGTTTTCATGTAGTTTCCTATATTCTGCCTTCTGGCCCAAGTATAAGCTTTGGCCACTTTATCAAACAACTTCCTACACACTGTTATGAACTGAGGGAGCTAGGGAACATTGTCTCTGAACTGTGTTATAGAGTGTAGTACTACATTTCAGTGAAGTGTAAGGCTTTCCAAAGCAGCCAAACTTGTTTCTTTCTCTATTTCAATGGTATTCTGCCTTGTATAACACACATTTACCACTCTAGTCTCCTTTAAGTAATGAATATAGGATTCATACAGTGTTTGATGTTATCTTAACTCGAATTAAGGATTTTCCTTATCTTAGCTACCTTTTCTACACGAAGAAGTGACTTGGAGATTCTCTTTCAGCTGTTATAAACAAGTTCTCATCTGTTTACAGTCATTTTCACTGAATTATTCATGTTTTCATGTAGTTACCTATATTCTGCCTTCTGGCCCAAGTATTTGCTTTGCCTACTTTATCAAACACCTTCCTACACTCTGTTATGAACTGAGGCAGCTAGGGAACATTGTCTCTCAACTGTGTTATAGAGTGTAGTACTACATTTCAGTGAAGTGTAAGCCTTTCCAAAGCTGCGGAACGTGTTTCTTTCTCTATTTCAATGGTATTCTGGCTTATATAACACACATTTACCACTCTAGTCTCCTTTAAGTAAACAATATAGGATTCATACAGTGTTTGATGTTATCTTAACTCGAATTAAGGGTTTCCCGGATTTAGCTACCTTTTCTACACTAAGAACTGACTTGGAGAATCTCTTTCATCTGTTCTAAACAAGTTCTCATCTGTTTACAGTCATTTTCACTGAATTTTTCATGTTTTCATGTAGTTTCCTATATTCTGCCTTCTGGCCCAAGTATAAGCTTTGCCCACTTTATCAAACAACTTCCTACACACTGTTATGAACAGAGGCAGCTCGGGAACATTGTCTCTCAACTGTGTTATAGAGTGTAGTACTACATTTCAGTGAAGTGTAAGGCTTTCCAAAGCTGCCGAACGTGTTTCTTTCTCTATTTCAATGGTATTCTGCCTTGTATAACACACATTTACCACTCTAGTCTCCTTTAAGTAATGAATATAGGATTCATACAGTGTTTGATGTTATCTTAACTCGAATTAAGGATTTCCCTTATCTTAGCTACCTTTTCTACACTAAGAACTGACTTGGAGATTCTCTTTCAGCTGTTCTAAACAAGTTCTCATGTGTTTACAGTCATTTTCACTGAATTATTCATGTTTTCATGTAGTTTCCTATATTCTGCCTTCTGGCCCAAGTATAAGCTTTGCCCACTTTATCAAACACCTTCCTACACTCTGTTATGAACTGAGGCAGCTAGGGAACATTGTCTCTCAACTGTGTTATAGAGTGTAGTACTACATTTCAGTGAAGTGTAAGCCTTTCCAAAGCTGCCGAAAGTGTTTCTTTCTCTATTTCAATGGTATTCTGCCTTGTATAACACACATTTACCACTCTAGTTTCCTTTAAGTAAAGAATATAGGATTCATACAATGTTTCATGGGATCTTAACTGGTATTAAGGATTTCCCTTATCTTAGCTACCTTTTCTACACTAAGAACTGACTTGGAGTTTCTCTTTCAGCTGTTCTAAACAATTTCTCATCTGTTTACAGTCATTTTCACTGAATTATTCATGTTTTCATGTAGTTTCCTATATTCTGTCTTCTGGCCCAAGTATAAGCTTTGCCTACTTTATCAAACACCTTCCTACACTCTGTTATGAACTGAGGCAGCTAGGGAACATTGTCTCTCAACTGTGTTATAGAGTGTAGTACTACATTTCAGTGAAGTGTAAGCCTTTCCAAAGCTGCCGAAAGTGTTTCTTTCTCTATTTCAATGGTATTCTGCCTTGTATAACAAACATTTACCACTCTAGTTTCCTTTAAGTAAAGAATATAGGATTCATACAGTGTTTCATGTGATCATAACTCGAATTAAGGATTTCCCGGATCTTAGCTATCTTTTCTACACTAAGAACTGACTTGGAGATTCTCTTTCAGCTGTTCTAAACAAGTTCTCATGTGTTTACAGTCGTTTTCAATGAATTATTCATGTTTTCATGTAGTTTCCTATATTCTGCCTTCTGGCCCAAGTATAAGCTTTGCCCACTTTATCAAACAACTTCCTACACACTGTTATGAACTGAGGCAGCTCTGGAACATTGTCTTTCAACTGTGTTATAGAGTGTAGTACTACATTTCAGTGAAGTGTAAGGCATTCCAAAGCTGCCGAACGTGTTTGTTTCTCTATTTCAATGGTATTCTGCCTTGTATAACACACATTTACCACTCTAGTCTCCTTTAAGTAAAGAATATAGGATTCATAGAGTGTTTCATGTGATCTTAACTGGAATTAAGGATTTCCCTTATCTTAGCTACCTTTTCTACACTAAGAACCGACTTGGAGATTCTCTTTCAGCTGTTCTAAACAAGTTCTCATCTGTTTACAGTCATTTTCAATGAATTATTCATGTTTTCATGTAGTTTCCTATATTCTGCCTTCTGGCCCAAGTATAAGCTTTGCCCACCTTATCAAACAACTTCCTACACACTGTTATGAACTGAGGGAGCTAGGGAACATTGTCTCTGAACTGTGTTATAGAGTGTAGTACTACATTTCAGTGTAGTGTAAGGCTTTCCAAAGCTGCCGAACGTGTTTCTTTCTCTATTTCAATGGTATTCTGCCTTGTATAACACACATTTACCACTCTAGTCTCCTTTAAGTAATGAATATAGGATTCATACAGTGTTTGATGTTATCTTAACTCGAATTAAGGATTTCCTGGATTTAGCTTCCTTTTCTACACTAAGAACTGACTTGGAGAATCTCTTTCATCTGTTCTAAACAAGTTCTCATGTGTTTACAGTCATTTTCACTGAATTATTCATGTTTTCATGTAGTTTCCTATATTCTGCCTTCTGGCCCAAGTATAAGCTTTGCCCACTTTATCAAACAACTTCCTACACACTGTTATGAACTGAGGCAGCTCTGGAACATTGTCTTTCAACTGTGTTATAGAGTGTAGTACTACATTTCAGTGAAGTGTAAGGCATTCCAAAGCTGCCGAACGTGTTTGTTTCTCTATTTCAATGGTATTCTGCCTTGTATAACACACATTTACCACTCTAGTCTCCTTTAAGTAAAGAATATAGGATTCATACAGTGTTTCATGTGATCATAACTCGAATTAAGGATTTCCCGGATCTTAGCTACCTTTTCTACACTAAGAACTGACTTGGAGATTCTCTTTCAGCTGTTCTAAACAAGTTCTCATCTGTTTACAGTCATTTTCACTGAATTATTCATGTTTTCATGTAGTTTCCTATATTCTGCCTTCTGGCCCAAGTATAAGCTTTGGCCACTTTATCAAACAACTTCCTACACACTGTTATGAACTGAGGGAGCTAGGGAACATTGTCTCTGAACTGTGTTATAGAGTGTAGTACTACATTTCAGTGAAGTGTAAGGCTTTCCAAAGCAGCCAAACTTGTTTCTTTCTCTATTTCAATGGTATTCTGCCTTGTATAACACACATTTACCACTCTAGTCTCCTTTAAGTAATGAATATAGGATTCATACAGTGTTTGATGTTATCTTAACTCGAATTAAGGATTTTCCTTATCTTAGCTACCTTTTCTACACGAAGAAGTGACTTGGAGATTCTCTTTCAGCTGTTATAAACAAGTTCTCATCTGTTTACAGTCATTTTCACTGAATTATTCATGTTTTCATGTAGTTACCTATATTCTGCCTTCTGGCCCAAGTATTTGCTTTGCCTACTTTATCAAACACCTTCCTACACTCTGTTATGAACTGAGGCAGCTAGGGAACATTGTCTCTCAACTGTGTTATAGAGTGTAGTACTACATTTCAGTGAAGTGTAAGCCTTTCCAAAGCTGCGGAACGTGTTTCTTTCTCTATTTCAATGGTATTCTGGCTTATATAACACACATTTACCACTCTAGTCTCCTTTAAGTAAACAATATAGGATTCATACAGTGTTTGATGTTATCTTAACTCGAATTAAGGGTTTCCCGGATTTAGCTACCTTTTCTACACTAAGAACTGACTTGGAGAATCTCTTTCATCTGTTCTAAACAAGTTCTCATCTGTTTACAGTCATTTTCACTGAATTTTTCATGTTTTCATGTAGTTTCCTATATTCTGCCTTCTGGCCCAAGTATAAGCTTTGCCCACTTTATCAAACAACTTCCTACACACTGTTATGAACAGAGGCAGCTCGGGAACATTGTCTCTCAACTGTGTTATAGAGTGTAGTACTACATTTCAGTGAAGTGTAAGGCTTTCCAAAGCTGCCGAACGTGTTTCTTTCTCTATTTCAATGGTATTCTGCCTTGTATAACACACATTTACCACTCTAGTCTCCTTTAAGTAATGAATATAGGATTCATACAGTGTTTGATGTTATCTTAACTCGAATTAAGGATTTCCCTTATCTTAGCTACCTTTTCTACACTAAGAACTGACTTGGAGATTCTCTTTCAGCTGTTCTAAACAAGTTCTCATGTGTTTACAGTCATTTTCACTGAATTATTCATGTTTTCATGTAGTTTCCTATATTCTGCCTTCTGGCCCAAGTATAAGCTTTGCCCACTTTATCAAACACCTTCCTACACTCTGTTATGAACTGAGGCAGCTAGGGAACATTGTCTCTCAACTGTGTTATAGAGTGTAGTACTACATTTCAGTGAAGTGTAAGCCTTTCCAAAGCTGCCGAAAGTGTTTCTTTCTCTATTTCAATGGTATTCTGCCTTGTATAACACACATTTACCACTCTAGTTTCCTTTAAGTAAAGAATATAGGATTCATACAATGTTTCATGGGATCTTAACTGGTATTAAGGATTTCCCTTATCTTAGCTACCTTTTCTACACTAAGAACTGACTTGGAGTTTCTCTTTCAGCTGTTCTAAACAATTTCTCATCTGTTTACAGTCATTTTCACTGAATTATTCATGTTTTCATGTAGTTTCCTATATTCTGTCTTCTGGCCCAAGTATAAGCTTTGCCTACTTTATCAAACACCTTCCTACACTCTGTTATGAACTGAGGCAGCTAGGGAACATTGTCTCTCAACTGTGTTATAGAGTGTAGTACTACATTTCAGTGAAGTGTAAGCCTTTCCAAAGCTGCCGAAAGTGTTTCTTTCTCTATTTCAATGGTATTCTGCCTTGTATAACAAACATTTACCACTCTAGTTTCCTTTAAGTAAAGAATATAGGATTCATACAGTGTTTCATGTGATCATAACTCGAATTAAGGATTTCCCGGATCTTAGCTATCTTTTCTACACTAAGAACTGACTTGGAGATTCTCTTTCAGCTGTTCTAAACAAGTTCTCATGTGTTTACAGTCGTTTTCAATGAATTATTCATGTTTTCATGTAGTTTCCTATATTCTGCCTTCTGGCCCAAGTATAAGCTTTGCCCACTTTATCAAACAACTTCCTACACACTGTTATGAACTGAGGCAGCTCTGGAACATTGTCTTTCAACTGTGTTATAGAGTGTAGTACTACATTTCAGTGAAGTGTAAGGCATTCCAAAGCTGCCGAACGTGTTTGTTTCTCTATTACAATGGTATTCTGCCTTGTATAACACACATTTACCACTCTAGTCTCCTTTAAGTAAAGAATATAGGATTCATAGAGTGTTTCATGTGATCTTAACTGGAATTAAGGATTTCCCTTATCTTAGCTACCTTTTCTACACTAAGAACCGACTTGGAGATTCTCTTTCAGCTGTTCTAAACAAGTTCTCATCTGTTTACAGTCATTTTCAATGAATTATTCATGTTTTCATGTAGTTTCCTATATTCTGCCTTCTGGCCCAAGTATAAGCTTTGCCCACCTTATCAAACAACTTCCTACACACTGTTATGAACTGAGGGAGCTAGGGAACATTGTCTCTGAACTGTGTTATAGAGTGTAGTACTACATTTCAGTGTAGTGTAAGGCTTTCCAAAGCTGCCGAACGTGTTTCTTTCTCTATTTCAATGGTATTCTGCCTTGTATAACACACATTTACCACTCTAGTCTCCTTTAAGTAATGAATATAGGATTCATACAGTGTTTGATGTTATCTTAACTCGAATTAAGGATTTCCTGGATTTAGCTTCCTTTTCTACACTAAGAACTGACTTGGAGAATCTCTTTCATCTGTTCTAAACAAGTTCTCATGTGTTTACAGTCATTTTCACTGAATTATTCATGTTTTCATGTAGTTTCCTATATTCTGCCTTCTGGCCCAAGTATAAGCTTTGCCCACTTTATCAAACACCTTACTGCACTCTGTTATGAACTGAGGCAGCTAGGGAACATTGTCTCTCAACTGTGTTATAGAGTGTAGTACTACATTTCAGTGAAGTGTAAGCCTTTCCAAAGCTGCCGAAAGTGTTTCTTTCTCTATTTCAATGGTATTCTGCCTTGTATAACACACATTTACCACTCTAGTTTCCTTTAAGTAAAGAATATAGGATTCATACAATGTTTCATGGGATCTTAACTGGCATTAAGGATTTCCCTTATCTTAGCTACCTTTTCTACACTAAGAACTGACTTGGAGTTTCTCTTTCAGCTGTTCTAAACAAGTTCTCATCTGTTTACAGTCATTTTCACTGAATTATTCATGTTTTCATGTAGTATCCTATATTCTGCCTTCTGGCCCAAGTATAAGCTTTGCCTACTTTATCAAACACCTTCCTACACTCTGTTATGAACTGAGGCAGCTAGGGAACATTGTCTCTCAACTGTGTTATAGAGTGTAGTACTACATTTCAGTGAAGTGTAAGCCTTTCCAAAGCTGCCAAAAGTGTTTCTTTCTCTATTTCAATGGTATTCTGCCTTGTATAACACACATTTACCACTCTAGTTTCCTTTAAGTAAAGAATATAGGATTCATACAGTGTTTCATGTGATCTTAACTCGAATTAAGGATTTCCCGGATCTTAGCTACCTTTTCTACACTAAGAACTGACTTGGAGATTCTCTTTTAGCTGTTCTAAACAAGTTCTCATGTGTTTACAGTCGTTTTCAATGAATTATTCATGTTTTCATGTAGTTTCCTATATTCTGCCTTCTGGCCCAAGTATAAGCTTTGCCCACTTTATCAAACAACTTCCTACACACTGTTATGAACTGAGGGAGCTAGGGAACATTGTCTCTGAACTGTGTTATAGAGTGTAGTACTACCTTTCGGTGTAGTGTAAGGCTTTCAAAAGCTGCCGAACGTGTTTCTTTCTCTATTTCAATGGTATTCTGCCTTGTATAACACACATTTACCACTCTAGTCTCCTTTAAGTAATGAATATCGGATTCATACAGTGTTTGATGTTATCTTAACTCGAATTAAGGATTTTCCTTATCTTAGCTACCTTTTCTACACGAAGAACTGACTTGGAGATTCTCTTTCAGCTGTTATAAACAAGTTCTCATCTGTTTACAGTCATTTTCACTGAATTATTCATGTTTTCATGTAGTTACCTATATTCTGTCTTCTGGCCCAAGTATTTGCTTTGCCTACTTTATCAAACACCTTCCTACACTCTGTTATGAACTGAGGAAGCTAGGGAACATTGTCTCTCAACTGTGTTATAGAGTGTAGTACTACATTTCAGTGAAGTGTAAGCCTTTCCAAAGCTGCCGAACGTGTTTCTTTCTTTATTTCAATGGTATTCTGCCTTATATAACACACATTTACCACTCTAGTATCCTTTAAGTAAACAATATAGGATTCATACAGTGTTTGATGTTATCTTAACAAGAATTAAGGATTTCCCGGATTTAGCTACCTTTTCTACACTAAGAACTGACTTGGAGAATCTCTTTCATCTGTTCTAAACAAGTTCTCATCTGTTTACAGTCATTTTCACTGAATTATTCATGTTTTCATGTAGTTTCCTATATTCTGCCTTCTGGCCCAAGTATAAGCTTTGCCCACCTTATCAAACCACTTCCTACACACTGTTATGAACTGAGGGAGCTAGGGAACATTGTCTCTGAACTGTGTTATAGAGTGTAGTACTACATTTCAGTGTAGTGTAAGGCTTTCCAAAGCTGCCGAATGTGTTTCTTTCTCTATTTCAATGGTATTCTGCCTTGTATAACACACATTTACCACTCTAGTCTCCTTTAAGTAATGAATATAGGATTCATACAGTGTTTGATGTTATCTTAACTCGAATTAAGGATTTTCCTTATCTTAGCTACCTTTTCTGCACTAAGAACTGACTTGGAGATTCTCTTTCAGCTGTTCTAAACAAGTTCTCATCTGTTTACAGTCATTTTCACTGAATTATTCATGTTTTCATGTAATTTCCTATATTCTGCCTTCTGGCCCAAGTATAAGCTTTGCCCACTTTATCAAACAACTTCCTACACACTGTTATGAACTGAGGCAGCTCGGGAACATTGTCTCTCAACTGTGTTATAGAGTGTAGTACTACATTTCAGTGAAGTGTAAGGCTTTCCAAAGCTGCCGAACTTGTTTCTTTCTCTATTTCAATGGTATTCTGCCTTGTACAACACACATTTACCACTCTAGTCTCCTTTAAGTAATGAATATAGGATTCATACAGTGTTTGGTGTTATCTTAACTCGAATTAAGGATTTTCCTTATCTAAGATACCTTTTCTACACTAAGAACTGACTTGGAGATTCTCTTTCAGCTGTTCTAAATAAGTTCTCATTTGTTTACAGTCATTTTCACTGAATTATTCATGTTTTCATGTAGTTTCCTATATTCTGCCTTCTGGCCCAAGTATAAGCTTTGGCCACTTTATCAAACAACTTCCTACACACTGTTATGAACTGAGGGAGCTAGGGAACATTGTCTCTCAACGGTGTTATAGAGTGTAGTACTACATTTCAGTGAAGTGTAAGGCTTTCCAAAGCTGCCAAACTTGTTTCTTTCTCTATTTCAATGGTATTCTGCCTTGTATAACACACATTTACCACTCTAGTCTCCTTTAAGTAATGAATATAGGATTCATACAGTGTTTGATTTATCTTAACTCGAATTAAGGATTTCCCTTATCTTAGCTACCTTTTCTACACTAAGAACTGACTTGGAGATTCTCTTTCAGCTGTTCTAAACAAGTTCTCATCTGTTTACAGTCATTTTCACTGAATTATTCATGTTTTCATGTAGTTTCCTATATTCTGCCTTCTGGCCCAAGTATAAGCTTTGCCCACTTTATCAAACACCTTCCTACACTCTGTTATGAACTGAGGCAGCTAGGGAACATTGTCTCTCAACTGTGTTATAGAGTGTAGAACTACATTTCAGTGAAGTGTGAGGCTTTCCAACGCTGCCGAACTTGTTTCTTTCTCTATTTCAATGGTATTCTGCCTTGTACAACACACATTTACCACTCTAGTCTCCTTTAAGTAATGAATATAGGATTCATACAGTGTTTGATGTTATCTTAACTCGAATTAAGGATTTTCCTTATCTTAGCTACCTTTTCTACACTAAGAACTGACTTGGAGAATATTTTTCATCTGTTCTAAACAAGTTCTCATCTGTTTACAGTCATTTTCACTGAATTATTTATGTTTTCATGTAGTTTCCTATATTCTGCCTTCTGGCCCAAGTATAAGCTTTGCCCACTTTATCAAACAACTTCCTACACACTGTTATGAACTGAGGCAGCTCGGGAACATTGTCTCTCAACTGTGTTATAGAGTGTAGTACTATATTTCAGTGAAGTGTAAGGCTTTCCAAAGCTGCCGAACGTGTTTGTTTCTCTATTTCAATGGTATTCTGCCTTGTATAACACACATTTACCATTCTAGTCTTCTTTAAGTAAAGAATATAGGATTCATAGAGTGTTTCATGTGATCTTAACTGGAATTAAGGATTTCCCTTATCTTAGCTACCTTTTCTACACTAAGAACTGACTTGGAGATTCTCTTTCAGCTGTTCTAAACAAGTTCAAATCTGTTTACAGTCATTTTCAATGAATTATTCATGTTTTCATGTAGTTTCCTATATTCTGCCTTCTGGCCCAAGTATTAGCTTTGCCCACCTTATCAAACAACTTCCTACACACTGTTATGAACTGAGGGAGCTAGGGAACATTGTCTCTGAACTGTGTTATAGAGTGTAGTACTACATTTCAGTGTAGTGTAAGGCTTTCCAAAGCTGCCGAATGTGTTTCTTTCTCTATTTCAATGGTATTCTGCCTTGTATAACACACATTTACCACTCTAGTCTCCTTTAAGTATTGAATATAGGATTCATACAGTGTTTGATGTTATCTTAACTCGAATTAAGGATTTCCCTTATCTTAGCTACCTTTTCTACACTAAGAACTGACTTTCAGATTCTCTTTCAGCTGTTCTAAACAAGTTCTCATCTGTTTACAGTCATTTTCACTGAATTATTCATGTTTTCATGTAGTTTCCTATATTCTGCCTTCTGGCCCAAGTATAAGCTTTTCCCACTTTATCAAACACCTTCCTACACTCTGTTATGAACTGAGGCAGCTAGGGAACATTGTCTCTCAACTGTGTTATAGAGTGTAGTACTACATTTCAGTGAAGTGTAAGCCTTTCCAAAGCTGCCGAAAGTGTTTCTTTCTCTATTTCAATGGTATTCTGCATTGTATAACACACATTTACCACTCTAGTTTCCTTTAAATAAAGAATATAGGATTCATACAATGTTTCATGGGATTTTAACTGGTATTAAGGATTTCCCTTATCTTAGCTACCTTTTCTACACTAAGAACTGACTTGGAGTTTCTCTTTCAGCTGTTCTAAACAAGTTCTCATCTGTTTACAGTCATTTTCACTGAATTATTCATGTTTTCATGTAGTTTCCTATATTCTGCCTTCTGGCCCAAGTATAAGCTTTGCCTACTTTATCAAACACCTTCCTACACTCTGTTATGAACTGAGGGAGCTAGGAACATTGTCTCTCAACTGTGTTATAGAGTGTAGTACTACATTTCAGTGAAGTGTAAGGCTTTCCAAAGCTGCCAAACATGTTTCTTTCTCTATTTCAATGGTATTCTGCCTTATATAACACACATTTACCACTCTAGTCTCCTTTAAGTAAACAATATAGGATTCATACAGTGTTTGATGTTATCTTAACTCGAATTAAGGATTTCCTGGATTTAGCTACCTTTTCTACACTAAGAACTGACTTTGAGAATCTCTTTCAGCTGTTCTAAACAAGTTCTCATCTGTTTACAGTCATTTTCACTGAATTATTCATGTTTTGATGTAGTTTCCTATATTCTGCCTTCTGGCCCAAGTATAAGCTTCGGCCACTTTATCAAACAACTTCCTACACACTGTTATGAACTGAGGGAGCTAGGGGACATTGTCTCTCAACTGTGTTATAGAGTGTAGTACTACATTTCAGTGAAGTGTAAGGCTTTCCAAAGCTGCCGAACTTGTTTCTTTCTCTATTTCAATGGTATTCTGCCTTGTATAACACACATTTACCACTCTAGTCTCCTTTAAGTAATGAATATAGGATTCATACAGTGTTTGATGTTATCTTAACTCGAATTAAGGATTTTCTTTATCTTAGCTACCTTTTCTGCACTAAGAACTGACTTGGAGATTCTCTTTCAGCTGTTCTAAACAAGTTCTCATCTGTTTACAGTCATTTTCACTGAATTATTCATGTTTTCATGTAATTTCCTATATTCTGCCTTCTGGCCCAAGTATAAGCTTTGCCCACTTTATCAAACAACTTCCTACACACTGTTATGAACTGAGGCAGCTCGGGAACATTGTCTCTCAACTGTGTTATAGAGTGTAGTACTACATTTCAGTGAAGTGTAAGCCTTTCCAAAGCTGCCGAAAGTGTTTCTTTCTCTATTTCAATGGTATTCTGCCTTGTATAACACACATTTACCACTCTAGTTTCCTTTAAGTAAAGAATATAGGATTAATATAATGTTTCATGGGATCTTAACTGGTATTAAGGATTTCCCTTATCTTAGATACCTTTTCTACACTAAGAACTGACTTGGAGTTTCTCTTTCAGCTGTTCTAAACAAGTTCTCATTTGTTTACAGTCATTTTCACTGAATTATTCATGTTTTCATGTAGTTTCCTATATTCTGCCTTCTGGTCCAAGTATAAGCTTGCCCAGGTTATCAAACAACTTCCTACACACTGTTATGAACTGAAGCAGCTCGGGAACATTGTCTCTCAACTGTGTTATAGAGTGTAGTACTACATTTCAGTGAAGTGTAAGGCTTTCCAAAGCTGCCAAACGTGTTTCTTTCTCTATTTCAATGGTATTCTGCCTTATATAACACACATTTACCACTCTACTCTCCTTTAAGTAAACAATATAGGATTCATACAGTGTTTCATGGGATCTTAACTCGAATTAAGGATTTTCAGGATCTTAGCTACCTTTTCTACACTAAGAACTGACTTGGAGATTCTCTTTCAGCTGTTCTACACAAGTTCTCATGTGTTTACAGTCATTTTCAATGAATTATTCATGTTTTCATGTAGTTTCCTATATTATGCCTTCTGGCCCAAGTATAAGCTTTGCCCACTTTATCAAACAACTTCCTACACACTGTTATGAACTGAGGCAGCTCTGGAACATTGTCTCTCAACTGTGTTATAGAGTGTAGTACTACATTTCAGTGAAGTGTAAGCCTTTCCAAAGCTGCCGAACTTGTTTCTTTCTCTATTTCAATGGTATTCTGCCATGTATAACACACATTTACCACTCTAGTTTCCTTTAAGTAAAGAATATAGGATTCATACAGTGTTTCATGTGATCTTAACTCGAATTAAGGATTTCCCAGATCTTAGCTACCTTTTCTACACTAAGAACTGATTTGGAGATTCTCTTTCAGCTGTTCTAAACAAGTTCTCATCTGTTTACAGTCATTTTCAATGAATTATTCATGTTTTCATGTAGTTTCCTATATTCTGCCTTCTGGCCCAAGTATGAGCTTTGGCCACTTTATGAAACAACTTCCTACACACTGTTATGAACTGAGGGAGCTAGGGAACATTGTCTCTCAACTGTGTTATAGAGTGTAGTACTACATTTGAGTGAAGTGTAAGGCTTTCCAAAGCTGCCGAAATTGTTTCTTTCTCTATTTCAATGGTATTCTGCCTTGTATAACACACATTTACCACTCTAGTCTCCTTTAAGTAATGAATATAGGATTCATACAGTGTTTGATGTTATCTTAACTCGAATTAAGGATTTTCCTTATCTTAGCTACCTTTTCTACACTAAGAACTGACTTGGAGATTCTCTTTCAGCTGTTCTAAACAAGTTCTCATCTGTTTACAGTCATTTTCACTGAATTATTCAAGTTTTCATGTAGTTTCCTATATTCTGCCTTCTGGCCCAAGTATAAGCTTTGGCCACTTTATCAAACAACTTCCTACACACTGTTATGAACTGAGGGAGCTAGGGAACATTGTCTCTCAACTGTGTTATAGAGTGTAGTACTACATTTCAGTGAAGTGTAAGGCTTTCCAAAGCTGCCGAACTTGTTTCTTTCTCTATTTCAATGGTATTCTGCCTTGTATAACACACATTTACCACTCTAGTCTCCTTTAAGTAATGAATATAGGATTCATACAGTGTTTGATGTTATCTTAACTCGAATTAAGGATTTTCCTTATCTTAGCTACCTTTTCTACACTAAGAACTGACTTGGAGATTCTCTTTAAGCTGTTATGAACAAGTTCTCATCTGTTTACAGTCATTTTCACTGAATTGTTCATGTTTTCATGTAGTTTCCTATATTCTGCCTTCTGGCCCAAGTATAAGCTTTGCCTACTTTATCAAACACCTTCCTACACTCTGTTATGAACTGAGGCAGCTAGGGAACTTTGTCTCTCAACTGTGTTATAGAGTGTAGTACTACATTTCAGTGAAGTGTAAGCCTTTCCAAAGCTGCCGAACGTGTTTCTTTCTCTATTTCAATGGTATTCTGCCTTATATAACACACATTTACCACTCTAGTCTCCTTTAAGTAAACAATATAGGATTCATACAGTGTTTGATGTTATCTTAACTTGAATTAAGGATTTCCCGGATTTAGCTACCTTTTCTACACTAAGAACTGACTTGGAGAATATTTTTCATCTGTTCTAAACAAGTTCTCATCTGTTTACAGTCATTTTCACTGAATTATTTATGTTTTCATGTAGTTTCCTATATTCTGCCTTCTGGCCCAAGTATAAGCTTTGCCCACTTTATCAAACAACTTTCTACACACTGTTATGAACTGAGGCAGCTCGGGTACATTGTCTCTCAACTGTGTTATAGAGTGTAGTACTACATTTCAGTGAAGTGTAACGCTTTCCAAAGCTGCCGAACGTGTTTGTTTCTCTATTTCAATGGTATTCTGCCTTGTATAACACACATTTACCACTCTAGTCTCCTTTAAGTAAAGAATATAGGATTCATACAGTGTTTCATGTGATCTTAACTCGAATTAAGGATTTCCCGGATCTTAGCTACCTTTTCTACACTAAGAACTGACTTGGAGATTCTCTTTCAGCTGTTCTAAACAAGTTCTCATGTGTTTACAGTCATTTTCAATGAATTATTCATGTTTTCATGTAGTTTCCTATATTCTGCCTTCTGGCCCATGTATAAGCTTTTCCCACTTTATCAAACAACTTCCTACACACTGTTATGAACTGAGGGAGCTAGGAACATTGTCTCTCAACTGTGTTATAGAGTGTAGTACTACATTTCAGTGAAGTGTAAGGCTTTCCAAAGCTGCCAAACGAGTTTCTTTCTCTATTTCAATGGTATTCTGCCTTATATAACACACATTTACCACTCTAGTCTCCTTTAAGTAAACAATATAGGATTCATACAGTGTTTGATGTTATCTTAACTCAAATTAAGGATTTTCCTTATCTTAGCTACCTTTTCTACACTAAGAACTGACTTGGAGATTCTCTTTCAGCTGTTCTAAACAAGTTCTCATCTGTTTACAGTCATTTTCACTGAATTATTCATGTTTTCATGTAGTTTCCTATATTCTGCCTTCTGGCCCAAGTATGAGCTTTGGCCACTTTATCAAACAACTTCCTACACACTGTTATGAACTGAGGGAGCTGGGGAACATTGTCTCTCAACTGTGTTATAGAGTGTAGTACTACATTTGAGTGAAGTGTAAGGCTTTCCAAAGCTGCCGAACTTGTTTCTTTCTCTATTTCAATGGTATTCTGCCTTGTATAACACACATTTACCACTCTAATCTCCTTTAAGTAATGAATATAGGATTCATACAGTGTTTGATGTTATCTTAACTCGAATTAAGGATTTTCCTTATCTTAGCTACCTTTTCTACACTAAGAACTGACTTGGAGATTCTCTTTCAGCTGTTCTAAACAAGTTCTCATCTGTTTACAGTCATTTTCACTGAATTATTCAAGTTTTCATGTAGTTTCCTATATTCTGCCTTCTGGCCCAAGTATAAGCTTTAGCCACTTTATCAAACAACTTCCTACACACTGTTATGAACTGAGGGAGCTAGGGAACATTGTCTCTCAACTGTGTTATAAAGTGTAGTACTACATTTCAGTGAAGTGTAAGGCTTTCCAAAGCTGCCGAACTTGTTTCTTTCTCTATTTCAATGGTATTCTGCCTTGTATAACACACATTTACCACTCTAGTCTCCTTTAAGTAATGAATATAGGATTCATACAGTGTTTCATGTGATCTTAACTCGAATTAAGGATTTTCCGGATCTTAGCTACCTTTTCTACACTAAGAACTGACTTGGAGATTCTCTTTCAGCTGTTCTACACAATTTCTCCTGTGTTTACAGTCATTTTCAATGAATTATTCATGTTTTCATGTAGTTTCCTATATTCTGCCTTCTGGCCCAAGTATAAGCTTTGCCCACTTTATCAAACAACTTCCTACACACTGTTATGAACTGAGGGAGCTAGGGAACATTGTCTCTCAACTGTGTTATAGAGTGTAGTACTACATTTCAGTGAAGTGTAAGCCTTTCCAAAGCTGCCGAACGTGTTTGTTTCTCTATTTCAATGGTATTCTGCCTTGTATAACACACATTTACCACTCTAGTCTCCTTTAAGTAAAGAATATAGGATTCATAGAGTGTTTCATGTGATCTTAACTGGAATTAAGGATTTCCCTTATCTTAGCTACCGTTTCTACACTAAGAACTGACTTGGAGATTCTCTTTCAGCTGTTCGAAACAAGTTCTCATCTGTTTACAGTCACTTTCAATGAATTATTCATGTTTTCATGTAGTTTCCTATATTCTGCCTTCTGGCCCAAGTATAAGCTTTGCCCACCTTATCAAACAACTTCCTACACACTGTTATGAACTGAAGGAGCTAGGGAACATTGTCTCTGAACTGTGTTATAGAGTGTAGTACTACATTTCAGTGTAGTGTAAGGCTTTCCAAAGCTGCCGAACGTGTTTCTTTCTCTATTTCAATGGTATTCCGCCTTGTATAACACACATTTACCACTCTAGTCTCCTTTAAGTAATGAATATAGGATTCATACAGTGTTTGATGTTATCTTAACTCGAATTAAGGATTTTCCTTATCTTAGCTACCTTTTCTACACTAAGAACTGACTTGGAGATTCTCTTTCAGCTGTTCTAAACAAGTTCTCATCTGTTTACAGTCATTTTCACTGAATTATTCATGTTTTCATGTAGTTTCCTATATTCTGCCTTCTGGCCCAAGTATAAGCTTTGGCCACTTTATCAAACAACTTCCTACACACTGTTATGAACTGAGGGAGCTAGGGAACATTGTCTCTCAACTGTGTTATAGAGTGTAGTACTACATTTCAGTGAAGTGTAAGGCTTTACAAAGCTGCCGAACTTGTTTCTTTCTCTATTTCAATGGTATTCTTTCTTGTATAACACACATTTACCACTCTAGTCTCCTTTAAGTAATGAATATAGGATTCATACAGTGTTTCATGTGATCTTAACTCGAATTAAGGATTTTCCGGATCTTAGCTACCTTTTCTACACTAAGAACTGACTTGGAGATTCTCTTTCAGCTGTTCTACACAATTTCTCATGTGTTTACAGTCATTTTCAATGAATTATTCATGTTTTCATGTAGTTTCCTATATTCTGCCTTCTGGCCCAATTATAAGCTTTGCCCACTTTATCAAACAACTTCCTACACACTGTTATGAACTGAGGCAGCTCGGGAACATTGCCTCTCAACTGTGTTATAGAGAGTAGTACTACATTTCAGTGAAGTGTAAGGCTTTCCAAAGCTGCCGAACGTGTTTGTTTCTCTATTTCAATGGTATTCTGCCTTGTATAACACACATTTACCACTCTAGTTTCCTTTAAGTAAAGAATATAGGATTCATACAGTGTTTCATGTGATCTTAAATGGAATTAAGGATTTTCCGGATCTTAGCTACCTTTTCTACACTAAGAACTGACTTGGAGATTCTCTTTCAGCTGTTCTACAGAATTTCTCATGTGTTTACAGTCATTTTCAATGAATTATTCATGTTTTCATGTAGTTTCCTATATTCTGCCTTCTGGCCCAAATATAAGCTTTGCCCACTTTATCAAACAACTTCCTACACACTGTGTTAGGAAGTTGTTTGATAAAGCTTTGCCCACTTTATCAAACAACTTCCTACACACTGCCTCAGTTCATAACTGTGTTATGAACTGAGGCAGCTCGGGAACATTGTCTCTCAACTGTGTTATAGAGTGTAGTACTACATTTCAGTGAAGTGTAAGGCTTTCCAAAGCTGCCTAACGTGTTTGTTTCTCTATTTCAATGGTATTCTGCCTTGTATAACACACATTTACCACTCTAGTCTCCTTTAAGTAAAGAATATAGGATTCATAGAGTGTTTCATGTGATCTTAACTGGAATTAAGGATTTCCCTTATCTTAGCTACCGTTTCTACACTAAGAACTGACTTGGAGATTCTCTTTCAGCTGTTCTAAACAAGTTCTCATCTGTTTACAGTCATTTTCAATGAATTATTCATGTTTTCATGTAGTTTCCTATATTCTGCCTTCTGGCCCAAGTATAAGCTTTGCCTACTTTATCAAACACCTTCCTACACTCTGTTATGAACTGAGGCAGCTAGGGAACATTGTCTCTCAACTGTGTTATAGAGTGTAGTACTACATTTCAGTGAAGTGTAAGCCTTTTCAAAGCTGCCGAACGTGTTTCTGTCTCTATTTCAATGGTATTCTGCCTTGTATAACACACATTTACCACTCTAGTCTCCTTTAAGTAATGAATATAGGATTCATACAGTGTTTGATGTTATCTTAACTCGAATTAAGGATTTTCCTTATCTTAGCTACCTTTTCTACACTAAGAAATGACTTGGAGATTCTCTTTCAGCTGTTCTAAACAAGTTCTCATCTGTTTACAGTCATTTTCACTGAATTATTCATGTTTTCATGTAGTTTCCTATATTCTGCCTTCTGGCCCAAGTATACGCTTTGCCCACTTTATCAAACAACTTCCTACACACTGTTATGAACTGAGGCAGCTCGGGAACATTGTCTCTCAACTGTGTTATACAGTGTAGTACTACATTTCAGTGAAGTGTAATGCTTTCCAAAGCTGCCGAACTTGTTTCTTTCTCTATTTCAATGGTATTCTGCCTTGTATAACACACATTTACCACTCTAGTCTCCTTTAAGTAAAGAATATAGGATTCATAGAGTGTTTCATGTGATCTTAACTGGAATTAAGGATTTCCCTTATCTTAGCTACAGTTTCTACATTAAGAACTGACTTGGAGATTCTCTTTCAGCTGTTCTAAACAAGTTCTCATCTGTTTACAGTCATTTTCAATGAATTATTCATGTTTTCATGTAGTTTCCTATATTCTGCCTTCTGGCCCAAGTATAAGCTTTGCCCACCTTATCAAACAACTTACTACACACTGTTATGAACTGAGGGAGCTAGAGAACATTGTCTCTCAACTGTGTTATAGAGTGTAGTACTATATTTCTGTGTAGTGTAAGGCTTTCCAAAGCTGCCGAACATGTTTCTTTCTCTATTTCAATGGTATTCTGCCTTATATAATACACATTTATCACTCTAGTCTCCTTTAAGTAAGCAATATAGGATTCATACAGTGTTTCATGTGATCTTAACTCGAATTAAGGATTTCCCTTATCTTAGCTACCTTTTCTACACTAAGAACTGACTTGGAGATTTTCTTTCAGCTGTTCTAAACAAGTTCTCATCTGTTTACAGTCATTTTCACTGAATTATTCATGTTTTCATGTAGTTTCCTATATTCTGCCTTCTGGCCCAAGTATAAGCTTTGGCCACTTTATCAAACAATTTCCTACACACTGTTATGAACTGCGGGAGCTAGGGAACATTGTCTCTCAACTGTGTTATAGAGTGTAGTACTACATTTCAGTGAAGTGTAAGGCTTTCCAAAGCTGCCGAATGTGTTTCTTTCTCTATTTCAATGGTATTCTGCCTTATATAATACACATTTATCACTCTAGTCTCCTTTAAGTAAGCAATATAGGATTCATACAGTGTTTCATGTGATCTTAACTGGAATTAAGGATTTCCCTTATCTTAGCTACCTTTTCTACACTAAGAACTGACTTGGAGATTCTCTTTCATCTGTTCTAAATAAGTTCTCATCTGTTTACAGTCATTTTCACTGAATTATTCATGTTTTCATGTAGTTTCCTATATTCTGCCTTCTGGCCCAAGTATAAGCTTTGCCCACTTTATCAAACAACTTCCTACACACTGTTATGAACTGAGGCAGCTCGAGAACATTGTCTCTCAACTGTGTTATAGAGTGTAGTACTACATTTCAGTGAAGTGTAAGGCTTTCCAAAGCTGCCGAACGTGTTTGTTTCTCTATTTCAATGGTATTCTGCCTTGTATAACACACATTTACCACTCTAGTCTCCTTTAAGTAATGAATATAGGATTCATACAGTGTTTGATGTTATCTTAACTCGAATTAAGAATTTTCCTTATCTTAGCTACCTTTTCTACACTAAGAACTGACTTGGAGATTCTCTTTCAGCTGTTCTAAACAAGTTCTCATCTGTTTACAGTCATTTTCACTGAATTATTCATGTTTTCATGTAGTTTCCTATATTCTGCCTTCTGGCCCAAATATAAGCTTTGCCCACTTTATCAAACAACTTCCTACACACTGTGTTAGGAAGTTGTTTGATAAAGCTTTGCCCACTTTATCAAACAACTTCCTACACACTGCCTCAGTTCATAACTGTGTTATGAACTGAGGCAGCTCGGGAACATTGTCTCTCAACTGTGTTATAGAGTGTAGTACTACATTTCAGTGAAGTGTAAGGCTTTCCAAAGCTGCGTAACGTGTTTGTTTCTCTATTTCAATGGTATTCTGCCTTGTATAACACACATTTACCACTCTAGTCTCCTTTAAGTAAAGAATATAGGATTCATAGAGTGTTTCATGTGATCTTAACTGGAATTAAGGATTTCCCTTATCTTAGCTACCGTTTCTACACTAAGAACTGACTTGGAGATTCTCTTTCAGCTGTTCTAAACAAGTTCTCATCTGTTTACAGTCATTTTCAATGAATTATTCATGTTTTCATGTAGTTTCCTATATTCTGCCTTCTGGCCCAAGTATAAGCTTTGCCTACTTTATCAAACACCTTCCTACACTCTGTTATGAACTGAGGCAGCTAGGGAACATTGTCTCTCAACTGTGTTATAGAGTGTAGTACTACATTTCAGTGAAGTGTAAGCCTTTTCAAAGCTGCCGAACGTGTTTCTGTCTCTATTTCAATGGTATTCTGCCTTGTATAACACACATTTACCACTCTAGTCTCCTTTAAGTAATGAATATAGGATTCATACAGTGTTTGATGTTATCTTAACTCGAATTAAGGATTTTCCTTATCTTAGCTACCTTTTCTACACTAAGAAATGACTTGGAGATTCTCTTTCAGCTGTTCTAAACAAGTTCTCATCTGTTTACAGTCATTTTCACTGAATTATTCATGTTTTCATGTAGTTTCCTATATTCTGCCTTCTGGCCCAAGTATAAGCTTTGCCTACTTTATCAAACACCTTCCTACACTCTGTTATGAACTGAGGCAGCTAGAGAACATTGTCCCTCAACTGTGTTATAGAGTGTAGTACTACATTTCAGTGAAGTGTAAGCCTTTCCAAAGCTGCCGAACGTGTTTCTTTCTCTATTTCAATGGTATTCTGCCTTGTATAACACACATTTACCACTCTAGTTTCCTTTAAGTAAAGAATATAGGATTCATACAGTGTTTCATGTGATCTTAACTCGAACTAAGGATTTTCTGGATCTTAGCTACCTTTTCTACACTAAGAACTGACTTGGAGATTCTCTTTCAGCTGTTCTACAGAATTTCTCATGTGTTTACAGTCATTTTCAATGAATTATTCATGTTTTCATGTAGTTTCCTATATTCTGCCTTCTGGCCCAAGTATACGCTTTGCCCACTTTATCAAACAACTTCCTACACACTGTTATGAACTGAGGCAGCTCGGGAACATTGTCTCTCAACTGTGTTATACAGTGTAGTACTACATTTCAGTGACGTGTAATGCTTTCCAAAGCTGCCGAACTTGTTTCTTTCTCTATTTCAATGGTATTCTGCCTTGTATAACACACATTTACCACTCTAGTCTCCTTTAAGTAAAGAATATAGGATTCATAGAGTGTTTCATGTGATCTTAACTGGAATTAAGGATTTCCCTTATCTTAGCTACAGTTTCTACATTAAGAACTGACTTGGAGATTCTCTTTCAGCTGTTCTAAACAAGTTCTCATCTGTTTACAGTCATTTTCAATGAATTATTCATGTTTTCATGTAGTTTCCTATATTCTGCCTTCTGGCCCAAGTATAAGCTTTGCCCACCTTATCAAACAACTTACTACACACTGTTATGAACTGAGGGAGCTAGAGAACATTGTCTCTCAACTGTGTTATAGAGTGTAGTACTATATTTCTGTGTAGTGTAAGGCTTTCCAAAGCTGCCGAACATGTTTCTTTCTCTATTTCAATGGTATTCTGCCTTATATAATACACATTTATCACTCTAGTCTCCTTTAAGTAAGCAATATAGGATTCATACAGTGTTTCATGTGATCTTAACTCGAATTAAGGATTTCCCTTATCTTAGCTACCTTTTCTACACTAAGAACTGACTTGGAGATTTTCTTTCAGCTGTTCTAAACAAGTTCTCATCTGTTTACAGTCATTTTCACTGAATTATTCATGTTTTCATGTAGTTTCCTATATTCTGCCTTCTGGCCCAAGTATAAGCTTTGGCCACTTTATCAAACAATTTCCTACACACTGTTATGAACTGCGGGAGCTAGGGAACATTGTCTCTCAACTGTGTTATAGAGTGTAGTACTACATTTCAGTGAAGTGTAAGGCTTTCCAAAGCTGCCGAATGTGTTTCTTTCTCTATTTCAATGGTATTCTGCCTTATATAATACACATTTATCACTCTAGTCTCCTTTAAGTAAGCAACATAGGATTCATACAGTGTTTCATGTGATCTTAACTGGAATTAAGGATTTCCCTTATCTTAGCTACCTTTTCTACACTAAGAACTGACTTGGAGATTCTCTTTCATCTGTTCTAAACAAGTTCTCATCTGTTTACAGTCATTTTCACTGAATTATTCATGTTTTCATGTAGTTTCCTATATTCTGCCTTCTGGCCCAAGTATAAGCTTTGCCCACTTTATCAAACAACTTCCTACACACTGTTATGAACTGAGGCAGCTCGAGAACATTGTCTCTCAACTGTGTTATAGAGTGTAGTACTACATTTCAGTGAAGTGTAAGGCTTTCCAAAGCTGCCGAACGTGTTTGTTTCTCTATTTCAATGGTATTCTGCCTTGTATAACACACATTTACCACTCTAGTCTCCTTTAAGTAATGAATATAGGATTCATACAGTGTTTGATGTTATCTTAACTCGAATTAAGAATTTTCCTTATCTTAGCTACCTTTTCTACACTAAGAACTGACTTGGAGATTCTCTTTCAGCTGTTCTAAACAAGTTCTCATCTGTTTACAGTCATTTTCACTGAATTATTCATGTTTTCATGTAGTTTCCTATATTCTGCCTTCTGGCCCAAGTATAAGCTTTGGCCACTTTATCAAACAACTTCCTACACACTGTTATGAACTGAGGGAGCTAGGGAACATTGTCTCTCAACTGTGTTATAGAGTGTAGTACTACATTTCAGTGAAGTGTAAGGCTTTCCAAAGCTGCCAAACGAGTTTCTTTCTCTATTTCAAGGGTATTCTGCCTTGTATAACACACATTTACCACTCTAGTCTCCTTTAAGTAATGAATATAGGATTCATACAGTGTTTGATGTTATCTTAACTCGAATTAAGGATTTTCCTTATCTTAGCTACCTTTTCTACACTGAGAACTGACTTGGAGATTCTCTTTCAGCTGTTCTAAACAAGTTCTCATCTGTTTACAGTCATTTTCACTGAATTATTCATGTTTTCATGTAGTTTCCTATATTCTGCCTTCTGGCCCAAGTATAAGCTTTGCCTACTTTATCAAACAACTTCCTACACACTGTTATGAACTGAGGCAGCTAGGGAACATTGTCTCTGAACTGTGTTATAGACTGTAGTACTACATTTCAGTGAAGTGTAAGCCTTTCCGAAGCTGCCGAACGTGTTTCTTTCTCTATTTCAATGGTATTCTGCCTTGTATAACACACATTTACCACTCTAGTTTCCTTTAAGTAAAGAATATAGGATTCATAGAGTGTTTCATGTGATCTTAACTCGAATTAAGGATTTTCCGGATCTTAGCTACCTTTTCTACACTAAGAACTGACTTGGAGATTCTCTTTCAGCTGTTCTACAGAATTTCTCATGTGTTTACAGTCATTTTCAATGAATTATTCATGTTTTCATGTAGTTTCCTATATTCTGCCTTCTGGCCCAAATATAAGCTTTGCCCACTTTATCAAACAACTTCCTACACACTGTTATGAACTGAGGCAGCTCGGGAACATTGTCTCTCAACTGTGTTATAGAGTGTAGTACTACATTTCAGTGAAGTGTAAGGCTTTCCAAAGCTGCCTAACGTGTTTGTTTCTCTATTTCAATGGTATTCTGCCTTGTATAACACACATTTACCACTCTAGTCTCCTTTAAGTAATGAATATAGGATTCATACAGTGTTTGATGTTATCTTAACTCGAATTAAGGATTTTCCTTATCTTAGCTACCTTTTCTACACTAAGAACTGACTTGGAGATTCTCTTTCAGCTGTTCTAAACAAGTTCTCATCTGTTTACAGTCATTTTCACTGAATTATTCATGTTTTCATGTAGTTTCCTATATTCTGCCTTCTGGCCCAAGTATAAGCTTTGCCTACTTTATCAAACACCTTCCTACACTCTGTTATGAACTGAGGCAGCTAGGGAACATTGTCTCTCAACTGTGTTATAGAGTGTAGTACTACATTTCAGTGAAGTGTAAGCCTTTCCAAAGCTGCCGAACGTGTTTCTTTCTCTATTTCAATGGTATTCTGCCTTATATAATACACATTTATCACTCTAGTCTCCTTTAAGTAAGCAATATAGGATTCATACAGTGTTTCATGTGATCTTAACTGGAATTAAGGATTTCCCTTATCTTAGCTACCTTTTCTACACTAAGAACTTACTTGGAGATTCTCTTTCATCTGTTCTAAACAAGTTCTCATCTGTTTACAGTCATTTTCACTCAATTATTCATGTTTTCATGTAGTTTCCTATATTCTGCCTTCTGGCCCAAGTATAAGCTTTGCCCACTTTATCAAACAACTTCCTACACACTGTTATGAACTGAGGCAGCTCGTGAACATTGTCTCTCAACTGTGTTATAGAGTGTAGTACTACATTTCAGTGAAGTGTAAGGCTTTCCAAAGCTGCCGAAAGTGTTTGTTTCTCTATTTCAATGGTATTCTCCCTTGTATAACACACATTTACCACTCTAGTCTCCTTTCAGTAAAGAATATAGGATTCATACAGTGTTTCATGTGATCTTAACTGGAATTAAGGATTTCCCTTATCTTAGCTACCTTTTCTACACTAAGAACTGACTTGGAGATTCTCTTTCAGCTGTTCTAAACAAGTTCTCATGTGTTTACAGTCATTTTCAATGAATTATTCATGTTTTCATGTAGTTTCCTATATTCTGCCTTCTGGCCCAAGTATAAGCTTTGCCCACTTTATCAAACAACTTCCTACACACTGTTATGAACTGAGGCAGCTCGGGAACATTGTCTCTCAACTGTGTTATAGAGTGTAGTACTACATTTCAGTGAAGTGTAAGGCTTTCCAAAGCTGCCGAACTTGTTTCTTTCTCTATTTCAATGGTATTCTGCCTTGTATAACACACATTTACCACTCTAGTCTCCTTTAAGTAATGAATATAGGATTCATACAGTGTTTCATGTGATCTTAACTCGAATTAAGGATTTCCCTTATCTTAGCTACCTTTTCTACACTAAGAACTGACTTGGAGATTCTCTTTCAGCTGTTCTAAACAAGTTCTCATCTGTTTACAGTCATTTTCACTGAATTATTCATGTTTTCATGTAGTTTCCTATATTCTGCCTTCTGGCCCAAGTATAAGCTTTGCCTACTTTATCAAACAACTTCCTATACACTGTTATGAACTGAGGCAGCTAGGGAACATTGTCTCTCAACTGTGTTATAGACTGTAGTACTACATTACAGTGTAGTGTAAGGCTTTCCAAAGCTGCCGAACGTGTTTCTTTCTCTATTTCAATGGTATTCTGCCTTGTATAACACACATTTACCACTCTAGTCTCCTTTAAGTAAAGAATATAGGATTCATACAGTGTTTCATGTGATCTTAACTGGAATTAAGGATTTCCCTTATCTTAGCTACCTTTTCTACACTAAGAACTGACTTGGAGATTCTCTTTCAGCTGTTCTAAACAAGTTCTCATCTGTTTACAGTCATTTTCAATGAATTATTCATGTTTTCATGTAGTTTCCTATATTCTGCCTTCTGGCCCAAGTATAAGCTTTGCCCACCTTATCAAACAACTTCCTACACACTGTTATGAACTTAGGGAGCTAGAGAACATTGTCTCTGAACTGTGTTATAGAGTGTAGTAGTATATTTCTGTGTAGTGTAAGGCTTTCAAAAGCTGCCGAACGTGTTTCTTTCTCTATTTAAATGGTATTCTGCCTTATATAATACACATTTATCACTCTAGTCTCCTTTAAGTAAGCAATATAGGATTCATACAGTGTTTGATGTTATCTTAACTCGAATTAAGGATTTTCCTCATCTTAGCTACCTTTTCTACACTAAGAACTGACTTGGAGATTCTCTTTCAGCTGTTCTATACAAGTTCTCATCTGTTTACAGTCATTTTCACTGAATTATTCATGTTTTCATGTAGTTTACTATATTCTGCCTTCTGGCCCAAGTATAAGCTTTGCCTACTTTATTAAACACCTTCCTACACTCTGTTATGAACTGAGGCAGCTAGGGAACATTGTCTCTCAACTGTGTTATAGAGTGTAGTACTACATTTCAGTGAAGTGTAAGCCTTTCCAAAGCTGCCGAACATGTTTCTTTCTCTATTTCAATGGTATTCTGCCTTGTATAACACACATTTACCACTCTAGTTTCCTTTAAGTAAAGAATATAGGATTCATACAGTGTTTCATGTGATCTTAACTCGAATTAAGGATTTCCCGGATCTTAGCTACCTTTTCTACACTAAGAACTGACTTGGAGATTCTCTTTCAGCTGTTCTAAACAACTTCTCATGTGTTTACAGTCATTTTCAATGAATTATTCATGTTTTCATGTAGTTTCCTATATTCTGCCTTCTGGCCCAAGTATAAGCTTTGCCCACTTTATCAAAAACTTCCTACACACTGTTATGAACTGAGGGAGCTAGGAACTTTGTCTCTCAACTGTGTTATAGAGTGTAGTACTACATTTCAGTGAAGTGTAAGGCTTTCCAAAGCTGCCAAACGTGTTTCTTTCTCTATTTCAATGGTATTCTGGCTTATATAACACAGATTTACCACTCTAGTCTCCTTTAAGTAAACAATATAGGATTCATACAGTGTTTGATGTTATCTTAACTCGAATTAAGGATTTCCCGGATTTAGCTACCTTTTCTACACTAAGAACTGACTTGGAGAATATTTTTCATCTGTTCTGAACAAGTTCTCATCTGTTTACAGTCATTTTCACTGAATTATTTATGTTTTCATGTAGTTTCCTATATTCTGCCTTCTGGCCCAAGTATAAGCTTTGCCCACTTTATCAAACAACTTCCTACACACTGTTATGAACTGAGGCAGCTCGGGAACATTGTCTCTCAACTGTGTTATAGAGTGTAGTACTACATTTCAGTGAAGTGTAAGGCTTTCCAAAGCTGCCGAACGTGTTTGTTTCTCTATTTCAATGGTATTCTGCCTTGTATAACACACATTTACCACTCTAGTCTCCTTTAAGTAAAGAATATAGGATTCATACAGTGTTTCATGTGATCTTAACTGGAATTAAGGATTTCCCTTATCTTAGCTACCTTTTCTACACTAAGAACTGACTTGGAGATTCTCTTTCAGCTGTTCTAAACAAGTTCTCATGTGTTTACAGTCATTTTCAATGAATTATTCATGTTTTCATGTAGTTTCCTATATTCTGCCTTCTGGCCCAAGTATAAGCTTTGCCCACCTTATCAAACAACTTCCTACACACTGTTATGAACTTAGGGAGCTAGAGAACATTGTCTCTGAACTGTGTTATAGAGTGTAGTAGTATATTTCTGTGTAGTGTAAGGCTTTCCAAAGCTGCCGAACGTGTTTCTTTCTCTATTTCAATGGTATTCTGCCTTATATAATACACATTTATCTCTCTAGTCTCCTTTAAGTAAGCAATATAGGATTCATACAGTGTTTAATGTGATCTTAACTCGAATTAAGGATTTCCCTTATCTTAGCTACCTTTTCTACACTAAGAACTGACTTGGAGATTCTCTTTCATCTGTTCTAAACAAGTTCTCATCTCTTTACAGTCATTTTCACTGAATTATTCATGTTTTCATGTAGTTTCCTATATTCTGCCTTCTGGCCCAAGTATAAGCTTTGCCCACTTTATCAAACAACTTCCTACACTCTGTTATGAACTGAGGCAGCTCGGGAACATTGTCTCTCAACTGTGTTATAGAGTGTAGTACTACATTTCAGTGAAGTGTAAGGCTTTCCAAAGCTGCCGAACGTGTTTGTTTCTCTATTTCAATGGTATTCTGCCTTGTATAACACACATTTACCACTCTAGTCTCCTTTAAGTAAAGAATATAGGATTCATACAGTGTTTCATGTGATCTTAACTGGAATTAAGGATTTCCCTTATCTTAGCTACCTTTTCTACACTAAGAACTGACTTGGAGATTCTCTTTCAGCTGTTCTAAACAAGTTCTCATGTGTTTACAGTCATTTTCAATGAATTATTCATGTTTTCATGTAGTTTCCTATATTCTGCCTTCGGGCCCAAGTATAAGCTTTGCCCACCTTATCAAACAACTTCCTACACACTGTTATGAACTTAGGGAGCAAGAGAACATTGTCTCTGAACTGTGTTATAGAGTGTAGTAGTATATTTCTGTGTAGTGTAAGGCTTTCCAAAGCTGCCGAACGTGTTTCTTTCTCTATTTCAATGGTATTCTGCCTTATATAATACACATTTATCTCTCTAGTCTCCTTTAAGTAAGCAATATAGGATTCATACAGTGTTTAATGTGATCTTAACTCGAATTAAGGATTTCCCGGATCTTAGCTACCTTTTCTACACTAAGAACTGACTTGGAGATTCTCTTTCAGTTGTTCTAAACAAGTTCTCATATGTTTACAGTCATTTTCAATGAATTATTCATGTTTTCATGTAGTTTCCTATATTCTGCCTTCTGGCCCAAGTATAAGCTTTGCCCAATTTATCAAACAACTTCCTACACACTGTTATGAACTGAGGCAGCTCGGGAACATTGTCTCTCAACTGTGTTATAGAGTGTAGTACTACATTTCAGTGAAGTGTAAGGCTTTCCAAAGCTGCCGAACGTGTTTGTTTCTCTATTTCAATGGTATTCTGCCTTGTATAACACACATTTACCACTCTAGTCTCCTTTAAGTAAGCAATATAGGATTCATACAGTGTTTCATGTGATCTTAACTCGAATTAAGGATTTCCCTTATCTTAGCTACCTTTTCTACACTAAGAACTGACTTGGAGATTCTCTTTCAGCTGTTCTAAACAAGTTCTCATCTGTTTACAGTCATTTTCACTGAATTATTCATGTTTTCATGTAGTTTCCTATATTCTGCCTTCTGGCCCAAGTATAAGCTTTGCCTACTTTATCAAACAACTTCCTATACACTGTTATGAACTGAGGCAGCTAGGGAACATTGTCTCTCAACTGTGTTATAGACTGTAGTACTACATTACAGTGTAGTGTAAGGCTTTCCAAAGCTGCCGAACGTGTTTCTTTCTCTATTTCAATGGTATTCTGCCTTGTATAACACACATTTACCACTCTAGTCTCCTTTAAGTAAAGAATATAGGATTCATACAGTGTTTCATGTGATCTTAACTGGAATTAAGGATTTCCCTTATCTTAGCTACCTTTTCTACACTAAGAACTGACTTGGAGATTCTCTTTCAGCTGTTCTAAACAAGTTCTCATCTGTTTACAGTCATTTTCAATGAATTATTCATGTTTTCATGTAGTTTCCTATATTCTGCCTTCTGGCCCAAGTATAAGCTTTGCCCACCTTATCAAACAACTTCCTACACACTGTTATGAACTTAGGGAGCTAGAGAACATTGTCTCTGAACTGTGTTATAGAGTGTAGTAGTATATTTCTGTGTAGTGTAAGGCTTTCAAAAGCTGCCGAACGTGTTTCTTTCTCTATTTAAATGGTATTCTGCCTTATATAATACACATTTATCACTCTAGTCTCCTTTAAGTAAGCAATATAGGATTCATACAGTGTTTGATGTTATCTTAACTCGAATTAAGGATTTTCCTCATCTTAGCTACCTTTTCTACACTAAGAACTGACTTGGAGATTCTCTTTCAGCTGTTCTATACAAGTTCTCATCTGTTTACAGTCATTTTCACTGAATTATTCATGTTTTCATGTAGTTTACTATATTCTGCCTTCTGGCCCAAGTATAAGCTTTGCCTACTTTATTAAACACCTTCCTACACTCTGTTATGAACTGAGGCAGCTAGGGAACATTGTCTCTCAACTGTGTTATAGAGTGTAGTACTACATTTCAGTGAAGTGTAAGCCTTTCCAAAGCTGCCGAACATGTTTCTTTCTCTATTTCAATGGTATTCTGCCTTGTATAACACACATTTACCACTCTAGTTTCCTTTAAGTAAAGAATATAGGATTCATACAGTGTTTCATGTGATCTTAACTCGAATTAAGGATTTCCCGGATCTTAGCTACCTTTTCTACACTAAGAACTGACTTGGAGATTCTCTTTCAGCTGTTCTAAACAACTTCTCATGTGTTTACAGTCATTTTCAATGAATTATTCATGTTTTCATGTAGTTTCCTATATTCTGCCTTCTGGCCCAAGTATAAGCTTTGCCCACTTTATCAAAAACTTCCTACACACTGTTATGAACTGAGGGAGCTAGGAACTTTGTCTCTCAACTGTGTTATAGAGTGTAGTACTACATTTCAGTGAAGTGTAAGGCTTTCCAAAGCTGCCAAACGTGTTTCTTTCTCTATTTCAATGGTATTCTGGCTTATATAACACAGATTTACCACTCTAGTCTCCTTTAAGTAAACAATATAGGATTCATACAGTGTTTGATGTTATCTTAACTCGAATTAAGGATTTCCCGGATTTAGCTACCTTTTCTACACTAAGAACTGACTTGGAGAATATTTTTCATCTGTTCTGAACAAGTTCTCATCTGTTTACAGTCATTTTCACTGAATTATTTATGTTTTCATGTAGTTTCCTATATTCTGCCTTCTGGCCCAAGTATAAGCTTTGCCCACTTTATCAAACAACTTCCTACACACTGTTATGAACTGAGGCAGCTCGGGAACATTGTCTCTCAACTGTGTTATAGAGTGTAGTACTACATTTCAGTGAAGTGTAAGGCTTTCCAAAGCTGCCGAACGTGTTTGTTTCTCTATTTCAATGGTATTCTGCCTTGTATAACACACATTTACCACTCTAGTCTCCTTTAAGTAAAGAATATAGGATTCATACAGTGTTTCATGTGATCTTAACTGGAATTAAGGATTTCCCTTATCTTAGCTACCTTTTCTACACTAAGAACTGACTTGGAGATTCTCTTTCAGCTGTTCTAAACAAGTTCTCATGTGTTTACAGTCATTTTCAATGAATTATTCATGTTTTCATGTAGTTTCCTATATTCTGCCTTCTGGCCCAAGTATAAGCTTTGCCCACCTTATCAAACAACTTCCTACACACTGTTATGAACTTAGGGAGCTAGAGAACATTGTCTCTGAACTGTGTTATAGAGTGTAGTAGTATATTTCTGTGTAGTGTAAGGCTTTCCAAAGCTGCCGAACGTGTTTCTTTCTCTATTTCAATGGTATTCTGCCTTATATAATACACATTTATCTCTCTAGTCTCCTTTAAGTAAGCAATATAGGATTCATACAGTGTTTAATGTGATCTTAACTCGAATTAAGGATTTCCCTTATCTTAGCTACCTTTTCTACACTAAGAACTGACTTGGAGATTCTCTTTCATCTGTTCTAAACAAGTTCTCATCTCTTTACAGTCATTTTCACTGAATTATTCATGTTTTCATGTAGTTTCCTATATTCTGCCTTCTGGCCCAAGTATAAGCTTTGCCCACTTTATCAAACAACTTCCTACACTCTGTTATGAACTGAGGCAGCTCGGGAACATTGTCTCTCAACTGTGTTATAGAGTGTAGTACTACATTTCAGTGAAGTGTAAGGCTTTCCAAAGCTGCCGAACGTGTTTGTTTCTCTATTTCAATGGTATTCTGCCTTGTATAACACACATTTACCACTCTAGTCTCCTTTAAGTAAAGAATATAGGATTCATACAGTGTTTCATGTGATCTTAACTGGAATTAAGGATTTCCCTTATCTTAGCTACCTTTTCTACACTAAGAACTGACTTGGAGATTCTCTTTCAGCTGTTCTAAACAAGTTCTCATGTGTTTACAGTCATTTTCAATGAATTATTCATGTTTTCATGTAGTTTCCTATATTCTGCCTTCGGGCCCAAGTATAAGCTTTGCCCACCTTATCAAACAACTTCCTACACACTGTTATGAACTTAGGGAGCAAGAGAACATTGTCTCTGAACTGTGTTATAGAGTGTAGTAGTATATTTCTGTGTAGTGTAAGGCTTTCCAAAGCTGCCGAACGTGTTTCTTTCTCTATTTCAATGGTATTCTGCCTTATATAATACACATTTATCTCTCTAGTCTCCTTTAAGTAAGCAATATAGGATTCATACAGTGTTTAATGTGATCTTAACTCGAATTAAGGATTTCCCGGATCTTAGCTACCTTTTCTACACTAAGAACTGACTTGGAGATTCTCTTTCAGCTGTTCTAAACAACTTCTCATGTGTTTACAGTCATTTTCAATGAATTATTCATGTTTTCATGTAGTTTCCTATATTCTGCATTCTGGCCCAAGTATAAGCTTTGCCCACTTTATCAAAAACTTCCTACACACTGTTATGAACTGAGGGAGCTAGGAACTTTGTCTCTCAACTGTGTTATAGAGTGTAGTACTACATTTCAGTGAAGTGTAAGGCTTTCCAAAGCTGCCAAACGTGTTTCTTTCTCTATTTCAATGGTATTCTGGCTTATATAACACACATTTACCACTCTAGTCTCCTTTAAGTAAACAATATAGGATTCATACAGTGTTTGATGTTATCTTAACTCGAATTAAGGATTTCCCGGATTTAGCTACCTTTTCTACACTAAGAACTGACTTGGAGAATATTTTTCATCTGTTCTAAACAAGTTCTCATCTGTTTACAGTCATTTTCACTGAATTACTTATGTTTTCATGTAGTTTCCTATATTCTGCCTTCTGGCCCAAGTATAAGCTTTGCCCACTTTATCAAACAACTTCCTACACACTGTTATGAACTGAGGCAGCTCCGGAACATTGTCTGTCAACTGTGTTATAGAGTGTAGTACTACATTTCAGTGAAGTGTAAGGCTTTCCAAAGCTGCCGAACGTGTTTGTTTCTCTATTTCAATGGTATTCTGCCTTGTATAACACAGATTTACCACTCTAGTCTCCTTTAAGTAAAGAACATAGGATTCATACAGTGTTTCATGTGATCTTAACTGGAATTAAGGATTTCCCTTATCTTAGCTACCTTTTCTACACTAAGAACTGACTTGGAGATTCTCTTTCAGCTGTTCTAAACAAGTTCTCATCTGTTTACAGTCATTTTCAATGAATTATTCATGTTTTCATGTAGTTTCCTATATTCTGCCTTCTGGCCCAAGTATAAGCTTTGCCCACCTTATCAAACAACTTCCTACACACTGTTATGAACTGAGGGAGCTAGGGAACATTGTCTCTGAACTGTGTTATAGAGTGTAGTACTACATTTCAGTGTAGTGTAAGGCTTTCCAAAGCTGCCAAACGTGTTTCTTTCTCTATTTCAATGGTATTCTGCGTTGTATAACACACATTTACCACTCTAGTCTCCTTTCAGTAATGAATATAGGATTCATACAGTGTTTGATGTTATCTTAACTCGAATTAAGGATTTTCCTTATCTTAGCTACCTTTTCTACACTAAGAACTGACTTGGAGATTCTCTTTCAGTTGTTCTAAACAAGTTCTCATCTGTTTACAGTCATTTTCACTGAATTATTCATGTTTTCATGTAGTTTCTTATATTCTGCCTTCTGGCCCAAGTATAAGCTTTGCCCACTTTATCAAACAACTTCCTACACACTGTTATGAACTGAGGGAGCTAGGGAACATTGTCTCTCAACTGTGTTATAGAGTGTAGTACTAAATTTCAGTGAAGTGTAAGGCTTTCCAAAGCTGCCGAACTTGTTTCTTTCTCTATTTCAATGGTATTCTGCCTTGTATAACACACATTTACCACTCTAGTCTCCTTTAAGTAATGAATATAGGATTCATACAGTGTTTGATGTTATCTTAACTCGAATTAAGGATTTCCCTTATCTTAGCTACCTTTTCTACACTAAGAACTAACTTGGAGATTCTCTTTCAGCTGTTCTAAACAAGTTCTCATCTGTTTACAGTCATTTTCAATGAATTATTCATGTTTTCATGTAGTTTCCTATATTCTGCCTTCTGGCCAAAGTATAAGCTTTGCCTACTTTATCAAACACCTTCCCACACACTGTTATGAACTGAGGCAGCTAGGGAACATTGTCTCTCAACTGTGTTATAGACTGTAGTACTACATTTCAGTGAAGTGTAAGCCTTTCCAAAGCTGATGAACGTGTTTCTTTCTCTATTTCAATGGTATTCTGCCTTGTATAACACACATTTACCACTCTAGTTTCCTTTAAGTAAAGAATATAGGATTCATACAGTGTTTCATGTGATCTTAACTGGAATTAAGGATTTCCCGGATCTTAGTTACCTTTTCTACACTAAGAACTGAATTGGAGATTCTCTTTCAGTTGTTCTAAACAAGTTCTCATATGTTTACAGTCATTTTCAATGAATTATTCATGTTTTCATGTAGTTTCCTATATTCTGCCTTCTGGCCCAAGTATAAGCTTTGCCCAATTTATCAAACAACTTCCTACACACTGTTATGAACTGAGGCAGCTCGGGAACATTGTCTCTCAACTGTGTTATAGAGTGTAGTACTACATTTCAGTGAAGTGTAAGGCTTTCCAAAGCTGTCGAACGTGTTTGTTTCTCTATTTCAATGGTATTCTGCCTTGTATAACACACATTTACCACTCTAGTCTCCTTTAAGTAAGCAATATAGGATTCATACAGTGTTTCATGTGATCTTAACTCGAATTAAGGATTTCCCTTATCTTAGCTACCTTTTCTACACTAAGAACTGACTTGGAGATTCTCTTTCAGCTGTTCTAAACAAGTTCTCATCTGTTTACAGTCATTTTCACTGAATTATTCATGTTTTCATGTAGTTTCCTATATTCTGCCTTCTGGCCCAAGTATAAGCTTTGCCTACTTTATCAAACAACTTCCTATACACTGTTATGAACTGAGGCAGCTAGGGAACATTGTCTCTCAACTGTGTTATAGACTGTAGTACTACATTACAGTGTAGTGTAAGGCTTTCCAAAGCTGCCGAACGTGTTTCTTTCTCTATTTCAATGGTATTCTGCCTTGTATAACACACATTTACCACTCTAGTCTCCTTTAAGTAAAGAATATAGGATTCATACAGTGTTTCATGTGATCTTAACTGGAATTAAGGATTTCCCTTATCTTAGCTACCTTTTCTACACTAAGAACTGACTTGGAGATTCTCTTTCAGCTGTTCTAAACAAGTTCTCATCTGTTTACAGTCATTTTCAATGAATTATTCATGTTTTCATGTAGTTTCCTATATTCTGCCTTCTGGCCCAAGTATAAGCTTTGCCCACCTTATCAAACAACTTCCTACACACTGTTATGAACTTAGGGAGCTAGAGAACATTGTCTCTGAACTGTGTTATAGAGTGTAGTAGTATATTTCTGTGTAGTGTAAGGCTTTCAAAAGCTGCCGAACGTGTTTCTTTCTCTATTTAAATGGTATTCTGCCTTATATAATACACATTTATCACTCTAGTCTCCTTTAAGTAAGCAATATAGGATTCATACAGTGTTTCATGTGATCTTAACTCGAATTAAGGATTTCCCTTATCTTAGCTACCTTTTCTACACTAAGAACTGACTTGGAGATTCTCTTTCATCTGTTCTAAACAAGTTCTCATCTGTTTACAGTCATTTTCACTGAATTATTTATGTTTTCATGTAGTTTCCTATATTCTGCCTTCTGGCCCAAGTATAAGCTTTGCCCACTTTATCAAACAACTTCCTACACACTGTTATGAACTGAGGCAGCTCGGGAACATTGTCTCTCAACTGTGTTATAGAGTGTAGTACTACATTTCAGTGAAGTGTAAGGCTTTCCAAAGCTGCCGAACGTGTTTGTTTCTCTATTTCAATGGTATTCTGCCTTGTATAACACACATTTACCACTCTAGTCTCCTTTAAGTAAAGAATATAGGATTCATACAGTGTTTCATGTGATCTTAACTGGAATTAAGGATTTCCCTTATCTTAGCTACCTTTTCTACACTAAGAACTGACTTGGAGATTCTCTTTCAGCTGTTCTAAACAAGTTCTCATGTGTTTACAGTCATTTTCAATGAATTATTCATGTTTTCATGTAGTTTCCTATATTCTGCCTTCTGGCCCAAGTATAAGCTTTGCCCACCTTATCAAACAACTTCCTACACACTGTTATGAACTTAGGGAGCTAGAGAACATTGTCTCTGAACTGTGTTATAGAGTGTAGTAGTATATTTCTGTGTAGTGTAAGGCTTTCCAAAGCTGCCGAACGTGTTTCTTTCTCTATTTCAATGGTATTCTGCCTTATATAATACACATTTATCTCTCTAGTCTCCTTTAAGTAAGCAATATAGGATTCATACAGTGTTTAATGTGATCTTAACTCGAATTAAGGATTTCCCTTATCTTAGCTACCTTTTCTACACTAAGAACTGACTTGGAGATTCTCTTTCATCTATTCTAAACAAGTTCTCATCTGTTTACAGTCATTTTCACTGAATTATTCATTTTTTCATGTAGTTTCCTATATTCTGCCTTCTGGCCCAAGTATAAGCTTTGCCCACTTTATCAAACAACTTCCTACACACTGTTATGAACTGAGGCAGCTCGTGAACATTGTCTCTCAACTGTGTTATAGAGTGTAGTACTACATTTCAGTGAAGTGTAAGGCTTTCCAAAGCTGCCGAACGTGTTTGTTTCTCTATTTCAATGGTATTCTCCCTTGTATAACACACATTTACCACTCTAGTCTCCTTTAAGTAAAGAATATAGGATTCATACAGTGTTTCATGTGATCTTAACTGGAATTAAGGATTTCCCTTATCTTAGCTACCTTTTCTACACTAAGAACTGACTTGGAGATTCTCTTTCAGCTGTTCTAAACAAGTTCTCATCTGTTTACAGTCATTTTCAATGAATTATTCATGTTTTCATGTAGTTTCCTATATTCTGCCTTCTGGCCCAAGTATAAGCTTTGCCCACTTTATCAAACAACTTCCTACACACTGTTATGAACTGAGGGAGCTAGGGAACATTGTCTCTCAACTGTGTTATAGAGTGTAGTACTACATTTCAGTGTAGTGTAAGGCTTTCCAAAGCTGCCGAACATGTTTCTTTCTCTATTTCAATGGTATTCTGCCTTGTATAACACACATTTACCACTCTAGTCTCCTTTAAGTAAAGAATATAGGATTCATACAGTGTTTCATGTGATCTTAACTGGAATTAAGGATTTCCCTTATCTTAGCTACCTTTTCTACACTAAGAACTGACTTGGAGATTCTCTTTCAGCTGTTCTAACCAAGTTCTCATCTGTTTACAGTCATTTTCACTGAATTATTCATGTTTTCATGTAGTTTCCTATATTCTGCCTTCTGGCCCAAGTATAAGCTTTGGCCACTTTATCAAACAACTTCCTACACACTGTAATGAACTGAGGGAGCTAGGGAACATTGTCTCTCAACTGTGTTATAGAGTGTAGTACTACATTTCAGTGAAGTGTAAGGCTTTCCAAAGCTGCCGAACTTGTTTCTTTCTCTATTTCAATGGTATTCTGCCTTGTATAACACACTTTTACCACTCTAGTCTCCTTTAAGTAATGAATATAGGACTCATACAGTGTTTGATGTTATCTTAACTAGAATTAAGGATTTCCCTTATCTTAGCTACCTTTTCTACACTAAGAACTGACTTGGAGATTCTCTTTCAGCTGTTCTAAACAAGTTCTCATCTGTTTACAGTCATTTTCACTGAATTATTCATGTTTTCATGTAGTTTCCTATATTCTGCCTTCTGGCCCAAGTATAAGCTTTGCCTACTTTATCAAACAACTTCCTACACACTGTTATGAACTGAGGGAGCTAGGGAACATTGTCTCTCAACTGTGTTATAGAGTGTAGTACTACATTTCAGTGAAGTGTAAGGCTTTCCAAAGCTGCCGAACTTGTTTCTTTCTCTATTTCAATGGTATTCTGCCTTGTATAACACACATTTACCACTCTAGTCTCCTTTAAGTAAAGAATATAGGATTCATACAGTGTTTCATGTGATCTTAACAGGAATTAAGGATTTCCCTTATCTTAGCTACCTTTTCTACACTAAGAACTGACTTGGAGATTCTCTTTCAGCTGTTCTAAACAAGTTCTCATCTGTTTACAGTCATTTTCAATGAATTATTCATGTTTTCATGTAGTTTCCTATATTCTGCCTTCTGGCCCAAGTATAAGCTTTGGCCACTTTATCAAACAACTTCCTACACACTGTTATGAACTGAGGGAGCTAGGGAACATTGTCTCTCAACTGTGTTATAGAGTGTAGTACTACATTTCAGTGTAGTGTAAGGCTTTCCAAAGCTGCCGAACATGTTTCTTTCTCTATTTCAATGGTATTCTGCCTTGTATAACACACATTTACCACTCTAGTCTCCTTTAAGTAAAGAATATAGGATTCATACAGTGTTTCATGTGATCTTAACTGGAATTAAGGATTTCCCTTATCTTAGCTACCTTTTCTACACTAAGAACTGACTTGGAGATTCTCTTTCAGCTGTTCTAAACAAGTTCTCATCTGTTTACAGTCATTTTCAATGAATTATTCATGTTTTCATGTAGTTTCCTATATTCTGCCTTCTGGCCCAAGTATAAGCTTTGCCCACCTTATCAAACAACTTCCTACACACTGTTATGAACTTAGGGAGCTAGAGAACATTGTCTCTGAACTGTGTTATAGAGTGTAGTAGTATATTTCTGTGTAGTGTAAGGCTTTCCAAAGCTGCCGAACGTGTTTCTTTCTCTATTTCAATGGTATTCTGCCTTATATAATACACATTTATCACTCTAGTCTCCCTTAAGTAAGCAATATAGGATTCATACAGTGTTTAATGTGATCTTAACTCGAATTAAGGATTTCCCTTATCTCAGCTACCTTTTCTACACTAAGAACTGACTTGGAGATTCTCTTTCATCTGTTCTAAACAAGTTCTCATCTGTTTACAGTCATTTTCACTGAATTATTCATGTTTTCATGTAGTTTCCTATATTCTGCCTTCTGGCCCAAGTATAAGCTTTGCCCACTTTATCAAACAACTTCCTACACACTGTTATGAACTGAGGCAGCTCGGGAACATTGTCTCTCAACTGTGTTATAGAGTGTAGTACTACATTTCAGTGAAGTGTAAGGCTTTCCAAAGCTGCCGAACGTGTTTGTTTCTCTATTTCAATGGTATTCTGCCTTGTATAACACACATTTACCACTCTAGTCTCCTTTAAGTAAAGAATATAGGATTCATACAGTGTTTCATGTGATCTTAACTGGAATTAAGGATTTCCCTTATCTTAGCTACCTTTTCTACACTAAGAACTGACTTGGAGATTCTCTTTCAGCTGTTCTAAACAAGTTCTCATGTGTTTACAGTCATTTTCAATGAATTACTCATGTTTTCATGTAGTTTCCTATATTCTGCCTTCTGGCCCAAGTATAAGCTTTGCCCACCTTATCAAACAACTTCCTAAACACTGTTATGAACTTAGGGAGCTAGAGAACATTGTCTCTGAACTGTGTTATAGAGTGTAGTAGTATATTTCTGTGTAGTGTAAGGCTTTCCAAAGCTGCCGAACGTGTTTCTTTCTCTATTTCAATGGTATTCTGCCTTATATAATACACATTTATCTCTCTAGTCTCCTTTAAGTAAGCAATATAGGATTCATACAGTGTTTAATGTGATCTTAACTCGAATTAAGGATTTCCCTTATCTTAGCTACCTTTTCTACACTAAGAACTGACTTGGAGATTCTCTTTCATCTGTTCTAAACAAGTTCTCATCTGTTTACAGTCATTTTCACTGAATTATTCATGTTTTCATGTAGTTTCCTATATTCTGCCTTCTGGCCCAAGTATAAGCTTTGCCCACTTTATCAAACAACTTCCTACACACTGTTATGAACTGAGGCAGCTCGTGAACATTGTCTCTCAACTGTGTTATAGAGTGTAGTACTACATTTCAGTGAAGTGTAAGGCTTTCCAAAGCTGCCGAACGTGTTTGTTTCTCTATTTCAATGGTATTCTCCCTTGTATAACACACATTTACCACTCTAGTCTCCTTTAAGTAAAGAATATAGGATTCATACAGTGTTTCATGTGATCTTAACTGGAATTAAGGATTTCCCTTATCTTAGCTACCTTTTCTACACTAAGAACTGACTTGGAGATTCTCTTTCAGCTGTTCTAAACAAGTTCTCATCTGTTTACAGTCATTTTCAATGAATTATTCATGTTTTCATGTAGTTTCCTATATTCTGCCTTCTGGCCCAAGTATAAGCTTTGCCCACTTTATCAAACAACTTCCTACACACTGTTATGAACTGAGGGAGCTAGGGAACATTGTCTCTCAACTGTGTTATAGAGTGTAGTACTACATTTCAGTGACGTGTAAGCCTTTCCAAAGCTGCCGAAAGTGTTTCTTTCTCTATTTCAATGGTATTCTGCCTTGTATAACACACATTTACCACTCTAGTTTCCTTTAAGTAAAGAATATAGGATTCATACAATGTTTCATGGGATCTTAACTGGTATTAAGGATTTCCCTTATCTTAGCTACCTTTTCTACACTAAGAACTGACTTGGAGTTTCTCTTTCAGCTGTTCTAAACAAGTTCTCATCTGTTTACAGTCATTTTCACTGAATTATTCATGTTTTCATGTAGTTTCCTATATTCTGCCTTGTGGCCCAAGTATAAGCTTTGCCTACTTTATCAAACACCTTCCTACACTCTGTTATGAACTGAGGCAGCTAGGGAACATTGTCTCTCAACTGTGTTATAGAGTGTAGTACTACATTTCAGTGAAGTGTAAGCCTTTCCAAAGCTGCCGAACAGGTTTCTTTCTCTATTTCAATGGTATTCTGCCTTGTATAACACACATTTACCACTCTAGTTTCCTTTAAGTAAAGAATATAGGATTCATACAGTGTTTCATGTGATCTTAACTCGAATTAAGGATTTCCCGGATCTTAGCTACCTTTTCTACACTAAGAACTGACTTGGAGATTCTATTTCAGCTGTTCTAAACAAGTTCTCATGTGTTTACAGTCATTTTCAATGAATTATTCATGTTTTCATGTAGTTTCCTATATTTTGCCTTCTGGCCCAAGTATAAGCTTTGCCCACTTTATCAAACAACTTCCTACACACTGTTATGAACTGAGGGAGCTAGGAACATTGTCTCTCAACTGTGTTATAGAGTGTAGTACTACATTTCAGTGAAGTGTAAGGCTTTCCAAAGCTGCCAAACGTGTTTCTTTCTCTATTTCAATGGTATTCTGACTTAAATAACACACATTTACCACTCTAGTCTCCTTTAAGTAAACAATATAGGATTCATACAGTGTTTGATGTTATCTTAACTCGAATTAAGGATTTCCCGGATTTAGCTACCTTTTCTACACTAAGAACTGACTTGGAGAATATTTTTCATCTGTTCTAAACAAGTTCTCATCTGTTTACAGTCATTTTCACTGAATTATTTATGTTTTCATGTAGTTTCCTATATTCTGCCTTCTGGCCCAAGTATAAGCTTTGCCCACTTTATCAAACAACTTCCTACACACTGTTATGAACTGAGGCAGCTCGGGAACATTGTCTCTCAACTGTGTTATAGAGTGTAGTACTACATTTCAGTGAAGTGTAAGGCTTTCCAAAGCTGCCGAACGTGTTTCTTTCTCTATTTCAATGGTATTCTGCCTTGTATAACACACATTTACCACTCTAGTCTCCTTTAAGTAAAGAATATAGGATTCATACAATGTTTCATGTGATCTTAACTGGAATTAAGGATTTCCCTTATCGTAGCTACCTTTTCTACACTAAGAACTGACTTGGAGATTCTCTTTCAGCTGTTCTAAACAAGTTCTCATCTGTTTACAGTCATTTTCAATGAATTATTCATGTTTTCATGTAGTTTCCTATATTCTGCCTTCTGGCCCAAGTATAAGCTTTGCCCACCTTATCAAACAACTTCCTACACACTGTTATGAACTGAGGTAGCTAGGGAACATTGTCTCTGAACTGTGTTATAGAGTGTAGTACTACATTTCAGTGTAGTGTAAGGCTTTCCAAACCTGCCGAACGTGTTTCTTTCTCTATTTCAATGGTATTCTGCCTTGTATAACACACATTTACCACTCTAGTCTCCTTTAAGTAATGAATATAGGATTCATACAGTGTTTGATGTTATCTTAACTCGAATTAAGGATTTTCCTTATCTTATCTACCTTTTCTACACTAAGAACTGACTTGGAGATTCTCTTTCAGCTGTTCTAAACAAGTTCTCATGTGTTTACAGTCATTTTCAATGAATTATTCATGTTTTCATGTAGTTTCCTATATTCTGCCTTCTGGCCCAAGTATAAGCTTTGCCCACCTTATCAAACAACTTCCTACACACTGTTATGAACTTAGGGAGCTAGAGAACATTGTCTCTGAACTGTGTTATAGAGTGTAGTAGTATATTTCTGTGTAGTGTAAGGCTTTCCAAAGCTGCCGAACGTGTTTCTTTCTCTATTTCAATGGTATTCTGCCTTATATAATACACATTTATCTCTCTAGTCTCCTTTAAGTAAGCAATATAGGATTCATACAGTGTTTAATGTGATCTTAACTCGAATTAAGGATTTCCCTTATCTTAGCTACCTTTTCTACACTAAGAACTGACTTGGAGATTCTCTTTCATCTGTTCTAAACAAGTTCTCATCTGTTTACAGTCATTTTCACTGAATTATTCATGTTTTCATGTAGTTTCCTATATTCTGCCTTCTGGCCCAAGTATAAGCTTTGCCCACTTTATCAAACAACTTCCTACACACTGTTATGAACTGAGGCAGCTCGTGAACATTGTCTCTCAACTGTGTTATAGAGTGTAGTACTACATTTCAGTGAAGTGTAAGGCTTTCCAAAGCTGCCGAACGTGTTTGTTTCTCTATTTCAATGGTATTCTCCCTTGTATAACACACATTTACCACTCTAGTCTCCTTTAAGTAAAGAATATAGGATTCATACAGTGTTTCATGTGATCTTAACTGGAATTAAGGATTTCCCTTATCTTAGCTACCTTTTCTACACTAAGAACTGACTTGGAGATTCTCTTTCAGCTGTTCTAAACAAGTTCTCATCTGTTTACAGTCATTTTCAATGAATTATTCATGTTTTCATGTAGTTTCCTATATTCTGCCTTCTGGCCCAAGTATAAGCTTTGCCCACTTTATCAAACAACTTCCTACACACTGTTATGAACTGAGGGAGCTAGGGAACATTGTCTCTCAACTGTGTTATAGAGTGTAGTACTACATTTCAGTGTAGTGTAAGGCTTTCCAAAGCTGCCGAACATGTTTCTTTCTCTATTTCAATGGTATTCTGCCTTGTATAACACACATTTACCACTCTAGTCTCCTTTAAGTAAAGAATATAGGATTCATACAGTGTTTCATGTGATCTTAACTGGAATTAAGGATTTCCCTTATCTTAGCTACCTTTTCTACACTAAGAACTGACTTGGAGATTCTCTTTCAGCTGTTCTAAACAAGTTCTCATCTGTTTACAGTCATTTTCAATGAATTATTCATGTTTTCATGTAGTTTCCTATATTCTGCCTTCTGGCCCAAGTATAAGCTTTGCCCACCTTATCAAACAACTTCCTACACACTGTTATGAACTTAGGGAGCTAGAGAACATTGTCTCTGAACTGTGTTATAGAGTGTAGTAGTATATTTCTGTGTAGTGTAAGGCTTTCCAAAGCTGCCGAACGTGTTTCTTTCTCTATTTCAATGGTATTCTGCCTTATATAATACACATTTATCACTCTAGTCTCCCTTAAGTAAGCAATATAGGATTCATACAGTGTTTAATGTGATCTTAACTCGAATTAAGGATTTCCCTTATCTCAGCTACCTTTTCTACACTAAGAACTGACTTGGAGATTCTCTTTCATCTGTTCTAAACAAGTTCTCATCTGTTTACAGTCATTTTCACTGAATTATTCATGTTTTCATGTAGTTTCCTATATTCTGCCTTCTGGCCCAAGTATAAGCTTTGCCCACTTTATCAAACAACTTCCTACACACTGTTATGAACTGAGGCAGCTCGGGAACATTGTCTCTCAACTGTGTTATAGAGTGTAGTACTACATTTCAGTGAAGTGTAAGGCTTTCCAAAGCTGCCGAACGTGTTTGTTTCTCTATTTCAATGGTATTCTGCCTTGTATAACACACATTTACCACTCTAGTCTCCTTTAAGTAAAGAATATAGGATTCATACAGTGTTTCATGTGATCTTAACTGGAATTAAGGATTTCCCTTATCTTAGCTACCTTTTCTACACTAAGAACTGACTTGGAGATTCTCTTTCAGCTGTTCTAAACAAGTTCTCATGTGTTTACAGTCATTTTCAATGAATTACTCATGTTTTCATGTAGTTTCCTATATTCTGCCTTCTGGCCCAAGTATAAGCTTTGCCCACCTTATCAAACAACTTCCTACACACTGTTATGAACTTAGGGAGCTAGAGAACATTGTCTCTGAACTGTGTTATAGAGTGTAGTAGTATATTTCTGTGTAGTGTAAGGCTTTCCAAAGCTGCCGAACGTGTTTCTTTCTCTATTTCAATGGTATTCTGCCTTATATAATACACATTTATCTCTCTAGTCTCCTTTAAGTAAGCAATATAGGATTCATACAGTGTTTAATGTGATCTTAACTCGAATTAAGGATTTCCCTTATCTTAGCTACCTTTTCTACACTAAGAACTGACTTGGAGATTCTCTTTCATCTGTTCTAAACAAGTTCTCATCTGTTTACAGTCATTTTCACTGAATTATTCATGTTTTCATGTAGTTTCCTATATTCTGCCTTCTGGCCCAAGTATAAGCTTTGCCCACTTTATCAAACAACTTCCTACACACTGTTATGAACTGAGGCAGCTCGTGAACATTGTCTCTCAACTGTGTTATAGAGTGTAGTACTACATTTCAGTGAAGTGTAAGGCTTTCCAAAGCTGCCGAACGTGTTTGTTTCTCTATTTCAATGGTATTCTCCCTTGTATAACACACATTTACCACTCTAGTCTCCTTTAAGTAAAGAATATAGGATTCATACAGTGTTTCATGTGATCTTAACTGGAATTAAGGATTTCCCTTATCTTAGCTACCTTTTCTACACTAAGAACTGACTTGGAGATTCTCTTTCAGCTGTTCTAAACAAGTTCTCATCTGTTTACAGTCATTTTCAATGAATTATTCATGTTTTCATGTAGTTTCCTATATTCTGCCTTCTGGCCCAAGTATAAGCTTTGCCCACTTTATCAAACAACTTCCTACACACTGTTATGAACTGAGGGAGCTAGGGAACATTGTCTCTCAACTGTGTTATAGAGTGTAGTACTACATTTCAGTGACGTGTAAGCCTTTCCAAAGCTGCCGAAAGTGTTTCTTTCTCTATTTCAATGGTATTCTGCCTTGTATAACACACATTTACCACTCTAGTTTCCTTTAAGTAAAGAATATAGGATTCATACAATGTTTCATGGGATCTTAACTGGTATTAAGGATTTCCCTTATCTTAGCTACCTTTTCTACACTAAGAACTGACTTGGAGTTTCTCTTTCAGCTGTTCTAAACAAGTTCTCATCTGTTTACAGTCATTTTCACTGAATTATTCATGTTTTCATGTAGTTTCCTATATTCTGCCTTGTGGCCCAAGTATAAGCTTTGCCTACTTTATCAAACACCTTCCTACACTCTGTTATGAACTGAGGCAGCTAGGGAACATTGTCTCTCAACTGTGTTATAGAGTGTAGTACTACATTTCAGTGAAGTGTAAGCCTTTCCAAAGCTGCCGAACAGGTTTCTTTCTCTATTTCAATGGTATTCTGCCTTGTATAACACACATTTACCACTCTAGTTTCCTTTAAGTAAAGAATATAGGATTCATACAGTGTTTCATGTGATCTTAACTCGAATTAAGGATTTCCCGGATCTTAGCTACCTTTTCTACACTAAGAACTGACTTGGAGATTCTATTTCAGCTGTTCTAAACAAGTTCTCATGTGTTTACAGTCATTTTCAATGAATTATTCATGTTTTCATGTAGTTTCCTATATTTTGCCTTCTGGCCCAAGTATAAGCTTTGCCCACTTTATCAAACAACTTCCTACACACTGTTATGAACTGAGGGAGCTAGGAACATTGTCTCTCAACTGTGTTATAGAGTGTAGTACTACATTTCAGTGAAGTGTAAGGCTTTCCAAAGCTGCCAAACGTGTTTCTTTCTCTATTTCAATGGTATTCTGACTTAAATAACACACATTTACCACTCTAGTCTCCTTTAAGTAAACAATATAGGATTCATACAGTGTTTGATGTTATCTTAACTCGAATTAAGGATTTCCCGGATTTAGCTACCTTTTCTACACTAAGAACTGACTTGGAGAATATTTTTCATCTGTTCTAAACAAGTTCTCATCTGTTTACAGTCATTTTCACTGAATTATTTATGTTTTCATGTAGTTTCCTATATTCTGCCTTCTGGCCCAAGTATAAGCTTTGCCCACTTTATCAAACAACTTCCTACACACTGTTATGAACTGAGGCAGCTCGGGAACATTGTCTCTCAACTGTGTTATAGAGTGTAGTACTACATTTCAGTGAAGTGTAAGGCTTTCCAAAGCTGCCGAACGTGTTTCTTTCTCTATTTCAATGGTATTCTGCCTTGTATAACACACATTTACCACTCTAGTCTCCTTTAAGTAAAGAATATAGGATTCATACAATGTTTCATGTGATCTTAACTGGAATTAAGGATTTCCCTTATCGTAGCTACCTTTTCTACACTAAGAACTGACTTGGAGATTCTCTTTCAGCTGTTCTAAACAAGTTCTCATCTGTTTACAGTCATTTTCAATGAATTATTCATGTTTTCATGTAGTTTCCTATATTCTGCCTTCTGGCCCAAGTATAAGCTTTGCCCACCTTATCAAACAACTTCCTACACACTGTTATGAACTGAGGTAGCTAGGGAACATTGTCTCTGAACTGTGTTATAGAGTGTAGTACTACATTTCAGTGTAGTGTAAGGCTTTCCAAACCTGCCGAACGTGTTTCTTTCTCTATTTCAATGGTATTCTGCCTTGTATAACACACATTTACCACTCTAGTCTCCTTTAAGTAATGAATATAGGATTCATACAGTGTTTGATGTTATCTTAACTCGAATTAAGGATTTTCCTTATCTTATCTACCTTTTCTACACTAAGAACTGACTTGGAGATTCTCTTTCAGCTGTTCTAAACAAGTTCTCATGTGTTTACAGTCATTTTCAATGAATTATTCATGTTTTCATGTAGTTTCCTATATTCTGCCTTCTGGCCCAAGTATAAGCTTTGCCCACCTTATCAAACAACTTCCTACACACTGTTATGAACTTAGGGAGCTAGAGAACATTGTCTCTGAACTGTGTTATAGAGTGTAGTAGTATATTTCTGTGTAGTGTAAGGCTTTCCAAAGCTGCCGAACGTGTTTCTTTCTCTATTTCAATGGTATTCTGCCTTATATAATACACATTTATCTCTCTAGTCTCCTTTAAGTAAGCAATATAGGATTCATACAGTGTTTAATGTGATCTTAACTCGAATTAAGGATTTCCCTTATCTTAGCTACCTTTTCTACACTAAGAACTGACTTGGAGATTCTCTTTCATCTGTTCTAAACAAGTTCTCATCTGTTTACAGTCATTTTCACTGAATTATTCATGTTTTCATGTAGTTTCCTATATTCTGCCTTCTGGCCCAAGTATAAGCTTTGCCCACTTTATCAAACAACTTCCTACACACTGTTATGAACTGAGGCAGCTCGTGAACATTGTCTCTCAACTGTGTTATAGAGTGTAGTACTACATTTCAGTGAAGTGTAAGGCTTTCCAAAGCTGCCGAACGTGTTTGTTTCTCTATTTCAATGGTATTCTCCCTTGTATAACACACATTTACCACTCTAGTCTCCTTTAAGTAAAGAATATAGGATTCATACAGTGTTTCATGTGATCTTAACTGGAATTAAGGATTTCCCTTATCTTAGCTACCTTTTCTACACTAAGAACTGACTTGGAGATTCTCTTTCAGCTGTTCTAAACAAGTTCTCATCTGTTTACAGTCATTTTCAATGAATTATTCATGTTTTCATGTAGTTTCCTATATTCTGCCTTCTGGCCCAAGTATAAGCTTTGCCCACTTTATCAAACAACTTCCTACACACTGTTATGAACTGAGGGAGCTAGGGAACATTGTCTCTCAACTGTGTTATAGAGTGTAGTACTACATTTCAGTGACGTGTAAGCCTTTCCAAAGCTGCCGAAAGTGTTTCTTTCTCTATTTCAATGGTATTCTGCCTTGTATAACACACATTTACCACTCTAGTTTCCTTTAAGTAAAGAATATAGGATTCATACAATGTTTCATGGGATCTTAACTGGTATTAAGGATTTCCCTTATCTTAGCTACCTTTTCTACACTAAGAACTGACTTGGAGTTTCTCTTTCAGCTGTTCTAAACAAGTTCTCATCTGTTTACAGTCATTTTCACTGAATTATTCATGTTTTCATGTAGTTTCCTATATTCTGCCTTGTGGCCCAAGTATAAGCTTTGCCTACTTTATCAAACACCTTCCTACACTCTGTTATGAACTGAGGCAGCTAGGGAACATTGTCTCTCAACTGTGTTATAGAGTGTAGTACTACATTTCAGTGAAGTGTAAGCCTTTCCAAAGCTGCCGAACAGGTTTCTTTCTCTATTTCAATGGTATTCTGCCTTGTATAACACACATTTACCACTCTAGTTTCCTTTAAGTAAAGAATATAGGATTCATACAGTGTTTCATGTGATCTTAACTCGAATTAAGGATTTCCCGGATCTTAGCTACCTTTTCTACACTAAGAACTGACTTGGAGATTCTATTTCAGCTGTTCTAAACAAGTTCTCATGTGTTTACAGTCATTTTCAATGAATTATTCATGTTTTCATGTAGTTTCCTATATTTTGCCTTCTGGCCCAAGTATAAGCTTTGCCCACTTTATCAAACAACTTCCTACACACTGTTATGAACTGAGGGAGCTAGGAACATTGTCTCTCAACTGTGTTATAGAGTGTAGTACTACATTTCAGTGAAGTGTAAGGCTTTCCAAAGCTGCCAAACGTGTTTCTTTCTCTATTTCAATGGTATTCTGACTTAAATAACACACATTTACCACTCTAGTCTCCTTTAAGTAAACAATATAGGATTCATACAGTGTTTGATGTTATCTTAACTCGAATTAAGGATTTCCCGGATTTAGCTACCTTTTCTACACTAAGAACTGACTTGGAGAATATTTTTCATCTGTTCTAAACAAGTTCTCATCTGTTTACAGTCATTTTCACTGAATTATTTATGTTTTCATGTAGTTTCCTATATTCTGCCTTCTGGCCCAAGTATAAGCTTTGCCCACTTTATCAAACAACTTCCTACACACTGTTATGAACTGAGGCAGCTCGGGAACATTGTCTCTCAACTGTGTTATAGAGTGTAGTACTACATTTCAGTGAAGTGTAAGGCTTTCCAAAGCTGCCGAACGTGTTTCTTTCTCTATTTCAATGGTATTCTGCCTTGTATAACACACATTTACCACTCTAGTCTCCTTTAAGTAAAGAATATAGGATTCATACAATGTTTCATGTGATCTTAACTGGAATTAAGGATTTCCCTTATCGTAGCTACCTTTTCTACACTAAGAACTGACTTGGAGATTCTCTTTCAGCTGTTCTAAACAAGTTCTCATCTGTTTACAGTCATTTTCAATGAATTATTCATGTTTTCATATAGTTTCCTATATTCTGCCTTCTGGCCCAAGTATAAGCTTTGCCCACCTTATCAAACAACTTCCTACACACTGTTATGAACTGAGGTAGCTAGGGAACATTGTCTCTGAACTGTGTTATAGAGTGTAGTACTACATTTCAGTGTAGTGTAAGGCTTTCCAAACCTGCCGAACGTGTTTCTTTCTCTATTTCAATGGTATTCTGCCTTGTATAACACACATTTACCACTCTAGTCTCCTTTAAGTAATGAATATAGGATTCATACAGTGTTTGATGTTATCTTAACTCGAATTAAGGATTTTCCTTATCTTATCTACCTTTTCTACACTAAGAACTGACTTGGAGATTCTCTTTCAGCTGTTCTAAACAAGTTCTCATCTGTTTACAGTCATTTTCACTGAATTATTCATGTTTTCATGTAGTTTCCTATATTCTGCCTTCTGGCCCAAGTATAAGCTTTGCCCACTTTATCAAACAACTTCCTACACACTGTTATGAACTGAGGGAGCTAGGAACATTGTCTCTCAACTGTGTTATAGAGTGTAGTACTACATTTCAGTGAAGTGTAAGGCTTTCCAAAGCTGCCAAACGTGTTTCTTTCTCTATTTCAATGGTATTCCGGCTTATATAACACACATTTACCACTCTAGTCTCCTTTAAGTAAACAATATAGGATTCATACAGTGTTTGATGTTATCTTAACTCGAATTAAGGATTTCCCGGATTTAGCTACCTTTTCTACACTAAGAACTGACTTGGAGAATATTTTTCATCTGTTCTAAACAAGTTCTCATCTGTTTACAGTCATTTTCACTGAATTATTTATGTTTTCATGTAGTTTCCTATATTCTGCCTTCTGGCCCAAGTATAAGCTTTGCCCACTTTATCAAATAACTTCCTACACACTGTTATGAACTGAGGCAGCTCGGGAACATTGTCTCTCAACTGTGTTATAGAGTGTAGTACTACATTTCAGTGAAGTGTAAGGCTTTCCAAAGCTGTCGAACGTGTTTGTTTCTCTATTTCAATGGTATTCTGCCTTGTATAACACACATTTACCACTCTAGTCTCCTTTAAGTAAAGAATATAGGATTCATACAGTGTTTCATGTGATCTTAACTGGAATAAAGGATTTCCCTTATCTTAGCTACCTTTTCTACACTAAGAACTGACTTGGAGATTCTCTTTCAGCTGTTCTAAACAAGTTCTCATCTGTTTACAGTCATTTTCAATGAATTATTCATCTTTTCATGTAGTTTCCTATATTCTGCCTTCTGGCCCAAGTATAAGCTTTGCCCACCTTATCAAACAACTTCCTACACACTGTTATGAACTGAGGAAGCTAGGGAACATTGTCTCTGAACTGTGTTATAGAGTGTAGTACTACATTTCAGTGTAGTGTAAGGCTTTCCAAAGCTGCCGAACGTGTTTGTTTCTCTATTTCAATGGTATGCTGCCTTGTATAACACACATTTACCACTCTAGTCTCCTTTAAGTAATGAATATAGGATTCATACAGTGTTTGATGTTATCTTAACTTGAATTAAGGATTTTCCTTATCTTAGCTACCTTTTCTACACTAAGAACTGACTTGGAGATTCTCTTTCAGCTGTTCTAAACAAGTTCTCATCTGTTTACAGTCATTTTCACTGAATTATTCATGTTTTCATGTAGTTTCCTATATTCTGCCTTCTGGCCCAAGTATAAGCTTTGGCCACTTTATCAAACAACTTCCTACACACTGTTATGAACTGAGGGAGCTAGGGAACATTGTCTCTCAACTGTGTTATAGAGTGTAGTACTACATTTCAGTGAAGTGTAAGGCTTTCCAAAGCTGCCAAACTTGTTTCTTTCTCTATTTCAATGGTATTCTTCTTTGTATAACACACATTTACCACTCTAGTCTCCTTTAAGTTTTGAATATAGGATTCATACAGTGTTTGATGTTATCTTAACTCGAATTAAGGATTTTCCTTATCTTATCTACCTTTTCTACACTAAGAACTGACTTGGAGATTCTCTTTCAGCTGTTCTAAACAAGTTCTCATCTGTTTACAGTCATTTTCACTGAGTTATTCATGTTTTCATGTAGTTTCCTATATTCTGCCTTCTGGCCCAAGTATAAGCTTTGGCCACTTTATCAAACAACTTCCTACACACTGTTATGAACTGAGGGAGCTAGGGAACATTGTCTCTCAACTGTGTTATAGAGTGTAGTACTACATTTCAGTGAAGTGTAAGGCTTTCCAAAGCTGCCAAACTTGTTTCTTTCTCTATTTCAATGGTATTCTGCTTTGTATAACACACATTTACCACTCTAGTCTCCTTTAAATGAATATAGGATTCATACAGTGTTTGATGTTATCTTAACTCGAATTAAGGATTTTCCTTATCTTAGCTACCTTTTCTACACTAAGAACTGACTTGGAGATTCTCTTTCAGCTGTTCTAAACAAGTTCTCATCTGTTTACAGTCATTTTCACTGAATTATTCATGTTTTCATGTAGTTTCCTATATTCTGCCTTCTGGCCCAAGTATAAGCTTTGCCCACTTTATCAAACACCTTCCTACACTCTGTTATGAACTGAGGCAGCTAGGACACATTGTCTCTCAACTGTGTTATAGAGTGTAGTACTACATTTCAGTGAAGTGTAAGCCTTTCCAAAGCTGCCGAAAGTGTTTCTTTCTCTATTTCAATGGTATTCTGCCTTGTATAACACACATTTACCACTCTAGTTTCCTTTAAGTAAAGAATATAGGATTCATACAATGTTTCATGGGATCTTAACTGGTATTAAGGATTTCCCTTATCTTAGCTACCTTTTCTACACTAAGAACTGACTTGGAGTTTCTCTTTCAGCTGTTCTAAACAAGTTCACATCTGTTTACAGTCATTTTCACTGAATTATTCATGTTTTCATGTAGTTTCCTATATTCTGCCTTCTGGCCCAAGTATAAGCTTTGCCTACTTTATCAAACACCTTCCTACACTCTGTTATGAACTGAGGCAGCTAGGGAACATTGTCTCTCAACTGTGTTATAGAGTGTAGTACTACATTTCAGTGAAGTGTAAGCCTTTCCAAAGCTGCCGAAAGTGTTTCTTTCTCTATTTCAATGGTATTCTGCCTTGTATAACACACATTTACCACTCTAGTTTCCTTTAAGTAAAGAATATAGGATTCATACAGTGTTTCATGTGATCTTAACTCGAATTAAGGATTTCCCGGATTTAGCTACCTTTTCTACACTAAGAACTGATTTGGAGAATATTTTTCATCTGTTCTAAACAAGTTCTCATCTGTTTACAGTCATTTTCACTGAATTATTTATGTTTTCATGTAGTTTCCTATATTCTGCCTTCTGGCCCAAGTATAAGCTTTGCCCACTTTATCAAATAACTTCCTACACACTGTTATGAACTGAGGCAGCTCGGGAACATTGTCTCTCAACTGTGTTATAGAGTGTAGTTCTACATTTCAGTGAAGTGTAAGGCTTTCCAAAGCTGCCGAACGTGTTTGTTTCTCTATTTCAATGGTATTCTGCCTTGTGTAACACACATTTACCACTCTAGTCTCCTTTAAGTAAAGAATATAGGATTCATAGAGTGTTTCATGTGATCTTAACTGGAATAAAGGATTTCCCTTATCTTAGCTACCTTTTCTACACTAAGAACTGACTTGGAGATTCTCTTTCAGCTGTTCTAAACAAGTTCTCATCTGTTTACAGTCATTTTCAATGAATTATTCATGTTTTCATGTAGTTTCCTATATTCTGCCTTCTGGCCCAAGTATAAGCTTTGGCCACTTTATCAAACAACTTCCGTCACACTGTTATGAACTGAGGGAGCTAGGGAACATTGTCTCTCAACCTTGTTATAGAGTGTAGTACTACATTTCAGTGAAGTGTAAGGCTTTCCAAAGCTGCCAAACTTGTTTCTTTCTCTATTTCAATGGTATTCTTCTTTGTATAACACACATTTACCACTCTAGTCTCCTTTAAGTAATGAATATAGGATTCATACAGTGTTTGATGTTATCTTAACTCGAATTAAGGATTTTCCTTATCTTTTCTACCTTTTCTACACTAAGAACTGACTTGGAGATTCTCTTTCAGCTGTTCTAAACAAGTTCTCATCTGTTTACAGTCATTTTCACTGAGTTATTCATGTTTTCATGTAGTTTCCTATATTCTGCCTTCTGGCCCAAGTATAAGCTTTGGCCACTTTATCAAACAACTTCCTACACACTGTTATGAACTGAGGGAGCTAGGGAACATTGTCTCTGAACTGTGTTATAGAATGTAGTACTACATTTCAGTGAAGTGTAAGGCTTTCCAAAGCTGCCAAACTTGTTTCTTTCTCTATTTCAATGGTATTCTGCTTTGTATAACACACATTTACCACTCTAGTCTCCTTTAAGTAATGAATATAGGATTCATACAGTGTTTGATGTTATCTTAACTCGAATTAAGGATTTTCCTTATCTTAGCTACCTTTTCTACACTAAGAACTGACTTGGAGATTCTCTTTCAGCTGTTCTAAACAAGTTCTCATCTGTTTACAGTCATTTTCACTGAATTATTCATGTTTTCATGTAGTTTCCTATATTCTGCCTTCTGGCCCAAGTATAAGCTTTGCCCACTTTATCAAACACCTTCCTACACTCTGTTATGAACTGAGGCAGCTAGGACACATTGTCTCTCAACTGTGTTATAGAGTGTAGTACTACATTTCAGTGAAGTGTAAGCCTTTCCAAAGCTGCCGAAAGTGTTTCTTTCTCTATTTCAATGGTATTCTGCCTTGTATAACACACATTTACCACTCTAGTTTCCTTTAAGTAAAGAATATAGGATTCATACAATGTTTCATGGGATCTTAACTGGTATTAAGGATTTCCCTTATCTTAGCTACCTTTTCTACACTAAGAACTGACTTGGAGTTTCTCTTTCAGCTGTTCTAAACAAGTTCTCATCTGTTTACAGTCATTTTCACTGAATTATTCATGTTTTCATGTAGTTTCCTATATTCTGCCTTCTGGCCCAAGTATAAGCTTTGCCTACTTTATCAAACACCTTCCTACACTCTGTTATGAACTGAGGCAGCTAGGGAACATTGTCTCTCAACTGTGTTATAGAGTGTAGTACTACATTTCAGTGAAGTGTAAGCCTTTCCAAAGCTGCCGAACGTGTTTCTTTCTCTATTTCAATGGTATTCTGCCTTGTATAACACACATTTACCACTCTAGTTTCCTTTAAGTAAAGAATATAGGATTCATACAGTGTTTCATGTGATCTTAACTCGAATTAAGGATTTCCCGGATAGTAGCTACCTTTTCTACACTAAGAACTGACTTGGAGATTCTCTTTCAGCTGTTCTAAACAAGTTCTCATGTGTTTACAGTCATTTTCAATGAATTATTCATGTTTTCATGTAGTTTCCTATATTCTGCCTTCTGGCCCAAGTATAAGCTTTGCCCACTTTATCAAACAACTTCCTACACACTGTTATGAACTGAGGGAGCTAGGAACATTGTCTCTCAACTGTGTTATAGAGTGTAGTACTACATTTCAGTGAAGTGTAAGGCTTTCCAAAGCTGCCGAACGTGTTTGTGTCTCTATTTCAATGGTATTCTGCCTTGTATAACACACATTTACCACTCTAGTCTCCTTTAAGTAAAGAATATAGGATTCATAGAGTGTTTCATGTGATCTTAACTGGAATTAAGGATTTCCCTTATCTTAGCTACCTTTTCTACACTAAGAACTGACTTGCAGATTCTCTTTCAGCTGTTCTAAACAAGTTCTCATCTGTTTACAGTCATTTTCACTGAATTATTCATGTTTTCATGTAGTTTCCTATATTCTGCCTTCTGGCCCAAGTATAAGCTTTGCCCACTTTATCAAACACCTTCCTACACTCTGTTATGAACTGAGGCAGCTAGAGAACATTGTCTCTCAACTGTGTTATAGAGTGTAGTACTACATTTCAGTGAAGTGTAAGCCTTTCCAAAGCTGCCGAAAGTGATTCTTTCTCTATTTCAATGGTATTCTGCCTTGTATAACACACATTTACCACTCTAGTTTCCTTTAAGTAAAGAATATAGGATTCATACAATGTTTCATGGGATCTTAACTGGTATTAAGGATTTCCCTTATCTTAGCTACCTTTTCTACACTAAGAACTTACTTGGAGTTTCTCTTTCAGGTATTCTAAACAAGTTCTCATCTGTTTACAGTCATTTTCACTGAATTATTCATGTTTTCATGTAGTTTCCTATATTCTGCCTTCTGGCCCAAGTATAAGCTTTGCCTACTTTATCAAACACCTTCCTACACTCTGTTATGAACTGAGGAAGCTAGGGAACATTGTCTCTCAACTGTGTTATAGAGTGTAGTACTACATTTCAGTGAAGTGTAAGCCTTTCCAAAGCTGCCGAACGTGTTTCTTTCTCTATTTCAATGGTATTCTGCCTTGTATAACACACATTTACCACTCTAGTTTCCTTTAAGTAAAGAATATAGGATTCATACAGTGTTTCATGTGATCTTAACTCGAATTAAGGATTTCCTGGATCTTAGCTACCTTTTCTACACTAAGAACTGACTTGGAGATTCTCTTTCAGCTGTTCTAAACAAGTTCTCATGTGTTTACAGTCATTTTCAATGAATTATTCATGTTTTCATGTAGTTTCCTATATTCTGCCTTCTGGCCCAAGTATAAGCTTTGCCCACTTTATCAAACAACTTCCTACACACTGTTATGAACTGAGGGAGCTAGGAACATTGTCTCTCAACTGTGTTATAGAGTGTAGTACTACATTTCAGTGAAGTGTAAGGCTTTCCAAAGCTGCCAAACGTGTTTCTTTCTCTATTTCAATGGTATTCTGGCTTATATAACACACATTTACCACTCTAGTCTCCTTTAAGTAAACAATATAGGATTCATACAGTGTTTGATGTTATCTTAACTCGAATTAAGGATTTCCCGGATTTAGCTACCTTTTCTACACTAAGAACTGACTTGGAGAATATTTTTCATCTGTTCTAAACAAGTTCTCATCTGTTTACAGTCATTTTCACTGAATTATTTATGTTTTCATGTAGTTTCCTATATTCTGCCTTCTGGCCCAAGAATAAGCTTTGCCCACTTTATCAAACAACTTCCTACACACTGTTATGAACTGAGGCAGCTCGGGAACATTGTCTCTCAACTGTGTTATAGAGTGTAGTACTACATTTCAGTGAAGTGTAAGGCTTTCCAAAGTTGCCGAACGTGTTTGTTTCTCTATTTCAATGGTATTCTGCCTTGTATAACACACATTTACCACTCTAGTCTCCTTTAAGTAAAGAATATAGGAATCATAGAGTGTTTCATGTGATCTTAACTGGAATTAAGGATTTCCCTTATCTTAGCTACCTTTTCTACACTAAGAACTGACTTGCAGATTCTCTTTCAGCTGTTCTAAACAAGTTCTCATCTGTTTACAGTCATTTTCACTGAATTATTCATGTTTTCATGTAGTTTCCTATATTCTGCCTTCTGGCCCAAGTATAAGCTTTGCCCACTTTATCAAACACCTTCCTACACTCTGTTATGAACTGAGGCAGCTAGAGAACATTGTCTCTCAACTGTGTTATAGAGTGTAGTACTACATTTCAGTGAAGTGTAAGCCTTTCCAAAGCTGCCGAAAGTGATTCTTTCTCTATTTCAATGGTATTCTGCCTTGTATAACACACATTTACCACTCTAGTTTCCTTTAAGTAAAGAATATAGGATTCATACAATGTTTCATGGGATCTTAACTGGTATTAAGGATTTCCCTTATCTTAGCTACCTTTTCTACACTAAGAACTTACTTGGAGTTTCTCTTTCAGGTGTTCTAAACAAGTTCTCATCTGTTTACAGTCATTTTCCCTGAATTATTCATGTTTTCATGTAGTTTCCTATATTCTGCCTTCTGGCCCAAGTATAAGCTTTGCCTACTTTATCAAACACCTTCCTACACTCTGTTATGAACTGAGGAAGCTAGGGAACATTGTCTCTCAACTGTGTTATAGAGTGTAGTACTACATTTCAGTGAAGTGTAAGCCTTTCCAAAGCTGCCGAACGTGTTTCTTTCTCTATTTCAATGGTATTCTGCCTTGTATAACACACATTTACCACTCTAGTTTCCTTTAAGTAAAGAATATAGGATTCATACAGTGTTTCATGTGATCTTAACTCGAATTAAGGATTTCCTGGATCTTAGCTACCTTTTCTACACTAAGAACTGACTTGGAGATTCTCTTTCAGCTGTTCTAAACAAGTTCTCATGTGTTTACAGTCATTTTCAATGAATTATTCATGTTTTCATGTAGTTTCCTCTATTCTGCCTTCTGGCCCAAGTATAAGCTTTGCCCACTTTATCAAACAACTTCCTACACACTGTTATGAACTGAGGGAGCTAGGAACATTGTCTCTCAACTGTGTTATAGAGTGTAGTACTACATTTCAGTGAAGTGTAAGGCTTTCCAAAGCTGCCAAACGTGTTTCTTTCTCTATTTCAATGGTATTCTGGCTTATATAACACACATTTACCACTCTAGTCTCCTTTAAGTAAACAATATAGGATTCATACAGTGTTTGATGTTATCTTAACTCGAATTAAGGATTTCCCGGATTTAGCTACCTTTTCTACACTAAGAACTGACTTGGAGAATATTTTTCATCTGTTCTAAACAAGTTCTCATCTGTTTACAGTCATTTTCACTGAATTATTTATGTTTTCATGTAGTTTCCTATATTCTGCCTTCTGGCCCAAGAATAAGCTTTGCCCACTTTATCAAACAACTTCCTACACACTGTTATGAACTGAGGCAGCTCGGGAACATTGTCTCTCAACTGTGTTATAGAGTGTAGTACTACATTTCAGTGAAGTGTAAGGCTTTCCAAAGTTGCCGAACGTGTTTGTTTCTCTATTTCAATGGTATTCTGCCTTGTATAACACACATTTACCACTCTAGTCTCCTTTAAGTAAAGAATATAGGAATCATAGAGTGTTTCATGTGATCTTAACTGGAATTAAGGATTTCCCTTATCTTAGCTACCTTTTCTACACTAAGAACTGACTTGGAGATTCTCTTTCAGCTGTTCTAAACAAGTTCTCATCTGTTTACAGTCATTTTCACTGAATTATTCATGTTTTCATGTAGTTTCCTATATTCTGCCTTCTGGCCCAAGTATAAGCTTTGCCTACTTTATCAAACACCTTCCTACACTCTGTTATGAACATAGGCAGCTAGGGAACATTGTCTCTCAACTGAGTTATAGAGTGTAGTACTACATTTCAGTGAAGTGTAAACCTTTCCAAAGCTGCCGAACGTGTTTCTTTCTCTATTTCAATGGTATTCTGCCTTGTATAACACACATTTACCACTCTAGTTTCCTTTAAGTAAAGAATATAGGATTCATACAGTGTTTCATGTGATCTTAACTCGAATTAAGGATTTCCTGGATCTTAGCTACCTTTTCTACACTAAGAACTGACTTGGAGATTCTCTTTCAGCTGTTCTAAACAAGTTCTCATGTGTTTACAGTCATTTTCAATGAATTATTCATGTTTTCATGTAGTTTCCTATATTCTGCCTTCTGGCCCAAGTATAAGCTTTCCCACTTTATCAAACAACTTCCTACACACTGTTATGAACTGAGGGAGCTAGGAACATTGTCTCTCAACTGTGTTATAGAGTGTAGTACTACATTTCAGTGAAGTGTAAGGCTTTCCAAAGCTGCCAAACGTGTTTCTTTCTCTATTTCAATGGTATTCTGCCTTATATAACACACATTTACCACTCTAGTCTCCTTTAAGTAAACAATATAGGATTCATACAGTGTTTGATGTTATCTTAACTCAAATTAAGAATTTCCCGGATTTAGCTACCTTTTCTACACTAAGAACTGACTTGGAGAATCTCTTTCATCTGTTCTAAACAAGTTCTCATCTGTTTACAGTCATTTTCACTGAATTATTCATGTTTTCATGTAGTTTCCTATATTCTGCCTTCTGGCCCAAGTATAAGCTTTGCCCACTTTATCAAACAACTTCCTACACACTGTTATGAACTGAGGCAGCTCGGGAACATTGTCTCTCAACTGTGTTATAGAGTGTAGTACTACATTTCAGTGTAGTGTAAGGCTTTCCAAAGCTGCCGAACGTGTTTCTTTCTCTATTTCAATGGTATTCTGCCTTGTATAACACACATTTACCACTCTATTCTCCTTTAAGTAATGAATATAGGATTCATACACTGTTTGATGTTATCTTAACTCGAATTAAGGATTTTCCTTATCTTAGCTACCTTTTCTACACTAAGAACTGACTTGCAGATTCTCTTTCAGCTGTTCTAAACAAGTTCTCATCTGTTTACAGTCATTTTCACTGAATTATTCATGTTTTCATGTAGTTTCCTATATTCTGCCTTCTGGCCCAAGTATAAGCTTTGCCCACTTTATCAAACACCTTCCTACACTCTGTTATGAACTGAGGCAGCTAGGGAACATTGTCTCTCAGCTGTGTTATAGAGTGTAGTACTACATTTCAGTGAAGTGTAAGCCTTTCCAAAGCTGCCGAAAGTGTTTCTTTCTCTATTTCAAGGTATTCTGCATTGTATAACACACATTTACCACTCTAGTTTCCTTTAAGTAAAGAATATAGGATTCATACAATGTTTCATGGGATCTTAACTGGTATTAAGGATTTCCCTTATCTTAGCTACCTTTTCTACACTAAGAAATGACTTGGAGTTTCTCTTTCAGCTGTTCTAAACAAGTTCTCATCTGTTTACAGTCATTTTCAATGAATTATTCATGTTTTCATGTAGTTTCCTATATTCTGCCTTCTGGCCCAAGTATAAGCTTTGCCCACCTTATCAAACAACTTCCTACACACTGTTATGAACTGAGGGAGCTAGGGAACATTGTCTCTCAACTGTGTTATAGAGTGTAGTACTACATTTTAGTGAAGTGTAAGGCTTTCCAAAGCTGCCGAACTTGTTTCTTTCTCTATTTCAATGGTATTCTGCCTTGTATAACACACATTTACCACTCTAGTCTCCTTTAAGTAATGAATATAGGACTCATACAGTGTTTGATGTTATCTTAACTAGAATTAAGGATTTCCCTTATCTTAGCTACCTTTTCTACACTAAGAACTGACTTGGAGTTTCTCTTTCAGCTGTTCTAAACAAGTTCTCATCTGTTTACAGTCATTTTCACTGAATTATTCATGTTTTCATGTAGTTTCCTATATTCTGCCTTCTGGCCCAAGTATAAGCTTTGCCTACTTTATCAAACACCTTCCTACACTCTGTTATGAACTTAGGCAGCTAGGGAACATTGTCTCTCAACTGAGTTATAGAGTGTAGTACTACATTTCAGTGAAGTGTAAGCCTTTCCAAAGCTGCCGAACGTGTTTCTTTCTCTATTTCAATGGTATTCTGCCTTGTATAACACACATTTACCACTCTAGTTTCCTTTAAGTAAAGAATATAGGATTCATACAGTGTTTCATGTGATCTTAACTCGAATTAAGGATTTCCTGGATCTTAGCTACCTTTTCTACACTAAGAACTGACTTGGAGATTCTCTTTCAGCTGTTCTAAACAAGTTCTCATGTGTTTACAGTCATTTTCAATGAATTATTCATGTTTTCATGTAGTTTCCTATATTCTGCCTTCTGGCCCAAGTATAAGCTTTCCCACTTTATCAAACAACTTCCTACACACTGTTATGAACTGAGGGAGCTAGGAACATTGTCTCTCAACTGTGTTATAGAGTGTAGTACTACATTTCAGTGAAGTGTAAGGCTTTCCAAAGCTGCCAAACGTGTTTCTTTCTCTATTTCAATGGTATTCTGCCTTATATAACACACATTTACCACTCTAGTCTCTTTTAAGTAAACAATATAGGATTCATACAGTGTTTGATGTTATCTTAACTCAAATTAAGAATTTCCCGGATTTAGCTACCTTTTCTACACTAAGAACTGACTTGGAGAATCTCTTTCATCTGTTCTAAACAAGTTCTCATCTGTTTACAGTCATTTTCACTGAATTATTCATGTTTTCATGTAGTTTCCGATATTCTGCCTTCTGGCCCAAGTATAAGCTTTGCCCACTTTATCAAACAACTTCTTACACACTGTTATGAACTGAGGCAGCTCGGGAACATTGTCTCTCAACTGTGTTATAGAGTGTAGTACTACATTTCAGTGAAGTGTAAGGCTTTCCAAAGCTGCCGAACGTGTTTGTTTCTCTATTTCAATGGTATTCTGCCTTGTATAACACACATTTACCACTCTAGTCTCCTTTTAGTAAAGAATATAGGATTCATAGAGTGTTTCATGTGATCTTAACTAGAATTAAGGATTTCCCTTATCTTAGCTACCTTTTCTACACTAAGAACTGACTTGGAGATTCTCTTTCAGCTGTTCTCAAGAAGTTCTCATCTGTTTACAGTCATTTTCAATGAATTATTCATGTTTTCATGTAGTTTCCTATATTCTTCCTTCTCGCCCAAGTATAAGCTTTGCCCACCTTATCAAACAACTTCCTACACACTGTTATGAACTGAGGGAGCTAGGGAACATTGTCTCTGAACTGTGTTATAGAGTGTAGTACTACATTTCAGTGTAGTGTAAGGCTTTCCAAAGCTGCCGAACGTGTTTCTTTCTCTATTTCAATGGTATTCTGCCTTGTATAACACACATTTACCACTCTAGTCTCCGTTAAGTAAAGATTATAGGATTCATACAATGTTTCATGGGATCTTAACTGGTATTAAGGATTTCCCTTATCTTAGCTACCTTTTCTACACTAAGAACTGACTTGGAGTTTCTCTTTCAGCTGTTCTAAACAAGTTCTCATCTGTTTACAGTCATTTTCACTGAATTATTCATGTTTTCATGTAGTTTCCTATATTCTGCCTTCTGGCCCAAGTATAAGCTTTGCCTACTTTATCAAACACCTTCCTACACTCTTTCATGAACTGAGGCAGCTAGGGAACATTGTCTCTCAACTGTGTTATAGAGTGTAGTACTACATTTCAGTGAAGTGTAAGCCTTTCCAAAGCTGCCGAACGTGTTTCTTTCTCTATTTCAATGGTATTCTGCCTTGTATAACACACATTTACAACTCTAGTTTCCTTTAAGTAAAGAATATAGGATTCATACAGTGTTTCATGTGATCTTAACTCGAATTAAGGATTTCCAGGATCTTAGCTACCTTTTCTACACTAAGAAATGACTTGGAGATTCTCTTTCAGCTGTTCTAAACAAGTTCTCATCTGTTTACAGTCATTTTCAATGAATTATTCATGTTTTCATGTAGTTTCCTATATTCTGCCTTCTGGCCCAAGTATAAGCTTTGCCCACTTTATCAAACAACTTCCTACACACTGTTATGAACTGAGGCAGCTCGGGAACATTGTCTCTCAACTGTGTTATAGAGTGTAGTACTACATTTCAGTGAAGTGTAAGGCTTTCCAAAGCTGCCGAACGTGTTTGTTTCTCTATTTCAATGGTATTCTGCCTTATATAACACACATTTACCACTCTAGTCTCCTTTAAGTAAACAATATAGGATTCATACAGTGTTTGATGTTATCTTAACTCAAATTAAGAATTTCCCGGATTTAGCTACCTTTTCTACACTAAGAACTGACTTGGAGAATCTCTTTCATCTGTTCTAAACAAGTTCTCATCTGTTTACAGTCATTTTCACTGAATTATTCATGTTTTCATGTAGTTTCCGATATTCTGCCTTCTGGCCCAAGTATAAGCTTTTCCCACTTTATCAAACAACTTCCTACACACTGTTATGAACTGAGGCAGCTCGGGAACATTGTCTCTCAACTGTGTTATAGAGTGTAGTACTACATTTCAGTGAAGTGTAAGGCTTTCCAAAGCTGCCGAACGTGTTTGTTTCTCTATTTCAATGGTATTCTGCCTTGTATAACACACATTTACCACTCTAGTCTCCTTTAAGTAAAGAATATAGGATTCATAGAGTGTTTCATGTGATCTTAACTGGAATTAAGGATTTCCCTTATCTTAGCTACCTTTTCTACACTAAGAACTGACTTGGAGATTCTCTTTCAGCTGTTCTCAACAAGTTCTCATCTGTTTACAGTCATTTTCAATGAATTATTCATGTTTTCATGTAGTTTCCTATATTCTTCCTTCTCGCCCAAGTATAAGCTTTGCCCACCTTATCAAACAACTTCCTACACACTGTTATGAACTGAGGGAGCTAGGGAACATTGTCTCTGAACTGTGTTATAGAGTGTAGTACTACATTTCAGTGTAGTGTAAGGCTTTCCAAAGCTGCCGAACGTGTTTCTTTCTCTATTTCAATGGTATTCTGCCTTGTATAACACACATTTACCACTCTAGTCTCCGTTAAGTAAAGATTATAGGATTCATACAATGTTTCATGGGATCTTAACTGGTATTAAGGATTTCCCTTATCTTAGCTACCTTTTCTACACTAAGAACTGACTTGGAGTTTCTCTTTCAGCTGTTCTAAACAAGTTCTCATCTGTTTACAGTCATTTTCACTGAATTATTCATGTTTTCATGTAGTTTCCTATATTCTGCCTTCTGGCCCAAGTATAAGCTTTGCCTACTTTATCAAACACCTTCCTACACTCTTTCATGAACTGAGGCAGCTAGGGAACATTGTCTCTCAACTGTGTTATAGAGTGTAGTACTACATTTCAGTGAAGTGTAAGCCTTTCCAAAGCTGCCGAACGTGTTTCTTTCTCTATTTCAATGGTATTCTGCCTTGTATAACACACATTTACCACTCTAGTTTCCTTTAAGTAAGGAATATAGGATTCATACAGTGTTTCATGTGATCTTAACTCGAATTAAGGATTTCCAGGATCTTAGCTACCTTTTCTACACTAAGAAATGACTTGGAGATTCTCTTTCAGCTGTTCTAAACAAGTTCTCATCTGTTTACAGTCATTTTCAATGAATTATTCATGTTTTCATGTAGTTTCCTATATTCTGCCTTCTGGCCCAAGTATAAGCTTTGCCCACTTTATCAAACAACTTCCTACACACTGTTATGAACTGAGGGAGCTAGGAACATTGTCTCTCAACTGTGTTATAGAGTGTAGTACTACATTTCAGTGAAGTGTAAGGCTTTCCAAAGCTGCCAAACGTGTTTCTTTCTCTATTTCAATGGTATTCTGCCTTATATAACACACATTTACGACTCTAGTCTCCTTTAAGTAAACAATATAGGATTCATACAGTGTTTGATGTTATCTTAACTCGAATTAAGGATTTTCCGGATTTAGCTACCTTTTCTACACTAAGAACTGACTTGGAGAATCTCTTTCATCTGTTCTAAACAAGTTCTCATCTGTTTACAGTCATTTTCACTGAATTATTCATGTTTTCATGTAGTTTCATATATTCTGCCTTCTGGCCCAAGTATAAGCTTTGCCCACTTTATCAAACAACTTCCTACACACTGTTATGAACTGAGGCAGCTCGGGAACATTGTCTCTCAACTGTGTTATAGAGTGTAGTACTACATTTCAGTGAAGTGTAAGGCTTTCCAAAGCTGCCGAACGTGTTTGTTTCTCTATTTCAATGGTATTCTGCCTTGTATAACACACATTTACCACTCTAGTCTCCTTTAAGTAATGAATATAGGACTCATACAGTGTTTGATGTTATCTTAACTGGAATTAAGGATTTCCCTTATCTTAGCTACCTTTTCTACACTACCAACTGACTTGGAGATTCTCTTTCAGCTGTTCTAAACAAGTTCTCATCTGTTTACAGTCACTTTCACTGAATTATTCATGTTTTCATGTAGTTTCCTATATTCTGCCTTCTGGCCCAAGTATAAGCTTTGTCCACTTTATCAAACAACTTCCTACACACTGTTATGAACTGAGGGAGCTAGGAACATTGTCTCTCATCTGTGTTATAGAGTGTAGTACTACATTTCAGTGAAGTGTAAGGCTTTCCAAAGCTGCCAAACGTGTTTCTTTCTCCATTTCAATGGTATTCTGCCTTATATAACACACATTTACCACTCTAGTCTCCTTTAAGTAATGAATATAGGATTCATACAGTGTTTGATGTTATCTTAACTCGAATTAAGGATTTTCCTTATCTTAGCTACCTTTTCTACACTAAGAACTGACTTGGAGAATCTCTTTCATCTGTTCTAAACAAGTTCTCATCTGTTTACAGTCATTTTCACTGAATTATTCATGTTTTCATGTAGTTTCCTATATTCTGCCTTCTGGCCCAAGTATAAGCTTTGCCCACTTTATCAAACACCTTCCTACACTCTGTTATGAACTGAGGCAGCTAGGGAACATTGTCTCTCAACTGTGTTATAGAGTGTAGTACTACATTTCAGTGAAGTGTAAGCCTTTCCAAAGCTGCCGAAAGTGTTTCTTTCTCTATTTTAATGGTATTCTGCCTTGTATAACACACATTTACCACTCTAGTTTCATTTAAGTAAAGAATATAGGATTCATACAATTTTTCATGGGATCTTAACTGGTATTAAGGATTTCCCTTATCTTAGCTACCTTTTCTACACTAAGAACTGACTTGGAGTTTCTCTTTCAGCTGTTCTAAACAACTTCTCATCTGTTTACAGTCATTTTCACTGAATTATTCATGTTTTCATGTAGTTTCCTATATTCTGCCTCCTGGCCCAAGTATAAGCTTTGCCTACTTTATCAAACACCTTCCTACACTCTGTTATGAACTTAGGCAGCTAGGGAACATTGTCTCTCAACTGAGTTATAGAGTGTAATACTACATTTCAGTGAAGTGTAAGCCTTTCCAAAGCTGCCGAACGTGTTTCTTTCTCTATTTCAATGGTATTCTGCCTTGTATAACACACATTTACCACTCTAGTCTCCTTTAAGTAATGAATATAGGATTCATACAGTGTTTGATGTTATCTTAACTGGTATTAAGGATTTCCCTTATCTTAGCTACCTTTTCTACACTAAGAACTGACTTGGAGAATCTCTTTCATCTGTTCTAAACAAGTTCTCATCTGTTTACAGTCATTTTCACTGAATTATTCATGTTTTCATGTAGTTTCCGATATTCTGCCTTCTGGCCCAAGTATAAGCTTTGCCCACTTTATCAAACAACTTCCTACACACTGTTATGAACTGAGGCAGCTCGGGAACATTGTCTCTCAACTGTGTTATAGAGTGTAGTACTACATTTCAGTGAAGTGTAAGGCTTTCCAAAGCTGCCGAACGTGTTTGTTTCTCTATTTCAATGGTATTCTGCCTTGTATAACACACATTTACCACTCTAGTCTCCTTTAAGTAAAGAATATAGGATTCATAGAGTGTTTCATGTGATCTTAACTGGAATTAAGGATTTCCCTTATCTTAGCTACCTTTTCTACACTAAGAACTGACTTGGAGATTCTCTTTCAGCTGTTCTCAACAAGTTCTCATCTGTTTACAGTCATTTTCAATGAATTATTCATGTTTTCATGTAGTTTCCTATATTCTTCCTTCTCGCCCAAGTATAAGCTTTGCCCACCTTATCAAACAACTTCCTACACACTGTTATGAACTGAGGGAGCTAGGGAACATTGTCTCTGAACTGTGTTATAGAGTGTAGTACTACATTTCAGTGTAGTGTAAGGCTTTCCAAAGCTGCCGAACGTGTTTCTTTCTCTATTTCAATGGTATTCTGCCTTGTATAACACACATTTACCACTCTAGTCTCCTTTAAGTAATGAATATAGGATTCATACACTGTTTGATGTTATCTTAACTCGAATTAAGGATTTTCCTTATCTTAGCTACCTTTTCTACACTAAGAACTGACTTGCAGATTCTCTTTCAGCTGTTCTAAACAAGTTCTCATCTGTTTACAGTCATTTTCACTGAATTATTCATGTTTTCATGTAGTTTCCTATATTCTGCCTTCTGGCCCAAGTATAAGCTTTGCCCACTTTAACAAACACCTTCCTACACTCTGTTATGAACTGAGGCAGCTAGGGAACATTGTCTCTCAACTGTGTTATAGAGTGTAGTACTACATTTCAGTGAAGTGTAAGCCTTTCCAAAGCTGCCGAAAGTGTTTCTTTCTCTATTTCAAGGTATTCTGCATTGTATAACACACATTTACCACTCTAGTTTCCTTTAAGTAAAGAATATAGGATTCATACAATGTTTCATGGGATCTTAACTGGTATTAAGGATTTCCCTTATCTTAGCTACCTTTTCTACACTAAGAAATGACTTGGAGTTTCTCTTTCAGCTGTTCTAAACAAGTTCTCATCTGTTTACAGTCATTTTCACTGAATTATTCATGTTTTCATGTAGTTTCCTATATTCTGCCTTCTGGCCCAAGTATAAGCTTTGCCTACTTTATCAAACACCTTCCTACACTCTGTTATGAACTGAGGCAGCTAGGGAACATTGTCTCTCAACTGTGTTATAGAGTGTAGTACTACATTTCAGTGAAGTGTAAGCCTTTCCAAAGCTGCCGAACGTGTTTCTTTCTCTATTTCAATGGTATTCTGCCTTGTATAACACACATTTACCACACTAGTTTCCTTTAAGTAAAGAATATAGGATTCCTACAGTGTTTCATGTGATCTTAACTCGAATTAAGGATTTCCCGGATCTTAGCTACCTTTTCTACACTAAGAACTGACTTGGAGATTCTCTTTCAGCTGTTCTAAACAAGTTCTCATGTGTTTACAGTAATTTTCAATGAATTATTCATGTTTTCATGTAGTTTCCTATATTCTGCCTTCTGGCCCAAGTATAAGCTTTGCCCACTTTATCAAACAACTTCCTACACACTGTTATGAACTGAGGGAGCTAGGAACATTGTCTCTCAACTGTGTTATAGAGTGTAGTACTACATTTCAGTGAAGTCTAAGGATTTCCAAAGCTTCCAAACGTGTTTCTTTCTCTATTTCAATGGTATTCTGCCTTATATAACACACATTTACCACTCTAGTATCCTTTAAGAAAACAATATAGGATTCATACAGTGTTTGATGTTATCTTAACTCGAATTAAGGATTTCCCGGATTTAGCTACCTTTTCTACACTAAGAACTGACTTGGAGATTCTCTTTCAGCTGTTCTAAACAAGTTCTAATCTGTTTACAGTCATTTTCAATGAATTATTCATGTTTTCATGTAGTTTCCTATATTCTGCCTTCTGGCCCAAGTATAAGCTTTGCCCACCTTATCAAACAACTTCCTACACACTGTTATGAACTGAGGGAGCTAGGGAACATTGTCTCTGAACTGTGTTATAGAGTGTAGTACTACATTTCAGTGTAGTGTAAGGCTTTCCAAAGCTGCCGAACGTGTTTCTTTCTCTATTTCAATGGTATTCTGCCTTGTATAACACACATTTACCACTCTAGTCTCCTTTAAGTAATGAATATAGGATTCATACAGTGTTTGATGTTATCTTAACTCGAATTAAGGATTTTCCTTATCTTAGCTACCTTTTCTACACTAAGAACTGACTTGGAGATTCTCTTTCAGCTGTTCTAAACAAGTTCTCATCTGTTTACAGTCATTTTCACTGAATTATTCATGTTTTCATGTAGTTTCCTATATTCTGCCTTCTGGCCCAAGTATAAGCTTTGCCCACTTTATCAAACACCTTCCTACACTCTGTTATGAACTGAGGCAGCTAGGGAACATTGTCTCTCAACTGTGTTATAGAGTGTAGTACTACATTTCAGTGAAGTGTAAGCCTTTCCAAAGCTGCCGAAAGTGTTTCTTTCTCTATTTCAATGGTATTCTGCCTTGTATAACACACATTTACCACTCTAGTTTCCTTTAAGTAAAGAATATAGGATTCATACAGTGTTTCATGTGATCTTAACTCGAATTAAGGATTTCCAGGATCTTAGCTACCTTTTCTACACTAAGAAATGACTTGGAGATTCTCTTTCAGCTGTTCTAAACAAGTTCTCATGTGTTTATAGTCATTTTCAATGAATTATTCATGTTTTCATGTAGTTTCCTATATTCTGCCTTCTGGCCCAAGTATAAGCTTTGCCCACTTTATCAAACAACTTCCTACACACTGTTATGAACTGAGGGAGCTAGGAACATTGTCTCTCAACTGTGTTATAGAGTGTAGTACTACATTTCAGTGAAGTGTAAGGCTTTCCAAAGCTGCCAAACGTGTTTCTTTCTCCATTTCAATGGTATTCTGCCTTATATAACACACATTTACGACTCTAGTCTCCTTTAAGTAAACAATATAGGATTCATACAGTGTTTGATGTTATCTTAACTCGAATTAAGGATTTTCCGGATTTAGCTACCTTTTCTACACTAAGAACTGACTTGGAGAATCTCTTTCAGCTGTTCTAAACAAGTTCTCTTCTGTTTACAGTCATTTTCACTGAATTATTCATGTTTTCATGTAGTTTCATATATTCTGCCTTCTGGCCCAAGTATAAGCTTTGCCCACTTTATCAAACAACTTCCTACACACTGTTATGAACTGAGGCAGCTCGGGAACATTGTCTCTCAACTGTGTTATAGAGTGTAGTACTACATTTCAGTGAAGTGTAAGGCTTTCCAAAGCTGCCGAACGTGTTTGTTTCTCTATTTCAATGGTATTCTGCCTTGTATAACACACATTTACCACTCTAGTCTCCTTTAAGTAATGAATATAGGATTCATACAGTTTTTGATGTTATCTTAACTCGAATTAAGGATTTTCCTTATCTTAGCTACCTTTTGTACACTAAGAACTGACTTGGAGATTCTCTTTCAGCTGTTCTAAACAAGTTCTCATCTGTTTATAGTCATTTTCACTGAATTATTCATGTTTTCATGTAGTTTCCTATATTCTGCCTTCTGGCCCAAGTATAAGCTTTGCCCACTTTATCAAACACCTTCCTACACTCTGTTATGAACTGAGGCAGCTAGGGAACATTGTCTCTCAACTGTGTTATAGAGTGTAGTACTACATTTCAGTGAAGTGTAAGCCTTTCCAAAGCTGCCGAAAGTGTTTCTTTCTCTATTTCAATGGTATTCTGCCTTGTATAACACACATTTACCACTCTAGTTTCCTTTAAGTAAAGATTATAGGATTCATACAATGTTTCATGGGATCTTAACTGGTATTAAGGATTTCCCTTATCTTAGCTACCTTTTCTACACTAAGAACTGACTTGGAGTTTCTCTTTCAGCTGTTCTAAACAAGTTCTCATCTGTTTACAGTCATTTTCACTGAATTATTCATGTTTTCATGTAGTTTCCTATATTCTGCCTTCTGGCCCAAGTATAAGCTTTGCCTACTTTATCAAACACCTTCCTACACTCTTTCATGAACTGAGGCAGCTAGGGAACATTGTCTCTCAACTGTGTTATAGAGTGTAGTACTACATTTCAGTAAAGTGTAAGCCTTTCCAAAGCTGCCGAACGTGTTTCTTTCTCTATTTCAATGGTATTCTGCCTTGTATAACACACATTTACCACTCTAGTTTCCTTTAAGTAAAGAATATAGGATTCATACAGTGTTTCATGTGATCTTAACTCGAATTAAGGATTTCCCGGATCTTAGCTACCTTTTCTACACTAAGAACTGACTTGGAGATTCTATTTCAGCTGTTCTAAAGAAGTTCTCATGTGTTTACAGTCATTTTCAATGAATTATTCATGTTTTCATGTAGTTTCCTATATTCTGCCTTCTGGCCCAAGTATAAGCTTTGGCCACTTTATCAAACAACTTCCTACACACTGTTATGAAGTGAGGGAGCTAGGAACATTGTCTCTCAACTGTGTTATAGAGTGTAGTACTACATTTCAGTGAAGTGTAAGGCTTTCCAAAGCTGCCAAACGTGTTTCTTTCTCTATTTCAATGGTATTCCGGCTTATATAACACACATTTACCACTCTAGTCTCCTTTAAGTAAACAATATAGGATTCATACAGTGTTTGATGTTATCTTAACTCGAATTAAGGATTTCCCGGATTTAGCTACCTTTTCTACACTAAGAACTGACTTGGAGAATATTTTTCATCTGTTCTAAACAAGTTCTCATCTGTTTACAGTCATTTTCACTGAATTATTTATGTTTTCATGTAGTTTCCTATATTCTGCCTTCTGGCCCAAGTATAAGCTTTGCCCACTTTATCAAATAACTTCCTACACACTGTTATGAACTGAGGCAGCTCGGGAACATTGTCTCTCAACTGTGTTATAGAGTGTAGTACTACATTTCAGTGAAGTGTAAGGCTTTCCAAAGCTGTCGAACGTGTTTGTTTCTCTATTTCAATGGTATTCTGCCTTGTATAACACACATTTACCACTCTAGTCTCCTTTAAGTAAAGAATATAGGATTCATAGAGTGTTTCATGTGATCTTAACTGGAATAAAGGATTTCCCTTATCTTAGCTACCTTTTCTACACTAAGAACTGACTTGGAGATTCTCTTTCAGCTGTTCTAAACAAGTTCTCATCTGTTTACAGTCATTTTCAATGAATTATTCATGTTTTCATGTAGTTTCCTATATTCTGCCTTCTGGCCCATGTATAAGCTTTGCCCACCTTATCAAACAACTTCCTACACACTGTTATGAACTGAGGAAGCTAGGGAACATTGTCTCTGAACTGTGTTATAGAGTGTAGTACTACATTTCAGTGTAGTGTAAGGCTTTCCAAAGCTGCCGAACGTGTTTGTTTCTCTATTTCAATGGTATGCTGCCTTGTATAACACACATTTACCACTCTAGTCTCCTTTAAGTAATGAATATAGGATTCATACAGTGTTTGATGTTATCTTAACTCGAATTAAGGATTTTCCTTATCTTAGCTACCTTTTCTACACTAAGAACTGACTTGGAGATTCTCTTTCAGCTGTTCTAAACAAGTTCTCATCTGTTTACAGTCATTTTCACTGAATTATTCATGTTTTCATGTAGTTTCCTATATTCTGCCTTCTGGCCCAAGTATAAGCTTTGGCCACTTTATCAAACAACTTCCTACACACTGTTATGAACTGAGGGAGCTAGGGAACATTGTCTCTCAACTGTGTTATAGAGTGTAGTACTACATTTCAGTGAAGTGTAAGGCTTTCCAAAGCTGCCAAACTTGTTTCTTTCTCTATTTCAATGGTATTCTTCTTTGTATAACACACATTTACCACTCTAGTCTCCTTTAAGTAATGAATATAGGATTCATACAGTGTTTGATGTTATCTTAACTCGAATTAAGGATTTTCCCTATCTTATCTACCTTTTCTACACTAAGAACTGACTTGGAGATTCTCTTTCAGCTGTTCTAAACAAGTTCTCATCTGTTTACAGTCATTTTCACTGAGTTATTCATGTTTTCATGTAGTTTCCTATATTCTGCCTTCTGGCCCAAGTATAAGCTTTGGCCACTTTATCAAACAACTTCCTACACACTGTTATGAACTGAGGGAGCTAGGGAACATTGTCTCTCAACTGTGTTATAGAGTGTAGTACTACATTTCAGTGAAGTGTAAGGCTTTCCAAAGCTGCCAAACTTGTTTCTTTCTCTATTTCAATGGTATTCTGCTTTGTATAACACACATTTACCACTCTAGTCTCCTTTAAGTAATGAATATAGGATTCATACAGTGTTTGATGTTATCTTAACTCGAATTAAGGATTTTCCTTATCTTAGCTACCTTTTCTACACTAAGAACTGACTTGGAGATTCTCTTTCAGCTGTTCTAAACAAGTTCTCATCTGTTTACAGTCATTTTCACTGAATTATTCATGTTTTCATGTAGTTTCCTATATTCTGCCTTCTGGCCCAAGTATAAGCTTTGGCCACTTTATCAAACAACTTCCTACACACTGTTATGAACTGAGGGAGCTAGGAACATTGTCTCTCAACTGTGTTATAGAGTGTAGTACTACATTTCAGTGAAGTGTAAGGCTTTCCAAAGCTGCCAAACGTGTTTCTTTCTCTATTTCAATGGTATTCCGGCTTATATAACACACATTTACCACTCTAGTCTCCTTTAAGTAAACAATATAGGATTCATACAGTGTTTGATGTTATCTTAAGTCGAATTAAGGATTTCCCGGATTTAGCTACCTTTTCTACACTGAGAACTGACTTGGAGAATATTTTTCATCTGTTCTAAACAAGTTCTCATCTGTTTACAGTCATTTTCACTGAATTATTTATGTTTTCATGTAGTTTCCTATATTCTGCCTTCTGGCCCAAGTATAAGCTTTGCCCACTTTATCAAATAACTTCCTACACACTGTTATGAACTGAGGCAGCTCGGGAACATTGTCTCTCAACTGTGTTATAGAGTGTAGTACTACATTTCAGTGAAGTGTAAGGCTTTCCAAAGCTGTCGAACGTGTTTGTTTCTCTATTTCAATGGTATTCTGCCTTGTATAACACACATTTACCACTCTAGTCTCCTTTAAGTAAAGAATATAGGATTCATAGAGTGTTTCATGTGATCTTAACTGGAATAAAGGATTTCCCTTATCTTAGCTACCTTTTCTACACTAAGAACTGACTTGGAGATTCTCTTTCAGCTGTTCTAAACAAGTTCTCATCTGTTTACAGTCATTTTCAATGAATTATTCATGTTTTCATGTAGTTTCCTATATTCTGCCTTCTGGCCCAAGTATAAGCTTTGCCCACCTTATCAAACAACTTCCTACACACTGTTATGAACTGAGGAAGCTAGGGAACATTGTCTCTGAACTGTGTTATAGAGTGTAGTACTACATTTCAGTGTAGTGTAAGGCTTTCCAAAGCTGCCGAACGTGTTTGTTTCTCTATTTCAATGGTATGCTGCCTTGTATAACACACATTTACCACTCTAGTCTCCTTTAAGTAATGAATATAGGATTCATACAGTGTTTGATGTTATCTTAACTTGAATTAAGGATTTTCCTTATCTTAGCTACCTTTTCTACACTAAGAACTGACTTGGAGATTCTCTTTCAGCTGTTCTAAACAAGTTCTCATCTGTTTACAGTCATTTTCAATGAATTATTCATGTTTTCATGTAGTTTCCTATATTCTGCCTTCTGGCCCAAGTATAAGCTTTGGCCACTTTATCAAACAACTTCCGTCACACTGTTATGAACTGAGGGAGCTAGGGAACATTGTCTCTCAACCTTGTTATAGAGTGTAGTACTACATTTCAGTGAAGTGTAAGGCTTTCCAAAGCTGCCAAACTTGTTTCTTTCTCTATTTCAATGGTTTTCTTCTTTGTATAACACACATTTACCACTCTAGTCTCCTTTAAGTAATGAATATAGGATTCATACAGTGTTTGATGTTATCTTAACTCGAATTAAGGATTTTCCTTATCTTATCTACCTTTTCTACACTAAGAACTGACTTGGAGATTCTCTTTCAGCTGTTCTAAACAAGTTCTCATCTGTTTACAGTCATTTTCACTGAGTTATTCATGTTTTCATGTAGTTTCCTATATTCTGCCTTCTGGCCCAAGTATAAGCTTTGGCCACTTTATCAAACAACTTCCTACACACTGTTATGAACTGAGGGAGCTAGGGAACATTGTCTCTGAACTGTGTTATAGAGTGTAGTACTACATTTCAGTGAAGTGTAAGGCTTTCCAAAGCTGCCAAACTTGTTTCTTTCTCTATTTCAATGGTATTCTGCTTTGTATAACACACATTTACCACTCTAGTCTCCTTTAAGTAATGAATATAGGATTCATACAGTGTTTGATGTTATCTTAACTCGAATTAAGGATTTTCCTTATCTTAGCTACCTTTTCTACACTAAGAACTGACTTGGAGATTCTCTTTCAGCTGTTCTAAACAAGTTCTCATCTGTTTACAGTCATTTTCACTGAATTATTCATGTTTTCATGTAGTTTCCTATATTCTGCCTTCTGGCCCAAGTATAAGCTTTGCCCACTTTATCAAACACCTTCCTACACTCTGTTATGAACTGAGGCAGCTAGGACACATTGTCTCTCAACTGTGTTATAGAGTGTAGTACTACATTTCAGTGAAGTGTAAGCCTTTCCAAAGCTGCCGAAAGTGTTTCTTTCTCTATTTCAATGGTATTCTGCCTTGTATAACACACATTTACCACTCTAGTTTCCTTTAAGTAAAGAATATAGGATTCATACAATGTTTCATGGGATCTTAACTGGTATTAAGGATTTCCCTTATCTTAGCTACCTTTTCTACACTAAGAACTGACTTGGAGTTTCTCTTTCAGCTGTTCTAAACAAGTTCTCATCTGTTTACAGTCATTTTCACTGAATTATTCATGTTTTCATGTAGTTTCCTATATTCTGCCTTCTGGCCCAAGTATAAGCTTTGCCTACTTTATCAAACACCTTCCTACACTCTGTTATGAACTGAGGCAGCTAGGGAACATTGTCTCTCAACTGTGTTATAGAGTGTAGTACTACATTTCAGTGAAGTGTAAGCCTTTCCAAAGCTGCCGAACGTGTTTCTTTCTCTATTTCAATGGTATTCTGCCTTGTATAACACACATTTACCACTCTAGTTTCCTTTAAGTAAAGAATATAGGATTCATACAGTGTTTCATGTGATCTTAACTCGAATTAAGGATTTCCCGGATAGTAGCTACCTTTTCTACACTAAGAACTGACTTGGAGATTCTCTTTCAGCTGTTCTAAACAAGTTCTCATGTGTTTACAGTCATTTTCAATGAATTATTCATGTTTTCATGTAGTTTCCTATATTCTGCCTTCTGGCCCAAGTATAAGCTTTGCCCACTTTATCAAACAACTTCCTACACACTGTTATGAACTGAGGGAGCTAGGAACATTGTCTCTCAACTGTGTTATAGAGTGTAGTACTACATTTCAGTGAAGTGTAAGCCTTTCCAAAGCTGCCGAACGTGTTTCTTTCTCTATTTCAATGGTATTCTGCCTTGTATAACACACATTTACCACTCTAGTTTCCTTTAAGTAAAGAATATAGGATTCATACAGTGTTTCATGTGATCTTAACTCGAATTAAGGATTTCCCGGATAGTAGCTACCTTTTCTACACTAAGAACTGACTTGGAGATTCTCTTTCAGCTGTTCTAAACAAGTTCTCATGTGTTTACAGTCATTTTCACTGAATTATTCATGTTTTCATGCAGTTTCCTATATTCTGCCTTCTGGCCCAAGTATAAGCTTTGCCTACTTTATCAAACACCTTCCTACACACTGTTATGAACTGAGGGAGCTAGGAACATTGTCTCTCAACTGTGTTATAGAGTGTAGTACTACATTTCAGTGAAGTGTAAGGCTTTCCAAAGCTGCCAAACGTGTTTCTTTCTCTATTTCAATGGTATTCTGGCTTATATAACACACATTTACCACTCTAGTCTCCTTTAAGTAAACAATATAGGATTCATACAGTGTTTGATGTTATCTTAACTCGAATTAAGGATTTCCCGGATTTAGCTACCTTTTCTACACTAAGAACTGACTTGGAGAATATTTTTCATCTGTTCTAAACAACTTCTCATCTGTTTACAGTCATTTTCACTGAATTATTTATGTTTTCATGTAGTATCCTATATTCTGACTTCGGGCCCAAGTATAAACTTTGCCCACTTTATCAAACAACTTCCTACACACTGTTATGAACTGAGGCAGCTCGGGAACATTGTCTCTCAACTGTGTTATAGAGTGTAGTACTACATTTCAGTGAAGTGTAAGGCTTTCCAAATCTGCCGAACGTGTTTGTTTCTCTATTTCAATGGTATTCTGCCTTGTATAACACACATTTACCTCTCTAGTCCCCTTTAAGTAAAGAATATAGGATTCATAGAGTGTTTCATGTGATCTTAACTGGAATTAAGGATTTCCCTTATCTTAGCTACCTTTTCTACACTAAGAACTGACTTGGAGATTCTCTTTCAGCTGTTCTAAACAAGTTCTCATCTGTTTACAGTCAGTTTCACTGAATTATTCATGTTTTCATGTAGTTTCCTATATTCTTCCTTCTGGCCCAAGTATAAGCTTTGCCCACTTTATCAAACAACTTCCTACACACTGTTATGAACTGAGGGAGCTAGGAACATTGTCTCTCAACTGTGTTATAGAGTGTAGTACTACATTTCAGTGAAGTGTAAGGCTTTCCAAAGCTGCCAAACTTGTTTCTTTCTCTATTTCAATGGTATTCTGCCTTGTATAACACACATTTACCACTCTCGTCTCCTTTAAGTAATGAATATAGGATTCATACAGTGTTTGATGTTATCTTAACTCGAATTAAGGATTTTCCTTATCTTATCTACCTTTTCTACACTAAGAACTGACTTGGAGATTCTCTTTCAGCTGTTCTAAACAAGTTCTCATGTGTTTACAGTCATTTTCAATGAATTATTCATGCTTTCATGTAGTTTCCTATATTCTGCCTTCTGGCCCAAGTATAAGCTTTGCCCACTTTATCAAACAACTTCCTACACACTGTTATGAACTGAGGGAGCTAGGAACATTGTCTCTCAACTGTGTTATAGAGTGTAGTACTACATTTCAGTGAAGTGTAAGGCTTTCCAAAGCTGCCAAACGTGTTTCTTTCTCTATTTCAATGGTATTCTGCCTTATATAACACACATTTACCACTCTAGTCTCCTTTAAGTAAACAATATAGGATTCATACAGTGTTTGATGTTATCTTAACTCGAATTAAGGATTTCCCGGATTTAGCTACCTTTTCTACACTAAGAACTGACTTGGAGAATCTCTTTCATCTGTTCTAAACACGTTCTCATCTGTTTACAGTCATTTTCACTAAATTATTCATGTTTTCATGTAGTTTCCTATATTCTGCCTTCTGGCCCAAGTATAAGCTTTGCCCACTTTATCAAACAACTTCCTACACACTGTTATGAACTGAGGCTGCTCGGGAACATTGTCTCTCAACTGTGTTATAGAGTGTAGTACTACATTTCAGTGAAGTGTAAGGCTTTCCAAAGCTGCCGAATGTGTTTGTTTCTCTATTTCAATGGTATTCTGCCTTGTATAACACATTTACCACTCTAGTCTCCTTTAAGTAAAGAATATAGGATTCATAGAGTGTTTCATGTGATCTTAACTGGAATTAAGGATTTCCCTTATCTTAGCTACCTTTTCTACACTAAGAACTGACTTGGAGATTCTCTTTCAGCTGTTCTAAAGAAGTTCTCATCTGTTTACAGTCATTTTCACTGAATTATTCATGTTTTCATGTAGTTTCCTATATTCTGCCTTCTGGCCCAAGTATAAGCTTTGCCCACTTTAGCAAACACCTTCCTACACTCTGTTATGAACTGAGGCAGCTAGGGAACATTGTCTCTCAACTGTGTTATAGAGTGTAGTACTACATTTCAGTGAAGTGTAAGCCTTTCCAAAGCTGCCGAAAGTGTTTCTTTCTCTATTTCAATGGTATTCTGCCTTGTATAACACACATTTACCACTCTAGTCTCCTTTAAGTAATGAATATAGGATTCATACAGTGTTTGATGTTATCTTAACTCGAATTAAGGATTTTCCTTATCTTAGCTACCTTTTCTACACTAACAACTGACTTGGAGATTCTCTTTCAGCTGTTCTAAACAAGTTCTCATCTGTTTACAGTCATTTTCAATGAATTATTCATGTTTTCATGTAGTTTCCTATATTCTGCCTTCTGGCCCAAGTATAAGCTTTGGCCACTTTATCAAACAACTTCCTACACACTGGTATGAACTGAGGGAGCTAGGGAACATTGTCTCTCAACTGTGTTATAGAGTGTAGTACTACATTTCAGTGAAGTGTAAGGGTTTCCAAATCTTCCAAACTTGTTTCTTTCTCTATTTCAATGGTATTCTGCCTTGTATAACACACATTTACCACTCTAGTCTCCTTTAAGTAATGAATATAGGATTCATACAGTGTTTGATGTTATCTTAACTCGAATTAAGGATTTTCCTTATCTTAGCTACTTTTCTACACTAAGAACTGACTTGCAGATTCTCTTTCAGCTGTTCTAAACAAGTTCTCATCTGTTTACAGTCATTTTCACTGAATTATTCATGTTTTCATGTAGTTTCCTATATTCTGCCTTCTGGCCCAAGTATAAGCTTTGCCCACTTTATCAAACACCTTCCTACACTCTGTTATGAACTGAGGCAGCTAGGACACATTGTCTCTCAACTGTGTTATAGAGTGTAGTACTACATTTCAGTGAAGTGTAAGCCTTTCCAAAGCTGCCGAAAGTGTTTCTTTCTCTATTTCAATGGTATTCTGCCTTGTATAACACACATTTACCACTCTAGTTTCCTTTAAGTAAAGAATATAGGATTCATACAATGTTTCATGGGATCTTAACTGGTATTAAGGATTTCCCTTATCTTAGCTACCTTTTCTACACTAAGAACTGACTTGGAGTTTCTCTTTCAGCTGTTCTAAACAAGTTCTCATCTGTTTACAGTCATTTTCACTGAATTATTCATGTTTTCATGTAGTTTCCTATATTCTGCCTTCTGGCCCAAGTATAAGCTTTGCCTACTTTATCAAACACCTTCCTACACTCTGTTATGAACTGAGGCAGCTAGGGAACATTGTCTCTCAACTGTGTTATAGAGTGTAGTACTACATTTCAGTGAAGTGTAAGCCTTTCCAAAGCTGCCGAACGTGTTTCTTTCTCTATTTCAATGGTATTCTGCCTTGTATAACACACATTTACCACTCTAGTTTCCTTTAAGTAAAGAATATAGGATTCATACAGTGTTTCATGTGATCTTAACTCGAATTAAGGATTTCCCGGATAGTAGCTACCTTTTCTACACTAAGAACTGACTTGGAGATTCTCTTTCAGCTGTTCTAAACAAGTTCTCATGTGTTTACAGTCATTTTCAATGAATTATTCATGTTTTCATGTAGTTTCCTATATTCTGCCTTCTGGCCCAAGTATAAGCTTTGCCCACTTTATCAAACAACTTCCTACACACTGTTATGAACTGAGGGAGCTAGGAACATTGTCTCTCAACTGTGTTATAGAGTGTAGTACTACATTTCAGTGAAGTGTAAGCCTTTCCAAAGCTGCCGAACGTGTTTCTTTCTCTATTTCAATGGTATTCTGCCTTGTATAACACACATTTACCACTCTAGTTTCCTTTAAGTAAAGAATATAGGATTCATACAGTGTTTCATGTGATCTTAACTCGAATTAAGGATTTCCCGGATAGTAGCTACCTTTTCTACACTAAGAACTGACTTGGAGATTCTCTTTCAGCTGTTCTAAACAAGTTCTCATGTGTTTACAGTCATTTTCACTGAATTATTCATGTTTTCATGCAGTTTCCTATATTCTGCCTTCTGGCCCAAGTATAAGCTTTGCCTACTTTATCAAACACCTTCCTACACACTGTTATGAACTGAGGGAGCTAGGAACATTGTCTCTCAACTGTGTTATAGAGTGTAGTACTACATTTCAGTGAAGTGTAAGGCTTTCCAAAGCTGCCAAACGTGTTTCTTTCTCTATTTCAATGGTATTCTGGCTTATATAACACACATTTACCACTCTAGTCTCCTTTAAGTAAACAATATAGGATTCATACAGTGTTTGATGTTATCTTAACTCGAATTAAGGATTTCCCGGATTTAGCTACCTTTTCTACACTAAGAACTGACTTGGAGAATATTTTTCATCTGTTCTAAACAACTTCTCATCTGTTTACAGTCATTTTCACTGAATTATTTATGTTTTCATGTAGTATCCTATATTCTGACTTCGGGCCCAAGTATAAACTTTGCCCACTTTATCAAACAACTTCCTACACACTGTTATGAACTGAGGCAGCTCGGGAACATTGTCTCTCAACTGTGTTATAGAGTGTAGTACTACATTTCAGTGAAGTGTAAGGCTTTCCAAAGCTGCCGAACGTGTTTGTTTCTCTATTTCAATGGTATTCTGCCTTGTATAACACACATTTACCTCTCTAGTCCCCTTTAAGTAAAGAATATAGGATTCATAGAGTGTTTCATGTGATCTTAACTGGAATTAAGGATTTCCCTTATCTTAGCTACCTTTTCTACACTAAGAACTGACTTGGAGATTCTCTTTCAGCTGTTCTAAACAAGTTCTCATCTGTTTACAGTCAGTTTCACTGAATTATTCATGTTTTCATGTAGTTTCCTATATTCTTCCTTCTGGCCCAAGTATAAGCTTTGCCCACTTTATCAAACAACTTCCTACACACTGTTATGAACTGAGGGAGCTAGGAACATTGTCTCTCAACTGTGTTATAGAGTGTAGTACTACATTTCAGTGAAGTGTAAGGCTTTCCAAAGCTGCCAAACTTGTTTCTTTCTCTATTTCAATGGTATTCTGCCTTGTATAACACACATTTACCACTCTAGTCTCCTTTAAGTAATGAATATAGGATTCATACAGTGTTTGATGTTATCTTAACTCGAATTAAGGATTTTCCTTATCTTATCTACCTTTTCTACACTAAGAACTGACTTGGAGATTCTCTTTCAGCTGTTCTAAACAAGTTCTCATGTGTTTACAGTCATTTTCAATGAATTATTCATGCTTTCATGTAGTTTCCTATATTCTGCCTTCTGGCCCAAGTATAAGCTTTGCCCACTTTATCAAACAACTTCCTACACACTGTTATGAACTGAGGGAGCTAGGAACATTGTCTCTCAACTGTGTTATAGAGTGTAGTACTACATTTCAGTGAAGTGTAAGGCTTTCCAAAGCTGCCAAACGTGTTTCTTTCTCTATTTCAATGGTATTCTGCCTTATATAACACACATTTACCACTCTAGTCTCCTTTAAGTAAACAATATAGGATTCATAAAGTGTTTGATGTTATCTTAACTCGAATTAAGGATTTCCCGGATTTAGCTACCTTTTCTACACTAAGAACTGACTTGGAGAATCTCTTTCATCTGTTCTAAACACGTTCTCATCTGTTTACAGTCATTTTCACTAAATTATTCATGTTTTCATGTAGTTTCCTATATTCTGCCTTCTGGCCCAAGTATAAGCTTTGCCCACTTTATCAAACAACTTCCTACACACTGTTATGAACTGAGGCTGCTCGGGAACATTGTCTCTCAACTGTGTTATAGAGTGTAGTACTACATTTCAGTGAAGTGTAAGGCTTTCCAAAGCTGCCGAATGTGTTTGTTTCTCTATTTCAATGGTATTCTGCCTTGTATAACACATTTACCACTCTAGTCTCCTTTAAGTAAAGAATATAGGATTCATAGAGTGTTTCATGTGATCTTAACTGGAATTAAGGATTTCCCTTATCTTAGCTCCCTTTTCTACACTAAGAACTGACTTGGAGATTCTCTTTCAGCTGTTCTAAAGAAGTTCTCATCTGTTTACAGTCATTTTCACTGAATTATTCATGTTTTCATGTAGTTTCCTATATTCTGCCTTCTGGCCCAAGTATAAGCTTTGCCCACTTTAGCAAACACCTTCCTACACTCTGTTATGAACTGAGGCAGCTAGGGAACATTGTCTCTCAACTGTGTTATAGAGTGTAGTACTACATTTCAGTGAAGTGTAAGCCTTTCCAAAGCTGCCGAAAGTGTTTCTTTCTCTATTTCAATGGTATTCTGCCTTGTATAACACACATTTACCACTCTAGTCTCCTTTAAGTAATGAATATAGGATTCATACAGTGTTTGATGTTATCTTAACTCGAATTAAGGATTTTCCTTATCTTAGCTACCTTTTCTACACTAACAACTGACTTGGAGATTCTCTTTCAGCTGTTCTAAACAAGTTCTCATCTGTTTACAGTCATTTTCAATGAATTATTCATGTTTTCATGTAGTTTCCTATATTCTGCCTTCTGGCCCAAGTATAAGCTTTGGCCACTTTATCAAACAACTTCCTACACACTGGTATGAACTGAGGGAGCTAGGGAACATTGTCTCTCAACTGTGTTATAGAGTGTAGTACTACATTTCAGTGAAGTGTAAGGGTTTCCAAATCTGCCAAACTTGTTTCTTTCTCTATTTCAATGGTATTCTGCCTTGTATAACACACATTTACCACTCTAGTCTCCTTTAAGTAATGAATATAGGATTCATACAGTGTTTGATGTTATCTTAACTCGAATTAAGGATTTTCCTTATCTTAGCTACTTTTCTACACTAAGAACTGACTTGCAGATTCTCTTTCAGCTGTTCTAAACAAGTTCTCATCTGTTTACAGTCATTTTCACTGAATTATTCATGTTTTCATGTAGTTTCCTATATTCTGCCTTCTGGCCCAAGTATAAGCTTTGCCCACTTTATCAAACACCTTCCTACACTCTGTTATGAACTGAGGCAGCTAGGGAACATTGTCTCTCAACTGTGTTATAGAGTGTAGTACTACATTTCAGTGAAGTGTAAGCCTTTCCAAAGCTGCCGAAAGTGTTTCTTTCTCTATTTCAATGCTATTCTGCCTTGTATAACACACATTTACCACTCTAGTTGCCTTTAAGTAAAGAATATAGGATTCATACAATGTTTCATGGGATCTTAACTGGTATTAAGGATTTCCCTTATCTTAGCTACCTTTTCTACACTAAGAACTGACTTGGAGTTTCTCTTTCAGCTGTTCTAAACAAGTTCTCATCTGTTTACAGTCATTTTCACTGAGTTATTCATGTTTTCATGTAGTTTCCTATATTCTGCCTTCTGGCCCAAGTATAAGCTTTGCCTACTTTATCAAACACCTTCCTACACTCTGTTATGAACTGAGGCAGCTAGGGAACATTGTCTCTCAACTGTGTTATAGAGTGTAGTACTACATTTCAGTGAAGTGTAAGCCTTTTCAAAGTTGCCGAATGTGTTTCTTTCTCTATTTCAATGGTATTCTGCCTTGTATAACACACATTTACCACTCTAGTTTCCTTTAAGTAAAGAATATAGGATTCATACAGTTTTTCATGTGATCTTAACTCGAATTAAGGATTTCATGGATAGTAGCTACCTTTTCTACACTAAGAACTGACTTGGAGATTCTCTTTCACCTGTTCTAAACAAGTTCTCATGTGTTTACAGTCATTTTCAATGAATTATTCATGTTTTCATGTAGTTTCCTATATTCTGCCTTCTGGCCCAAGTATAAGCTATGCCCACTTTATCAAACAACTTCCTACACACTGTTATGAACTGAGGGAGCTAGGAACATTGTCTCTCAACTGTGTTATAGAGTGTAGTACTACATTTCAGTGTAGTGTAACGCTTTCCAAAGCTGCCAAACGTGTTTATTTCTCTATTTCAATGGTATTCTGCCTAATATAACACACATTTACCACTCTAGTCTCCTTTAAGTAAACAATATAGGATTCATACAGTGTTTGATGTTATCTTAACTCGAATTAAGGATTTTCCTTATCTTAGCTACCTTTTCTACACTAAGAACTGACTTGGAGAATCTCTTTCATCTGTTCTAAACACGTTCTCATCTGTTTACAGTCATTTTCACTGAATTATTCATGTTTTCATGTAGTTTCCTATATTCTGCCTTCTGGCCCAAGTATAAGCTTTGCCCACTTTATCAAACAACTTCCTACACACTGTTATGAACTGAGGGAGCTAGGAACATTGTCTCTCAACTGTGTTATAGAGTGTAGTACTACATTTCAGTGAAGTGTAAGGCTTTCCAAAGCTGCCAAACTTGTTTCTTTCTCTATTTCATTGGTATTCTGCCTTGTATAACACACATTTACCACTCTAGTCTCCTTTAAGTAATGAATATAGGATTCATACAGTGTTTGATGTTATCTTAACTCGAATTAAGGATTTTCCTTATCTTATCTACCTTTTCTACACTAAGAACTGACTTGGAGATTCTCTTTCAGCTGTTCTAAACAAGTTCTCATGTGTTTACAGTCATTTTCAATGAATTATTCATGCTTTCATGTAGTTTCCTATATTCTGCCTTCTGGCCCAAGTATAAGCTTTGCCCACTTTATCAAACAACTTCCTACACACTGTTATGAACTGAGGGAGCTAGGAACATTGTCTCTCAACTGTGTTATAGAGTGTAGTACTACATTTCAGTGAAGTGTAAGGCTTTCCAAAGCTGCCAAACGTGTTTCTTTCTCTATTTCAATGGTATTCTGCCTTATATAACACACATTTACCACTCTAGTCTCCTTTAAGTAAACAATATAGGATTCATACAGTGTTTGATGTTATCTTAACTCGAATTAAGGATTTCCCGGATTTAGCTACCTTTTCTACACTAAGAACTGACTTGGAGAATCTCTTTCATCTGTTCTAAACACGTTCTCATCTGTTTACAGTCATTTTCACTAAATTATTCATGTTTTCATGTAGTTTCCTATATTCTGCCTTCTGGCCCAAGTATAAGCTTTGCCCACTTTATCAAACAACTTCCTACACACTGTTATGAACTGAGGCTGCTCGGGAACATTGTCTCTCAACTGTGTTATAGAGTGTAGTACTACATTTCAGTGAAGTGTAAGGCTTTCCAAAGCTGCCGAATGTGTTTGTTTCTCTATTTCAATGGTATTCTGCCTTGTATAACACATTTACCACTCTAGTCTCCTTTAAGTAAAGAATATAGGATTCATACAGTGTTTGATGTTATCTTAACTCGAATTAAGGATTTCCCGGATTTAGCTACCTTTTCTACACTAAGAACTGACTTGGAGAATCTCTTTCATCTGTTCTAAACACGTTCTCATCTGTTTACAGTCATTTTCACTAAATTATTCATGTTTTCATGTAGTTTCCTATATTCTGCCTTCTGGCCCAAGTATAAGCTATGCCCACTTTATCAAACAACTTCCTACACACTGTTATGAACTGAGGGAGCTAGGAACATTGTCTCTCAACTGTGTTATAGAGTGTAGTACTACATTTCAGTGTAGTGTAACGCTTTCCAAAGCTGCCAAACGTGTTTATTTCTCTATTTCAATGGTATTCTGCCTAATATAACACACATTTACCACTCTAGTCTCCTTTAAGTAAACAATATAGGATTCATACAGTGTTTGATGTTATCTTAACTCGAATTAAGGATTTTCCTTATCTTAGCTACCTTTTCTACACTAAGAACTGACTTGGAGAATCTCTTTCATCTGTTCTAAACACGTTCTCATCTGTTTACAGTCATTTTCACTGAATTATTCATGTTTTCATGTAGTTTCCTATATTCTGCCTTCTGGCCCAAGTATAAGCTTTGCCCACTTTATCAAACAACTTCCTACACACTGTTATGAACTGAGGCAGCTCGGGAACATTGTCTCTCAACTGTGTTATAGAGTGTAGTACTACATTTCAGTGAAGTGTAAGGCTTTCCAAAGCTGCCGAACGTGTTTGTTTCTCTATTTCAATGGTATTCTGCCTTGTATAACACACATTTACCACTCTAGTCTCCTTTAAGTAATGAATATAGGATTCATACAGTGTTTGATGTTATCTTAACTCGAATTAAGGATTTTTCTTATCTTAGCTACCTTTTCTACACTAAGAACTGACTTGGAGATTCTCTTTCAGCTGTTCTAAACAAGTTCTCATCTGTTTACAGTCATTTTCACTGAATTATTCATGTTTTCATGTAGTTTCCTATATTCTGCCTTCTGGCCCAAGTATAAGCTTTGCCCACTTTATCAAACAACTTCCTACACACTCTTATGAACTGAGGCAGCTAGGGAACATTGTCTCTCAACTGTGTTATAGAGTGTAGTACTACATTTCAGTAAAGTGTAAGCCTTTCCAAAGCTGCCGAAAGTGTTTCTTTCTCTATTTCAATGGTATTCTGCCTTGTATAACACACATTTACCACTCTAGTTTCCTTTAAGTAAAGAATATAGAATTCATACAATGTTTCATGGGATCTTAACTGGTATTAAGGATTTCCCTTATCTTAGCTACCTTTTCTACACTAAGAACTGACTTGGAGTTTCTCTTTCAGCTGTTCTAAACAAGTTCTCATCTGTTTACAGTCATTTTCACTGAGTTATTCATGTTTTCATGTAGTTTCCTATATTCTGCCTTTTGGCCCAAGTATAAGCTTTGCCTACTTTATCAAACACCTTCCTACACTCTGTTATGAACTGAGGCAGCTAGGGAACATTGTCTCTCAACTGTGTTATAGAGTGTAGTACTACATTTCAGTGAAGTGTAAGCCTTTTCAAAGTTGCCGAATGTGTTTCTTTCTCTATTTCAATGGTATTCTGCCTTGTATAACACACATTTACCATTCTAGTTTCCTTTAAGTAAAGAATATAGGATTCATACAGTTTTTCATGTGATCTTAACTCGAATTAAGGATTTCCTGGATAGTAGCTACCTTTTCTACACTAAGAACTGACTTGGAGATTCTCTTTCAGCTGTTCTAAACAAGTTCTCATGTGTTTACAGTCATTTTCAATGAATTATTCATGTTTTCATGTAGTTTCCTATATTCTGCCTTCTGGCCCAAGTATAAGCTATGCCCACTTTATCAAACAACTTCCTACACACTGTTATGAACTGAGGGAGCTAGGAACATTGTCTCTCAACTGTGTTATAGAGTGTAGTACTACATTTCAGTGAAGTGTAACGCTTTCCAAAGCTGCCGAACGTGTTTGTTTCTCTATTTCAATGGTATTCTGCCTAATATAACACACATTTACCACTCTAGTCTCCTTTAAGTAAACAATATAGGATTCATACAGTGTTTGATGTTATCTTAACTCGAATTAAGGATTTTCCTTATCTTAGCTACCTTTTCTACACTAAGAACTGACTTGGAGAATCTCTTTCATCTGTTCTAAACACGTTCTCATCTGTTTACAGTCATTTTCACTGAATTATTCATGTTTTCATGTAGTTTCCTATATTCTGCCTTCTGGCCCAAGTATAAGCTTTGCCCACTTTATCAAACAACTTCCTACACACTGTTATGAACTGAGGCAGCTCGGGAACATTGTCTCTCAACTGTGTTATAGAGTGTAGTACTACATTTCAGTGAAGTGTAAGGCTTTCCAAAGCTGCCGAACGTGTTTGTTTCTCTATTTCAATGGTATTCTGCCTTGTATAACACACATTTACCACTCTAGTCTCCTTTAAGTAATGAATATAGGATTCATACAGTGTTTGATGTTATCTTAACTCGAATTAAGGATTTTCCTTATCTTAGCTACCTTTTCTACACTAAGAACTGACTTGGAGATTCTCTTTCAGCTGTTCTAAACAAGTTCTCATCTGTTTACAGTCATTTTCACTGAATTATTCATGTTTTCATGTAGTTTCCTATATTCTGCCTTCTGGCCCAAGTATAAGCTTTGCCCACTTTATCAAACAACTTCCTACACACTCTTATGAACTGAGGCAGCTAGGGAACATTGTCTCTCAACTGTGTTATAGAGTGTAGTACTACATTTCAGTGAAGTGTAAGCCTTTCCAAAGCTGCCGAAAGTGTTTCTTTCTCTATTTCAATGGTATTCTGCCTTGTATAACACACATTTACCACTCTAGTTTCCTTTAAGTAAAGAATATAGAATTCATACAATGTTTCATGGGATCTTAACTGGTATTAAGGATTTCCCTTATCTTAGCTACCTTTTCTACACTAAGAACTGACTTGGAGTTTCTCTTTCAGCTGTTCTAAACAAGTTCTCATCTGTTTACAGTCATTTTCACTGAGTTATTCATGTTTTCATGTAGTTTCCTATATTCTGCCTTTTGGCCCAAGTATAAGCTTTGCCTACTTTATCAAACACCTTCCTACACTCTGTTATGAACTGACGCAGCTAGGGAACATTGTCTCTCAACTGTGTTATAGAGTGTAGTACTACATTTCAGTGAAGTGTAAGCCTTTTCAAAGTTGCCGAATGTGTTTCTTTCTCTATTTCAATGGTATTCTGCCTTGTATAACACACATTTACCATTCTAGTTTCCTTTAAGTAAAGAATATAGGATTCATACAGTTTTTCATGTGATCTTAACTCGAATTAAGGATTTCCTGGATAGTAGCTACCTTTTCTACACTAAGAACTGACTTGGAGATTCTCTTTCAGCTGTTCTAAACAAGTTCTCATGTGTTTACAGTCATTTTCAATGAATTATTCATGTTTTCATGTAGTTTCCTATATTCTGCCTTCTGGCCCAAGTATAAGCTATGCCCACTTTATCAAACAACTTCCTACACACTGTTATGAACTGAGGGAGCTAGGAACATTGTCTCTCAACTGTGTTATAGAGTGTAGTACTACATTTCAGTGAAGTGTAACGCTTTCCAAAGCTGCCGAACGTGTTTGTTTCTCTATTTCAATGGTATTCTGCCTAATATAACACACATTTACCACTCTAGTCTCCTTTAAGTAAACAATATAGGATTCATACAGTGTTTGATGTTATCTTAACTCGAATTAAGGATTTTCCTTATCTTAGCTACCTTTTCTACACTAAGAACTGACTTGGAGAATCTCTTTCATCTGTTCTAAACACGTTCTCATCTGTTTACAGTCATTTTCACTGAATTATTCATGTTTTCATGTAGTTTCCTATATTCTGCCTTCTGGCCCAAGTATAAGCTTTGCCCACTTTATCAAACAACTTCCTACACACTGTTATGAACTGAGGCAGCTCGGGAACATTGTCTCTCAACTGTGTTATAGAGTGTAGTACTACATTTCAGTGAAGTGTAAGGCTTTCCAAAGCTGCCGAACGTGTTTGTTTCTCTATTTCAATGGTATTCTGCCTTGTATAACACACATTTACCACTGTAGTCTCCTTTAAGTAAAGAATATAGGATTCATAGAGTGTTTCATGTGATCTTAACTGGAATTAAGGATTTCCCTTATCTTAGCTACCTTTTCTACACTAAGAACTGACTTGGAGATTCTCTTTCAGCTGTTCTAAACAAGTACTCATCTGTTTACAGTCATTTTCAATGAATTATTCATCTTTTCATGTAGTTTCCTATATTCTGCCTTCTGCCCCAAGTATAAGCTTTGCCCACCTTATCAAACAACTTCCTACACACTGTTATGAACTGAGGGAGCTAGGGAACATTGTCTCTGAACTGTGTTATAGAGTGTAGTACTACATTTCAGTGTAGTGTAAGGCTTTCCAAAGCTGCTGAACGTGTTTCTTTCTCTATTTCAATGGTATTCTGCCTTGTATAACACACATTTACCACTCTAGTCTACTTTAAGTAATGAATATAGGATTCATACAGTGTTTGATGTTATCTTAACTCGAATTAAGGATTTTCCTTATCTTAGCTACCTTTTCTACACTAAGAACTGAGTTGGAGATTCTCTTTCAGCTGTTCTAAACAAGTTCTCATCTGTTTACAGTCATTTTCAATGAATTATTCATGTTTTCATGTAGTTTCCTATATTCTGCCTTCTGGCCCAAGTATAAGCTTTGGCCACTTTATCAAACAACTTCCTACACACTGTTATGAACTGAGGGAGCTAGGGAACATTGTCTCTCAACTGTGTTATAGAGTGTAGTACTACATTTCAGTGAAGTGTAAGGCTTTCCAAAGCTGCCAAACTTGTTTCTTTCTCTATTTCAATGGTATTCTGCCTTGTATAACACACATTTACCACTCTAGTCTCCTTTAAGTAATGAATATAGGATTCATACAGTGTTTGATGTTATCTTAACTCGAATTAAGGATTTTCCTTATCTTAGCTACCTTTTCTACACTAAGAACTGACTTGGAGATTCTCTTTCAGCTGTTCTAAACAAGTTCTCATCTGTTTACAGTCATTTTCACTGAATTATTCATGTTTTCATGTAGTTTCCTATATGCTGCCTTCTGGCCCAAGTATAAGCTTTGCCCACTTTATCAAACAACTTCCTACAAACTGTTATGAACTGAGGGAGCTAGGAACATTGTCTCTCAACTGTGTTATAGAGTGTAGTACTACATTTCAGTGAAGTGTAATGCTTTCCAGAGCTGCCAAACGTGTTTCTTTCTCTATTTCAATGGTATTCTGCCTTATATAACACACATTTACCACTCTAGTCTCCTTTAAATAAACAATATAGGATTCATACAGTGTTTGATGTTATCTTAACTCGAATTAAGGATTTCCTGGATTTAGCTACCTTTTCTACACTAAGAACTGACTTGGAGAATCTCTTTCATCTGTTCTAAACAAGTTCTCATCTGTTTACAGTCATTTTCACTGAATTATTCATGTTTTCATGTAGTTTCCTATATTCTGCCTTCTGGCCCAAGTATAAGCTTTGCCCACTTTATCAAACAACTTCCTACACACTGTTATGAACTGAGGCAGCTCGGGAACATTGTCTCTCAACTGTGTTATAGAGTGTAGTACTACATTTCAGTGAAGTGTAAGGCTTTCCAAAGCTGCCGAACGTGTTTTTTCTCTATTTCAATCGTATTCTGCCTTGTATAACACACATTTACCACTCTAGTCTCCTTTAAGTAAAGAATATAGGATTCATAGAGTGTTTCATGTGATCTTAACTGGAATTAAGGATTTCCCTTATCTTAGCTACATTTTCTACACTAAGAACTGACTTGGAAATTCTCTTTCAGCTGTTCTAAACAAGTTCTCATCTGTTTACAGTCATTTTCAATGAATTATTCATGTTTTCATGTAGTTTCCTATATTCTGCCTTCTGGCCCAAGTATAAGGTTTGCCCACCTTATCAAACAACTTCCTACACACTGTTATGAACTGAGGGAGCTAGGGAACATTGTCTCTGAACTGTGTTATAGAGTGTAGTACTACATTTCAGTGTAGTGTAAGGCTTTCCAAAGCTGCTGAACGTGTTTCTTTCTCTATTTCAATGGTATTCTGCCTTGTATAACACAAATTTACCACTCTAGTCTCCTTTAAGTAATGAATATAGGATTCATACAGTGTTTGATGTTATCTTAACTCGAATTAAGGATTTTCCTTATCTTAGCTATCTTTTCTACACTAAGAACTGACTTGGAGGTTCTCTTTCAGCTGTTCTAAACAAGTTCTCATCTGTTTACAGTCATTTTCAATGAATTATTCATGTTTTCATGTAGTTTCCTATATTCTGCCTTCTGGCCCAAGTATAAGCTTTGGCCACTTTATCAAACAACTTCCTTCACACTGTTATGAACTGAGGGAGCTAGGGAACATTGTCTCTCACCTGTGTTATAGAGTGTAGTACTACATTTCAGTGAAGTGTAAGGCTTTCCAAAGCTGCCAAACTTGTTTCTTTCTCTATTTCAATGGTATTCTGCCTTGTATAACACACATTTACCACTCTAGTCTCCTTTAAGTAATGAATATAGGATTCATACAGTGTTTGATGTTATCTTAACTCGAATTAAGGATTTTCCTTATCTTAGCTACCTTTTCTACACTAAGAACTGACTTGGAGATTCTCTTTCAGCTGTTCTAAACAAGTTCTCATCTGTTTACAGTCATTTTCACTGAATTATTCATGTTTTCATGTAGTTTCCTATATTCTGCCTTCTGGCCCAAGTATAAGCTTTGCCCACTTTATCAAACAACTTCCTACACACTGTTATGAACTGAGGCAGCTAGGGAACATTGTCTCTCAACTGTGTTATAGAGTGTAGTACTACATTTCAGTGAAGTGTAAGCCTTTCCAAAGCTGCCGAAAGTGTTTCTTTCTCTATTTCAATGGTATTCTGCCTTGTATAACACACATTTACCACTCTAGTTTCCTTTAAGTAAAGAATATAGAATTCATACAATGTTTCATGGGATCTTAACTGGTATTAAGGATTTCCCTTATCTTAGCTACCTTTTCTACACTAAGAACTGACTTGGAGTTTCTCTTTCAGCTGTTCTAAACAAGTTCTCATCTGTTTACAGTCATTTTCACTGAGTTATTCATGTTTTCATGTAGTTTCCTATATTCTGCCTTCTGGCCCAAGTATAAGCTTTGCCCACTTTATCAAACAACTTCCTACACACTGTTATGAACTGAGGGAGCTAGGAACATTGTCTCTCAACTGTGTTATAGAGTGTAGTACTACATTTCAGTGAAGTGTAATGATTTCCAAAGCTGCCAAACGTGTTTCTTTCTCTATTTCAATGGTATTCTGCCTTATATAACACACATTTACCACTCTAGTCTCCTTTAAATAAACAATATAGGATTCATACAGTGTTTGATGTTATCTTAACTCGAATTAAGGATTTCCCGGATTTAGCTACCTTTTCTACACTAAGAACTGACTTGGAGAATCTCTTTCATCTGTTCTAAACAAGTTCTCATCTGTTTACAGTCATTTTCACTGAATTATTCATGTTTTCATGTAGTTTCCTATATTCTGCCTTCTGGCCCAAGTATAAGCTTTGCCCACTTTATCAAACAACTTCCTACACACTGTTATGAACTGAGGCAGCTCGGGAACATTGTCTCTCAACTGTGTTATAGAGTGTAGTACTACATTTCAGTGAAGTGTAAGGCTTTCCAAAGCTGCCGAACGTGTTTTTTCTCTATTTCAATGGTATTCTGCCTTGTATAACACACATTTACCACTCTAGTCTCCTTTAAGTAAAGAATATAGGATTCATAGAGTGTTTCATGTGATCTTAACTGGAATTAAGGATTTCCCTTATCTTAGCTACATTTTCTACACTAAGAACTGACTTGGAAATTCTCTTTCAGCTGTTCTAAACAAGTTCTCATCTGTTTACAGTCATTTTCAATGAATTATTCATGTTTTCATGTAGTTTCCTATATTCTGCCTTCTGGCCCAAGTATAAGGTTTGCCCACCTTATCAAACAACTTCCTACACACTGTTATGAACTGAGGGAGCTAGGAACATTGTCTCTGAACTGTGTTATAGAGTGTAGTACTACATTTCAGTGTAGTGTAAGGCTTTCCAAAGCTGCCGAACGTGTTTCTTTCTCTATTTCAATGGTATTCTGCCTTGTATAACACAAATTTACCACTCTAGTCTCCTTTAAGTAATGAATATAGGATTCATACAGTGTTTGATGTTATCTTAACTCGAATTAAGGATTTTCCTTATCTTAGCTATCTTTTCTACACTAAGAACTGACTTGGAGGTTCTCTTTCAGCTGTTCTAAACAAGTTCTCATCTGTTTACAGTCATTTTCAATGAATTATTCATGTTTTCATGTAGTTTCCTATATTCTGCCTTCTGGCCCAAGTATAAGCTTTGGCCACTTTATCAAACAACTTCCTTCACACTGTTATGAACTGAGGGAGCTAGGGAACATTGTCTCTCACCTGTGTTATAGAGTGTAGTACTACATTTCAGTGAAGTGTAAGGCTTTCCAAAGCTGCCAAACTTGTTTCTTTCTCTATTTCAATGGTATTCTGCCTTGTATAACACACATTTACCACTCTAGTCTCCTTTAAGTAAACAATATAGGATTCATACAGTGTTTGATGTTATCTTAACTCGAATTAAGGATTTTCCTTATCTTAGCTACCTTTTCTACACTAAGAACTGACTTGGAGATTCTCTTTCAGCTGTTCTAAACAAGTTCTCATCTGTTTACAGTCATTTTCACTGAATTATTCATGTTTTCATGTAGTTTCCTATATTCTGCCTTCTGGCCCAAGTATAAGCTTTGCCCACTTTATCAAACAACTTCCTACACACTGTTATGAACTGAGGCAGCTAGGGAACATTGTCTCTCAACTGTGTTATAGAGTGTAGTACTACATTTCAGTGAAGTGTAAGCCTTTCCAAAGCTGCCGAAAGTGTTTCTTTCTCTATTTCAATGGTATTCTGCCTTGTATAACACACATTTACCACTCTAGTTTCCTTTAAGTAAAGAATATAGAATTCATACAATGTTTCATGGGATCTTAACTGGTATTAAGGATTTCCCTTATCTTAGCTACCTTTTCTACACTAAGAACTGACTTGGAGTTTCTCTTTCAGCTGTTCTAAACAAGTTCTCATCTGTTTACAGTCATTTTCACTGAGTTATTCATGTTTTCATGTAGTTTCCTATATTCTGCCTTCTGGCCCAAGTATAAGCTTTGCCCAGTTTATCAAACAACTTCCTACACACTGTTATGAACTGAGGGAGCTAGGAACATTGTCTCTCAACTGTGTTATAGAGTGTAGTACTACATTTCAGTGAAGTGTAATGATTTCCAAAGCTGCCAAACGTGTTTCTTTCTCTATTTCAATGGTATTCTGCCTCATATAACACACATTTACCACTCTAGTCTCCTTTAAATAAACAATATAGGATTCATACAGTGTTTGATGTTATCTTAACTCAAATTAAGGATTTCCCGGATTTAGCTACCTTTTCTACACTAAGAACTGACTTGGGGAATCTCTTTCATCTGTTCTAAACAAGTTCTCATCTGTTTACAGTCATTTTCACTGAATTATTCATGTTTTCATGTAGTTTCCTATATTCTGCCTTCTGGCCCAAGTATAAGCTTTGCCCAGTTTATCAAACAACTTCCTACACACTGTTATGAACTGAGGGAGCTAGGAACATTGTCTCTCAACTGTGTTATAGAGTGTAGTACTACATTTCAGTGAAGTGTAAGGCTTTCCAAAGCTGCCGAACGTGTTTTTTCTCTATTTCAATGGTATTCTGCCTTGTATAACACACATTTACCACTCTAGTCTCCTTTAAGTAATGAATATAGGATTCATACAGTGTTTGATGTTATCTTAACTCGAATTAAGGATTTTCCTTATCTTAGCTACTTTTCTACACTGAGAACTGAATTGCAGATTCTCTTTCAGCTGTTCTAAACAAGTTCTCATCTGTTTACAGTCATTTTCACTGAATTATTCATGTTTTCATGTAGTTTCCTATATTCTGCCTTTTGGCCCAAGTATAAGCTTTGGCCACTTTATCAAACAACTTCCTACACACTGTTATGAACTGAGGGAGCTAGGGAACATTGTCTCTCAACTGTGTTATAGAGTGTAGTACTACATTTCAGTGAAGTGTAAGGCTTTACAAAGCTGCCAAACTTGTTTCTTTCTCTATTTCAATGGTATTCTTCTTTGTATAACACACATTTACCACTCTAGTCTCCTTTAAGTAATGAATATAGGATTCATACAGTGTTTGATGTTATCTTAACTCGAATTAAGGATTTTCCTTATCTTATCTACCTTTTCTACACTAAGAACTGACTTGGAGATTCTCTTTCAGCTGTTCTAAACAAGTTCTCATCTGTTTACAGTCATTTTCACTGAGTTATTCATGTTTTCATGTAGTTTCCTATATTCTGCCTTCTGGCCCTAGTATAAGCTTTGGCCACTTTATCAAACACCTTCCTACACTCTGTTATGAACTGAGGCAGCTAGGACACATTGTCTCTCAACTGTGTTATAGAGTGTAGTACTACATTTCAGTGAAGTGTAAGCCTTTCCAAAGCTGCCGAAAGTGTTTCTTTCTCTATTTCAATGGTATTCTGCCTTGTATAACACACATTTACCACTCTAGTTTCCTTTAAGTGAAGAATATAGGATTCATACAATGTTTCATGTGATCTTAACTGGAATTAAGGATTTCCCTTATCTTAGCTACCTTTTCTACACTAAGAACTGACTTGGAGATTCTCTTTCAGCTGTTCTAAACAAGTTCTCATCTGTTTACAGTCATTTTCAATGAATTATTCATGTTTTCATGTAGTTTCCTATATTCTGCCTTCTGGCCCAAGTATAAGCTTTGCCCACCTTATCAAACAACTTCCTACACACTGTTATGAACTGAGGGAGCTAGGGAACATTGTCTCTGAACTGTGTTATAGAGTGTAGTACTACATTTCAGTGTAGTGTAAGGCTTTCCAAAGCTGCCGAACGTGTTTCTTTCTCTATTTCAATGGTATTCTGCCTTGTATAACACACATTTACCACTCTAGTCTCCTTTAAGTAATGAATATAGGATTCATACAGTGTTTGATGTTATCTTAACTCGAATTAAGGATTTTCCTTATCTTAGCTACTTTTCTACACTGAGAACTGAATTGCAGATTCTCTTTCAGCTGTTCTAAACAAGTTCTCATCTGTTTACAGTCATTTTCACTGAATTATTCATGTTTTCATGTAGTTTCCTATATTCTGCCTTCTGGCCCAAGTATAAGCTTTGGCCACTTTATCAAACAACTTCCTACACACTGTTATGAACTGAGGGAGCTAGGGAACATTGTCTCTCAACTGTGTTATAGAGTGTAGTACTACATTTCAGTGAAGTGTAAGGCTTTCCAAAGCTGCCAAACTTGTTTCTTTCTCTATTTCAATGGTATTCTTCTTTGTATAATACACATTTACCACTCTAGTCTCCTTTAAGTAATGAATATAGGATTCATACAGTGTTTGATGTTATCTTAACTCGAATTAAGGATTTTCCTTATCTTATCTACCTTTTCTACACTAAGAACTGACTTGGAGATTCTCTTTCAGCTGTTCTAAACAAGTTCTCATCTGTTTACAGTCATTTTCACTGAGTTATTCATGTTTTCATGTAGTTTCCTATATTCTGCCTTCTGGCCCTAGTATAAGCTTTGGCCACTTTATCAAACAACTTCCTACACACTGTTATGAACTGAGGGAGCTAGGGAACATTGTCTCTCAACTATGTTATAGAGTGTAGTACTACATTTCAGTGAAGTGTAAGGCTTTCCAAAGCTGCCAAACTTGTTTCTTTCTCTATTTCAATGGTATTCTGCTTTGTATAACACACATTTACCACTCTAGTCTCCTTTAAGTAATGAATATAGGATTCATACAGTGTTTGATGTTATCTTAACTCGAATTAAGGATTTTCCTTATCTTAGCTACCTTTTCTACACTAAGAACTGACTTGGAGATTCTCTTTCAGCTGTTCTAAACAAGTTCTCATCTGTTTACAGTCATTTTCACTGAATTATTCATGTTTTCATGTAGTTTCCTATATTCTGCCTTCTGGCCCAAGTATAAGCTTTGCCCACTTTATCAAACACCTTCCTACACTCTGTTATGAAGAGAGGCAGCTAGGACACATTGTCTCTCAACTGTGTTATAGAGTGTAGTACTACATTTCAGTGAAGTGTAAGCCTTTCCAAAGCTGCCGAAAGTGTTTCTTTCTCTATTTCAATGGTATTCTGCCTTGTATAACACACATTTACCACTCTAGTTTCCTTTAAGTAAAGAATATAGGATTCATACAATGTTTCATGGGATCTTAACTGGTATTAAGGATTTCCCTTATCTTAGCTACCTTTTCTACACTAAGAACTGACTTGGAGTTTCTCTTTCAGCTGTTCTAAACAAGTTCTCATCTGTTTACAGTCATTTTCACTGAATTATTCATGTTTTCATGTAGTTTCCTATATTCTGCCTTCTGGCCCAAGTATAAGCTTTGCCCACTTTATCAAACAACTTCCTACACACTGTTATGAACTGAGGGAGCTAGGAACATTATCTCTCAACTGTGTTATAGAGTGTAGTACTACATTTCAGTGAAGTGTAAGGCTTTCCAAAGCTGCCAAACGTGTTTCTTTCTCTATTTCAATGGTATTCTGGCTTATATAACACACATTTACCACTCTAGTCTCCTTTAAGTAAACAATATAGGATTCATACAGTGTTTGATGTTATCTTAACTCGAATTAAGGATTTCCCGGATTTAGCTACCTTTTCTACACTAAGAACTGACTTGGAGAATATTTTTCATCTGTTCTAAACAAGTTCTCATCTGTTTACAGTCATTTTCACTGAATTATTTATGTTTTCATGTAGTATCCTATATTCTGCCTTCGGGCCCAAGTATAAACTTTGCCCACTTTATCAAACAACTTCCTACACACTGTTATGAACTGAGGCAGCTCGGGAACATTGTCTCTCAACTGTGTTATAGAGTGTAGTACTACATTTCAGTGAAGTGTAAGGCTTTCCAAAGCTGCCGAACGTGTTTGTTTCTCTATTTCAATGGTATTCTGCCTTGTATAACACACATTTACCACTCTAGTCCCCTTTAAGTAAAGAATATAGGATTCATAGAGTGTTTCATGTGATCTTAACTGGAATTAAGGATTTCCCTTATCTTAGCTACCTTTTCTACACTAAGAACTGACTTGGAGATTCTCTTTCAGCTGTTCTAAACAAGTTCTCATCTGTTTACAGTCATTTTCACTGAATTATTCATGTTTTCATGTAGTTTCCTATATTCTTCCTTCTGGCCCAAGTATAAGCTTTGCCCACTTTATCAAACAACTTCCTACACACTGTTATGAACTGAGGGAGCTAGGAACATTGTCTCTCAACTGTGTTATAGAGTGTAGTACTACATTTCAGTGAAGTGTAAGGCTTTCCAAAGCTGCCAAACTTGTTTCTTTCTCTATTTCAATGGTATTCTGCCTTGTATAACACACATTTACCACTCTAGTCTCCTTTAAGTAATGAATATAGGATTCATACAGTGTTTGATGTTATCTTAACTCGAATTAAGGATTTTCCTTATCTTATCTACCTTTTCTACACTAAGAACTGACTTGGAGATTCTCTTTCAGCTGTTCTAAACAAGTTCTCATGTGTTTACAGTCATTTTCAATGAATTATTCATGCTTTCATGTAGTTTCCTATATTCTGCCTTCTGGCCCAAGTATAAGCTTTGCCCACTTTATCAAACAACTTCCTACACACTGTTATGAACTGAGGGAGCTAGGAACATTGTCTCTCAACTGTGTTATAGAGTGTAGTACTACATTTCAGTGAAGTGTAAGGCTTTCCAAAGCTGCCAAACGTGTTTCTTTCTCTATTTCAATGGTATTCTGCCTTATATAACAAACATTTACCACTCTAGTCTCCTTTAAGTAAACAATATAGGATTCATACAGTGTTTGATGTTATCTTAACTCGAATTAAGGATTTCCCGGATTTAGCTACCTTTTCTACACTAAGAACTGACTTGGAGAATCTCTTTCATCTGTTCTAAACACGTTCTCATCTGTTTACAGTCATTTTCACTAAATTATTCATGTTTTCATGTAGTTTCCTATATTCTGCCTTCTGGCCCAAGTATAAGCTTTGCCCACTTTATCAAACAACTTCCTACACACTGTTATGAACTGAGGCAGCTCGGGAACATTGTCTCTCAACTGTGTTATAGAGTGTAGTACTACATTTCAGTGAAGTGTAAGGCTTTCCAAAGCTGCCGAACGTGTTTTTTCTCTATTTCAATGGTATTCTGCCTTGTATAACACACATTTACCACTCTAGTCTCCTTTAAGTAAAGAATATAGGATTCATAGAGTGTTTCATTTGATCTTAACTGGAATTAAGGATTTCCCTTATCTTAGCTACCTTTTCTACACTAAGAACTGACTTGGAGATTCTCTTTCAGCTGTTCTAAACAAGTTCTCATCTGTTTACAGTCATTTTCAATGAATTATTCATGTTTTCATGTAGTTTCCTATATTCTGCCTTCTGGCCCAAGTATAAGCTTTGCCCACATTATCAAACAACTTCCTACACACTGTTATGAACTGAGGGAGCTAGGGAACATTGTCTCTGAACTGTGTTATAGAGTGTAGTACTACATTTCAGTGTAGTGTAAGGCTTTCCAAAGCTGCCGAACGTGTTTCTTTCTCTATTTCAATGGTATTCTGCCTTGTATAACACACATTTACCACTCTAGTCTCTTTAAGTAATGAATATAGGATTCATACAGTGTTTGATGTTATCTTAACTCGAATTAAGGATTTTCCTTATCTTAGCTACTTTTCTACACTGAGAACTGAATTGCAGATTCTCTTTCAGCTGTTCTAAACAAGTTCTCATCTGTTTACAGTCATTTTCACTGAATTATTCATGTTTTCATGTAGTTTCCTATATTCTGCCTTCTGGCCCAAGTATAAGCTTTGGCCACTTTATCAAACAACTTCCTACACACTGTTATGAACTGAGGGAGCTAGGGAACATTGTCTCTCAACTGTGTTATAGAGTGTAGTACTACATTTCAGTGAAGTGTAAGGCTTTCCAAAGCTGCCAAACTTGTTTCTTTCTCTATTTCAATGGTATTCTTCTTTGTATAACACACATTTACCACTCTAGTCTCCTTTAAGTAATGAATATAGGATTCATACAGTGTTTGATGTTATCTTAACTCGAATTAAGGATTTTCCTTATCTTATCTACCTTTTCTACACTAAGAACTGACTTGGAGATTCTCTTTCAGCTGTTCTAAACAAGTTCTCATCTGTTTACAGTCATTTTCACTGAGTTATTCATGTTTTCATGTAGTTTCCTATATTCTGCCTTCTGGCCCTAGTATAAGCTTTGGCCACTTTATCAAACAACTTCCTACACACTGTTATGAACTGAGGGAGCTAGGGAACATTGTCTCTCAACTGTGTTATAGAGTGTAGTACTACATTTCAGTGAAGTGTAAGGCTTTCCAAAGCTGCCAAACTTGTTTCTTTCTCTATTTCAATGGTATTCTGCTTTGTATAACACACATTTACCACTCTAGTCTCATTTAAGTAATGAATATAGGATTCATACAGTGTTTGATGTTATCTTAACTCGAATTAAGGATTTTCCTTATCTTAGCTACCTTTTCTACACTAAGAACTGACTTGGAGATTCTCTTTCAGCTGTTCTAAACAAGTTCTCATGTGTTTACAGTCATTTTCACTGAATTATTCATGTTTTCATGTAGTTTCCTATATTCTGCCTTCTGGCCCAAGTATAAGCTTTGCCCACCTTATCAAACAACTTCCTACACACTGTTATGAACTGAGGGAGCTAGGGAACATTGTCTCTGAACTGTGTTATAGAGTGTAGTACTACATTTCAGTGTAGTGTAAGGCTTTCCAAAGCTGCCAAACGTGTTTCTTTCTCTATTTCAATGGTATTCTGCCTTATGTAACACACATTTACCACTCTAGTCTCCTTTAAGTAAACAATATAGGATTCATACAGTGTTTGATGTTATCTTAACTCGAATTAAGGATTTCCCGGATTTAGCTACCTTTTCTACACTAAGAACTGACTTGGAGAATCTCTTTCATCTGTTCTAAACACGTTCTCATCTGTTTACAGTCATTTTCACTAAATTATTCATGTTTTCATGTAGTTTCCTATATTCTGCCTTCTGGCCCAAGTATAAGCTTTGCCCACTTTATCAAACAACTTCCTACACACTGTTATGAACTGAGGCAGCTCGGGAACATTGTCTCTCAACTGTGTTATAGAGTGTAGTACTACATTTCAGTGAAGTGTAAGGCTTTCCAAAGCTGCCGAACGTGTTTTTTCTCTATTTCAATGGTATTCTGCCTTGTATAACACACATTTACCACTCTAGTCTCCTTTAAGTAAAGAATATAGGATTCATAGAGTGTTTCATGTGATCTTAACTGGAATTAAGCATTTCCCTTATCTTAGCTACCTTTTCTACACTAAGAACTGACTTGGAGATTCTCTTTCAGCTGTTCTAAACAAGTTCTCATCTGTTTACAGTCATTTTCAATGAATTATTCATGTTTTCATGTAGTTTCCTATATTCTGCCTTCTGGCCCAAGTATAAGCTTTGCCCACCTTATCAAACAACTTCCTACACACTGTTATGAACTGAGGGAGCTAGGGAACATTGTCTCTGAACTGTGTTATAGAGTGTAGTACTACATTTCAGTGTAGTGTAAGGCTTTCCAAAGCTGCCGAACGTGTTTCTTTCTCTATTTCAATGGTATTCTGCCTTGTATAACACACATTTACCACTCTAGTCTCCTTTAAGTAATGAATATAGGATTCATACAGTGTTTGATGTTATCTTAACTCGAATTAAGGATTTTCCTTATCTTAGCTACTTTTCTACACTGAGAACTGAATTGCAGATTCTCTTTCAGCTGTTCTAAACAAGTTCTCATCTGTTTACAGTCATTTTCACTGAATTATTCATGTTTTCATGTAGTTTCCTATATTCTGCCTTCTGGCCCAAGTATAAGCTTTGGCCACTTTATCAAACAACTTCCTACACACTGTTATGAACTGAGGGAGCTAGGGAACATTGTCTCTCAACTGTGTTATAGAGTGTAGTACTACATTTCAGTGAAGTGTAAGGCTTTCCAAAGCTGCCAAACTTGTTTCTTTCTCTATTTCAATGGTATTCTTCTTTGTATAACACACATTTACCACTCTAGTCTCCTTTAAGTAATGAATATAGGATTCATACAGTGTTTGATGTTATCTTAACTCGAATTAAGGATTTTCCTTATCTTATCTACCTTTTCTACACTAAGAACTGACTTGGAGATTCTCTTTCAGCTGTTCTAAACAAGTTCTCATCTGTTTACAGTCATTTTCACTGAGTTATTCATGTTTTCATGTAGTGTCCTATATTCTGCCTTCTGGCCCTAGTATAAGCTTTGGCAACTTTATCAAACAACTTCCTACACACTGTTATGAACTGAGGGAGCTAGGGAACATTGTCTCTCAACTGTGTTATAGAGTGTAGTACTACATTTCAGTGAAGTGTAAGGCTTTCCAAAGCTGCCAAACTTGTTTCTTTCTCTATTTCAATGGTATTCTGCTTTGTATAACACACATTTACCACTCTAGTCTCCTTTAAGTAATGAATATAGGATTCATACAGTGTTTGATGTTATCTTAACTCGAATTAAGGATTTTCCTTATCTTAGCTACCTTTTCTACACTAAGAACTGACTTGGAGATTCTCTTTCAGCTGTTCTAAACAAGTTCTCATCTGTTTACAGTCATTTTCACTGAATTATTCATGTTTTCATGTAGTTTCCTATATTCTGCCTTCTGGCCCAAGTATAAGCTTTGCCCACTTTATCAAACAACTTCCTACACACTGTTATGAACTGAGGGAGCTAGGGAACATTGTCTCTCAACTGTGTTATAGAGTGTAGTACTACATTTCAGTGAAGTGTAAGGCTTTCCAAAGCTGCCAAACTTGTTTCTTTCTCTATTTCAATGGTATTCTTCTTTGTATAACACACATTTACCACTCTAGTCTCCTTTAAGTAATGAATATAGGATTCATACAGTGTTTGATGTTATCTTAACTCGAATTAAGGATTTTCCTTATCTTATCTACCTTTTCTACACTAAGAACTGACTTGGAGATTCTCTTTCAGCTGTTCTAAACAAGTTCTCATCTGTTTACAGTCATTTTCACTGAGTTATTCATGTTTTCATGTAGTTTCCTATATTCTGCCTTCTGGCCCTAGTATAAGCTTTGCCCACTTTATCAAACAACTTCCTACACACTGTTATGAACTGAGGGAGCTAGGGAACATTGTCTCTCAACTGTGTTATAGAGTGTAGTACTACATTTCAGTGAAGTGTAAGCCTTTCCAAAGCTGCCGAAAGTGTTTCTTTCTCTATTTCAATGGTATTCTGCCTTGTATAACACACATTTACCACTCTAGTTTCCTTTAAGTAAAGAATATAGAATTCATACAATGTTTCATGGGATCTTAACTGGTATTAAGGATTTCCCTTATCTTAGCTACCTTTTCTACACTAAGAACTGACTTGGAGTTTCTCTTTCAGCTGTTCTAAACAAGTTCTCATCTGTTTACAGTCATTTTCACTGAGTTATTCATGTTTTCATGTAGTTTCCTATATTCTGCCTTCTGGCCCAAGTATAAGCTTTGCCCACTTTATCAAACAACTTCCTACACACTGTTATGAACTGAGGGAGCTAGGAACATTGTCTCTCAACTGTGTTATAGAGTGTAGTACTACATTTCAGTGAAGTGTAATGATTTCCAAAGCTGCCAAACGTGTTTCTTTCTCTATTTCAATGGTATTCTGCCTTATATAACACACATTTACCACTCTAGTCTCCTTTAAATAAACAATATAGGATTCATACAGTGTTTGATGTTATCTTAACTCGAATTAAGGATTTCCCGGATTTAGCTACCTTTTCTACACTAAGAACTGACTTGGGGAATCTCTTTCATCTGTTCTAAACAAGTTCTCATCTGTTTACAGTCATTTTCACTGAATTATTCATGTTTTCATGTAGTTTCCTATATTCTGCCTTCTGGCCCAAGTATAAGCTTTGCCCACTTTATCAAACAACTTCCTACACACTGTTATGAACTGAGGCAGCTCGGGAACATTGTCTCTCAACTGTGTTATAGAGTGTAGTACTACATTTCAGTGAAGTGTAAGGCTTTCCAAAGCTGCCGAACGTGTTTTTTCTCTATTTCAATGGTATTCTGCCTTGTATAACACACATTTACCACTCTAGTCTCCTTTAAGTAAAGAATATAGGATTCATAGAGTGTTTCATGAGATCTTAACTGGAATTAAGGATTTCCCTTATCTTAGCTACCTTTTCTACACTAATAACTGACTTGGAGATTCTCTTTCAGCTGTTCTAAACAAGTTCTCATCTGTTTACAGTCATTTTCAATGAATTATTCATGTTTTCATGTAGTTTCCTATATTCTGCCTTCTGGCCCAAGTATAAGCTTTGCCCACCTTATCAAACAACTTCCTACACACTGTTATGAACTGAGGGAGCTAGGGAACATTGTCTCTGAACTGTGTTATAGAGTGTAGTACTACATTTCAGTGTAGTGTAAGGCTTTCCAAAGCTGCCGAACGTGTTTCTTTCTCTATTTCAATGGTATTCTGCCTTGTATAACACACATTTACCACTCTAGTCTCCTTTAAGTAATGAATATAGGATTCATACAGTGTTTGATGTTATCTTAACTCGAATTAAGGATTTTCCTTATCTTAGCTACTTTTCTACACTGAGAACTGAATTGCAGATTCTCTTTCAGCTGTTCTAAACAAGTTCTCATCTGTTTACAGTCATTTTCACTGAATTATTCATGTTTTCATGTAGTTTCCTATATTCTGCCTTCTGGCCCAAGTATAAGCTTTGGCCACTTTATCAAACAACTTCCTACACACTGTTATGAACTGAGGGAGCTAGGGAACATTGTCTCTCAACTGTGTTATAGAGTGTAGTACTACATTTCAGTGAAGTGTAAGGCTTTCCAAAGCTGCCAAACTTGTTTCTTTCTCTATTTCAATGGTATTCTTCTTTGTATAACACACATTTACCACTCTAGTCTCCTTTAAGTAATGAATATAGGATTCATACAGTGTTTGATGTTATCTTAACTCGAATTAAGGATTTTCCTTATCTTATCTACCTTTTCTACACTAAGAACTGACTTGGAGATTCTCTTTCAGCTGTTCTAAACAATTTCTCATCTGTTTACAGTCATTTTCACTGAGTTATTCATGTTTTCATGTAGTTTCCTATATTCTGCCTTCTGGCCCTAGTATAAGCTTTGGCCACTTTATCAAACAACTTCCTACACACTGTTATGAACTGAGGGAGCTAGGGAACATTGTCTCTCAACTGTGTTATAGAGTGTAGTACTACATTTCAGTGAAGTGTAAGGCTTTCCAAAGCTGCTGAACGTGTTTTTTCTCTATTTCAATGGTATTCTTCCTTGTATAACACACATTTACCACTCTAGTCTCCTTTAAGTAAAGAATATAGGATTCATAGAGTGTTTCATGTGATCTTAACTGGAATTAAGGATTTCCCTTATCTTAGCTACCTTTTCTACACTAATAACTGACTTGGAGATTCTCTTTCAGCTGTTCTAAACAAGTTCTCATCTGTTTACAGTCATTTTCAATGAATTATTCATGTTTTCATGTAGTTTCCTATATTCTGCCTTCTGGCCCAAGTATAAGCTTTGCCCACCTTATCAAACAACTTCCTACACACTGTTATGAACTGAGGGAGCTAGGGAACATTGTCTCTGAACTGTGTTATAGAGTGTAGTACTACATTTCAGTGTAGTGTAAGGCTTTCCAAAGCTGCCGAACGTGTTTCTTTCTCTATTTCAATGGTATTCTGCCTTGTATAACACACATTTACCACTCTAGTCTCCTTTAAGTAATGAATATAGGATTCATACAGTGTTTGATGTTATCTTAACTCGAATTAAGGATTTTCCTTATCTTATCTACCTTTTCTACACTAAGAACTGACTTGGAGATTCTCTTTCAGCTGTTCTAAACAAGTTCTCATCTGTTTACAGTCATTTTCACTGAGTTATTAATGTTTTCATGTAGTTTCCTATATTCTGCCTTCTGGCCCTAGTATAAGCTTTGGCCACTTTATCAAACAACTTCCTACACACTGTTATGAACTGAGGGAGCTAGGGAACATTGTCTCTCAACTGTGTTATAGAGTGTAGTACTACATTTCAGTGAAGTGTAAGGCTTTCCAAAGCTGCCGAACGTGTTTTTTCTCTATTTCAATGGTATTCTGCCTTGTATAACACACATTTACCACTCTAGTCTCCTTTAAGTAAAGAATATAGGATTCATAGAGTGTTTCATGTGATCTTAACTGGAATTAAGGATTTCCCTTATCTTAGCTACCTTTTCTACACTAATAACTGACTTGGAGATTCTCTTTCAGCTGTTCTAAACAAGTTCTCATCTGTTTACAGTCATTTTCAATGAATTATTCATGTTTTCATGTAGTTTCCTATATTCTGCCTTGTGGCCCAAGTATAAGCTTTGCACACCTTATCAAACAACTTCCTACACACTGTTATGAACTGAGGGAGCTAGGGAACATTGTCTCTGAACTGTGTTATAGAGTGTAGTACTACATTTCAGTGTAGTGTAAGGCTTTCCAAAGCTGCCGAACGTGTTTCTTTCTCTATTTCAATGGTATTCTGCCTTGTATAACACACATTTACCACTCTAGTCTCCTTTAAGTAATGAATATAGGATTCATACAGTGTTTGATGTTATCTTAACTCGAATTAAGGATTTTCCTTATCTTAGCTACTTTTCTACACTGAGAACTGAATTGCAGATTCTCTTTCAGCTGTTCTAAACAAGTTCTCATCTGTTTACAGTCATTTTCACTGAATTATTCATGTTTTCATGTAGTTTCCTATATTCTGCCTTCTGGCCCAAGTATAAGCTTTGGCCACTTTATCAAACAACTTCCTACACACTGTTATGAACTGAGGGAGCTAGGGAACATTGTCTCTCAACTGTGTTATAGAGTGTAGTACTACATTTCAGTGAAGTGTAAGGCTTTCCAAAGCTGCCAAACTTGTTTCTTTCTCTATTTCAATGGTATTCTTCTTTGTATAACACACATTTACCACTCTAGTCTCCTTTAAGTAATGAATATAGGATTCATACAGTGTTTGATGTTATCTTAACTCGAATTAAGGATTTTCCTTATCTTATCTACCTTTTCTACACTAAGAACTGACTTGGAGATTCTCTTTCAGCTGTTCTAAACAAGTTCTCATCTGTTTACAGTCATTTTCACTGAATTATTCATGTTTTCATGTAGTTTCCTATATTCTGCCTTCTGGCCCAAGTATAAGCTTTGCCCACCTTATCAAACAACTTCCTACACAATGTTATGAACTGAGGGAGCTAGGGAACATTGTCTCTGAACTGTGTTATAGAGTGTAGTACTACATTTCAGTGTAGTGTAAGGCTTTCCAAAGCTGCCGAACGTGTTTCTTTCTCTATTTCAATGGTATTCTGCCTTGTATAACACACATTTACCACTCTAGTCTCCTTTAAGTAATGAATATAGGATTCATACAGTGTTTGATGTTATCTTAACTCGAATTAAGGATTTTCCTTATCTTAGCTACTTTTCTACACTGAGAACTGAATTGCAGATTCTCTTTCAGCTGTTCTAAACAAGTTCTCATCTGTTTACAGTCATTTTCACTGAGTTATTCATGTTTTCATGTAGTTTCCTATATTCTGCCTTCTGGCCCTAGTATAAGCTTTGCCCACTTTATCAAACACCTTCCTACACTCTGTTATGAACTGAGGCAGCTAGGACACATTGTCTCTCAACTGTGTTATAGAGTGTAGTACTACATTTCAGTGAAGTGTAAGCCTTTCCAAAGCTGCCGAAAGTGTTTCTTTCTCTATTTCAATGGTATTCTGCCTTGTATAACACACATTTACCACTCTAGTTTCCTTTAAGTAAAGAATATAGGATTCATACAATGTTTCATGGGATCTTAACTGGTATTAAGGATTTCCCTTATCTTAGCTACCTTTTCTACACTAAGAACTGACTTGGAGTTTCTCTTTCAGCTGTTCTAAACAAGTTCTCATCTGTTTACAGTCATTTTCACTGAATTATTCATGTTTTCATGTAGTTTCCTATATTCTGCCTTCTGGCCCAAGTATAAGCTTTGCCTACTTTATCAAACACCTTCCTACACTCTGTTATGAACTGAGGCAGCTAGGGAACATTGTCTCTCAACTGTGTTATAGAGTGTAGTACTACATTTCAGTGAAGTGTAAGCCTTTCCAAAGCTGCCGAACGTGTTTCTTTCTCTATTTCAATGGTATTCTGCCTTGTATAACACACATTTACCACTCTAGTTTCCTTTAAGTAAAGAATATAGGATTCATACAGTGTTTCATGTGATCTTAACTCGAATTAAGGATTTCCCGGATAGTAGCTACCTTTTCTACACTAAGAACTGACTTGGAGATTCTCTTTCAGCTGTTCTAAACAAGTTCTCATGTGTTTACAGTCATTTTCAATGAATTATTCATGTTTTCATGTAGTTTCCTATATTCTGCCTTCTGGCCCAAGTATAAGCTTTGTCCACTTTATCAAACAACTTCCTACACACTGTTATGAACTGAGGGAGCTAGGAACATTGTCTCTCAACTGTGTTATAGAGTGTAGTACTACATTTCAGTGAAGTGTAAGGCTTTCCAAAGCTGCCAAACGTGTTTCTTTCTCTATTTCAATGGTATTCTGGCTTATATAACACACATTTACCACTCTAGTCTGCTTTAAGTAAACAATATAGGATTCATACAGTGTTTGATGTTATCTTAACTCGAATTAAGGATTTCCCGGATTTAGCTACCTTTTCTACACTAAGAACTGACTTGGAGAATATTTTTCATCTGTTCTAAACAAGTTCTCATCTGTTTACAGTCATTTTCACTGAATTATTTATGTTTTCATGTAGTATCCTATATTCTGCCTTCGGGCCCAAGTATAAACTTTGCCCACTTTATCAAACAACTTCCTACACACTGTTATGAACTGAGGCAGCTCGGGAACATTGTCTCTCAACTGTGTTATAGAGTGTAGTACTACATTTCAGTGAAGTGTAAGGCTTTCCAAAGCTGCCGAACGTGTTTGTTTCTCTATTTCAATGGTATTCTGCCTTGTATAACACACATTTACCACTCTAGTCCCCTTTAAGTAAAGAATATAGGATTCATAGAGTGTTTCATGTGATCTTAACTGGAATTAAGGATTTCCCTTATCTTAGCTACCTTTTCTACACTAAGAACTGACTTGGAGATTCTCTTTCAGCTGTTCTAAACAAGTTCTCATCTGTTTACAGTCATTTTCACTGAATTATTCATGTTTTCATGTAGTTTCCTATATTCTTCCTTCTGGCCCAAGTATAAGCTTTGCCCACTTTATCAAACAACTTCCTACACACTGTTATGAACTGAGGGAGCTAGGAACATTGTCTCTCAACTGTGTTATAGAGTGTAGTACTACATTTCAGTGAAGTGTAAGGCTTTCCAAAGCTGCCAAACGTGTTTCTTTCTCTATTTCAATGGTATTCTGCCTTATATAACACACATTTACCACTCTAGTCTCCTTTAAGTAAACAATATAGGATTCATACAGTGTTTGATGTTATCTTAACTCGAATTAAGGATTTTCCTTATCTTAGCTACTTTTCTACACTAAGAACTGACTTGCAGATTCTCTTTCAGCTGTTCTAAACAAGTTCTCATCTGTTTACAGTCATTTTCACTGAATTATTCATGTTTTCATGTAGTTTCCTATATTCTGCCTTCTGGCCCAAGTATAAGCTTTGCCCACTTTATCAAACACCTTCCTACACTCTGTTATGAACTGAGGCAGCTAGGGAACATTGTCTCTCAACTGTGTTATAGAGTGTAGTACTACATTTCAGTGAAGTGTAAGCCTTTCCAAAGCTGCCGAAAGTGTTTCTTTCTCTATTTCAATGCTATTCTGCCTTGTATAACACACATTTACCACTCTAGTTGCCTTTAAGTAAAGAATATAGGATTCATACAATGTTTCATGGGATCTTAACTGGTATTAAGGATTTCCCTTATCTTAGCTACCTTTTCTACACTAAGAACTGACTTGGAGTTTCTCTTTCAGCTGTTCTAAACAAGTTCTCATCTGTTTACAGTCATTTTCACTGAGTTATTCATGTTTTCATGTAGTTTCCTATATTCTGCCTTCTGGCCCAAGTATAAGCTTTGCCTACTTTATCAAACACCTTCCTACACTCTGTTATGAACTGAGGCAGCTAGGGAACATTGTCTCTCAACTGTGTTATAGAGTGTAGTACTACATTTCAGTGAAGTGTAAGCCTTTTCAAAGTTGCCGAATGTGTTTCTTTCTCTATTTCAATGGTATTCTGCCTTGTATAACACACATTTACCACTCTAGTTTCCTTTAAGTAAAGAATATAGGATTCATACAGTTTTTCATGTGATCTTAACTCGAATTAAGGATTTCCTGGATAGTAGCTACCTTTTCTACACTAAGAACTGACTTGGAGATTCTCTTTCAGCTGTTCTAAACAAGTTCTCATCTGTTTACAGTCATTTTCACTGAATTATTCATGTTTTCATGTAGTTTCCTATATTCTGCCTTCTGGCCCAAGTATAAGCTTTGCCCACTTTAGCAAACACCTTCCTACACTCTGTTATGAACTGAGGCAGCTAGGGAACATTGTCTCTCAACTGTGTTATAGAGTGTAGTACTACATTTCAGTGAAGTGTAAGCCTTTCCAAAGCTGCCGAAAGTGTTTCTTTCTCTATTTCAATGGTATTCTGCCTTGTATAACACACTTTTACCACTCTAGTCTCCTTTAAGTAATGAATATAGGATTCATACAGTGTTTGATGTTATCTTAACTCGAATTAAGGATTTTCCTTATCTTAGCTACCTTTTCTACACTAACAACTGACTTGGAGATTCTCTTTCAGCTGTTCTAAACAAGTTCTCATCTGTTTACAGTCATTTTCAATGAATTATTCATGTTTTCATGTAGTTTCCTATATTCTGCCTTCTGGCCCAAGTATAAGCTTTGGCCACTTTATCAAACAACTTCCTACACACTGGTATGAACTGAGGGAGCTAGGGAACATTGTCTCTCAACTGTGTTATAGAGTGTAGTACTACATTTCAGTGAAGTGTAAGGGTTTCCAAATCTGCCAAACTTGTTTCTTTCTCTATTTCAATGGTATTCTGCCTTGTATAACACACATTTACCACTCTAGTCTCCTTTAAGTAATGAATATAGGATTCATACAGTGTTTGATGTTATCTTAACTCGAATTAAGGATTTTCCTTATCTTAGCTACTTTTCTACACTAAGAACTGACTTGCAGATTCTCTTTCAGCTGTTCTAAACAAGTTCTCATCTGTTTACAGTCATTTTCACTGAATTATTCATGTTTTCATGTAGTTTCCTATATTCTGCCTTCTGGCCCAAGTATAAGCTTTGCCCACTTTATCAAACACCTTCCTACACTCTGTTATGAACAGAGGCAGCTAGGGAACATTGTCTCTCAACTGTGTTATAGAGTGTAGTACTACATTTCAGTGAAGTGTAAGCCTTTCCAAAGCTGCCGAAAGTGTTTCTTTCTCTATTTCAATGCTATTCTGCCTTGTATAACACACATTTACCACTCTAGTTGCCTTTAAGTAAAGAATATAGGATTCATACAATGTTTCATGGGATCTTAACTGGTATTAAGGATTTCCCTTATCTTAGCTACCTTTTCTACACTAAGAACTGACTTGGAGTTTCTCTTTCAGCTGTTCTAAACAAGTTCTCATCTGTTTACAGTCATTTTCACTGAGTTATTCATGTTTTCATGTAGTTTCCTATATTCTGCCTTCTGGCCCAAGTATAAGCTTTGCCTACTTTATCAAACACCTTCCTACACTCTGTTATGAACTGAGGCAGCTAGGGAACATTGTCTCTCAACTGTGTTATAGAGTGTAGTACTACATTTCAGTGAAGTGTAAGCCTTTTCAAAGTTGCCGAATGTGTTTCTTTCTCTATTTCAATGGTATTCTGCCTTGTATAACACACATTTACCACTCTAGTTTCCTTTAAGTAAAGAATATAGGATTCATACAGTTTTTCATGTGATCTTAACTCGAATTAAGGATTTCCTGGATAGTAGCTACCTTTTCTACACTAAGAACTGACTTGGAGATTCTCTTTCAGCTGTTCTAAACAAGTTCTCATGTGTTTACAGTCATTTTCAATGAATTATTCATGTTTTCATGTAGTTTCCTATATTCTGCCTTCTGGCCCAAGTATAAGCTATGCCCACTTTATCAAACAACTTCCTACACACTGTTATGAACTGAGGGAGCTAGGAACATTGTCTCTCAACTGTGTTATAGAGTGTAGTACTACATTTCAGTGAAGTGTAACGCTTTCCAAAGCTGCCAAACGTGTTTATTTCTCTATTTCAATGGTATTCTGCCTAATATAACACACATTTACCACTCTAGTCTCCTTTAAGTAAACAATATAGGATTCATACAGTGTTTGATGTTATCTTAACTCGAATTAAGGATTTTCCTTATCTTAGCTACCTTTTCTACACTAAGAACTGACTTGGAGAATCTCTTTCATCTGTTCTAAACACGTTCTCATCTGTTTACAGTCATTTTCACTGAATTATTCATGTTTTCATGTAGTTTCCTATATTCTGCCTTCTGGCCCAAGTATAAGCTTTGCCCACTTTATCAAACAACTTCCTACACACTGTTATGAACTGAGGCAGCTCGGGAACATTGTCTCTCAACTGTGTTATAGAGTGTAGTACTACATTTCAGTGAAGTGTAAGGCTTTCCAAAGCTGCCGAACGTGTTTGTTTCTCTATTTCAATGGTATTCTGCCTTGTATAACACACATTTACCACTCTAGTCTCCTTTAAGTAAAGAATATAGGATTCATAGAGTGTTTCATGTGATCTTAACTGGAATTAAGGATTTCCCTTATCTTAGCTACCTTTTCTACACTAAGAACTGACTTGGAGATTCTCTTTCAGCTGTTCTAAACAAGTTCTCATGTGTTTACAGTCATTTTCAATGAATTATTCATGTTTTCATGTAGTTTCCTATATTCTGCCTTCTGGCCCAAGTATAAGCTTTGCCCACTTTATCAAACAACTTCCTACACACTGTTATGAACTGAGGGAGCTAGGAACATTGTCTCTCAACTGTGTTATAGAGTGTAGTACTACATTTCAGTGAAGTGTAAGGCTTTCCAAAGCTGCCAAACGTGTTTCTTTCTCTATTTCAATGGTATTCTGGCTTATATAACACACATTTACCACTCTAGTCTCCTTTAAGTAAACAATATAGGATTCATACAGTGTTTGATGTTATCTTAACTCGAATTAAGGATTTCCCGGATTTAGCTACCTATTCTACACTAAGAACTGACTTGGAGAATATTTTTCATCTGTTCTAAACAAGTTCTCATCTGTTTACAGTCATTTTCACTGAATTATTTATGTTTTCATGTAGTATCCTATATTCTGCCTTCGGGCCCAAGTATAAACTTTGCCCACTTTATCAAACAACTTCCTACACACTGTTATGAACTGAGGCAGCTCGGGAACATTGTCTCTCAACTGTGTTATAGAGTGTAGTACTACATTTCAGTGAAGTGTAAGGCTTTCCAAAGCTGCCGAAAGTGTTTGTTTCTCTATTTCAATGGTATTCTGCCTTGTATAACACACATTTACCACTCTAGTCCCCTTTAAGTAAAGAATATAGGATTCATAGAGTGTTTCATGTGATCTTAAATGGAATTAAGGATTTCCCTTATCTTAGCTACCTTTTCTACACTAAGAACTGACTTGGAGATTCTCTTTCAGCTGTTCTAAACAAGTTCTCATCTGTTTACAGTCATTTTCACTGAATTATTCATGTTTTCATGTAGTTTCCTATATTCTTCCTTCTGGCCCAAGTATAAGCTTTGCCCACTTTATCAAACAACTTCCTACACACTGTTATGAACTGAGGGAGCTAGGAACATTGTCTCTCAACTGTGTTATAGAGTGTAGTACTACATTTCAGTGAAGTGTAAGGCTTTCCAAAGCTGCCAAACTTGTTTCTTTCTCTATTTCAATGGTATTCTGCCTTGTATAACACACATTTACCACTCTAGTCTCCTTTAAGTAATGAATATAGGATTCATACAGTGTTTGATGTTATCTTAACTCGAATTAAGGATTTTCCTTATCTTATCTACCTTTTCTACACTAAGAACTGACTTGGAGATTCTCTTTCAGCTGTTCTAAACAAGTTCTCATCTGTTTACAGTCATTTTCACTGAATTATTCATGTTTTCATGTAGTTTCCTATATTCTGCCTTCTGGCCCAAGTATAAGCTTTGCCCACTTTATCAAACACCTTCCTACACTCTGTTATGAACTGAGGCAGCTAGGGAACATTGTCTCTCAACTGTGTTATAGAGTGTAGTACTACATTTCAGTGAAGTGTAAGCCTTTCCAAAGCTGCCGAAAGTGTTTCTTTCTCTATTTCAATGCTATTCTGCCTTGTATAACACACATTTACCACTCTAGTTGCCTTTAAGTAAAGAATATAGGATTCATACAATGTTTCATGGGATCTTAACTGGTATTAAGGATTTCCCTTATCTTAGCTACCTTTTCTACACTAAGAACTGACTTGGAGTTTCTCTTTCAGCTGTTCTAAACAAGTTCTCATCTGTTTACAGTCATTTTCACTGAGTTATTCATGTTTTCATGTAGTTTCCTATATTCTGCCTTCTGGCCCAAGTATAAGCTTTGCCTACTTTATCAAACACCTTCCTACACTCTGTTATGAACTGAGGCAGCTAGGGAACATTGTCTCTCAACTGTGTTATAGAGTGTAGTACTACATTTCAGTGAAGTGTAAGCCTTTTCAAAGTTGCCGAATGTGTTTCTTTCTCTATTTCAATGGTATTCTGCCTTGTATAACACACATTTACCACTCTAGTTTCCTTTAAGTAAAGAATATAGGATTCATACAGTTTTTCATGTGATCTTAACTCGAATTAAGGATTTCCTGGATAGTAGCTACCTTTTCTACACTAAGAACTGACTTGGAGATTCTCTTTCAGCTGTTCTAAACAAGTTCTCATCTGTTTACAGTCATTTTCACTGAATTATTCATGTTTTCATGTAGTTTCCTATATTCTGCCTTCTGGCCCAAGTATAAGCTTTGCCCACTTTAGCAAACACCTTCCTACACTCTGTTATGAACTGAGGCAGCTAGGGAACATTGTCTCTCAACTGTGTTATAGAGTGTAGTACTACATTTCAGTGAAGTGTAAGCCTTTCCAAAGCTGCCGAAAGTGTTTCTTTCTCTATTTCAATGGTATTCTGCCTTGTATAACACACTTTTACCACTCTAGTCTCCTTTAAGTAATGAATATAGGATTCATACAGTGTTTGATGTTATCTTAACTCGAATTAAGGATTTTCCTTATCTTAGCTACCTTTTCTACACTAACAACTGACTTGGAGATTCTCTTTCAGCTGTTCTAAACAAGTTCTCATCTGTTTTCAGTCATTTTCAATGAATTATTCATGTTTTCATGTAGTTTCCTATATTCTGCCTTCTGGCCCAAGTATAAGCTTTGGCCACTTTATCAAACAACTTCCTACACACTGGTATGAACTGAGGGAGCTAGGGAACATTGTCTCTCAACTGTGTTATAGAGTGTAGTACTACATTTCAGTGAAGTGTAAGGGTTTCCAAATCTGCCAAACTTGTTTCTTTCTCTATTTCAATGGTATTCTGCCTTGTATAACACACATTTACCACTCTAGTCTCCTTTAAGTAATGAATATAGGATTCATACAGTGTTTGATGTTATCTTAACTCGAATTAAGGATTTTCCTTATCTTAGCTACTTTTCTACACTAAGAACTGACTTGCAGATTCTCTTTCAGCTGTTCTAAACAAGTTCTCATCTGTTTACAGTCATTTTCACTGAATTATTCATGTTTTCATGTAGTTTCCTATATTCTGCCTTCTGGCCCAAGTATAAGCTTTGCCCACTTTATCAAACACCTTCCTACACTCTGTTATGAACTGAGGCAGCTAGGGAACATTGTCTCTCAACTGTGTTATAGAGTGTAGTACTACATTTCAGTGAAGTGTAAGCCTTTCCAAAGCTGCCGAAAGTGTTTCTTTCTCTATTTCAATGCTATTCTGCCTTGTATAACACACATTTACCACTCTAGTTGCCTTTAAGTAAAGAATATAGGATTCATACAATGTTTCATGGGATCTTAACTGGTATTAAGGATTTCCCTTATCTTAGCTACCTTTTCTACACTAAGAACTGACTTGGAGTTTCTCTTTCAGCTGTTCTAAACAAGTTCTCATCTGTTTACAGTCATTTTCACTGAGTTATTCATGTTTTCATGTAGTTTCCTATATTCTGCCTTCTGGCCCAAGTATAAGCTTTGCCTACTTTATCAAACACCTTCCTACACTCTGTTATGAACTGAGGCAGCTAGGGAACATTGTCTCTCAACTGTGTTATAGAGTGTAGTACTACATTTCAGTGAAGTGTAAGCCTTTTCAAAGTTGCCGAATGTCTTTCTTTCTCTATTTCAATGGTATTCTGCCTTGTATAACACACATTTACCACTCTAGTTTCCTTTAAGTAAAGAATATAGGATTCATACAGTTTTTCATGTGATCTTAACTCGAATTAAGGATTTCCTGGATAGTAGCTACCTTTTCTACACTAAGAACTGACTTGGAGATTCTCTTTCAGCTGTTCTAAACAAGTTCTCATGTGTTTACAGTCATTTTCAATGAATTATTCATGTTTTCATGTAGTTTCCTATATTCTGCCTTCTGGCCCAAGTATAAGCTATGCCCACTTTATCAAACAACTTCCTACACACTGTTATGAACTGAGGGAGCTAGGAACATTGTCTCTCAACTGTGTTATAGAGTGTAGTACTACATTTCAGTGAAGTGTAACGCTTTCCAAAGCTGCCAAACGTGTTTATTTCTCTATTTCAATGGTATTCTGCCTAATATAACACACATTTACCACTCTAGTCTCCTTTAAGTAAACAATATAGGATTCATACAGTGTTTGATGTTATCTTAACTCGAATTAAGGATTTTCCTTATCTTAGCTACCTTTTCTACACTAAGAACTGACTTGGAGAATCTCTTTCATCTGTTCTAAACACGTTCTCATCTGTTTACAGTCATTTTCACTGAATTATTCATGTTTTCATGTAGTTTCCTATATTCTGCCTTCTGGCCCAAGTATAAGCTTTGCCCACTTTATCAAACAACTTCCTACACACTGTTATGAACTGAGGCAGCTCGGGAACATTTTCTCTCAACTGTGTTATAGAGTGTAGTACTACATTTCAGTGAAGTGTAAGGCTTTCCAAAGCTGCCGAACGTGTTTGTTTCTCTATTTCAATGGTATTCTGCCTTGTATAACACACATTTACCACTCTAGTCTCCTTTAAGTAAAGAATATAGGATTCATAGAGTGTTTCATGTGATCTTAACTGGAATTAAGGATTTCCCTTATCTTAGCTACCTTTTCTACACTAAGAACTGACTTGGAGATTCTCTTTCAGCTGTTCTAAACAAGTTCTCATCTGTTTACAGTCATTTTCACTGAATTATTCATGTTTTCATGTAGTTTCCTATATTCTTCCTTCTGGCCCAAGTATAAGCTTTGCCCACTTTATCAAACAACTTCCTACACACTGTTATGAACTGAGGGAGCTAGGAACATTGTCTCTCAACTGTGTTATAGAGTGTAGTACTACATTTCAGTGAAGTGTAAGGCTTTCCAAAGCTGCCAAACTTGTTTCTTTCTCTATTTCAATGGTATTCTGCCTTGTATAACACACATTTACCACTCTAGTCTCCTTTAAGTAATGAATATAGGATTCATACAGTGTTTGATGTTATCTTAACTCGAATTAAGGATTTTCCTTATCTTATCTACCTTTTCTACACTAAGAACTGACTTGGAGATTCTCTTTCAGCTGTTCTAAACAAGTTCTCATGTGTTTACAGTCATTTTCAATGAATTATTCATGCTTTCATGTAGTTTCCTATATTCTGCCTTCTGGCCCAAGTATAAGCTTTGCCCACTTTATCAAACAACTTCCTACACACTGTTATGAACTGAGGGAGCTAGGAACATTGTCTCTCAACTGTGTTATAGAGTGTAGTACTACATTTCAGTGAAGTGTAAGGCTTTCCAAAGCTGCCAAACGTGTTTCTTTCTCTATTTCAATGGTATTCTGCCTTATATAACACACATTTACCACTCTAGTCTCCTTTAAGTAAACAATATAGGATTCATACAGTGTTTGATGTTATCTTAACTCGAATTAAGGATTTCCCGGATTTAGCTACCTTTTCTACACTAAGAACTGACTTGGAGAATCTCTTTCATCTGTTCTAAACACGTTCTCATCTGTTTACAGTCATTTTCACTGAATTATTCATGTTTTCATGTAGTTTCCTATATTCTGCCTTCTGGCCCAAGTATAAGCTTTGCCCACTTTAGCAAACACCTTCCTACACTCTGTTATGAACTGAGGCAGCTAGGGAACATTGTCTCTCAACTGTGTTATAGAGTGTAGTACTACATTTCAGTGAAGTGTAAGCCTTTCCAAAGCTGCCGAAAGTGTTTCTTTCTCTATTTCAATGGTATTCTGCCTTGTATAACACACTTTTACCACTCTAGTCTCCTTTAAGTAATGAATATAGGATTCATACAGTGTTTGATGTTATCTTAACTCGAATTAAGGATTTTCCTTATCTTAGCTACCTTTTCTACACTAACAACTGACTTGGAGATTCTCTTTCAGCTGTTCTAAACAAGTTCTCATCTGTTTACAGTCATTTTCAATGAATTATTCATGTTTTCATGTAGTTTCCTATATTCTGCCTTCTGTCCCAAGTATAAGCTTTGGCCACTTTATCAAACAACTTCCTACACACTGGTATGAACTGAGGGAGCTAGGGAACATTGTCTCTCAACTGTGTTATAGAGTGTAGTACTACATTTCAGTGAAGTGTAAGGGTTTCCAAATCTGCCAAACTTGTTTCTTTCTCTATTTCAATGGTATTCTGCCTTGTATAACACACATTTACCACTCTAGTCTCCTTTAAGTAATGAATATAGGATTCATACAGTGTTTGATGTTATCTTAACTCGAATTAAGGATTTTCCTTATCTTAGCTACTTTTCTACACTAAGAACTGACTTGCAGATTCTCTTTCAGCTGTTCTAAACAAGTTCTCATCTGTTTACAGTCATTTTCACTGAATTATTCATGTTTTCATGTAGTTTCCTATATTCTGCCTTCTGGCCCAAGTATAAGCTTTGCCCACTTTATCAAACACCTTCCTACACTCTGTTATGAACTGAGGCAGCTAGGGAACATTGTCTCTCAACTGTGTTATAGAGTGTAGTACTACATTTCAGTGAAGTGTAAGCCTTTCCAAAGCTGCCGAAAGTGTTTCTTTCTCTATTTCAATGCTATTCTGCCTTGTATAACACACATTTACCACTCTAGTTGCCTTTAAGTAAAGAATATAGGATTCATACAATGTTTCATGGGATCTTAACTGGTATTAAGGATTTCCCTTATCTTAGCTACCTTTTCTACACTAAGAACTGACTTGGAGTTTCTCTTTCAGCTGTTCTAAACAAGTTCTCATCAGTTTACAGTCATTTTCACTGAGTTATTCATGTTTTCATGTAGTTTCCTATATTCTGCCTTCTGGCCCAAGTATAAGCTTTGCCTACTTTATCAAACACCTTCCTACACTCTGTTATGAACTGAGGCAGCTAGGGAACATTGTCTCTCAACTGTGTTATAGAGTGTAGTACTACATTTCAGTGAAGTGTAAGCCTTTTCAAAGTTGCCGAATGTGTTTCTTTCTCTATTTCAATGGTATTCTGCCTTGTATAACACACATTTACCACTCTAGTTTCCTTTAAGTAAAGAATATAGGATTCATACAGTTTTTCATGTGATCTTAACTCGAATTAAGGATTTCCTGGATAGTAGCTACCTTTTCTACACTAAGAACTGACTTGGAGATTCTCTTTCAGCTGTTCTAAACAAGTTCTCATCTGTTTACAGTCATTTTCACTGAATTATTCATGTTTTCATGTAGTTTCCTATATTCTGCCTTCTGGCCCAAGTATAAGCTTTGCCCACTTTAGCAAACACCTTCCTACACTCTGTTATGAACTGAGGCAGCTAGGGAACATTGTCTCTCAACTGTGTTATAGAGTGTAGTACTACATTTCAGTGAAGTGTAAGCCTTTCCAAAGCTGCCGAAAGTGATTCTTTCTCTATTTCAATGGTATTCTGCCTTGTATAACACACTTTTACCACTCTAGTCTCCTTTAAGTAATGAATATAGGATTCATACAGTGTTTGATGTTATCTTAACTCGAATTAAGGATTTTCCTTATCTTAGCTACCTTTTCTACACTAACAACTGACTTGGAGATTCTCTTTCAGCTGTTCTAAACAAGTTCTCATCTGTTTTCAGTCATTTTCAATGAATTATTCATGTTTTCATGTAGTTTCCTATATTCTGCCTTCTGGCCCAAGTATAAGCTTTGGCCACTTTATCAAACAACTTCCTACACACTGGTATGAACTGAGGGAGCTAGGGAACATTGTCTCTCAACTGTGTTATAGAGTGTAGTACTACATTTCAGTGAAGTGTAAGGGTTTCCAAATCTGCCAAACTTGTTTCTTTCTCTATTTCAATGGTATTCTGCCTTGTATAACACACATTTACCACTCTAGTCTCCTTTAAGTAATGAATATAGGATTCATACAGTGTTTGATGTTATCTTAACTCGAATTAAGGATTTTCCTTATCTTAGCTACTTTTCTACACTAAGAACTGACTTGCAGATTCTCTTTCAGCTGTTCTAAACAAGTTCTCATCTGTTTACAGTCATTTTCACTGAATTATTCATGTTTTCATGTAGTTTCCTATATTCTGCCTTCTGGCCCAAGTATAAGCTTTGCCCACTTTATCAAACACCTTCCTACACTCTGTTATGAACTGAGGCAGCTAGGGAACATTGTCTCTCAACTGTGTTATAGAGTGTAGTACTACATTTCAGTGAAGTGTAAGCCTTTCCAAAGCTGCCGAAAGTGTTTCTTTCTCTATTTCAATGCTATTCTGCCTTGTATAACACACATTTACCACTCTAGTTGCCTTTAAGTAAAGAATATAGGATTCATACAATGTTTCATGGGATCTTAACTGGTATTAAGGATTTCCCTTATCTTAGCTACCTTTTCTACACTAAGAACTGACTTGGAGTTTCTCTTTCAGCTGTTCTAAACAAGTTCTCATCTGTTTACAGTCATTTTCACTGAGTTATTCATGTTTTCATGTAGTTTCCTATATTCTGCCTTCTGGCCCAAGTATAAGCTTTGCCTACTTTATCAAACACCTTCCTACACTCTGTTATGAACTGAGGCAGCTAGGGAACATTGTCTCTCAACTGTGTTATAGAGTGTAGTACTACATTTCAGTGAAGTGTAAGCCTTTTCAAAGTTGCCGAATGTGTTTCTTTCTCTATTTCAATGGTATTCTGCCTTGTATAACACACATTTACCACTCTAGTTTCCTTTAAGTAAAGAATATAGGATTCATACAGTTTTTCATGTGATCTTAACTCGAATTAAGGATTTCCTGGATAGTAGCTACCTTTTCTACACTAAGAACTGACTTGGAGATTCTCTTTCAGCTGTTCTAAACAAGTTCTCATGTGTTTACAGTCATTTTCAATGAATTATTCATGTTTTCATGTAGTTTCCTATATTCTGCCTTCTGGCCCAAGTATAAGCTATGCCCACTTTATCAAACAACTTCCTACACACTGTTATGAACTGAGGGAGCTAGGAACATTGTCTCTCAACTGTGTTATAGAGTGTAGTACTACATTTCAGTGAAGTGTAACGCTTTCCAAAGCTGCCAAACGTGTTTATTTCTCTATTTCAATGGTATTCTGCCTAATATAACACACATTTACCACTCTAGTCTCCTTTAAGTAAACAATATAGGATTCATACAGTGTTTGATGTTATCTTAACTCGAATTAAGGATTTTCCTTATCTTAGCTACCTTTTCTACACTAAGAACTGACTTGGAGAATCTCTTTCATCTGTTCTAAACACGTTCTCATCTGTTTACAGTCATTTTCACTGAATTATTCATGTTTTCATGTAGTTTCCTATATTCTGCCTTCTGGCCCAAGTATAAGCTTTGCCCACTTTATCAAACAACTTCCTACACACTGTTATGAACTGAGGCAGCTCGGGAACATTGTCTCTCAACTGTGTTATAGAGTGTAGTACTACATTTCAGTGAAGTGTAAGGCTTTCCAAAGCTGCCGAACGTGTTTGTTTCTCTATTTCAATGGTATTCTGCCTTGTATAACACACATTTACCACTCTAGTCTCCTTTAAGTAAAGAATATAGGATTCATAGAGTGTTTCATGTGATCTTAACTGGAATTAAGGATTTCCCTTATCTTAGCTACCTTTTCTACACTAAGAACTGACTTGGAGATTCTCTTTCAGCTGTTCTAAACATGTTCTCATCTGTTTACAGTCATTTTCAATGAATTATTCATGTTTTCATGTAGTTTCCTATATTCTGCCTTCTGCCCCAAGTATAAGCTTTGCCCACCTTATCAAACAACTTCCTACACACTGTTATGAACTGAGGGAGCTAGGGAACATTGTCTCTGAACTGTGTTATAGAGTGTAGTACTACATTTCAGTGTAGTGTAAGGCTTTCCAAAGCTGCTGAACGTGTTTCTTTCTCTATTTCAATGGTATTCTGCCTTGTATAACACACATTTACCACTCTAGTCTACTTTAAGTAATGAATATAGGATTCATACAGTGTTTGATGTTATCTTAACTCGAATTAAGGATTTTCCTTATCTTAGCTACCTTTTCTACACTAAGAACTGACTTGGAGATTCTCTTTCAGCTGTTCTAAACAAGTTCTCATCTGTTTACAGTCATTTTCACTGAATTATTCATGTTTTCATGTAGTTTCCTATATGCTACCTTCTGGCCCAAGTATAAGCTTTGCCCACTTTATCAAACAACTTCCTACACACTGTTATGAACTGAGGCAGCTCGGGAACATTGTCTCTCAACTGTGTTATAGAGTGTAGTACTACATTTCAGTGAAGTGTAAGGCTTTCCAAAGCTGCCGAACGTGTTTGTTTCTCTATTTCAATGGTATTCTGCCTTGTATAACACACATTTACCACTCTAGTCTCCTTTAAGTAAAGAATATAGGATTCATAGAGTGTTTCATGTGATCTTAACTGGAATTAAGGATTTCCCTTATCTTAGCTACCTTTTCTACACTAAGAACTGACTTGGAAATTCTCTTTCAGCTGTTCTAAACAAGTTCTCATCTGTTTACAGTCATTTTCAATGAATTATTCATGTTTTCATGTAGTTTCCTATATTCTGCCTTCTGGCCCAAGTATAAGCTTTGCCCACCTTATCAAACAACTTCCTACACACTGTTATGAACTGAGGGAGCTAGGGAACATTGTCTCTGAACTGTGTTATAGAGTGTAGTACTACATTTCAGTGTAGTGTAAGGCTTTCCAAAGCTGCTGAACGTGTTTCTTTCTCTATTTCAATGGTATTCTGCCTTGTATAACACACATTTACCACTCTAGTCTCCTTTAAGTAATGAATATAGGATTCATACAGTGTTTGATGTTATCTTAACTCGAATTAAGGATTTTCCTTATCTTAGCTACCTTTTCTACACTAAGAACTGACTTGGAGGTTCTCTTTCAGCTGTTCTAAACAAGTTCTCATCTGTTTACAGTCATTTTCAATGAATTATTCATGTTTTCATGTAGTTTCCTATATTCTGCCTTCTGGCCCAAGTATAAGCTTTGGCCACTTTATCAAACAACTTCCTTCACACTGTTATGAACTGAGGGAGCTAGGGAACATTGTCTCTCAACTGTGTTACAGAGTGTAGTACTACATTTCAGTGAAGTGTAAGGCTTTCCAAAGCTGCCAAACTTGTTTCTTTCTCTATTTCAATGGTATTCTGCCTTGTATAACACACATTTACCACTCTAGTCTCCTTTAAGTAATGAATATAGGATTCATACAGTGTTTGATGTTATCTTAACTCGAATTCAGGATTTTCCTTATCTTAGCTACCTTTTCTACACTAAGAACTGACTTGGAGATTCTCTTTCAGCTGTTCTAAACAAGTTCTCATCTGTTTACAGTCATTTTCACTGAATTATTCATGTTTTCATGTAGTTTCCTATATGCTGCCTTCTGGCCCAAGTATAAGCTTTGCCCACTTTATCAAACAACTTCCTACACACTGTTATGAACTGAGGGAGCTAGGAACATTGTCTCTCAACTGTGTTATAGAGTGTAGTACTACATTTCAGTGAAGTGTAATGCTTTCCAGAGCTGCCAAACGTGTTTCTTTCTCTATTTCAATGGTATTCTGCCTTATATAACACACATTTACCACTCTAGTCTCCTTTAAATAAACAATATAGGATTCATACAGTGTTTGATGTTATCTTAACTTGAATTAATAATTTCCTGGATTTAGCTACCTTTTCTACACTAAGAACTGACTTGGAGAATCTCTTTCATCTGTTCTAAACAAGTTCTCATCTGTTTACAGTCATTTTCACTGAATTATTCATGTTTTCATGTAGTTTCCTATATTCTGCCTTCTGGCCCAAGTATAAGCTTTGCCCACTTTATCAAACAACTTCCTACACACTGTTATGAACTGAGGCAGCTCGGGAACATTGTCTCTCAACTGTGTTATAGAGTGTAGTACTACATTTCAGTGAAGTGTAAGGCTTTCCAAAGCTGCCGAACGTGTTTGTTTCTCTATTTCAATGGTATTCTGCCTTGTATAACACACATTTACCACTCTAGTCTCCTTTAAGTAAAGAATATAGGATTCATAGAGTGTTTCATGTGATCTTAACTGGAATTAAGGATTTCCCTTATCTTAGCTACCTTTTCTACACTAAGAACTGACTTGGAAATTCTCTTTCAGCTGTTCTAAACAAGTTCTCATCTGTTTACAGTCATTTTCAATGAATTATTCATGTTTTCATGTAGTTTCCTATATTCTGCCTTCTGGCCCAAGTATAAGCTTTGCCCACCTTATCAAACAACTTCCTACACACTGTTATGAACTGAGGGAGCTAGGGAACATTGTCTCTGAACTGTGTTATAGAGTGTAGTACTACATTTCAGTGTAGTGTAAGGCTTTCCAAAGCTGCTGAACGTGTTTCTTTCTCTATTTCAATGGTATTCTGCCTTGTATAACACACATTTACCACTCTAGTCTCCTTTAAGTAATGAATATAGGATTCATACAGTGTTTGATGTTATCTTAACTCGAATTAAGGATTTTCCTTATCTTAGCTACCTTTTCTACACTAAGAACTGACTTGGAGGTTCTCTTTCAGCTGTTCTAAACAAGTTCTCATCTGTTTACAGTCATTTTCAATGAATTATTCATGTTTTCATGTAGTTTCCTATATTCTGCCTTCTGGCCCAAGTATAAGCTTTGGCCACTTTATCAAACAACTTCCTTCACACTGTTATGAACTGAGGGAGCTAGGGAACATTGTCTCTCAACTGTGTTACAGAGTGTAGTACTACATTTCAGTGAAGTGTAAGGCTTTCCAAAGCTGCCAAACTTGTTTCTTTCTCTATTTCAATGGTATTCTGCCTTGTATAACACACATTTACCACTCTAGTCTCCTTTAAGTAATGAATATAGGATTCATACAGTGTTTGATGTTATCTTAACTCGAATTAAGGATTTTCCTTATCTTAGCTACCTTTTCTACACTAAGAACTGACTTGGAGATTCTCTTTCAGCTGTTCTAAACAAGTTCTCATCTGTTTACAGTCATTTTCACTGAATTATTCATGTTTTCATGTAGTTTCCTATATTCTGCCTTCTGGCCCACGTATAAGCTTTGCCCACTTTATCAAACAACTTCCTACACACTCTTATGAACTGAGGCAGCTAGGGAACATTGTCTCTCAACTGTGTTATAGAGTGTAGTACTACATTTCAGTGAAGTGTAAGCCTTTCCAAAGCTGCCGAAAGTGTTTCTTTCTCTATTTCAATGGTATTCTGCCTTGTATAACACACATTTACCACTCTAGTTTCCTTTAAGTAAAGAATATAGAATTCATACAATGTTTCATGGGATCTTAACTGTTATTAAGGATTTCCCTTATCTTAGCTACCTTTTCTACACTAAGAACTGACTTGGAGTTTCTCTTTCAGCTGTTCTAAACAAGTTCTCATCTGTTTACAGTCATTTTCACTGAGTTATTCATGTTTTCATGTAGTTTCCTATATTCTGCCTTTTGGCCCAAGTATAAGCTTTGCCTACTTTATCAAACACCTTCCTACACTCTGTTATGAACTGAGGCAGCTAGGGAACATTGTCTCTCAACTGTGTTATAGAGTGTAGTACTACATTTCAGTGAAGTGTAAGCATTTTCAAAGTTGCCGAATGTGTTTCTTTCTCTATTTCAATGGTATTCTGCCTTGTATAACACACATTTACCACTCTAGTTTCCTTTAAGTAAAGAATATAGGATTCATACAGTTTTTCATGTGATCTTAACTCGAATTAAGGATTTCCTGGATAGTAGCTACCTTTTCTACACTAAGAACTGACTTGGAGATTCTCTTTCAGCTGTTCTAAACAAGTTCTCATGTGTTTACAGTCATTTTCAATGAATTATTCATGTTTTCATGTAGTTTCCTATATTCTGCCTTCTGGCCCAAGTATAAGCTATGCCCAGTTTATCAAACAACTTCCTACACACTGTTATGAACTGAGGGAGCTAGGAACATTTTCTCTCAACTGTGTTATAGAGTGTAGTACTACATTTCAGTGAAGTGTAACGCTTTCCAAAGCTGCCAAACGTGTTTATTTCTCTATTTCAATGGTATTCTGCCTAATATAACACACATTTACCACTCTAGTCTCCTTTAAGTAAACAATATAGGATTCATACAGTGTTTGATGTTATCTTAACTCGAATTAAGGATTTTCCTTATCTTAACTACCTTTTCTACACTAAGAACTGACTTGGAGAATCTCTTTCATCTGTTCTAAACACGTTCTCATCTGTTTACAGTCATTTTCACTGAATTATTCATGTTTTCATGTAGTTTCCTATATTCTGCCTTCTGGCCCAAGTATAAGCTTTGCCCACTTTATCAAACAACTTCCTACACACTGTTATGAACTGAGGCAGCTCGGGAACATTGTCTCTCAACTGTGTTATAGAGTGTAGTACTACATTTCAGTGAAGTGTAAGGCTTTCCAAAGCTGCCGAACGTGTTTGTTTCTCTATTTCAATGGTATTCTGCCTTGTATAACACACATTTACCACTCTAGTCTCCTTTAAGTAAAGAATATAGGATTCATAGAGTGTTTCATGTGATCTTAACTGGAATTAAGGATTTCCCTTATCTTAGCTACCTTTTCTACACTAAGAACTGACTTGGAGATTCTCTTTCAGCTGTTCTAAACAAGTTCTCATCTGTTTACAGTCATTTTCAATGAATTATTCATGTTTTCATGTAGTTTCCTATATTCTGCCTTCTGCCCCAAGTATAAGCTTTGGCCACTTTATCAAACAACTTCCTACACACTGTTATGAACTGAGGGAGCTAGGGAACATTGTCTCTCAACTGTGTTATAGAGTGTAGTACTACATTTCAGTGAAGTGTAAGGCTTTCCAAAGCTGCCAAACTTGTTTCTTTCTCTATTTCAATGGTATTCTGCCTTGTATAACACACATTTACCACTCTAGTCTCCTTTACGTAATGAATATAGGATTCATACAGTGTTTGATGTTATCTTAACTCGAATTAAGGATTTTCCTTATCTTAGCTACCTTTTCTACACTAAGAACTGACTTGGAGATTCTCTTTCAGCTGTTCTAAACAAGTTCTCATCTGTTTACAGTCATTTTCACTGAATTATTCATGTTTTCATGTAGTTTCCTATATGCTGCCTTCTGGCCCAAGTATAAGCTTTGCCCACTTTATCAAACAACTTCCTACACACTGTTACGAACTGACGGAGCTAGGAACATTGTCTCTCAACTGTGTTATAGAGTGTAGTACTACATTTCAGTGAAGTGTAATGCTTTCCAGAGCTGCCAAACGTGTTTCTTTCTCTATTTCAATGGTATTCTGCCTTATATAACACACATTTACCACTCTAGTCTCCTTTAAATAAACAATATAGGATTCATACAGTGTTTGATGTTATCTTAACTCGAATTAAGGATTTCCTGGATTTAGCTACCTTTTCTACACTAAGAACTGACTTGGAGAATCTCTTTCATCTGTTCTAAACAAGTTCTCATCTGTTTACAGTCATTTTCACTGAATTATTCATGTTTTCATGTAGTTTCCTATATTCTGCCTTCTGGCCCAAGTATAAGCTTTGCCCACTTTATCAAACAACTTCCTACACACTGTTATGAACTGAGGCAGCTCGGGAACATTGTCTCTCAACTGTGTTATAGAGTGTAGTACTACATTTCAGTGAAGTGTAAGGCTTTCCAAAGCTGTCGAACGTGTTTGTTTCTCTATTTCAATGGTATTCTGCCTTGTATAACACACATTTACCACTCTAGTCTCCTTTAAGTAAAGAATATAGGATTCATAGAGTGTTTCATGTGATCTTAACTGGAATTAAGGATTTCCCTTATCTTAGCTACCTTTTCAACACTAAGAACTGACTTGGAAATTCTCTTTCAGCTGTTCTAAACAAGTTCTCATCTGTTTACAGTCATTTTCAATGAATTATTCATGTTTTCATGTAGTTTCCTATATTCTGCCTTCTGGCCCAAGTATAAGGTTTGCCCACCTTATCAAACAACTTCCTACACACTGTTATGAACTGAGGGAGCTAGGGAACATTGTCTCTGAACTGTGTTATAGAGTGTAGTACTACATTTCAGTGTAGTGTAAGGCATTCCAAAGCTGCCGAACGTGTTTCTTTCTCTATTTCAATGGTATTCTGCCTTGTATAACACACATTTACCACTCTAGTCTCCTTTAAGTAATGAATATAGGATTCATACAGTGTTTGATGTTATCTTAACTCGAATTAAGGATTTTCCTTATCTTAGCTACTTTTCTACACTGAGAACTGAATTGCAGATTCTCTTTCAGCTGTTCTAAACAAGTTCTCATCTGTTTACAGTCATTTTCACTGAATTATTCATGTTTTCATGTAGTTTCCTATATTCTGCCTTCTGGCCCAAGTATAAGCTTTGCCCACTTTATCAAACACCTTCCTACACTCTGTTATGAACTGAGGCAGCTAGGGAACATTGTCTCTCAACTGTGTTATAGAGTGTAGTACTACATTTCAGTGAAGTGTAAGCCTTTCCAAAGCTGCCGAAAGTGTTTCTTTCTCTATTTCAATGGTATTCTGCCTTGTATAACACACATTTACCACTCTAGTTTCCTTTAAGTAAAGAATATAGAATTCATACAATGTTTCATGGGATCTTAACTGGTATTAAGGATTTCCCTTATCTTAGCTACCTTTTCTACACTAAGAACTGACTTGGAGTTTCTCTTTCAGCTGTTCTAAACAAGTTCTCATCTGTTTACAGTCATTTTCACTGAGTTATTCATGTTTTCATATAGTTTCCTATATTCTGCCTTTTGGCCCAAGTATAAGCTTTGCCTACTTTATCAAACACCTTCCTACACTCTGTTATGAACTGAGTCAGCTAGGGAACATTGTCTCTCAACTGTGTTATAGAGTGTAGTACTACATTTCAGTGAAGTGTAAGCCTTTCCAAAGCTGCCGAACGTGTTTCTTTCTCTATTTCAATGGTATTCTGCCTTGTATAACACACATTTACCACTCTAGTTACCTTTAAGTAAAGAACATAGGATTCATACAGTGTTTCATGTGATCTTAACTCGAATTAAGGATTTCCCAGATCTTAGCTACCTTTTCTACACTAAGAACTGACTTGGAGATTCTCTTTCAGCTGTTCTAAACAAGTTCTCATGTGTTTACAGTCATTTTCAATGAATTATTCATGTTTTCATGTAGTTTCCTATATTCTGCCTTCTGGCCCAAGTATAAGCTTTGCCCACTTTATCAAACAACTTCCTACACACTGTTATGAATTGAGGGAGCTAGGAACATTGTCTCTCAACTGTGTTATAGAGTGTAGTACTACATTTCAGTGAAGTGTAATGCTTTCCAAAGCTGCCAAACGTGTTTCTTTCTCTATTTCAATGGTATTCTGCCTTATATAACACACATTTACCACTCTAGTCTCCTTTAAATAAACAATATAGGATTCATACAGTGTTTGATGTTATCTTAACTCGAATTAAGGATTTCCCGGATTTAGCTACCTTTTCTACACTAAGAACTGACTTGGAGAATCTCTTTCATCTGTTCTAAACAAGTTCTCATCTGTTTACAGTCATTTTCACTGAATTATTCATGTTTTCATGTAGTTTCCTATATTCTGCCTTCTGGCCCAAGTATAAGCTTTGCCCACTTTATCAAACAACTTCCTACACACTGTTATGAACTGAGGCAGCTCGGGAACATTGTCTCTCAACTGTGTTATAGAGTGTAGTACTACATTTCAGTGAAGTGTAAGGCTTTCCAAAGCTGCCGAACGTGTTTGTTTCTCTATTTCAATGGTATTCTGCCTTGTATAACACACATTTACCACTCTAGTCTCCTTTAAGTAAAGAATATAGGATTCATAGAGTGTTTCATGTGATCTTAACTGGAATTAAGGATTTCCCTTATCTTAGCTACCTTTTCTACACTAAGAACTGACTTGGAGATTCTCTTTCAGCTGTTCTAAACAAGTTCTCATCTGTTTACAGTCATTTTCAATGAATTATTCATGTTTTCATGTAGTTTCCTATATTCTGCCTTCTGGCCCAAGTATAAGCTTTGCCCACCTTATCAAACAACTTCCTACACACTGTTATGAACTGAGGGAGCTAGGGAACATTGTCTCTGAACTGTGTTATAGAGTGTAGTACTACATTTCAGTGTAGTGTAAGGCTTTCCAAAGCTGCCGAACGTGTTTCTTTCTCTATTTCAATGGTATTCTGCCTTGTATAACACACATTTACCACTCTAGTCTCCTTTAAGTAATGAATATAGGATTCATACAGTGTTTGATGTTATCTTAACTCGAATTAAGGATTTTCCTTATCTTAGCTACTTTTCTACACTAAGAACTGACTTGGAGATTCTCTTTCAGCTGTTCTAAACAAGTTCTCATCTGTTTACAGTCATTTTCACTGAATTATTCATGTTTTCATGTAGTTTCCTATATTCTGCCTTCTGGCCCAAGTATAAGCTTTGCCCACTTTATCAAACAACTTCCTACACTCTGTTATGAACTGAGGCAGCTAGGGAACATTTTCTCTCAACTGTGTTATAGAGTGTAGTACTACATTTCAGTGAAGTGTAAGCCTTTCCAAAGCTGCCGAAAGTGTTTCTTTCTCTATTTCAATGGTATTCTGCCTTGTATAACACACATTTACCACTCTAGTTTCCTTTAAGTAAAGAATATAGGATTCATACAATGTTTCATGGGATCTTAACTGGTATTAAGGATTTCCCTTATCTTAGCTACCTTTTCTACACTAAGAACTGACTTGGAGTTTCTCTTTCAGCTGTTCTAAACAAGTTCTCATCTGTTTACAGTCATTTTCAATTAATTATTCATGTTTTCATGTAGTTTCCTATATTCTGCCTTCTGGCCCAAGTATAAGCTTTGCCTACTTTATCAAACACCTTCCTACACTCTGTTATGAACTGAGGCAGCTAGGGAACATTGTCTCTCAACTGTGTTATAGAGTGTAGTACTATATTTCAGTGAAGTGTAAGCCTTTCCAAAGCTGCCGAACGTGTTTCTTTCTCTATTTCAATGGTATTCTGCCATTTATAACACACATTTACCACTCTAGTTTCCTTTAAGTAAAGAATATAGGATTCATACAGTGTTTCATGTGATCTTAACTCGAATTAAGGATTTCCCGGATCTTAGTTACCTTTTCTACACTAAGAACTGACTTGGAGATTCTCTTTCAGCTGTTCTAAACAAGTTCTCATGTGCTTACAGTCATTTTCAATGAATTATTCATGTTTTCATGTAGTTTCCTATATTCTGCCTTCTGGCCCAAGTATAAGCTTTGCCCACTTTATCAAACAACTTCCTACACACTGTTATGAACTGAGGGAGCTAGGAACATTGTCTCTCAACTGTGTTATAGAGTGTAGTACTACATTTCAGTGAAGTGTAAGGCTTTCCAAAGCTGCCAAACGTGTTTCTTTCTCTATTTCAATGGTATTCTGGCTTATATAACACACATTTACCACTCTAGTCTCAGTTAAGTAAACAATATAGGATTCATACAGTGTTTGATGTTATCTTAACTCGAATTAAGGATTTCCCGGATTTAGCTACCTTTTCTACACTAAGAATTGACTTGGAGAATATTTTTCATCTGTTCTAAACAAGTTCTCATCTGTTTACAGTCATTTTCAATGAATTATTTATGTTTTCATGTAGTTTCCTATATTCTGCCTTCTGGCCCAAGTATAAGCTTTGCCCACTTTATCAAACAACTTCCTACACACTGTTATGAACTGAGGCAGCTCGGGAACATTGTCTCTCAACTGTGTTATAGAGTGTAGTACTACATTTCAGTGAAGTGTAAGGCTTTCCAAAGCTGCCGAACGTGTTTGTTTCTCTATTTCAATGGTATTCTGCCTTGTATAACACACATTTACCACTCTAGTCTCCTTTAAGTAAAGAATATAGGATTCATAGAGTGTTTCATGTGATCTTAACTGGAATTAAGGATTTCCCTTATCTTAGCTACCTTTTCTACACTAAGAACTGACTTGGAGATTCTCTTTCAGCTGTTCTAAACAAGTTCTCATCTGTTTACAGTCATTTTCAATGAATTATTCATGTTTTCATGTAGTTTCCTATATTCTGCCTTCTGGCCCAAGTATAAGCTTTGCCCACCTTATCAAACAAGTTCCTACACACTGTTATGAACTGAGGGAGCTAGGGAACATTGTCTCTGAACTGTGTTATAGAGTGTAGTACTACATTTCAGTGTAGTGTAAGGCTTTCCAAAGCTGCCGAAAGTGTTTCTTTCTCTATTTCAATGGTATTCTGCCTTGTATAACACACATTTACCACTCTAGTCTCCTTTAAGTAATGAATATAGGATTCATACAGTGTTTGATGTTATCTTAACTCGAATTAAGGATTTTCCTTATCTTAGCTACCTTTTCTACACTAAGAACTGACTTGGAGATTCTCTTTCAGCTGTTCTAAACAAGTTCTCATCTGTTTACAGTCATTTTCACTGAATTATTCATGTTTTCATGTAGTTTCCTATATTCTGCCTTCTGGCCCAAGTATAAGCTTTGGCCACTTTATCAAACACCTTCCTACACTCTGTTATGAACTGAGGGAGCTAGGGAACATTGTCTCTCAACTGTGTTATAGAGAGTAGTACTACATTTCAGTGAAGTGTAAGCCTTTCCAAAGCTGCCGAAAGTGTTTCTCTCTCTATTTCAATGGTATTCTGCCTTGTATAACACACATTTACCACTCTAGTTTCCTTTAAGTAAAGAATATAGGATTCATACAATGTTTCATGGGATCTTAACTGGTATTAAGGATTTCCCTTATCTTAGCTAACTTTTCTACACTAAGAACTGACTTGGAGTTTCTCTTTCAGCTGTTCTAAACAAGTTCTCATCTGTTTACAGTCATTTTCACTGAGTTATTCATGTTTTCATGTAGTTTCCTATATTCTGCCTTCTGGCCCAAGTATAAGCTTTGCCCACTTTATCAAACAACTTCCTTCACACTGTTATGAACTGAGGGAGCTAGGGAACATTGTCTCTCAACTGTGTTACAGAGTGTAGTACTACATTTCAGTGAAGTGTAAGGCTTTCCAAAGCTGCCAAACTTGTTTCTTTCTCTATTTCAATGGTATTCTGCCTTGTATAACACACATTTACCACTCTAGTCTCCTTTAAGTAATGAATATAGGATTCATACAGTGTTTGATGTTATCTTAACTCGAATTAAGGATTTTCCTTATCTTAGCTACCTTTTCTACACTAAGAAGTGACTTGGAGATTCTCTTTCAGCTGTTCTAAACAAGTTCTCATCTGTTTACAGTCATTTTCACTGAATTATTCATGTTTTCATGTAGTTTCCTATATTCTGCCTTCTGGCCCACGTATAAGCTTTGCCCACTTTATCAAACAACTTCCTACACACTCTTATGAACTGAGGCAGCTAGGGAACATTGTCTCTCAACTGTGTTATAGAGTGTAGTACTACATTTCAGTGAAGTGTAAGCCTTTCCAAAGCTGCCGAAAGTGTTTCTTTCTCTATTTCAATGGTATTCTGCCTTGTATAACACACATTTACCACTCTAGTTTCCTTTAAGTAAAGAATATAGAATTCATACAATGTTTCATGGGATCTTAACTGTTATTAAGGATTTCCCTTATCTTAGCTACCTTTTCTACACTAAGAACTGACTTGGAGTTTCTCTTTCAGCTGTTCTAAACAAGTTCTCATCTGTTTACAGTCATTTTCACTGAGTTATTCATGTTTTCATGTAGTTTCCTATATTCTGCCTTTTGGCCCAAGTATAAGCTTTGCCTACTTTATCAAACACCTTCCTACACTCTGTTATGAACTGAGGCAGCTAGGGAACATTGTCTCTCAACTGTGTTATAGAGTGTAGTACTACATTTCAGTGAAGTGTAAGCATTTTCAAAGTTGCCGAATGTGTTTCTTTCTCTATTTCAATGGTATTCTGCCTTGTATAACACACATTTACCACTCTAGTCTCCTTTAAGTAATGAATATAGGATTCATACAGTGTTTGATGTTATCTTAACTCGAATTAAGGATTTTCCTTATCTTAGCTACCTTTTCTACACTAAGAACTGACTTGGAGATTCTCTTTCAGCTGTTCTAAACAAGTTCTCATCTGTTTACAGTCATTTTCAATGAATTATTCATGTTTTCATGTAGTTTCCTATATTCTGCCTTCTGGCCCAAGTATAAGCTTTGCCCACCTTATCAAACAAGTTCCTACACACTGTTATGAACTGAGGGAGCTAGGGAACATTGTCTCTGAACTGTGTTATAGAGTGTAGTACTACATTTCAGTGTAGTGTAAGGCTTTCCAAAGCTGCCGAAAGTGTTTCTTTCTCTATTTCAATGGTATTCTGCCTTGTATAACACACATTTACCACTCTAGTCTCCTTTAAGTAATGAATATAGGATTCATACAGTGTTTGATGTTATCTTAACTCGAATTAAGGATTTTCCTTATCTTAGCTACCTTTTCTACACTAAGAACTGACTTGGAGATTCTCTTTCAGCTGTTCTAAACAAGTTCTCATCTGTTTACAGTCATTTTCACTGAATTATTCATGTTTTCATGTAGTTTCCTATATTCTGCCTTCTGGCCCAAGTATAAGCTTTGGCCACTTTATCAAACACCTTCCTACACTCTGTTATGAACTGAGGGAGCTAGGGAACATTGTCTCTCAACTGTGTTATAGAGAGTAGTACTACATTTCAGTGAAGTGTAAGCCTTTCCAAAGCTGCCGAAAGTGTTTCTCTCTCTATTTCAATGGTATTCTGCCTTGTATAACACACATTTACCACTCTAGTTTCCTTTAAGTAAAGAATATAGGATTCATACAGTGTTTCATGGGATCTTAACTGGTATTAAGGATTTCCCTTATCTTAGCTAACTTTTCTACACTAAGAACTGACTTGGAGTTTCTCTTTCAGCTGTTCTAAACAAGTTCTCATCTGTTTACAGTCATTTTCACTGAGTTATTCATGTTTTCATGTAGTTTCCTATATTCTGCCTTCTGGCCCAAGTATAAGCTTTGCCCACTTTATCAAACAACTTCCTACACACTGTTATGAACTGAGGGAGCTAGGAACATTGTCTCTCAACTGTGTTATAGAGTGTAGTACTACATTTCAGTGAAGTGTAAGGCTTTCCAAAGCTGCCAAACGTGTTTCTTTCTCTATTTCAATGGTATTCTGGCTTATATAACACACATTTACCACTCTAGTCTCAGTTAAGTAAACAATATAGGATTCATACAGTGTTTGATGTTATCTTAACTCGAATTAAGGATTTCCCGGATTTAGCTACCTTTTCTACACTAAGAATTGACTTGGAGAATATTTTTCATTTGTTCTAAACAAGTTCTCATCTGTTTACAGTCATTTTCAATGAATTATTTATGTTTTCATGTAGTTTCCTATATTCTGCCTTCTGGCCCAAGTATAAGCTTTGCCCACTTTATCAAACAACTTCCTACACACTGTTATGAACTGAGGCAGCTCGGGAACATTGTCTCTCAACTGTGTTATAGAGTGTAGTACTACATTTCAGTGAAGTGTAAGGCTTTCCAAAGCTGCCGAACGTGTTTGTGTCTCTATTTCAATGGTATTCTGCCTTGTATAACACACATTTACCACTCTAGTCTCCTTTAAGTAAAGAATATAGGATTCATAGAGTGTTTCATGTGATCTTAACTGGAATTAAGGATTTCCCTTATCTTAGCTACCTTTTCTACACTAAGAACTGACTTGGAGATTCTCTTTCAGCTGTTCTAAACAAGTTCTCATCTGTTTACAGTCATTTTCAATGAATTATTCATGTTTTCATGTAGTTTCCTATATTCTGCCTTCTGGCCCAAGTATAAGCTTTGCCCACCTTATCAAACAACTTCCTACACACTGTTATGAACTGAGGGAGCTAGGGAACATTGTCTCTGAACTGTGTTATAGAGTGTAGTACTACATTTCAGTGTAGTGTAAGGCTTTCCAAAGCTGCCGAACGTGTTTCTTTCTCTATTTCAATGGTATTCTGCCTTGTATAACACACATTTACCACTCTAGTCTCCTTTAAGTAATGAATATAGGATTCATACAGTGTTTGATGTTATCTTAACTCGAATTAAGGATTTTCCTTATCTTAGCTACCTTTTCTACACTAAGAACTGACTTGGAGATTCTCTTTCAGCTGTTCTAAACAAGTTCTCATCTGTTTACAGTCATTTTCACTGAATTATTCATGTTTTCATGTAGTTTCCTATATTCTGCCTTCTGGCTCAAGTATAAGCTTTGGCCACTTTATCAAACACCTTCCTACAGTCTGTTATGAACTGAGGGAGCTAGGGAACATTGTCTCTCAACTGTGTTATAGAGTGTAGTACTACATTTCAGTGAAGTGTAAGGCTTTCCAAAGCTGCCGAACGTGTTTGTTTCTCTATTTCAATGGTATTCTGCCTTGTATAACACACATTTACCACTCTAGTCTCCTTTAAGTAAAGAATATAGGATTCATAGAGTGTTTCATGTGATCTTAACTGGAATTAAGGATTTCCCTTATCTTAGCTACCTTTTCTACACTAAGAACTGACTTGGAGATTCTCTTTGAGCTGTTCTAAACAAGTTCTCATCTGTTTACAGTCATTTTCAATGAATTATTCATGTTTTCATGTAGTTTCCTATATTCTGCCTTCTGGCCCAAGTATAAGCTTTGCCCACCTTATCAAACACCTTCCTACACTCTGTTATGAACTGAGGCAGCTAGGACACATTGTCTCTCAACTGTGTTATAGAGTGTAGTACTACATTTCAGTGAAGTGTAAGCCTTTCCAAAGCTGCCGAAAGTGTTTCTTTCTCTATTTCAATGGTATTCTGCCTTGTATAACACACATTTACCACTCTAGTTTCCTTTAAGTAAAGAATATAGGATTCATACAATGTTTCATGGGATCTTAACTGGTATTAAGGATTTCCCTTATCTTAGCTACCTTTTCTACACTAAGAACTGACTTGGAGTTTCTCTTTCAGCTGTTCTAAACAAGTTCTCATCTGTTTACAGTCATTTTCACTGAATTATTCATGTTTTCATGTAGTTTCCTATATTCTGCCTTCTGGCCCAAGTATAAGCTTTGCCTACTTTATCAAACACCTTCCTACACTCTGTTATCAACTGAGGCAGCTAGGGAACATTGTCTCTCAACTGTGTTATAGAGTGTAGTACTACATTTCAGTGAAGTGTAAGCCTTTCCAAAGCTGCCGAACATGTTTCTTTCTCTATTTCAATGGTATTCTGCCTTGTATAACACACATTTACCACTCTAGTTTCCTTTAAGTAAAGAGTATAGGATTCATACAGTGTTTCATGTGATCTTAACTCGAATTAAGGATTTCCCGGATCTTAGCTACCTTTTCTACACTAAGAACTGACTTGGAGATTCTCTTTCAGCTGTTCTAAACAAGTTCTCATGTGTTTACAGTCATTTTCAATGAATTATTCATGTTTTCATGTAGTTTCCTATATTCTGCCTTCTGGCCCAAGTATAAGCTTTGCCCACCTTATCAAACACCTTCCTACACTCTGTTATGAACTGAGGCAGCTAGGGAACATTGTCTCTCAACTGTGTTATAGAGTGTAGTACTACATTTCAGTGAAGTGTAAGCATTTCCAAAGCTGCCGAAAGTGTTTCTTTCTCTATTTCAATGGTATTCTGCCTGGTATAACACACATTTACCACTCTAGTTTCCTTTAAGTAAAGAATATAGGATTCATACAATGTTTCATGGGATCTTAACTGGTATTAAGGATTTCCCTTATCTTAGCTACCTTTTCTACACTAAGAACTGACTTGGAGTTTCTCTTTCAGCTGTTCTAAACAAGTTCTCATCTGTTTTCAGTCATTTTCACTGAATTATTCATGTTTTCATGTAGTTTCCTATATTCTGCCTTTTGGCCCAAGTATAAGCTTTGCCTACTTTATCAAACACCTTCCTACACTCTGTTATGAACTGAGGCAGCTAGGGAACATTGTCTCTCAACTGTGTTATAGAGTGTAGTACTACATTTCAGTGAAGTGTAAGCCTTTCCAAAGCTGCCGAACGTGTTTCTTTCTCTATTTCAATGGTATTCTGCCATTTATAACACACATTTACCACTCTAGTTTCCTTTAAGTAAAGAATATAGGATTCATACAGTGTTTCATGTGATCTTAACTCGAATTAAGGATTTCCCGGATCTTAGCTACCTTTTCTACACTAAGAACTGACTTGGAGATTCTCTTTCAGCTGTTCTAAACAAGTTCTCATGTGTTTACAGTCATTTTCAATGAATTATTCATGTTTTCATGTAGTTTCCTATATTCTGCCTTCTGGCCCAAGTATAAGCTTTGCCCACTTTATCAAACAACTTCCTACACACTGTTATGAACTGAGGGAGCTAGGAACATTGTCTCTCAACTGTGTTATAGAGTGTAGTACTACATTTCAGTGAAGTGTAAGGCTTTCCAAAGCTGCCAAACGTGTTTCTTTCTCTATTTCAATGGTATTCTGGCTTATATAACACACATTTACCACTCTAGTCTCAGTTAAGTAAACAATATAGGATTCATACAGTGTTTGATGTTATCTTAACTCGAATTAAGGATTTCCCGGATTTAGCTACCTTTTCTACACTAAGAATTGACTTGGAGAATATTTTTCATCTGTTCTAAACAAGTTCTCATCTGTTTACAGTCATTTTCAATGAATTATTTATGTTTTCATGTAGTTTCCTATATTCTGCCTTCTGGCCCAAATATAAGCTTTGCCCACTTTATCAAACAACTTCCTACACACTGTTATGAACTGAGGCAGCTCGGGAACATTGTCTCTCAACTGTGTTATAGAGTGTAGTACTACATTTCAGTGAAGTGTAAGGCTTTCCAAAGCTGCCGAACGTGTTTGTTTCTCTATTTCAATGGTATTCTGCCTTGTATAACACACATTTACCACTCTAGTCTCCTTTAAGTAAAGAATATAGGATTCATAGAGTGTTTCATGTGATCTTAACTGGAATTAAGGATTTCCCTTATCTTAGCTACCTTTTCTACACTAAGAACTGACTTGGAGATTCTCTTTCAGCTGTTCTAAACAAGTTCTCATCTGTTTACAGTCATTTTCAATGAATTATTCATGTTTTCATGTAGTTTCCTATATTCTGCCTTCTGGCCCAAGTATAAGCTTTGCCCACCTTATCAAACAACTTCCTACACACTGTTATGAACTGAGGGAGCTAGGGAACATTGTCTCTGAACTGTGTTATAGAGTGTAGTACTACATTTCAGTGTAGTGTAAGGCTTTCCAAAGCTGCCGAACGTGTTTCTTTCTCTATTTCAATGGTATTCTGCCTTGTATAACACACATTTACCACTCTAGTCTCCTTTAAGTAATGAATATAGGATTCATACAGTGTTTGATGTTATATTAACTCGAATTAAGGATTTTCCTTATCTTAGCTACCTTTTCTACACTAAGAACTGACTTGGAGATTCTCTTTCAGCTGTTCTAAACAAGTTCTCATCTGTTTACAGTCATTTTCACTGAATTATTGATGTTTTCATGTAGTTTCCTATATTCTGCCTTCTGGCCCAAGTATAAGCTTTGGCCACTTTATCAAACACCTTCCTACAGTCTGTTATGAACTGAGGGAGCTAGGGAACATTGTCTCTCAACTGTGTTATAGAGTGTAGTACTACATTTCAGTGAAGTGTAAGCCTTTCCAAAGCTGCCGAAAGTGTTTCTCTCTCTATTTCAATGGTATTCTGCCTTGTATAACACACATTTACCACTCTAGTTTCCTTTAAGTAAAGAATATAGGATTCATACAATGTTTCATGGGATCTTAACTGGTATTAAGGATTTCCCTTATCTTAGCTAACTTTTCTACACTAAGAACTGACTTGGAGTTTCTCTTTCAGCTGTTCTAAACAAGTTCTCATCTGTTTACAGTCATTTTCACTGAATTATTCATGTTTTCATGTAGTTTCCTATATTCTGCCTTCTGGCCCAAGTATAAGCTTTGCCCACTTTATCAAACACCTTCCTACACTCTGTTATGAACTGAGGCAGCTAGGACACATTGTCTCTCAACTGTGTTATAGAGTGTAGTACTACATTTCAGTGAAGTGTAAGCCTTTCCAAAGCTGCTGAAAGTGTTTCTTTCTCTATTTCAATGGTATTCTGCCTTGTATAACACACATTTACCACTCTAGTTTCCTTTAAGTAAAGAATATAGGATTCATACAATGTTTCATGGGATCTTAACTGGTATTAAGGATTTCCCTTATCTTAGCTACCTTTTCTACACTAAGAACTGACTTGGAGTTTCTCTTTCAGCTGTTCTAAACAAGTTCTCATCTGTTTACAGTCATTTTCACTGAATTATTCATGTTTTCATGTAGTTTCCTATATTCTGCCTTCTGGCCCAAGTATAAGCTTTGCCTACTTTATCAAACACCTTCCTACACTCTGTTATGAACTGAGGCAGCTAGGGAACATTGTCTCTCAACTGTGTTATAGAGTGTAGTACTACATTTCAGTGTAGTGTAAGGCTTTCCAAAGCTGCCGAACGTGTTTCTTTCTCTATTTCAATGGTATTCTGCCTTGTATAACACACATTTACCACTCTAGTCTCCTTTAAGTAATGAATATAGGATTCATACAGTGTTTGATGTTATCTTAACTCGAATTAAGGATTTTCCTTATCTTAGCTACCTTTTCTACACTAAGAACTGACTTGGAGATTCTCTTTCAGCTGTTCTAAACAAGTTCTCATCTGTTTACAGTCATTTTCACTGAATTATTCATGTTTTCATGTAGTTTCCTATATTCTGCCTTCTGGCCCAAGTATAAGCTTTGGCCACTTTATCAAACACCTTCCTACACTCTGTTATGAACTGAGGGAGCTAGGGAACATTTTCTCTCAACTGTGTTATAGAGAGTAGTACTACATTTCAGTGAAGTGTAAGCCTTTCCAAAGCTGCCGAAAGTGTTTCTCTCTCTATTTCAATGGTATTCTGCCTTGTATAACACACATTTACCACTCTAGTTTCCTTTAAGTAAAGAATATAGGATTCATACAATGTTTCATGGGATCTTAACTGGTATTAAGGATTTCCCTTATCTTAGCTAACTTTTCTACACTAAGAACTGACTTGGAGTTTCTCTTTCAGCTGTTCTAAACAAGTTCTCATCTGTTTACAGTCATTTTCACTGAGTTATTCATGTTTTCATGTAGTTTCCTATATTCTGCCTTCTGGCCCAAGTATAAGCTTTGGCCACTTTATCAAACAACTTCCTACACACTGTTATGAACTGAGGGAGCTAGGGAACATTGTCTCTCAACTGTGTTATAGAGTGCAGTACTACATTTCAGTGAAGTGTAAGGCTTTCCAAAGCTGCCAAACTTGTTTCTTTCTCTATTTCAATGGTATTCTGCTTTGTATAACACACATTTACCACTCTAGTCTCCTTTAAGTAATGAATATAGGATTCATACAGTGTTTGATGTTATCTTAACTCGAATTAAGGATTTTCCTTATCTTAGCTACCTTTTCTACACTAAGAACTGACTTGGAGATTCTCTTTCAGCTGTTCTAAACAAGTTCTCATCTGTTTACAGTCATTTTCACTGAATTATTCATGTTTTCATGTAGTTTCCTATATTCTGCCTTCTGGCCCAAGTATAAGCTTTGCCCACTTTATCAAACACCTTCCTACACTCTGTTATGAACTGAGGCAGCTAGGACACATTGTCTCTCAACTGTGTTATAGAGTGTAGTACTACATTTCAGTGAAGTGTAAGCCTTTCCAAAGCTGCCGAAAGTGTTTCTTTCTCTATTTCAATGGTATTCTGCCTTGTATAACACACATTTACCACTCTAGTTTCCTTTAAGTAAAGAGTATAGGATTCATACAGTGTTTCATGTGATCTTAACTCGAATTAAGGATTTCCCGGATCTTAGCTACCTTTTCTACACTAAGAATTGACTTGGAGATTCTCTTTCAGCTGTTCTAAACAAGTTCTCATGTGTTTACAGTCATTTTCAATGAATTATTCATGTTTTCATGTAGTTTCCTATATTCTGCCTTCTGGCCCAAGTATAAGCTTTGCCCACCTTATCAAACACCTTCCTACACTCTGTTATGAACTGAGGCAGCTAGGGAACATTGTCTCTCAACTGTGTTATAGAGTGTAGTACTACATTTCAGTGAAGTGTAAGCATTTCCAAAGCTGCCGAAAGTGTTTCTTTCTCTATTTCAATGGTATTCTGCCTTGTATAACACACATTTACCACTCTAGTTTCCTTTAAGTAAAGAATATAGGATTCATACAATGTTTCATGGGATCTTAACTGGTATTAAGGATTTCCCTTATCTTAGCTACCTTTTCTACACTAAGAACTGACTTGGAGTTTCTCTTTCAGCTGTTCTAAACAAGTTCTCATCTGTTTTCAGTCATTTTCACTGAATTATTCATGTTTTCATGTAGTTTCCTATATTCTGCCTTTTGGCCCAATATAAGCTTTGCCTACTTTATCAAACACCTTCCTACACTCTGTTATGAACTGAGGCAGCTAGGGAACATTGTCTCTCAACTGTGTTATAGAGTGTAGTACTACATTTCAGTGAAGTGTAAGCCTTTCCAAAGCTGCCGAACGTGTTTCTTTCTCTATTTCAATGGTATTCTGCCATTTATAACACACATTTACCACTCTAGTTTCCTTTAAGTAAAGAATATAGGATTCATACAGTGTTTCATGTGATCTTAACTCGAATTAAGGATTTCCCGGATCTTAGCTACCTTTTCTACACTAAGAACTGACTTGGAGATTCTCTTTCAGCTGTTCTAAACAAGTTCTCATGTGTTTACAGTCATTTTCAATGAATTATTCATGTTTTCATGTAGTTTCCTATATTCTGCCTTCTGGCCCAAGTATAAGATTTGCCCACTTTATCAAACAACTTCCTACACACTGTTATGAACTGAGGGAGCTAGGAACATTGTCTCTCAACTGTGTTATAGAGTGTAGTACTACATTTCAGTGAAGTGTAAGGCTTTCCAAAGCTGCCAAACGTGTTTCTTTCTCTATTTCAATGGTATTCTGGCTTATATAACACACATTTACCACTCTAGTCTCAGTTAAGTAAACAATATAGGATTCATACAGTGTTTGATGTTATCTTAACTCGAATTAAGGATTTCCCGGATCTTAGCTACCTTTTCTACACTAAGAACTGACTTGGAGATTCTCTTTCAGCTGTTCTAAACAAGTTCTCATGTGTTTACAGTCATTTTCAATGAATTATTCATGTTTTCATGTAGTTTCCTATATTCTGCCTTCTGGCCCAAGTATAAGCTTTGCCCACCTTATCAAACACCTTCCTACACTCTGTTATGAACTGAGGCAGCTAGGGAACATTGTCTCTCAACTGTGTTATAGAGTGTAGTACTACATTTCAGTGAAGTGTAAGCATTTCCAAAGCTGCCAAAAGTGTTTCTTTCTCTATTTCAATGGTATTCTGCCTTGTATAACACACATTTACCAATCTAGTTTCCTTTAAGTAAAGAATATAGGATTCATACAATGTTTCATGGGATCTTAACTGGTATTAAGGATTTCCCTTATCTTAGCTACCTTTTCTACACTAAGAACTGACTTGGAGTTTCTCTTTCAGCTGTTCTAAACAAGTTCTCATCTGTTTTCAGTCATTTTCACTGAATTATTCATGTTTTCATGTAGTTTCCTATATTCTGCCTTTTGGCCCAAGTATAAGCTTTGCCTACTTTATCAAACACCTTCCTACACTCTGTTATGAACTGAGGCAGCTAGGGAACATTGTCTCTCAACTGTGTTATAGAGTGTAGTACTACATTTCAGTGAAGTGTAAGCCTTTCCAAAGCTGCCGAACGTGTTTCTTTCTCTATTTCAATGGTATTCTGCCATTTATAACACACATTTACCACTCTAGTTTCCTTTAAGTAAAGAATATAGGATTCATACAGTGTTTCATGTGATCTTAACTCGAATTAAGGATTTCCCGGATCTTAGCTACCTTTTCTACACTAAGAACTGACTTGGAGATTCTCTTTCAGCTGTTCTAAACAAGTTCTCATGTGTTTACAGTCATTTTCAATGAATTATTCATGTTTTCATGTAGTTTCCTATATTCTGCCTTCTGGCCCAAGTATAAGCTTTGCCCACTTTATCAAACAACTTCCTACACTCTGTTATGAACTGAGGCAGCTAGGGAACATTGTCTCTCAACTGTGTTATAGAGTGTAGTACTTCATTTCAGTGAAGTGTAAGCCTTTCCAAAGCTGCCGAACGTGTTTCTTTCTCTATTTCAATGGTATTCTGCCTTGTATAACACACATTTACCACTCTAGTTTCCTTTAAGTAAAGAATATAGGATTCATACAGTGTTTCATGTGATCTTAACTCGAATTAAGGATTTCCCGGATAGTAGCTACCTTTTCTACACAAAGAACTGACTTGGAGATTCTCTTTCAGCTGTTCTAAACATGTTCTCATGTGTTTACAGTCATTTTCAATGAATTATTCATGTTTTCATGTAGTTTCCTATATTCTGCCTTCTGGCCCAAGTATAAGCTTTGCCCACTTTATCAAACAACTTCCTACACACTGTTATGAACTGAGGGAGCTAGGAACATTGTCTCTCAACTGTGTTATAGAGTGTAGTACTACATTTCAGTGAAGTGTAAGGCTTTCCAAAGCTGCCGAACGTGTTTGTGTCTCTATTTCAATGGTATTCTGCCTTGTATAACACACATTTACCACTCTAGTCTCCTTTAAGTAAAGAATATAGGATTCATAGAGTGTTTCATGTGATCTTAACTGGAATTAAGGATTTCCCTTATCTTAGCTACCTTTTCTACACTAAGAACTGACTTGCAGATTCTCTTTCAGCTGTTCTAAACAAGTTCTCATCTGTTTACAGTCATTTTCACTGAATTATTCATGTTTTCATGTAGTTTCCTATATTCTGCCTTCTGGCCCAAGTATAAGCTTTGCCCACTTTATCAAACACCTTCCTACACTCTGTTATGAACTGAGGCAGCTAGGGAACATTGTCTCTCAACTGTGTTATAGAGTGTAGTACTACATTTCAGTGTAGTGTAAGGCTTTCCAAAGCTGCCAAACGTGTTTCTTTCTCTATTTCAATGGTATTCTGGCTTATATAACACACATTTACCACTCTAGTCTCCTTTAAGTAAACAATATAGGATTCATACAGTGTTTGATGTTATCTTAACTCGAATTAAGGATTTCCCGGATTTAGCTACCTTTTCTACACTAAGAACTGACTTGGAGAATATTTTTCATCTGTTCTAAACAAGTTCTCATCTGTTTACAGTCATTTTCACTGAATTATTTATGTTTTCATGTAGTTTCCTATATTCTGCCTTCTGGCCCAAGTATAAGCTTTGCCCACTTTATCAAATAACTTCCTACACACTGTTATGTACTGAGGCAGCTCGGGAACATTGTCTCTCAACTGTGTTATAGAGTGTAGTACTACATTTCAGTGAAGTGTAAGGCTTTCCAAAGCTGCGGAACGTGTTTGTTTCTCTATTTCAATGGTATTCTGCCTTGTATAACACACATTTACCACTCTAGTCTCCTTTAAGTAAAGAATATAGGATTCATAGAGTGTTTCATGTGATCTTAACTGGAATAAAGGATTTCCCTTATCTTAGCTACCTTTTCTACACTAAGAACTGACTTGGAGATTCTCTTTCAGCTGTTCTAAACAAGTTCTCATCTGTTTACAGTCATTTTCAATGAATTATTCATGTTTTCATGTAGTTTCCTATATTCTGCCTTCTGGCCCAAGTATAAGCTTTGCCCACCTTATCAAACAACTTCCTACACACTGTTATGAACTGAGGAAGCTAGGGAACATTGTCTCTGAACTGTGTTATAGAGTGTAGTACTACATTTCAGTGTAGTGTAAGGCTTTCCAAAGCTGCCGAACGTGTTTGTTACTCTATTTCAATGGTGTGCTGCCTTGTATAACACACATTTACCACTCTAGTCTCCTTTAAGTAATGAATATAGGATTCATACAGTGTTTGATGTTATCTTAACTCGAATTAAGGATTTTCCTTATCTTAGCTACCTTTTCTACACTAAGAACTGACTTGGATATTCTCTTTCAGCTGTTCTAAACAAGTTCTCATCGGTTTACAGTCATTTTCACTGAATTATTCATGTTTTCATCTAGTTTCCTATATTCTGCCTTCTGGCCCAAGTATAAGCTTTGGCCACTTTATCAAAGAACTTCCTACACACCTTTATGAACTGAGGGAGCTAGGGAACATTGTCTCTCAACTGTGTTATAGAGTGTAGTACTACATTTCAGTGAAGTGTAAGGCTTTCCAAAGCTGCCAAACTTGTTTCTTTCTCTATTTCAATGGTATTCTTCTTTGTATAACACACATTTACCACTCTAGTCTCCTTTAAGTAATGAATATAGGATTCATACAGTGTTTGATGTTATCTTAACTCGAATTAAGGATTTTCCTTATCTTATCTACCTTTTCTACACTAAGAACTGACTTGGAGATTCTCTTTCAGCTGTTCTAAACAAGTTCTCATCTGTTTACAGTCATTTTCACTGAGTTATTCATGTTTTCATGTAGTTTCCTATATTCTGCCTTCTGGCCCAAGTATAAGCTTTGGCCACTTTATCAAACAACTTCCTACACACTGTTATGAACTGAGGGAGCTAGGGAACATTGTCTCTCAACTGTGTTATAGAGTGTAGTACTACATTTCAGTGAAGTGTAAGGCTTTCCAAAGCTGCCAAACTTGTTTCTTTCTCTATTTCAATGGTATTCTGCTTTGTATAACACACATTTACCACTCTAGTCTCCTTTAAGTAATGAATATAGGATTCATACAGTGTTTGATGTTATCTTAACTCGAATTAAGGATTTTCCTTATCTTAGCTACCTTTTCTACACTAAGAACTGACTTGGAGATTCTCTTTCAGCTGTTCTAAACAAGTTCTCATCTGTTTACAGTCATTTTCACTGAATTATTCATGTTTTCATGTAGTTTCCTATATTCTGCCTTCTGGCCCAAGTATAAGCTTTGCCCACTTTATCAAACACCTTCCTACACTCTGTTATGAACTGAGGCAGCTAGGACACATTGTCTCTCAACTGTGTTATAGATTGTAGTACTACATTTCAGTGAAGTGTAAGCCTTTCCAAAGCTGCCGAAAGTGTTTCTTTCTCTATTTCAATGGTATTCTGCCTTGTATAACACACATTTACCACTCTAGTTTCCTTTAAGTAAAGAATATAGGATTCATACAATGTTTCATGGGATCTTAACTGGTATTAAGGATTTCCCTTATCTTAGCTACCTTTTCTACACTAAGAACTGACTTGGAGTTTCTCTTTCAGCTGTTCTAAACAAGTTCTCATCTGTTTACAGTAATTTTCACTGAATTATTCATGTTTTCATGTAGTTTCCTATATTCTGCCTTCTGGCCCAAGTATAAGCTTTGCCTATTTTATCAAACACCTTCCTACACTCTGTTATGAACTGAGGCAGCTAGGGAACATTGTCTCTCAACTGTGTTATAGAGTGTAGTACTACATTTCAGTGAAGTGTAAGCCTTTCCAAAGCTGCCGAACGTGTTTCTTTCTCTATTTCAATGGTATTCTGCCTTGTATAACACACATTTACCACTCTAGTCTCCTTTAAGTAATGAATATCGGATTCATACAGTGTTTGATGTTATCTTAACTCGAATTAAGGATTTCCCTTATCTTAGCTACCTTTTCTACACTAAGAACAGACTTGGAGATTCTCTTTCAGCTGTTCTAAACAAGTTCTCATGTGTTTACAGTCATTTTCACTGAATTATTCATGTTTTCATGTAGTTTCCTATATTCTGCCTTCTGGCCCAAGTATAAGCTTTGCCCACTTTATCAAACAACTTCCTACACACTGTTATGAACTGAGGGAGCTAGGGAACATTGTCTCTCAACTGTGTTATAGAGTGTAGTACTACATTTCAGTGAAGTGTAAGGCTTTCCAAAGCTGCCAAACTTGTTTCTTTCTCTATTTCAATGGTATTCTGCTTTGTATAACACACATTTACCACTCTAGTCTCCTTTAAGTAATGAATATAGGATTCATACAGTGTTTGATGTTATCTTAACTCGAATTAAGGATTTTCCTTATCTTAGCTACCTTTTCTACACTAAGAACTGACTTGGAGATTCTCTTTCAGCTGTTCTAAACAAGTTCTCATCTGTTTACAGTCATTTTCACTGAATTATTCATGTTTTCATGTAGTTTCCTATATTCTGCCTTCTGGCCCAAGTATAAGCTTTGCCCACTTTATCAAACACCTTCCTACACTCTGTTATGAACTGAGGCAGCTAGGACACATTGTCTCTCAACTGTGTTATAGATTGTAGTACTACATTTCAGTGAAGTGTAAGCCTTTCCAAAGCTGCCGAAAGTGTTTCTTTCTCTATTTCAATGGTATTCTGCCTTGTATAACACACATTTACCACTCTAGTTTCCTTTAAGTAAAGAATATAGGATTCATACAATGTTTCATGGGATCTTAACTGGTATTAAGGATTTCCCTTATCTTAGCTACCTTTTCTACACTAAGAACTGACTTGGAGTTTCTCTTTCAGCTGTTCTAAACAAGTTCTCATCTGTTTACAGTAATTTTCACTGAATTATTCATGTTTTCATGTAGTTTCCTATATTCTGCCTTCTGGCCCAAGTATAAGCTTTGCCTATTTTATCAAACACCTTCCTACACTCTGTTATGAACTGAGGCAGCTAGGGAACATTGTCTCTCAACTGTGTTATAGAGTGTAGTACTACATTTCAGTGAAGTGTAAGCCTTTCCAAAGCTGCCGAACGTGTTTCTTTCTCTATTTCAATGGTATTCTGCCTTGTATAACACACATTTACCACTCTAGTCTCCTTTAAGTAATGAATATCGGATTCATACAGTGTTTGATGTTATCTTAACTCGAATTAAGGATTTCCCTTATCTTAGCTACCTTTTCTACACTAAGAACAGACTTGGAGATTCTCTTTCAGCTGTTCTAAACAAGTTCTCATCTGTTTACAGTCATTTTCACTGAATTATTCATGTTTTCATGTAGTTTCCTATATTCTGCCTTCTGGCCCAAGTATAAGCTTTGGCCACTTTATCAAACAACTTCCTACACACTGTTATGAACTGAGGGAGCTAGGGAACATTGTCTCTCAACTGTGTTATAGAGTGCAGTACTACATTTCAGTGAAGCGTAAGGCTTTCCAAAGCTGCCAAACTTGTTTCTTTCTCTATTTCAATGGTATTCTGCCTTGTATAACACACATTTACCACTCTAGTGTCCTTTAAGTAATGAATATAGGATTCATATAGTGTTTGATGTTATCTTAACTCGAATTAAGGATTTTCCTTATCTTAGCTACCTTTTCTACACTAAGAACTGACATGCAGATTCTCTTTCAGCTGTTCTAAATAAGTTTTCATCTGTTTACAGTCATTTTCACTGAATTATTCATGTTTTCATGTAGTTTCCTATATTCTGCCTTCTGGCCCAAGTAGAAGCTTTGCCTACTTTATCAAACACCTTCCTACACTCTGTTATGAACTGAGGCAGCTAGGGAACATTGTCTCTCAACTGTGTTATAGAGTGTAGTACTACATTTCAGTGAAGTGTAAGCCTTTCCAAAGCTGCCGAACGTGTTTCTTTCTCTATTTCAATGGTATTCTGCCTTGTATAACACACATTTACCACACTAGTTTCCTTTAAGTAAAGAATATAGGATTCATACAGTGCTTCATGTAATCTTAACTCGAATTAAGGATTTCCCGGATCTTAGCTACCTTTTCTACACTAAGAACTGACTTGGAGATTCTCTTTCAGCTGTTCTAAACAAGTTCTCATCTGTTTACAGTCATTTTCAATGAATTATTCATGTTTTCATGTAGTTTCCTATATTCTGCCTTCTGGCCCAAGTATAAGCTTTGCCCACCTTATCAAACAACTTCCTACACACTGTTATGAACTGAGGGAGCTAGGGAACATTGTCTCTCAACTGTGTTATAGAGTGCAGTACTACATTTCAGTGAAGCGTAAGGCTTTCCAAAGCTGCCAAACTTGTTTCTTTCTCTATTTCAATGGTATTCTGCCTTGTATAACACACATTTACCACTCTAGTGTCCTTTAAGTAATGAATATAGGATTCATATAGTGTTTGATGTTATCTTAACTCGAATTAAGGATTTTCCTTATCTTAGCTACCTTTTCTACACTAAGAACTGACATGCAGATTCTCTTTCAGCTGTTCTAAACAAGTTTTCATCTGTTTACAGTCATTTTCACTGAATTATTCATGTTTTCATGTAGTTTCCTATATTCTGCCTTCTGGCCCAAGTAGAAGCTTTGCCTACTTTATCAAACACGTTCCTACACTCTGTTATGAACTGAGGCAGCTAGGGAACATTGTCTCTCAACTGTGTTATAGAGTGTAGTACTACATTTCAGTGAAGTGTAAGCCTTTCCAAAGCTGCCGAACGTGTTTGTTTCTCTATTTCAATGGTATTCTGCCTTGTATAACACACATTTACCACTCTAGTCTCCTTTAAGTAAAGAATATAGGATTCATAGAGTGTTTCATGTGATCTTAACTGGAATTAAGGATTTCCCTTATCTTAGCTACCTTTTCTACACTAAGAACTGACTTGGAGATTCTCTTTCAGCTGTTCTAAAGAAGTTCAAATCTGTTTACAGTCATTTTCAATGAATTATTCATGTTTTCATGTAGTTTCCTATATTCTGCCTTCTGGACCAAGTATAAGCTTTGCCCACCTTATCAAACAACTTCCTACACACTGTTATGAACTGAGGGAGCTAGGGAACATTGTCTCTGAACTGTGTTATAGAGTGTAGTACTACATTTCAGTGTAGTGTAAGGCTTTCCAAAGCTGCCGAACGTGTTTCTTTCTCTATTTCAATGGTATTCTGCCTTGTATAACACACATTTACCACTCTAGTCTCCTTTAAGTAATGAATATCGGATTCATACAGTGTTTGATGTTATCTTAACTCGAATTAAGGATTTCCCTTATCTTAGCTACCTTTTCTACACTAAGAACAGACTTGGAGATTCTCTTTCAGCTGTTCTAAACAAGTTCTCATCTGTTTACAGTCATTTTCACTGAATTATTCATGTTTTCATGTAGTTTCCTATATTCTGCCTTCTGGCCCAAGTATAAGCTTTGGCCACTTTATCAAACAACTTCCTACACACTGTTATGAACTGAGGGAGCTAGGGAACATTGTCTCTCAACTGTGTTATAGAGTGCAGTACTACATTTCAGTGAAGCGTAAGGCTTTCCAAAGCTGCCAAACTTGTTTCTTTCTCTATTTCAATGGTATTCTGCCTTGTATAACACACATTTACCACTCTAGTGTCCTTTAAGTAATGAATATAGGATTCATATAGTGTTTGATGTTATCTTAACTCGAATTAAGGATTTTCCTTATCTTAGCTACCTTTTCTACACTAAGAACTGACATGCAGATTCTCTTTCAGCTGTTCTAAATAAGTTTTCATCTGTTTACAGTCATTTTCACTGAATTATTCATGTTTTCATGTAGTTTCCTATATTCTGCCTTCTGGCCCAAGTAGAAGCTTTGCCTACTTTATCAAACACCTTCCTACACTCTGTTATGAACTGAGGCAGCTAGGGAACATTGTCTCTCAACTGTGTTATAGAGTGTAGTACTACATTTCAGTGAAGTGTAAGCCTTTCCAAAGCTGCCGAACGTGTTTCTTTCTCTATTTCAATGGTATTCTGCCTTGTATAACACACATTTACCACACTAGTTTCCTTTAAGTAAAGAATATAGGATTCATACAGTGCTTCATGTAATCTTAACTCGAATTAAGGATTTCCCGGATCTTAGCTACCTTTTCTACACTAAGAACTGACTTGGAGATTCTCTTTCAGCTGTTCTAAACAAGTTCTCATCTGTTTACAGTCATTTTCAATGAATTATTCATGTTTTCATGTAGTTTCCTATATTCTGCCTTCTGGCCCAAGTATAAGCTTTGCCCACCTTATCAAACAACTTCCTACACACTGTTATGAACTGAGGGAGCTAGGGAACATTGTCTCTCAACTGTGTTATAGAGTGCAGTACTACATTTCAGTGAAGCGTAAGGCTTTCCAAAGCTGCCAAACTTGTTTCTTTCTCTATTTCAATGGTATTCTGCCTTGTATAACACACATTTACCACTCTAGTGTCCTTTAAGTAATGAATATAGGATTCATATAGTGTTTGATGTTATCTTAACTCGAATTAAGGATTTTCCTTATCTTAGCTACCTTTTCTACACTAAGAACTGACATGCAGATTCTCTTTCAGCTGTTCTAAACAAGTTTTCATCTGTTTACAGTCATTTTCACTGAATTATTCATGTTTTCATGTAGTTTCCTATATTCTGCCTTCTGGCCCAAGTAGAAGCTTTGCCTACTTTATCAAACACCTTCCTACACTCTGTTATGAACTGAGGCAGCTAGGGAACATTGTCTCTCAACTGTGTTATAGAGTGTAGTACTACATTTCAGTGAAGTGTAAGCCTTTCCAAAGCTGCCGAACGTGTTTGTTTCTCTATTTCAATGGTATTCTGCCTTGTATAACACACATTTACCACTCTAGTCTCCTTTAAGTAAAGAATATAGGATTCATAGAGTGTTTCATGTGATCTTAACTGGAATTAAGGATTTCCCTTATCTTAGCTACCTTTTCTACACTAAGAACTGACTTGGAGATTCTCTTTCAGCTGTTCTAAAGAAGTTCAAATCTGTTTACAGTCATTTTCAATGAATTATTCATGTTTTCATGTAGTTTCCTATATTCTGCCTTCTGGACCAAGTATAAGCTTTGCCCACCTTATCAAACAACTTCCTACACACTGTTATGAACTGAGGGAGCTAGGGAACATTGTCTCTGAACTGTGTTATAGAGTGTAGTACTACATTTCAGTGTAGTGTAAGGCTTTCCAAAGCTGCCGAACGTGTTTCTTTCTCTATTTCAATGGTATTCTGCCTTGTATAACACACATTTACCACTCTAGTCTCCTTTAAGTAATGAATATCGGATTCATACAGTGTTTGATGTTATCTTAACTCGAATTAAGGATTTTCCTTATCTTAGCTACCTTTTCTACACTAAGAACTGACATGCAGATTCTCTTTCAGCTGTTCTAAACAAGTTTTCATCTGTTTACAGTCATTTTCACTGAATTATTCATGTTTTCATGTAGTTTCCTATATTCTGCCTTCTGGCCCAAGTAGAAGCTTTGCCTACTTTATCAAACACCTTCCTACACTCTGTTATGAACTGAGGCAGCTAGGGAACATTGTCTCTCAACTGTGTTATAGAGTGTAGTACTACATTTCAGTGAAGTGTAAGCCTTTCCAAAGCTGCCGAACGTGTTTCTTTCTCTATTTCAATGGTATTCTGCCTTGTATAACACACATTTACCACTCTAGTCTCCTTTAAGTAATGAATATCGGATTCATACAGTGTTTGATGTTATCTTAACTCGAATTAAGGATTTCCCTTATCTTAGCTACCTTTTCTACACTAAGAACAGACTTGGAGATTCTCTTTCAGCTGTTCTAAACAAGTTCTCATGTGTTTACAGTCATTTTCACTGAATTATTCATGTTTTCATGTAGTTTCCTATATTCTGCCTTCTGGCCCAAGTATAAGCTTTGCCCACTTTATCAAACAACTTCCTACACACTGTTATGAACTGAGGGAGCTAGGGAACATTGTCTCTCAACTGTGTTATAGAGTGTAGTACTACATTTCAGTGAAGTGTAAGGCTTTCCAAAGCTGCCAAACTTGTTTCTTTCTCTATTTCAATGGTATTCTGCTTTGTATAACACACATTTACCACTCTAGTCTCCTTTAAGTAATGAATATAGGATTCATACAGTGTTTGATGTTATCTTAACTCGAATTAAGGATTTTCCTTATCTTAGCTACCTTTTCTACACTAAGAACTGACTTGGAGATTCTCTTTCAGCTGTTCTAAACAAGTTCTCATCTGTTTACAGTCATTTTCACTGAATTATTCATGTTTTCATGTAGTTTCCTATATTCTGCCTTCTGGCCCAAGTATAAGCTTTGCCCACTTTATCAAACACCTTCCTACACTCTGTTATGAACTGAGGCAGCTAGGACACATTGTCTCTCAACTGTGTTATAGATTGTAGTACTACATTTCAGTGAAGTGTAAGCCTTTCCAAAGCTGCCGAAAGTGTTTCTTTCTCTATTTCAATGGTATTCTGCCTTGTATAACACACATTTACCACTCTAGTTTCCTTTAAGTAAAGAATATAGGATTCATACAATGTTTCATGGGATCTTAACTGGTATTAAGGATTTCCCTTATCTTAGCTACCTTTTCTACACTAAGAACTGACTTGGAGTTTCTCTTTCAGCTGTTCTAAACAAGTTCTCATCTGTTTACAGTAATTTTCACTGAATTATTCATGTTTTCATGTAGTTTCCTATATTCTGCCTTCTGGCCCAAGTATAAGCTTTGCCTATTTTATCAAACACCTTCCTACACTCTGTTATGAACTGAGGCAGCTAGGGAACATTGTCTCTCAACTGTGTTATAGAGTGTAGTACTACATTTCAGTGAAGTGTAAGCCTTTCCAAAGCTGCCGAACGTGTTTCTTTCTCTATTTCAATGGTATTCTGCCTTGTATAACACACATTTACCACTCTAGTCTCCTTTAAGTAATGAATATCGGATTCATACAGTGTTTGATGTTATCTTAACTCGAATTAAGGATTTCCCTTATCTTAGCTACCTTTTCTACACTAAGAACAGACTTGGAGATTCTCTTTCAGCTGTTCTAAACAAGTTCTCATCTGTTTACAGTCATTTTCACTGAATTATTCATGTTTTCATGTAGTTTCCTATATTCTGCCTTCTGGCCCAAGTATAAGCTTTGGCCACTTTATCAAACAACTTCCTACACACTGTTATGAACTGAGGGAGCTAGGGAACATTGTCTCTCAACTGTGTTATAGAGTGCAGTACTACATTTCAGTGAAGCGTAAGGCTTTCCAAAGCTGCCAAACTTGTTTCTTTCTCTATTTCAATGGTATTCTGCCTTGTATAACACACATTTACCACTCTAGTGTCCTTTAAGTAATGAATATAGGATTCATATAGTGTTTGATGTTATCTTAACTCGAATTAAGGATTTTCCTTATCTTAGCTACCTTTTCTACACTAAGAACTGACATGCAGATTCTCTTTCAGCTGTTCTAAATAAGTTTTCATCTGTTTACAGTCATTTTCACTGAATTATTCATGTTTTCATGTAGTTTCCTATATTCTGCCTTCTGGCCCAAGTAGAAGCTTTGCCTACTTTATCAAACACCTTCCTACACTCTGTTATGAACTGAGGCAGCTAGGGAACATTGTCTCTCAACTGTGTTATAGAGTGTAGTACTACATTTCAGTGAAGTGTAAGCCTTTCCAAAGCTGCCGAACGTGTTTCTTTCTCTATTTCAATGGTATTCTGCCTTGTATAACACACATTTACCACACTAGTTTCCTTTAAGTAAAGAATATAGGATTCATACAGTGCTTCATGTAATCTTAACTCGAATTAAGGATTTCCCGGATCTTAGCTACCTTTTCTACACTAAGAACTGACTTGGAGATTCTCTTTCAGCTGTTCTAAACAAGTTCTCATCTGTTTACAGTCATTTTCAATGAATTATTCATGTTTTCATGTAGTTTCCTATATTCTGCCTTCTGGCCCAAGTATAAGCTTTGCCCACCTTATCAAACAACTTCCTACACACTGTTATGAACTGAGGGAGCTAGGGAACATTGTCTCTCAACTGTGTTATAGAGTGCAGTACTACATTTCAGTGAAGCGTAAGGCTTTCCAAAGCTGCCAAACTTGTTTCTTTCTCTATTTCAATGGTATTCTGCCTTGTATAACACACATTTACCACTCTAGTGTCCTTTAAGTAATGAATATAGGATTCATATAGTGTTTGATGTTATCTTAACTCGAATTAAGGATTTTCCTTATCTTAGCTACCTTTTCTACACTAAGAACTGACATGCAGATTCTCTTTCAGCTGTTCTAAACAAGTTTTCATCTGTTTACAGTCATTTTCACTGAATTATTCATGTTTTCATGTAGTTTCCTATATTCTGCCTTCTGGCCCAAGTAGAAGCTTTGCCTACTTTATCAAACACGTTCCTACACTCTGTTATGAACTGAGGCAGCTAGGGAACATTGTCTCTCAACTGTGTTATAGAGTGTAGTACTACATTTCAGTGAAGTGTAAGCCTTTCCAAAGCTGCCGAACGTGTTTGTTTCTCTATTTCAATGGTATTCTGCCTTGTATAACACACATTTACCACTCTAGTCTCCTTTAAGTAAAGAATATAGGATTCATAGAGTGTTTCATGTGATCTTAACTGGAATTAAGGATTTCCCTTATCTTAGCTACCTTTTCTACACTAAGAACTGACTTGGAGATTCTCTTTCAGCTGTTCTAAAGAAGTTCAAATCTGTTTACAGTCATTTTCAATGAATTATTCATGTTTTCATGTAGTTTCCTATATTCTGCCTTCTGGACCAAGTATAAGCTTTGCCCACCTTATCAAACAACTTCCTACACACTGTTATGAACTGAGGGAGCTAGGGAACATTGTCTCTGAACTGTGTTATAGAGTGTAGTACTACATTTCAGTGTAGTGTAAGGCTTTCCAAAGCTGCCGAACGTGTTTCTTTCTCTATTTCAATGGTATTCTGCCTTGTATAACACACATTTACCACTCTAGTCTCCTTTAAGTAATGAATATCGGATTCATACAGTGTTTGATGTTATCTTAACTCGAATTAAGGATTTCCCTTATCTTAGCTACCTTTTCTACACTAAGAACAGACTTGGAGATTCTCTTTCAGCTGTTCTAAACAAGTTCTCATCTGTTTACAGTCATTTTCACTGAATTATTCATGTTTTCATGTAGTTTCCTATATTCTGCCTTCTGGCCCAAGTATAAGCTTTGGCCACTTTATCAAACAACTTCCTACACACTGTTATGAACTGAGGGAGCTAGGGAACATTGTCTCTCAACTGTGTTATAGAGTGCAGTACTACATTTCAGTGAAGCGTAAGGCTTTCCAAAGCTGCCAAACTTGTTTCTTTCTCTATTTCAATGGTATTCTGCCTTGTATAACACACATTTACCACTCTAGTGTCCTTTAAGTAATGAATATAGGATTCATATAGTGTTTGATGTTATCTTAACTCGAATTAAGGATTTTCCTTATCTTAGCTACCTTTTCTACACTAAGAACTGACATGCAGATTCTCTTTCAGCTGTTCTAAATAAGTTTTCATCTGTTTACAGTCATTTTCACTGAATTATTCATGTTTTCATGTAGTTTCCTATATTCTGCCTTCTGGCCCAAGTAGAAGCTTTGCCTACTTTATCAAACACCTTCCTACACTCTGTTATGAACTGAGGCAGCTAGGGAACATTGTCTCTCAACTGTGTTATAGAGTGTAGTACTACATTTCAGTGAAGTGTAAGCCTTTCCAAAGCTGCCGAACGTGTTTCTTTCTCTATTTCAATGGTATTCTGCCTTGTATAACACACATTTACCACACTAGTTTCCTTTAAGTAAAGAATATAGGATTCATACAGTGCTTCATGTAATCTTAACTCGAATTAAGGATTTCCCGGATCTTAGCTACCTTTTCTACACTAAGAACTGACTTGGAGATTCTCTTTCAGCTGTTCTAAACAAGTTCTCATCTGTTTACAGTCATTTTCAATGAATTATTCATGTTTTCATGTAGTTTCCTATATTCTGCCTTCTGGCCCAAGTATAAGCTTTGCCCACCTTATCAAACAACTTCCTACACACTGTTATGAACTGAGGGAGCTAGGGAACATTGTCTCTCAACTGTGTTATAGAGTGCAGTACTACATTTCAGTGAAGCGTAAGGCTTTCCAAAGCTGCCAAACTTGTTTCTTTCTCTATTTCAATGGTATTCTGCCTTGTATAACACACATTTACCACTCTAGTGTCCTTTAAGTAATGAATATAGGATTCATATAGTGTTTGATGTTATCTTAACTCGAATTAAGGATTTTCCTTATCTTAGCTACCTTTTCTACACTAAGAACTGACATGCAGATTCTCTTTCAGCTGTTCTAAACAAGTTTTCATCTGTTTACAGTCATTTTCACTGAATTATTCATGTTTTCATGTAGTTTCCTATATTCTGCCTTCTGGCCCAAGTAGAAGCTTTGCCTACTTTATCAAACACCTTCCTACACTCTGTTATGAACTGAGGCAGCTAGGGAACATTGTCTCTCAACTGTGTTATAGAGTGTAGTACTACATTTCAGTGAAGTGTAAGCCTTTCCAAAGCTGCCGAACGTGTTTGTTTCTCTATTTCAATGGTATTCTGCCTTGTATAACACACATTTACCACTCTAGTCTCCTTTAAGTAAAGAATATAGGATTCATAGAGTGTTTCATGTGATCTTAACTGGAATTAAGGATTTCCCTTATCTTAGCTACCTTTTCTACACTAAGAACTGACTTGGAGATTCTCTTTCAGCTGTTCTAAAGAAGTTCAAATCTGTTTACAGTCATTTTCAATGAATTATTCATGTTTTCATGTAGTTTCCTATATTCTGCCTTCTGGACCAAGTATAAGCTTTGCCCACCTTATCAAACAACTTCCTACACACTGTTATGAACTGAGGGAGCTAGGGAACATTGTCTCTGAACTGTGTTATAGAGTGTAGTACTACATTTCAGTGTAGTGTAAGGCTTTCCAAAGCTGCCGAACGTGTTTCTTTCTCTATTTCAATGGTATTCTGCCTTGTATAACACACATTTACCACTCTAGTCTCCTTTAAGTAATGAATATCGGATTCATACAGTGTTTGATGTTATCTTAACTCGAATTAAGGATTTTCCTTATCTTAGCTACCTTTTCTACACTAAGAACTGACATGCAGATTCTCTTTCAGCTGTTCTAAACAAGTTTTCATCTGTTTACAGTCATTTTCACTGAATTATTCATGTTTTCATGTAGTTTCCTATATTCTGCCTTCTGGCCCAAGTAGAAGCTTTGCCTACTTTATCAAACACCTTCCTACACTCTGTTATGAACTGAGGCAGCTAGGGAACATTGTCTCTCAACTGTGTTATAGAGTGTAGTACTACATTTCAGTGAAGTGTAAGCCTTTCCAAAGCTGCCGAACGTGTTTCTTTCTCTATTTCAATGGTATTCTGCCTTGTATAACACACATTTACCACACTAGTTTCCTTTAAGTAAAGAATATAGGATTCATACAGTGCTTCATGTGATCTTAACTCGAATTAAGGATTTCCCGGATCTTAGCTACCTTTTCTACACTAAGAACTGACTTGGAGATTCTCTTTCAGCTGTTCTAAACAAGTTCTCATCTGTTTACAGTCATTTTCAATGAATTATTCATGTTTTCATGTAGTTTCCTATATTCTGCCTTCTGGCCCAAGTATAAGCTTTGCCCACCTTATCAAACAACTTCCTACACACTGTTATGAACTGAGGCAGCTCGGGAACATTGTCTCTGAACTGTGTTATAGAGTGTAGTACTACATTTCAGTGAAGTGTAAGGCTTTCCAAAGCTGCCGAACGTGTTTGTTTCTCTATTTCAATGGTATTCTGCCTTGTATAACACACATTTACCACTCTAGTCTCCTTTAAGTAAAGAATATAGGATTCATACAGTGTTTCATGTGATCTTAACTGGAATTAAGGATTTCCCTTATCTTAGCTACCTTTTCTACACAAAGAACTGACTTGGAGATTCTCTTTCAGCTGTTCTAAACAAGTTCTCATCTGTTTACAGTCATTTTCACTGAATTATTCATGTTTTCATGTAGTTTCCTATATTCTGCCTTCTGGCCCAAGTATAAGCTTTGACCACTTTATCAAACAACTTCCTACACACTGTTATCAACGGAGGGAGCTAGGGAACATTGTCTCTCAACTGTGTTATGGAGTGTAGTACTACATTTCAGTGAAATGTAAGGCTTTCCAAAGCAGCCAAACTTGTTTCTTTCTCTATTTCAATGGGATTCTGCCTTGTATAACACACATTTACCACTCTAGTCTCCTTTAAGTAATGAATATAGGATTCATACAGTGTTTGATGTTATCTTAACTCGAATTAAGGATTTTCCTTATCTTAGCTACCTTTTCTACACGAAGAACTGACTTGGAGATTCTCTTTCAGCTGTTATAAACAAGTTCTCATCTGTTTACAGTCATTTTCACTGAATTATTCATGTTTTCATGTAGTTACCTATATTCTGCCTTCTGGCCCAAGTATTTGCTTTGCCTACTTTATCAAACACCTTCCTACACTCTGTTATGAACTGAGGCAGCTAGGGAACATTGTCTCTCAACTGTGTTATAGAGTGTAGTACTACATTTCAGTGAAGTGTAAGCCTTTCCAAAGCTGCCGAACGTGTTTCTTTCTCTATTTCAATGGTATTCTGCCTTATATAACACACATTTACCACTCTAGTCTCCTTTAAGTAAACAATATAGGATTCATACAGTGTTTGATGTTATCTTAACTTGAATTAATAATTTCCTGGATTTAGCTACCTTTTCTACACTAAGAACTGACTTGGAGAATCTCTTTCATCTGTTCTAAACAAGTTCTCATCTGTTTACAGTCATTTTCACTGAATTATTCATGTTTTCATGTAGTTTCCTATATTCTGCCTTCTGGCCCAAGTATAAGCTTTGACCACTTTATCAAACAACTTCCTACACACTGTTATGAACGGAGGGAGCTAGGGAACATTGTCTCTCAACTGTGTTATGGAGTGTAGTACTACATTTCAGTGAAATGTAAGGCTTTCCAAAGCAGCCAAACTTGTTTCTTTCTCTATTTCAATGGTATTCTGCCTTGTATAACACACATTTACCACACTAGTTTCCTTAAAGTAAAGAATATAGGATTCATACAGTGCTTCATGTGATCTTAACTCGAATTAAGGATTTCCCGGATCTTAGCTACCTTTTCTGCACTAAGAACTGACTTGGAGATTCTCTTTCAGCTGTTCTAAACAAGTTCTCATCAGTTTACAGTCATTTTCAATGAATTATTCATGTTTTCATGTAGTTTCCTATATTCTGCCTTCTGGCCCAAGTATAAGCTTTGCCCACCTTATCAAACAACTTCCTACACACTGTTATAAACTGAGGGAGCTAGGGAACATTGTCTCTCAACTGTGTTATAGAGTGCAGTACTACATTTCAGTGAAGCGTAAGGCTTTCCAAAGCTGCCAAACTTGTTTCTTTCTCTATTTCAATGGTATTCTGCCTTGTATAACACACATTTACCACTCTAGTGTCCTTTAAGTAATGAATATAGGATTCATATAGTGTTTGATGTTATCTTAACTCGAATTAAGGATTTTCCTTATCTTAGCTACTTTTTCTACACTAAGAACTGACATGCAGATTCTCTTTCAGCTGTTCTAAACAAGTTTTCATCTGTTTACAGTCATTTTCACTGAATTATTCATGTTTTCATGTAGTTTCCTATATTCTGCCTTCTGGCCCAAGTATAATCTTTGCCCACTTTATCAAACAACTTCCTACACACTGTTATGAACTGAGGCAGCTTGGGAACATTGTCTCTCAACTATGTTATAGAGTGTAGTACTACATTTCAGTGAAGTGTAAGGCTTTCCAAAGCTGCCGAACGTGTTTGTTTCTCTATTTCAATGGTATTCTGCCTTGTATAACACACATTTACCACTCTAGTCTCCTTTAAGTAAAGAATATAGGATTCATAGAGTGTTTCATGTGATCTTAACTGGAATTAAGGATTTCCCTTATCTTAGCTACCTTTTCTACACTAAGAACTGACTTGGAGATTTTCTTTCAGCTGTTCTAAAGAAGTTCAAATCTGTTTACAGTCATTTTCAATGAATTATTCATGTTTTCATGTAGTTTCCTATATTCTGCCTTCTGGACCAAGTATAAGCTTTGCCCACCTTATCAAACAACTTCCTACACACTGTTATGAACTGAGGGAGCTAGGGAACATTGTCTCTGAACTGTGTTATAGAGTGTAGTACTACATTTCAGTGTAGTGTAAGGCTTTCCAAAGCTGCCGAACGTGTTTCTTTCTCTATTTCAATGGTATTCTGCCTTGTATAACACACATTTACCACTCTAGTCTCCTTTAAGTAATAAATATCGGATTCATACAGTGTTTGATGTTATCTTAACTCGAATTAAGGATTTCCCTTATCTTAGCTACCTTTTCTACACTAAGAACAGACTTGGAGATTCTCTTTCAGCTGTTCTAAACAAGTTCTCATCTGTTTACAGTCATTTTCACTGAATTATTCATGTTTTCATGTAGTTTCCTATATTCTGCCTTCTGGCCCAAGTATAAGCTTTGGCCACTTTATCAAACAACTTCCTACACACTGTTATGAACTGAGGGAGCTAGGGAACATTGTCTCTCAACTGTGTTATAGAGTGCAGTACTACATTTCAGTGAAGCGTAAGGCTTTCCAAAGCTGCCAAACTTGTTTCTTTCTCTATTTCAATGGTATTCTGCCTTGTATAACACACATTTACCACTCTAGTGTCCTTTAAGTAATGAATATAGGATTCATATAGTGTTTGATGTTATCTAAACTCGAATTAAGGATTTTCCTTATCTTAGCTACCTTTTCTACACTAAGAACTGACATGCAGATTCTCTTTCAGCTGTTCTAAACAAGTTTTCATCTGTTTACAGTCATTTTCACTGAATTATTCATGTTTTCATGTAGTTTCCTATATTCTGCCTTCTGGCCCAAGTAGAAGCTTTGCCTACTTTATCAAACACCTTCCTACACTCTGTTATGAACTGAGGCAGCTAGGGAACATTGTCTCTCAACTGTGTTATAGAGTGTAGTACTACATTTCAGTGAAGTGTAAGCCTTTCCAAAGCTGCCGAACGTGTTTCTTTCTCTATTTCAATGGTATTCTGCCTTGTATAACACACATTTACCACACTAGTTTCCTTTAAGTAAAGAATATAGGATTCATACAGTGCGACATGTGATCTTAACTCGAATTAAGGATTTCCCGGATCTTAGCTACCTTTTCTACACTAAGAACTGACTTGGAGATTCTCTTTCAGCTGTTCTAAACAAGTTCTCATCTGTTTACAGTCATTTTCAATGAATTATTCATGTTTTCATGCAGTTTCCTATATTCTGCCTTCTGGCCCAAGTATAAGCTTTGCCCACCTTATCAAACAACTTCCTACACACTGTTATGAACTGAGGCAGCTCGGGAACATTGTCTCTGAACTGTGTTATAGAGTGTAGTACTACATTTCAGTGAAGTGTAAAGCTTTCCAAAGCTGCCGAACGTGTTTGTTTCTCTATTTCAATGGTATTCTGCCTTGTATAACACACATTTACCACTCTAGTCTCCTTTAAGTAAAGAATATAGGATTCATACAGTGTTTCATGTGATCTTAACTGGAATTAAGGATTTCCCTTATCTTAGCTACCTTTTCTACACTAAGAACTGACTTGGAGATTCTCTTTCAGCTGTTCTAAACAAGTTCTCATCTGTTTTCAGTCATTTTCAATGAATTATTCATGTTTTCATGTCGTTTCCTATATTCTGCCTTCTGGCCCAAGTATAAGCTTTGCCCACCTTATCAAACAACTTCCTACACACTGTTATGAACTGAGGGAGCTAGGGAACATTGTCTCTCAACTGTGTTATAGAGTGTAGTACTACATTTCAGTGTAGTGTAAGGCTTTCCAAAGCTGCCGAACGTGTTTCTTTCTCTATTTCAATGGTATTCTGCCTTGTATAACACACATTTACCACTCTAGTCTCCTTTAAGTAAAGAATATAGGATTCATAGAGTGTTTCATGTGATCTTAACTGGAATTAAGGATTTTCCTTATCTTAGCTACCTTTTCTACACTAAGAACTGACTTGGAGAATATTTTTCATCTGTTCTAAACAAGTTCTCATCTGTTTACAGTCATTTTCACTGAATTATTCATGTTTTCATGTAGTTTCCTATATTCTGCCTTCTGGCCCAAGTATAAGCTTTGACCACTTTATCAAACAACTTCCTACACACTGTTATGAACTGAGGGAGCTAGGGAACATTGTCTCTCAACTGTGTTATGGAGTGTAGTACTACATTTCAGTGAAATGTAAGGCTTTCCAAAGCAGCCAAACTTGTTTCTTTCTCTATTTCAATGGGATTCTGCCTTGTATAACACACATTTACCACTCTAGTCTCCTTTAAGTAATGAATATAGGATTCATACAGTGTTTGATGTTATCTTAACTCGAATTAAGGATTTTCCTTATCTTAGCTACCTTTTCTACACGAAGAACTGACTTGGAGATTCTCTTTCAGCTGTTATAAACAAGTTCTCATCTGTTTACAGTCATTTTCACTGAATTATTCATGTTTTCATGTAGTTACCTATATTCTGCCTTCTGGCCCAAGTATTTGCTTTGCCTACTTTATCAAACACCTTCCTACACTCTGTTATGAACTGAGGCAGCTAGGGAACATTGTCTCTCAACTGTGTTATAGAGTGTAGTACTACATTTCAGTGAAGTGTAAGCCTTTCCAAAGCTGCCGAACGTTTTTCTTTCTCTATTTCAATGGTATTCTGCCTTATATAACACACATTTACCACTCTAGTCTCCTTTAAGTAAACAATATAGGATTCATACAGTGTTTGATGTTATCTTAACTCGAATTAAGGATTTCCCGGATTTAGCTACCTTTTCTACACTAAGAACTGACTTGGAGAATCTCTTTCATCTGTTCTAAACAAGTTCTCATCTGTTTACAGTCATTTTCACTGAATTATTCATGTTTTCATGTAGTTTCCTATATTCTGCCTTCTGGCCCAAGTATAATCTTTGCCCACTTTATCAAACAACTTCCTACACACTGTTATGAACTGAGGCAGCTTGGGAACATTGTCTCTCAACTATGTTATAGAGTGTAGTACTACATTTCAGTGAAGTGTAAGGCTTTCCAAAGCTGCCGAACGTGTTTGTTTCTCTATTTCAATGGTATTCTGCCTTGTATAACACACATTTACCACTCTAGTCTCCTTTAAGTAAAGAATATAGGATTCATAGAGTGTTTCATGTGATCTTAACTGGAATTAAGGATTTCCCTTATCTTAGCTACCTTTTCTACACTAAGAACTGACTTGGAGATTCTCTTTCAGCTGTTCTAAAGAAGTTCAAATCTGTTTACAGTCATTTTCAATGAATTATTCATGTTTTCATGTAGTTTCCTATATTCTGCCTTCTGGACCAAGTATAAGCTTTGCCCACCTTATCAAACAACTTCCTACACACTGTTATGAACTGAGGGAGCTAGGGAACATTGTCTCTGAACTGTGTTATAGAGTGTAGTACTACATTTCAGTGTAGTGTAAGGCTTTCCAAAGCTGCCGAAAGTGTTTCTTTCTCTATTTCAATGGTATTCTGCCTTGTATAACACACATTTACCACTCTAGTCTCCTTTAAGTAATGAATATCGGATTCATACAGTGTTTGATGTTATCTTAACTCGAATTAAGGATTTCCCTTATCTTAGCTACCTTTTCTACACTAAGAACAGACTTGGAGATTCTCTTTCAGCTGTTCTAAACAAGTTCTCATCTGTTTACAGTCATTTTCACTGAATTATTCATGTTTTTAAGTAGTTTCCTATATTCTGCCTTCTGGCCCAAGTATAAGCTTTGGCCACTTTATCAAACAACTTCCTACACACTGTTATGAACTGAGGGAGCTAGGGAACATTGTCTCTCAACTGTGTTATAGAGTGCAGTACTACATTTCAGTGAAGCGTAAGGCTTTCCAAAGCTGCCAAACTTGTTTCTTTCTCTATTTCAATGGTATTCTGCCTTGTATAACACACATTTACCACTCTAGTGTCCTTTAAGTAATGAATATAGGATTCATATAGTGTTTGATGTTATCTTAACTCGAATTAAGGATTTTCCTTATCTTAGCTACCTTTTCTACACTAAGAACTGACATGCAGATTCTCTTTCAGCTGTTCTAAACAAGTTTTCATCTGTTTACAGTCATTTTCACTGAATTATTCATGTTTTCATGTAGTTTCCTATATTCTGCCTTCTGGCCCAAGTAGAAGCTTTGCCTACTTTATCAAACACCTTCCTACACTCTGTTATGAACTGAGGCAGCTAGGGAACATTGTCTCTCAACTGTGTTATAGAGTGTAGTACTACATTTCAGTGAAGTGTAAGCCTTTCCAAAGCTGCCGAACGTGTTTCTTTCTCTATTTCAATGGTATTCTGCCTTGTATAACACACATTTACCACACTAGTTTCCTTTAAGTAAAGAATATAGGATTCATACAGTGCTTCATGTGATCTTAACTCGAATTAAGGATTTCCCGGATCTTAGCTACATTTTCTACACTAAGAACTGACTTGGAGATTCTCTTTCAGCTGTTCTAAACAAGTTCTCATCTGTTTACAGTCATTTTCAATGAATTATTCATGTTTTCATGCAGTTTCCTATATTCTGCCTTCTGGCCCAAGTATAAGCTTTGCCCACCTTATCAAACAACTTCCTACACACTGTTATGAACTGAGGCAGCTCGGGAACATTGTCTCTGAACTGTGTTATAGAGTGTAGTACTACATTTCAGTGAAGTGTAAAGCTTTCCAAAGCTGCCGAACGTGTTTGTTTCTCTATTTCAATGGTATTCTGCCTTGTATAACACACATTTACCACTCTAGTCTCCTTTAAGTAAAGAATATAGGATTCATACAGTGTTTCATGTGATCTTAACTGGAATTAAGGATTTCCCTTATCTTAGCTACCTTTTCTACACTAAGAACTGACTTGGAGATTCTCTTTCAGCTGTTCTAAACAAGTTCTCATCTGTTTACAGTCATTTTCAATGAATTATTCATGTTTTCATGTCGTTTCCTATATTCTGCCTTCTGGCCCAAGTATAAGCTTTGCCCACCTTATCAAACAACTTCCTACACACTGTTATGAACTGAGGGAGCTAGGGAACATTGTCTCTCAACTGTGTTATAGAGTGTAGTACTACATTTCAGTGTAGTGTAAGGCTTTCCAAAGCTGCCGAACGTGTTTCTTTCTCTATTTCAATGGTATTCTGCCTTGTATAACACACATTTACCACTCTAGTCTCCTTTAAGTAAAGAATATAGGATTCATAGAGTGTTTCATGTGATCTTAACTGGAATTAAGGATTTTCCTTATCTTAGCTACCTTTTCTACACTAAGAACTGACTTGGAGAATATTTTTCATCTGTTCTAAACAAGTTCTCATCTGTTTACAGTCATTTTCACTGAATTATTCATGTTTTCATGTAGTTTCCTATATTCTGCCTTCTGGCCCAAGTATAAGCTTTGACCACTTTATCAAACAACTTCCTACACACTGTTATGAACTGAGGGAGCTAGGGAACATTGTCTCTCAACTGTGTTATGGAGTGTAGTACTAGATTTCAGTGAAATGTAAGGCTTTCCAAAGCAGCCAAACTTGTTTCTTTCTCTATTTCAATGGGATTCTGCCTTGTATAACACACATTTACCACTCTAGTCTCCTTTAAGTAATGAATATAGGATTCATACAGTGTTTGATGTTATCTTAACTCGAATTAAGGATTTTCCTTATCTTAGCTACCTTTTCTACACGAAGAACTGACTTGGAGATTCTCTTTCAGCTGTTATAAACAAGTTCTCATCTGTTTACAGTCATTTTCACTGAATTATTCATGTTTTCATGTAGTTACCTATATTCTGCCTTCTGGCCCAAGTATTTGCTTTGCCTACTTTATCAAACACCTTCCTACACTCTGTTATGAACTGAGGCAGCTAGGGAACATTGTCTCTCAACTGTGTTATAGAGTGTAGTACTACATTTCAGTGAAGTGTAAGCCTTTCCAAAGCTGCCGAACGTGTTTCTTTCTCTATTTCAATGGTATTCTGCCTTATATAACACACATTTACCACTCTAGTCTCCTTTAAGTAAACAATATAGGATTCATACAGTGTTTGATGTTATCTTAACTCGAATTAAGGATTTCCCGGATTTAGCTACCTTTTCTACACTAAGAACTGACTTGGAGAATCTCTTTCATCTGTTCTAAACAAGTTCTCATCTGTTTACAGTCATTTTCACTGAATTATTCATGTTTTCATGTAGTTTCCTATATTCTGCCTTCTGGCCCAAGTATAATCTTTGCCCACTTTATCAAACAACTTCCTACACACTGTTATGAACTGAGGCAGCTTGGGAACATTGTCTCTCAACTATGTTATAGAGTGTAGTACTACATTTCAGTGAAGTGTAAGGCTTTCCAAAGCTGCCGAACGTGTTTGTTTCTCTATTTCAATGGTATTCTGCCTTGTATAACACACATTTACCACTCTAGTCTCCTTTAAGTAAAGAATATAGGATTCATAGAGTGTTTCATGTGATCTTAACTGGAATTAAGGATTTCCCTTATCTTAGCTACCTTTTCTACACTAAGAACTGACTTGGAGATTCTCTTTCAGCTGTTCTAAAGAAGTTCAAATCTGTTTACAGTCATTTTCAATGAATTATTCATGTTTTCATGTAGTTTCCTATATTCTGCCTTCTGGACCAAGTATAAGCTTTGCCCACCTTATCAAACAACTTCCTACACACTGTTATGAACTGAGGGAGCTAGGGAACATTGTCTCTGAACAGTGTTATAGAGTGTAGTACTACATTTCAGTGTAGTGTAAGGCTTTCCAAAGCTGCCGAACGTGTTTCTTTCTCTATTTCAATGGTATTCTGCCTTGTATAACACACATTTACCACTCTAGTCTCCTTTAAGTAATGAATATCGGATTCATACAGTGTTTGATGTTATCTTAACTCGAATTAAGGATTTCCCTTATCTTAGCTACCTTTTCTACACTAAGAACAGACTTGGAGATTCTCTTTCAGCTGTTCTAAACAAGTTCTCATCTGTTTACAGTCATTTTCACTGAATTATTCATGTTTTCATGTAGTTTCCTATATTCTGCCTTCTGGCCCAAGTATAAGCTTTGGCCACTTTATCAAACAACTTCCTACACACTGTTATGAACTGAGGGAGCTAGGGAACATTGTCTCTCAACTGTGTTATAGAGTGCAGTACTACATTTCAGTGAAGTGTAAGGCTTTCCAAAGCTGCCAAACTTGTTTCTTTCTCTATTTCAATGGTATTCTGCCTTGTATAACACACATTTACCACTCTAGTGTCCTTTAAGTAATGAATATAGGATTCATATAGTGTTTGATGTTATCTTAACTCGAATTAAGGATTTTCCTTATCTTAGCTACCTTTTCTACACTAAGAACTGACATGCAGATTCTCTTTCAGCTGTTCTAAACAAGTTTTCATCTGTTTACAGTCATTTTCACTGAATTATTCATGTTTTCATGTAGTTTCCTATATTCTGCTTTCTGGCCCAAGTAGAAGCTTTGCCTACTTTATCAAACACCTTCCTACACTCTGTTATGAACTGAGGCAGCTAGGGAACATTGTCTCTCAACTGTGTTATAGAGTGTAGTACTACATTTCAGTGAAGTGTAAGCCTTTCCAAAGCTGCCGAACGTGTTTCTTTCTCTATTTCAATGGTATTCTGCCTTGTATAACACACATTTACCACTCTAGTCTCCTTTTAGTAAAGAATATAGGATTCATAGAGTGTTTCATGTGATCTTAAGTCGAATTAAGGATTTCCCGGATCTTAGCTACCTTTTCTACACTAAGAACTGACTTGGAGATTCTCTTTCAGCTGTTCTAAACAAGTTCTCATCTGTTTACAGTCATTTTCACTGAATTATTCATGTTTTCATGTAGTTTCCTATATTCTGCCTTCTGGCCCAAGTATGAGCTTTGGCCACTTTATCAAACAACTTCCTACACACTGTTATGAACTGAGGGAGCTAGGGAACATTGTCTCTCAACTGTGTTATAGAGTGTAGTACTACATTTCAGTGTAGTGTAAGGCTTTCCAAAGCTGCCGAACGTGTTTGTTTCTCTATTTCAATGGTATTCTGCCTTGTATAACACACATTTACCACTCTAGTCTCCTTTAAGTAAAGAATATAGGATTCATAGAGTGTTTCATGTGATCTTAACTGGAATTAAGGATTTTCCTTATCTTAGCTACCTTTTCTACACTAAGAACTGACTTGGAGAATATTTTTCATCTGTTCTAAACAAGTTCTCATCTGTTTACAGTCATTTTCACTGAATTATTCATGTTTTCATGTAGTTTCCTATATTCTGCCTTCTGGCCCAAGTATAAGCTTTGACCACTTTATCAAACAACTTCCTACACACTGTTATGAACTGAGGGAGCTAGGGAACATTGTCTCTCAACTGTGTTATGGAGTGTAGTACTACATTTCAGTGAAATGTAAGGCTTTCCAAAGCAGCCAAACTTGTTTCTTTCTCTATTTCAATGGGATTCTGCCTTGTATAACACACATTTACCACTCTAGTCTCCTTTAAGTAATGAATATAGGATTCATACAGTGTTTGATGTTATCTTAACTCGAATTAAGGATTTTCCTTATCTTAGCTACCTTTTCTACACGAAGAACTGACTTGGAGATTCTCTTTCAGCTGTTATAAACAAGTTCTCATCTGTTTACAGTCATTTTCACTGAATTATTCATGTTTTCATGTAGTTACCTATATTCTGCCTTCTGGCCCAAGTATTTGCTTTGCCTACTTTATCAAACACCTTCCTACACTCTGTTATGAACTGAGGCAGCTAGGGAACATTGTCTCTCAACTGTGTTATAGAGTGTAGTACTACATTTCAGTGAATTGTAAGCCTTTCCAAAGCTGCCGAACGTGTTTCTTTCTCTATTTCAATGGTATTCTGCCTTATATAACACACATTTACCACTCTAGTCTCCTTTAAGTAAACAATATAGGATTCATACAGTGTTTGATGTTATCTTAACTCGAATTAAGGATTTCCCGGATTTAGCTACCTTTTCTACACTAAGAACTGACTTGGAGAATCTCTTTCATCTGTTCTAAACAAGTTCTCATCTGTTTACAGTCATTTTCACTGAATTATTCATGTTTTCATGTAGTTTCCTATATTCTGCCTTCTGGCCCAAGTATAATCTTTGCCCACCTTATCAAACAACTTCCTACACACTGTTATGAACTGAGGGAGCTAGGGAACATTGTCTCTCAACTGTGTTATAGAGTGCAGTACTACATTTCAGTGAAGCGTAAGGCTTTCCAAAGCTGCCAAACTTGTTTCTTTCTCTATTTCAATGGTATTCTGCCTTGTATAACACACATTTACCACTCTAGTGTCCTTTAAGTAATGAATATAGGATTCATATAGTGTTTGATGTTATCTTAACTCGAATTAAGGATTTTCCTTATCTTAGCTACCTTTTCTACACTAAGAACTGACATGCAGATTCTCTTTCAGCTGTTCTAAACAAGTTTTCATCTGTTTACAGTCATTTTCACTGAATTATTCATGTTTTCATGTAGTTTCCTATATTCTGCCTTCTGGCCCAAGTAGAAGCTTTGCCTACTTTATCAAACACCTTCCTACACTCTGTTATGAACTGAGGCAGCTAGGGAACATTGTCTCTCAACTGTGTTATAGAGTGTAGTACTACATTTCAGTGAAGTGTAAGCCTTTCCAAAGCTGCCGAACGTGTTTCTTTCTCTATTTCAATGGTATTCTGCCTTGTATAACACACATTTACCACACTAGTTTCCTTTAAGTAAAGAATATAGGATTCATACAGTGCTTCATGTGATCTTAACTCGAATTAAGGATTTCCCGGATCTTAGCTACCTTTTCTACACTAAGAACTGACTTGGAGATTCTCTTTCAGCTGTTCTAAACAAGTTCTCATCTGTTTACAGTCATTTTCACTGAATTATTCATGTTTTCATGTAGTTTCCTATATTCTGCCTTCTGGCCCAAGTATAAGCTTTGGCCACTTTATCAAACAACTTCCTACACACTGTTATGAACTGAGGGAGCTAGGGAACATTGTCTCTCAACTGCGTTATAGAGTGTAGTACTACATTTCAGTGAAGTGTAAGGCTTTCCAAAGCTGCCAAACTTCTTTCTTTCTCTATTTCAATGGTATTCTGCCTTGTATAACACACATTTACCACTCTAGTCTCCTTTAAGTAATGAATATAGGATTCATACAGTGTTTGATGTTATCTTAACTCGAATTAAGGATTTTCCTTATCTTAGCTACCTTTTCTACACTAAGAACTGACTTGCAGATTCTCTTTCAGCTGTTCTAAACAAGTTCTCATCTGTTTACAGTCATTTTCACTGAATTATTCATGTTTTCATGTAGTTTCCTATATTCTGCCTTCTGGCCCAAGTATAAGCTTTGCCCACTTTATCAAACACCTTCCTACACTCTGTTATGAAATGAGGCAGCTAGGGAACATTGTCTCTCAACTGTGTTATAGAGTGTAGTACTACATTTCAGTGAAGTGTAAGCCTTTCCAAAGCTGCCGAAAGTGCTTCTTTCTCTATTTCAATGGTATTCTGCCTTGTATAACACACATTTACCACTCTAGTTTCCTTTAAGTAAAGAATATAGGATTCATACAGTGTTTCATGTGATCTTAACTCGAATTAAGGATTTCCCGGATTTAGCTACCTTTTCTACACTAAGAATTGACTTGGAGAATATTTTTCATCTGTTCTAAACAAGTTCTCATCTGTTTACAGTCATTTTCACTGAATTATTTATGTTTTCATGTAGTTTCCTATATTCTGCCTTCTGGCCCAAGTATAAGCTTTGCCCACTTTATCAAACAACTTCCTACACACTGTTATGAACTGAGGCAGCTCGGGAACATTGTCTCTCAACTGTGTTATAGAGTGTAGTACTACATTTCAGTGAAGTGTAAGGCTTTCCAAAGCTGCCGAACGTGTTTGTTTCTCTATTTCAATGGTATTCTGCCTTGTATAACACACATTTACCACTCTAGTCTCCTTTAAGTAAAGAATATAGGATTCATAGAGTGTTTCATGTGATCTTAACTGGAATTAAGGATTTCTCTTATCTTAGCTACCTTTTCTACACTAAGAACTGACTTGGAGATTCTCTTTCAGCTGTTCTAAACAAGTTCTCATCTGTTTACAGTCATTTTCAATGAATTATTCATGTTTTCATGTAGTTTCCTATATTCTGCCTTCTGGCCCAAGTATAAGCTTTGCCCACCTTATCAAACAACTTCCTACACACTGTTATGAACTGAGGGAGCTAGGGAACATTTTCTCTGAACTGTGTTATAGAGTGTAGTACTACATTTCAGTGTAGTGTAAGGCTTTCCAAAGCTGCCGAAAGTGTTTCTTTCTCTATTTCAATGGTATTCTGCCTTGTATAACACACATTTACCACTCTAGTCTCCTTTAAGTAATGAATATAGGATTCATACAGTGTTTGATGTTATCTTAACTCGAATTAAGGATTTTCCTTATCTTAGCTACCTTTTCTACACTAAGAAATGACTTGGAGATTCTCTTTCAGCTGTTCTAAACAAGTTCTCATCTGTTTACAGTCATTTTCACTGAATTATTCATGTTTTCATGTAGTTTCCTATATTCTGCCTTCTGGCCCAAGTATAAGCTTTGGCCACTTTATCAAACAACTTCCTACACACTGTTATGAACTGAGGGAGCTAGGAACATTGTCTCTCAACTGTGTTATAGAGTGTAGTACTACATTTCAGTGAAGTGTAAGCCTTTCCAAAGCTGCCGAACGTGTTTGTTTCTCTATTTCAATGGTATTCTGCCTTGTATAACACACATTTACCACTCTAGTCTCCTTTAATTAAGAATATAGGATTCATACAGTGTTTCATGTGATCATAACTGGAATTAAGGATTTCCCTTATCTTAGCTACCTTTTCTACACTAAGAACTGACTTGGAGATTCTCATTCAGCTGTTCTAAACAAGTTCTCATCTGTTTACAGTCATTTTCAATGAATTATTCATGTTTTCATGTAGTTTCCTATATTCTGCCTTCTGGCCCAAGTATAAGCTTTGCCCACCTTATCAAACAACTTCCTACACACTGTTATGAACTGAGGCAGCTCGGGAACATTGTCTCTGAACTGTGTTATAGAGTGTAGTACTACATTTCAGTGAAGTGTAAGGCTTTCCAAAACTGCCGAACGTGTTTGTTTCTCTATTTCAATGGTATTCTGCCTTGTATAACACACATTTACCACTCTAGTCTCCTTTAAGTAAAGAATATAGGATTCATACAGTGTTTCATGTGATCTTAACTGGAATTAAGAATTTCCCTTATCTTAGCTACCTTTTCTACACTAAGAACTGACTTGGAGATTCTCTTTCAGCTGTTCTAAACAAGTTCTCATCTGTTTACAGTCATTTTCAATGAATTATTCATGTTTTCATGTAGTTTCCTATATTCTGCCTTCTGGCCCAAGTATAAGCTTTGCCCACCTTATCAAACAACTTCCTACACACTGTTATGAACTGAGGGAGCTAGGGAACATTGTCTCTCAACTGTGTTATAGAGTGTAGTACTACATTTCAGTGAAGTGTAAGGCTTTCCAAAGCTGCCGAACTTGTTTCTTTCTCTATTTCAATGGTATTCTGCCTTGTATAACACACATTTACCACTCTAGTCTCCTTTCAGTAATGAATATAGGATTCATACAGTGTTACATGTTATCTTAACTCGAATTAAGGATTTTCCTTATCTTAGCTACCTTTTCTACACTAAGAACTGACTTGGAGAATATTTTTCATCTGTTCTAAACAAGTTCTCATCTGTTTACAGTCATTTTCACTGAATTATTTATGTTTTCATGTAGTTTCCTATATTCTGCCTTCTGGCCCAAGTATAAGCTTTGCCCACTTTATCAAACAACTTCCTACACACTGTTATGAACTGAGTGAGCTAGGGAACATTGTCTCTCAACTGTGTTATAGAGTGTAGTACTACATTTCAGTGAAGTGTAAGGCTTTCCAAAGCTGCCAAACGTGTTTCTTTCTCTATTTCAATGGTATTCTGCCTTATATAACACACATTTACCACTCTAGTCTCCTTTCAGTAAACAATATAGGATTCATACAGTGTTTGATGTTATCTTAACTGGTATTAAAGAATTCCCTTATCTTAGCTACCTTTTCTACACTAAGAACTGACTTGGAGATTCTCTTTAAGCTGTTATAAACAAGTTCTCATCTGTTTACAGTCATTTTCACTGAATTATTCATGTTTTCATTTAGTTTCCTATATTCTGCCTTCTGGCCCAAGTATAAGCTTTGCCTACTTTATCAGACACCTTCCTACACTCTTATGAACTGAGGCAGCTAGGGAACATTGTATCTCAACTGTGTTATAGAGTGTAGTACTACATTTCAGTGAAGTGTAAGCCTTTCCAAAGCTGCCGAACGTGTTTGTTTCTCTATTTCAATGGTATTCTGCCTTGTATAACACACATTTACCACTCTAGTTTCCTTTAAGTAAAGAATATAGGATTCATACAGTGTTTCATGTGATCTTAACTCGAATTAAGGATATCCCGGATCTTAGCTACCTTTTCTACACTAAGAACTGACTTGGAGATTCTCTTTCAGCTGTTCTAAACAAGTTCACATCTGTTTACAGGCATTTCCACTGAATTATTCAAGATTTCATGTAGTTTCCTATATTCTGCCTTCTGGCCCAAGTATAAGCTTTGGCCACTTTATCAAACAACTTCCTACACACTGTTATGAACTGAGGCAGCTCTGGAACATTGTCTCTCAACTGTGTTATAGAGTGTAGTACTACATTTCAGTGAAGTGTAAGGCTTTCCAAAGCTGCCGAACGTGTTTGTTTCTCTATTTCAATGGTATTCTGCCTTGTATAACACACATTTACCACTCTAGTCTCCTTTTAGTAAAGAATATAGGATTCATAGAGTGTTTCATGTGATCTTAAGTCGAATTAAGGATTTCCCGGATCTTAGCTACCTTTTCTACACTAAGAACTGACTTGGAGATTCTCTTTCAGCTGTTCTAAACAAGTTCTCATCTGTTTACAGTCATTTTCACTGAATTATTCATGTTTTCATGTAGTTTCCTATATTCTGCCTTCTGGCCCAAGTATGAGCTTTGGCCACTTTATCAAACAACTTCCTACACACTGTTATGAACTGAGGGAGCTAGGGAACATTGTCTCTCAACTGTGTTATAGAGTGTAGTACTACATTTCAGTGTAGTGTAAGGCTTTCCAAAGCTGCCGAACGTGTTTCTTTCTCTATTTCAATGGTATTCTGCCTTGTATAACACACATTTACCACTCTAGTCTCCTTTAAGTAAAGAATATAGGATTCATAGAGTGTTTCATGTGATCTTAACTGGAATTAAGGATTTTCCTTATCTTAGCTACCTTTTCTACACTAAGAACTGACTTGGAGAATCTCTTTCATCTGTTCTAAACAAGTTCTCATCTGTTTACAGTCATTTTCACTGAATTATTCATGTTTTCATGTAGTTTCCTATATTCTGCCTTCTGGCCCAAGTATAATCTTTGCCCACTTTATCAAACAACTTCCTACACACTGTTATGAACTGAGGCAGCTTGGGAACATTGTCTCTCAACTATGTTATAGAGTGTAGTACTACATTTCAGTGAAGTGTAAGGCTTTCCAAAGCTGCCGAACGTGTTTGTTTCTCTATTTCAATGGTATTCTGCCTTGTATAACACACATTTACCACTCTAGTCTCCTTTAAGTAAAGAATATAGGATTCATAGAGTGTTTCATGTGATCTTAACTGGAATTAAGGATTTCCCTTATCTTAGCTACCTTTTCTACACTAAGAACTGACTTGGAGATTCTCTTTCAGCTGTTCTAAAGAAGTTCAAATCTGTTTACAGTCATTTTCAATGAATTATTCATGTTTTCATGTAGTTTCCTATATTCTGCCTTCTGGACCAAGTATAAGCTTTGCCCACCTTATCAAACAACTTCCTACACACTGTTATGAACTGAGGGAGCTAGGGAACATTGTCTCTGAACTGTGTTATAGAGTGTAGTACTACATTTCAGTGTAGTGTAAGGCTTTCCAAAGCTGCCGAACGTGTTTCTTTCTCTATTTCAATGGTATTCTGCCTTGTATAACACACATTTACCACTCTAGTCTCCTTTAAGTAATGAATATCGGATTCATACAGTGTTTGATGTTATCTTAACTCGAATTAAGGATTTCCCTTATCTTAGCTACCTTTTCTACACTAAGAACAGACTTGGAGATTCTCTTTCAGCTGTTCTAAACAAGTTCTCATCTGTTTACAGTCATTTTCACTGAATTATTCATGTTTTCATGTAGTTTCCTATATTCTGCCTTCTGGCCCAAGTATAAGCTTTGGCCACTTTATCAAACAACTTCCTACACACTGTTATGAACTGAGGGAGCTAGGGAACATTGTCTCTCAACTGTGTTATAGAGTGCAGTACTACATTTCAGTGAAGTGTAAGGCTTTCCAAAGCTGCCAAACTTGTTTCTTTCTCTATTTCAATGGTATTCTGCCTTGTATAACACACATTTACCACTCTAGTGTCCTTTAAGTAATGAATATAGGATTCATATAGTGTTTGATGTTATCTTAACTCGAATTAAGGATTTTCCTTATCTTAGCTACCTTTTCTACACTAAGAACTGACATGCAGATTCTCTTTCGGCTGTTCTAAACAAGTTTTCATCTGTTTACAGTCATTTTCACTGAATTATTCATGTTTTCATGTAGTTTCCTATATTCTGCCTTCTGGCCCAAGTATTTGCTTTGCCTACTTTATCAAACACCTTCCTACACTCTGTTATGAACTGAGGCAGCTAGGGAACATTGTCTCTCAACTGTGTTATAGAGTGTAGTACTACATTTCAGTGAAGTGTAAGCCTTTCCAAAGCTGCCGAACGTGTTTCTTTCTCTATTTCAATGGTATTCTGCCTTATATAACACACATTTACCACTCTTGTCTCCTTTAAGTAAACAATATAGGATTCATACAGTGTTTGATGTTATCTTAACTCGAATTAAGGATTTCCCGGATTTAGCTACCTTTTCTACACTAAGAACTGACTTGGAGAATCTCTTTCATCTGTTCTAAACAAGTTCTCATCTGTTTACAGTCATTTTCACTGAATTATTCATGTTTTCATGTAGTTTCCTATATTCTGCCTTCTGGCCCAAGTATAATCTTTGCCCACTTTATCAAACAACTTCCTACACACTGTTATGAACTGAGGCAGCTTGGGAACATTGTCTCTCAACTATGTTATAGAGTGTAGTACTACATTTCAGTGAAGTGTAAGGCTTTCCAAAGCTGCCGAACGTGTTTGTTTCTCTATTTCAATGGTATTCTGCCTTGTATAACACACATTTACCACTCTAGTCTCCTTTAAGTAAAGAATATAGGATTCATAGAGTGTTTCATGTGATCTTAACTGGAATTAAGGATTTCCCTTATCTTAGCTACCTTTTCTACACTAAGAACTGACTTGGAGATTCTCTTTCAGCTGTTCTAAAGAAGTTCAAATCTGTTTACAGTCATTTTCAATGAATTATTCATGTTTTCATGTAGTTTCCTATATTCTGCCTTCTGGACCAAGTATAAGCTTTGCCCACCTTATCAAACAACTTCCTACACACTGTTATGAACTGAGGGAGCTAGGGAACATTGTCTCTGAACTGTGTTATAGAGTGTACTACTACATTTCAGTGTAGTGTAAGGCTTTCCAAAGCTGCTCAACGTGTTTCTTTCTCTATTTCAATGGTATTCTGCCTTGTATAACACACATTTACCACTCTAGTCTCCTTTAAGTAATGAATATCGGATTCATACAGTGTTTGATGTTATCTTAACTCGAATTAAGGATTTCCCTTATCTTAGCTACCTTTTCTACACTAAGAACAGACTTGGAGATTCTCTTTCAGCTGTTCTAAACAAGTTCTCATCTGTTTACAGTCATTTTCACTGAATTATTCATGTTTTCATGTAGTTTCCTATATTCTGCCTTCTGGCCCAAGTATAAGCTTTGGACACTTTATCAAACAACTTCCTACACACTGTTATGAACTGAGGGAGCTAGGGAACATTGTCTCTCAACTGTGTTATAGAGTGCAGTACTACATTTCAGTGAAGTGTAAGGCTTTCCAAAGCTGCCAAACTTGTTTCTTTCTCTATTTCAATGGTATTCTGCCTTGTATAACACACATTTACCACTCTAGTGTCCTTTAAGTAATGAATATAGGATTCATATAGTGTTTGATGTTATCTTAACTCGAATTAAGGATTTTCCTTATCTTAGCTACCTTTTCTACACTAAGAACTGACATGCAGATTCTCTTTCAGCTGTTCTAAACAAGTTTTCATCTGTTTACAGTCATTTTCACTGAATTATTCATGTTTTCATGTAGTTTCCTATATTCTGCCTTCTGGCCCAAGTATAAGCTTTGGCCACTTTATCAAACAACTTCCTACACACTGTTATGAACTGAGGGAGCTAGGGAACATTGTCTCTCAACTGTGTTATAGAGTGTAGTACTACATTTCAGTGTAGTGTAAGGCTTTCCAAAGCTGCCGAACGTGTTTGTTTCCCTATTTCAATGGTATTCTGCCTTGTATAACACACATTTACCACTCTAGTCTCCTTTAAGTAAAGAATATAGGATTCATAGAGTGTTTCATGTGATCTTAACTGGAATTAAGGATTTTCCTTATCTTAGCTACCTTTTCTACACTAAGAACTGACTTGGAGAATATTTTTCATCTGTTCTAAACAAGTTCTCATCTGTTTACAGTCATTTTCACTGAATTATTCATGTTTTCATGTAGTTTCCTATATTCTGCCCTCTGGCCCAAGTATAAGCTTTGACCACTTTATCAAACAACTTCCTACACACTGTTATGAACTGAGGGAGCTAGGGAACATTGTCTCTCAACTGTGTTATGGAGTGTAGTACTACATTTCAGTGAAATGTAAGGCTTTCCAAAGCAGCCAAACTTGTTTCTTTCTCTATTTCAATGGGATTCTGCCTTGTATAACACACATTTACCACTCTAGTCTCCTTTAAGTAATGAATATAGGATTCATACAGTGTTTGATGTTATCTTAACTCGAATTAAGGATTTCCCTTATCTTAGCTACCTTTTCTACACTAAGAACTGACTTGCAGATTCTCTTTCAGCTGTTCTAAACAAGTTCTCATCTGTTTACAGTCATTTTCACTGAATTATTCATGTTTTCATGTAGTTTCCTATATTCTGCCTTCTGGCCCAAGTAGAAGCTTTGCCTACTTTATCAAACACCTTCCTACACTCTGTTATGAACTGAGGCAGCTAGGGAACATTGTCTCTCAACTGTGTTATAGAGTGTAGTACTACATTTCAGTGAAGTGTAAGCCTTTCCAAAGCTGCCGAACGTGTTTCTTTCTCTATTTCAATGGTATTCTGCCTTGTATAACACAGATTTACTACACTAGTTTCCTTTAAGTAAAGAATATAGGATTCATACAGTGCTTCATGTGATCTTAACTCGAATTAAGGATTTCCCGGATCTTAGCTACCTTTTCTACACTAAGAACTGACTTGGAGATTCTCTTTCAGCTGTTCTAAACAAGTTCTCATGTGTTTACAGTCATTTTCAATGAATTATTCATGTTTTCATGTAGTTTCCTATATTCTGCCTTCTGGCCCAAGTATAAGCTTTGCCCACTTTATCAAACAACTTCCTACACACTGTTATGAACTGAGGGAGCTAGGAACATTGTCTCTCAACTGTGTTATAGAGTGTAGTACTACATTTCAGTGAAGTGTAAGGCTTTCCAAAGCTGCCAAACGTGTTTCTTTCTCTATTTCAATGGTATTCTGCCTTATATAACACACATTTACCACTCTAGTCTCCTTTAAGTAAACAATATAGGATTCATACAGTGTTTGATGTTATCTTAACTCGAATTAAGGATTTCCCGGATTTAGCTCCCTTTTTTACACTAAGAACTGACTTGGAGAATCTCTTTCAGCTGTTCTAAACAAGTTCTCATCTGTTTACAGTCATTTTCACTGAATTATTCATGTTTTCATGTAGTTTCCTATATTCTGCCTTCTGGCCCAAGTATAAGCTTTGGCCACTTTATCAAACAACTTCCTACACACTGTTATGGACTGAGGGAGCTAGGGGACATTGTCTCTCAACTGTGTTATAGAGTGTAGTACTACATTTCAGTGAAGTGTAAGGCTTTCCAAAGCTGCCGAACTTGTTTCTTTCTCTATTTCAATGGTATTCTGCCTTGTATAACACACATTTACCACTCTAGTCTCCTTTAAGTAATGAATATAGGATTCATACAGTGTTTCATGTGATCTTAACTCGAATTAAGGATTTTCCTTATCTTAGCTACCTTTTCTACACTAAGAACTGACTTGGAGATTCTCTTTCAGCTGTTCTAAACAAGTTCTCATCTGTTTACAGTCATTTTCACTGAATTATTCATGTTTTCATGTAGTTTCCTATATTCTGCCTTCTGGCCCAAGTATAAGCTTTGCCCACTTTATCAAACAACTTCCTACACACTGTTATGAACTCAGGCAGCTCGTGAACATTGTCTCTCAACTGTGTTATAGAGTGTAGTACTACATTTCAGTGAAGTGTAAGGCTTTCCAAAGCTGCCGAACGTGTTTGTTTCTCTATTTCAATGGTATTCTCCCTTGTATAACACACATTTACCACTCTAGTCTCCTTTCAGTAAAGAATATAGGATTCATACAGTGTTTCATGTGATCTTAACTGGAATTAAGGATTTCCCTTATCTTAGCTACCTTTTCTACACTAAGAACTGACTTGGAGATTCTCTTTCAGCTGTTCTAAACAAGTTCTCATTTGTTTACAGTCATTTTCAATGAATTATTCATGTTTTCATGTAGTTTCCTATATTCTGCCTTCTGGCCCAAGTATAAGCTTTGCCCACTTTATCAAACAACTTCCTACACACTGTTATGAACTGAGGGAGCTAGGGAACATTGTCTCTCAACTGTGTTATAGAGTGTAGTACTACATTTCAGTGAAGTGTAAGGCTTTCCAAAGCTGCCGAACGTGTTTCTTTCTCTATTTCAATGGTATTCTGCCTTGTATAACACACATTTACCACTCTAGTCTCCTTTAAGTAAAGAATATAGGATTCATACAGTGTTTGATGTTATCTTAACTCGAATTAAGGATTTCCCTTATCTTAGCTACCTTTTCTACACTAAGAACTGACTTGGAGATTCTCTTTCAGCTGTTCTAAACAAGTTCTCATCTGTTTACAGTCATTTTCACTGAATTATTCATGTTTTCATGTAGTTTCCTATATCTGCCTTCTGGCCCAAGTATAAGCTTTGGCCACTTTATCAAACAGCTTCCTACACACTGTTATGAACTGAGGGAGCTAGGGAACATTGTCTCTCAACTGTGTTATAGAGTGTAGTACTACATTTCAGTGAAGTGTAAGGCTTTCCAAAGCTGCCAAACTTGTTTCTTTCTCTATTTCAATGGTATTCTGCCTTGTATAACACACATTTACCACTCTAGTCTCCTTTAAGTAATGAATATAGGATTCATACAGTGTTTGATGTTATCTTAACTCGAATTAAGGATTTTCCTTATCTTAGCTACCTTTTCTACACTAAGAACTGACTTGGAGATTCTCTTTCAGCTGTTCTAAACAAGTTCTCATCTGTTTACAGTCATTTTCACTGAATTATTCATGTTTTCATGTAGTTTCCTATATTCTGCCTTCTGGCCCAAGTATAAGCTTTGCCTACTTTATCAAACAACTTCCTACACACTGTTATGAACTGAGGCAGCTAGGGAACATTGTCTCTCAACTGTGTTATAGATTGTAGTACTACATTTCAGTGAAGTGTAAGCCTTTCCAAAGCTGCCGAACGTGTTTCTTTCTCTATTTCAATGGTATTCTGCCTTGTATAACACACATTTACCACTCTAGTTTCCTTTAAGTAAAGAATATAGGATTCATAAGGTGTTTCAGGTGATCTTAACTCGAATTAAGTATTTCCCGGATCTTAGCTACCTTTTCTACTCTAAGAACTGACTTGGAGATTCTCTTTCAGATGTTCTAAACAAGTTCTCATGTGTTTACAGTCATTTTCAATGAATTATTCATGTTTTCATGTAGTTTCCTATATTCTGCCTTCTGCCCCAAGTATAAGCTTTGCCCACTTTATCAAACAACTTCCTACACACTGTTATGAACTGAGGCAGCTCGGGAACATTGTCTCTCAACTGTGTTATAGAGTGTAGTACTACATTTCAGTGAAGTGTAAGGCTTTCCAAAGCTGCCGAACGTGTTTGTTTCTCTATTTCAATGGTATTCTCCCTTGTATAACACACATTTACCACTCTAGTCTCCTTTCAGTAAAGAATATAGGATTCATACAGTGTTTCATGTGATCATAACTGGAATTAAGGATTTCCCTTATCTTAGCTACCTTTTCTACACTAAGAACTGACTTGGAGATTCTCCTTCAGCTGTTCTAAACAAGTTCTCATCTGTTTACAGTCATTTTCAATGAATTATTCATGTTTTCATGTAGTTTCCTATATTCTGCCTTCTGGCCCAAGTATAAGCTTTGCCCACCTTATCAAACAACTTCCTACACACTGTTATGAACTTAGGGAGCTAGGGAACATTGTCTCTCAACTGTGTTATAGAGTGTAGTACTACATTTCAGTGAAGTGTAAGGCTTTCCAAAGCTGCCGAACTTGTTTCTTTCTCTATTTCTTGGTATTCTGCCTTGTATAATACACATTTATCACTCTAGTCTCCTTTAAGTAAGCAATATAGGATTCATACAGTGTTTCATGTGATCTTAACTCGAATTAATGATTTTCCTTATCTTAGCTACCTTTTCTACACTAAGAACTGACTTGGAGATTCTCTTTCATCTGTTCTAAACAAGTTCTCATCTGTATACAGTCATTTTCACTGAATTATTCATGTTTTCATGTAGTTTCCTATATTCTGCCTTCTGGCCCAAGTATAAGCTTTGCCCACTTTATCAAACAACTTCCTACACACTGTTATGAACTGAGGGAGCTAGGGAACATTGTCTCTCAACTGTGTTATAGAGTGTAGTACTACATTTCAGTGAAGTGTAAGGCTTTCCAAAGCTGCCGAACGTGTTTCTTTCTCTATTTCAATGGTATTCTGCCTTGTATAACACACATTTACCACTCTAATCTCCTTTAAGTAAAGAATATAGGATTCATAGAGTGTTTCATGTGATCTTAACTGGAATTAAGGATTTCCCTTATCTTAGCTACCTTTTCTACACTAAGAACTGACTTGGAGATTCTCTTTCAGCTGTTCTAAAGAAGTTCAAATCTGTTTACAGTCATTTTCAATGAATTATTCATGTTTTCATGTAGTTTCCTATATTCTGCCTTCTGGACCAAGTATAAGCTTTGCCCACCTTATCAAACAACTTCCTACACACTGTTATGAACTGAGGGAGCTAGGGAACATTGTCTCTGAACTGTGTTATAGAGTGTAGTACTACATTTCAGTGTAGTGTAAGGCTATCCAAAGCTGCCGAACGTGTTTCTTTCTCTATTTCAATGGTATTCTGCCTTGTATAACACACATTTACCACTCTAGTCTCCTTTAAGTAATGAATATCGGATTCATACAGTGTTTGATGTTATCTTAACTCGAATTAAGGATTTCCCTTATCTTAGCTACCTTTTCTACACTAAGAACAGACTTGGAGATTCTCTTTCAGCTGTTCTAAACAAGTTCTCATCTGTTTACAGTCATTTTCACTGAATTATTCATGTTTTCATGTAGTTTCCTATATTCTGCCTTCTGGCCCAAGTATAAGCTTTGGCCACTTTATCAAACAACTTCCTACACACTGTTATGAACTGAGGGAGCTAGGGAACATTGTCTCTCAACTGTGTTATAGAGTGTAGTACTACATTTCAGTGAAGTGTAAGGCTTTCCAAAGCTGCCGAACTTGTTTCTTTCTCTATTTCAATGGTATTCTGCCTTGTATAACACACATTTACCACTCTAGTCTCCTTTAAGTAATGAATATAGGATTCATACAGTGTTTGATGTTATCTTAACTCGAATTAAGGATTTCCCTTATCTTAGCTACCTTTTCTACACTAAGAACTGACTTGCAGATTCTCTTTCAGCTGTTCTAAACAAGTTCTCATCTGTTTACAGTCATTTTCACTGAATTATTCATGTTTTCATGTAGTTTCCTATATTCTGCCTTCTGGCCCAAGTAGAAGCTTTGCCTACTTTATCAAACACCTTCCTACACTCTGTTATGAACTGAGGCAGCTAGGGAACATTGTCTCTCAACTGTGTTATAGAGTGTAGTACTACATTTCAGTGAAGTGTAAGCCTTTCCAAAGCTGCCGAACGTGTTTCTTTCTCTATTTCAATGGTATTCTGCCTTGTATAACACAGATTTACTACACTAGTTTCCTTTAAGTAAAGAATATAGGATTCATACAGTGCTTCATGTGATCTTAACTCGAATTAAGGATTTCCCGGATCTTAGCTACCTTTTCTACACTAAGAACTGACTTGGAGATTCTCTTTCAGCTGTTCTAAACAAGTTCTCATGTGTTTACAGTCATTTTCAATGAATTATTCATGTTTTCATGTAGTTTCCTATATTCTGCCTTCTGGCCCAAGTATAAGCTTTGCCCACTTTATCAAACAACTTCCTACACACTGTTATGAACTGAGGGAGCTAGGAACATTGTCTCTCAACTGTGTTATAGAGTGTAGTACTACATTTCAGTGAAGTGTAAGGCTTTCCAAAGCTGCCAAACGTGTTTCTTTCTCTATTTCAATGGTATTCTGCCTTATATAACACACATTTACCACTCTAGTCTCCTTTAAGTAAACAATATAGGATTCATACAGTGTTTGATGTTATCTTAACTCGAATTAAGGATTTCCCGGATTTAGCTCCCTTTTTTACACTAAGAACTGACTTGGAGAATCTCTTTCAGCTGTTCTAAACAAGTTCTCATCTGTTTACAGTCATTTTCACTGAATTATTCATGTTTTCATGTAGTTTCCTATATTCTGCCTTCTGGCCCAAGTATAAGCTTTGGCCACTTTATCAAACAACTTCCTACACACTGTTATGGACTGAGGGAGCTAGGGGACATTGTCTCTCAACTGTGTTATAGAGTGTAGTACTACATTTCAGTGAAGTGTAAGGCTTTCCAAAGCTGCCGAACTTGTTTCTTTCTCTATTTCAATGGTATTCTGCCTTGTATAACACACATTTACCACTCTAGTCTCCTTTAAGTAATGAATATAGGATTCATACAGTGTTTCATGTGATCTTAACTCGAATTAAGGATTTTCCTTATCTTAGCTACCTTTTCTACACTAAGAACTGACTTGGAGATTCTCTTTCAGCTGTTCTAAACAAGTTCTCATCTGTTTACAGTCATTTTCACTGAATTATTCATGTTTTCATGTAGTTTCCTATATTCTGCCTTCTGGCCCAAGTATAAGCTTTGCCCACTTTATCAAACAACTTCCTACACACTGTTATGAACTCAGGCAGCTCGTGAACATTGTCTCTCAACTGTGTTATAGAGTGTAGTACTACATTTCAGTGAAGTGTAAGGCTTTCCAAAGCTGCCGAACGTGTTTGTTTCTCTATTTCAATGGTATTCTCCCTTGTATAACACACATTTACCACTCTAGTCTCCTTTCAGTAAAGAATATAGGATTCATACAGTGTTTCATGTGATCTTAACTGGAATTAAGGATTTCCCTTATCTTAGCTACCTTTTCTACACTAAGAACTGACTTGGAGATTCTCTTTCAGCTGTTCTAAACAAGTTCTCATTTGTTTACAGTCATTTTCAATGAATTATTCATGTTTTCATGTAGTTTCCTATATTCTGCCTTCTGGCCCAAGTATAAGCTTTGCCCACTTTATCAAACAACTTCCTACACACTGTTATGAACTGAGGGAGCTAGGGAACATTGTCTCTCAACTGTGTTATAGAGTGTAGTACTACATTTCAGTGAAGTGTAAGGCTTTCCAAAGCTGCCGAACGTGTTTCTTTCTCTATTTCAATGGTATTCTGCCTTGTATAACACACATTTACCACTCTAGTCTCCTTTAAGTAAAGAATATAGGATTCATACAGTGTTTGATGTTATCTTAACTCGAATTAAGGATTTCCCTTATCTTAGCTACCTTTTCTACACTAAGAACTGACTTGGAGATTCTCTTTCAGCTGTTCTAAACAAGTTCTCATCTGTTTACAGTCATTTTCACTGAATTATTCATGTTTTCATGTAGTTTCCTATATCTGCCTTCTGGCCCAAGTATAAGCTTTGGCCACTTTATCAAACAGCTTCCTACACACTGTTATGAACTGAGGGAGCTAGGGAACATTGTCTCTCAACTGTGTTATAGAGTGTAGTACTACATTTCAGTGAAGTGTAAGGCTTTCCAAAGCTGCCAAACTTGTTTCTTTCTCTATTTCAATGGTATTCTGCCTTGTATAACACACATTTACCACTCTAGTCTCCTTTAAGTAATGAATATAGGATTCATACAGTGTTTGATGTTATCTTAACTCGAATTAAGGATTTTCCTTATCTTAGCTACCTTTTCTACACTAAGAACTGACTTGGAGATTCTCTTTCAGCTGTTCTAAACAAGTTCTCATCTGTTTACAGTCATTTTCACTGAATTATTCATGTTTTCATGTAGTTTCCTATATTCTGCCTTCTGGCCCAAGTATAAGCTTTGCCTACTTTATCAAACAACTTCCTACACACTGTTATGAACTGAGGCAGCTAGGGAACATTGTCTCTCAACTGTGTTATAGATTGTAGTACTACATTTCAGTGAAGTGTAAGCCTTTCCAAAGCTGCCGAACGTGTTTCTTTCTCTATTTCAATGGTATTCTGCCTTGTATAACACACATTTACCACTCTAGTTTCCTTTAAGTAAAGAATATAGGATTCATAAGGTGTTTCAGGTGATCTTAACTCGAATTAAGTATTTCCCGGATCTTAGCTACCTTTTCTACTCTAAGAACTGACTTGGAGATTCTCTTTCAGATGTTCTAAACAAGTTCTCATGTGTTTACAGTCATTTTCAATGAATTATTCATGTTTTCATGTAGTTTCCTATATTCTGCCTTCTGCCCCAAGTATAAGCTTTGCCCACTTTATCAAACAACTTCCTACACACTGTTATGAACTGAGGCAGCTCGGGAACATTGTCTCTCAACTGTGTTATAGAGTGTAGTACTACATTTCAGTGAAGTGTAAGGCTTTCCAAAGCTGCCGAACGTGTTTGTTTCTCTATTTCAATGGTATTCTCCCTTGTATAACACACATTTACCACTCTAGTCTCCTTTCAGTAAAGAATATAGGATTCATACAGTGTTTCATGTGATCATAACTGGAATTAAGGATTTCCCTTATCTTAGCTACCTTTTCTACACTAAGAACTGACTTGGAGATTCTCCTTCAGCTGTTCTAAACAAGTTCTCATCTGTTTACAGTCATTTTCAATGAATTATTCATGTTTTCATGTAGTTTCCTATATTCTGCCTTCTGGCCCAAGTATAAGCTTTGCCCACCTTATCAAACAACTTCCTACACACTGTTATGAACTTAGGGAGCTAGGGAACATTGTCTCTCAACTGTGTTATAGAGTGTAGTACTACATTTCAGTGAAGTGTAAGGCTTTCCAAAGCTGCCGAACTTGTTTCTTTCTCTATTTCTTGGTATTCTGCCTTGTATAATACACATTTATCACTCTAGTCTCCTTTAAGTAAGCAATATAGGATTCATACAGTGTTTCATGTGATCTTAACTCGAATTAATGATTTTCCTTATCTTAGCTACCTTTTCTACACTAAGAACTGACTTGGAGATTCTCTTTCATCTGTTCTAAACAAGTTCTCATCTGTATACAGTCATTTTCACTGAATTATTCATGTTTTCATGTAGTTTCCTATATTCTGCCTTCTGGCCCAAGTATAAGCTTTGCCCACTTTATCAAACAACTTCCTACACACTGTTATGAACTGAGGGAGCTAGGGAACATTGTCTCTCAACTGTGTTATAGAGTGTAGTACTACATTTCAGTGAAGTGTAAGGCTTTCCAAAGCTGCCGAACGTGTTTCTTTCTCTATTTCAATGGTATTCTGCCTTGTATAACACACATTTACCACTCTAGTCTCTTTTAAGTAAAGAATATAGGATTCATACAGTGTTTGATGTTATCTTAACTCGAATTAAGGATTTCCCTTATCTTAGCTACCTTTTCTACACTAAGAACTGACTTGGAGATTCTCTTTCAGCTGTTCTAAACAAGTGCTCATCTGTTTACAGTCATTTTCACTGAATTATTCATGTTTTCATGTAGTTTCCTATATCTGCCTTCTGGCCCAAGTATAAGCTTTGGCCACTTTATCAAACAACTTCCTACACACTGTTATGAACTGAGGGAGCTAGGGAACCTTGTCTCTCAACTGTGTTATAGAGTGTAGTACTACATTTCAGTGAAGTGTAAGGCTTTCCAAAGCTGCCGAACTTGTTTCTTTTTCTATTTCAATGGTATTCTGCCTTGTATAACACACATTTACCACTCTAGTCTCCTTTAAGTAATGAATATAGGATTCATACAGTGTTTGATGTTATCTTAACTCGAATTAAGAATTTTCCTTATCTTAGCTAACTTTTCTACACTAAGAACTGACTTGGAGATTCTCTTTCAGCTGTTCTAAACAAGTTCTCATCTGTTTACAGTCATTTTCACTGAATTATTCATGTTTTCATGTAGTTTCCTATATTCTGCCTTCTGGCCCAAGTATAAGCTTTGCCTACTTTATCAAACAACTTCCTACACACTGTTATGAACTGAGGCAGCTAGGGAACATTGTCTCTCAACTGTGTTATAGATTGTAGTACTACATTTCAGTGAAGTGTAAGCCTTTCCAAAGCTGCCGAACGTGTTTCTTTCTCTATTTCAATGGTATTCTGCCTTGTATAACACACATTTACCACTCTAGTTTCCTTTAAGTAAAGAATATAGGATTCATAAGGTGTTTCAGGTGATCTTAACTCGAATTAAGTATTTCCCGGATCTTAGCTACCTTTTCTACTCTAAGAACTGACTTGGAGATTCTCTTTCAGATGTTCTAAACAAGTTCTCATGTGTTTACAGTCATTTTCAATGAATTATTCATGTTTTCATGTAGTTTCCTATATTCTGCCTTCTGCCCCAAGTATAAGCTTTGCCCACTTTATCAAACAACTTCCTACACACTGTTATGAACTGAGGCAGCTCGGGAACATTGTCTCTCAACTGTGTTATAGAGTGTAGTACTACATTTCAGTGAAGTGTAAGGCTTTCCAAAGCTGCCGAACGTGTTTGTTTCTCTATTTCAATGGTATTCTCCCTTGTATAACACACATTTACCACTCTAGTCTCCTTTCAGTAAAGAATATAGGATTCATACAGTGTTTCATGTGATCATAACTGGAATTAAGGATTTCCCTTATCTTAGCTACCTTTTCTACACTAAGAACTGACTTGGAGATTCTCCTTCAGCTGTTCTAAACAAGTTCTCATCTGTTTACAGTCATTTTCAATGAATTATTCATGTTTTCATGTAGTTTCCTATATTCTGCCTTCTGGCCCAAGTATAAGCTTTGCCCACCTTATCAAACAACTTCCTACACACTGTTATGAACTTAGGGAGCTAGGGAACATTGTCTCTCAACTGTGTTATAGAGTGTAGTACTACATTTCAGTGAAGTGTAAGGCTTTCCAAAGCTGCCGAACTTGTTTCTTTCTCTATTTCTTGGTATTCTGCCTTGTATAATACACATTTATCACTCTAGTCTCCTTTAAGTAAGCAATATAGGATTCATACAGTGTTTCATGTGATCTTAACTCGAATTAATGATTTTCCTTATCTTAGCTACCTTTTCTACACTAAGAACTGACTTGGAGATTCTCTTTCATCTGTTCTAAACAAGTTCTCATCTGTTTACAGTCATTTTCACTGAATTATTCATGTTTTCATGTAGTTTCCTATATTCTGCCTTCTGGCCCAAGTATAAGCTTTGCCCACTTTATCAAACAACTTCCTACACACTGTTATGAACTGAGGGAGCTAGGGAACATTGTCTCTCAACTGTGTTATAGAGTGTAGTACTACATTTCAGTGAAGTGTAAGGCTTTCCAAAGCTGCCGAACGTGTTTCTTTCTCTATTTCAATGGTATTCTGCCTTGTATAACACACATTTACCACTCTAGTCTCTTTTAAGTAAAGAATATAGGATTCATACAGTGTTTGATGTTATCTTAACTCGAATTAAGGATTTCCCTTATCTTAGCTACCTTTTCTACACTAAGAACTGACTTGGAGATTCTCTTTCAGCTGTTCTAAACAAGTGCTCATCTGTTTACAGTCATTTTCACTGAATTATTCATGTTTTCATGTAGTTTCCTATATCTGCCTTCTGGCCCAAGTATAAGCTTTGGCCACTTTATCAAACAACTTCCTACACACTGTTATGAACTGAGGGAGCTAGGGAACCTTGTCTCTCAACTGTGTTATAGAGTGTAGTACTACATTTCAGTGAAGTGTAAGGCTTTCCAAAGCTGCCGAACTTGTTTCTTTTTCTATTTCAATGGTATTCTGCCTTGTATAACACACATTTACCACTCTAGTCTCCTTTAAGTAATGAATATAGGATTCATACAGTGTTTGATGTTATCTTAACTCGAATTAAGAATTTTCCTTATCTTAGCTAACTTTTCTACACTAAGAACTGACTTGGAGATTCTCTTTCAGCTGTTCTAAACAAGTTCTCATCTGTTTACAGTCATTTTCACTGAATTATTCATGTTTTCATGTAGTTTCCTATATTCTGCCTTCTGGCCCAAGTATAAGCTTTGCCTACTTTATCAAACAACTTCCTACACACTGTTATGAACTGAGGCAGCTAGGGAACATTATCTCTCAACTGTGTTATAGACTGTAGTACTACATTTCAGTGAAGTGTAAGCCTTTCCAAAGCTGCCGAACGTGTTTCTTTCTCTATTTCAATGGTATTCTGCCTTGTATAACACACATTTACCACTCTAGTTTCCTTTAAGTAAAGAATATAGGATTCATAAGGTGTTTCAGGTGATCTTAACTCGAATTAAGTATTTCCCGGATATTAGCTACCTTTTCTACTCTAAGAACTGACTTGGAGATTCTCTTTCAGATGTTCTAAACAAGTTCTCATGTGTTTACAGTCATTTTCAATGAATTATTCATGTTTTCATGTAGTTTCCTATATTCTGCCTTCTGCCCCAAGTATAAGCTTTGCCCACTTTATCAAACAACTTCCTACACACTGTTATGAACTGAGGCAGCTCGGGAACATTGTCTCTCAACTGTGTTATAGAGTGTAGTACTACATTTCAGTGAAGTGTAAGGCTTTCCAAAGCTGCCAAACGTGTTTGTTTCTCTATTTCAATGGTATTCTCCCTTGTATAACACACATTTACCACTCGAGTCTCCTTTCAGTAAAGAATATAGGATTCATACAGTGTTTCATGTGATCATAACTGGAATTAAGTATTTCCCTTATCTTAGCTACCTTTTCTACACTAAGAACTGACTTGGAGATTCTCTTTCAGCTGTTCTAAACAAGTTCTCATCTGTTTACAGTCATTTTCAATGAATTATTCATGTTTTCATGTAGTTTCCTATATTCTGCCTTCTGGCCCAAGTATAAGCTTTGGCCACTTTATCAAACCACTTCCTACACACTGTTATGAACTGAGGGAGCTAGGGAACATTGTCTCTCAACTGTGTTATAGAGTGTAGTACTACATTTCAGTGAAGTGTAAGGCTTTCCAAAGCTGCCGAACTTGTTTCTTTCTCTATTTCTTGGTATTCTGCCTTGTATAATACACATTTATCACTCTAGTCTCCTTTAAGTAAGCAATATAGGATTCATACAGTGTTTCATGTGATCTTAACTCGAATTAATGATTTTCCTTATCTTAGCTACCTTTTCTACACTAAGAACTGACTTGGAGATTCTCTTTCATCTGTTCTAAACAAGTTCTCATCTGTTTACAGTCATTTTCACTGAATTATTCATGTTTTCATGTAGTTTCCTATATTCTGCCTTCTGGCCCAAGTATAAGCTTTGCCCACTTTATCAAACAACTGCCTACACACTGTTATGAACTGAGGGAGCTAGGGAACATTGTCTCTCAACTGTGTTATAGAGTGTAGTACTACATTTCAGTGAAGTGTAAGGCTTTCCAAAGCTGCCGAACGTGTTTCTTTCTCTATTTCAATGGTATTCTGCCTTGTATAACACACATTTACCACTCTAGTCTCTTTTAAGTAAAGAATATAGGATTCATACAGTGTTTGATGTTATCTTAACTCGAATTAAGGATTTCCCTTATCTTAGCTACCTTTTCTACACTAAGAACTGACTTGGAGATTCTCTTTCAGCTGTTCTAAACAAGTGCTCATCTGTTTACAGTCATTTTCACTGAATTATTCATGTTTTCATGTAGTTTCCTATATCTGCCTTCTGGCCCAAGTATAAGCTTTGGCCACTTTATCAAACAACTTCCTACACACTGTTATGAACTGAGGGAGCTAGGGAACCTTGTCTCTCAACTGTGTTATAGAGTGTAGTACTACATTTCAGTGAAGTGTAAGGCTTTCCAAAGCTGCCGAACTTGTTTCTTTTTCTATTTCAATGGTATTCTGCCTTGTATAACACACATTTACCACTCTAGTCTCCTTTAAGTAATGAATATAGGATTCATACAGTGTTTGATGTTATCTTAACTCGAATTAAGAATTTTCCTTATCTTAGCTAACTTTTCTACACTAAGAACTGACTTGGAGATTCTCTTTCAGCTGTTCTAAACAAGTTCTCATCTGTTTACAGTCATTTTCACTGAATTATTCATGTTTTCATGTAGTTTCCTATATTCTGCCTTCTGGCCCAAGTATAAGCTTTGCCTACTTTATCAAACAACTTCCTACACACTGTTATGAACTGAGGCAGCTAGGGAACATTATCTCTCAACTGTGTTATAGACTGTAGTACTACATTTCAGTGAAGTGTAAGCCTTTCCAAAGCTGCCGAACGTGTTTCTTTCTCTATTTCAATGGTATTCTGCCTTGTATAACACACATTTACCACTCTAGTTTCCTTTAAGTAAAGAATATAGGATTCATAAGGTGTTTCAGGTGATCTTAACTCGAATTAAGTATTTCCCGGATATTAGCTACCTTTTCTACTCTAAGAACTGACTTGGAGATTCTCTTTCAGATGTTCTAAACAAGTTCTCATGTGTTTACAGTCATTTTCAATGAATTATTCATGTTTTCATGTAGTTTCCTATATTCTGCCTTCTGCCCCAAGTATAAGCTTTGCCCACTTTATCAAACAACTTCCTACACACTGTTATGAACTGAGGCAGCTCGGGAACATTGTCTCTCAACTGTGTTATAGAGTGTAGTACTACATTTCAGTGAAGTGTAAGGCTTTCCAAAGCTGCCAAACGTGTTTGTTTCTCTATTTCAATGGTATTCTCCCTTGTATAACACACATTTACCACTCGAGTCTCCTTTCAGTAAAGAATATAGGATTCATACAGTGTTTCATGTGATCATAACTGGAATTAAGTATTTCCCTTATCTTAGCTACCTTTTCTACACTAAGAACTGACTTGGAGATTCTCTTTCAGCTGTTCTAAACAAGTTCTCATCTGTTTACAGTCATTTTCAATGAATTATTCATGTTTTCATGTAGTTTCCTATATTCTGCCTTCTGGCCCAAGTATAAGCTTTGGCCACTTTATCAAACCACTTCCTACACACTGTTATGAACTGAGGGAGCTAGGGAACATTGTCTCTCAACTGTGTTATAGAGTGTAGTACTACATTTCAGTGAAGTGTAAGGCTTTCCAAAGCTGCCGAACTTGTTTCTTTCTCTATTTCTTGGTATTCTGCCTTGTATAATACACATTTATCACTCTAGTCTCCTTTAAGTAAGCAATATAGGATTCATACAGTGTTTCATGTGATCTTAACTCGAATTAATGATTTTCCTTATCTTAGCTACCTTTTCTACACTAAGAACTGACTTGGAGATTCTCTTTCATCTGTTCTAAACAAGTTCTCATCTGTTTACAGTCATTTTCACTGAATTATTCATGTTTTCATGTAGTTTCCTATATTCTGCCTTCTGGCCCAAGTATAAGCTTTGCCCACTTTATCAAACAACTTCCTACACACTGTTATGAACTGAGGGAGCTAGGGAACATTGTCTCTCAACTGTGTTATAGAGTGTAGTACTACATTTCAGTGAAGTGTAAGGCTTTCCAAAGCTGCCGAACGTGTTTCTTTCTCTATTTCAATGGTATTCTGCCTTGTATAACACACATTTACCACTCTAGTCTCTTTTAAGTAAAGAATATAGGATTCATACAGTGTTTGATGTTATCTTAACTCGAATTAAGGATTTCCCTTATCTTAGCTACCTTTTCTACACTAAGAACTGACTTGGAGATTCTCTTTCAGCTGTTCTAAACAAGTGCTCATCTGTTTACAGTCATTTTCACTGAATTATTCATGTTTTCATGTAGTTTCCTATATCTGCCTTCTGGCCCAAGTATAAGCTTTGGCCACTTTATCAAACAACTTCCTACACACTGTTATGAACTGAGGGAGCTAGGGAACCTTGTCTCTCAACTGTGTTATAGAGTGTAGTACTACATTTCAGTGAAGTGTAAGGCTTTCCAAAGCTGCCGAACTTGTTTCTTTTTCTATTTCAATGGTATTCTGCCTTGTATAACACACATTTACCACTCTAGTCTCCTTTAAGTAATGAATATAGGATTCATACAGTGTTTGATGTTATCTTAACTCGAATTAAGAATTTTCCTTATCTTAGCTAACTTTTCTACACTAAGAACTGACTTGGAGATTCTCTTTCAGCTGTTCTAAACAAGTTCTCATCTGTTTACAGTCATTTTCACTGAATTATTCATGTTTTCATGTAGTTTCCTATATTCTGCCTTCTGGCCCAAGTATAAGCTTTGCCTACTTTATCAAACAACTTCCTACACACTGTTATGAACTGAGGCAGCTAGGGAACATTATCTCTCAACTGTGTTATAGATTGTAGTACTACATTTCAGTGAAGTGTAAGCCTTTCCAAAGCTGCCGAACGTGTTTCTTTCTCTATTTCAATGGTATTCTGCCTTGTATAACACACATTTACCACTCTAGTTTCCTTTAAGTAAAGAATATAGGATTCATAAGGTGTTTCAGGTGATCTTAACTCGAATTAAGTATTTCCCGGATATTAGCTACCTTTTCTACTCTAAGAACTGACTTGGAGATTCTCTTTCAGATGTTCTAAACAAGTTCTCATGTGTTTACAGTCATTTTCAATGAATTATTCATGTTTTCATGTAGTTTCCTATATTCTGCCTTCTGCCCCAAGTATAAGCTTTGCCCACTTTATCAAACAACTTCCTACACACTGTTATGAACTGAGGCAGCTCGGGAACATTGTCTCTCAACTGTGTTATAGAGTGTAGTACTACATTTCAGTGAAGTGTAAGGCTTTCCAAAGCTGCCAAACGTGTTTGTTTCTCTATTTCAATGGTATTCTCCCTTGTATAACACACATTTACCACTCGAGTCTCCTTTCAGTAAAGAATATAGGATTCATACAGTGTTTCATGTGATCATAACTGGAATTAAGTATTTCCCTTATCTTAGCTACCTTTTCTACACTAAGAACTGACTTGGAGATTCTCTTTCAGCTGTTCTAAACAAGTTCTCATCTGTTTACAGTCATTTTCAATGAATTATTCATGTTTTCATGTAGTTTCCTATATTCTGCCTTCTGGCCCAAGTATAAGCTTTGGCCACTTTATCAAACCACTTCCTACACACTGTTATGAACTGAGGGAGCTAGGGAACATTGTCTCTCAACTGTGTTATAGAGTGTAGTACTACATTTCAGTGAAGTGTAAGGCTTTCCAAAGCTGCCGAACTTGTTTCTTTCTCTATTTCAATGGTATTCTGCCTTGTATAACACACATTTACCACTCTAGTCTCCTTTAAGTAATGAATATAGGATTCATACAGTGTTTGATGTTATCTTAACTCGAATTAAGGATTTCCCTTATCTTAGCTACCTTTTCTACACTAAGAACTGACTTGGAGATTCTCTTTCATCTGTTCTAAACAAGTTCTCATCTGTTTACAGTCATTTTCACTGAATTATTCATGTTTTCATGTAGTTTCCTATATTCTGCCTTCTGGCCCAAGTATAAGCTTTGCCCACTTTATCAAACAACTTCCTACACACTGTTATGAACTGAGGGAGCTAGGGAACATTGTCTCTCAACTGTGTTATAGAGTGTAGTACTACATTTCAGTGAAGTGTAAGGCTTTCCAAAGCTGCCGAACGTGTTTCTTTCTCTATTTCAATGGTATTCTGCCTTGTATAACACACATTTACCACTCTAGTTTCCTTTAAGTAAAGAATATAGGATTCATAAGGTGTTTCAGGTGATCTTAACTCGAATTAAGTATTTCCCAGATCTTAGCTACCTTTTCTACTCTAAGAACTGACTTGGAGATTCTCTTTCAGATGTTCTAAACAAGTTCTCATGTGTTTACAGTCATTTTCAATGAATTATTCATGTTTTCATGTAGTTTCCTATATTCTGCCTTCTGCCCCAAGTATAAGCTTTGCCCACTTTATCAAACAACTTCCTACACACTGTTATGAACTGAGGCAGCTCGGGAACATTGTCTCTCAACTGTGTTATAGAGTGTAGTACTACATTTCAGTGAAGTGTAAGGCTTTCCAAAGCTGCCGAACTTGTTTCTTTCTCTATTTCAATGGTATTCTGCCTTGTATAACACACATTTACCACTCTAGTCTCCTTTAAGTAATGAATATAGGACTCATACAGTGTTGGATGTTATCTTAACTAGAATTAAGGATTTCCCTTATCTTAGCTACCTTTTCTACACTAAGAACTGACTTGGAGATTCTCTTTCAGCTGTTCTAAACAAGTTCTCATCTGTTTACAGTCATTTTCAATGAATTATTCATGTTTTCATGTAGTTTCCTATATTCTGCCTTCTGGCCCAAGTATAAGCTTTGCCCACCTTATCAAACAACTTCCTACACACTGTTATGAACTTAGGGAGCTAGAGAACATTGTCTCTGAACTGTGTTATAGAGTGTAGTAGTATATTTCTGTGTAGTGTAAGGCTTTCCAAAGCTGCCGAACTTGTTTCTTTCTCTATTTCAATGGTATTCTGCTTTGTATAACACACATTTACCACTCTAGTCTCCTTTAAGTAATGAATATAGGATTCATACAGTGTTTGATGTGATCTTAACTCGAATTAAGGATTTCCCTTATCTTAGCTACCTTTTCTACACTAAGAACTGACTTGGAGATTCTCTTTCATCCGTTCTAAACAAGTTCTCATCTGTTTAGAGTCATTTTCACTGAATTATTCATGTTTTCATGTAGTTTCCTATATTCTGCCTTCTGGCCCAAGTATAAGCTTTGCCCACTTTATCAAACAACTTCCTACACACTGTTATGAACTGAGGCAGCTCGTGAACATTGTCTCTCAACTGTGTTATAGAGTGTAGTACTACATTTCAGTGAAGTGTAAGGCTTTCCAAAGCTGCCGAACGTGTTTGTTTATCTATTTCAATGGTATTCTCCCTTGTATAACACACATTTACCACTCTAGTCTCCTTTCAGTAAAGAATATAGGATTCATACAGTGTTTCATGTGATCATAACTGGAATTAAGGATTTCCCTTATCTTAGCTACCTTTTCTACACTAAGAACTGACTTGGAGATTCTCTTTCAGCTGTTCTAAACAAGTTCTCATCTGTTTACAGTCATTTTCACTGAATTATTCATGTTTTCATGTAGTTTCCTATATTCTGCCTTCTAGCCCAAGTATAAGCTTTGCCTACTTTATCAAAGAACTTCCTACACACTGTTATGAACTGAGGCAGATAGGGAACATTGTCTCTCAACTGTGTTATAGACTGTAGTACTACATTTCAGTGAAGTGTAAGCCTTTCCAAAGCTGCCGAACGTGTTTCTTTCTCTATTTCAATGGTATTCTGCCTTGTATAACACACATTTACCACTCTAGTTTCCTTTAAGTAAAGAATATAGGATTCATACAGTGTTTCATGTGATCTTAACTCGAATTAAGGATTTCCCGGATCTTAGCTACCTTTTCTACTCTAAGAACTGACTTGGAGATTATCTTTCAGCTGTTCTAAACAAGTTCTCATGTGTTTACAGTCATTTTCAATGAATTATTCATGTTTTCATGTAGTTTCCTATATTCTGCCTTCTGGCCCAAGTATAAGCTTTGGCCACTTTATCAAACCACTTCCTACACACTGTTATGAACTGAGGGAGCTAGGGAACATTGTCTCTCAACTGTGTTATAGAGTGTAGTACTACATTTCAGTGAAGTGTAAGGCTTTCCAAAGCTGCCGAACGTGTTTCTTTCTCTATTTCAATGGTATTCTGCCTTGTATAACACACATTTACCACTCTAGTTTCCTTTAAGTAAAGAATATAGGATTCATAAGGTGTTTCAGGTGATCTTAACTCGAATTAAGTATTTCCCGGATATTAGCTACCTTTTCTACTCTAAGAACTGACTTGGAGATTCTCTTTCAGATGTTCTAAACAAGTTCTCATGTGTTTACAGTCATTTTCAATGAATTATTCATGTTTTCATGTAGTTTCCTATATTCTGCCTTCTGCCCCAAGTATAAGCTTTGCCCACTTTATCAAACAACTTCCTACACACTGTTATGAACTGAGGCAGCTCGGGAACATTGTCTCTCAACTGTGTTATAGAGTGTAGTACTACATTTCAGTGAAGTGTAAGGCTTTCCAAAGCTGCCAAACGTGTTTGTTTCTCTATTTCAATGGTATTCTCCCTTGTATAACACACATTTACCACTCGAGTCTCCTTTCAGTAAAGAATATAGGATTCATACAGTGTTTCATGTGATCATAACTGGAATTAAGTATTTCCCTTATCTTAGCTACCTTTTCTACACTAAGAACTGACTTGGAGATTCTCTTTCAGCTGTTCTAAACAAGTTCTCATCTGTTTACAGTCATTTTCAATGAATTATTCATGTTTTCATGTAGTTTCCTATATTCTGCCTTCTGGCCCAAGTATAAGCTTTGGCCACTTTATCAAACCACTTCCTACACACTGTTATGAACTGAGGGAGCTAGGGAACATTGTCTCTCAACTGTGTTATAGAGTGTAGTACTACATTTCAGTGAAGTGTAAGGCTTTCCAAAGCTGCCGAACTTGTTTCTTTCTCTATTTCAATGGTATTCTGCCTTGTATAACACACATTTACCACTCTAGTCTCCTTTAAGTAATGAATATAGGATTCATACAGTGTTTGATGTTATCTTAACTCGAATTAAGGATTTCCCTTATCTTAGCTACCTTTTCTACACTAAGAACTGACTTGGAGATTCTCTTTCATCTGTTCTAAACAAGTTCTCATCTGTTTACAGTCATTTTCACTGAATTATTCATGTTTTCATGTAGTTTCCTATATTCTGCCTTCTGGCCCAAGTATAAGCTTTGCCCACTTTATCAAACAACTTCCTACACACTGTTATGAACTGAGGGAGCTAGGGAACATTGTCTCTCAACTGTGTTATAGAGTGTAGTACTACATTTCAGTGAAGTGTAAGGCTTTCCAAAGCTGCCGAACGTGTTTCTTTCTCTATTTCAATGGTATTCTGCCTTGTATAACACACATTTACCACTCTAGTTTCCTTTAAGTAAAGAATATAGGATTCATAAGGTGTTTCAGGTGATCTTAACTCGAATTAAGTATTTCCCAGATCTTAGCTACCTTTTCTACTCTAAGAACTGACTTGGAGATTCTCTTTCAGATGTTCTAAACAAGTTCTCATGTGTTTACAGTCATTTTCAATGAATTATTCATGTTTTCATGTAGTTTCCTATATTCTGCCTTCTGCCCCAAGTATAAGCTTTGCCCACTTTATCAAACAACTTCCTACACACTGTTATGAACTGAGGCAGCTCGGGAACATTGTCTCTCAACTGTGTTATAGAGTGTAGTACTACATTTCAGTGAAGTGTAAGGCTTTCCAAAGCTGCCGAACTTGTTTCTTTCTCTATTTCAATGGTATTCTGCCTTGTATAACACACATTTACCACTCTAGTCTCCTTTAAGTAATGAATATAGGACTCATACAGTGTTGGATGTTATCTTAACTAGAATTAAGGATTTCCCTTATCTTAGCTACCTTTTCTACACTAAGAACTGACTTGGAGATTCTCTTTCAGCTGTTCTAAACAAGTTCTCATCTGTTTACAGTCATTTTCAATGAATTATTCATGTTTTCATGTAGTTTCCTATATTCTGCCTTCTGGCCCAAGTATAAGCTTTGCCCACCTTATCAAACAACTTCCTACACACTGTTATGAACTTAGGGAGCTAGAGAACATTGTCTCTGAACTGTGTTATAGAGTGTAGTAGTATATTTCTGTGTAGTGTAAGGCTTTCCAAAGCTGCCGAACTTGTTTCTTTCTCTATTTCAATGGTATTCTGCTTTGTATAACACACATTTACCACTCTAGTCTCCTTTAAGTAATGAATATAGGATTCATACAGTGTTTGATGTGATCTTAACTCGAATTAAGGATTTCCCTTATCTTAGCTACCTTTTCTACACTAAGAACTGACTTGGAGATTCTCTTTCATCCGTTCTAAACAAGTTCTCATCTGTTTAGAGTCATTTTCACTGAATTATTCATGTTTTCATGTAGTTTCCTATATTCTGCCTTCTGGCCCAAGTATAAGCTTTGCCCACTTTATCAAACAACTTCCTACACACTGTTATGAACTGAGGCAGCTCGTGAACATTGTCTCTCAACTGTGTTATAGAGTGTAGTACTACATTTCAGTGAAGTGTAAGGCTTTCCAAAGCTGCCGAACGTGTTTGTTTATCTATTTCAATGGTATTCTCCCTTGAATAACACACATTTACCACTCTAGTCTCCTTTCAGTAAAGAATATAGGATTCATACAGTGTTTCATGTGATCATAACTGGAATTAAGGATTTCCCTTATCTTAGCTACCTTTTCTACACTAAGAACTGACTTGGAGATTCTCTTTCAGCTGTTCTAAACAAGTTCTCATCTGTTTACAGTCATTTTCACTGAATTATTCATGTTTTCATGTAGTTTCCTATATTCTGCCTTCTAGCCCAAGTATAAGCTTTGCCTACTTTATCAAAGAACTTCCTACACACTGTTATGAACTGAGGCAGATAGGGAACATTGTCTCTCAACTGTGTTATAGACTGTAGTACTACATTTCAGTGAAGTGTAAGCCTTTCCAAAGCTGCCGAACGTGTTTCTTTCTCTATTTCAATGGTATTCTGCCTTGTATAACACACATTTACCACTCTAGTTTCCTTTAAGTAAAGAATATAGGATTCATACAGTGTTTCATGTGATCTTAACTCGAATTAAGGATTTCCCGGATCTTAGCTACCTTTTCTACTCTAAGAACTGACTTGGAGATTATCTTTCAGCTGTTCTAAACAAGTTCTCATGTGTTTACAGTCATTTTCAATGAATTATTCATGTTTTCATGTAGTTTCCTATATTCTGCCTTCTGGCCCAAGTATAAGCTTTGGCCACTTTATCAAACCACTTCCTACACACTGTTATGAACTGAGGGAGCTAGGGAACATTGTCTCTCAACTGTGTTATAGAGTGTAGTACTACATTTCAGTGAAGTGTAAGGCTTTCCAAAGCTGCCGAACGTGTTTCTTTCTCTATTTCAATGGTATTCTGCCTTGTATAACACACATTTACCACTCTAGTTTCCTTTAAGTAAAGAATATAGGATTCATAAGGTGTTTCAGGTGATCTTAACTCGAATTAAGTATTTCCCAGATCTTAGCTACCTTTTCTACTCTAAGAACTGACTTGGAGATTCTCTTTCAGATGTTCTAAACAAGTTCTCATGTGTTTACAGTCATTTTCAATGAATTATTCATGTTTTCATGTAGTTTCCTATATTCTGCCTTCTGCCCCAAGTATAAGCTTTGCCCACTTTATCAAACAACTTCCTACACACTGTTATGAACTGAGGCAGCTCGGGAACATTGTCTCTCAACTGTGTTATAGAGTGTAGTACTACATTTCAGTGAAGTGTAAGGCTTTCCAAAGCTGCCGAACTTGTTTCTTTCTCTATTTCAATGGTATTCTGCCTTGTATAACACACATTTACCACTCTAGTCTCCTTTAAGTAATGAATATAGGACTCATACAGTGTTGGATGTTATCTTAACTAGAATTAAGGATTTCCCTTATCTTAGCTACCTTTTCTACACTAAGAACTGACTTGGAGATTCTCTTTCAGCTGTTCTAAACAAGTTCTCATCTGTTTACAGTCATTTTCAATGAATTATTCATGTTTTCATGTAGTTTCCTATATTCTGCCTTCTGGCCCAAGTATAAGCTTTGCCCACCTTATCAAACAACTTCCTACACACTGTTATGAACTTAGGGAGCTAGAGAACATTGTCTCTGAACTGTGTTATAGAGTGTAGTAGTATATTTCTGTGTAGTGTAAGGCTTTCCAAAGCTGCCGAACTTGTTTCTTTCTCTATTTCAATGGTATTCTGCTTTGTATAACACACATTTACCACTCTAGTCTCCTTTAAGTAATGAATATAGGATTCATACAGTGTTTGATGTGATCTTAACTCGAATTAAGGATTTCCCTTATCTTAGCTACCTTTTCTACACTAAGAACTGACTTGGAGATTCTCTTTCATCCGTTCTAAACAAGTTCTCATCTGTTTAGAGTCATTTTCACTGAATTATTCATGTTTTCATGTAGTTTCCTATATTCTGCCTTCTGGCCCAAGTATAAGCTTTGCCCACATTATCAAACAACTTCCTACACACTGTTATGAACTGAGGCAGCTCGTGAACATTGTCTCTCAACTGTGTTATAGAGTGTAGTACTACATTTCAGTGAAGTGTAAGGCTTTCCAAAGCTGCCGAACGTGTTTGTTTATCTATTTCAATGGTATTCTCCCTTGTATAACACACATTTACCACTCTAGTCTCCTTTCAGTAAAGAATATAGGATTCATACAGTGTTTCATGTGATCATAACTGGAATTAAGGATTTCCCTTATCTTAGCTACCTTTTCTACACTAAGAACTGACTTGGAGATTCTCTTTCAGCTGTTCTAAACAAGTTCTCATCTGTTTACAGTCATTTTCACTGAATTATTCATGTTTTCATGTAGTTTCCTATATTCTGCCTTCTAGCCCAAGTATAAGCTTTGCCTACTTTATCAAAGAACTTCCTACACACTGTTATGAACTGAGGCAGATAGGGAACATTGTCTCTCAACTGTGTTATAGACTGTAGTACTACATTTCAGTGAAGTGTAAGCCTTTCCAAAGCTGCCGAACGTGTTTCTTTCTCTATTTCAATGGTATTCTGCCTTGTATAACACACATTTACCACTCTAGTTTCCTTTAAGTAAAGAATATAGGATTCATACAGTGTTTCATGTGATCTTAACTCGAATTAAGGATTTCCCGGATCTTAGCTACCTTTTCTACTCTAAGAACTGACTTGGAGATTATCTTTCAGCTGTTCTAAACAAGTTCTCATGTGTTTACAGTCATTTTCAATGAATTATTCATGTTTTCCTGTAGTTTCCTATATTCTGCTTTCTGGCCCAAGTAAAAGTTTTGCCCACTTTATCAAACAACTTCCTACACACTGTTATGAACTGAGGCAGCTCGGAACATTGTCTCTCAACTGTGTTATAGAGTGTAGTACTACATTTCAGTGAAGTGTAAGGCTTTCCAAAGCTGCCGAACGTGTTTCTTTCTCTATTTCAATGGTATTCTGCCTTGTGTAACACACATTTACCACTCTAGTCTCCTTTAAGTAAAGAATATAGGATTCATACAGTGTTTCATGTGATCTTAACTGGAATTAAGGATTTCCCTTATCTTAGCTACCTTTTCTACACTAAGAACTGACTTGGAGATTTTCTTTCAGCTGTTCTAAACAAGTTCTCATCTGTTTACAGTCATTTTCACTGAATTATTCATGTTTTCATGTAGTTTCCTATATTCTGCCTTCTGGCGCAAGTATAAGCTTTGGCCACTTTATCAAACAACTTCCTACACACTGTTATGAACTGAGGGAGCTAGGGAACATTGTCTCTCAACTGTGTTATAGACTGTAGTACTACATTTCAGTGAAGTGTAAGGCTTTCCAAAGCTGCCGAACTTGTTTCTTTCTCTATTTCAATGGTATTCTGCCTTGTATAACACACATTTACCACTCTAGTCTCCTTTAAGTAATGAATATAGGACTCATACAGTGTTTGATGTTATCTTAACTAGAATTAAGGATTTCCCTTATCTTAGCTACCTTTTCTACACTAAGAACTGACTTGGAGATTCTCTTTCAGCTGTTCTAAACAAGTTCTCATCTGTTTACAGTCATTTTCAATGAATTATTCATGTTTTCATGTAGTTTCCTATATTCTGCCTTCTGGCCCAAGTATAAGCTTTGCCCACCTTATCAAACAACTTACTACACACTGTTATGAACTGAGGGAGCTAGAGAACATTGTCTCTGAACTGTGTTATAGAGTGTAGTACTACATTTCAGTGAAGTGTAAGGCTTTCCAAAGCTGCCGAACGTGTTTCTTTCTCTATTTCAATGGTATTCTGCCTTGTATAATACACATTTACCACTCTAGTCTCCTTTAAGTAAAGAATATAGGATTCATACAGTGTTTCATGTGATCATAACTGGAATTAAGGATTTCCCTTATCTTAGCTACCTTTTCTACACTAAGAACTGACTTGGAGATTCTCTTTCAGCTGTTCTAAACAAGTTCTCATCTGTTTACAGTCATTTTCACTGAATTATTCATGTTTTCATGTAGTTTCCTATATTCTGCCTTCTGGCCCAAGTATAAGCTTTGCCTACTTTATCAAACAACTTCCTACACACTGTTATGAACTGAGGCAGATAGGGAACATTGTCTCTCAACTGTGTTATAGACTGTAGTACTACATTTCAGTGAAGTGTAAGCCTTTCCAAAGCTGCCGAACGTGTTTCTTTCTCTATTTCAATGGTATTCTGCCTTGTATAACACACATTTACCACTCTAGTTTCCTTTAAGTAAAGAATATAGGATTCATACAGTGTTTCATGTGATCTTAACTCAAATTAAGGATTTCCCGGATCTTAGCTACCTTTTCTACTCTAAGAACTGACTTGGAGATTATCTTTCAGCTGTTCTAAACAAGTTCTCATGTGTTTACAGTCATTTTCAATGAATTATTCATGTTTTCATGTAGTTTCCTATATTCTGCTTTCTGGCCCAAGTATAAGCTTTGCCCACTTTATCAAACAACTTCCTACACACTGTTATGAACTGAGGCAGCTCGGGAACATTGTCTCTCAACTGTGTTTTAGAGTGTAGTACTACATTTCAGTGAAGTGTAAGGCTTTCCAAAGCTGCCGAACGTGTTTCTTTCTCTATTTCAATGGTATTCTGCCTTGTATAACACACATTTACCACTCTAGTCTCCTTTAAGTAAAGAATATAGGATTCATACAGTGTTTCATGTGATCTTAACTGGAATTAAGGATTTCCCTTATCTTAGCTACCTTTTCTACACTAAGAACTGACTTGGAGATTTGCTTTCAGCTGTTCTAAACAAGTTCTCATCTGTTTACAGTCATTTTCACTGAATTATTCATGTTTTCATGTAGTTTCCTATATTCTGCCTTCTGGCCCAAGTATAAGCTTTGGCCACTTTATCAAACAACTTCCTACACACTGTTATGAACTGAGGGAGCTAGGGAACATTGTCTCTCAACTGTGTTATAGAGTGTAGTACTACATTTCAGTGAAGTGTAAGGCTTTCCAAAGCTGCCGAACTTGTTTCTTTCTCTATTTCAATGATATTCTGCCTTGTATAACACACATTTACCACTCTAGTCTCCTTTAAGTAATGAATATAGGACTCATACAGTGTTTGATGTTATCTTAACTAGAATTAAGGATTTCCCTTATCTTAGCTACCTTTTCTACAATAAGAACTGACTTGGAGATTCTCTTTCAGCTGTTCTAAACAAGTTCTCATCTGTTTACAGTCATTTTCAATGAATTATTCATGTTTTCATGTAGTTTCCTATATTCTGCCTTCTGGCCCAAGTATAAGCTTTGCCCACCTTATCAAACAACTTACTACACACTGTTATGAACTGAGGGAGCTAGAGAACATTGTCTCTGAACTGTGTTATAGAGTGTAGTACTACATTTCAGTGAAGTGTAAGGCTTTCCAAAGCTGCCGAACGTGTTTCTTTCTCTATTTCAATGGTATTCTGCCTTGTATAATACACATTTACCACTCTAGTCTCCTTTAAGTAAAGAATATAGGATTCATACAGTGTTTCATGTGATCATAACTGGAATTAAGGATTTCCCTTATCTTAGCTACCTTTTCTACACTAAGAACTGACTTGGAGATTCTCTTTCAGCTGTTCTAAACAAGTTCTCATCTGTTTACAGTCATTTTCACTGAATTATTCATGTTTTCATGTAGTTTCCTATATTCTGCCTTCTGGCCCAAGTATAAGCTTTGCCTACTTTATCAAACAACTTCCTACACACTGTTATGAACTGAGGCAGATAGGGAACATTGTCTCTCAACTGTGTTATAGACTGTAGTACTACATTTCAGTGAAGTGTAAGCCTTTCCAAAGCTGCCGAACGTGTTTCTTTCTCTATTTCAATGGTATTCTGCCTTGTATAACACACATTTACCACTCTAGTTTCCTTTAAGTAAAGAATATAGGATTCATACAGTGTTTCATGTGATCTTAACTCAAATTAAGGATTTCCCGGATCTTAGCTACCTTTTCTACTCTAAGAACTGACTTGGAGATTATCTTTCAGCTGTTCTAAACAAGTTCTCATGTGTTTACAGTCATTTTCAATGAATTATTCATGTTTTCATGTAGTTTCCTATATTCTGCTTTCTGGCCCAAGTATAAGCTTTGCCCACTTTATCAAACAACTTCCTACACACTGTTATGAACTGAGGCAGCTCGGGAACATTGTCTCTCAACTGTGTTTTAGAGTGTAGTACTACATTTCAGTGAAGTGTAAGGCTTTCCAAAGCTGCCGAACGTGTTTCTTTCTCTATTTCAATGGTATTCTGCCTTGTATAACACACATTTACCACTCTAGTCTCCTTTAAGTAAAGAATATAGGATTCATACAGTGTTTCATGTGATCTTAACTGGAATTAAGGATTTCCCTTATCTTAGCTACCTTTTCTACACTAAGAACTGACTTGGAGATTTTCTTTCAGCTGTTCTAAACAAGTTCTCATCTGTTTACAGTCATTTTCACTGAATTATTCATGTTTTCATGTAGTTTCCTATATTCTGCCTTCTGGCCCAAGTATAAGCTTTGGCCACTTTATCAAACAACTTCCTACACACTGTTATGAACTGAGGGAGCTAGGGAACATTGTCTCTCAACTGTGTTATAGAGTGTAGTACTACATTTCAGTGAAGTGTAAGGCTTTCCAAAGCTGCCGAACTTGTTTCTTTCTCTATTTCAATGATATTCTGCCTTGTATAACACACATTTACCACTCTAGTCTCCTTTAAGTAATGAATATAGGACTCATACAGTGTTTGATGTTATCTTAACTAGAATTAAGGATTTCCCTTATCTTAGCTACCTTTTCTACAATAAGAACTGACTTGGAGATTCTCTTTCAGCTGTTCTAAACAAGTTCTCATCTGTTTACAGTCATTTTCAATGAATTATTCATGTTTTCATGTAGTTTCCTATATTCTGCTTTCTGGCCCAAGTATAAGCTTTGCCCACTTTATCAAACAACTTCCTACACACTGTTATGAACTGAGGCAGCTCGGGAACATTGTCTCTCAACTGTGTTTTAGAGTGTAGTACTACATTTCAGTGAAGTGTAAGGCTTTCCAAAGCTGCCGAACGTGTTTCTTTCTCTATTTCAATGGTATTCTGCCTTGTATAACACACATTTACCACTCTAGTCTCCTTTAAGTAAAGAATATAGGATTCATACAGTGTTTCATGTGATCTTAACTGGAATTAAGGATTTCCCTTATCTTAGCTACCTTTTCTACACTAAGAACTGACTTGGAGATTTTCTTTCAGCTGTTCTAAACAAGTTCTCATCTGTTTACAGTCATTTTCACTGAATTATTCATGTTTTCATGTAGTTTCCTATATTCTGCCTTCTGGCCCAAGTATAAGCTTTGGCCACTTTATCAAACAACTTCCTACACACTGTTATGAACTGAGGGAGCTAGGGAACATTGTCTCTCAACTGTGTTATAGAGTGTAGTACTACATTTCAGTGAAGTGTAAGGCTTTCCAAAGCTGCCGAACTTGTTTCTTTCTCTATTTCAATGATATTCTGCCTTGTATAACACACATTTACCACTCTAGTCTCCTTTAAGTAATGAATATAGGACTCATACAGTGTTTGATGTTATCTTAACTAGAATTAAGGATTTCCCTTATCTTAGCTACCTTTTCTACAATAAGAACTGACTTGGAGATTCTCTTTCAGCTGTTCTAAACAAGTTCTCATCTGTTTACAGTCATTTTCAATGAATTATTCATGTTTTCATGTAGTTTCCTATATTCTGCCTTCTGGCCCAAGTATAAGCTTTGCCCACCTTATCAAACAACTTACTACACACTGTTATGAACTGAGGGAGCTAGAGAACATTGTCTCTGAACTGTGTTATAGAGTGTAGTACTACATTTCAGTGAAGTGTAAGGCTTTCCAAAGCTGCCGAACGTGTTTCTTTCTCTATTTCAATGGTATTCTGCCTTGTATAATACACATTTACCACTCTAGTCTCCTTTAAGTAAAGAATATAGGATTCATACAGTGTTTCATGTGATCTTAACTGGAATTAAGGATTTCCCTTATCTTAGCTACCTTTTCTACACTAAGACCTGACTTGGAGATTCTCTTTCAGCTGTTCTAAACAAGTTCTCATCTGTTTACAGTCATTTTCACTGAATTATTCATGTTTTCATGTAGTTTCCTATATTCTGCCTTCTGGCCCAAGTATAAGCTTTGGCCACTTTATCAAACAACTTCCTACACACTGTTATGAACTGAGGGAGCTAGGGAACATTGTCTCTCAACTGTGTTATAGAGTGTAGTACTACATTTCAGTGAAGTGTAAGGCTTTCCAAAGCTGCCGAACTTGTTTCTTTCTCTATTTCAATGGTATTCTGCCTTGTATAACACACATTTACCACTCTAGTCTCCTTTAAGTAATGAATATAGGACTCATACAGTGTTGGATGTTATCTTAACTAGAATTAAGGATTTCCCTTATCTTAGCTACCTTTTCTACACTAAGAACTGACTTGGAGATTCTCTTTCAGCTGTTCTAAACAAGTTCTCATCTGTTTACAGTCATTTTCAATGAATTATTCATGTTTTCATGTAGTTTCCTATATTCTGCCTTCTGGCCCAAGTATAAGCTTTGCCCACCTTATCAAACAACTTCCTACACACTGTTATGAACTTAGGGAGCTAGAGAACATTGTCTCTGAACTGTGTTATAGAGTGTAGTAGTATATTTCTGTGTAGTGTAAGGCTTTCCAAAGCTGCCGAACTTGTTTCTTTCTCTATTTCAATGGTATTCTGCTTTGTATAACACACATTTACCACTCTAGTCTCCTTTAAGTAATGAATATAGGATTCATACAGTGTTTGATGCGATCTTAACTCGAATTAAGGATTTCCCTTATCTTAGCTACCTTTTCTACACTAAGAACTGACTTGGAGATTCTCTTTCATCCGTTCTAAACAAGTTCTCATCTGTTTAGAGTCATTTTCACTGAATTATTCATGTTTTCATGTAGTTTCCTATATTCTGCCTTCTGGCCCAAGTATAAGCTTTGCCCACTTTATCAAACAACTTCCTACACACTGTTATGAACTGAGGCAGCTCGTGAACATTGTCTCTCAACTGTGTTATAGAGTGTAGTACTACATTTCAGTGAAGTGTAAGGCTTTCCAAAGCTGCCGAACGTGTTTGTTTCTCTATTTCAATGGTATTCTCCCTTGTATAACACACATTTACCACTCTAGTCTCCTTTCAGTAAAGAATATAGGATTCATACAGTGTTTCATGTGATCATAACTGGAATTAAGGATTTCCCTTATCTTAGCTACCTTTTCTACACTAAGAACTGACTTGGAGATTCTCTTTCAGCTGTTCTAAACAAGTTCTCATCTGTTTACAGTCATTTTCACTGAATTATTCATGTTTTCATGTAGTTTCCTATATTCTGCCTTCTGGCCCAAGTATAAGCTTTGCCTACTTTATAAAACAACTTCCTACACACTGTTATGAACTGAGGCAGATAGGGAACATTGTCTCTCAACTGTGTTATAGACTGTAGTACTACATTTCAGTGAAGTGTAAGCCTTTCCAAAGCTGCCGAACGTGTTTCTTTCTCTATTTCAATGGTATTCTGCCTTGTATAACACACATTTACCACTCTAGTTTCCTTTAAGTAAAGAATATAGGATTCATACAGTGTTTCATGTGATCTTAACTCGAATTAAGGATTTCCAGGATCTTAGCTACCTTTTCTACTCTAAGAACTGACTTGGAGATTATCTTTCAGCTGTTCTAAACAAGTTCTCATGTGTTTACAGTCATTTTCAATGAATTATTCATGTTTTCATGTAGTTTCCTATATTCTGCTTTCTGGCCCAAGTATAAGCTTTGCCCACTTTATCAAACAACTTCCTACACACTGTTATGAACTGAGGCAGCTCGGGAACATTGTCTCTCAACTGTGTTATAGTGTGTAGTACTACATTTCAGTGAAGTGTAAGGCTTTCCAAAGCTGCCGAACGTGTTTCTTTCTCTATTTCAATGGTATTCTGCCTTGTATAACACACATTTACCACTCTAGTCTCCTTTAAGTAAAGAATATAGGATTCATACAGTGTTTCATGTGATCTTAACTGGAATTAAGGATTTCCCTTATCTTAGCTACCTTTTCTACACTAAGACCTGACTTGGAGATTCTCTTTCAGCTGTTCTAAACAAGTTCTCATCTGTTTACAGTCATTTTCAATGAATTATTCATGTTTTCATGTAGTTTCCTATATTCTGCCTTCTGGCCCAAGTATAAGCTTTGGCCACTTTATCAAACAACTTCCTACACACTGTTATGAACTGAGGGAGCTAGGGAACATTGTCTCTCAACTGTGTTATAGAGTGTAGTACTTCATTTCAGTGAAGTGTAAGGCTTTCCAAAGCTGCCGAACTTGTTTCTTTCTCTATTTCAATGGTATTCTGCCTTGTATAACACACATTTACCACTCTAGTCTCCTTTAAGTAATGAATATAGGACTCATACAGTGTTGGATGTTATCTTAACTAGAATTAAGGATTTCCCTTATCTTAGCTACCTTTTCTACACTAAGAACTGACTTGGAGATTCTCTTTCAGCTGTTCTAAACAAGTTCTCATCTGTTTACAGTCATTTTCAATGAATTATTCATGTTTTCATGTAGTTTCCTATATTCTGCCTTCTGGCCCAAGTATAAGCTTTGCCCACCTTATCAAACAACTTCCTACACACTGTTATGAACTTAGGGAGCTAGAGAACATTGTCTCTGAACTGTGTTATAGAGTGTAGTAGTATATTTCTGTGTAGTGTAAGGCTTTCCAAAGCTGCCGAACTTGTTTCTTTCTCTATTTCAATGGTATTCTGCTTTGTATAACACACATTTACCACTCTAGTCTCCTTTAAGTAATGAATATAGGATTCATACAGTGTTTGATGTGATCTTAACTCGAATTAAGGATTTCCCTTATCTTAGCTACCTTTTCTACACTAAGAACTGACTTTGAGATTCTCTTTCATCCGTTCTAAACAAGTTCTCATCTGTTTAGAGTCATTTTCACTGAATTATTCATGTTTTCATGTAGTTTCCTATATTCTGCCTTCTGGCCCAAGTATAAGCTTTGCCCACTTTATCAAACAACTTCCTACACACTGTTATGAACTGAGGCAGCTCGTGAACATTTTCTCTCAACTGTGTTATAGAGTGTAGTACTACATTTCAGTGAAGTGTAAGGCTTTCCAAAGCTGCCGAACTTGTTTCTTTCTCTATTTCAATGATATTCTGCCTTGTATAACACACATTTACCACTCTAGTCTCCTTTAAGTAATGAATATAGGACTCATACAGTGTTTGATGTTATCTTAACTAGAATTAAGGATTTCCCTTATCTTAGCTACCTTTTCTACAATAAGAACTGACTTGGAGATTCTCTTTCAGCTGTTCTAAACAAGTTCTCATCTGTTTACAGTCATTTTCAATGAATTATTCATGTTTTCATGTAGTTTCCTATATTCTGCCTTCTGGCCCAAGTATAAGCTTTGCCCACCTTATCAAACAACTTACTACACACTGTTATGAACTGAGGGAGCTAGAGAACATTGTCTCTGAACTGTGTTATAGAGTGTAGTACTACATTTCAGTGAAGTGTAAGGCTTTCCAAAGCTGCCGAACGTGTTTCTTTCTCTATTTCAATGGTATTCTGCCTTGTATAATACACATTTACCACTCTAGTCTCCTTTAAGTAAAGAATATAGGATTCATACAGTGTTTCATGTGATCATAACTGGAATTAAGGATTTCCCTTATCTTAGCTACCTTTTCTACACTAAGAACTGACTTGGAGATTCTCTTTCAGCTGTTCTAAACAAGTTCTCATCTGTTTACAGTCATTTTCACTGAATTATTCATGTTTTCATGTAGTTTCCTATATTCTGCCTTCTGGCCCAAGTATAAGCTTTGCCTACTTTATCAAACAACTTCCTACACACTGTTATGAACTGAGGCAGATAGGGAACATTGTCTCTCAACTGTGTTATAGACTGTAGTACTACATTTCAGTGAAGTGTAAGCCTTTCCAAAGCTGCCGAACGTGTTTCTTTCTCTATTTCAATGGTATTCTGCCTTGTATAACACACATTTACCACTCTAGTTTCCTTTAAGTAAAGAATATAGGATTCATACAGTGTTTCATGTGATCTTAACTCAAATTAAGGATTTCCCGGATCTTAGCTACCTTTTCTACTCTAAGAACTGACTTGGAGATTATCTTTCAGCTGTTCTAAACAAGTTCTCATGTGTTTACAGTCATTTTCAATGAATTATTCATGTTTTCATGTAGTTTCCTATATTCTGCTTTCTGGCCCAAGTATAAGCTTTGCCCACTTTATCAAACAACTTCCTACACACTGTTATGAACTGAGGCAGCTCGGGAACATTGTCTCTCAACTGTGTTTTAGAGTGTAGTACTACATTTCAGTGAAGTGTAAGGCTTTCCAAAGCTGCCGAACGTGTTTCTTTCTCTATTTCAATGGTATTCTGCCTTGTATAACACACATTTACCACTCTAGTCTCCTTTAAGTAAAGAATATAGGATTCATACAGTGTTTCATGTGATCTTAACTGGAATTAAGGATTTCCCTTATCTTAGCTACCTTTTCTACACTAAGAACTGACTTGGAGATTTTCTTTCAGCTGTTCTAAACAAGTTCTCATCTGTTTACAGTCATTTTCACTGAATTATTCATGTTTTCATGTAGTTTCCTATATTCTGCCTTCTGGCCCAAGTATAAGCTTTGGCCACTTTATCAAACAACTTCCTACACACTGTTATGAACTGAGGGAGCTAGGGAACATTGTCTCTCAACTGTGTTATAGAGTGTAGTACTACATTTCAGTGAAGTGTAAGGCTTTCCAAAGCTGCCGAACTTGTTTCTTTCTCTATTTCAATGATATTCTGCCTTGTATAACACACATTTACCACTCTAGTCTCCTTTAAGTAATGAATATAGGACTCATACAGTGTTTGATGTTATCTTAACTAGAATTAAGGATTTCCCTTATCTTAGCTACCTTTTCTACAATAAGAACTGACTTGGAGATTCTCTTTCAGCTGTTCTAAACAAGTTCTCATCTGTTTACAGTCATTTTCAATGAATTATTCATGTTTTCATGTAGTTTCCTATATTCTGCCTTCTGGCCCAAGTATAAGCTTTGCCCACCTTATCAAACAACTTACTACACACTGTTATGAACTGAGGGAGCTAGAGAACATTGTCTCTGAACTGTGTTATAGAGTGTAGTACTACATTTCAGTGAAGTGTAAGGCTTTCCAAAGCTGCCGAACGTGTTTCTTTCTCTATTTCAATGGTATTCTGCCTTGTATAATACACATTTACCACTCTAGTCTCCTTTAAGTAAAGAATATAGGATTCATACAGTGTTTCATGTGATCTTAACTGGAATTAAGGATTTCCCTTATCTTAGCTACCTTTTCTACACTAAGACCTGACTTGGAGATTCTCTTTCAGCTGTTCTAAACAAGTTCTCATCTGTTTACAGTCATTTTCACTGAATTATTCATGTTTTCATGTAGTTTCCTATATTCTGCCTTCTGGCCCAAGTATAAGCTTTGGCCACTTTATCAAACAACTTCCTACACACTGTTATGAACTGAGGGAGCTAGGGAACATTGTCTCTCAACTGTGTTATAGAGTGTAGTACTACATTTCAGTGAAGTGTAAGGCTTTCCAAAGCTGCCGAACTTGTTTCTTTCTCTATTTCAATGGTATTCTGCCTTGTATAACACACATTTACCACTCTAGTCTCCTTTAAGTAATGAATATAGGACTCATACAGTGTTGGATGTTATCTTAACTAGAATTAAGGATTTCCCTTATCTTAGCTACCTTTTCTACACTAAGAACTGACTTGGAGATTCTCTTTCAGCTGTTCTAAACAAGTTCTCATCTGTTTACAGTCATTTTCAATGAATTATTCATGTTTTCATGTAGTTTCCTATATTCTGCCTTCTGGCCCAAGTATAAGCTTTGCCCACCTTATCAAACAACTTCCTACACACTGTTATGAACTTAGGGAGCTAGAGAACATTGTCTCTGAACTGTGTTATAGAGTGTAGTAGTATATTTCTGTGTAGTGTAAGGCTTTCCAAAGCTGCCGAACTTGTTTCTTTCTCTATTTCAATGGTATTCTGCTTTGTATAACACACATTTACCACTCTAGTCTCCTTTAAGTAATGAATATAGGATTCATACAGTGTTTGATGCGATCTTAACTCGAATTAAGGATTTCCCTTATCTTAGCTACCTTTTCTACACTAAGAACTGACTTGGAGATTCTCTTTCATCCGTTCTAAACAAGTTCTCATCTGTTTAGAGTCATTTTCACTGAATTATTCATGTTTTCATGTAGTTTCCTATATTCTGCCTTCTGGCCCAAGTATAAGCTTTGCCCACTTTATCAAACAACTTCCTACACACTGTTATGAACTGAGGCAGCTCGTGAACATTGTCTCTCAACTGTGTTATAGAGTGTAGTACTACATTTCAGTGAAGTGTAAGGCTTTCCAAAGCTGCCGAACGTGTTTGTTTCTCTATTTCAATGGTATTCTCCCTTGTATAACACACATTTACCACTCTAGTCTCCTTTCAGTAAAGAATATAGGATTCATACAGTGTTTCATGTGATCATAACTGGAATTAAGGATTTCCCTTATCTTAGCTACCTTTTCTACACTAAGAACTGACTTGGAGATTCTCTTTCAGCTGTTCTAAACAAGTTCTCATCTGTTTACAGTCATTTTCACTGAATTATTCATGTTTTCATGTAGTTTCCTATATTCTGCCTTCTGGCCCAAGTATAAGCTTTGCCTACTTTATAAAACAACTTCCTACACACTGTTATGAACTGAGGCAGATAGGGAACATTGTCTCTCAACTGTGTTATAGACTGTAGTACTACATTTCAGTGAAGTGTAAGCCTTTCCAAAGCTGCCGAACGTGTTTCTTTCTCTATTTCAATGGTATTCTGCCTTGTATAACACACATTTACCACTCTAGTTTCCTTTAAGTAAAGAATATAGGATTCATACAGTGTTTCATGTGATCTTAACTCGAATTAAGGATTTCCAGGATCTTAGCTACCTTTTCTACTCTAAGAACTGACTTGGAGATTATCTTTCAGCTGTTCTAAACAAGTTCTCATGTGTTTACAGTCATTTTCAATGAATTATTCATGTTTTCATGTAGTTTCCTATATTCTGCTTTCTGGCCCAAGTATAAGCTTTGCCCACTTTATCAAACAACTTCCTACACACTGTTATGAACTGAGGCAGCTCGGGAACATTGTCTCTCAACTGTGTTATAGTGTGTAGTACTACATTTCAGTGAAGTGTAAGGCTTTCCAAAGCTGCCGAACGTGTTTCTTTCTCTATTTCAATGGTATTCTGCCTTGTATAACACACATTTACCACTCTAGTCTCCTTTAAGTAAAGAATATAGGATTCATACAGTGTTTCATGTGATCTTAACTGGAATTAAGGATTTCCCTTATCTTAGCTACCTTTTCTACACTAAGACCTGACTTGGAGATTCTCTTTCAGCTGTTCTAAACAAGTTCTCATCTGTTTACAGTCATTTTCAATGAATTATTCATGTTTTCATGTAGTTTCCTATATTCTGCCTTCTGGCCCAAGTATAAGCTTTGGCCACTTTATCAAACAACTTCCTACACACTGTTATGAACTGAGGGAGCTAGGGAACATTGTCTCTCAACTGTGTTATAGAGTGTAGTACTTCATTTCAGTGAAGTGTAAGGCTTTCCAAAGCTGCCGAACTTGTTTCTTTCTCTATTTCAATGGTATTCTGCCTTGTATAACACACATTTACCACTCTAGTCTCCTTTAAGTAATGAATATAGGACTCATACAGTGTTGGATGTTATCTTAACTAGAATTAAGGATTTCCCTTATCTTAGCTACCTTTTCTACACTAAGAACTGACTTGGAGATTCTCTTTCAGCTGTTCTAAACAAGTTCTCATCTGTTTACAGTCATTTTCAATGAATTATTCATGTTTTCATGTAGTTTCCTATATTCTGCCTTCTGGCCCAAGTATAAGCTTTGCCCACCTTATCAAACAACTTCCTACACACTGTTATGAACTTAGGGAGCTAGAGAACATTGTCTCTGAACTGTGTTATAGAGTGTAGTAGTATATTTCTGTGTAGTGTAAGGCTTTCCAAAGCTGCCGAACTTGTTTCTTTCTCTATTTCAATGGTATTCTGCTTTGTATAACACACATTTACCACTCTAGTCTCCTTTAAGTAATGAATATAGGATTCATACAGTGTTTGATGTGATCTTAACTCGAATTAAGGATTTCCCTTATCTTAGCTACCTTTTCTACACTAAGAACTGACTTTGAGATTCTCTTTCATCCGTTCTAAACAAGTTCTCATCTGTTTAGAGTCATTTTCACTGAATTATTCATGTTTTCATGTAGTTTCCTATATTCTGCCTTCTGGCCCAAGTATAAGCTTTGCCCACTTTATCAAACAACTTCCTACACACTGTTATGAACTGAGGCAGCTCGTGAACATTGTCTCTCAACTGTGTTATAGAGTGTAGTACTACATTTCAGTGAAGTGTAAGGCTTTCCAAAGCTGCCGAACGTGTTTGTTTCTCTATTTCAATGGTATTCTCCCTTGTATAACACACATTTACCACTCTAGTCTCCTTTCAGTAAAGAATATAGGATTCATACAGTGTTTCATGTGATCATAACTGGAATTAAGGATTTCCCTTATCTTAGCTACCTTTTCTACACTAAGAACTGACTTGGAGATTCTCTTTCAGCTGTTCTAAACAAGTTCTCATCTGTTTACAGTCATTTTCACTGAATTATTCATGTTTTCATGTAGTTTCCTATATTCTGCCTTCTGGCCCAAGTATAAGCTTTGCCTACTTTATCAAACAACTTCCTACACACTGTTATGAACTGAGGCAGATAGGGAACATTGTCTCTCAACTGTGTTATAGACTGTAGTACTACATTTCAGTGAAGTGTAAGCCTTTCCAAAGCTGCCGAACGTGTTTCTTTCTCTATTTCAATGGTATTCTGCCTTGTATAACACACATTTACCACTCTAGTTTCCTTTAAGTAAAGAATATAGGATTCATACAGTGTTTCATGTGATCTTAACTCGAATTAAGGATTTCCCGGATCTTAGCTACCTTTTCTACTCTAAGAACTGACTTGGAGATTATCTTTCAGCTGTTCTAAACAAGTTCTCATGTGTTTACAGTCATTTTCAATGAATTATTCATGTTTTCATGTAGTTTCCTATATTCTGCTTTCTGGCCCAAGTATAAGCTTTGCCCACTTTATCAAACAACTTCCTACACACTGTTATGAACTGAGGCAGCTCGGGAACATTGTCTCTCAACTGTGTTATAGAGTGTAGTACTACATTTCAGTGAAGTGTAAGGCTTTCCAAAGCTGCCGAACGTGTTTCTTTGTCTATTTCAATGGTATTCTGCCTTGTATAACACACATTTACCACTCTAGTCTCCTTTAAGTAAAGAATATAGGATTCATACAGTGTTTCATGTGATCTTAACTGGAATTAAGGATTTCCCTTATCTTAGCTACCTTTTCTACACTAAGAACTGACTTGGAGATTCTCTTTCAGCTGTTCTAAACAAGTTCTCATCTGTTTACAGTCATTTTCACTGAATTATTCATGTTTTCATGTAGTTTCCTATATTCTGCCTTCTGGCCCAAGTATAAGCTTTGCCTACTTTATAAAACAACTTCCTACACACTGTTATGAACTGAGGCAGATAGGGAACATTGTCTCTCAACTGTGTTATAGACTGTAGTACTACATTTCAGTGAAGTGTAAGCCTTTCCAAAGCTGCCGAACGTGTTTCTTTCTCTATTTCAATGGTATTCTGCCTTGTATAACACACATTTACCACTCTAGTTTCCTTTAAGTAAAGAATATAGGATTCATACAGTGTTTCATGTGATCTTAACTCGAATTAAGGATTTCCAGGATCTTAGCTACCTTTTCTACTCTAAGAACTGACTTGGAGATTATCTTTCAGCTGTTCTAAACAAGTTCTCATGTGTTTACAGTCATTTTCAATGAATTATTCATGTTTTCATGTAGTTTCCTATATTCTGCTTTCTGGCCCAAGTATAAGCTTTGCCCACTTTATCAAACAACTTCCTACACACTGTTATGAACTGAGGCAGCTCGGGAACATTGTCTCTCAACTGTGTTATAGTGTGTAGTACTACATTTCAGTGAAGTGTAAGGCTTTCCAAAGCTGCCGAACGTGTTTCTTTCTCTATTTCAATGGTATTCTGCCTTGTATAACACACATTTACCACTCTAGTCTCCTTTAAGTAAAGAATATAGGATTCATACAGTGTTTCATGTGATCTTAACTGGAATTAAGGATTTCCCTTATCTTAGCTACCTTTTCTACACTAAGACCTGACTTGGAGATTCTCTTTCAGCTGTTCTAAACAAGTTCTCATCTGTTTACAGTCATTTTCAATGAATTATTCATGTTTTCATGTAGTTTCCTATATTCTGCCTTCTGGCCCAAGTATAAGCTTTGGCCACTTTATCAAACAACTTCCTACACACTGTTATGAACTGAGGGAGCTAGGGAACATTGTCTCTCAACTGTGTTATAGAGTGTAGTACTTCATTTCAGTGAAGTGTAAGGCTTTCCAAAGCTGCCGAACTTGTTTCTTTCTCTATTTCAATGGTATTCTGCCTTGTATAACACACATTTACCACTCTAGTCTCCTTTAAGTAATGAATATAGGACTCATACAGTGTTGGATGTTATCTTAACTAGAATTAAGGATTTCCCTTATCTTAGCTACCTTTTCTACACTAAGAACTGACTTGGAGATTCTCTTTCAGCTGTTCTAAACAAGTTCTCATCTGTTTACAGTCATTTTCAATGAATTATTCATGTTTTCATGTAGTTTCCTATATTCTGCCTTCTGGCCCAAGTATAAGCTTTGCCCACCTTATCAAACAACTTCCTACACACTGTTATGAACTTAGGGAGCTAGAGAACATTGTCTCTGAACTGTGTTATAGAGTGTAGTAGTATATTTCTGTGTAGTGTAAGGCTTTCCAAAGCTGCCGAACTTGTTTCTTTCTCTATTTCAATGGTATTCTGCTTTGTATAACACACATTTACCACTCTAGTCTCCTTTAAGTAATGAATATAGGATTCATACAGTGTTTGATGTGATCTTAACTCGAATTAAGGATTTCCCTTATCTTAGCTACCTTTTCTACACTAAGAACTGACTTTGAGATTCTCTTTCATCCGTTCTAAACAAGTTCTCATCTGTTTAGAGTCATTTTCACTGAATTATTCATGTTTTCATGTAGTTTCCTATATTCTGCCTTCTGGCCCAAGTATAAGCTTTGCCCACTTTATCAAACAACTTCCTACACACTGTTATGAACTGAGGCAGCTCGTGAACATTGTCTCTCAACTGTGTTATAGAGTGTAGTACTACATTTCAGTGAAGTGTAAGGCTTTCCAAAGCTGCCGAACGTGTTTGTTTCTCTATTTCAATGGTATTCTCCCTTGTATAACACACATTTACCACTCTAGTCTCCTTTCAGTAAAGAATATAGGATTCATACAGTGTTTCATGTGATCATAACTGGAATTAAGGATTTCCCTTATCTTAGCTACCTTTTCTACACTAAGAACTGACTTGGAGATTCTCTTTCAGCTGTTCTAAACAAGTTCTCATCTGTTTACAGTCATTTTCACTGAATTATTCATGTTTTCATGTAGTTTCCTATATTCTGCCTTCTGGCCCAAGTATAAGCTTTGCCTACTTTATCAAACAACTTCCTACACACTGTTATGAACTGAGGCAGATAGGGAACATTGTCTCTCAACTGTGTTATAGACTGTAGTACTACATTTCAGTGAAGTGTAAGCCTTTCCAAAGCTGCCGAACGTGTTTCTTTCTCTATTTCAATGGTATTCTGCCTTGTATAACACACATTTACCACTCTAGTTTCCTTTAAGTAAAGAATATAGGATTCATACAGTGTTTCATGTGATCTTAACTCGAATTAAGGATTTCCCGGATCTTAGCTACCTTTTCTACTCTAAGAACTGACTTGGAGATTATCTTTCAGCTGTTCTAAACAAGTTCTCATGTGTTTACAGTCATTTTCAATGAATTATTCATGTTTTCATGTAGTTTCCTATATTCTGCTTTCTGGCCCAAGTATAAGCTTTGCCCACTTTATCAAACAACTTCCTACACACTGTTATGAACTGAGGCAGCTCGGGAACATTGTCTCTCAACTGTGTTATAGAGTGTAGTACTACATTTCAGTGAAGTGTAAGGCTTTCCAAAGCTGCCGAACGTGTTTCTTTGTCTATTTCAATGGTATTCTGCCTTGTATAACACACATTTACCACTCTAGTCTCCTTTAAGTAAAGAATATAGGATTCATACAGTGTTTCATGTGATCTTAACTGGAATTAAGGATTTCCCTTATCTTAGCTACCTTTTCTACACTAAGAACTGACTTGGAGATTTTCTTTCAGCTGTTCTAAACAAGTTCTCATCTGTTTACAGTCATTTTCACTGAATTATTCATGTTTTCATGTAGTTTCCTATATTCTGCCTTCTGGCCCAAGTATAAGCTTTGGCCACTTTATCAAACAACTTCCTACACACTGTTATTAACTGAGGGAGCTAGGGAACATTGTCTCTCAACTGTGTTATAGAGTGTAGTACTACATTTCAGTGAAGTGTAAGGCTTTCCAAAGCTGCCGAACTTGTTTCTTTCTCTATTTCAATGGTATTCTGCCTTGTATAACACACATTTACCACTCTAGTCTCCTTTAAGTAATGAATATAGGACTCATACAGTGTTTGATGTTATCTTAACTAGAATTAAGGATTTCCCTTATCTTAGCTACCTTTTCTACACTAAGAACTGACTTGTAGATTATCTTTCAGCTGTTCTAAACAAGTTCTCATCTGTTTACAGTCATTTTCAATGAATTATTCATGTTTTCATGTAGTTTCCTATATTCTGCCTTCTGGCCCAAGTATAAGCTTTGCCCACCTTATCAAACAACTTACTACACACTGTTATGAACTGAGGGAGCTAGAGAACATTGTCTCTGAACTGTGTTATAGAGTGTAGTACTACATTTCAGTGAAGTGTAAGGCTTTCCAAAGCTGCCGAACGTGTTTCTTTCTCTATTTCAATGGTATTCTTCCTTGTATAATACACATTTACCACTCTAGTCTCCTTTAAGTAAAGAATATAGGATTCATACAGTGTTTCATGTGATCTTAACTGGAATTAAGGATTTCCCTTATCTTAGCTACCTTTTCTACACTAAGACCTGACTTGGAGATTCTCTTTCAGCTGTTCTAAACAAGTTCTCATCTGTTTACAGTCATTTTCACTGAATTATTCATGTTTTCATGTAGTTTCCTATATTCTGCCTTCTGGCCCAAGTATAAGCTTTGGCCACTTTATCAAACAACTTCCTACACACTGTTATGAACTGAGGGAGCTAGGGAACATTGTCTCTCAACTGTGTTATAGAGTGTAGTACTACATTTCAGTGAAGTGTAAGGCTTTCCAAAGCTGCCAACTTGTTTCTTTCTCTATTTCAATGGTATTCTGCCTTGTATAACACACATTTACCACTCTAGTCTCCTTTAAGTAATGAATATAATACTCATACAGTGTTGGATGTTATCTTAACTAGAATTAAGGATTTCCCTTATCTCTGCTACCTTTTCTACACTAAGAACTGACTTGGAGATTCTCTTTCAGCTGTTCTAAACAAGTTCTCATCTGTTTACAGTCATTTTCAATGAATTATTCATCTTTTCATGTAGTTTCCTATATTCTGCCTTCTGGCCCAAGTATAAGCTTTGCCCACCTTATCAAACAACTTCCTACACACTGTTATGAACTTAGGGAGCTAGAGAACATTGTCTCTGAACTGTGTTATAGAGTGTAGTAGTATATTTCTGTGTAGTGTAAGGCTTTCCAATGCTGCCGAACTTGTTTCTTTCTCTATTTCAATGGTATTCTGCTTTGTATAACACACATTTACCACTCTAGTCTCCTTTAAGTAATGAATATAGGATTCATACAGTGTTTGATGTGATCTTAACTCGAATTAAGGATTTCCCTTATCTTAGCTACCTTTTCTACACTAAGAACTGACTTGGAGATTCTCTTTCATCCGTTCTAAACAAGTTCTCATCTGTTTAGAGTCATTTTCACTGAATTATTCATGTTTTCATGTAGTTTCCTATATTCTGCCTTCTGGCCCAAGTATAAGCTTTGCCCACTTTATCAAACAACTTCCTACACACTGTTATGAACTGAGGCAGCTCGTGAACATTGTCTCTCAACTGTGTTATAGAGTGTAGTACTACATTTCAGTGAAGTGTAAGGCTTTCCAAAGCTGCCGAACGTGTTTGTTTCTCTATTTCAATGGTATTCTCCCTTGTATAACACACATTTACCACTCTAGTGTCCTTTCAGTAAAGAATATAGGATTCATACAGTGTTTCATGTGATCATAACTGGAATTAAGGATTTCCCTTATCTTAGCTACCTTTTCTACACTAAGAACTGACTTGGAGATTCTCTTTCAGCTGTTCTAAACAAGTTCTCATCTGTTTACAGTCATTTTCACTGAATTATTCATGTTTTCATGTAGTTTCCTATATTCTGCCTTCTGGCCCAAGTATAAGCTTTGCCTACTTTATCAAACAACTTCCTACACACTGTTATGAACTGAGGCAGATAGGGAACATTGTCTCTCAACTGTGTTATAGACTGTAGTACTACATTTCAGTGAAGTGTAAGCCTTTCCAAAGCTGCCGAACGTGTTTCTTTCTCTATTTCAATGGTATTCTGCCTTGTATAACACACATTTACCACTCTAGTTTCCTTTAAGTAAAGAATATAGGATTCATACAGTGTTTCATGTGATCTTAACTCGAATTAAGGATTTCCCGGATCTTAGCTACCTTTTCTACTCTAAGAACTGACTTGGAGATTATCTTTCAGCTGTTCTAAACAAGTTCTCATGTGTTTACAGTCATTTTCAATGAATTATTCATGTTTTCATGTAGTTTCCTATATTCTGCTTTCTGGCCCAAGTATAAGCTTTGCCCACTTTATCAAACAACTTCCTACACACTGTTATGAACTGAGGCAGCTCGGGAACATTGTCTCTCAACTGTGTTATAGAGTGTAGTACTACATTTCAGTGAAGTGTAAGGCTTTCCAAAGCTGCCGAACGTGTTTCTTTCTCTATTTCAATGGTATTCTGCCTTGTATAACACACATTTACCACTCTAGTCTCCTTTAAGTAAAGAATATAGGATTCATACAGTGTTTCATGTGATCTTAACTGGAATTAAGGATTTCCCTTATCTTAGCTACCTTTTCTACACTAAGAACTGACTTGGAGATTTTCTTTCAGCTGTTCTAAACAAGTTCTCATCTGTTTACAGTCATTTTCACTGAATTATTCATGTTTTCATGTAGTTTCCTATATTCTGCCTTCTGGCCCAAGTATAAGCTTTGGCCACTTTATCAAACAACTTCCTACACACTGTTATGAACTGAGGGAGCTAGGGAACATTGTCTCTCAACTGTGTTATAGAGTGTAGTACTACATTTCAGTGAAGTGTAAGGCTTTCCAAAGCTGCCGAACTTGTTTCTTTCTCTATTTCAATGGTATTCTGCCTTGTATAACACACATTTACCACTCTAGTCTCCTTTAAGTAATGAATATAGGACTCATACAGTGTTTGATGTTATCTTAACTAGAATTAAGGATTTCCCTTATCTTAGCTACCTTTTCTACACTAAGAACTGACTTGTAGATTATCTTTCAGCTGTTCTAAACAAGTTCTCATCTGTTTACAGTCATTTTCAATGAATTATTCATGTTTTCATGTAGTTTCCTATATTCTGCCTTCTGGCCCAAGTATAAGCTTTTCCCACCTTATCAAACAACTTACTACACACTGTTATGAACTGAGGGAGCTAGAGAACATTGTCTCTGAACTGTGTTATAGAGTGTAGTAATACATTTCAGTGAAGTGTAAGGCTTTCCAAAGCTGCCGAACGTGTTTCTTTCTCTATTTCAATGGTATTCTTCCTTGTATAATACACATTTACCACTCTAGTCTCCTTTAAGTAAAGAATATAGGATTCATACAGTGTTTCATGTGATCTTAACTGGAATTAAGGATTTCCCTTATCTTAGCTACCTTTTCTACACTAAGACCTGACTTGGAGATTCTCTTTCAGCTGTTCTAAACAAGTTCTCATCTTTTTACAGTCATTTTCACTGAATTATTCATGTTTTCATGTAGTTTCCTATATTCTGCCTTCTGGCCCAAGTATAAGCTTTGGCCACTTTATCAAACAACTTCCTACACACTGTTATGAACTGAGGGAGCTAGGGAACATTGTCTCTCAACTGTGTTATAGAGTGTAGTACTACATTTCAGTGAAGTGTAAGGCTTTCCAAAGCTGCCGAACTTGTTTCTTTCTCTATTTCAATGGTATTCTGCCTTGTATAACACACATTTACCACTCTAGTCTCCTTTAAGTAATGAATATAGGACTCATACAGTGTTGGATGTTATCTTAACTAGAATTAAGGATTTCCCTTATCTTAGCTACCTTTTCTACACTAAGAACTGACTTGGAGATTCTCTTTCAGCTGTTCTAAACAAGTTCTCATCTGTTTACAGTCATTTTCAATGAATTATTCATGTTTTCATGTAGTTTCCTATATTCTGCCTTCTGTCCCAAGTATAAGCTTTGCCCACCTTATCAAACAACTTCCTACACACTGTTATGAACTTAGGGAGCTAGAGAACATTGTCTCTGAACTGTGTTATAGAGTGTAGTAGTATATTTCTGTGTAGTGTAAGGCTTTCCAAAACTGCCGAACTTGTTTCTTTCTCTATTTCAATGGTATTCTGCTTTGTATAACACACATTTACCACTCTAGTCTCCTTTAAGTAATGAATATAGGATTCATACAGTGTTTGATGTGATCTTAACTCGAATTAAGGATTTCCCTTATCTTAGCTACCTTTTCTACACTAAGAACTGACTTGGAGATTCTCTTTCATCCGTTCTAAACAAGTTCTCATCTGTTTAGAGTCATTTTCACTGAATTATTCATGTTTTCATGTAGTTTCCTATATTCTGCCTTCTGGCCCAAGTATAAGCTTTGCCCACTTTATCAAACAACTTCCTACACACTGTTATGAACTGAGGCAGCTCGTGAACATTGTCTCTCAACTGTGTTATAGAGTGTAGTACTACATTTCAGTGAAGTGTAAGGCTTTCCAAAGCTGCCGAACGTGTTTGTTTCTCTATTTCAATGGTATTCTCCCTTGTATAACACACATTTACCACTCTAGTCTCCTTTCAGTAAAGAATATAGGATTCATACAGTGTTTCATGTGATCATAACTGGAATTAAGGATTTCCCTTATCTTAGCTACCTTTTCTACACTAAGAACTGACTTGGAGATTCTCTTTCAGCTGTTCTAAACAAGTTCTCATCTGTTTACAGTCATTTTCACTGAATTATTCATGTTTTCATGTAGTTTCCTATATTCTGCCTTCTGGCCCAAGTATAAGCTTTGCCTACTTTATCAAACAACTTCCTACACACTGTTATGAACTGAGGCAGATAGGGAACATTGTCTCTCAACTGTGTTATAGACTGTAGTACTACATTTCAGTGAAGTGTAAGCCTTTCCAAAGCTGCCGAACGTGTTTCTTTCTCTATTTCAATGGTATTCTGCCTTGTATAACACACATTTACCACTCTAGTTTCCTTTAAGTAAAGAATATAGGATTCATACAGTGTTTCATGTGATCTTAACTCGAATTAAGGATTTCCCGGATCTTAGCTACCTTTTCTACTCTAAGAACTGACTTGGAGATTATCTTTCAGCTGTTCTAAACAAGTTCTCAGGTGTTTACAGTCATTTTCAATGAATTATTCATGTTTTCATGTAGTTTCCTATATTCTGCCTTCTGGCCCAAGTATAAGCTTTGGCCACTTTATCAAACAACTTCCTACACACTGTTATGAACTGAGGGAGCTAGGGAACATTGTCTCTCAACTGTGTTATAGAGTGTAGTACTACATTTCAGTGAAGTGTAAGGCTTTCCAAAGCTGCCGAACTTGTTTCTTTCTCTGTTTCAATGGTATTCTGCCTTGTATAACACACATTTACCACTCTAGTCTCCTTTAAGTAATGAATATAGGACTCATACAGTGTTTGATGTTATCTTAACTAGAATTAAGGATTTCCCTTATCTTAGCTACCTTTTCTACACTAAGAACTGACTTGTAGATTATCTTTCAGCTGTTCTAAACAAGTTCTCATCTGTTTACAGTCATTTTCAATGAATTATTCATGTTTTCATGTAGTTTCCTATATTCTGCCTTCTGGCCCAAGTATAAGCTTTTCCCACCTTATCAAACAACTTACTACACACTCTTATGAACTGAGGGAGCTAGAGAACATTGTCTCTGAACTGTGTTATAGAGTGTAGTACTACATTTCAGTGAAGTGTAAGGCTTTCCAAAGCTGCCGAAAGTGTTTCTTTCTCTATTTCAATGGTATTCTTCCTTGTATAATACACATTTACCACTCTAGTCTCCTTTAAGTAAAGAATATAGGATTCATACAGTGTTTCATGTGATCTTAACTGGAATTAAGGATTTCCCTTATCTTAGCTACCTTTTCTACACTAAGACCTGACTTGGAGATTCTCTTTCAGCTGTTCTAAACAAGTTCTCATCTTTTTACAGTCATTTTCACTGAATTATTCATGTTTTCATGTAGTTTCCTATATTCTGCCTTCTGGCCCAAGTATAAGCTTTGGCCACTTTATCAAACAACTTCCTACACACTGTTATGAACTGAGGGAGCTAGGGAACATTGTCTCTCAACTGTGTTATAGAGTGTAGTACTACATTTCAGTGAAGTGTAAGGCTTTCCAAAGCTGCCGAACTTGTTTCTTTCTCTATTTCAATGGTATTCTGCCTTGTATAACACACATTTACCACTCTAGTCTCCTTTAAGTAATGAATATAGGACTCATACAGTGTTGGATGTTATCTTAACTAGAATTAAGGATTTCCCTTATCTTAGCTACCTTTTCTACACTAAGAACTGACTTGGAGATTCTCTTTCAGCTGTTCTAAACAAGTTCTCATCTGTTTACAGTCATTTTCAATGAATTATTCATGTTTTCATGTAGTTTCCTATATTCTGCCTTCTGGCCCAAGTATAAGCTTTGCCCACCTTATCAAACAACTTCCTACACACTGTTATGAACTTAGGGAGCTAGAGAACATTGTCTCTGAACTGTGTTATAGAGTGTAGTAGTATATTTCTGTGTAGTGTAAGGCTTTCCAAAACTGCCGAACTTGTTTCTTTCTCTATTTCAATGGTATTCTGCTTTGTATAACACACATTTACCACTCTAGTCTCCTTTAAGTAATGAATATAGGATTCATACAGTGTTTGATGTGATCTTAACTCGAATTAAGGATTTCCCTTATCTTAGCTACCTTTTCTACACTAAGAACTGACTTGGAGATTCTCTTTCATCCGTTCTAAACAAGTTCTCATCTGTTTAGAGTCATTTTCACTGAATTATTCATGTTTTCATGTAGTTTCCTATATTCTGCCTTCTGGCCCAAGTATAAGCTTTGCCCACTTTATCAAACAACTTCCTACACACTGTTATGAACTGAGGCAGCTCGTGAACATTGTCTCTCAACTGTGTTATAGAGTGTAGTACTACATTTCAGTGAAGTGTAAGGCTTTCCAAAGCTGCCGAACGTGTTTGTTTCTCTATTTCAATGGTATTCTCCCTTGTATAACACACATTTACCACTCTAGTCTCCTTTCAGTAAAGAATATAGGATTCATACAGTGTTTCATGTGATCATAACTGGAATTAAGGATTTCCCTTATCTTAGCTACCTTTTCTACACTAAGAACTGACTTGGAGATTCTCTTTCAGCTGTTCTAAACAAGTTCTCATCTGTTTACAGTCATTTTCAATGAATTATTCATGTTTTCATGTAGTTTCCTATATTCTGCTTTCTGGCCCAAGTATAAGCTTTGCCCACTTTATCAAACAACTTCCTACACACTGTTATGAACTGAGGCAGCTCGGGAACATTGTCTCTCAACTGTGTTATAGAGTGTAGTACTACATTTCAGTGAAGTGTAAGGCTTTCCAAAGCTGCCGAACGTGTTTCTTTCTCTATTTCAATGGTATTCTGCCTTGTATAACACACATTTACCACTCTAGTCTCCTTTAAGTAAAGAATATAGGATTCATACAGTGTTTCATGTGATCTTAACTGGAATTAAGGATTTCCCTTATCTTAGCTACCTTTTCTACACTAAGAACTGACTTGGAGATTTTCTTTCAGCTGTTCTAAACAAGTTCTCATCTGTTTACAGTCATTTTCACTGAATTATTCATGTTTTCATGTAGTTTCCTATATTCTGCCTTCTGGCCCAAGTATAAGCTTTGGCCACTTTATCAAACAACTTCCTACACACTGTTATGAACTGAGGGAGCTAGGGAACATTGTCTCTCAACTGTGTTATAGAGTGTAGTACTACATTTCAGTGAAGTGTAAGGCTTTCCAAAGCTGCCGAACTTGTTTCTTTCTCTATTTCAATGGTATTCTGCCTTGTATAACACACATTTACCACTCTAGTCTCCTTTAAGTAATGAATATAGGACTCATACAGTGTTTGATGTTATCTTAACTAGAATTAAGGATTTCCCTTATCTTAGCTACCTTTTCTACACTAAGAACTGACTTGTAGATTATCTTTCAGCTGTTCTAAACAAGTTCTCATCTGTTTACAGTCATTTTCAATGAATTATTCATGTTTTCATGTAGTTTCCTATATTCTGCCTTCTGGCCCAAGTATAAGCTTTGGCCACTTTATCAAACAACTTCCTACACACTGTTATGAACTGAGGGAGCTAGGGAACATTGTCTCTCAACTGTGTTATAGAGTGTAGTACTACATTTCAGTGAAGTGTAAGGCTTTCCAAAGCTGCCGAACTTGTTTCTTTCTCTATTTCAATGGTATTCTGCCTTGTATAACACACATTTACCACTCTAGTCTCCTTTAAGTAATGAATATAGGACTCATACAGTGTTGGATGTTATCTTAACTAGAATTAAGGATTTCCCTTATCTTAGCTACCTTTTCTACACTAAGAACTGACTTGGAGATTCTCTTTCAGCTGTTCTAAACAAGTTCTCATCTGTTTACAGTCATTTTCAATGAATTATTCATGTTTTCATGTAGTTTCCTATATTCTGCCTTCTGTCCCAAGTATAAGCTTTGCCCACCTTATCAAACAACTTCCTACACACTGTTATGAACTTAGGGAGCTAGAGAACATTGTCTCTGAACTGTGTTATAGAGTGTAGTAGTATATTTCTGTGTAGTGTAAGGCTTTCCAAAACTGCCGAACTTGTTTCTTTCTCTATTTCAATGGTATTCTGCTTTGTATAACACACATTTACCACTCTAGTCTCCTTTAAGTAATGAATATAGGATTCATACAGTGTTTGATGTGATCTTAACTCGAATTAAGGATTTCCCTTATCTTAGCTACCTTTTCTACACTAAGAACTGACTTGGAGATTCTCTTTCATCCGTTCTAAACAAGTTCTCATCTGTTTAGAGTCATTTTCACTGAATTATTCATGTTTTCATGTAGTTTCCTATATTCTGCCTTCTGGCCCAAGTATAAGCTTTGCCCACTTTATCAAACAACTTCCTACACACTGTTATGAACTGAGGCAGCTCGTGAACATTGTCTCTCAACTGTGTTATAGAGTGTAGTACTACATTTCAGTGAAGTGTAAGGCTTTCCAAAGCTGCCGAACGTGTTTGTTTCTCTATTTCAATGGTATTCTCCCTTGTATAACACACATTTACCACTCTAGTCTCCTTTCAGTAAAGAATATAGGATTCATACAGTGTTTCATGTGATCATAACTGGAATTAAGGATTTCCCTTATCTTAGCTACCTTTTCTACACTAAGAACTGACTTGGAGATTCTCTTTCAGCTGTTCTAAACAAGTTCTCATCTGTTTACAGTCATTTTCACTGAATTATTCATGTTTTCATGTAGTTTCCTATATTCTGCCTTCTGGCCCAAGTATAAGCTTTGCCTACTTTATCAAACAACTTCCTACACACTGTTATGAACTGAGGCAGATAGGGAACATTGTCTCTCAACTGTGTTATAGACTGTAGTACTACATTTCAGTGAAGTGTAAGCCTTTCCAAAGCTGCCGAACGTGTTTCTTTCTCTATTTCAATGGTATTCTGCCTTGTATAACACACATTTACCACTCTAGTTTCCTTTAAGTAAAGAATATAGGATTCATACAGTGTTTCATGTGATCTTAACTCGAATTAAGGATTTCCCGGATCTTAGCTACCTTTTCTACTCTAAGAACTGACTTGGAGATTATCTTTCAGCTGTTCTAAACAAGTTCTCAGGTGTTTACAGTCATTTTCAATGAATTATTCATGTTTTCATGTAGTTTCCTATATTCTGCTTTCTGGCCCAAGTATAAGCTTTGCCCACTTTATCAAACAACTTCCTACACACTGTAATGAACTGAGGCAGCTCGGGAACATTGTCTCTCAACTGTGTTATAGTGTGTAGTACTACATTTCAGTGAAGTGTAAGGCTTTCCAAAGCTGCCGAACGTGTTTCTTTCTCTATTTCAATGGTATTCTGCCTTGTATAACACACATTTACCACTCTAGTCTCCTTTAAGTAAAGAATATAGGATTCATACAGTGTTTCATGTGATCTTAACTGGAATTAAGGATTTCCCTTATCTTAGCAACCTTTTCTACACTAAGAACTGACTTGGAGATTTTCTTTCAGCTGTTCTAAACAAGTTCTCATCTGTTTACAGTCATTTTCACTGAATTATTCATGTTTTCATGTAGTTTCCTATATTCTGCCTTCTGGCCCAAGTATAAGCTTTGGCCACTTTATCAAACAACTTCCTACACACTGTTATGAACTGAGGGAGCTAGGGAACATTGTCTCTCAACTGTTTTATAGAGTGTAGTACTACATTTCAGTGAAGTGTAAGGCTTTCCAAAGCTGCCGAACTTGTTTCTTTCTCTATTTCAATGGTATTCTGCCTTGTATAACACACATTTACCACTCTAGTCTCCTTTAAGTAATGAATATAGGACTCATACAGTGTTTGATGTTATCTTAACTAGAATTAAGGATTTCCCTTATCTTAGCTACCTTTTCTACACTAAGAACTGACTTGGAGATTCTCTTTCAGCTGTTCTAAACAAGTTCTCATCTGTTTTCAGTCATTTTCAATGAATTATTCATGTTTTCATGTAGTTTCCTATATTCTGCCTTCTGGCCCAAGTATAAGCTTTGCCCACCTTATCAAACAACTTCCTATACACTGTTATGAACTTAGGGAGCTAGAGAACATTGTCTCTGAACTGTGTTATAGAGTGTAGTAGTATATTTCTGTGTAGTGTAAGGCTTTCCAAAGCTGCCGAACGTGTTTCTTTCTCTATTTCAATGGTATTCTGCCTTATATAATACACATTTATCACTCTAGTCTCCTTTAAGTAAGCAATATAGGATTCATACAGTGTTTCATGTGATCTTAACTCGAATTAAGGATTTCCCTTATCTTAGCTACCTTTTCTACACTAAGAACTGACTTGGAGATTCTCTTTCAGCTGTTCTAAACAAGTTCTCATCTGTTTACAGTCATTTTCACTGAATTATTCATGTTTTCATGTAGTTTCCTATATTCTGCCTTCTGGCCCAAGTATAAGCTTTGCCCACTTTATCAAACAACTTCCTACACACTGTTATGAACTGAGGGAGCTAGGGAACTTTGTCTCTCAACTGTGTTATAGAGTGTAGTACTACATTTCAGTGAAGTGTAAGCCTTTCCAAAGCTGCCGAACTTGTTTCTTTCTCTATTTCAATGGTATTCTGCCTTGTATAACACACATTTACCACTCTAGTCTCCTTTAAGTAATGAATATAGGATTCATACAGTGTTTGCTGTTATCTTAACTCGAATTAAGGATTTCCCTTATCTTAGCTACCTTTTCTACACTAAGAACTGACTTGGAGATTCTCTTTCAGCTGTTCTAAACAAGTTCTCATCTGTTTTCAGTCATTTTCAATGAATTATTCATGTTTTCATGTAGTTTCCTATATTCTGCCTTCTGGCCCAAGTATAAGCTTTGCCCACCTTATCAAACAACTTCCTATACACTGTTATGAACTTAGGGAGCTAGAGAACATTGTCTCTGAACTGTGTTATAGAGTGTAGTAGTATATTTCTGTGTAGTGTAAGGCTTTCCAAAGCTGCCGAACGTGTTTCTTTCTCTATTTCAATGGAATTCTGCCTTATATAATACACATTTATCACTCTAGTCTCCTTTAAGTAAGCAATATAGGATTCATACAGTGTTTCATGTGATCTTAACTCGAATTAAGGATTTCCCTTATCTTAGCTACCTTTTCTACACTAAGAACTGACTTGGAGATTCTCTTTCAGCTGTTCTAAACAAGTTCTCAGGTGTTTACAGTCATTTTCAATGAATTATTCATGTTTTCATGTAGTTTCCTATATTCTGCTTTCTGGCCCAAGTATAAGCTTTGCCCACTTTATCAAACAACTTCCTACACACTGTAATGAACTGAGGCAGCTCGGGAACATTGTCTCTCAACTGTGTTATAGTGTGTAGTACTACATTTCAGTGAAGTGTAAGGCTTTCCAAAGCTGCCGAACGTGTTTCTTTCTCTATTTCAATGGTATTCTGCCTTGTATAACACACATTTACCACTCTAGTCTCCTTTAAGTAAAGAATATAGGATTCATACAGTGTTTCATGTGATCTTAACTGGAATTAAGGATTTCCCTTATCTTAGCAACCTTTTCTACACTAAGAACTGACTTGGAGATTTTCTTTCAGCTGTTCTAAACAAGTTCTCATCTGTTTACAGTCATTTTCACTGAATTATTCATGTTTTCATGTAGTTTCCTATATTCTGCCTTCTGGCCCAAGTATAAGCTTTGGCCACTTTATCAAACAACTTCCTACACACTGTTATGAACTGAGGGAGCTAGGGAACATTGTCTCTCAACTGTTTTATAGAGTGTAGTACTACATTTCAGTGAAGTGTAAGGCTTTCCAAAGCTGCCGAACTTGTTTCTTTCTCTATTTCAATGGTATTCTGCCTTGTATAACACACATTTACCACTCTAGTCTCCTTTAAGTAATGAATATAGGACTCATACAGTGTTTGATGTTATCTTAACTAGAATTAAGGATTTCCCTTATCTTAGCTACCTTTTCTACACTAAGAACTGACTTGGAGATTCTCTTTCAGCTGTTCTAAACAAGTTCTCATCTGTTTTCAGTCATTTTCAATGAATTATTCATGTTTTCATGTAGTTTCCTATATTCTGCCTTCTGGCCCAAGTATAAGCTTTGCCCACCTTATCAAACAACTTCCTATACACTGTTATGAACTTAGGGAGCTAGAGAACATTGTCTCTGAACTGTGTTATAGAGTGTAGTAGTATATTTCTGTGTAGTGTAAGGCTTTCCAAAGCTGCCGAACGTGTTTCTTTCTCTATTTCAATGGTATTCTGCCTTATATAATACACATTTATCACTCTAGTCTCCTTTAAGTAAGCAATATAGGATTCATACAGTGTTTCATGTGATCTTAACTCGAATTAAGGATTTCCCTTATCTTAGCTACCTTTTCTACACTAAGAACTGACTTGGAGATTCTCTTTCAGCTGTTCTAAACAAGTTCTCATCTGTTTACAGTCATTTTCACTGAATTATTCATGTTTTCATGTAGTTTCCTATATTCTGCCTTCTGGCCCAAGTATAAGCTTTGCCCACTTTATCAAACAACTTCCTACACACTGTTATGAACTGAGGGAGCTAGGGAACATTGTCTCTCAACTGTGTTATAGAGTGTAGTACTACATTTCAGTGAAGTGTAAGCCTTTCCAAAGCTGCCGAACTTGTTTCTTTCTCTATTTCAATGGTATTCTGCCTTGTATAACACACATTTACCACTCTAGTCTCCTTTAAGTAATGAATATAGGATTCATACAGTGTTTGCTGTTATCTTAACTCGAATTAAGGATTTCCCTTATCTTAGCTACCTTTTCTACACTAAGAACTGACTTGGAGATTCTCTTTCAGCTGTTCTAAACAAGTTCTCATCTGTTTTCAGTCATTTTCAATGAATTATTCATGTTTTCATGTAGTTTCCTATATTCTGCCTTCTGGCCCAAGTATAAGCTTTGCCCACCTTATCAAACAACTTCCTATACACTGTTATGAACTTAGGGAGCTAGAGAACATTGTCTCTGAACTGTGTTATAGAGTGTAGTAGTATATTTCTGTGTAGTGTAAGGCTTTCCAAAGCTGCCGAACGTGTTTCTTTCTCTATTTCAATGGAATTCTGCCTTATATAATACACATTTATCACTCTAGTCTCCTTTAAGTAAGCAATATAGGATTCATACAGTGTTTCATGTGATCTTAACTCGAATTAAGGATTTCCCTTATCTTAGCTACCTTTTCTACACTAAGAACTGACTTGGAGATTCTCTTTCAGCTGTTCTAAACAAGTTCTCATCTGTTTACAGTCATTTTCACTGAATTATTCATGTTTTCATGTAGTTTCCTATATTCTGCCTTCTGGCCCAAGTATAAGCTTTGCCCACTTTATCAAACAACTTCCTACACACTGTTATGAACTGAGGGAGCTAGGGAACATTGTCTCTCAACTGTGTTATAGAGTGTAGTACTACATTTCAGTGAAGTGTAAGCCTTTCCAAAGCTGCCGAACTTGTTTCTTTCTCTATTTCAATGGTATTCTGCCTTGTATAACACTCATTTACCACTCTAGTCTCCTTTAAGTAATGAATATAGGATTCATACAGTGTTTGATGTTATCTTAACTCGAATTAAGGATTTCCCTTATCTTAGCTACCTTTTCTACACTAAGAACTGACTTGGAGATTCTCTTTCAGCTGTTCTAAACAAGTTCTCATCTGTTTACAGTCATTTTCACTGAATTATTCATGTTTTCATGTAGTTTCCTATATCTGCCTTCTGGCCCAAGTATAAGCTTTGGCCACTTTATCAAACAACTTCCTACACACTGTTATGAACTGAGGGAGCTAGGGAACATTGTCTCTCAACTGTGTTATAGACTGTAGTACTACATTTCAGTGAAGTGTAAGCCTTTCCAAAGCTGCCGAACGTGTTTCTTTCTCTATTTAAATGGTATTCTGCCTTGTATAACACACATTTACCACTCTAGTCTCCTTTAAGTAAAGAATATAGGATTCATACAGTGTTTCATGTGATCTTAACTCGAATTAAGGATTTCCCTTATCTTAGCTACCTTTTCTACACTAAGAACTGACTTGGAGATTCTCTTTCAGCTGTTCTAAACAAGTTCTCATCTGTTTTCAGTCATTTTCAATGAATTATTCATGTTTTCATGTAGTTTCCTATATTCTGCCTTCTGGCCCAAGTATAAGCTTTGCCCACCTTATCAAACAACTTCCTATACACTGTTATGAACTTAGGGAGCTAGAGAACATTGTCTCTGAACTGTGTTATAGAGTGTAGTAGTATATTTCTGTGTAGTGTAAGGCTTTCCAAAGCTGCCGAACGTGTTTCTTTCTCTATTTCAATGGAATTCTGCCTTATATAATACACATTTATCACTCTAGTCTCCTTTAAGTAAGCAATATAGGATTCATACAGTGTTTCATGTGATCTTAACTCGAATTAAGGATTTCCCTTATCTTAGCTACCTTTTCTACACTAAGAACTGACTTGGAGATTCTCTTTCAGCTGTTCTAAACAAGTTCTCATCTGTTTACAGTCATTTTCACTGAATTATTCATGTTTTCATGTAGTTTCCTATATTCTGCCTTCTGGCCCAAGTATAAGCTTTGCCCACTTTATCAAACAACTTCCTACACACTGTTATGAACTGAGGGAGCTAGGGAACATTGTCTCTCAACTGTGTTATAGAGTGTAGTACTACATTTCAGTGAAGTGTAAGCCTTTCCAAAGCTGCCGAACTTGTTTCTTTCTCTATTTCAATGGTATTCTGCCTTGTATAACACTCATTTACCACTCTAGTCTCCTTTAAGTAATGAATATAGGATTCATACAGTGTTTGATGTTATCTTAACTCGAATTAAGGATTTCCCTTATCTTAGCTACCTTTTCTACACTAAGAACTGACTTGGAGATTCTCTTTCAGCTGTTCTAAACAAGTTCTCATCTGTTTACAGTCATTTTCACTGAATTATTCATGTTTTCATGTAGTTTCCTATATCTGCCTTCTGGCCCAAGTATAAGCTTTGGCCACTTTATCAAACAACTTCCTACACACTGTTATGAACTGAGGGAGCTAGGGAACATTGTCTCTCAACTGTGTTATAGACTGTAGTACTACATTTCAGTGAAGTGTAAGCCTTTCCAAAGCTGCCGAACGTGTTTCTTTCTCTATTTAAATGGTATTCTGCCTTGTATAACACACATTTACCACTCTAGTCTCCTTTAAGTAAAGAATATAGGATTCATACAGTGTTTCATGTGATCTTAACTGGAATTAAGGATTTCCCTTATCTTAGCTACCTTTTCTACACTAAGAACTGACTTGGAGATTCTCTTTCAGCTGTTCTAAACAAGTTCTCATCTGTTTACAGTCATTTTCACTGAATTATTCATGTTTTCATGTAGTTTCCTATATTCTGCCTTCTGGCCCAAGTATAAGCTTTGGCCACTTTATCAAACAACTTCCTACACACTGTTATGAACTGAGGGAGCTAGGGAACATTGTCTCTCAACTGTGTTATAGAGTGTAGTACTACATTTCAGTGAAGTGTAAGGCTTTCCAAAACTGCCGAACTTGTTTCTTTCTCTATTTCAATGGTATTCTGCCTTATATAATACACATTTATCACTCTAGTCTCCTTTAAGTAAGCAATATAGGATTCATACAGTGTTTCATGTGATCTTAACTCGAATTAAGGATTTCCCTTATCTTAGCTACCTTTTCTACACTAAGAACTGACTTGGAGATTCTCTTTCAGCTGTTCTAAACAAGTTCTCATCTGTTTACAGTCATTTTCACTGAATTATTCATGTTTTCATGTAGTTTCCTATATTCTGCCTTCTGGCCCAAGTATAAGCTTTGCCCACTTTATCAAACAACTTCCTACACACTGTTATGAACTGAGGGAGCTAGGGAACATTGTCTCTCAACTGTGTTATAGAGTGTAGTACTACATTTCAGTGAAGTGTAAGCCTTTCCAAAGCTGCCGAACTTGTTTCTTTCTCTATTTCAATGGTATTCTGCCTTGTATAACACTCATTTACCACTCTAGTCTCCTTTAAGTAATGAATATAGGATTCATACAGTGTTTGATGTTATCTTAACTCGAATTAAGGATTTCCCTTATCTTAGCTACCTTTTCTACACTAAGAACTGACTTGGAGATTCTCTTTCAGCTGTTCTAAACAAGTTCTCATCTGTTTACAGTCATTTTCACTGAATTATTCATGTTTTCATGTAGTTTCCTATATCTGCCTTCTGGCCCAAGTATAAGCTTTGGCCACTTTATCAAACAACTTCCTACACACTGTTATGAACTGAGGGAGCTAGGGAACATTGTCTCTCAACTGTGTTATAGACTGTAGTACTACATTTCAGTGAAGTGTAAGCCTTTCCAAAGCTGCCGAACGTGTTTCTTTCTCTATTTAAATGGTATTCTGCCTTGTATAACACACATTTACCACTCTAGTCTCCTTTAAGTAAAGAATATAGGATTCATACAGTGTTTCATGTGATCTTAACTGGAATTAAGGATTTCCCTTATCTTAGCTACCTTTTCTACACTAAGAACTGACTTGGAGATTCTCTTTCAGCTGTTCTAAACAAGTTCTCATCTGTTTACAGTCATTTTCACTGAATTATTCATGTTTTCATGTAGTTTCCTATATTCTGCCTTCTGGCCCAAGTATAAGCTTTGGCCACTTTATCAAACAACTTCCTACACACTGTTATGAACTGAGGGAGCTAGGGAACATTGTCTCTCAACTGTGTTATAGAGTGTAGTACTACATTTCAGTGAAGTGTAAGGCTTTCCAAAACTGCCGAACTTGTTTCTTTCTCTATTTCAATGGTATTCTGCCTTGTATAACACACATTTACCACTCTAGTCTCCTTTAAGTAATGAATATAGGACTCATACAGTGTTTGATGTTATCTTAACTAGAATTAAGGATTTCCCTTATCTTAGCTACCTTTTCTACACTAAGAACTTACTTGGAGATTCTCTTTCATCTGTTCTAAACAAGTTCTCATCTGTTTACAGTCATTTTCACTGAATTATTCATGTTTTCATGTAGTTTCCTATATTCTGCCTTCTGGCCCAAGTATAAGCTTTGCCCACTTTATCAAACAACTTCCTACACACTGTTATGAACTGAGGCAGCTCGGGAACATTGTCTCTCAACTGTGTTTTAGAGTGTACTACTACATTTCAGTGAAGTGTAAGGCTTTCCAAAGCTGCCGAACGTGTTTCTTTCTCTATTTCAATGGTATTCTGCCTTGTATAACACACATTTACCACTCTAGTCTCCTTTAAGTAAAGAATATAGGATTCATACAGTGTTTCATGTGATCTTAACTGGAATTAAGGATTTCCCTTATCTTAGCTACCTTTTCTACACTAAGAACTGACTTGGAGATTCTCTTTCAGCTGTTCTAAACAAGTTCTCATCTGTTTACAGTCATTTTCACTGAATTATTCATGTTTTCATGTAGTTTCCTATATTCTGCCTTCTGGCCCAAGTATAAGCTTTGCCCACTTTATCAAACAACTTCCTACACACTGTTATGAACTGAGGGAGCTAGGGAACATTGTCTCTCAACTGTGTTATAGAGTGTAGTACTACATTTCAGTGTAGTGTAAGGCTTTCCAAAGCTGCCGAACGTGTTTCTTTCTCTATTTCAATGGTATTCTGCCTTGTATAACACACATTTACCACTCTAGTCTCCTTTAAGTTAAGAATATAGGATTCATACAGTGTTTCATGTGATCTTAACTGGAATTAAGGATTTCCCTCATCTTAGCTACCTTTTCTACACTAAGAACTGACTTGGAGATTCTCTTTCAGCTGTTCTAAACAAGTTCTCATCTGTTTACAGTCATTTTCACTGAATTATTCATGTTTTCATGTAGTTTCCTATATTCTGCCTTCTGGCCCAAGTATAAGCTTTGCCCACTTTATCAAACAACTTCCTACACACTGTTATGAACTGAGGCAGCTCGTGAACATTGTCTCTCAACTGTGTTATAGAGTGTAGTACTACATTTCAGTGAAGTGTAAGGCTTTCCAAAGCTGCCGAACGTGTTTGTTTCTCTATTTCAATGGTATTCTCCCTTGTATAACACACATTTACCACTCTAGTATCCTTTCAGTAAAGAATATAGGATTCATACAGTGTTTCATGTGATCTTAACTGGAATTAAGGATTTCCCTTATCTTAGCTACCTTTTCTACACTAAGAACTGACTTGGAGATTCTCTTTCAGCTGTTCTAAACAAGTTCTCATCTGTTTACACTCATTTTCACTGAATTATTCATGTTTTCATGTAGTTTCCTATATTCTGCCTTCTGGCCCAAGTATAAGCTTTGGCCACTTTATCAAACAACTTCCTACACACTGTTATGAACTGAGGGAGCTAGGAAACATTGTCTCTCAACTGTGTAATAGAGTGTAGTACTACATTTCAGTGAAGTGTAAGGCTTTCCAAAGCTGCCGAACTTGTTTCTTTCTCCATTTCAATGGTATTCTGCCTTGTATAACACACATTTACCACTCTAGTCTCCTTTAAGTAATGAATATAGGACTCATACAGTGTTTGATGTTATCTTAACTAGAATTAAGGATTTCCCTTATCTTAGCTACCTTTTCTACACTAAGAATTGACTTGGAGATTCTCTTTCAGCTGTTCTAAACAAGTTCTCATCTCTTTACAGTCATTTTCAATGAATTATTCATGTTTTCATGAAGTTTCCTATATTCTGCCTTCTGGCTCAAGTATAAGCTTTGCCCACCTTATCAAACAACTTCCTGCACACTGTTATGAACTTAGGGAGCTAGAGAACATTGTCTCTGAACTGTGTAATAGAGTGTAGTAGTATATTTCTGTGTAGTGTAAGGCTTTCCAAAGCTGCCGAACGTGTTTCTTTCTCTATTTCAATGGTATTCTGCCTTATATAATACACATTTATCACTCTAGTCTCCTTTAAGTAAGAAATATAGGATTCATACAGTGTTTCATGTGATCTTAACTCGAATTAAGGATTTCCCTTATCTTAGCTACCTTTTCTACACTAAGAACTGACTTGGAGATTCTCTTTCATCTGTTCTAAACAAGTTCTCATCTCTTTACAGTCATTTTCACTGAATTATTCATGTTTTCATGTAGTTTCCTATATTCTGCCTTCTGGCCCAAGTATAAGCTTTGCCCACTTTATCAAACAACTTCCTACACAATGTTATGAACTGAGGCAGCTCGTGAACATTGTCTCTCAACTGTGTTATAGAGTGTAGTACTACATTTCAGTGAAGTGTAAGGCTTTCCAAAGCTGCCGAACGTGTTTGTTTCTCTATTTCAATGGTATTCTCCCTTGTATAACACACATTTACCACTCTAGTCTCCTCTCAGTAAAGAATATAGGATTCATACAGTGTTTGATGTGATCTTAACTGGAATTAAGGATTTCCCTTATCTTAGCTACCTTTTCTACACTAAGAACTGACTTGGAGGTTCTCTTTCAGCTGTTCTAAACAAGTTCTCATCTGTTTACAGTCATTTTCAATGAATTATTCATGTTTTCATGTAGTTTCCTATATTCTGCCTTCTGGCCCAAGTATAAGCTTTGCCCACTTTATCAAACAACTTCCTACACACTGTTATGAACTGAGGGAGGTAGGGAACATTGTCTCTCAACTGTGTTATAGAGTGTAGTACTACATTTCAGTGTAGTGTAAGGCTTTCCAAAGCTGCCGAACATGTTTCTTTCTCTATTTCAATGGTATTCTGCCTTGTATAACACACATTTACCACTCTAGTCTCCTTTAAGCAATGAATATAGGATTCATACAGTGTTTCATGTGATCTTAACTGGAATTAAGGATTTCCCTTATCTTAGCTACCTTTTCTACACTAAGAACTGACTTGGAGATTCTCTTTCAGCTGTTCGAAACAAGTTCTCATCTGTTTACAGTCATTTTCACTGAATTATTCATGTTTTCATGTAGTTTCCTATATTCTGCCTTCTGGCCCAAGTATAAGCTTTGCCCACTTTATCCAACAACTTCCTACACACTGTTATGAACTGAGGGAGCTAGGGAACATTGTCTCTCAACTGTGTTATAGAGTGTAGTACTACATTTCCGTGTAGTGTAAGGCTTTCCAAAGCTGCCGAACATGTTTCTTTCTCTATTTCAATGGTATTCTGCCTTGTATAACACACATTTACCACTCTAGTCTCCTTTAAGCAATGAATATAGGATTCATACAGTGTTTCATGTGATCTTAACTCGAATTAAGGATTTCCCTTATCTTAGCTACCTTTTCTACACTAAGAACTCACTTGGAGATTCTCTTTCAGCTGTTCTAAACAAGTTCTCATCTGTTTACAGTCATTTTCACTGAATTATTCATGTTTTCATGTAGTTTCCTATATTCTGCCTTCTGGCCCAAGTATAAGCTTTGCCCACTTTATCAAACAACTTCCTACACACTGTTATGAACTGAGGGAGCTAGGGAACATTGTCTATCAACTGTGTTATAGAGTGTAGTACTACATTTCAGTGTAGTGTAAGGCTTTCCAAAGCTGCCTAACATGTTTCTTTCTCTATTTCAATGGTATTTTGCCTTGTATAACACACATTTACCACTCTAGTCTCCTTTAAGCAATGAATATAGGATTCATACAGTGTTTCATGTGATCTTAAGTCGAATTAAGGATTTCCCTTATCTTAGCTACCTTTTCTACACTAAGAACTGACTTGGAGATTCTCTTTCAGCTGTTCTAAACAAGTTCTCATCTGTTTACAGTCATTTTCACTGAATTATTCATGTTTTCATGTAGTTTCCTATATTCTGCCTTCTGGCCCAAGTATAAGCTTTGCCCACTTTATCAAACAACTTCCTACACACTGTTATGAACTGAGGGAGCTAGGAACATTGTCTCTCAACTGTGTTACAGAGTGTAGTACTACATTTCAGTGAAGTGTAAGGCTTTCCAAAGCTGCCGAACTTGTTTCTTTCTCAATTTCAATGGTATTCTGCCTTGTATAACACACATTTACCACTCTAGTCTCCTTTAAGTAATGAATATAGGACTCATACAGTGTTTGATGTTATCTTAACTCGAATTAAGGATTTCCCTTATCTTAGCTACCTTTTCTACACTAAGAACTGACTTGGAGATTCTCTTTCAGCTGTTCTAAACAAGTTATCATCTGTTTACAGTCATTTTCAATGAATTATTCATGTTTTCATGAAGTTTCCTATATTCTGCCTTCTGGCCCAAGTATAAGCTTTGCCCACCTTATCAAACAACTTCCTACACACTGTTATGAACTTAGGGAGCTAGAGAACATTGTCTCTGAACTGTGTTATAGAGTGTAGTAGTATATTTCTGTGTAGTGTAAGGCTTTCCAAAGCTGCCGAACGTGTTTCTTTCTCTATTTCAATGGTATTCTGCCTTATATAATACACATTTATCACTCTAGTCTCCTTTAAGTAAGCAATATAGGATTCATACAGTGTTTCATGTGATCTTAACTCGAATTAAGGATTTCCCTTATCTTAGCTACCTTTTCTACACTAAGAACTGACTTGGAGATTCTCTTTCATCTGTTCTAAACAAGTTCTCATCTCTTTACAGTCATTTTCACTGAATTATTCATGTTTTCATGTAGTTTCCTATATTCTGCCTTCTGGCCCAAGTATAAGCTTTGCCCACTTTATCAAACAACTTCCTACACAATGTTATGAACTGAGGCAGCTCGTGAACATTGTCTCTCAACTGTGTTATAGAGTGTAGTACTACATTTCAGTGAAGTGTAAGGCTTTCCAAAGCTGCCGAACGTGTTTCTTTCTCTATTTCAATGGTATTCTGCCTTGTATAACACACATTTACCACTCTAGTCTCCTTTAAGCAATGAATATAGGATTCATACAGTGTTTCATGTGATCTTAACTGGAATTAAGGATTTCCCTTATCTTAGCTACATTTTCTACACTAAGAACTGACTTGGAGATTCTCTTTCAGCTGTTCTAAACAAGGTCTCATCTGTTTACAGTCATTTTCACTGAATTATTCATGTTTTCATGTAGTTTCCTATATTCTGCCTTCTGGCCCAAGTATAAGCTTTGCCCACTTTATCAAACAACTTCCTACACACTGTTATGAACTGAGGGAGCTAGGGAACATTGTCTCTCAACTGTGTTATAGAGTGTAGTACTACATTTCCGTGTAGTGTAAGGCTTTCCAAAGCTGCCGAACATGTTTCTTTCTCTATTTCAATGGTATTCTGCCTTGTATAACACACATTTACCACTCTAGTCTCCTTTAAGCAATGAATATAGGATTCATACAGTGTTTCATGTGATCTTAACTCGAATTAAGGATTTCCCTTATCTTAGCTACCTTTTCTACACTAAGAACTGACTTGGAGATTCTCTTTCAGCTGTTCTAAACAAGTTCTCATCTGTTTACAGTCATTTTCACTGAATTATTCATGTTTTCATGTAGTTTCCTATATTCTGCCTTCTGGCCCAAGTATAAGCTTTGCCCACTTTATCAAACAACTTCCTACACACTGTTATGAACTGAGGGAGCTAGGGAACATTGTCTCTCAACTGTGTTATAGAGTGTAGTACTACATTTCCGTGTAGTGTAAGGCTTTCCAAAGCTGCCGAACATGTTTCTTTCTCTATTTCAATGGTATTCTGCCTTGTATAACACACATTTACCACTCTAGTCTCCTTTAAGCAATGAATATAGGATTCATACAGTGTTTCATGTGATCTTAAGTCGAATTAAGGATTTCCCTTATCTTAGCTACCTTTTCTACACTAAGAACTGACTTGGAGATTCTCTTTCAGCTGTTCTAAACAAGTTCTCATCTGTTTACAGTCATTTTCACTGAATTATTCATGTTTTCATGTAGTTTCCTATATTCTGCCTTCTGGCCCAAGTATAAGCTTTGCCCACTTTATCAAACAACTTCCTACACACTGTTATGAACTGAGGGAGCTAGGGAACATTGTCTCTCAACTGTGTTATAGAGTGTAGTACTACATTTCAGTGAAGTGTAAGGCTTTCCAAAGCTGCCGAACTTGTTTCTTTCTCCATTTCAATGGTATTCTGCCTTGTATAACACACATTTACCACTCTAGTCTCCTTTAAGTAATGAATATAGGACTCATACAGTGTTTGATGTTATCTTAACTCGAATTAAGGATTTCCCTTATCTTAGCTACCTTTTCTACACTAAGAACTGACTTGGAGATTCTCTTTCAGCTGTTCTAAACAAGTTATCATCTGTTTACAGTCATTTTCAATGAATTATTCATGTTTTCATGAAGTTTCCTATATTCTGCCTTCTGGCCCAAGTATAAGCTTTGCCCACCTTATCAAACAATTTCCTACACACTGTTATGAACTTAGGGAGCTAGAGAACATTGTCTCTGAACTGTGTTATAGAGTGTAGTAGTATATTTCTGTGTAGTGTAAGGCTTTCCAAAGCTGCCGAACGTGTTTCTTTCTCTATTTCAATGGTATTCTGCCTTATATAATACACATTTATCACTCTAGTCTCCTTTAAGTAAGCAATATAGGATTCATACAGTGTTTCATGTGATCTTAACTCGAATTAAGGATTTCCCTTATCTTAGCTGCCTTTTCTACACTAAGAACTGACTTGGAGATTCTCTTTCATCTGTTCTAAACAAGTTCTCATCTCTTTACAGTCATTTTCACTGAATTATTCATGTTTTCATGTAGTTTCCTATATTCTGCCTTCTGGCCCAAGTATAAGCTTTGCCCACTTTATCAAACAACTTCCTACACAATGTTATGAACTGAGGCAGCTCGTGAACATTGTCTCTCAACTGTGTTATAGAGTGTAGTACTACATTTCAGTGAAGTGTAAGGCTTTCCAAAGCTGCCGAACGTGTTTGTTTCTCTATTTCAATGGTATTCTCCCTTGTATAACACACATTTACCACTCTAGTCTCCTTTAAGCAATGAATATAGGATTCATACAGTGTTTCATGTGATCTTAACTGGAATTAAGGATATCCCTTATCTTAGCTACCTTTTCTACACTAAGAACTGACTTGGAGGTTCTCTTTCAGCTGTTCTAAACAAGTTCTCATCTGTTTACAGTCATTTTCACTGAATTATTCATGTTTTCATGTAGTTTCCTATATTCTGCCTTCTGGCCCAAGTATAAGCTTTGCCCACTTTATCAAACAACTTCCTACACACTGTTATGAACTGAGGGAGCTAGGGAACATTGTCTCTCAACTGTGTTATAGAGTGTAGTACTACATTTCCGTGTAGTGTAAGGCTTTCCAAAGCTGCCGAACATGTTTCTTTCTCTATTTCAATGGTATTCTGCCTTGTATAACACACATTTACCACTCTAGTCTCCTTTAAGCAATGAATATAGGATTCATACAGTGTTTCATGTGATCTTAACTCGAATTAAGGATTTCCCTTATCTTAGCTACCTTTTCTACACTAAGAACTGACTTGGAGATTCTCTTTCAGCTGTTCTAAACAAGTTCTCATCTGTTTACAGTCATTTTCACTGAATTATTCATGTTTTCATGTAGTTTCCTATATTCTGCCTTCTGGCCCAAGTATAAGCTTTGCCCACTTTATCAAACAACTTCCTACACACTGTTATGAACTGAGGGAGCTAGGGAACATTGTCTATCAACTGTGTTATAGAGTGTAGTACTACATTTCAGTGTAGTGTAAGGCTTTCCAAAGCTGCCTAACATGTTTCTTTCTCTATTTCAATGGTATTCTGCCTTGTATAACACACATTTACCACTCTAGTCTCCTTTAAGCAATGAATATAGGATTCATACAGTGTTTCATGTGATCTTAAGTCGAATTAAGGATTTCCCTTATCTTAGCTACCTTTTCTACACTAAGAACTGACTTGGAGATTCTCTTTCAGCTGTTCTAAACAAGTTCTCATCTGTTTACAGTCATTTTCACTGAATTATTCATGTTTTCATGTAGTTTCCTATATTCTGCCTTCTGGCCCAAGTATAAGCTTTGCCCACTTTATCAAACAACTTCCTACACACTGTTATGAACTGAGGGAGCTAGGGAACATTGTCTCTCAACTGTGTTATAGAGTGTAGTACTACATTTCAGTGAAGTGTAAGGCTTTCCAAAGCTGCCGAACTTGTTTCTTTCTCCATTTCAATGGTATTCTGCCTTGTATAACACACATTTACCACTCTAGTCTCCTTTAAGTAATGAATATAGGACTCATACAGTGTTTGATGTTATCTTAACTGGAATTAAGGATTTCCCTTATCTTAGCTACATTTTCTACACTAAGAACTGACTTGGAGATTCTCTTTCAGCTGTTCTAAACAAGTTCTCATCTGTTTACAGTCATTTTCACTGAATTATTCATGTTTTCATGTAGTTTCCTATATTCTGCCTTCTGGCCCAAGTATAAGCTTTGCCCACTTTATCAAACAACTTCCTACACACTGTTATGAACTGAGGGAGCTAGGGAACATTGTCTCTCAACTGTGTTATAGAGTGTAGTACTACATTTCCGTGTAGTGTAAGGCTTTCCAAAGCTGCCGAACATGTTTCTTTCTCTATTTCAATGGTATTCTGCCTTGTATAACACACATTTACCACTCTAGTCTCCTTTAAGCAATGAATATAGGATTCATACAGTGTTTCATGTGATCTTAACTCGAATTAAGGATTTCCCTTATCTTAGCTACCTTTTCTACACTAAGAACTGACTTGGAGATTCTCTTTCAGCTGTTCTAAACAAGTTCTCATCTGTTTACAGTCATTTTCACTGAATTATTCATGTTTTCATGTAGTTTCCTATATTCTGCCTTCTGGCCCAAGTATAAGCTTTGCCCACTTTATCAAACAACTTCCTACACACTGTTATGAACTGAGGGAGCTAGGGAACATTGTCTCTCAACTGTGTTATAGAGTGTAGTACTACATTTCCGTGTAGTGTAAGGCTTTCCAAAGCTGCCGAACATGTTTCTTTCTCTATTTCAATGGTATTCTGCCTTGTATAACACACATTTACCACTCTAGTCTCCTTTAAGCAATGAATATAGGATTCATACAGTGTTTCATGTGATCTTAACTCGAATTAAGGATTTCCCTTATCTTAGCTACCTTTTCTACACTAAGAACTGACTTGGAGATTCTCTTTCAGCTGTTCTAAACAAGTTCTCATCTGTTTACAGTCATTTTCACTGAATTATTCATGTTTTCATGTAGTTTCCTATATTCTGCCTTCTGGCCCAAGTATAAGCTTTGCCCACTTTATCAAACAACTTCCTACACACTGTTATGAACTGAGGGAGCTAGGGAACATTGTCTATCAACTGTGTTATAGAGTGTAGTACTACATTTCCGTGTAGTGTAAGGCTTTCCAAAACTGCCTAACATGTTTCTTTCTCTATTTCAATGGTATTCTGCCTTGTATAACACACATTTACCACTCTAGTCTCCTTTAAGCAATGAATATAGGATTCATACAGTGTTTCATGTGATCTTAAGTCGAATTAAGGATTTCCCTTATCTTAGCTACCTTTTCTACACTAAGAACTGACTTGGAGATTCTCTTTCAGCTGTTCTAAACAAGTTCTCATCTGTTTACAGTCATTTTCACTGAATTATTCATGTTTTCATGTAGTTTCCTATATTCTGCCTTCTGGCCCAAGTATAAGCTTTGCCCACTTTATCAAACAACTTCCTACACACTGTTATGAACTGAGGGAGCTAGGGAACATTGTCTCTCAACTGTGTTATAGAGTGTAGTACTACATTTCAGTGAAGTGTAAGGCTTTCCAAAGCTGCCGAACTTGTTTCTTTCTCCATTTCAATGGTATTCTGCCTTGTATAACACACATTTACCACTCTAGTCTCCTTTAAGTAATGAATATAGGACTCATACAGTGTTTGATGTTATCTTAACTCGAATTAAGGATTTCCCTTATCTTAGCTACCTTTTCTACACTAAGAACTGACTTGGAGATTCTCTTTCAGCTGTTCTAAACAAGTTATCATCTGTTTACAGTCATTTTCAATGAATTATTCATGTTTTCATGAAGTTTCCTATATTCTGCCTTCTGGCCCAAGTATAAGCTTTGCCCACCTTATCAAACAACTTCCTACACACTGTTATGAACTTAGGGAGCTAGAGAACATTGTCTCTGAACTGTGTTATAGAGTGTAGTAGTATATTTCTGTGTAGTGTAAGGCTTTCCAAAGCTGCCGAACGTGTTTCTTTCTCTATTTCAATGGTATTCTGCCTTATATAATACACATTTATCACTCTAGTCTCCTTTAAGTAAGCAATATAGGATTCATACAGTGTTTCATGTGATCTTAACTCGAATTAAGGATTTCCCTTATCTTAGCTGCCTTTTCTACACTAAGAACTGACTTGGAGATTCTCTTTCATCTGTTCTAAATAAGTTCTCATCTCTTTACAGTCATTTTCACTGAATTATTCATGTTTTCATGTAGTTTCCTATATTCTGCCTTCTGGCCCAAGTATAAGCTTTGCCCACTTTATCAAACAACTTCCTACACACTGTTATGAACTGAGGGAGCTAGGGAACATTGTCTCTCAACTGTGTTATAGAGTGTAGTACTACATTTCAGTGAAGTGTAAGGCTTTCCAAAGCTGCCGAACTTGTTTCTTTCTCCATTTCAATGGTATTCTGCCTTGTATAACACACATTTACCACTCTAGTCTCCTTTAAGTAATGAATATAGGACTCATACAGTGTTTGATGTTATCTTAACTGGAATTAAGGATTTCCCTTATCTTAGCTACATTTTCTACACTAAGAACTGACTTGGAGATTCTCTTTCAGCTGTTCTAAACAAGTTCTCATCTGTTTACAGTCATTTTCACTGAATTATTCATGTTTTCATGTAGTTTCCTATATTCTGCCTTCTGGCCCAAGTATAAGCTTTGCCCACTTTATCAAACAACTTCCTACACACTGTTATGAACTGAGGGAGCTAGGGAACATTGTCTCTCAACTGTGTTATAGAGTGTAGTACTACATTTCCGTGTAGTGTAAGGCTTTCCAAAGCTGCCGAACATGTTTCTTTCTCTATTTCAATGGTATTCTGCCTTGTATAACACACATTTACCACTCTAGTCTCCTTTAAGCAATGAATATAGGATTCATACAGTGTTTCATGTGATCTTAACTCGAATTAAGGATTTCCCTTATCTTAGCTACCTTTTCTACACTAAGAACTGACTTGGAGATTCTCTTTCAGCTGTTCTAAACAAGTTCTCATCTGTTTACAGTCATTTTCACTGAATTATTCATGTTTTCATGTAGTTTCCTATATTCTGCCTTCTGGCCCAAGTATAAGCTTTGCCCACTTTATCAAACAACTTCCTACACACTGTTATGAACTGAGGGAGCTAGGGAACATTGTCTATCAACTGTGTTATAGAGTGTAGTACTACATTTCAGTGTAGTGTAAGGCTTTCCAAAGCTGCCTAACATGTTTCTTTCTCTATTTCAATGGTATTCTGCCTTGTATAACACACATTTACCACTCTAGTCTCCTTTAAGCAATGAATATAGGATTCATACAGTGTTTCATGTGATCTTAAGTCGAATTAAGGATTTCCCTTATCTTAGCTACCTTTTCTACACTAAGAACTGACTTGGAGATTCTCTTTCAGCTGTTCTAAACAAGTTCTCATCTGTTTACAGTCATTTTCACTGAATTATTCATGTTTTCATGTAGTTTCCTATATTCTGCCTTCTGGCCCAAGTATAAGCTTTGCCCACTTTATCAAACAACTTCCTACACACTGTTATGAACTGAGGGAGCTAGGGAACATTGTCTCTCAACTGTGTTATAGAGTGTAGTACTACATTTCAGTGAAGTGTAAGGCTTTCCAAAGCTGCCGAACTTGTTTCTTTCTCCATTTCAATGGTATTCTGCCTTGTATAACACACATTTACCACTCTAGTCTCCTTTAAGTAATGAATATAGGACTCATACAGTGTTTGATGTTATCTTAACTCGGATTAAGGATTTCCCTTATCTTAGCTACCTTTTCTACACTAAGAACTGACTTGGAGATTCTCTTTCAGCTGTTCTAAACAAGTTATCATCTGTTTACAGTCATTTTCAATGAATTATTCATGTTTTCATGAAGTTTCCTATATTCTGCCTTCTGGCCCAAGTATAAGCTTTGCCCACGTTATCAAACAACTTCCTACACACTGTTATGAACTTAGGGAGCTAGAGAACATTGTCTCTGAACTGTGTTATAGAGTGTAGTAGTATATTTCTGTGTAGTGTAAGGCTTTCCAAAGCTGCCGAACGTGTTTCTTTCTCTATTTCAATGGTATTCTGCCTTATATAATACACATTTATCACTCTAGTATCCTTTAAGTAAGCAATATAGGATTCATACAGTGTTTCATGTGATCTTAACTCGAATTAAGGATTTCCCTTATCTTAGCTACCGTTTCTACACTAAGAACTGACTTGGAGATTCTCTTTCATCTGTTCTAAACAAGTTCTCATCTCTTTACAGTCATTTTCACTGAATTATTCATGTTTTCATGTAGTTTCCTATATTCTGCCTTCTGGCCCAAGTATAAGCTTTGCCCACTTTATCAAACAACTTCCTACACAATGTTATGAACTGAGGCAGCTCGTGAACATTGTCTCTCAACTGTGTTATAGAGTGTAGTACTATATTTCAGTGAAGTGTAAGGCTTTCCAAAGCTGCCGAACGTGTTTGTTTCTCTATTTCAATGGTATTCTCCCTTGTATAACACACATTTACCACTCTAGTCTCCTCTCAGTAAAGAATATAGGATTCATACAGTGTTTGATGTGATCTTAACTGGAATTAAGGATTTCCCTTATCTTAGCTACCTTTTCTACACTAAGAACTGACTTGGAGGTTCTCTTTCAGCTGTTCTAAACAAGTTCTCATCTGTTTACAGTCATTTTCAATGAATTATTCATGTTTTCATGTAGTTTCCTATATTCTGCCTTCTGGCCCAAGTATAAGCTTTGCCCACTTTATCAAACAACTTCCTACACACTGTTATGAACTGAGGGAGGTAGGGAACATTGTCTCTCAACTGTGTTATAGAGTGTAGTACTACATTTCAGTGTAGTGTAAGGCTTTCCAAAGCTGCCGAACATGTTTCTTTCTCTATTTCAATGGTATTCTGCCTTGTATAACACACATTTACCACTCTAGTCTCCTTTAAGCAATGAATATAGGATTCATACAGTGTTTCATGTGATCTTAACTGGAATTAAGGATTTCCCTTATCTTAGCTACATTTTCTACACTAAGAACTGACTTGGAGATTCTCTTTCAGCTGTTCTAAACAAGTTCTCATCTGTTTACAGTCATTTTCACTGAATTATTCATGTTTTCATGTAGTTTCCTATATTCTGCCTTCTGGCCCAAGTATAAGCTTTGCCCACTTTATCAAACAACTTCCTACACACTGTTATGAACTGAGGGAGCTAGGGAACATTGTCTCTCAACTGTGTTATAGAGTGTAGTACTACATTTCCGTGTAGTGTAAGGCTTTCCAAAGCTGCCGAACATGTTTCTTTCTCTATTTCAATGGTATTCTGCCTTGTATAACACACATTTACCACTCTAGTCTCCTTTAAGCAATGAATATAGGATTCATACAGTGTTTTATGTGATCTTAACTCGAATTAAGGATTTCCCTTATTTTAGCTACCTTTTCTACACTAAGAACTGACTTGGAGATTCTCTTTCAGCTGTTCTAAACAAGTTCTCATCTGTTTACAGTCATTTTCACTGAATTATTCATGTTTTCATGTAGTTTCCTATATTCTGCCTTCTGGCCCAAGTATAAGCTTTGCCCACTTTATCAAACAACTTCCTACACACTGTTATGAACTGAGGGAGCTAGGGAACATTGTCTCTCAACTGTGTTATAGAGTGTAGTACTACATTTCCGTGTAGTGTAAGGCTTTCCAAAGCTGCCGAACATGTTTCTTTCTCTATTTCAATGGTATTCTGCCTTGTATAACACACATTTACCACTCTAGTCTCCTTTAAGCAATGAATATAGGATTCATACAGTGTTTCATGTGATCTTAAGTCGAATTAAGGATTTCCCTTATCTTAGCTACCTTTTCTACACTAAGAACTGACTTGGAGATTCTCTTTCAGCTGTTCTAAACAAGTTCTCATCTGTTTACAGTCATTTTCACTGAATTATTCATGTTTTCATGTAGTTTCCTATATTCTGCCTTCTGGCCCAAGTATAAGCTTTGCCCACTTTATCAAACAACTTCCTACACACTGTTATGAACTGAGGGAGCTAGGGAACATTGTCTCTCAACTGTGTTATAGAGTGTAGTACTACATTTCAGTGAAGTGTAAGGCTTTCCAAAGCTGCCGAACTTGTTTCTTTCTCCATTTCAATGGTATTCTGCCTTGTATAACACACATTTACCACTCTAGTCTCCTTTAAGTAATGAATATAGGACTCATACAGTGTTTGATGTTATCTTAACTCGAATTAAGGATTTCCCTTATCTTAGCTACCTTTTCTACACTAAGAACTGACTTGGAGATTCTCTTTCAGCTGTTCTAAACAAGTTATCATCTGTTTACAGCCATTTTCAATGAATTATTCATGTTTTCATGAAGTTTCCTATATTCTGCCTTCTGGCCCAAGTATAAGCTTTGCCCACGTTATCAAACAACTTCCTACACACTGTTATGAACTTAGGGAGCTAGAGAACATTGTCTCTGAACTGTGTTATAGAGTGTAGTAGTATATTTCTGTGTAGTGTAAGGCTTTCCAAAGCTACCGAACGTGTTTCTTTCTCTATTTCAAAGGTATTCTGCCTTATATAATACACATTTATCACTCTAGTCTCCTTTAAGTAAGCAATATAGGATTCATACAGTGTTTCATGTGATCTTAACTCGAATTAAGGATTTCCCTTATCTTAGCTGCCTTTTCTACACTAAGAACTGACTTGGAGATTCTCTTTCATCTGTTCTAAACAAGTTCTCATCTTTTTACAGTCATTTTCACTGAATTATTCATGTTTTCATGTAGTTTCCTATATTCTGCCTTCTGGCCCAAGTATAAGCTTTGCCCACTTTATCAAACAACTTCCTACACAATGTTATGAACTGAGGCAGCTCGTGAACATTGTCTCTCAACTGTGTTATAGAGTGTAGTACTACATTTCAGTGAAGTGTAAGGCTTTCCAAAGATGCCGAACGTGTTTGTTTCTCTATTTCAATGGTATTCTCCCTTGTATAACACACATTTACCACTCTAGTCTCCTCTCAGTAAAGAATATAGGATTCATACAGTGTTTGATGTGATCTTAACTGGAATTAAGGATTTCCCTTATCTTAGCTACCTTTTCTACACTAAGAACTGACTTGGAGATTCTCTTTCAGCTGTTCTAAACAAGTTCTCATCTGTTTACAGTCATTTTCACTGAATTATTCATGTTTTCATGTAGTTTCCTATATTCTGCCTTCTGGCCCAAGTATAAGCTTTGCCCACTTTATCAAACAACTTCCTACACACTGTTATGAACTGAGGGAGCTAGGGAACATTGTCTATCAACTGTGTTATAGAGTGTAGTACTACATTTCAGTGTAGTGTAAGGCTTTCCAAAGCTGCCTAACATGTTTCTTTCTCTATTTCAATGGTATTCTGCCTTGTATAACACACATTTACCACTCTAATCTCCTTTAAGCAATGAATATAGGATTCATACAGTGTTTCATGTGATCTTAAGTCGAATTAAGGATTTCCCTTATCTTAGCTACCTTTTCTACACTAAGAACTGACTTGGAGATTCTCTTTCATCTGTTCTAAACAAGTTCTCATCTCTTTACAGTCATTTTCACTGAATTATTCATGTTTTCATGTAGTTTCCTATATTCTGCCTTCTGGCCCAAGTATAAGCTTTGCCCACTTTATCAAACAACTTCCTACACAATGTTATGAACTGAGGCAGCTCGTGAACATTGTCTCTCAACTGTGTTATAGAGTGTAGTACTACATTTCAGTGAAGTGTAAGGCTTTCCAAAGCTGCCGAACGTGTTTGTTTCTCTATTTCAATGGTATTCTCCCTTGTATAACACACATTTACCACTCTAGTCTCCTCTCAGTAAAGAATATAGGATTCATACAGTGTTTGATGTGATCTTAACTGGAATTAAGGATTTCCCTTATCTTAGCTACCTTTTCTACACTAAGAACTGACTTGGAGATTCTCTTTCAGCTGTTCTAAACAAGTTCTCATCTGTTTACAGTCATTTTCAATGAATTATTCATGTTTTCATGTAGTTTCCTATATTCTGCCTTCTGGCCCAAGTATAAGCTTTGCCCAGTTTATCAAACAACTTCCTACCCACTGTTATGAACTGAGGGAGGTAGGGAACATTGTCTCTCAACTGTGTTATAGAGTGTAGTACTACATTTCAGTGTAGTGTAAGGCTTTCCAAAGCTGCCGAACATGTTTCTTTCTCTATTTCAATGGTATTCTGCCTTGTATAACACACATTTACCACTCTAGTCTCCTTTAAGCAATGAATATAGGATTCATACAGTGTTTCATGTGATCTTAACTGGAATTAAGGATTTCCCTTATCTTAGCTACATTTTCTACACTAAGAACTGACTTGGAGATTCTCTTTCAGCTGTTCTAAACAAGTTCTCATCTGTTTACAGTCATTTTCACTGAATTATTCATGTTTTCATGTAGTTTCCTATATTCTGCCTTCTGGCCCAAGTATAAGCTTTGCCCACTTTATCAAACAACTTCCTACACACTGTTATGAACTGAGGGAGCTAGGGAACATTGTCTCTCAACTGTGTTATAGAGTGTAGTACTACATTTCCGTGTAGTGTAAGGCTTTCCAAAGCTGCCGAACATGTTTCTTTCTCTATTTCAATGGTATTCTGCCTTGTATAACACACATTTACCACTCTAGTCTCCTTTAAGCAATGAATATAGGATTCATACAGTGTTTCATGTGATCTTAACTCGAATTAAGGATTTCCCTTATCTTAGCTACCTTTTCTACACTAAGAACTGACTTGGAGATTCTCTTTCAGCTGTTCTAAACAAGTACTCATCTGTTTACAGTCATTTTCACTGAATTATTCATGTTTTCATGTAGTTTCCTATATTCTGCCTTCTGGCCCAAGTATAAGCTTTGCCCACTTTATCAAACAACTTCCTACACACTGTTATGAACTGAGGGAGCTAGGGAACATTGTCTCTCAACTGTGTTATAGAGTGTAGTACTACATTTCCATGTAGTGTAAGGCTTTCCAAAGCTGCCGAACATGTTTCTTTCTCTATTTCAATGGTATTCTGCCTTGTATAACACACATTTACCACTCTAGTCTCCTTTAAGCAATGAATATAGGATTCATACAGTGTTTCATGTGATCTTAACTCGAATTAAGGATTTCCCTTATCTTAGCTACCTTTTCTACACTAAGAACTGACTTGGAGATTCTCTTTCAGCTGTTCTAAACAAGTTCTCATCTGTTTACAGTCATTTTCACTGAATTATTCATGTTTTCATGTAGTTTCCTATATTCTGCCTTCTGGCCCAAGTATAAGCTTTGCCCACTTTATCAAACAACTTCCTACACACTGTTATGAACTGAGGGAGCTAGGGAACATTGTCTATCAACTGTGTTATAGAGTGTAGTACTACATTTCAGTGTAGTGTAAGGCTTTCCAAAGCTGCCTAACATGTTTCTTTCTCTATTTCAATGGTATTCTGCCTTGTATAACACACATTTACCACTCTAGTCTCCTTTAAGCAATGAATATAGGATTCATACAGTGTTTCATGTGATCTTAAGTCGAATTAAGGATTTCCCTTATCTTAGCTACCTTTTCTACACTAAGAACTGACTTGGAGATTCTCTTTCAGCTGTTCTAAACAAGTTCTCATCTGTTTACAGTCATTTTCACTGAATTATTCATGTTTTCATGTAGTTTCCTATATTCTGCCTTCTGGCCCAAGTATAAGCTTTGCCCACTTTATCAAACAACTTCCTACACACTGTTATGAACTGAGGGAGCTAGGGAACATTGTCTCTCAACTGTGTTATAGAGTGTAGTACTACATTTCAGTGAAGTGTAAGGCTTTCCAAAGCTGCCGAACTTGTTTCTTTCTCCATTTCAATGGTATTCTGCCTTGTATAACACACATTTACCACTCTAGTCTCCTTTAAGTAATGAATATAGGACTCATACAGTGTTTGATGTTATCTTAACTCGAATTAAGGATTTCCCTTATCTTAGCTACCTTTTCTACACTAAGAACTGACTTGGAGATTCTCTTTCAGCTGTTCTAAACAAGTTATCATCTGTTTACAGTCATTTTCAATGAATTATTCATGTTTTCATGAAGTTTCCTATATTCTGCCTTCTGGCCCAAGTATAAGCTTTGCCCACCTTATCAAACAACTTCCTACACACTGTTATGAACTTAGGGAGCTAGAGAACATTGTCTCTGAACTGTGTTATAGAGTGTAGTAGTATATTTCTGTGTAGTGTAAGGCTTTCCAAAGCTGCCGAACGTGTTTCTTTCTCTATTTCAATGGTATTCTGCCTTATATAATACACATTTATCACTCTAGTATCCTTTAAGTAAGCAATATAGGATTCATACAGTGTTTCATGTGATCTTAACTGGAATTAAGGATTTCCCTTATCTTAGCTACCTTTTCTACACTAAGAACTGACTTGGAGATTCTCTTTCATCTGTTCTAAACAAGTTCTCATCTCTTTACAGTCATTTTCACTGAATTATTCATGTTTTCATGTAGTTTCCTATATTCTGCCTTCTGGCCCAAGTATAAGCTTTGCCCACTTTATCAAACAACTTCCTACACAATGTTATGAACTGAGGCAGCTCGTGAACATTGTCTCTCAACTGTGTTATAGAGTGTAGTACTACATTTCAGTGAAGTGTAAGGCTTTCCAAAGCTGCCGAACGTGTTTGTTTCTCTATTTCAATGGTATTCTCCCTTGTATAACACACATTTACCACCCTAGTCTCCTCTCAGTAAAGAATATAGGATTCATACAGTGTTTGATGTGATCTTAACTGGAATTAAGGATTTCCCTTATCTTAGCTACCTTTTCTACACTAAGAACTGACTTGGAGGTTCTCTTTCAGCTGTTCTAAACAAGTTCTCATCTGTTTACAGTCATTTTCAATGAATTATTCATGTTTTCATGTAGTTTCCTATATTCTGCCTTCTGGCCCAAGTATAAGCTTTGCCCACTTTATCAAACAACTTCCTACACACTGTTATGAACTGAGGGAGGTAGGGAACATTGTCTCTCAACTGTGTTATAGAGTGTAGTACTACATTTCAGTGTAGTGTAAGGCTTTCCAAAGCTGCCGAACATGTTTCTTTCTCTATTTCAATGGTATTCTGCCTTGTATAACACACATTTACCACTCTAGTCTCCTTTAAGCAATGAATATAGGATTCATACAGTGTTTCATGTGATCTTAACTGGAATTAAGGATTTCCCTTATCTTAGCTACATTTTCTACACTAAGAACTGACTTGGAGATTCTCTTTCAGCTGTTCTAAACAAGTTCTCATCTGTTTACAGTCATTTTCACTGAATTATTCATGTTTTCATGTAGTTTCCTATATTCTGCCTTCTGGCCCAAGTATAAGCTTTGCCCACTTTATCAAACAACTTCCTACACACTGTTATGAACTGAGGGAGCTAGGGAACATTGTCTCTCAACTGTGTTATAGAGTGTAGTACTACATTTCCGTGTAGTGTAAGGCTTTCCAAAGCTGCCGAACATGTTTCTTTCTCTATTTCAATGGTATTCTGCCTTGTATAACACACATTTACCACTCTAGTCTCCTTTAAGCAATGAATATAGGATTCATACAGTGTTTCATGTGATCTTAACTCGAATTAAGGATTTCCCTTATTTTAGCTACCTTTTCTACACTAAGAACTGACTTGGAGATTCTCTTTCAGCTGTTCTAAACAAGTTCTCATCTGTTTACAGTCATTTTCACTGAATTATTCATGTTTTCATGTAGTTTCCTATATTCTGCCTTCTGGCCCAAGTATAAGCTTTGCCCACTTTATCAAACAACTTCCTACACACTGTTATGAACTGAGGGAGCTAGGGAACATTGTCTCTCAACTGTGTTATAGAGTGTAGTACTACATTTCCGTGTAGTGTAAGGCTTTCCAAAGCTGCCGAACATGTTTCTTTCTCTATTTCAATGGTATTCTGCCTTGTATAACACACATTTACCACTCTAGTCTCCTTTAAGCAATGAATATAGGATTCATACAGTGTTTCATGTGATCTTAAGTCGAATTAAGGATTTCCCTTATCTTAGCTACCTTTTCTACACTAAGAACTGACTTGGAGATTCTCTTTCAGCTGTTCTAAACAAGTTCTCATCTGTTTACAGTCATTTTCACTGAATTATTCATGTTTTCATGTAGTTTCCTATATTCTGCCTTCTGGCCCAAGTATAAGCTTTGCCCACTTTATCAAACAACTTCATACACACTGTTATGAACTGAGGGAGCTAGGGAACATTGTCTCTCAACTGTGTTATAGAGTGTAGTACTACATTTCAGTGAAGTGTAAGGCTTTCCAAAGCTGCCGAACTTGTTTCTTTCTCCATTTCAATGGTATTCTGCCTTGTATAACACACATTTACCACTCTAGTCTCCTTTAAGTAATGAATATAGGACTCATACAGTGTTTGATGTTATCTTAACTCGAATTAAGGATTTCCCTTATCTTAGCTACCTTTTCTACACTAAGAACTGACTTGGAGATTCTCTTTCAGCTGTTCTAAACAAGTTATCATCTGTTTACAGTCATTTTCAATGAATTATTCATGTTTTCATGAAGTTTCCTATATTCTGCCTTCTGGCCCAAGTATAAGCTTTGCCCACGTTATCAAACAACTTCCTACACACTGTTATGAACTTAGGGAGCTAGAGAACATTGTCTCTGAACTGTGTTATAGAGTGTAGTAGTATATTTCTGTGTAGTGTAAGGCTTTCCAAAGCTGCCGAACGTGTTTCTTTCTCTATTTCAATGGTATTCTGCCTTATATAATACACATTTATCACTCTAGTCTCCTTTAAGTAAGCAATATAGGATTCATACAGTGTTTCATGTGATCTTAACTCGAATTAAGGATTTCCCTTATCTTAGCTGCCTTTTCTACACTAAGAACTGACTTGTAGATTCTCTTTCATCTGTTCTAAACAAGTTCTCATCTCTTTACAGTCATTTTCACTGAATTATTCATGTTTTCATGTAGTTTCCTATATTCTGCCTTCTGGCCCAAGTATAAGCTTTGCCCACTTTATCAAACAACTTCCTACACAATGTTATGAACTGAGGCAGCTCGTGAACATTGTCTCTCAACTGTGTTATAGAGTGTAGTACTACATTTCAGTGAAGTGTAAGGCTTTCCAAAGCTGCCGAACGTGTTTGTTTCTCTATTTCAATGGTATTCTCCCTTGTATAACACACATTTACCACTCTAGTCTCCTCTCAGTAAAGAATATAGGATTCATACAGTGTTTGATGTGATCTTAACTGGAATTAAGGATTTCCCTTATCTTAGCTACCTTTTCTACACTAAGAACTGACTTGGAGGTTCTCTTTCAGCTGTTCTAAACAAGTTCTCATCTGTTTACAGTCATTTTCAATGAATTATTCATGTTTTCATGTAGTTTCCTATATTCTGCCTTCTGGCCCAAGTATAAGCTTTGCCCACTTTATCAAACAACTTCCTACACACTGTTATGAACTGAGGGAGGTAGGGAACATTGTCTCTCAACTGTGTTATAGAGTGTAGTACTACATTTCAGTGTAGTGTAAGGCTTTCCAAAGCTGCCGAACATGTTTCTTTCTCTATTTCAATGGTATTCTGCCTTGTATAACACACAGTTACCACTCTAGTCTCCTTTAAGCAATGAATATAGGATTCATACAGTGTTTCATGTGATCTTAACTGGAATTAAGGATATCCCTTATCTTAGCTACCTTTTCTACACTAAGAACTGACTTGGAGATTCTCTTTCAGCTGTTCTAAACAAGTTCTCATCTGTTTACAGTCATTTTCACTGAATTATTCATGTTTTCATGTAGTTTCCTATATTCTGCCTTCTGGCCCAAGTATAAGCTTTGCCCACTTTATCAAACAACTTCCTACACACTGTTATGAACTGAGGGAGCTAGGGAACATTGTCTCTCAACTGTGTTATAGAGTGTAGTACTACATTTCCGTGTAGTGTAAGGCTTTCCAAAGCTGCCGAACATGTTTCTTTCTCTATTTCAATGGTATTCTGCCTTGTATAACACACATTTACCACTCTAGTCTCCTTTAAGCAATGAATATAGGATTCATACAGTGTTTCATGTGATCTTAACTCGAATTAAGGATTTCCCTTATCTTAGCTACCTTTTCTACACTAAGAACTGACTTGGAGATTCTCTTTCAGCTGTTCTAAACAAGTTCTCATCTGTTTACAGTCATTTTCACTGAATTATTCATGTTTTCATGTAGTTTCCTATATTCTGCCTTCTGGCCCAAGTATAAGCTTTGCCCACTTTATCAAACAACTTCCTACACACTGTTATGAACTGAGGGAGCTAGGGAACATTGTCTCTCAACTGTGTTATAGAGTGTAGTACTACATTTCCGTGTAGTGTAAGGCTTTCCAAAGCTGCCGAACATGTTTCTTTCTCTATTTCAATGGTATTCTGCCTTGTATAACACACATTTACCACTCTAGTCTCCTTTAAGCAATGAATATAGGATTCATACAGTGTTTCATGTGATCTTAACTCGAATTAAGGATTTCCCTTATCTTAGCTACCTTTTCTACACTAAGAACTGACTTGGAGATTCTCTTTCAGCTGTTCTAAACAAGTTCTCATCTGTTTACAGTCATTTTCACTGAATTATTCATGTTTTCATGTAGTTTTCTATATTCTGCCTTCTGGCCCAAGTATAAGCTTTGCCCACTTTATCAAACAACTTCCTACACACTGTTATGAACTGAGGGAGCTAGGGAACATTGTCTATCAACTGTGTTATAGAGTGTAGTACTACATTTCAGTGTAGTGTAAGGCTTTCCAAAGCTGCCTAACATGTTTCTTTCTCTATTTCAATGGTATTCTGCCTTGTATAACACACATTTACCACTCTAGTCTCCTTTAAGCAATGAATATAGGATTCATACAGTGTTTCATGTGATCTTAAGTCGAATTAAGGATTTCCCTTATCTTAGCTACATTTTCTACACTAAGAACTGACTTGGAGATTCTCTTTCAGCTGTTCTAAACAAGTTCTCATCTGTTTACAGTCATTTTCACTGAATTATTCATGTTTTCATGTAGTTTCCTATATTCTGCCTTCTGGCCCAAGTATAAGCTTTGCCCACTTTATCAAACAACTTCCTACACACTGTTATGAACTGAGGGAGCTAGGGAACATTGTCTCTCAACTGTGTTATAGAGTGTAGTACTACATTTCAGTGAAGTGCAAGGCTTTCCAAAGCTGCCGAACTTGTTTCTTTCTCCATTTCAATGGTATTCTGCCTTGTATAACACACATTTACCACTCTAGTCTCCTCTCAGTAAAGAATATAGGATTCATACAGTGTTTGATGTGATCTTAACTGGAATTAAGGATTTCCCTTATCTTAGCTACCTTTTCTACACTAAGAACTGACTTGGAGGTTCTCTTTCAGCTGTTCTAAACAAGTTCTCATCTGTTTACAGTCATTTTCAATGAATTATTCATGTTTTCATGTAGTTTCCTATATTCTGCCTTCTGGCCCAAGTATAAGCTTTGCCCACTTTATCAAACAACTTCCTACACACTGTTATGAACTGAGGGAGGTAGGGAACATTGTCTCTCAACTGTGTTATAGAGTGTAGTACTACATTTCAGTGTAGTGTAAGGCTTTCCAAAGCTGCCGAACATGTTTCTTTCTCTATTTCAATGGTATTCTGCCTTGTATAACACACATTTACCACTCTAGTCTCCTTTAAGCAATGAATATAGGATTCATACAGTGTTTCATGTGATCTTAACTGGAATTAAGGATTTCCCTTATCTTAGCTACATTTTCTACACTAAGAACTGACTTGGAGATTCTCTTTCAGCTGTTCTAAACAAGTTCTCATCTGTTTACAGTCATTTTCACTGAATTATTCATGTTTTCATGTAGTTTCCTATATTCTGCCTTCTGGCCCAAGTATAAGCTTTGCCCACTTTATCAAACAACTTCCTACACACTGTTATGAACTGAGGGAGCTAGGGAACATTGTCTCTCAACTGTGTTATAGAGTGTAGTACTACATTTCCGTGTAGTGTAAGGCTTTCCAAAGCTGCCGAACATGTTTCTTTCTCTATTTCAATGGTATTCTGCCTTGTATAACACACATTTACCACTCTAGTCTCCTTTAAGCAATGAATATAGGATTCATACAGTGTTTCATGTGATCTTAACTCGAATTAAGGATTTCCCTTATTTTAGCTACCTTTTCTACACTAAGAACTGACTTGGAGATTCTCTTTCAGCTGTTCTAAACAAGTTCTCATCTGTTTACAGTCATTTTCACTGAATTATTCATGTTTTCATGTAGTTTCCTATATTCTGCCTTCTGGCCCAAGTATAAGCTTTGCCCACTTTATCAAACAACTTCCTACACACTGTTATGAACTGAGGGAGCTAGGGAACATTGTCTCTCAACTGTGTTATAGAGTGTAGTACTACATTTCCGTGTAGTGTAAGGCTTTCCAAAGCTGCCGAACATGTTTCTTTCTCTATTTCAATGGTATTCTGCCTTGTATAACACACATTTACCACTCTAGTCTCCTTTAAGCAATGAATATAGGATTCATACAGTGTTTCATGTGATCTTAACTCGAATTAAGGATTTCCCTTATCTTAGCTACCTTTTCTACACTAAGAACTGACTTGGAGATTCTCTTTCAGCTGTTCTAAACAAGTTCTCATCTGTTTACAGTCATTTTCACTGAATTATTCATGTTTTCATGAAGTTTCCTATATTCTGCCTTCTGGCCCAAGTATAAGCTTTGCCCACCTTATCAAACAACTTCCTACACACTGTTATGAACTTAGGGAGCTAGAGAACATTGTCTCTGAACTGTGTTATAGAGTGTAGTAGTATATTTCTGTGTAGTGTAAGGCTTTCCAAAGCTGCCGAACGTGTTTCTTTCTCTATTTCAATGGTATTCTGCCTTATATAATACACATTTATCACTCTAGTATCCTTTAAGTAAGCAATATAGGATTCATACAGTGTTTCATGTGATCTTAACTCGAATTAAGGATTTCCCTTATCTTAGCTACCTTTTCTACACTAAGAACTGACTTGGAGATTCTCTTTCATCTGTTCTAAACAAGTTCTCATCTCTTTACAGTCATTTTCACTGAATTATTCATGTTTTCATGTAGTTTCCTATATTCTGCCTTCTGGCCCAAGTATAAGCTTTGCCCACTTTATCAAACAACTTCCTACACAATGTTATGAACTGAGGCAGCTCGTGAACATTGTCTCTCAACTGTGTTATAGAGTGTAGTACTACATTTCAGTGAAGTGTAAGGCTTTCCAAAGCTGCCGAACGTGTTTGTTTCTCTATTTCAATGGTATTCTCCCTTGTATAACACACATTTACCACTCTAGTCTCCTCTCAGTAAAGAATATAGGATTCATACAGTGTTTGATGTGATCTTAACTGGAATTAAGGATTTCCCTTATCTTAGCTACCTTTTCTACACTAAGAACTGACTTGGAGGTTCTCTTTCAGCTGTTCTAAACAAGTTCTCATCTGTTTACAGTCATTTTCAATGAATTATTCATGTTTTCATGTAGTTTCCTATATTCTGCCTTCTGGCCCAAGTATAAGCTTTGCCCACTTTATCAAACAACTTCCTACACACTGTTATGAACTGAGGGAGGTAGGGAACATTGTCTCTCAACTGTGTTATAGAGTGTAGTACTACATTTCAGTGTAGTGTAAGGCTTTCCAAAGCTGCCGAACATGTTTCTTTCTCTATTTCAATGGTATTCTGCCTTGTATAACACACATTTACCACTCTAGTCTCCTTTAAGCAATGAATATAGGATTCATACAGTGTTTCATGTGATCTTAACTGGAATTAAGGATTTCCCTTATCTTAGCTACCTTTTCTACACTAAGAACTGACTTGGAGATTCTCTTTCAGCTGTTCTAAACAAGTTCTCATCTGTTTACAGTCATTTTCACTGAATTATTCATGTTTTCATGTAGTTTCCTATATTCTGCCTTCTTGCCCAAGTATAAGCTTTGCCCACTTTATCAAACAACTTCCTACACACTGTTATGAACTGAGGGAGCTAGGGAATATTGTCTCTCAACTGTGTTATACAGTGTAGTACTACATTTCAGTGAAGTGTAAGGCTTTCCAAAGCTGCCGAACTTGTTTCTTTCTCCATTTCAATGGTATTCTGCCTTGTATAACACACATTTACCACTCTAGTCTCCTTTAAGTAATGAATATAGGACTCATACAGTGTTTGATGTTATCTTAACTCGAATTAAGGATTTCCCTTATCTTAGCTACCTTTTCTACACTAAGAACTGACTTGGAGATTCTCTTTCAGCTGTTCTAAACAAGTTATCATCTGTTTACAGTCATTTTCAATGAATTATTCATGTTTTCATGAAGTTTCCTATATTCTGCCTTCTGGCCCAAGTATAAGCTTTGCCCACCTTATCAAACAACTTCCTACACACTGTTATGAACTTAGGGAGCTAGAGAACATTGTCTCTGAACTGTGTTATAGAGTGTAGTATTATATTTCTGTGTAGTGTAAGGCTTTCCAAAGCTGCCGAACGTGTTTCTTTCTCTATTTCAATGGTATTCTGCCTTATATAATACACATTTATCACTCTAGTATCCTTTAAGTAAGCAATATAGGATTCATACAGTGTTTCATGTGATCTTAACTCGAATTAAGGATTTCCCTTATCTTAGCTACCTTTTCTACACTAAGAACTGACTTGGAGATTCTCTTTCATCTGTTCTAAACAAGTTCTCATCTCTTTACAGTCATTTTCACTGAATTATTCATGTTTTCATGTAGTTTCCTATATTCTGCCTTCTGGCCCAAGTATAAGCTTTGCCCACTTTATCAAACAACTTCCTACACAATGTTATGAACTGAGGCAGCTCGTGAACATTGTCTCTCAACTGTGTTATAGAGTGTAGTACTACATTTCAGTGAAGTGTAAGGCTTTCCAAAGCTGCCGAACGTGTTTGTTTCTCTATTTCAATGGTATTCTCCCTTGTATAACACACATTTACCACTCTAGTCTCCTCTCAGTAAAGAATATAGGATTCATACAGTGTTTGATGTGATCTTAACTGGAATTAAGGATTTCCCTTATCTTAGCTACCTTTTCTACACTAAGAACTGACTTGGAGGTTCTCTTTCAGCTGTTCTAAACAAGTTCTCATCTGTTTACAGTCATTTTCAATGAATTATTCATGTTTTCATTTAGTTTCCTATATTCTGCCTTCTGGCCCAAGTATAAGCTTTGCCCACTTTATCAAACAACTTCCTACACACTGTTATGAACTGAGGGAGGTAGGGAACATTGTCTCTCAACTGTGTTATAGAGTGTAGTACTACATTTCAGTGTAGTGTAAGGCTTTCCAAAGCTGCCGAACATGTTTCTTTCTCTATTTCAATGGTATTCTGCCTTGTATAACACACATTTACCACTCTAGTCTCCTTTAAGCAATGAATATAGGATTCATACAGTGTTTCATGTAATCTTAACTGGAATTAAGGATTTCCCTTATCTTAGCTACATTTTCTACACTAAGAACTGACTTGGAGATTCTCTTTCAGCTGTTCTAAACAAGTTCTCATCTGTTTACAGTCATTTTCACTGAATTATTCATGTTTTCATGTAGTTTCCTATATTCTGCCTTCTGGCCCAAGTATAAGCTTTGCCCACTTTATCAAACAACTTCCTACACACTGTTATGAACTGAGGGAGCTAGGGAACATTGTCTCTCAACTGTGTTATAGAGTGTAGTACTACATTTCAGTGTAGTGTAAGGCTTTCCAAAGCTGCCGAACATGTTTCTTTCTCTATTTCAATGGTATTCTGCCTTGTATAACACACATTTACCACTCTAGTCTCCTTTAAGCAATGAATATAGGATTCATACAGTGTTTCATGTGATCTTAACTGGAATTAAGGATTTCCCTTATCTTAGCTACATTTTCTACACTAAGAACTGACTTGGAGATTCTCTTTCAGCTGTTCTAAACAAGTTCTCATCTGTTTACAGTCATTTTCACTGAATTATTCATGTTTTCATGTAGTTTCCTATATTCTGCCTTCTGGCCCAAGTATAAGCTTTGCCCACTTTATCAAACAACTTCCTACACACTGTTATGAACTGAGGGAGCTAGGGAACGTTGTCTCTCAACTGTGTTATAGAGTGTAGTACTACATTTCCGTGTAGTGTAAGGCTTTCCAAAGCTGCCGAACATGTTTCTTTCTCTATTTCAATGGTATTCTGCCTTGTATAACACACATTTACCACTCTAGTCTCCTTTAAGCAATGAATATAGGATTCATACAGTGTTTCATGTGATCTTAACTCGAATTAAGGATTTCCCTTATTTTAGCTACCTTTTCTACACTAAGAACTGACTTGGAGATTCTCTTTCAGCTGTTCTAAACAATTTCTCATCTGTTTACAGTCATTTTCACTGAATTATTCATGTTTTCATGTAGTTTCCTATATTCTGCCTTCTGGCCCAAGTATAAGCTTTGCCCACTTTATCAAACAACTTCCTACACACTGTTATGAACTGAGGGAGCTAGGGAACATTGTCTCTCAACTGTGTTATAGAGTGTAGTACTACATTTCCGTGTAGTGTAAGGCTTTCCAAAGCTGCCGAACATGTTTCTTTCTCTATTTCAATGGTATTCTGCCTTGTATAACACACATTTACCACTCTAGTCTCCTTTAAGCAATGAATATAGGATTCATACAGTGTTTCATGTGATCTTAACTCGAATTAAGGATTTCCCTTATCTTAGATACCTTTTCTACACTAAGAACTGACTTGGAGATTCTCTTTCAGCTGTTCTAAACAAGTTCTCATCTGTTTACAGTCATTTTCACTGAATTATTCATGTTTTCTTGTAGTTTCCTATATTCTGCCTTCTGGCCCAAGTATAAGCTTTGCCCACTTTATCAAAAAACTTCCTACACACTGTTATGAACTGAGGGAGCTAGGGAACATTGTCTATCAACTGTGTTATAGAGTGTAGTACTACATTTCAGTGTAGTGTAAGGCTTTCCAAAGCTGCCTAACATGTTTCTTTCTCTATTTCAATGGTATTCTGCCTTGTATAACACACATTTACCACTCTAGTCTCCTTTAAGCAATGAATATAGGATTCATACAGTGTTTCATGTGATCTTAAGTCGAATTAAGGATTTCCCTTATCTTAGCTACCTTTTCTACACTAAGAACTGACTTGGAGATTCTCTTTCAGCTGTTCTAAACAAGTTCTCATCTGTTTACAGTCATTTTCACTGAATTATTCATGTTTTCTTGTAGTTTCCTATATTCTGCCTTCTGGCCCAAGTATAAGCTTTGCCCACTTTATCAAACAACTTCCTACACACTGTTATGAACTGAGGGAGCTAGGGAACATTGTCTATCAACTGTGTTATAGAGTGTAGTACTACATTTCAGTGTAGTGTAAGGCTTTCCAAAGCTGCCTAACATGTTTCTTTCTCTATTTCAATGGTATTCTGCCTTGTATAACACACATTTACCACTCTAGTCTCCTTTAAGCAATGAATATAGGATTCATACAGTGTTTCATGTGATCTTAAGTCGAATTAAGGATTTCCCTTATCTTAGCTACCTTTTCTACACTAAGAACTGACTTGGAGATTCTCTTTCAGCTGTTCTAAACAAGTTCTCATCTGTTTACAGTCATTTTCACTGAATTATTCATGTTTTCATGTAGTTTCCTATATTCTGCCTTCTGGCCCAAGTATAAGCTTTGCCCACTTTATCAAACAACTTCCTACACACTGTTATGAACTGAGGGAGCTAGGGAACATTGTCTCTCAACTGTGTTATAGAGTGTAGTACTACATTTCAGTGAAGTGTAAGGCTTTCCAAAGCTGCCGAACTTGTTTCTTTCTCCATTTCAATGGTATTCTGCCTTGTATAACACACATTTACCACTCTAGTCTCCTTTAAGTAATGAATATAGGACTCATACAGTGTTTGATGTTATCTTAACTCGAATTAAGGATTTCCCTTATCTTAGCTACCTTTTCTACACTAAGAACTGACTTGGAGATTCTCTTTCAGCTGTTCTAAACAAGTTATCATCTGTTTACAGTCATTTTCAATGAATTATTCATGTTTTCATGAAGTTTCCTATATTCTGCCTTCTGGCCCAAGTATAAGCTTTGCCCACCTTATCAAACAACTTCCTACACACTGTTATGAACTTAGGGAGCTAGAGAACATTGTCTCTGAACTGTGTTATAGAGTGTAGTAGTATATTTCTGTGTAGTGTAAGGCTTTCCAAAGCTGCCGAACGTGTTTCTTTCTCTATTTCAATGGTATTCTGCCTTATATAATACACATTTATCACTCTAGTCTCCTTTAAGTAAGCAATATAGGATTCATACAGTGTTTCATGTGATCTTAACTCGAATTAAGGATTTCTCTTATCTTAGCTACCTTTTCTACACTAAGAACTGACTTGGAGATTCTCTTTCATCTGTTCTAAACAAGTTCTCATCTCTTTACAGTCATTTTCACTGAATTATTCATGTTTTCATGTAGTTTCCTATATTCTGCCTTCTGGCCCAAGTATAAGCTTTGCCCACTTTATCAAACAACTTCCTACACAATGTTATGAACTGAGGCAGCTCGTGAACATTGTCTCTCAACTGTGTTATAGAGTGTAGTACTACATTTCAGTGAAGTGTAAGGCTTTCCAAAGCTGCCGAACGTGTTTGTTTCTCTATTTCAATGGTATTCTCCCTTGTATAACACACATTTACCACTCTAGTCTCCTCTCAGTAAAGAATATAGGATTCATACAGTGTTTGATGTGATCTTAACTGGAATTAAGGATTTCCCTTATCTTAGCTACCTTTTCTACACTAAGAACTGACTTGGAGATTCTCTTTCAGCTGTTCTAAACAAGTTCTCATCTGTTTACAGTCATTTTCACTGAATTATTCATGTTTTCATGTAGTTTCCTATATTCTGCCTTCTGGCCCAAGTATAAGCTTTGCCCACTTTATCAAACAACTTCCTACACACTGTTATGAACTGAGGGAGCTAGGGAACATTGTCTCTCAACTGTGTTATAGAGTGTAGTACTACATTTCCGTGTAGTGTAAGGCTTTCCAAAGCTGCCGAACATGTTTCTTTCTCTATTTCAATGGTATTCTGCCTTGTATAACACACATTTACCACTCTAGTCTCCTTTAAGCAATGAATATAGGATTCATACAGTGTTTCATGTAATCTTAACTGGAATTAAGGATTTCCCTTATCTTAGCTACATTTTCTACACTAAGAACTGACTTGGAGATTCTCTTTCAGCTGTTCTAAACAAGTTCTCATCTGTTTACAGTCATTTTCACTGAATTATTCATGTTTTCATGTAGTTTCCTATATTCTGCCTTCTGGCCCAAGTATAAGCTTTGCCCACTTTATCAAACAACTTCCTACACACTGTTATGAACTGAGGGAGCTAGGGAACATTGTCTCTCAACTGTGTTATAGAGTGTAGTACTACATTTCAGTGTAGTGTAAGGCTTTCCAAAGCTGCCGAACATGTTTCTTTCTCTATTTCAATGGTATTCTGCCTTGTATAACACACATTTACCACTCTAGTCTCCTTTAAGCAATGAATATAGGATTCATACAGTGTTTCATGTGATCTTAACTGGAATTAAGGATTTCCCTTATCTTAGCTACATTTTCTACACTAAGAACTGACTTGGAGATTCTCTTTCAGCTGTTCTAAACAAGTTCTCATCTGTTTACAGTCATTTTCACTGAATTATTCATGTTTTCATGTAGTTTCCTATATTCTGCCTTCTGGCCCAAGTATAAGCTTTGCCCACTTTATCAAACAACTTCCTACACACTGTTATGAACTGAGGGAGCTAGGGAACATTGTCTCTCAACTGTGTTATAGAGTGTAGTACTACATTTCCGTGTAGTGTAAGGCTTTCCAAAGCTGCCGAACATGTTTCTTTCTCTATTTCAATGGTATTCTGCCTTGTATAACACACATTTACCACTCTAGTCTCCTTTAAGCAATGAATATAGGATTCATACAGTGTTTCATGTGATCTTAACTCGAATTAAGGATTTCCCTTATTTTAGCTACCTTTTCTACACTAAGAACTGACTTGGAGATTCTCTTTCAGCTGTTCTAAACAAGTTCTCATCTGTTTACAGTCATTTTCACTGAATTATTCATGTTTTCATGTAGTTTCCTATATTCTGCCTTCTGGCCCAAGTATAAGCTTTGCCCACTTTATCAAACAACTTCCTACACACTGTTATGAACTGAGGGAGCTAGGGAACATTGTCTCTCAACTGTGTTATAGAGTGTAGTACTACATTTCCGTGTAGTGTAAGGCTTTCCAAAGCTGCCGAACATGTTTCTTTCTCTATTTCAATGGTATTCTGCCTTGTATAACACACATTTACCACTCTAGTCTCCTTTAAGCAATGAATATAGGATTCATACAGTGTTTCATGTGATCTTAACTCGAATTAAGGATTTCCCTTATCTTAGATACCTTTTCTACACTAAGAACTGACTTGGAGATTCTCTTTCAGCTGTTCTAAACAAGTTCTCATCTGTTTACAGTCATTTTCACTGAATTATTCATGTTTTCTTGTAGTTTCCTATATTCTGCCTTCTGGCCCAAGTATAAGCTTTGCCCACTTTATCAAAAAACTTCCTACACACTGTTATGAACTGAGGGAGCTAGGGAACATTGTCTATCAACTGTGTTATAGAGTGTAGTACTACATTTCAGTGTAGTGTAAGGCTTTCCAAAGCTGCCGAACATGTTTCTTTCTCTATTTCAATGGTATTCTGCCTTGTATAACACACATTTACCACTCTAGTCTCCTTTAAGCAATGAATATAGGATTCATACAGTGTTTCATGTGATCTTAACTCGAATTAAGGATTTCCCTTATCTTAGCTACCTTTTCTACACTAAGAACTGACTTGGAGATTCTCTTTCAGCTGTTCTAAACAAGTTCTCATCTGTTTACAGTCATTTTCACTGAATTATTCATGTTTTCTTGTAGTTTCCTATATTCTGCCTTCTGGCCCAAGTATAAGCTTTGCCCACTTTATCAAAAAACTTCCTACACACTGTTATGAACTGAGGGAGCTAGGGAACATTGTCTATCAACTGTGTTATAGAGTGTAGTACTACATTTCAGTGTAGTGTAAGGCTTTCCAAAGCTGCCTAACATGTTTCTTTCTCTATTTCAATGGTATTCTGCCTTGTATAACACACATTTACCACTCTAGTCTCCTTTAAGCAATGAATATAGGATTCATACAGTGTTTCATGTGATCTTAAGTCGAATTAAGGATTTCCCTTATCTTAGCTACCTTTTCTACACTAAGAACTGACTTGGAGATTCTCTTTCAGCTGTTCTAAACAAGTTATCATCTGTTTACAGTCATTTTCACTGAATTATTCATGTTTTCTTGTAGTTTCCTATATTCTGCCTTCTGGCCCAAGTATAAGCTTTGCCCACTTTATCAAACAACTTCCTACACACTGTTATGAACTGAGGGAGCTAGGGAACATTGTCTATCAACTGTGTTATAGAGTGTAGTACTACATTTCAGTGTAGTGTAAGGCTTTCCAAAGCTGCCTAACATGTTTCTTTCTCTATTTCAATGGTATTCTGCCTTGTATAACACACATTTACCACTCTAGTCTCCTTTAAGCAATGAATATAGGATTCATACAGTGTTTCATGTGATCTTAAGTCGAATTAAGGATTTCCCTTATCTTAGCTACCTTTTCTACACTAAGAACTGACTTGGAGATTCTCTTTCAGCTGTTCTAAACAAGTTCTCATCTGTTTACAGTCATTTTCACTGAATTATTCATGTTTTCATGTAGTTTCCTATATTCTGCCTTCTGGCCCAAGTATAAGCTTTGCCCACTTTATCAAACAACTTCCTACACACTGTTATGAACTGAGGGAGCTAGGGAACATTGTCTCTCAACTGTGTTATAGAGTGTAGTACTACATTTCAGTGAAGTGTAAGGCTTTCCAAAGCTGCCGAACTTGTTTCTTTCTCCATTTCAATGGTATTCTGCCTTGTATAACACACATTTACCACTCTAGTCTCCTTTAAGTAATGAATATAGGACTCATACAGTGTTTGATGTTATCTTAACTCGAATTAAGGATTTCCCTTATCTTAGCTACCTTTTCTACACTAAGAACTGACTTGGAGATTCTCTTTCAGCTGTTCTAAACAAGTTATCATCTGTTTACAGTCATTTTCAATGAATTATTCATGTTTTCATGAAGTTTCCTATATTCTGCCTTCTGGCCCAAATATAAGCTTTGCCCACCTTATCAAACAACTTCCTACACACTGTTATGAACTTAGGGAGCTAGAGAACATTGTCTCTGAACTGTGTTATAGAGTGTAGTAGTATATTTCTGTGTAGTGTAAGGCTTTCCAAAGCTGCCGAACGTGTTTCTTTCTCTATTTCAATGGTATTCTGCCTTATATAATACACATTTATCACTCTAGTCTCCTTTAAGTAAGCAATATAGGATTCATACAGTGTTTCATGTGATCTTAACTCGAATTAAGGATTTCTCTTATCTTAGCTACCTTTTCTACACTAAGAACTGACTTGGAGATTCTCTTTCATCTGTTCTAAACAAGTTCTCATCTCTTTACAGTCATTTTCACTGAATTATTCATGTTTTCATGTAGTTTCCTATATTCTGCCTTCTGGCCCAAGTATAAGCTTTGCCCACTTTATCAAACAACTTCCTACACAATGTTATGAACTGAGGCAGCTCGTGAACATTGTCTCTCAACTGTGTTATAGAGTGTAGTACTACATTTCAGTGAAGTGTAAGGCTTTCCAAAGCTGCCGAACGTGTTTGTTTCTCTATTTCAATGGTATTCTCCCTTGTATAACACACATTTACCACTCTAGTCTCCTCTCAGTAAAGAATATAGGATTCATACAGTGTTTGATGTGATCTTAACTGGAATTAAGGATTTCCCTTATCTTAGCTACCTTTTCTACACTAAGAACTGACTTGGAGATTCTCTTTCAGCTGTTCTAAACAAGTTCTCATCTGTTTACAGTCATTTTCACTGAATTATTCATGTTTTCATGTAGTTTCCTATATTCTGCCTTCTGGCCCAAGTATAAGCTTTGCCCACTTTATCAAACAACTTCCTACACACTGTTATGAACTGAGGGAGCTAGGGAACATTGTCTCTCAACTGTGTTATAGAGTGTAGTACTACATTTCCGTGTAGTGTAAGGCTTTCCAAAGCTGCCGAACATGTTTCTTTCTCTATTTCAATGGTATTCTGCCTTGTATAACACACATTTACCACTCTAGTCTCCTTTAAGCAATGAATATAGGATTCATACAGTGTTTCATGTGATCTTAACTCGAATTAAGGATTTCCCTTATCTTAGCTACCTTTTCTACACTAAGAACTGACTTGGAGATTCTCTTTCAGCTGTTCTAAACAAGTTCTCATCTGTTTACAGTCATTTTCACTGAATTATTCATGTTTTCTTGTAGTTTCCTATATTCTGCCTTCTGGCCCAAGTATAAGCTTTGCCCACTTTATCAAAAAACTTCCTACACACTGTTATGAACTGAGGGAGCTAGGGAACATTGTCTATCAACTGTGTTATAGAGTGTAGTACTACATTTCAGTGTAGTGTAAGGCTTTCCAAAGCTGCCTAACATGTTTCTTTCTCTATTTCAATGGTATTCTGCCTTGTATAACACACATTTACCACTCTAGTCTCCTTTAAGCAATGAATATAGGATTCATACAGTGTTTCATGTGATCTTAAGTCGAATTAAGGATTTCCCTTATCTTAGCTACCTTTTCTACACTAAGAACTGACTTGGAGATTCTCTTTCAGCTGTTCTAAACAAGTTCTCACCTGTTTACAGTCATTTTCACTGAATTATTCATGTTTTCATGTAGTTTCCTATATTCTGCCTTCTGGCCCAAGTATAAGCTTTGCCCACTTTATCAAACAACTTCCTACACACTGTTATGAACTGAGGGAGCTAGGGAACATTGTCTCTCAACTGTGTTATAGAGTGTAGTACTACATTTCAGTGAAGTGTAAGGCTTTCCAAAGCTGCCGAACTTGTTTCTTTCTCCATTTCAATGGTATTCTGCCTTGTATAACACACATTTACCACTCTAGTCTCCTTTAAGTAATGAATATAGGACTCATACAGTGTTTGATGTTATCTTAACTCGAATTAAGGATTTCCCTTATCTTAGCTACCTTTTCTACACTAAGAACTGACTTGGAGATTCTCTTTCAGCTGTTCTAAACAAGTTATCATCTGTTTACAGTCATTTTCAATGAATTATTCATGTTTTCATGAAGTTTCCTATATTCTGCCTTCTGGCCCAAGTATAAGCTTTGCCCACCTTATCAAACAACTTCCTACACACTGTTATGAACTTAGGGAGCTAGAGAACATTGTCTCTGAACTGTGTTATAGAGTGTAGTAGTATATTTCTGTGTAGTGTAAGGCTTTCCAAAGCTGCCGAACGTGTTTCTTTCTCTATTTCAATGGTATTCTGCCTTATATAATACACATTTATCACTCTAGTCTCCTTTAAGTAAGCAATATAGGATTCATACAGTGTTTCATGTGATCTTAACTCGAATTAAGGATTTCTCTTATCTTAGCTACCTTTTCTACACTAAGAACTGACTTGGAGATTCTCTTTCATCTGTTCTAAACAAGTTCTCATCTCTTTACAGTCATTTTCACTGAATTATTCATGTTTTCATGTAGTTTCCTATATTCAGCCTTCTGGCCCAAGTATAAGCTTTGCCCACTTTATCAAACAACTTCCTACACAATGTTATGAACTGAGGCAGCTCGTGAACATTGTCTCTCAACTGTGTTATAGAGTGTAGTACTACATTTCAGTGAAGTGTAAGGCTTTCCAAAGCTGCCGAACGTGTTTGTTTCTCTATTTCAATGGTATTCTCCCTTGTATAACACACATTTACCACTCTAGTCTCCTCTCAGTAAAGAATATAGGATTCATACAGTGTTAGATGTGATCTTAACTGGAATTAAGGATTTCCCTTATCTTAGCTACCTTTTCTACACTAAGAACTGACTTGGAGATTCTCTTTCAGCTGTTCTAAACAAGTTCTCATCTGTTTACAGTCATTTTCACTGAATTATTCATGTTTTCATGTAGTTTCCTATATTCTGCCTTCTGGCCCAAGTATAAGCTTTGCCCACTTTATCAAACAACTTCCTACACACTGTTATGAACTGAGGGAGCTAGGGAACATTGTCTCTCAACTGTGTTATAGAGTGTAGTACTACATTTCCGTGTAGTGTAAGGCTTTCCAAAGCTGCCGAACATGTTTCTTTCTCTATTTCAATGGTATTCTGCCTTGTATAACACACATTTACCACTCTAGTCTCCTTTAAGCAATGAATATAGGATTCATACAGTGTTTCATGTGATCTTAACTCGAATTAAGGATTTCCCTTATCTTAGCTACCTTTTCTACACTAAGAACTGACTTGGAGATTCTCTTTCAGCTGTTCTAAACAAGTTCTCATCTGTTTACAGTCATTTTCACTGAATTATTCATGTTTTCTTGTAGTTTCCTATATTCTGCCTTCTGGCCCAAGTATAAGCTTTGCCCACTTTATCAAAAAACTTCCTACACACTGTTATGAACTGAGGGAGCTAGGGAACATTGTCTATCAACTGTGTTATAGAGTGTAGTACTACATTTTAGTGTAGTGTAAGGCTTTCCAAAGCTGCCTAACATGTTTCTTTCTCTATTTCAATGGTATTCTGCCTTGTATAACACACATTTACCACTCTAGTCTCCTTTAAGCAATGAATATAGGATTCATACAGTGTTTCATGTGATCTTAAGTCGAATTAAGGATTTCCCTTATCTTAGCTACCTTTTCTACACTAAGAACTGACTTGGAGATTCTCTTTCAGCTGTTCTAAACAAGTTATCATCTGTTTACAGTCATTTTCACTGAATTATTCATGTTTTCTTGTAGTTTCCTATATTCTGCCTTCTGGCCCAAGTATAAGCTTTGCCCACTTTATCAAACAACTTCCTACACACTGTTATGAACTGAGGGAGCTAGGGAACATTGTCTATCAACTGTGTTATAGAGTGTAGTACTACATTTCAGTGTAGTGTAAGGCTTTCCAAAGCTGCCTAACATGTTTCTTTCTCTATTTCAATGGTATTCTGCCTTGTATAACACACATTTACCACTCTAGTCTCCTTTAAGCAATGAATATAGGATTCATACAGTGTTTCATGTGATCTTAAGTCGAATTAAGGATTTCCCTTATCTTAGCTACCTTTTCTACACTAAGAACTGACTTGGAGATTCTCTTTCAGCTGTTCTAAACAAGTTCTCATCTGTTTACAGTCATTTTCACTGAATTATTCATGTTTTCATGTAGTTTCCTATATTCTGCCTTCTGGCCCAAGTATAAGCTTTGCCCACTTTATCAAACAACTTCCTACACACTGTTATGAACTGAGGGAGCTAGGGAACATTGTCTCTCAACTGTGTTATAGAGTGTAGTACTACATTTCAGTGAAGTGTAAGGCTTTCCAAAGCTGCCGAACTTGTTTCTTTCTCCATTTCAATGGTATTCTGCCTTGTATAACACACATTTACCACTCTAGTCTCCTTTAAGTAATGAATATAGGACTCATACAGTGTTTGATGTTATCTTAACTCGAATTAAGGATTTCCCTTATCTTAGCTACCTTTTCTACACTAAGAACTGACTTGGAGATTCTCTTTCAGCTGTTCTAAACAAGTTATCATCTGTTTACAGTCATTTTCAATGAATTATTCATGTTTTCATGAAGTTTCCTATATTCTGCCTTCTGGCCCAAGTATAAGCTTTGCCCACCTTATCAAACAACTTCCTACACACTGTTATGAACTTAGGGAGCTAGAGAACATTGTCTCTGAACTGTGTTATAGAGTGTAGTAGTATATTTCTGTGTAGTGTAAGGCTTTCCAAAGCTGCCGAACGTGTTTCTTTCTCTATTTCAATGGTATTCTGCCTTATATAATACACATTTATCACTCTAGTCTCCTTTAAGTAAGCAATATAGGATTCATACAGTGTTTCATGTGATCTTAACTCGAATTAAGGATTTCTCTTATCTTAGCTACCTTTTCTACACTAAGAACTGACTTGGAGATTCTCTTTCATCTGTTCTAAACAAGTTCTCATCTCTTTACAGTCATTTTCACTGAATTATTCATGTTTTCATGTAGTTTCCTATATTCTGCCTTCTGGCCCAAGTATAAGCTTTGCCCACTTTATCAAACAACTTCCTACACAATGTTATGAACTGAGGCAGCTCGTGAACATTGTCTCTCAACTGTGTTATAGAGTGTAGTACTACATTTCAGTGAAGTGTAAGGCTTTCCAAAGCTGCCGAACGTGTTTGTTTCTCTATTTCAATGGTATTCTCCCTTGTATAACACACATTTACCACTCTAGTCTCCTCTCAGTAAAGAATATAGGATTCATACAGTGTTTGATGTGATCTTAACTGGAATTAAGGATTTCCCTTATCTTAGCTACCTTTTCTACACTAAGAACTGACTTGGAGATTCTCTTTCAGCTGTTCTAAACAAGTTCTCATCTGTTTACAGTCATTTTCACTGAATTATTCATGTTTTCATGTAGTTTCCTATATTCTGCCTTCTGGCCCAAGTATAAGCTTTGCCCACTTTATCAAACAACTTCCTACACACTGTTATGAACTGAGGGAGCTAGGGAACATTGTCTCTCAACTGTGTTATAGAGTGTAGTACTACATTTCCGTGTAGTGTAAGGCTTTCCAAAGCTGCCGAACATGTTTCTTTCTCTATTTCAATGGTATTCTGCCTTGTATAACACACATTTACCACTCTAGTCTCCTTTAAGCAATGAATATAGGATTCATACAGTGTTTCATGTGATCTTAACTCGAATTAAGGATTTCCCTTATCTTAGCTACCTTTTCTACACTAAGAACTGACTTGGAGATTCTCTTTCAGCTGTTCTAAACAAGTTCTCATCTGTTTACAGTCATTTTCACTGAATTATTCATGTTTTCTTGTAGTTTCCTATATTCTGCCTTCTGGCCCAAGTATAAGCTTTGCCCACTTTATCAAAAAACTTCCTACACACTGTTATGAACTGAGGGAGCTAGGGAACATTGTCTATCAACTGTGTTATAGAGTGTAGTACTACATTTCAGTGTAGTGTAAGGCTTTCCAAAGCTGCCTAACATGTTTCTTTCTCTATTTCAATGGTATTCTGCCTTGTATAACACACATTTACCACTCTAGTCTCCTTTAAGCAATGAATATAGGATTCATACAGTGTTTCATGTGATCTTAAGTCGAATTAAGGATTTCCCTTATCTTAGCTACCTTTTCTACACTAAGAACTGACTTGGAGATTCTCTTTCAGCTGTTCTAAACAAGTTCTCATCTGTTTACAGTCATTTTCACTGAATTATTCATGTTTTCATGTAGTTTCCTATATTCTGCCTTCTGGCCCAAGTATAAGCTTTGCCCACTTTATCAAACAACTTCCTACACACTGTTATGAACTGAGGGAGCTAGGGAACATTGTCTCTCAACTGTGTTATAGAGTGTAGTACTACATTTCAGTGAAGTGTAAGGCTTTCCAAAGCTGCCGAACTTGTTTCTTTCTCCATTTCAATGGTATTCTGCCTTGTATAACACACATTTACCACTCTAGTCTCCTTTAAGTAATGAATATAGGACTCATACAGTGTTTGATGTTATCTTAACTCGAATTAAGGATTTCCCTTATCTTAGCTACCTTTTCTACACTAAGAACTGACTTGGAGATTCTCTTTCAGCTGTTCTAAACAAGTTATCATCTGTTTACAGTCATTTTCAATGAATTATTCATGTTTTCATGAAGTTTCCTATATTCTGCCTTCTGGCCCAAGTATAAGCTTTGCCCACCTTATCAAACAACTTCCTACACACTGTTATGAACTTAGGGAGCTAGAGAACATTGTCTCTGAACTGTGTTATAGAGTGTAGTAGTATATTTCTGTGTAGTGTAAGGCTTTCCAAAGCTGCCGAACGTGTTTCTTTCTCTATTTCAATGGTATTCTGCCTTATATAATACACATTTATCACTCTAGTCTCCTTTAAGTAAGCAATATAGGATTCATACAGTGTTTCATGTGATCTTAACTCGAATTAAGGATTTCTCTTATCTTAGCTACCTTTTCTACACTAAGAACTGACTTGGAGATTCTCTTTCATCTGTTCTAAACAAGTTCTCATCTCTTTACAGTCATTTTCACTGAATTATTCATGTTTTCATGTAGTTTCCTATATTCAGCCTTCTGGCCCAAGTATAAGCTTTGCCCACTTTATCAAACAACTTCCTACACAATGTTATGAACTGAGGCAGCTCGTGAACATTGTCTCTCAACTGTGTTATAGAGTGTAGTACTACATTTCAGTGAAGTGTAAGGCTTTCCAAAGCTGCCGAACGTGTTTGTTTCTCTATTTCAATGGTATTCTCCCTTGTATAACACACATTTACCACTCTAGTCTCCTCTCAGTAAAGAATATAGGATTCATACAGTGTTTGATGTGATCTTAACTGGAATTAAGGATTTCCCTTATCTTAGCTACCTTTTCTACACTAAGAACTGACTTGGAGATTCTCTTTCAGCTGTTCTAAACAAGTTCTCATCTGTTTACAGTCATTTTCACTGAATTATTCATGTTTTCATGTAGTTTCCTATATTCTGCCTTCTGGCCCAAGTATAAGCTTTGCCCACTTTATCAAACAACTTCCTACACACTGTTATGAACTGAGGGAGCTAGGGAACATTGTCTCTCAACTGTGTTATAGAGTGTAGTACTACATTTCCGTGTAGTGTAAGGCTTTCCAAAGCTGCCGAACATGTTTCTTTCTCTATTTCAATGGTATTCTGCCTTGTATAACACACATTTACCACTCTAGTCTCCTTTAAGCAATGAATATAGGATTCATACAGTGTTTCATGTGATCTTAACTCGAATTAAGGATTTCCCTTATCTTAGCTACCTTTTCTACACTAAGAACTGACTTGGAGATTCTCTTTCAGCTGTTCTAAACAAGTTCTCATCTGTTTACAGTCATTTTCACTGAATTATTCATGTTTTCTTGTAGTTTCCTATATTCTGCCTTCTGGCCCAAGTATAAGCTTTGCCCACTTTATCAAAAAACTTCCTACACACTGTTATGAACTGAGGGAGCTAGGGAACATTGTCTATCAACTGTGTTATAGAGTGTAGTACTACATTTCAGTGTAGTGTAAGGCTTTCCAAAGCTGCCTAACATGTTTCTTTCTCTATTTCAATGGTATTCTGCCTTGTATAACACACATTTACCACTCTAGTCTCCTTTAAGCAATGAATATAGGATTCATACAGTGTTTCATGTGATCTTAAGTCGAATTAAGGATTTCCCTTATCTTAGCTACCTTTTCTACACTAAGAACTGACTTGGAGATTCTCTTTCAGCTGTTCTAAACAAGTTCTCATCTGTTTACAGTCATTTTCACTGAATTATTCATGTTTTCATGTAGTTTCCTATATTCTGCCTTCTGGCCCAAGTATAAGCTTTGCCGACTTTATCAAACAACTTCCTACACACTGTTATGAACTGAGGGAGCTAGGGAACATTGTCTCTCAACTGTGTTATAGAGTGTAGTACTACATTTCAGTGAAGTGTAAGGCTTTCCAAAGCTGCCGAACTTGTTTCTTTCTCCATTTCAATGGTATTCTGCCTTGTATAACACACATTTACCACTCTAGTCTCCTTTAAGTAATGAATATAGGACTCATACAGTGTTTGATGTTATCTTAACTCGAATTAAGGATTTCCCTTATCTTAGCTACCTTTTCTACACTAAGAACTGACTTGGAGATTCTCTTTCAGCTGTTCTAAACAAGTTATCATCTGTTTACAGTCATTTTCAATGAATTATTCATGTTTTCATGAAGTTTCCTATATTCTGCCTTCTGGCCCAAGTATAAGCTTTGCCCACCTTATCAAACAACTTCCTACACACTGTTATGAACTTAGGGAGCTAGAGAACATTGTCTCTGAACTGTGTTATAGAGTGTAGTAGTATATTTCTGTGTAGTGTAAGGCTTTCCAAAGCTGCCGAACGTGTTTCTTTCTCTATTTCAATGGTATTCTGCCTTATATAATACACATTTATCACTCTAGTCTCCTTTAAGTAAGCAATATAGGATTCATACAGTGTTTCATGTGATCTTAACTCGAATTAAGGATTTCTCTTATCTTAGCTACCTTTTCTACACTAAGAACTGACTTGGAGATTCTCTTTCATCTGTTCTAAACAAGTTCTCATCTCTTTACAGTCATTTTCACTGAATTATTCATGTTTTCATGTAGTTTCCTATATTCTGCCTTCTGGCCCAAGTATAAGCTTTGCCCACTTTATCAAACAACTTCCTACACAATGTTATGAACTGAGGCAGCTCGTGAACATTGTCTCTCACCTGTGTTATAGAGTGTAGTACTACATTTCAGTGAAGTGTAAGGCTTTCCAAAGCTGCCGAACGTGTTTGTTTCTCTATTTCAATGGTATTCTCCCTTGTATAACACACATTTACCACTCTAGTCTCCTCTCAGTAAAGAATATAGGATTCATACAGTGTTTGATGTGATCTTAACTGGAATTAAGGATTTCCCTTATCTTAGCTACCTTTTCTACACTAAGAACTGACTTGGAGATTCTCTTTCAGCTGTTCTAAACAAGTTCTCATCTGTTTACAGTCATTTTCACTGAATTATTCATGTTTTCATGTAGTTTCCTATATTCTGCCTTCTGGCCCAAGTATAAGCTTTGCCCACTTTATCAAACAACTTCCTACACACTGTTATGAACTGAGGGAGCTAGGGAACATTGTCTCTCAACTGTGTTATAGAGTGTAGTACTACATTTCCGTGTAGTGTAAGGCTTTCCAAAGCTGCCGAACATGTTTCTTTCTCTATTTCAATGTTATTCTGCCTTGTATAACACACATTTACCACTCTAGTCTCCTTTAAGCAATGAATATAGGATTCATACAGTGTTTCATGTGATCTTAACTCGAATTAAGGATTTCCCTTATCTTAGCTACCTTTTCTACACTAAGAACTGACTTGGAGATTCTCTTTCAGCTGTTCTAAACAAGTTCTCATCTGTTTACAGTCATTTTCACTGAATTATTCATGTTTTCTTGTAGTTTCCTATATTCTGCCTTCTGGCCCAAGTATAAGCTTTGCCCACTTTATCAAAAAACTTCCTACACACTGTTATGAACTGAGGGAGCTAGGGAACATTGTCTATCAACTGTGTTATAGAGTGTAGTACTACATTTCAGTGTAGTGTAAGGCTTTCCAAAGCTGCCTAACATGTTTCTTTCTCTATTTCAATGGTATTCTGCCTTGTATAACACACATTTACCACTCTAGTCTCCTTTAAGCAATGAATATAGGATTCATACAGTGTTTCATGTGATCTTAAGTCGAATTAAGGATTTCCCTTATCTTAGCTACCTTTTCTACACTAAGAACTGACTTGGAGATTCTCTTTCAGCTGTTCTAAACAAGTTCTCATCTGTTTACAGTCATTTTCACTGAATTATTCATGTTTTCATGTAGTTTCCTATATTCTGCCTTCTGGCCCAAGTATAAGCTTTGCCCACTTTATCAAACAACTTCCTACACACTGTTATGAACTGAGGGAGCTAGGGAACATTGTCTCTCAACTGTGTTATAGAGTGTAGTACTACATTTCAGTGAAGTGTAAGGCTTTCCAAAGCTGCCGAACTTGTTTCTTTCTCCATTTCAATGGTATTCTGCCTTGTATAACACACATTTACCACTCTAGTCTCCTTTAAGTAATGAATATAGGACTCATACAGTGTTTGATGTTATCTTAACTCGAATTAAGGATTTCCCTTATCTTAGCTACCTTGTCTACACTAAGAACTGACTTGGAGATTCTCTTTCAGCTGTTCAAAACAAGTTATCATCTGTTTACAGTCATTTTCAATGAATTATTCATGTTTTCATGAAGTTTCCTATATTCTGCCTTCTGGCCCAAGTATAAGCTTTGCCCACCTTATCAAACAACTTCCTACACACTGTTATGAACTTAGGGAGCTAGAGAACATTGTCTCTGAACTGTGTTATAGAGTGTAGTAGTATATTTCTGTGTAGTGTAAGGCTTTCCAAAGCTGCCGAACGTGTTTCTTTCTCTATTTCAATGGTATTCTGCCTTATATAATACACATTTATCACTCTAGTCTCCTTTAAGTAAGCAATATAGGATTCATACAGTGTTTCATGTGATCTTAACTCGAATTAAGGATTTCTCTTATCTTAGCTACCTTTTCTACACTAAGAACTGACTTGGAGATTCTCTTTCATCTGTTCTAAACAAGTTCTCATCTCTTTACAGTCATTTTCACTGAATTATTCATGTTTTCATGTAGTTTCCTATATTCTGCCTTCTGGCCCAAGTATAAGCTTTGCCCACTTTATCAAACAACTTCCTACACAATGTTATGAACTGAGGCAGCTCGTGAACATTGTCTCTCAACTGTGTTATAGAGTGTAGTACTACATTTCAGTGAAGTGTAAGGCTTTCCAAAGCTGCCGAACGTGTTTGTTTCTCTATTTCAATGGTATTCTCCCTTGTATAACACACATTTACCACTCTAGTCTCCTCTCAGTAAAGAATATAGGATTCATACAGTGTTTGATGTGATCTTAACTGGAATTAAGGATTTCCCTTATCTTAGCTACCTTTTCTACACTAAGAACTGACTTGGAGATTCTCTTTCAGCTGTTCTAAACAAGTTCTCATCTGTTTACAGTCATTTTCACTGAATTATTCATGTTTTCATGTAGTTTCCTATATTCTGCCTTCTGGCCCAAGTATAAGCTTTGCCCACTTTATCAAACAACTTCCTACACACTGTTATGAACTGAGGGAGCTAGGGAACATTGTCTCTCAACTGTGTTATAGAGTGTAGTACTACATTTCCGTGTAGTGTAAGGCTTTCCAAAGCTGCCGAACATGTTTCTTTCTCTATTTCAATGGTATTCTGCCTTGTATAACACACATTTACCACTCTAGTCTCCTTTAAGCAATGAATATAGGATTCATACAGTGTTTCATGTGATCTTAACTCGAATTAAGGATTTCCCTTATCTTAGCTACCTTTTCTACACTAAGAACTGACTTGGAGATTCTCTTTCAGCTGTTCTAAACAAGTTCTCATCTGTTTACAGTCATTTTCACTGAATTATTCATGTTTTCTTGTAGTTTCCTATATTCTGCCTTCTGGCCCAAGTATAAGCTTTGCCCACTTTATCAAACAACTTCCTACACACTGTTATGAACTGAGGGAGCTAGGGAACATTGTCTATCAACTGTGTTATAGAGTGTAGTACTACATTTCAGTGTAGTGTAAGGCTTTCCAAAGCTGCCTAACATGTTTCTTTCTCTATTTCAATGGTATTCTGCCTTGTATAACACACATTTACCACTCTAGTCTCCTTTAAGCAATGAATATAGGATTCATACAGTGTTTGATGTTATCTTAACTCGAATTAAGGATTTCCCTTATCTTAGCTACCTTTTCTACACTAAGAACTGACTTGGAGATTCTCTTTCAGCTGTTCTAAACAAGTTATCATCTGTTTACAGTCATTTTCAATGAATTATTCATGTTTTCATGAAGTTTCCTATATTCTGCCTTCTGGCCCAAGTATAAGCTTTGCCCACCTTATGAAACAACTTCCTACACACTGTTATGAACTTAGGGAGCTAGAGAACATTGTCTCTGAACTATGTTATAGAGTGTAGTAGTATATTTCTGTGTAGTGTAAGGCTTTCCAAAGCTGCCGAACGTGTTTCTTTCTCTATTTCAATGGTATTCTGCCTTATATAATACACATTTATCACTCTAGTCTCCTTTAAGTAAGCAATATAGGATTCATACAGTGTTTCATGTGATCTTAACTCGAATTAAGGATTTCTCTTATCTTAGCTACCTTTTCTACACTAAGAACTGACTTGGAGATTCTCTTTCATCTGTTCTAAACAAGTTCTCATCTCTTTACAGTCATTTTCACTGAATTATTCATGTTTTCATGTAGTTTCCTATATTCTGCCTTCTGGCCCAAGTATAAGCTTTGCCCACTTTATCAAACAACTTCCTACACAATGTTATGAACTGAGGCAGCTCGTGAACATTGTCTCTCAACTGTGTTATAGAGTGTAGTACTACATTTCAGTGAAGTGTAAGGCTTTCCAAAGCTGCCGAACGTGTTTGTTTCTCTATTTCAATGGTATTCTCCCTTGTATAACACACATTTACCACTCTAGTCTCCTCTCAGTAAAGAATATAGGATTCATACAGTGTTTGATGTGATCTTAACTGGAATTAAGGATTTCCCTTATCTTAGCTACCTTTTCTACACTAAGAACTGACTTGGAGATTCTCTTTCAGCTGTTCTAAACAAGTTCTCATCTGTTTACAGTCATTTTCACTGAATTATTCATGTTTTCATGTAGTTTCCTATATTCTGCCTTCTGGCCCAAGTATAAGCTTTGCCCACTTTATCAAACAACTTCCTACACACTGTTATGAACTGAGGGAGCTAGGGAACATTGTCTCTCAACTGTGTTATAGAGTGTAGTACTACATTTCCGTGTAGTGTAAGGCTTTCCAAAGCTGCCGAACATGTTTCTTTCTCTATTTCAATGGTATTCTGCCTTGTATAACACACATTTACCACTCTAGTCTCCTTTAAGCAATGAATATAGGATTCATACAGTGTTTCATGTGATCTTAACTCGAATTAAGGATTTCCCTTATCTTAGCTACCTTTTCTACACTAAGAACTGACTTGGAGATTCTCTTTCAGCTGTTCTAAACAAGTTCTCATCTGTTTACAGTCATTTTCACTGAATTATTCATGTTTTCTTGTAGTTTCCTATATTCTGCCTTCTGGCCCAAGTATAAGCTTTGCCCACTTTATCAAACAACTTCCTACACACTGTTATGAACTGAGGGAGCTAGGGAACATTGTCTATCAACTGTGTTATAGAGTGTAGTACTACATTTCAGTGTAGTGTAAGGCTTTCCAAAGCTGCCTAACATGTTTCTTTCTCTATTTCAATGGTATTCTGCCTTGTATAACACACATTTACCACTCTAGTCTCCTTTAAGCAATGAATATAGGATTCATACAGTGTTTCATGTGATCTTAACTGGAATTAAGGATTTCCCTTATCTTAGCTACCTTTTCTACACTAAGAACTGACTTGGAGATGCTCTTTCAGCTGTTCTAAACAAGTTCTCATCTGTTTACAGTCATTTTCACTGAATTATTCATGTTTTCATGTAGTTTCCTATATTCTGCCTTCTGGCCCAAGTATAAGCTTTGCCCACTTTATCAAACAACTTCCTACACACTGTTATGAACTGAGGGAGCTAGGGAACATTGTCTCTCAACTGTGTTATAGAGTGTAGTACTACATTGCAGTGAAGTGTAAGGCTTTCCAAAGCTGCCGAAATTGTTTCTTTCTCCATTTCAATGGTATTCTGCCTTGTATAACACACATTTACCACTCTAGTCTCCTTTAAGTAATGAATATAGGACTCATACAGTGTTTGATGTTATCTTAACTCGAATTAAGGATTTCCCTTATCTTAGCTACCTTTTCTACACTAAGAACTGACTTGGAGATTCTCTTTCAGCTGTTCTAAACAAGTTATCATCTGTTTACAGTCATTTTCAATGAATTATTCATGTTTTCATGAAGTTTCCTATATTCTGCCTTCTGGCCCAAGTATAAGCTTTGCCCACCTTATCAAACAACTTCCTACACACTGTTATGAACTTAGGGAGCTAGAGAACATTGTCTCTGAACTGTGTTATAGAGTGTAGTAGTATATTTCTGTGTAGTGTAAGGCTTTCCAAAGCTGCCGAACGTGTTTCTTTCTCTATTTCAATGGTATTCTGCCTTATATAATACACATTTATCACTCTAGTATCCTTTAAGTAAGCAATATAGGATTCATACAGTGTTTCATGTGATCTTAACTCGAATTAAGGATTTCCCTTATCTTAGCTACCTTTTCTATACTAAGAACTGACTTGGAGATTCTCTTTCATCTGTTCTAAACAAGTTCTCATCTCTTTACAGTCATTTTCACTGAATTATTCATGTTTTCATGTAGTTTCCTATATTCTGCCTTCTGGCCCAAGTATAAGCTTTGCCCACTTTATCAAACAACTTCCTACACAATGTTATGAACTGAGGCAGCTCGTGAACATTGTCTCTCAACTGTGTTATAGAGTGTAGTACTACATTTCAGTGAAGTGTAAGGCTTTCCAAAGCTGCCGAACGTGTTTGTTTCTCTATTTCAATGGTATTCTCCCTTGTATAACACACATTTACCACTCTAGTCTCCTCTCAGTAAAGAATATAGGATTCATACAGTGTTTGATGTGATCTTAACTGGAATTAAGGATTTCCCTTATCTTAGCTACCTTTTCTACACTAAGAACTGACTTGGAGGTTCTCTTTCAGCTGTTCTAAACAAGTTCTCATCTGTTTACAGTCATTTTCAATGAATTATTCATGTTTTCATGTAGTTTTCTATATTCTGCCTTCTGGCCCAAGTATAAGCTTTGCCCACTTTATCAAACAACTTCCTACACACTGTTATGAACTGAGGGAGGTAGGGAACATTGTCTCTCAACTGTGTTATAGAGTGTAGTACTACATTTCAGTGTAGTGTAAGGCTTTCCAAAGCTGCCGAACATGTTTCTTTCTCTATTTCAATGGTATTCTGCCTTGTATAACACACATTTACCACTCTAGTCTCCTTTAAGCAATGAATATAGGATTCATACAGTGTTTCATGTGATCTTAACTGGAATTAAGGATTTCCCTTATCTTAGCTACATTTTCTACACTAAGAACTGACTTGGAGATTCTCTTTCAGCTGTTCTAAATAAGTTCTCATCTGTTTACAGTCATTTTCACTGAATTATTCATGTTTTCATGTAGTTTCCTATATTCTGCCTTCTGGCCCAAGTATAAGCTTTGCCCACTTTATCAAACAACTTCCTACACACTGTTATGAACTGAGGGAGCTAGGGAACATTGTCTCTCAACTGTGTTATAGAGTGTAGTACTACATTTCCGTGTAGTGTAAGGCTTTCCAAAGTTGCCGAACATGTTTCTTTCTCTATTTCAATGGTATTCTGCCTTGTATAACACACATTTACCACTCTAGTCTCCTTTAAGCAATGAATATAGGATTCATACAGTGTTTCATGTGATCTTAACTGGAATTAAGGATTTCCCTTATCTTAGCTACATTTTCTACACTAAGAACTGACTTGGAGATTCTCTTTCAGCTGTTCTAAACAAGTTCTTATCTGTTTACAGTCATTTTCACTGAATTATTCATGTTTTCATGTAGTTTCCTATATTCTGCCTTCTGGCCCAAGTATAAGCTTTGCCCACTTTATCAAACAACTTCCTACACACTGTTATGAACTGAGGGAGCTAGGGAACATTGTCTCTCAACTGTGTTATAGAGTGTAGTACTACATTTCCGTGTAGTGTAAGGCTTTCCAAAGCTGCCGAACATGTTTCTTTCTCTATTTCAATGGTATTCTGCCTTGTATAACACACATTTACCACTCTAGTCTCCTTTAAGCAATGAATATAGGATTCATACAGTGTTTCATGTGATCTTAACTCGAATTAAGGATTTCCCTTATCTTAGCTACCTTTTCTACACTAAGAACTGACTTGGAGATTCTCTTTCAGCTGTTCTAAACAAGTTCTCATCTGTTTACAGTCATTTTCACTGAATTATTCATGTTTTCTTGTAGTTTCCTATATTCTGCCTTCTGGCCCAAGTATAACTTTGCCCACTTTATCAAACAACTTCCTACACACTGTTATGAACTGAGGGAGCTAGGGAACATTGTCTATCAACTGTGTTATAGAGTGTAGTACTACATTTCAGTGTAGTGTAAGGCTTTCCAAAGCTGCCTAACATGTTTCTTTCTCTATTTCAATGGTATTCTGCCTTGTATAACACACATTTACCACTCTAGTCTCCTTTAAGCAATGAATATAGGATTCATACAGTGTTTCATGTGATCTTAACTCGAATTAAGGATTTCCCTTATCTTAGCTACCTTTTCTACACTAAGAACTGACTTGGAGATTCTCTTTCAGCTGTTCTAAACAAGTTCTCATCTGTTTACAGTCATTTTCACTGAATTATTCATGTTTTCTTGTAGTTTCCTATATTCTGCCTTCTGGCCCAAGTATAACTTTGCCCACTTTATCAAACAACTTCCTACACACTGTTATGAACTGAGGGAGCTAGGGAACATTGTCTATCAACTGTGTTATAGAGTGTAGTACTACATTTCAGTGTAGTGTAAGGCTTTCCAAAGCTGCCTAACATGTTTCTTTCTCTATTTCAATGGTATTCTGCCTTGTATAACACACATTTACCACTCTAGTCTCCTTTAAGCAATGAATATAGGATTCATACAGTGTTTCATGTGATCTTAAGTCGAATTAAGGATTTCCCTTATCTTAGCTACCTTTTCTACACTAAGAACTGACTTGGAGATTCTCTTTCAGCTGTTCTAAACAAGTTCTCATCTGTTTACAGTCATTTTCACTGAATTATTCATGTTTTCATGTAGTTTCCTATATTCTGCCTTCTGGCCCAAGTATAAGCTTTGCCCACTTTATCAAACAACTTCCTACACACTGGGATGAACTGAGGGAGCTAGGGAACATTGTCTCTCAACTGTGTTATAGAGTGTAGTACTACATTTCAGTGAAGTGTAAGGCTTTCCAAAGCTGCCGAACTTGTTTCTTTCTCCATTTCAATGGTATTCTGCCTTGTATAACACACATTTACCACTCTAGTCTCCTTTAAGTAATGAATATAGGACTCATACAGTGTTTGATGTTATCTTAACTCGAATTAAGGATTTCCCTTATCTTAGCTACCTTTTCTACACTAAGAACTGACTTGGAGATTCTCTTTCAGCTGTTCTAAACAAGTTATCATCTGTTTACAGTCATTTTCAATGAATTATTCATGTTTTCATGAAGTTTCCTATATTCTGCCTTCTGGCCCAAGTATAAGCTTTGCCCACCTTATCAAACAACTTCCTACACACTGTTATGAACTTAGGGAGCTAGAGAACATTGTCTCTGAACTGTGTTATAGAGTGTAGTAGTATATTTCTGTGTAGTGTAAGGCTTTCCAAAGCTGCCGAACGTGTTTCTTTCTCTATTTCAATGGTATTCTGCCTTATATAATACACATTTATCACTCTAGTCTCCTTTAAGTAAGCAATATAGGATTCATACAGTGTTTCATGTGATCTTAACTCGAATTAAGGATTTCTCTTATCTTAGCTACCTTTTCTACACTAAGAACTGACTTGGAGATTCTCTTTCATCTGTTCTAAACAAGTTCTCATCTCTTTACAGTCATTTTCACTGAATTATTCATGTTTTCATGTAGTTTCCTATATTCTGCCTTCTGGCCCAAGTATAAGCTTTGCCCACTTTATCAAACAACTTCCTACACAATGTTATGAACTGAGGCAGCTCGTGAACATTGTCTCTCAACTGTGTTATAGAGTGTAGTACTACATTTTACTGAAGTGTAAGGCTTTCCAAAGCTGCCGAACGTGTTTGTTTCTCTATTTCAATGGTATTCTCCCTTGTATAACACACATTTACCACTCTAGTCTCCTTTCAGTAAAGAATATAGGATTCATACAGTGTTTCATGTGATCTTAACTGGAATTAAGGATTTCCCTTGTCTTAGCTACCTTTTCTACAGTAAGAACTGACTTGGAGATTCTCTTTCAGCTGTTCTAAACAAGTTCTCATCTGTTTACAGTCCTTTTCAATGAATTATTCATGTTTTCATGTAGTTTCCTATATTCTGCCTTCTGGCCCAAGTATAAGCTTTGCCCACCTTATCAAACAACTTCCTACACACTGTTATGAACTTAGGGAGCTAGAGAACATTGTCTCTGAACTGTGTTATAGAGTGTAGTAGAATATTTCTGTGTAGTGTAAGGCTTTCCAAAGCTGCCGAACGTGTTTCTTTCTCTATTTCAATGGTATTCTGCCTTATATAATACACATTTATCACTCTAGTCTCCTTTAAGTAAGCAATATAGGATTCATACAGTGTTTCATGTGATCTTAACTCGAATTAAGGATTTCCCTTATCTTAGCTACCTTTTCTACACTAAGAACTGACTTGGAGAATATTTTTCATCTGTTCTAAACAAGTTCTCATCTGTTTACAGTCATTTTCACTGAATTATTCATGTTTTCATGTAGTTTCCTATATTCTGCCTTCTGGCCCAAGTATAAGCTTTGCCCACTTTATCAAACAACTTCCTACACACTGTTATGAACTGAGGCAGCTCGGGAACATTGTCTCTCAACTGTGTTATAGAGTGTAGTACTACATTTCAGTGAAGTGTAAGGCTTTCCAAAGCTTCCGAAAGTGTTTGTTTCTCTATTTCAATGGTATTCTCCCTTGTATAACACACATTTACCACTCTAGTCTCCTTTCAGTAAAGAATATAGGATTCATACAGTGTTTCATGTGATCTTAACTGGAATTAAGGATTTCCCTCATCTTAGCTACCTTTTCTACACTAAGAACTGACTTGGAGATTCTCTTTCAGCTGTTCTAAACAAGTTCTCATGTGTTTACAGTCATTTTCAATGAATTATTCATGTTTTCATGTAGTTTCCTATATTCTGCCTTCTGGCCCAAGTATAAGCTTTGCCCACTTTATCAAACAACTTCCTACACACTGTTATGAACTGAGGCAGCTCGGGAACATTGTCTCTCAACTGTGTTATAGAGTGTAGTACTACATTTCAGTGTAGTGTAAGGCTTTCCAAAGCTGCCCACGTGTTTCTTCCTCTATTTCAATGGTATTCTGCCTTGTATAACACACATTTACCACTCTAGTCTCCTTTAAGTAAAGAATATAGGATTCATACAGTGTTTCATGTGATCTTAACTGGAATTAAGGATTTCCCTTATCTTAGCTACCTTTTCTACACTAAGAACTGACTTGGAGATTCTCTTTCAGCTGTTCTAAACAAGTTCTCATCTGTTTACAGTCATTTTCACTGAATTATTCATGTTTTCATGTAGTTTCCTATATTCTGCCTTCTGGCCCAAGTATAAGCTTTGCCCACTTTATCAAACAACTTCCTACACACTGTTATGAACTGAGGGAGCTAGGGAACATTGTCTCTCAACTGTGTTATAGAGTGTAGTACTACATTTCAGTGTAGTGTAAGGCTTTCCAAAGCTGCCGAACGTGTTTCTTTCTCTATTTCAATGGTATTCTGCCTTGTATAACACACATTTACCACTCTAGTCTCCTTTAAGTAAAGAATATAGGATTCATACAGTGTTTCATGTGATCTTAACTGGAATTAAGGATTTCCCTTATCTTAGCTACCTTTTCTACACTAAGAACTGACTTGGAGATTCTCTTTCAGCTGTTCTAAACAAGTTCTCATCTGTTTACAGTCATTTTCACTGAATTATTCATGTTTTCATGTAGTTTCCTATATTCTGCCTTCTGGCCCAAGTATAAGATTTGCCCACTTTATCAAACAACTTCCTACACACTGTTATGAACTGAGGCAGCTCATGAACATTGTCTCTCAACTGTGTTATAGAGTGTAGTACTACATTTCAGTGAAGTGTAAGGCTTTCCAAAGCTGCCGAACGTGTTTGTTTCTCTATTTCAATGGTATTCTCCCTTGTATAACACACATTTACCACTCTAGTCTCCTTTCAGTAAAGAATATAGGATTCATACATTGTTTCATGTGATCTTAACTGGAATTAAGGATTTCCCTTATCTTAGCTACCTTTTCTACACTAAGAACTGACTTGGAGATTCTCTTTCAACTGTTCTAAACAAGTTCTCATCTGTTTACAGTCATTTTCACTGAATTATTCATGTTTTCATGTAGTTTCCTATATTCTGCCTTCTGGCCCAAGTATAAGCTTTGCCCACTTTATCAAACAACTTCCTACACACTGTTATGAACTGAGGCAGCTCATGAACATTGTCTCTCAACTGTGTTATAGAGTGTAGTACTACATTTCAGTGAAGTGTAAGGCTTTCCAAAGCTGCCGAACGTGTTTGTTTCTCTATTTCAATGGTATTCTCCCTTGTAAAACACACATTTACCACTCTAGTCTCCTTTCAGTAAAGAATATAGGATTCATACAGTGTTTCATGTGATCTTAACTGGAATTAAGGATTTCCCTTATCTTAGCTACCTTTTCTACACTAAGAACTGACTTGGAGATTCTCTTTCAGCTGTTCTAAACAAGTTCTCATCTGTTTACAGTCATTTTCACTGAATTATTCATGTTTTCATGTAGTTTCCTATATTCTGCCTTCTGGCCCAAGTATAAGCTTTGCCCACTTTATCAAACAACTTCCTACACACTGTTATGAACTGAGGGAGCTAGGGAACATTGTCTCTCAACTGTGTTATAGAGTGTAGTACTACATTTCAGTGAAGTGTAAGGCTTTCCAAAGCTGCCGAACTTGTTTCTTTCTCTATTTCAATGGTATTCTGCCTTGTATAACACACATTTACCACTCTAGTCTCCTTTAAGTAATGAATATAGGATTCATACAGTGTTTGATGTTATCTTAACTCGAATTAAGGATTTCCCTTATCTTAGCTACCTTTTCTACACTAAGAACTGACTTGGAGATTCTCTTTCAGCTGTTCTAAACAAGTTCTCATCTGTTTACAGTCATTTTCACTGAATTATTCATGTTTTCATGTAGTTTCCTATATTCTGCCTTCTGGCCCAAGTATAAGCTTTGCCCACTTTATCAAACAACTTCCTACACACTGTTATGAACTGAGGGAGCTAGGGAACATTGTCTCTCAACTGTGTTATAGAGTGTAGTACTACATTTCAGTGAAGTGTAAGGCTTTCCAAAGCTGCCGAACTTGTTTCTTTCTCTATTTCAATGGTATTCTGCCTTGTATAACACACATTTACCACTCTAGTCTCCTTTAAGTAATGAATATAGGATTCATACAGTGTTTGATGTTATCTTAACTCGAATTAAGGATTTTCCTTATCTTAGCTACCATTTCTACACTAAGAACTGACTTGGAGATTCTCTTTCAGCTGTTCTAAACAAGTTCTCATCTGTTTACAGTCATTTTCAATGAATTATTCATGTTTTCATGTAGTTTCCTATATTCTGCCTTCTGGCCCAAGTATAAGCTTTGCCCACTTTATCAAAAAACTTCCTACGCACGGTTATGAACTTAGGGAGCTAGAGAACATTTTCTCTGAACTGTGTTATAGAGTGTAGTAGTATATTTCTGTGTAGTGTAAGGCTTTCCAAAGCTGCCGAACGTGTTTCTTTCTCTATTTCAATGGTATTCTGCCTTATATAATACACATTTATCACTCTAGTCTCCTTTAAGTAAGCAATATAGGATTCATACAGTGTTTCATGTGATCTTAACTCGAATTAAGGATTTCCCTTATCTTAGCTACCTTTTCTACACTAAGAACTGACTTGGAGATTCTCTTTCATCTGTTCTAAACAAGTTCTCATCTGTTTACAGTCATTTTCACTGAATTATTCATGTTTTCATGTAGTTTCCTATATTCTGCCTTCAGGCCCAAGTATAAGCTTTGCCCACTTTATCAAACAACTTCCTACACAATGTTATGAACTGAGGCAGCTCGTGAACATTGTCTCTCAACTGTGTTATAGAGTGTAGTACTACATTTCAGTGAAGTGTAAGGCTTTCCAAAGCTGCCGAACGTGTTTGTTTCTCTATTTCAATGGTATTCTCCCTTGTATAACACACATTTAGCACTCGAGTCTCCTCTCAGTAAAGAATATAGGATTCATACAGTGTTTCATGTGATCTTAACTGGAATTAAGGATTTCCCTTATCTTAGCTACCTTTTCTACACTAAGAACTGACTTGGAGATTCTCTTTCAGCTGTTCTAAACAAGTTCTCATCTGTTTACAGTCATTTTCAATGAATTATTCATGTTTTCATGTCGTTTCCTATATTCTGCCTTCTGGCCCAAGTATAAGCTTTGGCCACTTTATCAAACAACTTCCTACACACTGTTATGAACTGAGGGAGCTAGGGAACATTGTCTCTCAACTGTGTTATAGAGTGTAGTACTACATTTCAGTGAAGTGTAAGGCTTCCCAAAGCTGCCGAACGTGTTTCTTTCTCTATTTCAATGGTATTCTGCCTTGTATAACACACATTTACCACACTAGTCTCCTTTAAGTAAAGAATATAGGATTCATACAGTGTTTCATGTGATCTTAACTGGAATTAAGGATTTCCCTTATCTTAGCTACCTTTTCTACACTAAGAACTGACTTGGAGATTCTCTTTCAGCAGTTCTAAACAAGTTCTCATCTGTTTACAGTCATTTTCACTGAATTATTCATGTTTTCATGTAGTTTCCTATATTCTGACTTCTGGCCCAAGTATAAGCTTTGGCCACTTTATCAAACAACTTCTTACACACTGTTATGAACTGAGGGAGCTAGGGAACATTATCTCTCAACTGTGTTATAGAGTGTAGTACTACATTTCAGTGAAGTGTAAGGCTTTCCAAAGCTGCCGAACTTGTTTCTTTCTCTATTTCAATGGTATTCTGCCTTGTATAACACACATTTACCACTCTAGTCTCCTTTAAGTAATGAATATAGGACTCATACAGTGTTTGATGTTATCTTAACTAGAATTAAGGATTTCCCTTATCTTAGCTACCTTTTCTACACTAAGAACTGACTTGGAGATTCTCTTTCAGCTGTTCTAAACAAGTTCTCATCTGTTTACAGTCATTTTCAATGAATTATTCATGTTTTCATGTAGTTTCCTATATTCTGCCTTCTGGCCCAAGTATAAGCTTTGCCCACCTTATCAAACAACTTCCTACACACTGTTATGAAATTAGGGAGCTAGAGAACATTGTCTCTGAACTGTGTTATAGAGTGTAGTAGTATATTTCTGTGTAGTGTAAGGCTTTCCAAAGCTGCCGAACGTGTTTCTTTCTCTATTTCAATGGTATTCTGCCTTATATAATACACATTTATCCCTCTAGTCTCCTTTAAGTAAGCAATATAGGATTCATACGGTGTTTCATGTGATCTTAACTCGAATTAAGGATTTCCCTTATCTTAGCTACCTTTTCTACACTAAGAACTGACTTGGAGATTCTCTTTCAGCTGTTCTAAACAAGTTCTCATCTGTTTACAGTCATTTTCAATGAATTATTCATGTTTTCATGTAGTTTCCTATATTCTGCCTTCTGGCCCAAGTATAAGCTTTGCCCACTTTATCAAACAACTTCCTACACACTGTTATGAACTGAGGGAGCTAGGGAACATTGTCTCTCAACTGTGTTATAGAGTGTAGTACTACATTTCAGTGAAGTGTAAGGCTTTCCAAAGCTGCCGAACATGATTCTTTCTCTATTTCAATGGTATTCTTCCTTGTATAACACACATTTACCACTCTAGTCTCCTTTAAGCAATGAATATAGGATTCATACAGTGTTTCATGTGATCTTAACTGGAATTAGGATTTCCCTTATCTTAGCTACCTTTTCTACACTAAGAACTGACTTGGAGATTCTCTTTCAGCTGTTCTAAACAAGTTCTCATCTGTTTACAGTCATTTTCACTGAATTATTCATGTTTTCATGTAGTTTCCTATATTCTGCCTTCTGGCCCAAGTATAAGCTTTGCCCACTTTATCAAACAACTTCCTACACACTGTTATGAACTGAGGGAGCTAGGGAACATTGTCTCTCAACTGTGTTATAGAGTGTAGTACTACATTTCAGTGAAGTGTAAGGCTTTCCAAAGCTGCCGAACTTTTTTCTTTCTCTATTTCAATGGTATTCTGCCTTGTATAACACACATTTACCACTCTAGTCTCCTTTAAGTAATGAATATAGGATTCATACAGTGTTTGATGTTATCTTAACTCGAATTAAGGATTTCCCTTATCTTAGCTACCTTTTCTACACTAAGAACTGACTTGGAGATTCTCTTTCAGCTGTTCTAAACAAGTTCTCATCTGTTTACAGTCATTTTCACTGAATTATTCATGTTTTCATGTAGTTTCCTATATTCTGCCTTCTGGCCCAAGTATAAGCTTTGCCCACTTTATCAAACAACTTCCTACACACTGTTATGAACTGAGGCAGCTCGGGAACATTGTCTCTCAACTGTGTTATAGAGTGTAGTACTACATTTCAGTGAAGTGTAAGGCTTTCCAAAGCTGCCGAACGTGTTTCTTTCTCTATTTCAATGGTATTCTGCCTTGTATAACACACATTTACCACTCTAGTCTCCTTTAAGTAATGAATATAGGACTCATACAGTGTTTGATGTTATCTTAACTAGAATTAAGGATTTCCCTTATCTTAGCTACCATTTCTACACTAAGAACTGACTTGGAGATTCTCTTTCAGCTGTTCTAAACAAGTTCTCATCTGTTTACAGTCATTTTCAATGAATTATTCATGTTTTCATGTAGTTTCCTATATTCTGCCTTCTGGCCCAAGTATAAGCTTTGCCCACCTTATCAAACAACTTCCTACACACTGTTATGAACTTAGGGAGCTAGAGAACATTGTCTCTGAACTGTGTTATAGAGTGTAGTAGTATATTTCTGTGTAGTGTAAGGCTTTCCAAAGCTGCCGAACGTGTTTCTTTCTCTATTTCAATGGTATTCTGCCTTATATAATACACATTTATCACTCTAGTCTCCTTTAAGTAAGCAATATAGGATTCATACAGTGTTTCATGTGATCTTAACTCGAATTAAGGATTTCCCTTATCTTAGCTACCTTTTCTACACTAAGAACTGACTTGGAGATTCTCTTTCAGCTGTTCTAAACAAGTTCTCATCTGTTTACAGTCATTTTCAATGAATTATTCATGTTTTCATGTAGTTTCCTATATTCTGCCTTCTGGCCCAAGTATAAGCTTTGGCCACTTTATCAAACAACTTCCTACAGACTGTTATGAACTGAGGGAGCTAGGGAACATTGTCTCTCAACTGTGTTATAGAGTGTAGTACTACATTTCAGTGAAGTGTAAGCCTTTCCAAAGCTGCCGAACGTGTTTCTTTCTCTATTTCAATGGTATTCTGCCTTGTATAACACACATTTACCACTCTAGTCTCCTTTAAGTAAAGAATATAGGATTCATACAGTGTTTCATGTGATCTTAACTGGAATTAAGGATTTCCCTTATCTTAGCTACCTTTTCTACACTAAGAACTGACTTGGAGATTCTCTTTCAGCAGTTCTAAACAAGTTCTCATCTGTTTACAGTCATTTTCACTGAATTATTCATGTTTTCATGTAGTTTCCTATATTCTGACTTCTGGCCCAAGTATAAGCTTTGGCCACTTTATCAAACAACTTCTTACACACTGGTATGAACTGAGGGAGCTAGGGAACATTATCTCTCAACTGTGTTATAGAGTGTAGTACTACATTTCAGTGAAGTGTAAAGCTTTCCAAAGCTGCCGAACTTGTTTCTTTCTCTATTTCAATGGTATTCTGCCTTGTATAACACACATTTACCACTCTAGTCTCCTTTAAGTAAAGAATATAGGACTCATACAGTGTTTGATTTTATCTTAACTAGAATTAAGGATTTCCCTTATCTTAGCTACCTTTTCTACACTAAGAACTGACTTGGAGATTCTCTTTCAGCTGTTCTAAACAAGTTCTCATCTGTTTACAGTCATTTTCAATGAATTATTCATGTTTTCATGTAGTTTCCTATATTCTGCCTTCTGGCCCAAGTATAAGCTTTGCCCACTTTATCAAACAACTTCCTACACACTGTTATGAACTGAGGCAGCTCGTGAACATTGTCTCTCAACTGTGTTATAGAGTGTAGTACTACATTTCAGTGAAGTGTAAGGCTTTCCAAAGCTGCCGAAAGTGTTTGTTTCTCTATTTCAATGGTATTCTCCCTTGTATAACACACATTTACCACTCTAGTCTCCTTTCAGTAAAGAATATAGGATTCATACAGTGTTTCATGTGATCTTAACTGGAATTAAGGATTTCCCTTATCTTAGCTACCTTTTCTACACTAAGAACTGACTTGGAGATTCTCTTTCAGCTGTTCTAAACAAGTTCTCATGTGTTTACAGTGATTTTCAATGAATTATTCATGTTTTCATGTAGTTTCCTATATTCTGCCTTCTGGCCCAAATATAAGCTTTGCCCACTTTATCAAACAACTTCCTACACACTGTTATGAACTGAGGCAGCTCGGGAACATTGTCTCTCAACTGTGTTATAGAGTGTAGTACTACATTTCAGTGTAGTGTAAGGCTTTCCAAAGCTGCCGAACGTGTTTCTTTCTCTATTTCAATGGTATTCTGCCTTGTATAACACACATTTACCACTCTTGTCTCCTTTAAGTAAAGAATATAGGATTCATACAGTGTTTCATGTGATCTTAACTGGAATTAAGGATTTCCCTTATCTTAGCTACCTTTTCTACACTAAGAACTGACTTGGAGATTCTCTTTCAGCTGTTCTAAACAAGTTCTCATCTGTTTACAGTCATTTTCACTGAATTATTCATGTTTTCATGTAGTTTCCTATATTCTGCCTTCTGGCCCAAGTATAAGCTTTGCCCACTTTATCAAACAACTTCCTACACACTGTTATGAACTGAGGGAGCTAGGGAACATTGTCTCTCAACTGTGTTATAGAGTGTAGTACTACATTTCAGTGAAGTGTAAGGCTTTCCAAAGCTGCCGAACTTGTTTCTTTCTCTATTTCAATGGTATTCTGCCTTGTATAACACACATTTACCACTCTAGTCTCCTTTAAGTAATGAATACAGGATTCATACAGTGTTTGATGTTATCTTAACTCGAATTAAGGATTTCCCTTATCTTAGCTACCTTTTCTACACTAAGAACTGACTTGGAGATTCTCTTTCAGCTGTTCTAAACAAGTTCTCATCTGTTTACAGTCATTTTCACTGAATTATTCATGTTTTCATGTAGTTTCCTATATTCTGCCTTCTGGCCCAAGTATAAGCTTTGGCCACTTTATCAAACAACTTCCTACACACTGTTATGAACTGAGGGAGCTAGGGAACATTGTCTCTCAACTGTGTAATAGAGTGTAGTACTACATTTCAGGGAAGTGTAAGGCTTTCCAAAGCTGCCGAACTTGTTTCTTTCTCTATTTCAATGGTATTCTGCCTTGTATAACACACATTTACCACTCTAGTCTCCTTTAAGTAATGAATATAGGATTCATACAGTGTTTGATGTTATCTTAACTCGAATAAAGGATTTTCCTTATCTTAGTTACCTTTTCTACACTAAGAACTGACTTGGAGATTCTCTTTCAGCTGTTCTAAACAAGTTCTCATGTGTTTACAGTCATTTTCAATGAATTATTCATGTTTTCATGTAGTTTCCTATATTCTGCCTTCTGGCCCAAGTATAAGCTTTGCCCACTTTATCAAACAACTTCCTACACACTGTTATGAACTGAGGCAGCTCGGGAACATTGTCTCTCAACTGTGTTATAGAGTGTAGTATTACATTTCAGTGAAGTGTAAGGCTTTCCAAAGCTGCCGAACTTGTTTCTTTCTCTATTTCAATGGTATTCTGCCTTGTATAACACACATTTACCACTCTAGTCTCCTTTAAGTAATGAATATAGGACTCATACAGTGTTTGATGTTATCTTAACTAGAATTAAGGATTTCCCTTATCTTAGCTACCATTTCTACACTAAGAACTGACTTGGAGATTCTCTTTCAGCTGTTCTAAACAAGTTCTCATCTGTTTACAGTCATTTTCAATGAATTATTCATGTTTTCATGTAGTTTCCTATATTCTGCCTTCTGGCCCAAGTATAAGCTTTGCCCACCTTATCAAACAACTTCCTACACACTGTTATGAACTTAGGGAGCTAGAGAACATTGTCTCTGAACTGTGTTATAGAGTGTAGTCGTATATTTCTGTGTAGTGTAAGGCTTTCCAAAGCTGCCGAACGTGTTTCTTTCTCTATTTCAATGGTATTCTGCCTTATATAATACACATTTATCACTCTAGTCTCCTTTAAGTAAGCAATATAGGATTCATACAGTGTTTCATGTGATCTTAAATCGAATTAAGGATTTCCCTTATCTTAGCTACCTTTTCTACACTAAGAACTGACTTGGAGATTCTCTTTCATCTGTTCTAAACAAGTTCTCATCTGTTTACAGTCATTTTCAATGAATTATTCATGTTTTCATGTAGTTTCCTATATTCTGCCTTCTGGCCCAAGTATAAGCTTTGCCCACTTTATCAAACAACTTCCTACACAATGTTATGAACTGAGGCAGCTCGTGAACATTGTCTCTCAACTGTGTTATAGAGTGTAGTACTACATTTCAGTGAAGTGTAAGGCTTTCCAAAGCTGCTGAACGTGTTTGTTTCTCTATTTCAATGGTATTCTCCCTTGTATAACACACATTTACCACTCGAGTCTCCTCTCAGTAAAGAATATAGGATTCATACAGTGTTTCATGTGATCTTAACTGGAATTAAGGATTTCCCTTATCTTAGCTACCTTTTCTACACTAAGAACTGACTTGGAGATTCTCTTTCAGCTGTTCTAAACAAGTTCTCATCTGTTTACAGTCATTTTCAATGAATTATTCATGTTTTCATGTAGTTTCCTATATTCTGCCTTCTGGCCCAAGTATAAGCTTTGGCGACTTTATCAAACAACTTCCTACACACTGTTATGAACTGAGGGAGCTAGGGAACATTGTCTCTCAACTGTGTTATAGAGTGTAGTACTACATTTCAGTGAAGTGTAAGGCTTTCCAAAGCTGCCGAACGTGTTTCTTTCTCTATTTCAATGGTATTCTGCCTTGTATAACACACATTTACCACTCTAGTCTCCTTTAAGTAAAGAATATAGGATTCATACAGTGTTTCATGTGATCTTAACTGGAATTAAGGATTTCCCTTATCTTAGCTACCTTTTCTACACTAAGAACTGACTTGGAGATTCTCTTTCAGCAGTTCTAAACAAGTTCTCATCTGTTTACAGTCATTTTCACTGAATTATTCATGTTTTCATGTAGTTTCCTATATTCTGACTTCAGGCCCAAGTATAAGCTTTGGCCACTTTATCAAACAACTTCTTACACACTGTTATGAACTGACGAGCTAGGGAACATTATCTCTCAACTGTGTTATAGAGTGTAGTACTACATTTCAGTGAAGTGTAAGGCTTTCCAAAGCTGCCGAACTTGTTTCTTTCTCTATTTCAATGGTATTCTGCCTTGTATAACACACATTTACCACTCTAGTCTCCTTTAAGTAATGAATATAGGACTCATACAGTGTTTGATGTTATCTTAACTCGAATTAAGGATTTCCCTTATCTTAGCTACCTTTTCTACACTAAGAACTGACTTGGAGATTCTCTTTCAGCTGTTCTAAACAAGTTCTCATCTGTTTACAGTCATTTTCAATGAATTATTCATGTTTTCATGTAGTTTCCTATATTCTGCCTTCTGGCCCAAGTATAAGCTTTGCCCACCTTATCAAACAACTTCCTACACACTGTTATGAACTGAGGGAGCTAGGGAACATTGTCTCTCAACTGTGTTATAGAGTGTAGTACTACATTTCAGTGTAGTGTAAGGCTTTCCAAGCTGCCGAACGTGTTTCTTTCTCTATTTCAATGGTATTCTGCCTTGTATAACACACATTTACCACTCTAGTCTCCTTTAAGTAAAGAATATAGGATTCATACAGTGTTTCATGTGATCTTAACTGGAATTAAGGATTTCCCTTATCTTAGCTACCTTTTCTACACTAAGAACTGACTTGGAGATTCTCTTTCAGCTGTTCTAAACAAGTTCTCATCTGTTTACAGTCATTTTCACTGAATTATTCATGTTTTCATGTAGTTTCCTATATTCTGCCTTCTGGCCCAAGTATAAGCTTTGCCCACTTTATCAAACAACATCCTACACACTGTTATGAACTGAGGGAGCTAGGGAACATTGTCTCTCAACTGTGTTATAGAGTGTAGTACTACATTTCAGTGAAGTGTAAGGCTTTCCAAAGCTGCCGAACTTGTTTCTTTCTCTATTTCAATGGTATTCTGACTTGTATAACACACATTTACCACTCTAGTCTCCTTTAAGTAATGAATATAGGATTCATACAGTGTTTGATGTTATCTTAACTCGAATTAAGGATTTCCCTTATCTTAGCTACCTTTTCTACACTAAGAACTGACTTGGAGATTCTCTTTCAGCTGTTCTAAACAAGTTCTCATCTGTTTACAGTCATTTTCACTGAATTATTCATGTTTTCATGTAGTTTCCTATATTCTGCCTTCTGGCCCAAGTATAAGCTTTGGCCACTTTATCAAACAACTTCCTACACACTGTTATGAACTGAGGGAGCTAGGGAACATTGTCTCTCAACTGTGTAATAGAGTGTAGTACTACATTTCAGTGAAGTGTAAGGCTTTCCAAAGCTGCCGAACTTGTTTCTTTCTCTATTTCAATGGTATTCTGCCTTGTATAACACACATTTACCACTCTAGTCTCCTTTAAGTAATGAATATAGGATTCATACAGTGTTTGATGTTATCTTAACTCGAATTAAGGATTTTCCTTATCTTAGCTACCTTTTCTACACTAAGAACTGACTTGGAGATTCTCTTTCAGCTGTTCTAAACAAGTTCTCATGTGTTTACAGTCATTTTCAATGAATTATTCATGTTTTCATGTAGTTTCCTATATTCTGCCTTCTGGCCCAAGTATAAGCTTTGCCCACTTTATCAAACAACTTCCTACACACTATTATGAACTGAGGCAGCTCGGGAACATTGTCTCTCAACTGTGTTATAGAGTGTAGTACTACATTTCAGTGAAGTGTAAGGCTTTCCAAAGCTGCCGAACGTGTTTCTTTCTCTATTTCAATGGTATTCTGCCTTGTATAACACACATTTACCACTCTAGTCTCCTTTAAGTAATGAATATAGGACTCATACAGTGTTTGATGTTATCTTAACTAGAATTAAGGATTTCCCTTATCTTAGCTACCATTTCTACACTAAGAACTGACTTGGAGATTCTCTTTCAGCTGTTCTAAACAAGTTCTCATCTGTTTACAGTCATTTTCAATGAATTATTCATGTTTTCATGTAGTTTCCTATATTCTGCCTTCTGGCCCAAGTATAAGCTTTGCCTACCTTATCAAACAACTTCCTACACACTGTTATGAACTTAGGAAGCTAGAGAACATTGTCTCTGAACTGTGTTATAGAGTGTAGTAGTATATTTCTGTGTAGTGTAAGGCTTTCCAAAGCTGCCGAACGTGTTTCTTTCTCTATTTCAATGGTATTCTGCCTTATATAATACACATTTATCACTCTAGTCTCCTTTAAGTAAGCAATATAGGATTCATACAGTGTTTCATGTGATCTTAACTCGAATTAAGGATTTCCCTTATCTTAGCTACCTTTTCTACACTAAGAACTGACTTGGAGATTCTCTTTCATCTGTTCTAAACAAGTTCTCATCTGTTTACAGTCATTTTCACTGAATTATTCATGTTTTCATGTAGTTTCCTATATTCTGCCTTCTGGCCCAAGTATAAGCTTTGCCCACTTTATCAAACAACTTCCTACACAATGTTATGAACTGAGGCAGCTCGTGAACATTGTCTCTCAACTGTGTTATAGAGTGTAGTACTACATTTCAGTGAAGTGTAAGGCTTTCCAAAGCTGCCGAACGTGTTTCTTTCTCTATTTCAATGCTATTCTGCCTTGTATAACACACATTTACCACTCTAGTCTCCTTTAAGTAAAGAATATAGGATTCATACAGTGTTTCATGTGATCTTAACTGGAATTAAGGATTTCCCTTATCTTAGCTACCTTTTCTACACTAAGAACTGACTTGGAGATTCTCTTTCAGCTGTTCTAAACAAGTTCTCATCTGTTTACAGTCATTTTCAATGAATTATTCATGTTTTCATGTAGTTTCCTATATTCTGCCTTCTGGCCCAAGTATAAGCTTTGCCCACTTTATCAAACAACTTCCTACACACTGTTATGAACTGAGGGAGCTAGGGAACATTGTCTCTCAACTGTGTTATAGAGTGTAGTACTACATTTCAGTGTAGTGTAAGGCTTTCCAAAGCTGCCGAACGTGTTTCTTTCTCTATTTCAATGCTATTCTGCCTTGTATAACACACATTTACCACTCTAGTCTCCTTTAAGTAAAGAATATAGGATTCATACAGTGTTTCATGTGATCTTAACTGGAATTAAGGATTCCCTTATCTTAGCTACCTTTTCTACACTAAGAACTGACTTGGAGATTCTCTTTCAGCTGTTCTAAACAAGTTCTCATGTGTTTACAGTCATTTTCAATGAATTATTCATGTTTTCATGTAGTTTCCTATATTCTGCCTTCTGGCCCAAGTATAAGCTTTGCCCACTTTATCAAACAACTTCCTACACACTATTATGAACTGAGGCAGCTCGGGAACATTGTCTCTCAACTGTGTTATAGAGTGTAGTACTACATTTCAGTGAAGTGTAAGGCTTTCCAAAGCTGCCGAACGTGTTTCTTTCTCTATTTCAATGGTATTCTGCCTTGTATAACACACATTTACCACTCTAGTCTCCTTTAAGTAATGAATATAGGACTCATACAGTGTTTGATGTTATCTTAACTAGAATTAAGGATTTCCCTTATCTTAGCTACCATTTCTACACTAAGAACTGACTTGGAGATTCTCTTTCAGCTGTTCTAAACAAGTTCTCATCTGTTTACAGTCATTTTCAATGAATTATTCATGTTTTCATGTAGTTTCCTATATTCTGCCTTCTGGCCCAAGTATAAGCTTTGCCTACCTTATCAAACAACTTCCTACACACTGTTATGAACTTAGGAAGCTAGAGAACATTGTCTCTGAACTGTGTTATAGAGTGTAGTAGTATATTTCTGTGTAGTGTAAGGCTTTCCAAAGCTGCCGAACGTGTTTCTTTCTCTATTTCAATGGTATTCTGCCTTATATAATACACATTTATCACTCTAGTCTCCTTTAAGTAAGCAATATAGGATTCATACAGTGTTTCATGTGATCTTAACTCGAATTAAGGATTTCCCTTATCTTAGCTACCTTTTCTACACTAAGAACTGACTTGGAGATTCTCTTTCATCTGTTCTAAACAAGTTCTCATCTGTTTACAGTCATTTTCACTGAATTATTCATGTTTTCATGTAGTTTCCTATATTCTGCCTTCTGGCCCAAGTATAAGCTTTGCCCACTTTATCAAACAACTTCCTACACAATGTTATGAACTGAGGCAGCTCGTGAACATTGTCTCTCAACTGTGTTATAGAGTGTAGTACTACATTTCAGTGAAGTGTAAGGCTTTCCAAAGCTGCCGAACGTGTTTCTTTCTCTATTTCAATGCTATTCTGCCTTGTATAACACACATTTACCACTCTAGTCTCCTTTAAGTAAAGAATATAGGATTCATACAGTGTTTCATGTGATCTTAACTGGAATTAAGGATTTCCCTTATCTTAGCTACCTTTTCTACACTAAGAACTGACTTGGAGATTCTCTTTCAGCTGTTCTAAACAAGTTCTCATCTGTTTACAGTCATTTTCAATGAATTATTCATGTTTTCATGTAGTTTCCTATATTCTGCCTTCTGGCCCAAGTATAAGCTTTGCCCACTTTATCAAACAACTTCCTACACAATGTTATGAACTGAGGCAGCTCGTGAACATTGTCTCTCAACTGTGTTATAGAGTGTAGTACTACATTTCAGTGAAGTGTAAGGCTTTCCAAAGCTGCCGAACGTGTTTCTTTCTCTATTTCAATGCTATTCTGCCTTGTATAACACACATTTACCACTCTAGTCTCCTTTAAGTAAAGAATATAGGATTCATACAGTGTTTCATGTGATCTTAACTGGAATTAAGGATTTCCCTTATCTTAGCTACCTTTTCTACACTAAGAACTGACTTGGAGATTCTCTTTCAGCTGTTCTAAACAAGTTCTCATCTGTTTACAGTCATTTTCAATGAATTATTCATGTTTTCATGTAGTTTCCTATATTCTGCCTTCTGGCCCAAGTATAAGCTTTGCCCACTTTATCAAACAACTTCCTACACACTGTTATGAACTGAGGGAGCTAGGGAACATTGTCTCTCAACTGTGTTATAGAGTGTAGTACTACATTTCAGTGTAGTGTAAGGCTTTCCAAAGCTGCCGAACGTGTTTCTTTCTCTATTTCAATGCTATTCTGCCTTGTATAACACACATTTACCACTCTAGTCTCCTTTAAGTAAAGAATATAGGATTCATACAGTGTTTCATGTGATCTTAACTGGAATTAAGGATTCCCTTATCTTAGCTACCTTTTCTACACTAAGAACTGACTTGGAGATTCTCTTTCAGCTGTTCTAAACAAGTTCTCATGTGTTTACAGTCATTTTCAATGAATTATTCATGTTTTCATGTAGTTTCCTATATTCTGCCTTCTGGCCCAAGTATAAGCTTTGCCCACTTTATCAAACAACTTCCTACACACTATTATGAACTGAGGCAGCTCGGGAACATTGTCTCTCAACTGTGTTATAGAGTGTAGTACTACATTTCAGTGAAGTGTAAGGCTTTCCAAAGCTGCCGAACGTGTTTCTTTCTCTATTTCAATGGTATTCTGCCTTGTATAACACACATTTACCACTCTAGTCTCCTTTAAGTAATGAATATAGGACTCATACAGTGTTTGATGTTATCTTAACTAGAATTAAGGATTTCCCTTATCTTAGCTACCATTTCTACACTAAGAACTGACTTGGAGATTCTCTTTCAGCTGTTCTAAACAAGTTCTCATCTGTTTACAGTCATTTTCAATGAATTATTCATGTTTTCATGTAGTTTCCTATATTCTGCCTTCTGGCCCAAGTATAAGCTTTGCCTACCTTATCAAACAACTTCCTACACACTGTTATGAACTTAGGAAGCTAGAGAACATTGTCTCTGAACTGTGTTATAGAGTGTAGTAGTATATTTCTGTGTAGTGTAAGGCTTTCCAAAGCTGCCGAACGTGTTTCTTTCTCTATTTCAATGGTATTCTGCCTTATATAATACACATTTATCACTCTAGTCTCCTTTAAGTAAGCAATATAGGATTCATACAGTGTTTCATGTGATCTTAACTCGAATTAAGGATTTCCCTTATCTTAGCTACCTTTTCTACACTAAGAACTGACTTGGAGATTCTCTTTCATCTGTTCTAAACAAGTTCTCATCTGTTTACAGTCATTTTCACTGAATTATTCATGTTTTCATGTAGTTTCCTATATTCTGCCTTCTGGCCCAAGTATAAGCTTTGCCCACTTTATCAAACAACTTCCTACACAATGTTATGAACTGAGGCAGCTCGTGAACATTGTCTCTCAACTGTGTTATAGAGTGTAGTACTACATTTCAGTGAAGTGTAAGGCTTTCCAAAGCTGCCGAACGTGTTTCTTTCTCTATTTCAATGCTATTCTGCCTTGTATAACACACATTTACCACTCTAGTCTCCTTTAAGTAAAGAATATAGGATTCATACAGTGTTTCATGTGATCTTAACTGGAATTAAGGATTTCCCTTATCTTAGCTACCTTTTCTACACTAAGAACTGACTTGGAGATTCTCTTTCAGCTGTTCTAAACAAGTTCTCATCTGTTTACAGTCATTTTCAATGAATTATTCATGTTTTCATGTAGTTTCCTATATTCTGCCTTCTGGCCCAAGTATAAGCTTTGCCCACTTTATCAAACAACTTCCTACACACTGTTATGAACTGAGGGAGCTAGGGAACATTGTCTCTCAACTGTGTTATAGAGTGTAGTACTACATTTCAGTGTAGTGTAAGGCTTTCCAAAGCTGCCGAACGTGTTTCTTTCTCTATTTCAATGCTATTCTGCCTTGTATAACACACATTTACCACTCTAGTCTCCTTTAAGTAAAGAATATAGGATTCATACAGTGTTTCATGTGATCTTAACTGGAATTAAGGATTTCCCTTATCTTAGCTACCTTTTCTACACTAAGAACTGACTTGGAGATTCTCTTTCAGCTGTTCTAAACAAGTTCTCATGTGTTTACAGTCATTTTCAATGAATTATTCATGTTTTCATGTAGTTTCCTATATTCTGCCTTCTGGCCCAAGTATAAGCTTTGGCCACTTTATCAAACAACTTCCTACACACTGTTATGAACTGAGGGAACTAGGGAACATTGTCTCTCAACTGTGTTATAGACTGTAGTACTACATTTCAGTGAAGTGTAAGCCTTTCCAAAGCTGCCGAACGTGTTTCTTTCTCTATTTCAATGGTATTCTGCCTTGTATAACACACATTTACCACTCTAGTTTCCTTTAAGTAAAGAATATAGGATTCATACAGTGTTTCATGTGATCTTAACTCGAATTAAGGATTTCCCGGATCTTAGCTATCTTTTCTACTCTAAGAACTGACTTGGAGATTGTCTTTCAGCTGTTCTAAACAAGTTCTCATCTGTTTACAGTCATTTTCAATGAATTATTCATGTTTTCATGTAGTTTCCTATATTCTGCCTTCTGGCCCAAGTATAAGCTTTGCCCACCTTATCAAACAACTTCCTACACACTGTTATGAACTTAGGGAGCTAGAGAACATTGTCTCTGAATTGTGTTATAGAGTGTAGTAGTATATTTCTGTGTAGTGTAAGGCTTTCCAAAGCTGCCGAACGTGTTTCTTTCTCTATTTCAATGGTATTCTGCCTTATATAATACACATTTATCACTCTAGTCTCCTTTAAGTAAGAAATATAGGATTCATACAGTGTTTGATGTGATCTTAACTCGAATTAAGGATTTCCCGGATTTAGCTACCTTTTCTACACTAAGAACTGACTTGGAGAATATTTTTCATCTGTTCTAAACAAGTTCTCATCTGTTTACAGTCATTTTCACTGAATTATTCATGTTTTCATGTAGTTTCCTATATTCTGCCTTCTGGCCCAAGTATAAGCTTTGCCCACTTTATCAAACAACTTCCTACACACTGTTATGAACTGAGGCAGCTCGGGAACATTGTCTCTCAACTGTGTTATAGAGTGTAGTACTACATTTCAGTGAAGTGTAAGGCTTTCCAAAGCTTCCGAAAGTGTTTGTTTCTCTATTTCAATGGTATTCTCCCTTGTATAACACACATTTACCGCTCTAGTCTCCTTTCAGTAAAGAATATAGGATTCATACAGTGTTTCATGTGATCTTAACTGCAATTAAGGATTTCCCTTATCTTAGCTACCTTTTCTACACTAAGAACTGACTTGGAGATTCTCTTTCAGCTGTTCTAAACAAGTTCTCATCTGTTTACAGTCATTTTCACTGAATTATTCATGTTTTCATGTAGTTTCCTATATTCTGCCTTCTGGCCCAAGTATAAGCTTTGGCCACTTTATCAAACAACTTCCTACACACTGTTATGAACTGAGGGAGCTAGGGAACATTGTCTCTCAACTGTGTTATAGAGTGTAGTACTACATTTCATTGAAGTGTAAGGCTTTCCAAAGCTGCCGAACGTGTTTGTTTCTCTATTTCAATGGTATTCTCCCTTGTATAACACACATTTACCACTCTAGTCTCCTTTCAGTAAAGAATATAGGATTCATACAGTGTTTCATGTGATCTTAACTGGAATTAAGGATTTCCCTTATCTTAGCTACCTTTTCTACACTAAGAACTGACTTGGAGATTCTCTTTCAGCTGTTCTAAACAAGTTCTCATCTGTTTACAGTCATTTTCAATGAATTATTCATGTTTTCATGTAGTTTCCTATATTCTGCCTTCTGGCCCAAGTATAAGCTTTGCCCACTTTATCAAACAACTTCCTACACACTGTTATGAACTGAGGGAGCTAGGGAACATTGTCTCTCAACTGTGTTATAGAGTGTAGTACTACATTTCAGTGTAGTGTAAGGCTTTCCAAAGCTGCCGAACGTGTTTCTTTCTCTATTTCAATGCTATTCTGCCTTGTATAACACACATTTACCACTCTAGTCTCCTTTAAGTAAAGAATATAGGATTCATACAGTGTTTCATGTGATCTTAACTGGAATTAAGGATTTCCCTTATCTTAGCTACCTTTTCTACACTAAGAACTGACTTGGAGATTCTCTTTCAGCTGTTCTAAACAAGTTCTCATGTGTTTACAGTCATTTTCACTGAATTATTCATGTTTTCATGTAGTTTCCTATATTCTGCCTTCTGGCCCAAGTATAAGCTTTGGCCACTTTATCAAACAACTTCCTACACACTGTTATGAACTGAGGGAACTAGGGAACATTGTCTCTCAACTGTGTTATAGACTGTAGTACTACATTTCAGTGAAGTGTAAGCCTTTCCAAAGCTGCCGAACGTGTTTCTTTCTCTATTTCAATGGTATTCTGCCTTGTATAACACACATTTACCACTCTAGTTTCCTTTAAGTAAAGAATATAGGATTCATACAGTGTTTCATGTGATCTTAACTCGAATTAAGGATTTCCCGGATCTTAGCTATCTTTTCTACTCTAAGAACTGACTTGGAGATTCTCTTTCAGCTGTTCTAAACAAGTTCTCATCTGTTTACAGTCATTTTCAATGAATTATTCATGTTTTCATGTAGTTTCCTATATTCTGCCTTCTGGCCCAAGTATAAGCTTTGCCCACCTTATCAAACAACTTCCTACACACTGTTATGAACTTAGGGAGCTAGAGAACATTGTCTCTGAATTGTGTTATAGAGTGTAGTAGTATATTTCTGTGTAGTGTAAGGCTTTCCAAAGCTGCCGAACGTGTTTCTTTCTCTATTTCAATGGTATTCTGCCTTATATAATACACATTTATCACTCTAGTCTCCTTTAAGTAAGCAATATAGGATTCATACAGTGTTTGATGTGATCTTAACTCGAATTAAGGATTTCCCGGATTTAGCTACCTTTTCTACACTAAGAACTGACTTGGAGAATATTTTTCATCTGTTCTAAACAAGTTCTCATCTGTTTACAGTCATTTTCACTGAATTATTCATGTTTTCATGTAGTTTCCTATATTCTGCCTTCTGGCCCAAGTATAAGCTTTGCCCACTTTATCAAACAACTTCCTACACACTGTTATGAACTGAGGCAGCTCGGGAACATTGTCTCTCAACTGTGTTATAGAGTGTAGTACTACATTTCAGTGAAGTGTAAGGCTTTCCAAAGCTTCCGAAAGTGTTTGTTTCTCTATTTCAATGGTATTCTCCCTTGTATAACACACATTTACCACTCTAGTCTCCTTTCAGTAAAGAATATAGGATTCATACAGTGTTTCATGTGATCTTAACTGCAATTAAGGATTTCCCTTATCTTAGCTACCTTTTCTACACTAAGAACTGACTTGGAGATTCTCTTTCAGCTGTTCTAAACAAGTTCTCATCTGTTTACAGTCATTTTCACTGAATTATTCATGTTTTCATGTAGTTTCCTATATTCTGCCTTCTGGCCCAAGTATAAGCTTTGGCCACTTTATCAAACAACTTCCTACACACTGTTATGAACTGAGGGAGCTAGGGAACATTGTCTCTCAACTGTGTTATAGAGTGTAGTACTACATTTCAGTGAAGTGTAAGGCTTTCCAAAGCTGCCGAACTTGTTTCTTTCTCTATTTCAATGGTATTCTGCCTTGTATAACACACATTTACCACTCTAGTCTCCTTTAAGTAATGAATATAGGACTCATACAGTGTTTGATGTTATCTTAACTAGAATTAAGGATTTCCCTTATCTTAGCTACCTTTTCTACACTAAGAACTGACTTGGAGATTCTCTTTCAGCTGTTCTAAACAAGTTCTCATCTGTTTACAGTCATTTTCAATGAATTATTCATGTTTTCATGTAGTTTCCTATATTCTGCCTTCTGGCCCAAGTATAAGCTTTGCCCACCTTATCAAACAACTTCCTACACACTGTTATGAACTTAGGGAGCTAGAGAACATTGTCTCTGAACTGTGTTATAGAGTGTAGTAGTATATTTCTGTGTAGTGTAAGGCTTTCCAAAGCTGCCGAACGTGTTTCTTTCTCTATTTCAATGGTATTCTGCCTTATATAATACACATTTATCACTCTAGTCTCCTTTAAGTAAGCAATATGGGATTCATACAGTGTTTCATGTGATCTTAACTCGAATTAAGGATTTCCCTTATCTTAGCTACCTTTTCTACACAAAGAACTGACTTGGAGATTCTCTTTCATCTGTTCTAAACAATTTCTCATCTGTTTACAGTCATTTTCAATGAATTATTCATGTTTTCATGTAGTTTCCTATATTCTGCCTTCTGGCCCAAGTATAAGCTTTGCCCACTTTATCAAACAACTTCCTACACACTGTTATGAACTGAGGCAGCTCGTGAACATTGTCTCTCAACTGTGTTATAGAGTGTAGTACTACATTTCAGTGAAGTGTAAGGCTTTCCAAAGCTGCCGAACATGTTTCTTTCTCTATTTCAATGGTATTCTCCCTTGTATAACACACATTTACCACTCTAGTCTCCTTTAAGTAAGCAATATAGGATTCATACAGTGTTTCATGTGATCTTAACTCGAATTAAGGATTTCCCTTATCTTAGCTACCTTTTCTACACTAAGAACTGACTTGGAGATTCTCTTTCATCTGTTCTAAACAAGTTCTCATCTGTTTACAGTCATTTTCAATGAATTATTCATGTTTTCATGTAGTTTCCAATATTCTGCCTTCTGGCCCAAGTATAAGCTTTGCCCACTTTATCAAACAACTTCCTACACACTGTTATGAACTGAGGCAGCTCGTGAACATTGTCTCTCAACTGTGTTATAGAGTGTAGTACTACATTTCAGTGAAGTGTAAGGCTTTCCAAAGCTGCCGAACATGTTTCTTTCTCTATTTCAATGGTATTCTGCCTTCTATAACACACATTTACCACTCTAGTCTCCTTTAAGCAATGAATATAGGATTCATACAGTGTTTCATGTGATCTTAACTGGAATTAAGGATTTCCCTTATCTTAGCTACCTTTTCTACACTAAGAACTGACTTGGAGATTCTCTTTCATCTGTTCTAAACAAGTTCTCATCTGTTTACAGTCATTTTCACTGAATTATTCATGTTTTCATGTAGTTTCCTATATTCTGCCTTCTGGCCCAAGTATAAGCTTTGCCCACTTTATCAAACAACTTCCTACACATTGTTATGAACTGAGGCAGCTCGGGAACATTGTCTCTCAACTGTGTTATAGAGTGTAGTACTACATTTCAGTGAAGTGTAAGGCTTTCCAAAGCTTCCGAAAGTGTTTGTTTCTCTATTTCAATGGTATTCTCCCTTGTATAACACACATTTACCACTCTAGTCTCCTTTCAGTAAAGAATATAGGATTCATACAGTGTTTGATGTTATCTTAACTAGAATTAAGGATTTCCCTTATCTTAGCTACCTTTTCTACACTAAGAACTGACTTGGAGATTCTCTTTCAGCTGTTCTAAACAAGTTCTCATCTGTTTACAGTCATTTTCAATGAATTATTCATGTTTTCATGTAGTTTCCTATATTCTGCCTTCTGGCCCAAGTATAAGCTTTGCCCACCTTATCAAACAACTTCCTACACACTGTTATGAACTTAGGGAGCTAGAGAACATTGTCTCTGAACTGTGTTATAGAGTGTAGTAGTATATTTCTGTGTAGTGTAAGGCTTTCCAAAGCTGCCGAACGTGTTTCTTTCTCTATTTCAATGGTATTCTGCCTTATATAATACACATTTATCACTCCAGTCTCCTTTAAGTAAGCAATATAGGATTCATACAGTGTTTCATGTGATCTTAACTAGAAATAAGGATTTCCCTTATCTTAGCTACCTTTTCTACACTAAGAACTGACTTGGAGATTCTCTTTCATCTGTTCTAAACAAGTTCTCATCTGTTTACAGTCATTTTCAATGAATTATTCATGTTTTCATGTAGTTTCCTATAATCTGCCTTCTGGCCCAAGTATAAGCTTTGCCCACTTTATCAAACAACTTCCTACACACTGTTATGAACTGAGGCAGCTCGTGAACATTGTCTCTCAACTGTGTTATAGAGTGTAGTACTACATTTCAGTGAAGTGTAAGGCTTTCCAAAGCTGCCGAACGTGTTTGTTTCTCTATTTCAATGGTATTCTCCCTTGTATAACACACATTTACCACTCTAGTCTCCTTTCTGTAAAGAATATAGGATTCATACAGTGTTTCATGTGATCTTAACTGGAATTAAGGATTTCCCTTATCTTAGCTACCTTTTCTACACTAAGAACTGACTTGGAGATTCTCTTTCATCTGTTCTAAACAAGTTCTCATCTGTTTACAGTCATTTTCACTGAATTATTCATGTTTTCATGTAGTTTCCTATATTCTGCCTTCTGGCCCAAGTATAAGCTTTGCCCACTTTATCAAACAACTTCCTACACAATGTTATGAACTGAGGCAGCTCGTGAACATTGTCTCTCAACTGTGTTATAGAGTGTAGTACTACATTTCAGTGAAGTGTAAGGCTTTCCAAAGCTGCCGAACGTGTTTGTTTCTCTATTTCAATGGTATTCTCCCTTGTATAACACACATTTACCACACGAGTCTCCTCTCAGTAAAGAATATAGGATTCATACAGTGTTTCATGTGATCTTAACTGGAATTAAGGATTTCCCTTATCTTAGCTACCTTTTCTACACTAAGAACTGACTTGGAGATTCTCTTTCAGCTGTTCTAAACAAGTTCTCATCTGTTTACAGTCATTTTCAATGAATTATTCATGTTTTCATGTAGTTTCCTATATTCTGCCTTCTGGCCCAAGTATAAGCTTTGGCGACTTTATCAAACAACTTCCTACACACTGTTATGAACTGAGGGAGCTAGGGAACATTGTCTCTCAACTGTGTTATAGAGTGTAGTACTACATTTCAGTGAAGTGTAAGGCTTTCCAAAGCTGCCGAACGTGTTTGTTTCTCTATTTCAATGGTATTCTCCCTTGTATAACACACATTTACCACTCTAGTCTCCTTTCAGTAAAGAATATAGGATTCATACAGTGTTTCATGTGATCTTAACTGGAATTAAGGATTTCCCTTATCTTAGCTACCTTTTCTACACTAAGAACTGACTTGGAGATTCTCTTTCAGCTGTTCTAAACAAGTTCTCATCTGTTTACAGTCATTTTCAATGAATTATTCATGTTTTCATGTAGTTTCCTATATTCTGCCTTCTGGCCCAAGTATAAGCTTTGCCCACTTTATCAAACAACTTCCTACACACTGTTATGAACTGAGGGAGCTAGGGAACATTGTCTCTCAACTGTGTTATAGAGTGTAGTACTACATTTCAGTGTAGTGTAAGGCTTTCCAAAGCTGCCGAACGTGTTTCTTTCTCTATTTCAATGCTATTCTGCCTTGTATAACACACATTTACCACTCTAGTCTCCTTTAAGTAAAGAATATAGGATTCATACAGTGTTTCATGTGATCTTAACTGGAATTAAGGATTTCCCTTATCTTAGCTACCTTTTCTACACTAAGAACTGACTTGGAGATTCTCTTTCAGCTGTTCTAAACAAGTTCTCATGTGTTTACAGTCATTTTCACTGAATTATTCATGTTTTCATGTAGTTTCCTATATTCTGCCTTCTGGCCCAAGTATAAGCTTTGGCCACTTTATCAAACAACTTCCTACACACTGTTATGAACTGAGGGAACTAGGGAACATTGTCTCTCAACTGTGTTATAGACTGTAGTACTACATTTCAGTGAAGTGTAAGCCTTTCCAAAGCTGCCGAACGTGTTTCTTTCTCTATTTCAATGGTATTCTGCCTTGTATAACACACATTTACCACTCTAGTTTCCTTTAAGTAAAGAATATAGGATTCATACAGTGTTTCATGTGATCTTAACTCGAATTAAGGATTTCCCGGATCTTAGCTATCTTTTCTACTCTAAGAACTGACTTGGAGATTCTCTTTCAGCTGTTCTAAACAAGTTCTCATCTGTTTACAGTCATTTTCAATGAATTATTCATGTTTTCATGTAGTTTCCTATATTCTGCCTTCTGGCCCAAGTATAAGCTTTGCCCACCTTATCAAACAACTTCCTACACACTGTTATGAACTTAGGGAGCTAGAGAACATTGTCTCTGAATTGTGTTATAGAGTGTAGTAGTATATTTCTGTGTAGTGTAAGGCTTTCCAAAGCTGCCGAACGTGTTTCTTTCTCTATTTCAATGGTATTCTGCCTTATATAATACACATTTATCACTCTAGTCTCCTTTAAGTAAGCAATATAGGATTCATACAGTGTTTGATGTGATCTTAACTCGAATTAAGGATTTCCCGGATTTAGCTACCTTTTCTACACTAAGAACTGACTTGGAGAATATTTTTCATCTGTTCTAAACAAGTTCTCATCTGTTTACAGTCATTTTCACTGAATTATTCATGTTTTCATGTAGTTTCCTATATTCTGCCTTCTGGCCCAAGTATAAGCTTTGCCCACTTTATCAAACAACTTCCTACACACTGTTATGAACTGAGGCAGCTCGGGAACATTGTCTCTCAACTGTGTTATAGAGTGTAGTACTACATTTCAGTGAAGTGTAAGGCTTTCCAAAGCTTCCGAAAGTGTTTGTTTCTCTATTTCAATGGTATTCTCCCTTGTATAACACACATTTACCACTCTAGTCTCCTTTCAGTAAAGAATATAGGATTCATACAGTGTTTCATGTGATCTTAACTGCAATTAAGGATTTCCCTTATCTTAGCTACCTTTTCTACACTAAGAACTGACTTGGAGATTCTCTTTCAGCTGTTCTAAACAAGTTCTCATCTGTTTACAGTCATTTTCACTGAATTATTCATGTTTTCATGTAGTTTCCTATATTCTGTCTTCTGGCCCAAGTATAAGCTTTGGCCACTTTATCAAACAACTTCCTACACACTGTTATGAACTGAGGGAGCTAGGGAACATTGTCTCTCAACTGTGTTATGGAGTGTAGTACTACATTTCAGTGAAGTGTAAGGCTTTCCAAAGCTGCCGAACTTGTTTCTTTCTCTATTTCAATGGTATTCTGCCTTGTATAACACACATTTACCACTCTAGTCTCCTTTAAGTAATGAATATAGGACTCATACAGTGTTTGATGTTATCTTAACTAGAATTAAGGATTTCCCTTATCTTAGCTACCTTTTCTACACTAAGAACTGACTTGGAGATTCTCTTTCAGCTGTTCTAAACAAGTTCTCATCTGTTTACAGTCATTTTCAATGAATTATTCATGTTTTCATGTAGTTTCCTATATTCTGCCTTCTGGCCCAAGTATAAGCTTTGCCCACCTTATCAAACAACTTCCTACACACTGTTATGAACTTAGGGAGCTAGAGAACATTGTCTCTGAACTGTGTTATAGAGTGTAGTAGTATATTTCTGTGTAGTGTAAGGCTTTCCAAAGCTGCCGAACCTGTTTCTTTCTCTATTTCAATGGTATTCTGCCTTATATAATACACATTTATCACTCTAGTCTCCTTTAAGTAAGCAATATGGGATTCATACAGTGTTTCATGTGATCTTAACTCGAATTAAGGATTTCCCTTATCTTAGCTACCTTTTCTACACTAAGAACTGACTTGGAGATTCTCTTTCATCTGTTCTAAACAATTTCTCATCTGTTTACAGTCATTTTCAATGAATTATTCATGTTTTCATGTAGTTTCCTATATTCTGCCTTCTGGCCCAAGTATAAGCTTTGCCCACTTTATCAAACAACTTCCTACACACTGTTATGAACTGAGGCAGCTCGTGAACATTGTCTCTCTACTGTGTTATAGAGTGTAGTACTACATTTCAGTGAAGTGTAAGGCTTTCCAAAGCTGCCGAACATGTTTCTTTCTCTATTTCAATGGTATTCTCCCTTGTATAACACACATTTACCACTCTAGTCTCCTTTAAGTAAGCAATATAGGATTCATACAGTGTTTCATGTGATCTTAACTCGAATTAAGGATTTCCCTTATCTTAGCTACCTTTTCTACACTAAGAACTGACTTGGAGATTCTCTTTCATCTGTTCTAAACAAGTTCTCATCTGTTTACAGTCATTTTCAATGAATTATTCATGTTTTCATGTAGTTTCCAATATTCTGCCTTCTGGCCCAAGTATAAGCTTTGCCCACTTTATCAAACAACTTCCTACACACTGTTATGAACTGAGGCAGCTCGTGAACATTGTCTCTCAACTGTGTTATAGAGTGTAGTACTACATTTCAGTGAAGTGTAAGGCTTTCCAAAGCTGCCGAACATGTTTCTTTCTCTATTTCAATGGTATTCTGCCTTCTATAACACACATTTACCACTCTAGTCTCCTTTAAGCAATGAATATAGGATTCATACAGTGTTTCATGTGATCTTAACTGGAATTAAGGATTTCCCTTATCTTAGCTACCTTTTCTACACTAAGAACTGACTTGGAGATTCTCTTTCATCTGTTCTAAACAAGTTCTCATCTGTTTACAGTCATTTTCACTGAATTATTCATGTTTTCATGTAGTTTCCTATATTCTGCCTTCTGGCCCAAGTATAAGCTTTGCCCACTTTATCAAACAACTTCCTACACATTGTTATGAACTGAGGCAGCTCGGGAACATTGTCTCTCAACTGTGTTATAGAGTGTAGTACTACATTTCAGTGAAGTGTAAGGCTTTCCAAAGCTTCCGAAAGTGTTTGTTTCTCTATTTCAATGGTATTCTCCCTTGTATAACACACATTTACCACTCTAGTCTCCTTTCAGTAAAGAATATAGGATTCATACAGTGTTTGATGTTATCTTAACTAGAATTAAGGATTTCCCTTATCTTAGCTACCTTTTCTACACTAAGAACTGACTTGGAGATTCTCTTTCATCTGTTCTAAACAAGTTCTCATCTGTTTACAGTCATTTTCAATGAATTATTCATGTTTTCATGTAGTTTCCTATATTCTGCCTTCTGGCCCAAGTATAAGCTTTGCCCACTTTATCAAACAACTTCCTACACACTGTTATGAACTGAGGGAGCTAGGGAACATTGTCTCTCAACTGTGTTATAGAGTGTAGTACTACATTTCAGTGTAGTGTAAGGCTTTCCAAAGCTGCCGAACATGTTTCTTTATCTATTTCAATGGTATTCTGCCTTGTATAACACACATTTACCACTCTAGTCTCCTTTAAGCAATGAATATAGGATTCATACAGTGTTTCATGTGATCTTAACTGGAATTAAGGATTTCCCTTATCTTAGCTACCTTTTCTACACTAAGAACTGACTTGGAGATTCTCTTTCAGCTGTTCTAAACAAGTTCTCATCTGTTTACAGTCATTTTCACTGAATTATTCATGTTTTCATGTAGTTTCCTATATTCTGCCTTCTGGCCCAAGTATAAGCTTTGCCCACTTTATCAAACAACTTCCTACACACTGTTATGAACTGAGGGAGCTAGGGAACATTGTCTCTCAACTGTGTTATAGAGTGTAGTACTACATTTCAGTGTAGTGTAAGGCTTTCCAAAGCTGCCGAACATGTTTCTTTCTCTATTTCAATGGTATTCTGCCTTGTATAACACACATTTACCACTCTAGTCTCCTTTAAGCAATGAATATAGGATTCATACAGTGTTTCATGTGATCTTAACTGGAATTAAGGATTTCCCTTATCTTAGCTACCTTTTCTACACTAAGAACTGACTTGGAGATTCTCTTTCAGCTGTTCTAAACAAGTTCTCATCTGTTTACAGTCATTTTCACTGAATTATTCATGTTTTCATGTAGTTTCCTATATTCTGCCTTCTGGCCCAAGTATAAGCTTTGCCCACTTTATCAAACAACTTCCTACACACTGTTATGAACTGAGGGAGCTAGGGAACATTGTCTCTCAACTGTGTTATAGAGTGTAGTACTACATTTCAGTGAAGTGTAAGGCTTTCCAAAGCTGCCGAACTTGTTTCTTTCTCTATTTCAATGGTATTCTGCCTTGTATAACACACATTTACCACTCTAGTCTCCTTTAAGTAATGAATATAGGATTCATACAGTGTTTGATGTTATCTTAACTCGAATTAAGGATTTCCCTTATCTTAGCTACCTTTTCTACACTAAGAACTGACTTGGAGATTCTCTTTCAGCTGTTCTAAACAAGTTCTCATCTGTTTACAGTCATTTTCACTGAATTATTCATGTTTTCATGTAGTTTCCTATATTCTGTCTTCTGGCCCAAGTATAAGCTTTGGCCACTTTATCAAACAACTTCCTACACACTGTTATGAACTGAGGGAGCTAGGGAACATTGTCTCTCAACTGTGTTATAGAGTGTAGTACTACATTTCAGTGAAGTGTAAGGCTTTCCAAAGCTGCCGAACTTGTTTCTTTCTCTATTTCAATGGTATTATGCCTTGTATAACACACATTTACCACTCTAGTCTCCTTTAAGTAATGAAAATAGGATTCATACAGTGTTGATGTTATCTTAACTCGAATTAAGGATTTTCCTAATCTTAGCTACCTTTTCTACACTAAGAACTGACTTGGAGATTCCCTTTCAGCTGTTCTAAACAAGTTCTCATCTGTTTACAGTCATTTTCACTGAATTATTCATGTTTTCATGTAGTTTCCTATATTCTGCCTTCTGGCCCAAGTATAAGCTTTGCCCACTTTATCAAACAACTTCCTACACACTGTTATGAACTGAGGGAGCTAGGGAACATTGTCTCTGAACTGTGTTATAGAGTGTAGTACTACATTTCAGTGTAGTGTAAGGCTTTCCAAAGCTGCCGAACGTGTTTCTTTCTCTATTTCAATGGTATTCTGCCTTGTATAACACACATTTACCACTCTAGTCTCCTTTAAGTAAAGAATATAGGATTCATACAGTGTTTCATGTGATCTTAACTGGAATTAAGGATTTCCCTTATCTTAGCTACCTTTTCTACACTAAGAACTGACTTGGAGATTCTCTTTCAGCTGTTCTAAACAAGTTCTCATCTGTTTACAGTCATTTTCACTGAATTATTCATGTTTTCATGTAGTTTCCTATATTCTGCCTTCTGGCCCAAGTATAAGCTTTGCCCACTTTATCAAACAACTTCCTACACACTGTTATGAACTGAGGCAGCTCATGAACATTGTCTCTCAACTGTGTTATAGAGTGTAGTACTACATTTCAGTGAAGTGTAAGGCTTTCCAAAGCTGCCGAACGTGTTTGTTTCTCTATTTCAATGGTATTCTCCCTTGTATAACACACATTTACCACTCTAGTCTCCTTTCAGTAAAGAATATAGGATTCATACAGTGTTTCATGTGATCTTAACTGGAATTAAGGATTTCCCTTATCTTAGCTACCTTTTCTACACTAAGAACTGACTTGGAGATTCTCTTTCAGCTGTTCTAAACAAGTTCTCATCTGTTTACAGTCATTTTCACTGAATTATTCATGTTTTCATGTAGTTTCCTATATTGTGCCTTCTGGCCCAAGTATAAGCTTTGCCCACTTTATCAAACAACTTCCTACACACTGTTATGAACTGAGGGAGCTAGGGAACATTGTCTCTCAACTGTGTTATAGAGTGTAGTACTACATTTCAGTGTAGTGTAAGGCTTTCCAAAGCTGCCGAACGTGTTTCTTTCTCTATTTCAATGGTATTCTGCCTTGTATAACACACATTTACCACTCTAGTCTCCTTAAGGAAAGAATATAGGATTCATACAGTGTTTCATGTGATCTTAACTGGAATTAAGGATTTCCCTTATCTTAGCTACCTTTTCTACACTAAGAACTGACTTGGAGATTCTCTTTCAGCTGTTCTAAACAAGTTCTCATCTGTTTACAGTCATTTTCACTGAATTATTCATGTTTTCATGTAGTTTCCTATATTCTGCCTTCTGGCCCAAGTATAAGCTTTGGCCACTTTATCAAACAACTTCCTACACACTGTTATGAACTGAGGGAGCTAGGGAACATTGTCTCTCAACTGTGTTATAGAGTGTAGTACTACATTTCAGTGAAGTGTAAGGCTTTCCAAAGCTGCCGAACTTGTTTCTTTCTCTATTTCAATGGTATTCTGCCTTGTATAACACACATTTACCACTCTAGTCTCCTTTAAGCAATGAATATAGGATTCATACAGTGTTTCATGTGATCTTAACTGGAATTAAGGATTTCCCTTATCTTAGCTACCTTTTCTACACTAAGAACTGACTTGGAGATTCTCTTTCAGCTGTTCTAAACAAGTTCTCATCTGTTTACAGTCATTTTCACTGAATTATTCATGTTTTCATGTAGTTTCCTATATTGTGCCTTCTGGCCCAAGTATAAGCTTTGGCCACTTTATCAAACAACTTCCTACACACTGTTATGAACTGAGGGAGCTAGGGAACATTGTCTCTCAACTGTGTTATAGAGTGTAGTACTACATTTCAGTGTAGTGTAAGGCTTTCCAAAGCTGCCGAACGTGTTTCTTTCTCTATTTCAATGGTATTCTGCCTTGTATAACACACATTTACCACTCTAGTCTCCTTAAGGAAAGAATATAGGATTCATACAGTGTTTCATGTGATCTTAACTGGAATTAAGGATTTCCCTTATCTTAGCTACCTTTTCTACACTAAGAACTGACTTGGAGATTCTCTTTCAGCTGTTCTAAACAAGTTCTCATCTGTTTACAGTCATTTTCACTGAATTATTCATGTTTTCATGTAGTTTCCTATATTCTGCCTTCTGGCCCAAGTATAAGCTTTGGCCACTTTATCAAACAACTTCCTACACACTGTTATGAACTGAGGGAGCTAGGGAACATTGTCTCTCAACTGTGTTATAGAGTGTAGTACTACATTTCAGTGAAGTGTAAGGCTTTCCAAAGCTGCCGAACTTGTTTCTTTCTCTATTTCAATGGTATTCTGCCTTGTATAACACACATTTACCACTCTAGTCTCCTTTAAGCAATGAATATAGGATTCATACAGTGTTTCATGTGATCTTAACTGGAATTAAGGATTTCCCTTATCTTAGCTACCTTTTCTACACTAAGAACTGACTTGGAGATTCTCTTTCAGCTGTTCTAAACAAGTTCTCATCTGTTTACAGTCATTTTCACTGAATTATTCATGTTTTCATGTAGTTTCCTATATTGTGCCTTCTGGCCCAAGTATAAGCTTTGGCCACTTTATCAAACAACTTCCTACACACTGTTATGAACTGAGGGAGCTAGGGAACATTGTCTCTCAACTGTGTTATAGAGTGTAGTACTACATTTCAGTGTAGTGTAAGGCTTTCCAAAGCTGCCGAACGTGTTTCTTTCTCTATTTCAATGGTATTCTGCCTTGTATAACACACATTTACCACTCTAGTCTCCTTAAGGAAAGAATATAGGATTCATACAGTGTTTCATGTGATCTTAACTGGAATTAAGGATTTCCCTTATCTTAGCTACCTTTTCTACACTAAGAACTGACTTGGAGATTCTCTTTCAGCTGTTCTAAACAAGTTCTCATCTGTTTACAGTCATTTTCACTGAATTATTCATGTTTTCATGTAGTTTCCTATATTCTGCCTTCTGGCCCAAGTATAAGCTTTGCCCACTTTATCAAACAACTTCCTACACACTGTTATGAACTGAGGGAGCTAGGGAACATTGTCTCTCAACTGTGTTATAGAGTGTAGTACTACATTTCAGTGTAGTGTAAGGCTTTCCAAAGCTGCCGAACATGTTTCTTTCTCTATTTCAATGGTATTCTGCCTTGTATAACACACATTTACCACTCTAGTCTCCTTTCAGTAAAGAATATTGGATTCATACAGTGTTTCATGTGATCTTAACTGGAATTAAGGATTTCCCTTATCTTAGCTACCTTTTCTACACTAAGAACTGACTTGGAGATTCTCTTTCAGCTGTTCTAAACAAGTTCTCATCTGTTTACAGTCATTTTCACTGAATTATTCATGTTTTCATGTAGTTTCCTATATTCTGCCTTCTGGCCCAAGTATAAGCTTTGCCCACTTTATCAAACAACTTCCTACACACTGTTATGAACTGAGGGAGCTAGGGAACATTGTCTCTCAACTGTGTTATAGAGTGTAGTACTACATTTCAGTGAAGTGTAAGGCTTTCCAAAGCTGCCGAACTTGTTTCTTTCTCTATTTCAATGGTATTCTGCCTTGTATAACACACATTTACCACTCTAGTCTCCTTTAAGCAATGAATATAGGATTCATACAGTGTTTCATGTGATCTTAACTGGAATTAAGGATTTCCCTTATCTTAGCTACCTTTTCTACACTAAGAACTGACTTGGAGATTCTCTTTCAGCTGTTCTAAACAAGTTCTCATCTGTTTACAGTCATTTTCACTGAATTATTCATGTTTTCATGTAGTTTCCTATATTGTGCCTTCTGGCCCAAGTATAAGCTTTGGCCACTTTATCAAACAACTTCCTACACACTGTTATGAACTGAGGGAGCTAGGGAACATTGTCTCTCAACTGTGTTATAGAGTGTGGTACTACATTTCAGTGTAGTGTAAGGCTTTCCAAAGCTGCCGAACGTGTTTCTTTCTCTATTTCAATGGTATTCTGCCTTGTATAACACACATTTACCACTCTAGTCTCCTTAAGGAAAGAATATAGGATTCATACAGTGTTTCATGTGATCTTAACTGGAATTAAGGATTTCCCTTATCTTAGCTACCTTTTCTACACTAAGAACTGACTTGGAGATTCTCTTTCAGCTGTTCTAAACAAGTTCTCATCTGTTTACAGTCATTTTCACTGAATTATTCATGTTTTCATGTAGTTTCCTATATTCTGCCTTCTGGCCCAAGTATAAGCTTTACCCACTTTATCAAACAACTTCCTACACACTGTTATGAACTGAGGGAGCTAGGGAACATTGTCTCTCAACTGTGTTATAGAGTGTAGTACTACATTTCAGTGAAGTGTAAGGTTTTCCAAAGCTGCCGAACTTGTTTCTTTCTCTATTTCAATGGTATTCTGCCTTGTATAACACACATTTACCACTCTAGTCTCCTTTAAGCAATGAATATAGGATTCATACAGTGTTTCATGTGATCTTAACTGGAATTAAGGATTTCCCTTATCTTAGCTACCTTTTCTACACTAAGAACTGACTTGGAGATTCTCTTTCAGCTGTTCTAAACAAGTTCTCATCTGTTTACAGTCATTTTCACTGAATTATTCATGTTTTCATGTAGTTTCCTATATTCTGCCTTCTGGCCCAAGTATAAGCTTTGCCCACTTTATCAAACAACTTCCTACACACTGTTATGAACTGAGGGAGCTAGGGAACATTGTCTCTCAACTGTGTTATAGAGTGTAGTACTACATTTCAGTGTAGTGTAAGGCTTTCCATAGCTGCCGAACATGTTTCTTTCTCTATTTCAATGGTATTCTGCCTTGTATAACACACATTTACCACTCTAGTCTCCTTTAAGCAATGAATATAGGATTCATACAGTGTTTCATGTTATCTTAACTCGAATTAAGGATTTCCCTTATCTTAGCTACCTTTTCTACTCTAAGAACTGACTTGGAGATTCTCTTTCAGCTGTTCTAAACAAGTTCTCATCTGTTTACAGTCATTTTCACTGAATTATTCATGTTTTCATGTAGTTTCCTATATTCTGCCTTCTGGCCCAAGTATAAGCTTTGCCCACTTTATCAAACAACTTCCTACACACTGTTATGAACTGAGGGAGCTAGGGAACATTGTCTCTCAACTGTGTTATAGAGTGTAGTACTACATTTCAGTGAAGTGTAAGGCTTTCCAAAGCTGCCGAACTTGTTTCTTTCTCTATTTCAATGGTATTCTGCCTTGTATAACACACATTTACCACTCTAGTCTCCTTTAAGTAATGAATATAGGACTCATACAGTGTTTGATGTTATCTTAACTCGAATTAAGGATTTCCCTTATCTTAGCTACCTTTTCTACACTAAGAACTGACTTGGAGATTCTCTTTCAGCTGTTCTAAACAAGTTCTCATCTGTTTACAGTCATTTTCACTGAATTATTCATGTTTTCATGTAGTTTCCTATATTCTGCCTTCTGGCCCAAGTATAAGCTTTGGCCACTTTATCAAACAACTTCCTACACACTGTTATGAACTGAGGGAGCTAGGGAACATTGTCTCTCAACTGTGTTATAGAGTGTAGTACTACATTTCAGTGAAGTGTAAGGCTTTCCAAAGCTGCCGAACTTGTTTCTTTCTCTGTTTCAATGGTATTCTGCCTTGTATAACACACATTTACCACTCTAGTCTCCTTTAAGTAATGAATATAGGATTCATACAGTGTTTGATGTTATCTTTACTCGAATTAAGGATTTTCCTTATCTTAGCTACCTTTTCTACACTAAGAACTGACTTGGAGATTCTCTTTCAGCTGTTCTAAACAAGTTCTCATGTGTTTACAGTCATTTTCAATGAATTATTCATGTTTTCATGTAGTTTCCTATATTCTGCCTTCTGGCCCAAGTATAAGCTTTGCCCACCTTATCAAACAACTTCCTACACACTGTTATGAACTTAGGGAGCTAGAGAACATTGTCTCTGAACTGTGTTATAGAGTGTAGTAGTATATTTCTGTGTAGTGTAAGGCTTTCCAAAGCTGCCAAAGGTGTTTCTTTCTCTATTTCAATGGTATTCTGCCTTATATAATACACATTTATCACTCTAGTCTCCTTTAAGTAAGCAATACAGGATTCATACAGTGTTTCATGTGATCTTAACTCGAATTAAGGATTTCCCTTATCTTAGCTACCTTTTCTACACTAAGAACGGACTTGGAGATTCTCTTTCATCTGTTCTAAACAAGTTCTCATATGTTTACAGTCATTTTCAGTGAATTATTCATGTTTTCATGTAGTTTCCTATATTCTGCCTTCAGGCCCAAGTATAAGCTTTGCCCACTTTATCAAACAACTTCCTACACAATGTTATGAACTGAGGCAGCTCGTGAACATTGTCTCTCAACTGTGTTATAGAGTGTAGTACTACATTTCAGTGAAGTGTAAGGCTTTCCAAAGCTGCCGAACGTGTTTCTTTCTCTATTTCAATGGTATTCTGCCTTGTATAACACACATTTACCACTCTAGTCTCCTTTAAGTAAAGAATATAGGATTCATACAGTGTTTCATGTGATCTTAACTGGAATTAAGGATTTCCCTTATCTTAGCTACCTTTTCTACACTAAAAACTGACTTGGAAATTCTCTTTCAGCAGTTCTAAACAAGTTCTCATCTGTTTACAGTCATTTTCACTGAATTATTCATGTTTTCATGTAGTTTCCTATATTCTGACTTCTGGCCCAAGTATAAGCTTTGGCCACTTTATCAAACAACTTCTTACACACTGTTATGAACTGAGGGAGCTAGGGAACATTATCTCTCAACTGTGTTATAGAGTGTAGTACTACATTTCAGTGAAGTGTAAGGCTTTCCAAAGCTGCCGAACTTGTTTCTTTCTCTATTTCAATGGTATTCTGCCTTGTATAAAACACATTTACCACTCTAGTCTCCTTTAAGTAATGAATATAGGACTCATACAGTGTTTGATGTTATCTTAACTAGAATTAAGGATTTCCCTTATCTTAGCTACCTTTTCTACACTAAGAACTGACTTGGAGATTCTCTTTCAGCTGTTCTAAACAAGTTCTCATCAGTTTACAGTCATTTTCAATGAATTATTCATGTTTTCATGTAGTTTCCTATATTCTGCCTTCTGGCCCAAGTATAAGCTTTGCCCACTTTATCAAACAACTTCCTACACACTGTTATGAACTGAGGCAGCTCGGGAACATTGTCTCTCAACTGTGTTATAGAGTGTAGTACTACATTTCAGTGAAGTGTAAGGCTTTCCAAAGCTTCCGAAAGTGTTTGTTTCTCTATTTCAATGGTATTCTCCCTTGTATAACACACATTTACCACTCTAGTCTCCTTTCAGTAAAGAATATAGGATTCATACAGTGTTTCATGTGATCTTAACTGGAATTAAGGATTTCCCTTATCTTAGCTACCTTTTCTACACTAAGAACTGACTTGGAGATTCTCTTTCAGCTGTTCTAAACAAGTTCTCATGTGTTTACAGTCATTTTCAATGAATTATTCATGTTTTCATGTAGTTTCCTATATTCTGCCTTCTGGCCCAAGTATAAGCTTTGCCCACTTTATCAAACAACTTCCTACACACTGTTATGAACTTAGGCAGCTCGGGAACATTGTCTCTCAACTGTGTTATAGAGTGTAGTACTACATTTCAGTGAAGTGTAAGGCTTTCCAAAGCTGCCGAACTTGTTTCTTTCTCTATTTCAATGGTATTCTGCCTTGTATAACACACATTTACCACTCTAGTCTCCTTTAAGTAATGAATATAGGACTCATACAGTGTTTGATGTTATCTTAACTAGAATTAAGGATTTCCCTTATCTTAGCTACCTTTTCTACACTAAGAACTGACTTGGAGATTCTCTTTCAGCTGTTCTAAACAAGTTCTCATCTGTTTACAGTCATTTTCAATGAATTATTCATGTTTTCATGTAGTTTCCTATATTCTGCCTTCTGGCCCAAGTATAAGCTTTGCCCACCTTATCAAACAACTTCCTACACACTGTTATGAACTTAGGGAGCTAGAGAACATTGTCTCTGAACTGTGTTATAGAGTGTAGTAGTATATTTCTGTGTAGTGTAAGGCTTTCCAAAGCTGCCGAACGTGTTTCTTTCTCTATTTCAATGGTATTCTGCCTTATATAATACACATTTATCACTCTAGTCTCCTTTAAGTAAGCAATATAGGATTCATACAGTGTTTCATGTGATCTTAACTCGAATTAAGGATTTCCCTTATCTTAGCTACCTTTTCTACACTAAGAACTGACTTGGAGATTCTCTTTCATCTGTTCTAAACAAGTTCTCATCTGTTTACAGTCATTTTCAATGAATTATTCATGTTTTCTTGTAGTTTCCTATAATCTGCCTTCTGGCCCAAGTATAAGCTTTGCCCACTTTATCAAACAACTTCCTACAAACTGTTATGAACTGAGGCACCTCGTAAACATTGTCTCTCAACTGTGTTATAGAGTGTAGTACTACATTTCAGTGAAGTGTAAGGCTTTCCAAAGCTGCCGAACGTGTTTGTTTCTCTATTTCAATGGTATTCTCCCTTGTATAACACACATTTACCACTCTAGTCTCCTTTCAGTAAAGAATATAGGATTCATACAGTGTTTCATGTGATCTTAACTGGAATTAAGGATTTCCCTTATCTTAGCTACCTTTTCTACACTAAGAACTGACTTGGAGATTCTCTTTCAGCTGTTCTAAACAAGTTCTCATCTGTTTACAGTCATTTTCAATGAATTATTCATGTTTTCATGTAGTTTCCTATATTCTGCCTTCTGGCCCAAGTATAAGCTTTGCCCACTTTATCAAACAAATTCCTACACACTGTTATGAACTGAGGGAGCTAGGGAACATTGTCTCTCAACTGTGTTATAGAGTGTAGTACTACATTTCAGTGTAGTGTAAGGCTTTCCAAAGCTGCCGAACTTGTTTCTTTCTCTATTTCAATGGTATTCTGCCTTGTATAACACACATTTACCACTCTAGTCTCCTTTAAGCAATGAATATAGGATTCATACAGTGTTTCATGTGATCTTAACTGGAATTAAGGATTTCCCTTATCTTAGCTACCTTTTCTACACTAAGAACTGACTTGGAGATTCTCTTTCAGCTGTTCTAAACAAGTTCTCATGTGTTTACAGTCATTTTCAATGAATTATTCATGTTTTCATGTAGTTTCCTATATTCTGCCTTCTGGCCCAAGTATAAGCTTTGCCCACTTTATCAAACAACTTCCTACACACTGTTATGAACTGAGGCAGCTCGGGAACATTGTCTCTCAACTGTGTTATAGAGTGTAGTACTACATTTCAGTCTAGTGTAAGGCTTTCCAAAGCTGCCGAACATGTTTCTTTCTCTATTTCAATGGTATTCTGCCTTGTATAACACACATTTACCACTCTAGTCTCCTTTAAGTAAAGAATATAGGATTCATACAGTGTTTCATGTGATCTTAACTGGAATTAAGGATTTCCCTTATCTTAGCTACCTTTACTACACTAAGAACTGACTTGGAGATTCTCTTTCAGCTGTTCTAAACAAGTTCTCATCTGTTTACAGTCATTTTCACTGAATTATTCATGTTTTCATGTAGTTTCCTATATTCTGCCTTCTGGCCCAAGTATAAGCTTTGGCCACTTTATCAAACAACTTCCTACACAATGTTATGAACTGAGGCAGGTCCTGAACATTGTCTCTCAACTGTGTTATAGAGTGTAGTACTACATTTCAGTGAAGTGTAAGGCTTTCCAAAGCTGCCGAAAGTGTTTGTTTCTCTATTTCAATGGTATTCTCCCTTGTATAACACACATTTACCACTCTAGTCTCCTTTCAGTAAAGAATATAGGATTCATACAGTGTTTCATGTGATCTTAACTGGAATTAAGGATTTCCCTTATCTTAGCTACCTTTTCTACACTAAGAACTGACTTGGAGATTCTCTTTCAGCTGTTCTAAACAAGTTCTCATCTGTTTACAGTCATTTTCAATGAATTATTCATGTTTTCATGTAGTTTCCTATATTCTGCCTTCTGGCCCAAGTATAAGCTTTGCCCACCTTATCAAACAACTTCCTACACACTGTTATGAACTTAGGGAGCTAGAGAACATTGTCTCTGAATTGTGTTATAGAGTGTAGTAGTATATTTCTGTGTAGTGTAAGGCTTTCCAAAGCTGCCGAACATGTTTCTTTCTCTATTTCAATGGTATTCTGCCTTATATAATACACATTTATCAATCTAGTCTCCTTTAAGTAAGCAATATAGGATTCATACAGTGTTTGATGTGATCTTAACTCGAATTAAGGATTTCCCGGATTTAGCTACCTTTTCTACACTAAGAACTGACTTGGAGAATATTTTTCATCTGTTCTAAACAAGTTCTCATCTGTTTACAGTCATTTTCACTGAATTATTCATGTTATCATGTAGTTTCCTATATTCTGCCTTCTGGCCCAAGTATAAGCTTTGCCCACTTTATCAAACAACTTCCTACACACTGTTATGAACTGAGGCAGCTCGGGAACATTGTCTCTCAACTGTGTTATAGAGTGTAGTACTACATTTCAGTGAAGTGTAAGGCTTTCCAAAGCTTCCGAAAGTGTTTGTTTCTCTATTTCAATGGTATTCTCCCTTGTATAACACACATTTACCACTCTAGTCTCCTTTCAGTAAAGAATATAGGATTCATACAGTGTTTCATGTGATCTTAACTGGAATTAAGGATTTCCCTTATCTTAGCTACCTTTTCCACACTAAGAACTGACTTGGAGATTCTCTTTCAGCTGTTCTAAACAAGTTCTCATGTGTTTACAGTCATTTTCAATGAATTATTCATGTTTTCATGTAGTTTCCTATATTCTGCCTTCTGGCCCAAGTATAAGCTTTGCCCACTTTATCAAACAACTTCCTACACACTGTTATGAACTGAGGCAGCTCGGGAACATTGTCTCTCAACTGTGTTATAGAGTGTAGTACTACATTTCAGTGAAGTGTAAGGCTTTCCAAAGCTGCCGAACTTGTTTCTTTCTCTATTTCAATGGTATTCTGCCTTGTATAACACACATTTACCACTCTAGTCTCCTTTAAGTAATGAATATAGGACTCATACAGTGTTTGATGTTATCTTAACTAGAATTAAGGATTTCCCTTATCTTAGCTACCTTTTCTACACTAAGAACTGACTTGGAGATTCTCTTTCAGCTGTTCTAAACAAGTTCTCATCTGTTTACAGTCATTTTCAATGAATTATTCATGTTTTCATGTAGTTTCCTATATTCTGCCTTCTGGCCCAAGTATAAGCTTTGCCCACCTTATCAAACAACTTCCTACACACTGTTATGAACTTAGGGAGCTAGAGAACATTGTCTCTGAACTGTGTTATAGAGTGTAGTAGTATATTTCTGTGTAGTGTAAGGCTTTCCAAAGCTGCCGAACGTGTTTCTTTCTCTATTTCAATGGTATTCTGCCTTATATAATACACATTTATCCCTCTAGTCTCCTTTAAGTAAGCAATATAGGATTCATACAGTGTTTCATGTGATCTTAACTCGAATTAAGGATTTCCCTTATCTTAGCTACCTTTTCTACACTAAGAACTGACTTGGAGATTCTCTTTCAGCTGTTCTAAACAAGTTCTCATCTGTTTACAGTCATTTTCAATGAATTATTCATGTTTTCATGAAGTTTCCTATATTCTGCCTTCTGGCCCAAGTATAAGCTTTGCCCACCTTATCAAACAACTTCCTACACACTGTTATGAACTTAGGGAGCTAGAGAACATTGTCTCTGAATTGTGTTATAGAGTGTAGTAGTATATTTCTGTGTAGTGTAAGGCTTTCCAAAGCTGCCGAACATGTTTCTTTCTCTATTTCAATGGTATTCTGCCTTATATAATACACATTTATCACTCTAGTCTCCTTTAAGTAAGCAATATAGGATTCATACAGTGTTTGATGTGATCTTAACTCGAATTAAGGATTTCCCGGATTTAGCTACCTTTTCTACACTAAGAACTGACTTGGAGAATATTTTTCATCTGTTCTAAACAAGTTCTCATCTGTTTACAGTCATTTTCACTGAATTATTCATGTTTTCATGTAGTTTCCTATATTCTGCCTTCTGGCCCAAGTATAAGCTTTGCCCACTTTATCAAACAACTTCCTACACACTGTTATGAACTGAGGCAGCTCGGGAACATTGTCTCTCAACTGTGTTATAGAGTGTAGTACTACATTTCAGTGAAGTGTAAGGCTTTCCAAAGCTTCCGAAAGTGTTTGTTTCTCTATTTCAATGGTATTCTCCCTTGTATAACACACATTTACCACTCTAGTCTCCTTTCAGTAAAGAATATAGGATTCATACAGTGTTTCATGTGATCTTAACTGGAATTAAGGATTTCCCTTATCTTAGCTACCTTTTCCACACTAAGAACTGACTTGGAGATTCTCTTTCAGCTGTTCTAAACAAGTTCTCATGTGTTTACAGTCATTTTCAATGAATTATTCATGTTTTCATGTAGTTTCCTATATTCTGCCTTCTGGCCCAAGTATAAGCTTTGCCCACTTTATCAAACAACTTCCTACACACTGTTATGAACTGAGGCAGCTCGGGAACATTGTCTCTCAACTGTGTTATAGAGTGTAGTACTACATTTCAGTGAAGTGTAAGGCTTTCCAAAGCTGCCGAACTTGTTTCTTTCTCTATTTCAATGGTATTCTGCCTTGTATAACACACATTTACCACTCTAGTCTCCTTTAAGTAATGAATATAGGACTCATACAGTGTTTGATGTTATCTTAACTAGAATTAAGGATTTCCCTTATCTTAGCTACCTTTTCTACACTAAGAACTGACTTGGAGATTCTCTTTCAGCTGTTCTAAACAAGTTCTCATCTGTTTACAGTCATTTTCAATGAATTATTCATGTTTTCATGTAGTTTCCTATATTCTGCCTTCTGGCCCAAGTATAAGCTTTGCCCACCTTATCAAACAACTTCCTACACACTGTTATGAACTTAGGGAGCTAGAGAACATTGTCTCTGAACTGTGTTATAGAGTGTAGTAGCATATTTCTGTGTAGTGTAAGGCTTTCCAAAGCTGCCGAACGTGTTTCTTTCTCTATTTCAATGGTATTCTGCCTTATATAATACACATTTATCCCTCTAGTCTCCTTTAAGTAAGCAATATAGGATTCATACAGTGTTTCATGTGATCTTAACTCGAATTAAGGATTTCCCTTATCTTAGCTACCTTTTCTACACTAAGAACTGACTTGGAGATTCTCTTTCATCTGTTCTAAACAAGTTCTCATCTGTTTACAGTCATTTTCAATGAATTATTCATGTTTTCATGTAGTTTCCTATATTCTGCCTTCTGGCCCAAGTATAAGCTTTGCCCACTTTATCAAACAACTTCCTACACACTGTTATGAACTGAGGCAGCTCGTGAACATTGTCTCTCAACTGTGTTATAGAGTGTAGTACTACATTTCAGTGAAGTGTAAGGCTTTCCAAAGCTGCCGAACGTGTTTTTTTCTCTATTTCAATGGTATTCTGCCTTGTATAACACACATTTATCACTCTAGTCTCCTTTAAGTAAAGAATATAGGATTCATACAGTGTTTCATGTGATCTTAACAGGAATTAAGGATTTCCCTTATCTTAGCTACCTTTTCTACACTAAGAACTGACTTGGAGATTCTCTTTCAGCTGTTCTAAACAAGTTCTCATCTGTTTACAGTCATTTTCAATGAATTATTCATGTTTTCATGTAGTTTCCTATATTCTGCCTTCTGGCCCAAGTATAAGCTTTGCCCACCTTATCAAACAACTTCCTACACACTGTTATGAACTTAGGGAGCTAGAGAACATTGTCTCTGAATTGTGTTATAGAGTGTAGTAGTATATTTCTGTGTAGTGTAAGGCTTTCCAAAGCTGCCGAACGTGTTTCTTTCTCTATTTCAATGGTATTCTGCCTTATACAATACACATTTATCACTCTAGTATCCTTTAAGTAAGCAATATAGGATTCATACAGTGTTTGATGTGATCTTAACTCGAATTAAGGATTTCCCGGATTTAGCTACCTTTTCTACACTAAGAACTGACTTGGAGAATATTTTTCATCTGTTCTAAACAAGTTCTCATCTGTTTACAGTCATTCTCACTGAATTATTCATGTTTTCATGTAGTTTCCTATATTCTGCCTTCTGGCCCAAGTATAAGCTTTGCCCACTTTATCAAACAACTTCCTACACACTGTTATGAACTGAGGCAGCTCGGGAACATTGTCTCTCAACTGTGTTATAGAGTGTAGTACTACATTTCAGTGAAGTGTAAGGCTTTCCAAAGCTGCCGAACTTGTTTCTTTCTCTATTTCAATGGTATTCTGCCTTGTATAACACACATTTACCACTCTAGTCTCCTTTAAGTAATGAATATAGGACTCATACAGTGTTTGATGTTATCTTAACTAGAATTAAGGATTTCCCTTATCTTAGCTACCTTTTCTACACTAAGAACTGACTTGGAGATTCTCTTTCAGCTGTTCTAAACAAGTTCTCATCTGTTTACAGTCATTTTCAATGAATTATTCATGTTTTCATGTAGTTTCCTATATTCTGCCTTCTGGCCCAAGTATAAGCTTTGCCCACCTTATCAAACAACTTCCTACACACTGTTATGAACTTAGGGAGCTAGAGAACATTGTCTCTGAACTGTGTTATAGAGTGTAGTAGTATATTTCTGTGTAGTGTAAGGCTTTCCAAAGCTGCCGAACGTGTTTCTTTCTCTATTTCAATGGTATTCTGCCTTATATAATACACATTTATCACTCTAGTCTCCTTTAAGTAAGCAATATAGGATTCATACAGTGTTTCATGTGATCTTAACTCGAATTAAGGATTTCCCTTATCTTAGCTACCTTTTCTACACTAAGAACTGACTTGGAGATTCTCTTTCAGCTGTTCTAAACAAGTTCTCATCTGTTTACAGTCATTTTCAATGAATTATTCATGTTTTCATGTAGTTTCCTATATTCTGCCTTCTGGCCCAAGTATAAGCTTTGCCCACTTTATCAAACAACTTCCTACACACTGTTATGAACTGAGGGAGCTAGGGAACATTGTCTCTCAACTGTGTTATAGAGTGTAGTACTACATTTCAGTGTAGTGTAAGGCTTTCCAAAGCTGCCGAACATGTTTCTTTCTCTATTTCAATGGTATTCTGCCTTGTATAACACACATTTACCACTCTAGTCTCCTTTAAGCAATGAATATAGGATTCATACAGTGTTTCATGTGATCTTAACTGGAATTAAGGATTTCCCTTATCTTAGCTACCTTTTCTACACTAAGAACTGACTTGGAGATTCTCTTTCAGCTGTTCTAAACAAGTTCTCATCTGTTTACAGTCATTTTCACTGAATTATTCATGTTTTCATGTAGTTTCCTATATTCTGCCTTCTGGCCCAAGTATAAGCTTTGCCCACTTTATCAAACAACTTCCTACACACTGTTATGAACTGAGGGAGCTAGGGAACATTGTCTCTCAACTGTGTTATAGAGTGTAGTACTACATTTCAGTGTAGTGTAAGGCTTTCCAAAGCTGCTGAACATGTTTCTTCCTCTATTTCAATGGTATTCTGCCTTGTATAACACACATTTACCACTCTAGTCTCCTTTAAGCAATGAATATAGGATTCATACAGTGTTTCATGTGATCTTAACTGGAATTAAGGATTTCCCTTATCTTAGCTACCTTTTCTACACTAAGAACTGACTTGGAGATTCTCTTTCAGCTGTTCTAAACAAGTTCTCATCTGTTTACAGTCATTTTCAATGAATTATTCATGTTTTCATGTAGTTTCCTATATTCTGCCTTCTGGCCCAAGTATAAGCTTTGCCCACCTTATCAAACAACTTCCTACACACTGTTATGAACTTAGGGAGCTAGAGAACATTGTCTCTGAATTGTGTTATAGAGTGTAGTAGTATATTTCTGTGTAGTGTAAGGCTTTCCAAAGCTGCCGAACGTGTTTCTTTCTCTATTTCAATGGTATTCTGCCTTATACAATACACATTTATCACTCTAGTCTCCTTTAAGTAAGCAATATAGGATTCATACAGTGTTTGATGTGATCTTAACTCGAATTAAGGATTTCCCGGATTTAGCTACCTTTTCTACACTAAGAACTGACTTGGAGAATATTTTTCATCTGTTCTAAACAAGTTCTCATCTGTTTACAGTCATTTTCACTGAATTATTCATGTTTTCATGTAGTTTCCTATATTCTGCCTTCTGGCCCAAGTATAAGCTTTGCCCACTTTATCAAACAACTTCCTACACACTGTTATGAACTGAGGCAGCTCGGGAACATTGTCTCTCAACTGTGTTATAGAGTGTAGTACTACATTTCAGTGAAGTGTAAGGCTTTCCAAAGCTGCTGAACTTGTTTCTTTCTCTATTTCAATGGTATTCTGCCTTGTATAAAACACATTTACCACTCTATTCTCCTTTAAGTAAAGAATATAGGATTCATACAGTGTTTCATGTGATCTTAACTGGAATTAAGGATTTCCCTTATCTTAGCTACCTTTTCTACACTAAGAACTGACTTGGAGATTCTCTTTCAGCTGTTCTAAACAAGTTCTCATCTGTTTACAGTCATTTTCACTGAATTATTCATGTTTTCATGTAGTTTCCTATATTCTGCCTTCTGGCCCAAGTATAAGCTTTGGCCACTTTATCAAACAACTTCCTACACACTGTTATGAACTGAGGAGCTAGGGAACATTGTCTCTGAACTGTGTTATAGAGTGTAGTACTACATTTCAGTGTAGTGTAAGGCTTTCCAAAGCTGCCGAACGTGTTTCTTTCTCTATTTCAATGGTATTCTCCCTTGTATAACACACATTTACCACTCTAGTCTCCTTTCAGTAAAGAATATAGGATTCATACAGTGTTTCATGTGATCTTAACTGAAATTAAGGATTTCCCTTATCTTAGCTACCTTTTCCACACTAAGAACTGACTTGGAGATTCTCTTTCAGCTGTTCTAAACAAGTTCTCATGTGTTTACAGTCATTTTCAATGAATTATTCATGTTTTCATGTAGTTTCCTATATTCTGCCTTCTGGCCCAAGTATAAGCTTTGCCCACCTTATCAAACAACTTCCTACACACTGTTATGAACTTAGGGAGCTAGAGAACATTGTCTCTGTACTGTGTTATAGAGTGTAGTAGCATATTTCTGTGTAGTGTAAGGCTTTCCAAAGCTGCCGAACGTGTTTCTTTCTCTATTTCAATGGTATTCTGCCTTATATAATACACATTTATCCCTCTAGTCTCCTTTAAGTAAGCAATATAGGATTCATACAGTGTTTCATGTGATCTTAACTCGAATTAAGGATTTCCCTTATCTTAGCTACCTTTTCTACACTAAGAACTGACTTGGAGATTCTCTTTCATCTGTTCTAAACAAGTTCTCATCTGTTTACAGTCATTTTCAATGAATTATTCATGTTTTCATGTAGTTTCCTATATTCTGCCTTCTGGCCCAAGTATAAGCTTTGCCCACTTTATCAAACAACTTCCTACACACTGTTATGAACTGAGGCAGCTCGTGAACATTGTCTCTCAACTGTGTTATAGAGTGTAGTACTACATTTCAGTGAAGTGTAAGGCTTTCCAAAGCTGCCGAACGTGTTTTTTTCTCTATTTCAATGGTATTCTGCCTTGTATAACACACATTTATCACTCTAGTCTCCTTTAAGTAAAGAATATAGGATTCATACAGTGTTTCATGTGATCTTAACTGGAATTAAGGATTTCCCTTATCTTAGCTACCTTTTCTACACTAAGAACTGACTTGGAGATTCTCTTTCAGCTGTTCTAAACAAGTTCTCATCTGTTTACAGTCATTTTCAATGAATTATTCATGTTTTCATGTAGTTTCCTATATTCTGCCTTCTGGCCCAAGTATAAGCTTTGCCCACCTTATCAAACAACTTCCTACACACTGTTATGAACTTAGGGAGCTAGAGAACATTGTCTCTGAATTGTGTTATAGAGTGTAGTAGTATATTTCTGTGTAGTGTAAGGCTTTCCAAAGCTGCCGAACGTGTTTCTTTCTCTATTTCAATGGTATTCTGCCTTATACAATACACATTTATCACTCTAGTATCCTTTAAGTAAGCAATATAGGATTCATACAGTGTTTGATGTGATCTTAACTCGAATTAAGGATTTCCCGGATTTAGCTACCTTTTCTACACTAAGAACTGACTTGGAGAATATTTTTCATCTGTTCTAAACAAGTTCTCATCTGTTTACAGTCATTCTCACTGAATTATTCATGTTTTCATGTAGTTTCCTATATTCTGCCTTCTGGCCCAAGTATAAGCTTTGCCCACTTTATCAAACAACTTCCTACACACTGTTATGAACTGAGGCAGCTCGGGAACATTGTCTCTCAACTGTGTTATAGAGTGTAGTACTACATTTCAGTGAAGTGTAAGGCTTTCCAAAGCTGCCGAACTTGTTTCTTTCTCTATTTCAATGGTATTCTGCCTTGTATAAAACACATTTACCACTCTAGTCTCCTTTAAGTAAAGAATATAGGATTCATACAGTGTTTCATGTGATCTTAACTGGAATTAAGGATTTCCCTTATCTTAGCTACCTTTTCTACACTAAGAACTGACTTGGAGATTCTCTTTCAGCTGTTCTAAACAAGTTCTCATCTGTTTACAGTCATTTTCACTGAATTATTCATGTTTTCATGTAGTTTCCTATATTCTGCCTTCTGGCCCAAGTATAAGCTTTGGCCACTTTATCAAACAACTTCCTACACACTGTTATGAACTGAGGAGCTAGGGAACATTGTCTCTCAACTGTGTTATAGAGTGTAGTACTACATTTCAGTGTAGTGTAAGGCTTTCCAAAGCTGCCGAACGTGTTTCTTTCTCTATTTCAATGGTATTCTGCCTTATATAATACACATTTATCACTCTAGTCTCATTTAAGTAAGCAATGTAGGATTCATACAGTGTTTCATGTGATCTTAACTCGAATTAAGGATTTCCCTTATCTTAGCTACCTTTTCTACACTAAGAACTGACTTGGAGATTCTCTTTCATCTGTTCTAAACAAGTTCTCATCTGTTTACAGTCATTTTCAATGAATTATTCATGTTTTCATGTAGTTTCCTATATTCTGCCTTCTGGCCCAAGTATAAGCTTTGCCCACTTTATCAAACAACTTCCTACACACTGTTATGAACTGAGGCAGCTCGTGAACATTGTCTCTCAACTGTGTTATAGAGTGTAGTACTACATTTCAGTGAAGTGTAAGGCTTTCCAAAGCTGCCGAACGTGTTTTTTTCTCTATTTCAATGGTATTCTGCCTTGTATAACACACATTTACCACTCTAGTCTCCTTTAAGTAAAGAATATAGGATTCATACAGTGTTTCATGTGATCTTAACTGGAATTAAGGATTTCCCTTATCTTAGCTACCTTTTCTACACTAAGAACTGACTTGGAGATTCTCTTTCAGCTGTTCTAAACAAGTTCTCATCTGTTTACAGTCATTTTCAATGAATTATTCATGTTTTCATGTAGTTTCCTATATTCTGCCTTCTGGCCCAAGTATAAGCTTTGCCCACCTTATCAAACAACTTCCTACACACTGTTATGAACTTAGGGAGCTAGAGAACATTGTCTCTGAATTGTGTTATAGAGTGTAGTAGTATATTTCTGTGTAGTGTAAGGCTTTCCAAAGCTGCCGAACATGTTTCTTTCTCTATTTCAATGGTATTCTGCCTTATATAATACACATTTATCAATCTAGTCTCCTTTAAGTAAGCAATATAGGATTCATACAGTGTTTGATGTGATCTTAACTCGAATTAAGGATTTCCCGGATTTAGCTACCTTTTCTACACTAAGAACTGACTTGGAGAATATTTTTCATCTGTTCTAAACAAGTTCTCATCTGTTTACAGTCATTTTCACTGAATTATTCATGTTATCATGTAGTTTCCTATATTCTGCCTTCTGGCCCAAGTATAAGCTTTGCCCACTTTATCAAACAACTTCCTACACACTGTTATGAACTGAGGCAGCTCGGGAACATTGTCTCTCAACTGTGTTATAGAGTGTAGTACTACATTTCAGTGAAGTGTAAGGCTTTCCAAAGCTTCCGAAAGTGTTTGTTTCTCTATTTCAATGGTATTCTCCCTTGTATAACACACATTTACCACTCTAGTCTCCTTTCAGTAAAGAATATAGGATTCATACAGTGTTTCATGTGATCTTAACTGGAATTAAGGATTTCCCTTATCTTAGCTACCTTTTCCACACTAAGAACTGACTTGGAGATTCTCTTTCAGCTGTTCTAAACAAGTTCTCATGTGTTTACAGTCATTTTCAATGAATTATTCATGTTTTCATGTAGTTTCCGATATTCTGCCTTCTGGCCCAAGTATAAGCTTTGCCCACTTTATCAAACAACTTCCTACACACTGTTATGAACTGAGGCAGCTCGGGAACATTGTCTCTCAACTGTGTTATAGAGTGTAGTACTACATTTCAGTGAAGTGTAAGGCTTTCCAAAGCTGCCGAACTTGTTTCTTTCTCTATTTCAATGGTATTCTGCCTTGTATAACACACATTTACCACTCTAGTCTCCTTTAAGTAATGAATATAGGACTCATACAGTGTTTGATGTTATCTTAACTAGAATTAAGGATTTCCCTTATCTTAGCTACCTTTTCTACACTAAGAACTGACTTGGAGATTCTCTTTCAGCTGTTCTAAACAAGTTCTCATCTGTTTACAGTCATTTTCAATGAATTATTCATGTTTTCATGTAGTTTCCGATATTCTGCCTTCTGGCCCAAGTATAAGCTTTGCCCACTTTATCAAACAACTTCCTACACACTGTTATGAACTGAGGCAGCTCGGGAACATTGTCTCTCAACTGTGTTATAGAGTGTAGTACTACATTTCAGTGAAGTGTAAGGCTTTCCAAAGCTGCCGAACTTGTTTCTTTCTCTATTTCAATGGTATTCTGCCTTGTATAACACACATTTACCACTCTAGTCTCCTTTAAGTAATGAATATAGGACTCATACAGTGTTTGATGTTATCTTAACTAGAATTAAGGATTTCCCTTATCTTAGCTACCTTTTCTACACTAAGAACTGACTTGGAGATTCTCTTTCAGCTGTTCTAAACAAGTTCTCATCTGTTTACAGTCATTTTCAATGAATTATTCATGTTTTCATGTAGTTTCCTATATTCTGCCTTCTGGCCCAAGTATAAGCTTTGCCCACCTTATCAAACAACTTCCTACACACTGTTATGAACTTAGGGAGCTAGAGAACATTGTCTCTGAACTGTGTTATAGAGTGTAGTAGTATATTTCTGTGTAGTGTAAGGCTTTCCAAAGCTGCCGAACGTGTTTCTTTCTCTATTTCAATGGTATTCTGCCTTATATAATACACATTTATCCCTCTAGTCTCCTTTAAGTAAGCAATATAGGATTCATACAGTGTTTCATGTGATCTTAACTCGAATTAAGGATTTCCCTTATCTTAGCTACCTTTTCTACACTAAGAACTGACTTGGAGATTCTCTTTCAGCTGTTCTAAACAAGTTCTCATCTGTTTACAGTCATTTTCAATGAATTATTCATGTTTTCATGTAGTTTCCTATATTCTGCCTTCTGGCCCAAGTATAAGCTTTGCCCACCTTATCAAACAACTTCCTACACACTGTTATGAACTTAGGGAGCTAGAGAACATTGTCTCTGAATTGTGTTATAGAGTGTAGTAGTATATTTCTGTTTGGTGTAAGGCTTTCCAAAGCTGCCGAACATGTTTCTTTCTCTATTTCAATGGTATTCTGCCTTATATAATACACATTTATCACTCTAGTCTCCTTTAAGTAAGCAATATAGGATTCATACAGTGTTTGATGTGATCTTAACTCGAATTAAGGATTTCCCGGATTTAGCTACCTTTTCTACACTAAGAACTGACTTGGAGAATATTTTTCATCTGTTCTAAACAAGTTCTCATCTGTTTACAGTCATTTTCACTGAATTATTCATGTTTTCATGTAGTTTCCTATATTCTGCCTTCTGGCCCAAGTATAAGCTTTGCCCACTTTATCAAACAACTTCCTACACACTGTTATGAACTGAGGCAGCTCGGGAACATTGTCTCTCAACTGTGTTATAGAGTGTAGTACTACATTTCAGTGAAGTGTAAGGCTTTCCAAAGCTTCCGAAAGTGTTTGTTTCTCTATTTCAATGGTATTCTCCCTTGTATAACACACATTTACCACTCTAGTCTCCTTTCAGTAAAGAATATAGGATTCATACAGTGTTTCATGTGATCTTAACTGGAATTAAGGATTTCCCTTATCTTAGCTACCTTTTCCACACTAAGAACTGACTTGGAGATTCTCTTTCAGCTGTTCTAAACAAGTTCTCATGTGTTTACAGTCATTTTCAATGAATTATTCATGTTTTCATGTAGTTTCCTATATTCTGCCTTCTGGCCCAAGTATAAGCTTTGCCCACTTTATCAAACAACTTCCTACACACTGTTATGAACTGAGGCAGCTCGGGAACATTGTCTCTCAACTGTGTTATAGAGTGTAGTACTACATTTCAGTGAAGTGTAAGGCTTTCCAAAGCTGCCGAACTTGTTTCTTTCTCTATTTCAATGGTATTCTGCCTTGTATAACACACATTTACCACTCTAGTCTCCTTTAAGTAATGAATATAGGACTCATACAGTGTTTGAAGTTATCTTAACTAGAATTAAGGATTTCCCTTATCTTAGCTACCTTTTCTACACTAAGAACTGACTTGGAGATTCTCTTTCAGCTGTTCTAAACAAGTTCTCATGTGTTTACAGTCATTTTCAATGAATTATTCATGTTTTCATGTAGTTTCCTATATTCTGCCTTCTGGCCCAAGTATAAGCTTTGCCCACCTTATCAAACAACTTCCTACACACTGTTATGAACTTAGGGAGCTAGAGAACATTGTCTCTGAATTGTGTTATAGAGTGTAGTAGTATATTTCTGTGTAGTGTAAGGCTTTCCAAAGCTGCCGAACGTGTTTCTTTCTCTATTTCAATGGTATTCTGCCTTATATAATACACATTTATCACTCTAGTCTCCTTTAAGTAAGCAATATAGGATTCATACAGTGTTTGATGTGATCTTAACTCGAATTAAGGATTTCCCGGATTTAGCTACCTTTTCTACACTAAGAACTGACTTGGAGAATATTTTTCATCTGTTCTAAACAAGTTCTCATCTGTTTACAGTCATTTTCACTGAATTATTCATGTTTTCATGTAGTTTCCTATATTCTGCCTTCTGGCCCAAGTATAAGCTTTGCCCACTTTATCAAACAACTTCCTACACACTGTTATGAACTGAGGCAGCTAGGGAACATTGTCTCTCAACTGTGTTATAGAGTGTAGTACTACATTTCAGTGAAGTGTAAGGCTTTCCAAAGCTGCCGAACTTGTTTCTTTCTCTATTTCAATGGTATTCTGCCTTGTATAACACACATTTACCACTCTAGTCTCCTTTAAGTAATGAATATAGGATTCATACAGTGTTTGATGTTATCTTAACTCGAATTAAGGATTTCCCTTATCTTAGCTACCTTTTCTACACTAAGAACTGACTTGGAGATTCTCTTTCAGCTGTTCTAAACAAGTTCTCATGTGTTTACAGTCATTTTCACTGAATTATTCATGTTTTCATGTAGTTTCCTATATTCTGCCTTCTGGCCCAAGTATAAGCTTTGGCCACTTTATCAAACAACTTCCTACACACTGTTATGAACTGAGGGAGCTAGGGAACATTGTCTCTCAACTGTGTTATAGAGTGTAGTACTACATTTCAGTGAAGTGTAAGGCTTTCCAAAGGTGCCGAACTTGTTTCTTTCTCTATTTCAATGGTATTCTGCCTTGTATAACACACATTTACCACTCTAGTCTCCTTTAAGTAATGAATATAGGATTCATACAGTGTTTGATGTTATCTTAACTCGAATTAAGGATTTTCCTTATCTTAGCTACCTTTTCTACACTAAGAACTGACTTGGAGATTCTCTTTCAGCTGTTCTAAACAAGTTCTTATCTGTTTACAGTCATTTTCACTGAATTATTCATGTTTTCATGTAGTTTCCTATATTCTGCCTTCTGGCCCAAGTATAAGCTTTGCCTACTTTATCAAACAACTTCCTACACACTGTTATGAACTGAGGCAGCTAGGGAACATTGTCTCTCAACTGTGTTATAGACTGTAGTACTACATTTCAGTGAAGTGTAAGGCTTTCCAAAGCTGCCGAACTTGTTTCTTTCTCTATTTCAATGGTATTCTGCCTTGTATAACACACATTTACCACTCTAGTCTCCTTTAAGTAATGAATATAGGATTCATACAGTGTTGATGTTATCTTAACTCGAATTAAGGATTTTCCTTATCTTAGCTACCTTTTCTACACTAAGAACTGACTTGGAGATTCCCTTTCAGCTGTTCTAAACAAGTTCTCATCTGTTTACAGTCATTTTCACTGAATTATTCATGTTTTCATGTAGTTTCCTATATTCTGCCTTCTGGCCCAAGTATAAGCTTTGCCTACTTTATCAAACAACTTCCTACACACTGTTATGAAATGAGGCAGCTAGGGAACATTGTGTCTCAACTGTGTTATAGACTGTAGTACTACATTTCAGTGAAGTGTAAGCCTTTCCAAAGCTGCCGAACGTGTTTCTTTCTCTATTTCAATGGCATTCTGCCTTGTATAACACACATTTACCACTCTAGTTTCCTTTAAGTAAAGAATATAGGATTCATACAGTGTTTCATGTGATCTTAACTCGAATTAGGGATTTCCCGGATCTTAGCTATCTTTTCTACTCTAAGAACTGACTTGGAGATTCTCTTTCAGCTGTTCTAAACAAGTTCTCATGTGTTTACAGTCATTTTCAATGAATTATTCATGTTTTCATGTAGTTTCCTATATTCTGCCTTCTGGCCCAAGTATAAGCTTTGCCCACTTTATCAAACAACTTCCTACACACTGTTATGAACTGAGGCAGCTCGGGAACATTGTCTCTCAACTGTGTTATAGAGTGTAGTACTGCATTTCAGTGAAGTGTAAGGCTTTCCAAAGCTGCCGAACGTGTTTTTTTTCTCTATTTCAATGGTATTCTGCCTTGTATAACACACATTTACCACTCTAGTCTCCTTTAAGTAAAGAATATAGGATTCATACAGTGTTTCATGTGATCTTAACTGGAATTAAGGATTTCCCTTATCTTAGCTACCTTTTCTACACTAAGAACTGACTTGGAGATTCTCTTTCAGCTGTTCTAAACAAGTTCTCATCTGTTTACAGTCATTTTCACTGAATTATTCATGTTTTCATGTAGTTTCCTATATTCTGCCTTCTGGCCCAAGTATAAGCTTTGGCCACTTTATCAAACAACTTCCTACACACTGTTATGAACTGAGGAGCTAGGGAACATTGTCTCTCAACTGTGTTATAGAGTGTAGTACTACATTTCAGTGAAGTGTAAGGCTTTCCAAAGCTGCCGAACTTGTTTCTTTCTCTATTTCAATGGTATTCTGCCTTGTATAACACGCATTTACCTCTCTAGTCTCCTTTAAGTAATGAATATAGGACTCATACAGTGTTTGATGTTATCTTAACTAGAATTAAGGATTTCCCTTATCTTAGCTACCTTTTCTACACTAAGAACTGACTTGGAGATTCTCTTTCAGCTGTTCTAAACAAGTTCTCATCTGTTTACAGTCATTTTCAATGAATTATTCATGTTTTCATGTAGTTTCCTATATTCTGCCTTCTGGCCCAAGTATAAGCTTTGCCCACCTTATCAAACAACTTCCTACACACTGTTATGAACTTAGGGAGCTAGAGAACATTGTCTCTGAATTGTGTTATAGAGTGTAGTAGTATATTTCTGTGTAGTGTAAGGCTTTCCAAAGCTGCCGAACGTGTTTCTTTCTCTATTTCAATGGTATTCTGCCTTATATAATACACATTTATCACTCTAGTCTCCTTTAAGTAAGCAATATAGGATTCATACAGTGTTTGATGTGATCTTAACTCGAATTAAGGATTTCCCGGATTTAGCTACCTTTTCTACACTAAGAACTGACTTGGAGAATATTTTTCATCTGTTCTAAACAAGTTCTCATCTGTTTACAGTCATTTTCACTGAATTATTCATGTTTTCATGTAGTTTCCTATATTCTGCCTTCTGGCCCAAGTATAAGCTTTGCCCACTTTATCAAACAACTTCCTACACACTGTTATGAACTGAGGCAGCTCGGGAACATTGTCTCTCAACTGTGTTATAGAGTGTAGTACTACATTTCAGTGAAGTGTAAGGCTTCCCAAAGCTTCCGAAAGTGTTTGTTTCTCTATTTCAATGGTATTCTCCCTTGTATAACACACATTTACCACTCTAGTCTCCTTTCAGTAAAGAATATAGGATTCATACAGTGTTTCATGTGATCTTAACTGGAATTAAGGATTTCCCTTATCTTAGCTACCTTTTCTACACTAAGAACTGACTTGGAGATTCTCTTTCAGCTGTTCTAAACAAGTTCTCATCTGTTTACAGTCATTTTCACTGAATTATTCATGTTTTCATGTAGTTTCCTATATTCTGCCTTCTGGCCCAAGTATAAGCTTTGGCCACTTTATCAAACAACTTCCTACACACTGTTATGAACTGAGGGAGCTAGGGAACATTGTCTCTCAACTGTGTTATAGAGTGTAGTACTACATTTCAGTGAAGTGTAAGGCTTTCCAAAGCTGCCGAACTTGTTTCTTTCTCTATTTCAATGGTATTCTGCCTTGTATAACACACATTTACCACTCTAGTCTCCTTTAAGTAATGAATATAGGATTCATACAGTGTTTGATGTTATCTTAACTCGAATTAAGGATTTCCCTTATCTTAGCTACCTTTTCTACACTAAGAACTGACTTGGAGATTCTCTTTCAGCTGTTCTAAACAAGTTCTCATGTGTTTACAGTCATTTTCACTGAATTATTCATGTTTTCATGTAGTTTCCTATATTCTGCCTTCTGGCCCAAGTATAAGCTTTGGCCACTTTATCAAACAACTTCCTACACACTGTTATGAACTGAGGGAGCTAGGGAACATTGTCTCTCAACTGTGTTATAGAGTGTAGTACTACATTTCAGTGAAGTGTAAGGCTTTCCAAAGCTGCCGAACTTGTTTCTTTCTCTATTTCAATGGTATTCTGCCTTGTATAACACACATTTACCACTCTAGTCTCCTTTAAGTAATGAATATAGGATTCATACAGTGTTTGATGTTATCTTAACTCGAATTAAGGATTTTCCTTATCTTAGCTACCTTTTCTACACTAAGAACTGACTTGGAGATTCTCTTTCAGCTGTTCTAAACAAGTTCTTATCTGTTTACAGTCATTTTCACTGAATTATTCATGTTTTCATGTAGTTTCCTATATTCTGCCTTCTGGCCCAAGTATAAGCTTTGCCTACTTTATCAAACAACTTCCTACACACTGTTATGAACTGAGGCAGCTAGGGAACATTGTCTCTCAACTGTGTTATAGACTGTAGTACTACATTTCAGTGAAGTGTAAGCCTGTCCAAAGCTGCCGAACGTGTTTCTTTCTCTATTTCATCGGTATTCTGCCTTGTATAACACACATTTACCACTCTAGTTTCCTTTAAGTAAAGAATATAGGATTCATACAGTGTTTCATGTGATCTTAACTCGAATTAAGGATTTCCCGGATCTTAGCTATCTTTTCTACTCTAAGAACTGACTTGGAGATTCTCTTTCAGCTGTTCTAAACAAGTTCTCATGTGTTTACAGTCATTTTCAATGAATTATTCATGTTTTCATGTAGTTTCCTATATTCTGCCTTCTGGCCCAAGTATAAGCTTTGCCCACTTTATCAAACAACTTCCTACACACTGTTATGAACTGAGGCAGCTCAGGAACATTGTCTCTCAACTGTGTTATAGAGTGTAGTACTACATTTCAGTGAAGTGTAAGGCTTTCCAAAGCTGCCGAACGTGTTTTTTTCTCTATTTCAATGGTATTCTGCCTTGTATAACACACATTTACCACTCTAGTCTCCTTTAAGTAAAGAATATAGGATTCATACAGTGTTTCATGTGATCTTAACTGGAATTAAGGATTTCCCTTATCTTAGCTACCTTTTCTACACTAAGAACTGACTTGGAGATTCTCTTTCAGCTGTTCTAAACAAGTTCTCATCTGTTTACAGTCATTTTCAATGAATTATTCATGTTTTCATGTAGTTTCCTATATTCTGCCTTCTGGCCCAAGTATAAGCTTTGCCCACCTTATCAAACAACTTCCTACACACTGTTATGAACTTAGGGAGCTAGAGAACATTGTCTCGGAATTGTGTTATAGAGTGTAGTAGTATATTTCTGTGTAGTGTAAGGCTTTCCAAAGCTGCCGAACGTGTTTCTTTCTCTATTTCAATGGTATTCTGCCTTATATAATACACATTTATCACTCTAGTCTCCTTTAAGTAAGCAATATAGGATTCATACAGTGTTTGATGTGATCTTAACTCGAATTAAGGATTTCCCGGATTTAGCTACCTTTTCTACACTAAGAACTGACTTGGAGAATATTTTTCATCTGTTCTAAACAAGTTCTCATCTGTTTACAGTCATTTTCACTGAATTATTCATGTTTTCATGTAGTTTCCTATATTCTGCCTTCTGGCCCAAGTATAAGCTTTGCCCACTTTATCAAACAACTTCCTACACACTGTTATGAACTGAGGCAGCTCGGGAACATTGTCTCTCAACTGTGTTATAGAGTGTAGTACTACATTTCAGTGAAGTGTAAGGCTTTCCAAAGCTTCCGAAAGTGTTTGTTTCTCTATTTCAATGGTATTCTCCCTTGTATAACACACATTTACCACTCTAGTCTCCTTTCAGTAAAGAATATAGGATTCATACAGTGTTTCATGTGATCTTAACTGGAATTAAGGATTTCCCTTATCTTAGCTACCTTTTCTACACTAAGAACTGACTTGGAGATTCTCTTTCAGCTGTTCTAAACAAGTTCTCATCTGTTTACAGTCATTTTCAATGAATTATTCATGTTTTCATGTAGTTTCCTATATTCTGCCTTCTGGCCCAAGTATAAGCTTTGCCCACTTTATCAAACAACTTCCTACACACTGTTATGAACTGAGGCAGCTCGGGAACATTGTCTCTCAACTGTGTTATAGAGTGTAGTACTACATTTCAGTGAAGTGTAAGGCTTTCCAAAGCTGCCGAACTTGTTTCTTTCTCTATTTCAATGGTATTCTGCCTTGTATAACACACATTTACCACTCTAGTCTCCTTTAAGTAATGAATATAGGACTCATACAGTGTTTGATGTTATCTTAACTAGAATTAAGGATTTCCCTTATCTTAGCTACCTTTTCTACACTAAGAACTGACTTGGAGATTCTCTTTCAGCTGTTCTAAACAAGTTCTCATCTGTTTACAGTCATTTTCAATGAATTATTCATGTTTTCATGTAGTTTCCTATATTCTGCCTTCTGGCCCAAGTATAAGCTTTGCCCACCTTATCAAACAACTTCCTACACACTGTTATGAACTTAGGGAGCTAGAGAACATTGTCTCTGAACTGTGTTATAGAGTGTAGTAGTATATTTCTGTGTAGTGTAAGGCTTTCCAAAGCTGCCGAACGTGTTTCTTTCTCTATTTCAATGGTATTCTGCCTTATATAATACACATTTATCACTCTAGTCTCCTTTAAGTAAGCAATATAGGATTCATACAGTGTTTCATGTGATCTTAACTCGAATTAAGGATTTCCCTTATCTTAGCTACCTTTTCTACACTAAGAACTGACTTGGAGATTCTCTTTCATCTGTTCTAAACAATTTCTCATCTGTTTACAGTCATTTTCAATGAATTATTCATGTTTTCATGTAGTTTCCTATATTCTGCCTTCTGGCCCAAGTATAAGCTTTGCCCACTTTATCAAACAACTTCCTACACACTGTTATGAACTGAGGCAGCTCGTGAACATTGTCTCTCAACTGTGTTATACAGTGTAGTACTACATTTCAGTGAAGTGTAAGGCTTTCCAAAGCTGCCGAACATGTTTGTTTCTCTATTTCAATGGTATTCTCCCTTGTATAACACACATTTACCACTCCAGTCTCCTTTCAGTAAAGAATATAGCATTCATACAGTGTTTCATGTGATCTTAACTGGAATTAAGGATTTCCCTTATCTTAGCTACCTTTTCTACACTAAGAACTGACTTGGAGATTCTCTTTCAGCTGTTCTAAACAAGTTCTCATCTGTTTACAGTCATTTTCAATGAATTATTCATGTTTTCATGTAGTTTCCTATATTCTGCCTTCTGGCCCAAGTATAAGCTTTGCCCACTTTATCAAACAACTTCCTACACACTGTTATGAACTGAGGGAGCTAGGGAACATTGTCTCTCAACTGTGTTATAGAGTGTAGTACTACATTTCAGTGTAGTGTAAGGCTTTCCAAAGCTGCCGAACATGTTTCTTTCTCTATTTCAATGGTATTCTGCCTTGTATAACACACATTTACCACTCTAGTCTCCTTTAAGCAATGAATATAGGATTCATACAGTGTTTCATGTGATCTTAACTGGAATTAAGGATTTCCCTTATCTTAGCTACCTTTTCTACACTAAGAACTGACTTGGAGATTCTCTTTCAGCTGTTCTAAACAAGTTCTCATCTGTTTACAGTCATTTTCACTGAATTATTCATGTTTTCATGTAGTTTCCTATATTCTGCCTTCTGGCCCAAGTATAAGCTTTGCCCACTTTATCAAACAACTTCCTACACACTGTTATGAACTGAGGGAGCTAGGGAACATTGTCTCTCAACTGTGTTATAGAGTGTAGTACTACATTTCAGTGTAGTGTAAGGCTTTCCAAAGCTGCCGAACATGTTTCTTTCTCTATTTCAATGGTATTCTGCCTTGTATAACACACATTTACCACTCTAGTCTCCTTTAAGCAATGAATATAGGATTCATACAGTGTTTCATGTGATCTTAACTGGAATTAAGGATTTCCCTTATCTTAGCTACCTTTTCTACACTAAGAACTGACTTGGAGATTCTCTTTCAGCTGTTCTAAACAAGTTCTCATCTGTTTACAGTCATTTTCACTGAATTATTCATGTTTTCATGTAGTTTCCTATATTCTGCCTTCTGGCCCAAGTATAAGCTTTGCCCACCTTATCAAACAACTTCCTACACACTGTTATGAACTTAGGGAGCTAGAGAACATTGTCTCTGAATTGTGTTATAGAGTGTAGTAGTATATTTCTGTGTAGTGTAAGGCTTTCCAAAGCTGCCGAACGTGTTTCTTTCTCTATTTCAATGGTATTCTGCCTTATACAATACACATTTATCACTCTAGTCTCCTTTAAGTAAGCAATATAGGATTCATACAGTGTTTGATGTGATCTTAACTCGAATTAAGGATTTCCCGGATTTAGCTACCTTTTCTACACTAAGAACTGACTTGGAGAATATTTTTCATCTGTTCTAAACAAGTTCTCATCTGTTTACAGTCATTTTCACTGAATTATTCATGTTTTCATGTAGTTTCCTATATTCTGCCTTCTGGCCCAAGTATAAGCTTTGCCCACTTTATCAAACAACTTCCTACACACTGTTATGAACTGAGGCAGCTCGGGAACATTGTCTCTCAACTGTGTTATAGAGTGTAGTACTACATTTCAGTGAAGTGTAAGGCTTTCCAAAGCTTCCGAAAGTGTTTGTTTCTCTATTTCAATGCTATTCTCCCTTGTATAACACACATTTACCACTCTAGTCTCCTTTCAGTAAAGAATATAGGATTCATACAGTGTTTCATGTGATCTTAACTGGAATTAAGGATTTCCCTTATCTTAGCTACCTTTTCTACACTAAGAACTGACTTGGAGATTCTCTTTCAGCTGTTCTAAACAAGTTCTCATGTGTTTACAGTCATTTTCAATGAATTATTCATGTTTTCATGTAGTTTCCTATATTCTGCCTTCTGGCCCAAGTATAAGCTTTGCCCACTTTATCAAACAACTTCCTACACACTGTTATGAAGTGAGGCAGCTCGGGAACATTGTCTCTCAACTGTGTTATAGAGTGTAGTACTACATTTCAGTGAAGTGTAAGGCTTTCCAAAGCTGCCGAACTTGTTTCTTTCTCTATTTCAATGGTATTCTGCCTTGTATAACACACATTTACCACTCTAGTCTCCTTTAAGTAATGAATATAGGACTCATACAGTGTTTGATGTTATCTTAACTAGAATTAAGGATTTCCCTTATCTTAGCTACCTTTTCTACACTAAGAACTGACTTGGAGATTCTCTTTCAGCTGTTCTAAACAAGTTCTCATCTGTTTACAGTCATTTTCAATGAATTATTCATGTTTTCATGTAGTTTCCTATATTCTGCCTTCTGGCCCAAGTATAAGCTTTGCCCACCTTATCAAACAACTTCCTACACACTGTTATGAACTTAGGGAGCTAGAGAACATTGTCTCTGAACTGTGTTATAGAGTGTAGTAGTATATTTCTGTGTAGTGTAAGGCTTTCCAAAGCTGCCGAACGTGTTTCTTTCTCTATTTCAATGGTATTCTGCCTTATATAATACACATTTATCACTCTAGTCTCCTTTAAGTAAGCAATATAGGATTCATACAGTGTTTCATGTGATCTTAACTCGAATTAAGGATTTCCCTTATCTTAGCTACCTTTTCTACACTAAGAACTGACTTGGAGATTCTCTTTCATCTGTTCTAAACAAGTTCTCATCTGTTTACAGTCATTTTCAATGAATTATTCATGTTTTCATGTAGTTTCCTATATTCTGCCTTCTGGCCCAAGTATAAGCTTTGCCCACTTTATCAAACAACTTCCTACACACTGTTATGAACTGAGGCAGCTCGTGAACATTGTCTCTCAACTGTGTTATAGAGTGTAGTACTACATTTCAGTGAAGTGTAAGGCTTTCCAAAGCTGCCGAACGTGTTTGTTTCTCTATTTCAATGGTATTCTCCCTTGTATAACACACATTTACCACTCTAGTCTCCTTTAAGTAAGCAATATAGGATTCATACAGTGTTTCATGTGATCTTAACTCGAATTAAGGATTTCCCTTATCTTAGCTACCTTTTCTACACTAAGAACTGACTTGGAGATTCTCTTTCATCTGTTCTAAACAAGTTCTCATCTGTTTACAGTCATTTTCAATGAATTATTCATGTTTTCATGTAGTTTCCTATATTCTGCCTTCTGGCCCAAGTATAAGCTTTGCCCACTTTATCAAACAACTTCCTACACACTGTTATGAACTGAGGCAGCTCGTGAACATTGTCTCTCAACTGTGTTATAGAGTGTAGTACTACATTTCAGTGAAGTGTAAGGCTTTCCAAAGCTGCCGAACGTGTTTGTTTCTCTATTTCAATGGTATTCTCCCTAGTATAACACACATTTACCACTCCAGTCTCCTTTCAGTAAAGAATATAGGATTCATACAGTGTTTCATGTGATCTTAACTGGAATTAAGGATTTCCCTTATCTTAGCTACCTTTTCTACACTAAGAACTGACTTGGAGATTCTCTTTCAGCTGTTCTAAACAAGGTCTCATCTGTTTACAGTCATTTTCAATGAATTATTCAAGTTTTCATGTAGTTTCCTATATTCTGCCTTCTGGCCCAAGTATAAGCTTTGCCCACTTTATCAAACAACTTCCTACACACTGTTATGAACTGAGGGAGCTAGGGAACATTGTCTCTCAACTGTGTTATAGAGTGTAGTACTACATTTCAGTGTAGTGTAAGGCTTTCCAAAGCTGCCGAACATGTTTCTTTCTCTATTTCAATGGTATTCTGCCTTGTATAACACACATTTACCACTCTAGTCTCCTTTAAGCAATGAATATAGGATTCATACAGTGTTTTCTGTGATCTTAACTGGAATTAAGGATTTCCCTTATCTTAGCTACCTTTTCTACACTAAGAACTGACTTGGAGATTCTCTTTCAGCTGTTCTAAACAAGTTCTCATCTGTTTACAGTCATTTTCACTGAATTATTCATGTTTTCATGTAGTTTCCTATATTCTGCCTTCTGGCCTAAGTATAAGCTTTGCCCACTTTATCAAACAACTTCCTACACACTGTTATGAACTGAGGGAGCTAGGGAACATTGTCTCTCAACTGTGTTATAGAGTGTAGTACTACATTTCAGTGAAGTGTAAGGCTTTCCAAAGCTGCCGAACGTGTTTTTTTCTCTATTTCAATGGTATTCTGCCTTGTATAACACACATTTACCACTCTAGTCTCCTTTAAGTAAAGAATATAGGATTCATACAGTGTTTCATGTGATCTTAACTTTAATTAAGGATTTCCCTTATCTTAGCTACCTTTTCTACACTAAGAACTGACTTGGAGATTCTCTTTCAGCTGTTCTAAACAAGTTCTCATCTGTTTACAGTCATTTTCAATGAATTATTCATGTTTTCATGTAGTTTCCTATATTCTGCCTTCTGGCCCAAGTATAAGCTTTGCCCACCTTATCAAACAACTTCCTACACACTGTTATGAACTTAGGGAGCTAGAGAACATTGTCTCTGAATTGTGTTATAGAGTGTAGTAGTATATTTCTGTGTAGTGTAAGGCTTTCCAAAGCTGCCGAACATGTTTCTTTCTCTATTTCAATGGTATTCTGCCTTATATAATACACATTTATCACTCTAGTCTCCTTTAAGTAAGCAATATAGGATTCATACAGTGTTTGATGTGATCTTAACTCGAATTAAGGATTTCCCGGATTTAGCTACCTTTTCTACACTAAGAACTGACTTGGAGAATATTTTTCATCTGTTCTAAACAAGTTCTCATCTGTTTACAGTCATTTTCACTGAATTATTCATGTTTTCATGTAGTTTCCTATATTCTGCCTTCTAGCCCAAGTATAAGCTTTGCCCACTTTATCAAACAACTTCCTACACACTGTTATGAACTGAGGCAGCTCGGGAACATTGTCTCTCAACTGTGTTATAGAGTGTAGTACTACATTTCAGTGAAGTGTAAGGCTTTCCAAAGCTTCCGAAAGTGTTTGTTTCTCTATTTCAATGGTATTCTCCCTTGTATAACACACATTTACCACTCTAGTCTCCTTTCAGTAAAGAATATAGGATTCATACAGTGTTTCATGTGATCTTAACTGGAATTAAGGATTTCCCTTATCTTAGCTACCTTTTCTACACTAAGAACTGACTTGGAGATTCTCTTTCAGCTGTTCTAAACAAATTCTCATGTGTTTACAGTCATTTTCAATGAATTATTCATGTTTTCATGTAGTTTCCTATATTCTGCCTTCTGGCCCAAGTATAAGCTTTGCCCACTTTATCAAACAACTTCCTACACACTGTTATGAACTGAGGCAGCTCGGGAACATTGTCTCTCAACTGTGTTATAGAGTGTAGTACTACATTTCAGTGAAGTGTAAGGCTTTCCAAAGCTGCCGAACTTGTTTCTTTCTCTATTTCAATGGTATTCTGCCTTGTATAACACACATTTACCACTCTAGTCTCCTTTAAGTAATGAATATAGGACTCATACAGTGTTTGATGTTATCTTAACTAGAATTAAGGATTTCCCTTATCTTAGCTACCTTTTCTACACTAAGAACTGACTTGGAGATTCTCTTTCAGCTGTTCTAAACAAGTTCTCATCTGTTTACAGTCATTTTCAATGAATTATTCATGTTTTCATGTAGTTTCCTATATTCTGCCTTCTGGCCCAAGTATAAGCTTTGCCCACCTTATCAAACAACTTCCTATACACTGTTATGAACTGAGGCAGCTCGAGAACATTGTCTCTGAACTGTGTTATAGAGTGTAGTAGTATATTTCTGTGTAGTGTAAGGCTTTCCAAAGCTGCCAAACGTGTTTCTTTCTCTATTTCAATGGTATTCTGCCTTATATAATACACATTTATCCCTCTAGTCTCCTTTAAGTAAGCAATATAGGATTCATACAGTGTTTCATGTGATCTTAACTCGAATTAAGGATTTCCCTTATCTTAGCTACCTTTTCTACACTAAGAACTGACTTGGAGATTCTCTTTCAGCTGTTCTAAACAAGTTCTCATCTGTTTACAGTCATTTTCAATGAATTATTCATGTTTTCATGTAGTTTCCTATATTCTGCCTTCTGGCCCAAGTATAAGCTTTGCCCACCTTATCAAACAACTTCCTACACACTGTTATGAACTTAGGGAGATAGAGAACATTGTCTCTGAATTGTGTTATAGAGTGTAGTAGTATATTTCTGTGTAGTGTAAGGCTTTCCAAAGCTGCCGAACGTGTTTCTTTCTCTATTTCAATGGTATTCTGCCTTATACAATACATATTTATCACTCTAGTCTCCTTTAAGTAAGCAATATAGGATTCATACAGTGTTTGATGTGATCTTAACTCGAATTAAGGATTTCCCGGATTTAGCTACCTTTTCTACACTAAGAACTGACTTGGAGAATATTTTTCATCTGTTCTAAACAAGTTCTCATCTGTTTACAGTCATTTTCACTGAATTATTCATGTTTTCATGTAGTTTCCTATATTCTGCCTTCTGGCCCAAGTATAAGCTTTGCCCACTTTATCAAACAACTTCCTACACACTGTTATGAACTGAGGCAGCTCGGGAACATTGTCTCTCAACTGTGTTATAGAGTGTAGTACTACATTTCAGTGAAGTGTAAGGCTTTCCAAAGCTTCCGAAAGTGTTTGTTTATCTATTTCAATGGTATTCTCCCTTGTATAACACACATTTACCACTCTAGTCTCCTTTCAGTAAAGAATATAGGATTCATACAGTGTTTCATGTGATCTTAACTGGAATTAAGGATTTCCCTTATCTTAGCTACCTTTTCTACACTAAGAACTGACTTGGAGATTCTCTTTCAGCTGTTCTAAACAAGTTCTCATGTGTTTACAGTCATTTTCAATGAATTATTCATGTTTTCATGTAGTTTCCTATATTCTGCCTTCTGGCCCAAGTATAAGCTTTGCCCACTTGATCAAACAACTTCCTACACACTGTTATGAACTGAGGCAGCTCGGGAACATTGTCTCTCAACTGTGTTATAGAGTGTAGTACTACATTTCAGTGAAGTGTAAGGCTTTCCAAAGCTGCCGAACTTGTTTCTTTCTCTATTTCAATGGTATTCTGCCTTGTATAACACACATTTACCACTCTAGTCTCCTTTAAGTAAGCAATATAGGATTCATACAGTGTTTCATGTGATCTTAACTCGAATTAAGGATTTCCCTTATCTTAGCTACCTTTTCTACACTAAGAACTGACTTGGAGATTCTCTTTCATCTATTCTAAACAAGTTCTCATCTGTTTACAGTCATTTTCAATGAATTATTCATGTTTTCATGTAGTTTCCTATATTCTGCCTTCTGGCCCAAGTATAAGCTTTGCCCACTTTATCAAACAACTTCCTACACACTGTTATGAACTGAGGCAGCTCGTGAACATTGTCTCTCAACTGTGTTATAGAGTGTAGTACTACATTTCAGTGAAGTGTAAGGCTTTCCAAAGCTGCCGAACGTGTTTGTTTCTCTATTTCAATGGTATTCTCCCTTGTATAACACACATTTACCACTCTAGTCTCCTTTCAGTAAAGAATATAGGATTCATACAGTGTTTCATGTGATCTTAACTGGAATTAAGGATTTCCCTTATCTTAGCTACCTTTTCTACACTAAGAACTGACTTGGAGATTCTCTTTCAGCTGTTCTAAACAAGTTCTCATCTATTTACAGTCATTTTCAATGAATTATTCATGTTTTCATGTAGTTTCCTATATTCTGCCTTCTGGCCCAAGTATAAGCTTTGCCCACCTTATCAAACAACTTCCTACACACTGTTATGAACTTAGGGAGCTAGAGAACATTGTCTCTGAATTGTGTTATAGAGTGTAGTAGTATATTTCTGTGTAGTGTAAGGCTTTCCAAAGCTGCCGAACATGTTTCTTTCTCTATTTCAATGGTATTCTGCCTTATATAATACACATTTATCACTCTAGTCTCCTTTAAGTAAGCAATATAGGATTCATACAGTGTTTGATGTGATCTTAACTCGAATTAAGGATTTCCCGGATTTAGCTACCTTTTCTACACTAAGAACTGACTTGGAGAATATTTTTCATCTGTTCTAAACAAGTTCTCATCTGTTTACAGTCATTTTCACTGAATTATTCATGTTTTCATGTAGTTTCCTATATTCTGCCTTCTAGCCCAAGTATAAGCTTTGCCCACTTTATCAAACAACTTCCTACACACTGTTATGAACTGAGGCAGCTCGGGAACATTGTCTCTCAACTGTGTTATAGAGTGTAGTACTACATTTCAGTGAAGTGTAAGGCTTTCCAAAGCTTCCGAAAGTGTTTGTTTCTCTATTTCAATGGTATTCTCCCTTGTATAACACACATTTACCACTCTAGTCTCCTTTCAGTAAAGAATATAGGATTCATACAGTGTTTCATGTGATCTTAACTGGAATTAAGGATTTCCCTTATCTTAGCTACCTTTTCTACACTAAGAACTGACTTGGAGATTCTCTTTCAGCTGTTCTAAACAAATTCTCATGTGTTTACAGTCATTTTCAATGAATTATTCATGTTTTCATGTAGTTTCCTATATTCTGCCTTCTGGCCCAAGTATAAGCTTTGCCCACTTTATCAAACAACTTCCTACACACTGTTATGAACTGAGGCAGCTCGGGAACATTGTCTCTCAACTGTGTTATAGAGTGTAGTACTACATTTCAGTGAAGTGTAAGGCTTTCCAAAGCTGCCGAACTTGTTTCTTTCTCCATTTCAATGTTATTCTGCCTTGTATAACACACATTTACCACTCTAGTCTCCTTTAAGTAATGAATATAGGACTCATACAGTGTTTGATGTTATCTTAACTAGAATTAAGGATTTCCCTTATCTTAGCTACCTTTTCTACACTAAGAACTGACTTGGAGATTCTCTTTCAGCTGTTCTAAACAAGTTCTCATCTGTTTACAGTCATTTTCAATGAATTATTCATGTTTTCATGTAGTTTCCTATATTCTGCCTTCTGGACCAAGTATAAGCTTTGCCCACCTTATCAAACAACTTCCTACACACTGTTATGAACTGAGGCAGCTCGAGAACATTGTCTCTGAACTGTGTTATAGAGTGTAGTAGTATATTTCTGTGTAGTGTAAGGCTTTCCAAAGCTGCCAAACGTTTTTCTTTCTCTATTTCAATGGTATTCTGCCTTATATAATACACATTTATCCCTCTAGTCTCCTTTAAGTAAGCAATATAGGATTCATACAGTGTTTCATGTGCTCTTAACTCGAATTAAGGATTTCCCTTATCTTAGCTACCTTTTCTACACTAAGAACTGACTTGGAGATTCTCTTTCAGCTGTTCTAAACAAGTTCTCATCTGTTTACAGTCATTTTCAATGAATTATTCATGTTTTCATGTAGTTTCCTATATTCTGCCTTCTGGCCCAAGTATAAGCTTTGCCCACCTTATCAAACAACTTCCTACACACTGTTATGAACTTAGGGAGATAGAGAACATTGTCTCTGAATTGTGTTATAGAGTGTAGTAGTATATTTCTGTGTAGTGTAAGGCTTTCCAAAGCTGCCGAACGTGTTTCTTTCTCTATTTCAATGGTATTCTGCCTTATACAATACATATTTATCACTCTAGTCTCCTTTAAGTAAGCAATATAGGATTCATACAGTGTTTGATGTGATCTTAACTCGAATTAAGGATTTCCCGGATTTAGCTACCTTTTCTACACTAAGAACTGACTTGGAGAATATTTTTCATCTGTTCTAAACAAGTTCTCATCTGTTTACAGTCATTTTCACTGAATTATTCATGTTTTCATGTAGTTTCCTATATTCTGCCTTCTGGCCCAAGTATAAGCTTTGCCCACTTTATCAAACAACTTCCTACACACTGTTATGAACTGAGGCAGCTCGGGAACATTGTCTCTCAACTGTGTTATAGAGTGTAGTACTACATTTCAGTGAAGTGTAAGGCTTTCCAAAGCTTCCGAAAGTGTTTGTTTCTCTATTTCAATGGTATTCTCCCTTGTATAACACACATTTACCACTCTAGTCTCCTTTCAGTAAAGAATATAGGATTCATACAGTGTTTCATGTGATCTTAACTGGAATTAAGGATTTCCCTTATCTTAGCTACCTTTTCTACACTAAGAACTGACTTGGAGATTCTCTTTCAGCTGTTCTAAACAAGTTCTCATGTGTTTACAGTCATTTTCAATGAATTATTCATGTTTTCATGTAGTTTCCTATATTCTGCCTTCTGGCCCAAGTATAAGCTTTGCCCACTTGATCAAACAACTTCCTACACACTGTTATGAACTGAGGCAGCTCGGGAACATTGTCTCTCAACTGTGTTATAGAGTGTAGTACTACATTTCAGTGAAGTGTAAGGCTTTCCAAAGCTGCCGAACTTGTTTCTTTCTCTATTTCAATGGTATTCTGCCTTGTATAACACACATTTACCACTCTAGTCTCCTTTAAGTAAGCAATATAGGATTCATACAGTGTTTCATGTGATCTTAACTCGAATTAAGGATTTCCCTTATCTTAGCTACCTTTTCTACACTAAGAACTGACTTGGAGATTCTCTTTCATCTATTCTAAACAAGTTCTCATCTGTTTACAGTCATTTTCAATGAATTATTCATGTTTTCATGTAGTTTCCTATATTCTGCCTTCTGGCCCAAGTATAAGCTTTGCCCACTTTATCAAACAACTTCCTACACACTGTTATGAACTGAGGCAGCTCGTGAACATTGTCTCTCAACTGTGTTATAGAGTGTAGTACTACATTTCAGTGAAGTGTAAGGCTTTCCAAAGCTGCCGAACGTGTTTGTTTCTCTATTTCAATGGTATTCTCCCTTGTATAACACACATTTACCACTCCAGTCTCCTTTCAGTAAAGAATATAGGATTCATACAGTGTTTCATGTGATCTTAACTGGAATTAAGGATTTCCCTTATCTTAGCTACCTTTTCTACACTAAGAACTGACTTGGAGATTCTCTTTCAGCTGTTCTAAACAAGTTCTCATCTGTTTACAGTCATTTTCAATGAATTATTCATGTTTTCATGTAGTTTCCTATATTCTGCCTTCTGGCCCAAGTATAAGCTTTGCCCACTTTATCAAACAACTTCCTACACACTGTTATGAACTGAGGGAGCTAGGGAACATTGTCTCTCAACTGTGTTATAGAGTGTAGTACTACATTTCAGTGTAGTGTAAGGCTTTCCAAAGCTGCCGAACATGTTTCTTTCTCTATTTCAATGGTATTCTGCCTTGTATAACACACATTTACCACTCTAGTCTCCTTTAAGCAATGAATATAGGATTCATACAGTGTTTCATGTGATCTTAACTCGAATTAAGGATTTCCCTTATCTTAGCTACCTTTTCTACACTAAGAACTGACTTGGAGATTCTCTTTCAGCTGTTCTAAACAAGTTCTCATCTGTTTACAGTCATTTTCACTGAATTATTCATGTTTTCATGTAGTTTCCTATATTCTGCCTTCTGGCCCAAGTATAAGCTTTGCCCACTTTATCAAACAACTTCCTACACACTGTTATGAACTGAGGGAGCTAGGGAACATTGTCTCTCAACTGTGTTATAGAGTGTAGTACTACATTTCAGTGTAGTGTAAGGCTTTCCAAAGCTGCCGAACATGTTTCTTTCTCTATTTCAATGGTATTCTGCCTTGTATAACACACATTTACCACTCTAGTCTCCTTTAAGCAATGAATATAGGATTCATACAGTGTTTCATGTGATCTTAACTGGAATTAAGGATTTCCCTTATCTTAGCTACCTTTTCTACACTAAGAACTGACTTGGAGATTCTCTTTCAGCTGTTCTAAACAAGTTCTCATCTGTTTACAGTCATTTTCACTGAATTATTCATGTTTTCATGTAGTTTCCTATATTCTGTCTTCTGGCCCAAGTATAAGCTTTGCCCACTTTATCAAACAACTTCCTACACACTGTTATGAACTGAGGGAGCTAGGGAACATTGTCTCTCAACTGTGTTATAGAGTGTAGTACTACATTTCAGTGAAGTGTAAGGCTTTCCAAAGCTGCCGAACTTGTTTCTTTCTCTATTTCAATGGTATTCTGCCTTGTATAACACACATTTACCACTCTAGTCTCCTTTAAGTAATGAATATAGGATTCATACAGTGTTTGATGTTATCTTAACTCGAATTAAGGATTTCCCTTATCTTAGCTACCTTTTCTACACTAAGAACTGACTTGGAGATTCTCTTTCATCTGTTCTAAACAAGTTCTTATCTGTTTACAGTCATTTTCACTGAATTATTCATGTTTTCATGTAGTTTCCTATATTCTGCCTTCTGGCCCAAGTATAAGCTTTGCCCACTTTATCAAACAACTTCCTACACACTGTTATGAACTGAGGGAGCTAGGGAACATTGTCTCTCAACTGTGTTATAGAGTGTAGTACTACATTTCAGTGTAGTGTAAGGCTTTCCAAAGCTGCCGAACATGTTTCTTTCTCTATTTCAATGGTATTCTGCCTTGTATAACACACATTTACCACTCTAGTCTCCTTTAAGCAATGAATATAGGATTCATACAGTGTTTCATGTGATCTTAACTGGAATTAAGGATTTCCCTTATCTCAGCTACCTTTTCTACACTAAGAACTGACTTGGAGATTCTCTTTCAGCTGTTCTAAACAAATTCTCATGTGTTTACAGTCATTTTCAATGAATTATTCATGTTTTCATGTAGTTTCCTATATTCTGCCTTCTGGCCCAAGTATAAGCTTTGCCCACTTTATCAAACAACTTCCTACACACTGTTATGAACTGAGGCAGCTCGGGAACATTGTCTCTCAACTGTGTTATAGAGTGTAGTACTACATTTCAGTGAAGTGTAAGGCTTTCCAAAGCTGCCGAACTTGTTTCTTTCTCTATTTCAATGGTATTCTGCCTTGTATAACACACATTTACCACTCTAGTCTCCTTTAAGTAATGAATATAGGACTCATACAGTGTTTGATGTTATCTTAACTAGAATTAAGGATTTCCCTTATCTTAGCTACCTTTTCTACACTAAGAACTGACTTGGAGATTCTCTTTCAGCTGTTCTAAACAAGTTCTCATCTGTTTACAGTCATTTTCAATGAATTATTCATGTTTTCATGTAGTTTCCTATATTCTGCCTTCTGGCCCAAGTATAAGCTTTGCCCACCTTATCAAACAACTTCCTACACACTGTTATGAACTGAGGCAGCTCGAGAACATTGTCTCTGAACTGTGTTATAGAGTGTAGTAGTATATTTCTGTGTAGTGTAAGGCTTTCCAAAGCTGCCAAACGTGTTTCTTTCTCTATTTCAATGGTATTCTGCCTTATATAATACACATTTATCCCTCTAGTCTCCTTTAAGTAAGCAATATAGGATTCATACAGTGTTTCATGTGATCTTAACTCGAATTAAGGATTTCCCTTATCTTAGCTACCTTTTCTACACTAAGAACTGACTTGGAGATTCTCTTTCATCTATTCTAAACAAGTTCTCATCTGTTTACAGTCATTTTCAATGAATTATTCATGTTTTCATGTAGTTTCCTATATTCTGCCTTCTGGCCCAAGTATAAGCTTTGCCCACTTTATCAAACAACTTCCTACACACTGTTATGAACTGAGGCAGCTCGTGAACATTGTCTCTCAACTGTGTTATAGAGTGTAGTACTACATTTCAGTGAAGTGTAAGGCTTTCCAAAGCTGCCGAACGTGTTTGTTTCTCTATTTCAATGGTATTCTCCCTTGTATAACACACATTTACCACTCCAGTCTCCTTTCAGTAAAGAATATAGGATTCATACAGTGTTTCATGTGATCTTAACTGGAATTAAGGATTTCCCTTATCTTAGCTACCTTTTCTACACTAAGAACTGACTTGGAGATTCTCTTTCAGCTGTTCTAAACAAGTTCTCATCTGTTTACAGTCATTTTCAATGAATTATTCATGTTTTCATGTAGTTTCCTATATTCTGCCTTCTGGCCCAAGTATAAGCTTTGCCCACTTTATCAAACAACTTCCTACACACTGTTATGAACTGAGGGAGCTAGGGAACATTGTCTCTCAACTGTGTTATAGAGTGTAGTACTACATTTCAGTGTAGTGTAAGGCTTTCCAAAGCTGCCGAACATGTTTCTTTCTCTATTTCAATGGTATTCTGCCTTGTATAACACACATTTACCACTCTAGTCTCCTTTAAGCAATGAATATAGGATTCATACAGTGTTTCATGTGATCTTAACTCGAATTAAGGATTTCCCTTATCTTAGCTACCTTTTCTACACTAAGAACTGACTTGGAGATTCTCTTTCAGCTGTTCTAAACAAGTTCTCATCTGTTTACAGTCATTTTCACTGAATTATTCATGTTTTCATGTAGTTTCCTATATTCTGCCTTCTGGCCCAAGTATAAGCTTTGCCCACTTTATCAAACAACTTCCTACACACTGTTATGAACTGAGGGAGCTAGGGAACATTGTCTCTCAACTGTGTTATAGAGTGTAGTACTACATTTCAGTGTAGTGTAAGGCTTTCCAAAGCTGCCGAACATGTTTCTTTCTCTATTTCAATGGTATTCTGCCTTGTATAACACACATTTACCACTCTAGTCTCCTTTAAGCAATGAATATAGGATTCATACAGTGTTTCATGTGATCTTAACTGGAATTAAGGATTTCCCTTATCTTAGCTACCTTTTCTACACTAAGAACTGACTTGGAGATTCTCTTTCAGCTGTTCTAAACAAGTTCTCATCTGTTTACAGTCATTTTCACTGAATTATTCATGTTTTCATGTAGTTTCCTATATTCTGCCTTCTGGCCCAAGTATAAGCTTTGCCCACTTTATCAAACAACTTCCTACACACTGTTATGAACTGAGGGAGCTAGGGAACATTGTCTCTCAACTGTGTTATAGAGTGTAGTACTACATTTCAGTGAAGTGTAAGGCTTTCCAAAGCTGCCGAACTTGTTTCTTTCTCTATTTCAATGGTATTCTGCCTTGTATAACACACATTTACCACTCTAGTCTCCTTTAAGTAATGAATATAGGATTCATACAGTGTTTGATGTTATCTTAACTCGAATTAAGGATTTCCCTTATCTTAGCTACCTTTTCTACACTAAGAACTGACTTGGAGATTCTCTTTCATCTGTTCTAAACAAGTTCTTATCTGTTTACAGTCATTTTCACTGAATTATTCATGTTTTCATGTAGTTTCCTATATTCTGCCTTCTGGCCCAAGTATAAGCTTTGCCCACTTTATCAAACAACTTCCTACACACTGTTATGAACTGAGGGAGCTAGGGAACATTGTCTCTCAACTGTGTTATAGAGTGTAGTACTACATTTCAGTGTAGTGTAAGGCTTTCCAAAGCTGCCGAACATGTTTCTTTCTCTATTTCAATGGTATTCTGCCTTGTATAACACACATTTACCACTCTAGTCTCCTTTAAGCAATGAATATAGGATTCATACAGTGTTTCATGTGATCTTAACTGGAATTAAGGATTTCCCTTATCTCAGCTACCTTTTCTACACTAAGAACTGACTTGGAGATTCTCTTTCAGCTGTTCTAAACAAATTCTCATGTGTTTACAGTCATTTTCAATGAATTATTCATGTTTTCATGTAGTTTCCTATATTCTGCCTTCTGGCCCAAGTATAAGCTTTGCCCACTTTATCAAACAACTTCCTACACACTGTTATGAACTGAGGCAGCTCGGGAACATTGTCTCTCAACTGTGTTATAGAGTGTAGTACTACATTTCAGTGAAGTGTAAGGCTTTCCAAAGCTGCCGAACTTGTTTCTTTCTCTATTTCAATGGTATTCTGCCTTGTATAACACACATTTACCACTCTAGTCTCCTTTAAGTAATGAATATAGGACTCATACAGTGTTTGATGTTATCTTAACTAGAATTAAGGATTTCCCTTATCTTAGCTACCTTTTCTACACTAAGAACTGACTTGGAGATTCTCTTTCAGCTGTTCTAAACAAGTTCTCATCTGTTTACAGTCATTTTCAATGAATTATTCATGTTTTCATGTAGTTTCCTATATTCTGCCTTCTGGCCCAAGTATAAGCTTTGCCCACCTTATCAAACAACTTCCTACACACTGTTATGAACTGAGGCAGCTCGAGAACATTGTCTCTGAACTGTGTTATAGAGTGTAGTAGTATATTTCTGTGTAGTGTAAGGCATTCCAAAGCTGCCAAACGTGTTTCTTTCTCTATTACAATGGTATTCTGCCTTATATAATACACATTTATCCCTCTAGTCTCCTTTAAGTAAGCAATATAGGATTCATACAGTGTTTCATGTGATCTTAACTCGAATTAAGGATTTCCCTTATCTTAGCTACCTTTTCTACACTAAGAACTGACTTGGAGATTCTCTTTCAGCTGTTCTAAACAAGTTCTCATCTGTTTACAGTCATTTTCACTGAATTATTCATGTTTTCATGTAGTTTCCTATATTCTGCCTTCTGGCCCAAGTATAAGCTTTGCCCACTTTATCAAACAACTTCCTTCACACTGTTATGAACTGAGGGAGCTAGGGAACATTGTCTCTCAACTGTGTTATAGAGTGTAGTACTACATTTCAGTGAAGTGTAAGGCTTTCCAAAGCTGCCGAACTTGTTTCTTTCTCTATTTCAATGGTATTCTGCCTTGTATAACACACATTTACCACTCTAGTCTCCTTTAAGTAATGAATATAGGATTCATACAGTGTTTGATGTTATCTTAACTCGAATTAAGGATTTCCCTTATCTTAGCTACCTTTTCTACACTAAGAACTGACTTGGAGATTCTCTTTCATCTGTTCTAAACAAGTTCTTATCTGTTTACAGTCATTTTCACTGAATTATTCATGTTTTCATGTAGTTTCCTATATTCTGCCTTCTGGCCCAAGTATAAGCTTTGCCCACTTTATCAAACAACTTCCTACACACTGTTATGAACTGAGGGAGCTAGGGAACATTGTCTCTCAACTGTGTTATAGAGTGTAGTACTACATTTCAGTGTAGTGTAAGGCTTTCCAAAGCTGCCGAACATGTTTCTTTCTCTATTTCAATGGTATTCTGCCTTGTATAACACACATTTACCACTCTAGTCTCCTTTAAGCAATGAATATAGGATTCATACAGTGTTTCATGTGATCTTAACTGGAATTAAGGATTTCCCTTATCTCAGCTACCTTTTCTACACTAAGAACTGACTTGGAGATTCTCTTTCAGCTGTTCTAAACAAATTCTCATGTGTTTACAGTCATTTTCAATGAATTATTCATGTTTTCATGTAGTTTCCTATATTCTGCCTTCTGGCCCAAGTATAAGCTTTGCCCACTTTATCAAACAACTTCCTACACACTGTTATGAACTGAGGCAGCTCGGGAACATTGTCTCTCAACTGTGTTATAGAGTGTAGTACTACATTTCAGTGAAGTGTAAGGCTTTCCAAAGCTGCCGAACTTGTTTCTTTCTCTATTTCAATGGTATTCTGCCTTGTATAACACACATTTACCACTCTAGTCTTCTTTAAGTAATGAATATAGGACTCATACAGTGTTTGATGTTATCTTAACTAGAATTAAGGATTTCCCTTATCTTAGCTACCTTTTCTACACTAAGAACTGACTTGGAGATTCTCTTTCAGCTGTTCTAAACAAGTTCTCATCTGTTTACAGTCATTTTCAATGAATTATTCATGTTTTCATGTAGTTTCCTATATTCTGCCTTCTGGCCCAAGTATAAGCTTTGCCCACCTTATCAAACAACTTCCTACACACTGTTATGAACTGAGGCAGCTCGAGAACATTGTCTCTGAACTGTGTTATAGAGTGTAGTAGTATATTTCTGTGTAGTGTAAGGCTTTCCAAAGCTGCCAAACGTGTTTCTTTCTCTATTTCAATGGTATTCTGCCTTATATAATACACATTTATCCCTCTAGTCTCCTTTAAGTAAGCAATATAGGATTCATACAGTGTTTCATGTGATCTTAACTCGAATTAAGGATTTCCCTTATCTTAGCTACCTTTTCTACACTAAGAACTGACTTGGAGATTCTCTTTCAGCTGTTCTAAACAAGTTCTCATCTGTTTACAGTCATTTTCAATGAATTATTCATGTTTTCATGTAGTTTCCTATATTCTGCCTTCTGGCCCAAGTATAAGCTTTGCCCACCTTATCAAACAACTTCCTACACACTGTTATGAACTTAGGGAGATAGAGAACATTGTCTCTGAATTGTGTTATAGAGTGTAGTAGTATATTTCTGTGTAGTGTAAGGCTTTCCAAAGCTGCCGAACGTGTTTCTTTCTCTATTTCAATGGTATTCTGCCTTATACAATACATATTTATCACTCTAGTCTCCTTTAAGTAAGCAATATAGGATTCATACAGTGTTTGATGTGATCTTAACTCGAATTAAGGATTTCCCGGATTTAGCTACCTTTTCTACACTAAGAACTGACTTGGAGATTCTCTTTAAGCTGTTATAAACAAGTTCTCATCTGTTTACAGTCATTTTCACTGAATTATTCATGTTTTCATGTAGTTTCCTATATTCTGCCTTCTGGCCCAAGTATAAGCTTTGCCCACTTTATCAAACAACTTCCTACACACTGTTATGAACTGAGGCAGCTCGGGAACATTGTCTCTCAACTGTGTTATAGAGTGTAGTACTACATTTCAGTGAAGTGTAAGGCTTTCCAAAGCTGCCGAACTTGTTTCTTTCTCTATTTCAATGGTATTCTGCCTTGTATAACACACATTTACCATTCTAGTCTCCTTTAAGTAATGAATATAGGACTCATACAGTGTTTGAAGTTATCTTAACTAGAATTAAGGATTTCCCTTATCTTAGCTACCTTTTCTACACTAAGAACTGACTTGGAGATTCTCTTTCATCTGTTCTAAACAAGTTCTCATCTGTTTACAGTCATTTTCACTGAATTATTCATGTTTTCATGTAGTTTCCTATATTCTGCCTTCTGGCCCAAGTATAAGCTTTGCCCACTTTATCAAGCAACTTCCTACACACTGTTATGAACTGAGGCAGCTCGGGAACATTGTCTCTCAACTGTGTTATAGAGTGTAGTACTACATTTCAGTGAAGTGTAAGGCTTTCCAAAGCTTCCGAAAGTGTTTGTTTCTCTATTTCAATGGTATTCTCCCTTGTATAACACACATTTACCACTCCAGTCTCCTTTCAGTAAAGAATATAGGATTCATACAGTGTTTCATGTGATCTTAACTGGAATTAAGGATTTCCCTTATCTTAGCTACCTTTTCTACACTAAGAACTGACTTGGAGATTCTCTTTCAGCTGTTCTAAACAAGTTCTCATGTGTTTACAGTCATTTTCAATGAATTATTCATGTTTTCATGTAGTTTCCTATATTCTGCCTTCTGGCCCAAGTATAAGCTTTGCCCACTTGATCAAACAACTTCCTACACACTGTTATGAACTGAGGCAGCTCGGGAACATTGTCTCTCAACTGTGTTATAGAGTGTAGTACTACATTTCAGTGAAGTGTAAGGCTTTCCAAAGCTGCCGAACTTGTTTCTTTCTCTATTTCAATGGTATTCTGCCTTGTATAACACACATTTACCACTCTAGTCTCCTTTAAGTAATGAATATAGGACTCATACAGTGTTTGATGTTATCTTAACTAGAATTAAGGATTTCCCTTATCTTAGCTACCTTTTCTACACTAAGAACTGACTTGGAGATTCTCTTTCAGCTGTTCTAAACAAGTTCTCATCTGTTTACAGTCATTTTCAATGAATTATTCATGTTTTCATGTAGTTTCCTATATTCTGCCTTCTGGCCCAAGTATAAGCTTTGCCCACCTTATCAAACAACTTCCTACACACTGTTATGAACTTAGGGAGCTAGAGAACATTGTCTCTGAACTGTGTTATAGAGTGTAGTAGTATATTTCTGTGTAGTGTAAGGCTTTCCAAAGCTGCCGAACGTGTTTCTTTCTCTATTTCAATGGTATTCTGCCTTATATAATACACATTTATCACTCTAGTCTCCTTTAAGTAAGCAATATAGGATTCATACAGTGTTTCATGTGATCTTAACTCGAATTAAGGATTTCCCTTATCTTAGCTACCTTTTCTACACTAAGAACTGACTTGGAGATTCTCTTTCATCTGTTCTAAACAAGTTCTCATCTGTTTACAGTCATTTTCAATGAATTATTCATGTTTTCATGTAGTTTCCTATATTCTGCCTTCTGGCCCAAGTATAAGCTTTGCCCACTTTATCAAACAACTTCCTACACACTGTTATGAACTGAGGCAGCTCGTGAACATTGTCTCTCAACTGTGTTATAGAGTGTAGTACTACATTTCAGTGAAGTGTAAGGCTTTCCAAAGCTGCCGAACGTGTTTGTTTCTCTATTTCAATGGTATTCTCCCTTGTATAACACACATTTACCACTCCAGTCTCCTTTCAGTAAAGAATATAGGATTCATACAGTGTTTCATGTGATCTTAACTGGAATTAAGGATTTCCCTTATCTTAGCTGCCTTTTCTACACTAAGAACTGACTTGGAGATTCTCTTTCAGCTGTTCTAAACAAGTTCTCATCTGTTTACAGTCATTTTCAATGAATTATTCATGTTTTCATGTAGTTTCCTATATTCTGCCTTCTGGCCCAAGTATAAGCTTTGCCCACTTTATCAAACAACTTCCTACACACTGTTATGAACTGAGGGAGCTAGGGAACATTGTCTCTCAACTGTGTTATAGAGTGTAGTACTACATTTCAGTGTAGTGTAAGGCTTTCCAAAGCTGCCGAACATGTTTCTTTCTCTATTTCAATGGTATTCTGCCTTGTATAACACACATTTACCACTCTAGTCTCCTTTAAGCAATGAATATAGGATTCATACAGTGTTTCATGTGATCTTAACTGGAATTAAGGATTTCCCTTATCTTAGCTACCTTTTCTACACTAAGAACTGACTTGGAGATTCTCTTTCAGCTGTTCTAAACAAGTTCTCATCTGTTTACAGTCATTTTCACTGAATTATTCATGTTTTCATGTAGTTTCCTATATTCTGCCTTCTGGCCCAAGTATAAGCTTTGCCCACTTTATCAAACAACTTCCTACACACTGTTATGAACTGAGGGAGCTAGGGAACATTGTCTCTCAACTGTGTTATAGAGTGTAGTACTACATTTCAGTGTAGTGTAAGGCTTTCCAAAGCTGCCGAACATGTTTCTTTCTCTATTTCAATGGTATTCTGCCTTGTATAACACACATTTACCACTCTAGTCTCCTTTAAGCAATGAATATAGGATTCATACAGTGTTTCATGTGATCTTAACTGGAATTAAGGATTTCCCTTATCTTAGCTACCTTTTCTACACTAAGAACTGACTTGGAGATTCTCTTTCAGCTGTTCTAAACAAGTTCTCATCTGTTTACAGTCATTTTCACTGAATTATTCATGTTTTCATGTAGTTTCCTATATTCTGCCTTCTGGCCCAAGTATAAGCTTTGCCCACTTTATCAAACAACTTCCTACACACTGTTATGAACTGAGGGAGCTAGGGAACATTGTCTCTCAACTGTGTTATAGAGTGTAGTAATACATTTCAGTGAAGTGTAAGGCTTTCCAAAGCTGCCGAACTTGTTTCTTTCTCTATTTCAATGGTATTCTGCCTTGTATAACACACATTTACCACTCTAGTCTCCTTTAAGTAATGAATATAGGATTCATACAGTGTTTGATGTTATCTTAACTCGAATTAAGGATTTCCCTTATCTTAGCTACCTTTTCTACACTAAGAACTGACTTGGAGATTCTCTTTCATCTGTTCTAAACAAGTTCTCATCTGTTTACAGTCATTTTCACTGAATTATTCATGTTTTCATGTAGTTTCCTATATTCTGCCTTCTGGCCCAAGTATAAGCTTTGCCCACTTTATCAAACAACTTCCTACACACTGTTATGAACTGAGGGAGCTAGGGAACATTGTCTCTCAACTGTGTTATAGAGTGTAGTACTACATTTCAGTGTAGTGTAAGGCTTTCCAAAGCTGCCGAACATGTTTCTTTCTCTATTTCAATGGTATTCTGCCTTGTATAACACACATTTACCACTCTAGTCTCCTTTAAGCAATGAATATAGGATTCATACAGTGTTTCATGTGATCTTAACTGGAATTAAGGATTTCCCTTATCTTAGCTACCTTTTCTACACTAAGAACTGACTTGGAGATTCTCTTTCAGCTGTTCTAAACAAGTTCTCATCTGTTTACAGTCATTTTCACTGAATTATTCATGTTTTCATGTAGTTTCCTATATTTTGCCTTCTGGCCCAAGTATAAGCTTTGCCCACCTTATCAAACAACTTCCTACACACTGTTATGAACTGAGGGAGCTAGGGAACATTGTCTCTCAACTGTGTTATAGAGTGTAGTACTACATTTCAGTGAAGTGTAAGGCTTTCCAAAGCTGCCGAACTTGTTTCTTTCTCTATTTCAATGGTATTCTGCCTTGTATAACACACATTTACCACTCTAGTCTCCTTTAAGTAATGAATATAGGATTCATACAGTGTTTGATGTTATCTTAACTCGAATTAAGGATTTCCCTTATCTTAGCTACCTTTTCTACACTAAGAACTGACTTGGAGATTCTCTTTCAGCTGTTCTAAACAAGTTCTCATCTGTTTACAGTCATTTTCAATGAATTATTCATGTTTTCATGTAGTTTCCTATATTCTGCCTTCTGGCCCAAGTATAAGCTTTGCCCACCTTATCAAACAACTTCCTACACACTGTTATGAACTTATGGAGCTAGAGAACATTGTCTCTGAACTGTGTTATAGAGTGTAGTAGTATATTTCTGTGTAGTGTAAGGCTTTCCAAAGCTGCCGAACGTGTTTCTTTCTCTATTTCAATGGTATTCTGCCTTATATAATACACATTTATCCCTCTAGTCTCCTTTAAGTAAGCAATATAGGATTCATACAGTGTTTCATGTGATCTTAACTCGAATTAAGGATTTCTCTTATCTTAGCTACCTTTTCTACACTAAGAACTGACTTGGAGATTCTCTTTTATCTGTTCTAAACAAGTTCTCATCTGTTTACAGTCATTTTCAATGAATTATTCATGTTTTCATGTAGTTTCCTATATTCTGCCTTCTGGCCCAAGTATAAGCTTTGCCCACTTTATCAAACAACTTCCTACACACTGTTATGAACTGAGGCAGCTCGTGAACATTGTCTCTCAACTGTGTTATAGAGTGTAGTAGTACATTTCAGTGAAGTGTAAGGCTTTCCAAAGCTGCCGAACGTGTTTTTTTCTCTATTTCAATGGTATTCTGCCTTGTATAACACACATTTACCACTCTAGTCTCCTTTAAGTAAAGAATATAGGATTCATACAGTGTTTCATGTGATCTTAACTGGAATTAAGGATTTCCCTTATCTTAGCTACCTTTTCTACACTAAGAACTGACTTGGAGATTCTCTTTCAGCTGTTCTAAACAAGTTCTCATCTGTTTACAGTCATTTTCAATGAATTATTCATGTTTTCATGTAGTTTCCTATATTCTGCCTTCTGGCCCAAGTATAAGCTTTGCCCACCTTATCAAACAACTTCCTACACACTGTTATGAACTTAGGGAGCTAGAGAACATTGTCTCTGAATTGTGTTATAGAGTGTAGTAGTATATTTCTGTGTAGTGTAAGGCTTTCCAAAGCTGCCGAACGTGTTTCTTTCTCTATTTCAATGGTATTCTGCCTTATACAATACACATTTATCACTCTAGTCTCCTTTAAGTAAGCAATATAGGATTCATACAGTGTTTGATGTGATCTTAACTCGAATTAAGGATTTCCCGGATTTAGCTACCTTTTCGACACTAAGAACTGACTTGGAGAATATTTTTCATCTGTTCTAAACAAGTTCTCATCTGTTTACAGTCATTTTCACTGAATTATTCATGTTTTCATGTAGTTTCCTATATTCTGCCTTCTGGCCCAAGTATAAGCTTTGCCCACTTTATCAAACAACTTCCTACACACTGTTATGAACTGAGGCAGCTCGGGAACATTGTCTCTCAACTGTGTTATAGAGTGTAGTACTACATTTCAGTGAAGTGTAAGGCTTTCCAAAGCTTCCGAAAGTGTTTGTTTCTCTATTTCAATGGTATTCTCCCTTGTATAACACACATTTACCACTCTAGTCTCCTTTCAGTAAAGAATATAGGATTCATACAGTGTTTCATGTGATCTTAACTGGAATTAAGGATTTCCCTTATCTTAGCTACCTTTTCTACACTAAGAACTGACTTGGAGATTCTCTTTCAGCTGTTCTAAACAAGTTCTCATCTGTTTACAGTCATTTTCAATGAATTATTCATGTTTTCATGTAGTTTCCTATATTCTGCCTTCTGGCCCAAGTATAAGCTTTGCCCACTTTATCAAACAACTTCCTACACACTGTTATGAACTGAGGCAGCTCGGGAACATTGTCTCTCAACTGTGTTATAGAGTGTAGTACTACATTTCAGTGAAGTGTAAGGCTTTCCAAAGCTGCCGAACTTGTTTCTTTCTCTATTTCAATGGTATTCTGCCTTGTATAACACACATTTACCACTCTAGTCTCCTTTAAGTAATGAATATAGGACTCATACAGTGTTTGACGTTATCTTAACTAGAATTAAGGATTTCCCTTATCTTAGCTACCTTTTCTACACTAAGAACTGACTTGGAGATTCTCTTTCAGCTGTTCTAAACAAGTTCTCATCTGTTTACAGTCATTTTCACTGAATTATTCATGTTTTCATGTAGTTTCCTATATTCTGCCTTCTGGCCCAAGTATAAGCTTTGCCCACTTTATCAAACAACTTCCTACACACTGTTATGAACTGAGGGAGCTAGGGAACATTGTCTCTCAACTGTGTTATAGAGTGTAGTAATACATTTCAGTGAAGTGTAAGGCTTTCCAAAGCTGCCGAACTTGTTTCTTTCTCTATTTCAATGGTATTCTGCCTTGTATAACACACATTTACCACTCTAGTCTCCTTTAAGTAATGAATATAGGATTCATACAGTGTTTGATGTTATCTTAACTCGAATTAAGGATTTCCCTTATCTTAGCTACCTTTTCTACACTAAGAACTGACTTGGAGATTCTCTTTCATCTGTTCTAAACAAGTTCTCATCTGTTTACAGTCATTTTCACTGAATTATTCATGTTTTCATGTAGTTTCCTATATTCTGCCTTCTGGCCCAAGTATAAGCTTTGCCCACTTTATCAAACAACTTCCTACACACTGTTATGAACTGAGGGAGCTAGGGAACATTGTCTCTCAACTGTGTTATAGAGTGTAGTACTACATTTCAGTGTAGTGTAAGGCTTTCCAAAGCTGCCGAACATGTTTCTTTCTCTATTTCAATGGTATTCTGCCTTGTATAACACACATTTACCACTCTAGTCTCCTTTAAGCAATGAATATAGGATTCATACAGTGTTTCATGTGATCTTAACTGGAATTAAGGATTTCCCTTATCTTAGCTACCTTTTCTACACTAAGAACTGACTTGGAGATTCTCTTTCAGCTGTTCTAAACAAGTTCTCATCTGTTTACAGTCATTTTCACTGAATTATTCATGTTTTCATGTAGTTTCCTATATTCTGCCTTCTGGCCCAAGTATAAGCTTTGCCCACCTTATCAAACAACTTCCTACACACTGTTATGAACTGAGGGAGCTAGGGAACATTGTCTCTCAACTGTGTTATAGAGTGTAGTACTACATTTCAGTGAAGTGTAAGGCTTTCCAAAGCTGCCGAACTTGTTTCTTTCTCTATTTCAATGGTATTCTGCCTTGTATAACACACATTTACCACTCTAGTCTCCTTTAAGTAATGAATATAGGATTCATACAGTGTTTGATGTTATCTTAACTCGAATTAAGGATTTCCCTTATCTTAGCTACCTTTTCTACACTAAGAACTGACTTGGAGATTCTCTTTCAGCTGTTCTAAACAAGTTCTCATCTGTTTACAGTCATTTTCAATGAATTATTCATGTTTTCATGTAGTTTCCTATATTCTGCCTTCTGGCCCAAGTATAAGCTTTGCCCACCTTATCAAACAACTTCCTACACACTGTTATGAACTTATGGAGCTAGAGAACATTGTCTCTGAACTGTGTTATAGAGTGTAGTAGTATATTTCTGTGTAGTGTAAGGCTTTCCAAAGCTGCCGAACGTGTTTCTTTCTCTATTTCAATGGTATTCTGCCTTATATAATACACATTTATCCCTCTAGTCTCCTTTAAGTAAGCAATATAGGATTCATACAGTGTTTCATGTGATCTTAACTCGAATTAAGGATTTCTCTTATCTTAGCTACCTTTTCTACACTAAGAACTGACTTGGAGATTCTCTTTTATCTGTTCTAAACAAGTTCTCATCTGTTTACAGTCATTTTCAATGAATTATTCATGTTTTCATGTAGTTTCCTATATTCTGCCTTCTGGCCCAAGTATAAGCTTTGCCCACTTTATCAAACAACTTCCTACACACTGTTATGAACTGAGGCAGCTCGTGAACATTGTCTCTCAACTGTGTTATAGAGTGTAGTAGTACATTTCAGTGAAGTGTAAGGCTTTCCAAAGCTGCCGAACGTGTTTTTTTCTCTATTTCAATGGTATTCTGCCTTGTATAACACACATTTACCACTCTAGTCTCCTTTAAGTAAAGAATATAGGATTCATACAGTGTTTCATGTGATCTTAACTGGAATTAAGGATTTCCCTTATCTTAGCTACCTTTTCTACACTAAGAACTGACTTGGAGATTCTCTTTCAGCTGTTCTAAACAAGTTCTCATCTGTTTACAGTCATTTTCAATGAATTATTCATGTTTTCATGTAGTTTCCTATATTCTGCCTTCTGGCCCAAGTATAAGCTTTGCCCACCTTATCAAACAACTTCCTACACACTGTTATGAACTTAGGGAGCTAGAGAACATTGTCTCTGAATTGTGTTATAGAGTGTAGTAGTATATTTCTGTGTAGTGTAAGGCTTTCCAAAGCTGCCGAACGTGTTTCTTTCTCTATTTCAATGGTATTCTGCCTTATACAATACACATTTATCACTCTAGTCTCCTTTAAGTAAGCAATATAGGATTCATACAGTGTTTGATGTGATCTTAACTCGAATTAAGGATTTCCCGGATTTAGCTACCTTTTCTACACTAAGAACTGACTTGGAGAATATTTTTCATCTGTTCTAAACAAGTTCTCATCTGTTTACAGTCATTTTCACTGAATTATTCATGTTTTCATGTAGTTTCCTATATTCTGCCTTCTGGCCCAAGTATAAGCTTTGCCCACTTTATCAAACAACTTCCTACACACTGTTATGAACTGAGGCAGCTCGGGAACATTGTCTCTCAACTGTGTTATAGAGTGTAGTACTACATTTCAGTGAAGTGTAAGGCTTTCCAAAGCTTCCGAAAGTGTTTGTTTCTCTATTTCAATGGTATTCTCCCTTGTATAACACACATTTACCACTCTAGTCTCCTTTCAGTAAAGAATATAGGATTCATACAGTGTTTCATGTGATCTTAACTGGAATTAAGGATTTCCCTTATCTTAGCTACCTTTTCTACACTAAGAACTGACTTGGAGATTCTCTTTCAGCTGTTCTAAACAAGTTCTCATCTGTTTACAGTCATTTTCAATGAATTATTCATGTTTTCATGTAGTTTCCTATATTCTGCCTTCTGGCCCAAGTATAAGCTTTGGCCACTTTATCAAACAACTTCCTACACACTGTTATGAACTGAGGCAGCTCGGGAACATTGTCTCTCAACTGTGTTATAGAGTGTAGTACTACATTTCAGTGAAGTGTAAGGCTTTCCAAAGCTGCCGAACTTGTTTCTTTCTCTATTTCAATGGTATTCTGCCTTGTATAACACACATTTACCACTCTAGTCTCCTTTAAGTAATGAATATAGGACTCATACAGTTTTTGACGTTATCTTAACTAGAATTAAGGATTTCCCTTATCTTAGCTACCTTTTCTACACTAAGAACTGACTTGGAGATTCTCTTTCAGCTGTTCTAAACAAGTTCTCATCTGTTTACAGTCATTTTCAATGAATTATTCATGTTTTCATGTAGTTTCCTATATTCTGCCTTCTGGCCCAAGTATAAGCTTTGCCCACCTTATCAAACAACTTCCTACACACTGTTATGAACTTAGGGAGCTAGAGAACATTGTCTCTGAACTGTGTTATAGAGTGTAGTAGTATATTTCTGTGTAGTGTAAGGCTTTCCAAAGCTGCCGAACGTGTTTCTTTCTTTATTTCAATGGTATTCTGCCTTATATAATACACATTTATCACTCTAGTCTCCTTTAAGTAAGCAATATAGGATTCATACAGTGTTTCATGTGATCTTAACTCGAATTAAGGATTTCCCTTATCTTAGCTACCTTTTCTACACTAAGAACTGACTTGGAGATTCTCTTTCATCTGTTCTAAGCAAGTTCTCATCTGTTTACAGTCATTTTCAATGAATTATTCATGTTTTCATGTAGTTTCCTATATTCTGCCTTCTGGCCCAAGTATAAGCTTTGCCCACTTTATCAAACAACTTCCTACACACTGTTATGAACTGAGGCAGCTCGTGAACATTGTCTCTCAACTGTGTTATAGAGTGTAGTACTACATTTCAGTGAAGTGTAAGGCTTTCCAAAGCTGCCGAACGTGTTTGTTTCTCTATTTCAATGGTATTCTCCCTTGTATAACACACATTTACCACTCCAGTCTCCTTTCAGTAAAGAATATAGAATTCATACAATGTTTCATGTGATCTTAACTGGAATTAAGGATTTCCCTTATCTTAGCTACCTTTTCTACACTAAGAACTGACTTGGAGATTCTCTTTCAGCTGTTCTAAACAAGTTCTCATCTGTTTACAGTCATTTTCAATGAATTATTCATGTTTTCATGTAGTTTCCTATATTCTGCCTTCTGGCCCAAGTATAAGCTTTGCCCACTTTATCAAACAACTTCCTACACACTGTTATGAACTGAGGGAGCTAGGGAACATTGTCTCTCAACTGTGTTATAGAGTGTAGTACTACATTTCAGTGTAGTGTAAGGCTTTCCAAAGCTGCCGAACATGTTTCTTTCTCTATTTCAATGGTATTCTGCCTTGTATAACACACATTTACCACTCTAGTCTCCTTTAAGCAATGAATATAGGATTCATACAGTGTTTCATGTGATCTTAACTGGAATTAAGGATTTCCCTTATCTTAGCTACCTTTTCTACACTAAGAACTGACTTGGAGATTCTCTTTCAGCTGTTCTAAACAAGTTCTCATCTGTTTACAGTCATTTTCACTGAATTATTCATGTTTTCATGTAGTTTCCTATATTCTGCCTTCTGGCCCAAGTATAAGCTTTGCCCACTTTATCAAACAACTTCCTACACACTGTTATGAACTGAGGGAGCTAGGCAACATTGTCTCTCAACTGTGTTATAGAGTGTAGTACTACATTTCAGTGTAGTGTAAGGCTTTCCAAAGCTGCCGAACATGTTTCTTTCTCTATTTCAATGGTATTCTGCCTTGTATAACACACATTTACCACTCTAGTCTCCTTTAAGCAATGAATATAGGATTCATACAGTGTTTCATGTGATCTTAACTGGAATTAAGGATTTCCCTTATCTTAGCTACCTTTTCTACACTAAGAACTGACTTGGAGATTCTCTTTCAGCTGTTCTAAACAAGTTCTCATCTGTTTACAGTCATTTTCACTGAATTATTCATGTTTTCATGTAGTTTCCTATATTCTGCCTTCTGGCCCAAGTATAAGCTTTGCCCACTTTATCAAACAACTTCCTACACACTGTTATGAACTGAGGGAGCTAGGGAACATTGTCTCTCAACTGTGTTATAGAGTGTAGTACTACATTTCAGTGAAGTGTAAGGCTTTCCAAAGCTGCCGAACTTGTTTCTTTCTCTATTTCAATGGTATTCTGCCTTGTATAACACACATTTACCACTCTAGTCTCCTTTAAGTAATGAATATAGGATTCATACAGTGTTTGATGTTATCTTAACTCGAATTAAGGATTTCCCTTATCTTAGCTACCTTTTCTACACTAAGAACTGACTTGGAGATTCTCTTTCATCTGTTCTAAACAAGTTCTCATCTGTTTACAGTCATTTTCACTGAATTATTCATGTTTTCATGTAGTTTCCTATATTCTGCCTTCTGGCCCAAGTATAAGCTTTGCCCACTTTATCAAACAACTTCCTACACACTGTTATGAACTGAGGGAGCTAGGGAACATTGTCTCTCAACTGTGTTATAGAGTGTAGTACTACATTTCAGTGTAGTGTAAGGCTTTCCAAAGCTGCCGAACATGTTTCTTTCTCTATTTCAATGGTATTCTGCCTTGTATAACACACATTTACCACTCTAGTCTCCTTTAAGCAATGAATATAGGATTCATACAGTGTTTCATGTGATCTTAACTGGAATTAAGGATTTCCCTTATCTTAGCTACCTTTTCTACACTAAGAACTGACTTGGAGATTCTCTTTCAGCTGTTCTAAACAAGTTCTCATCTTTTTAGAGTCATTTTCACTGAATTATTCATGTTTTCATGTAGTTTCCTATATTCTGCCTTCTGGCCCAAGTATAAGCTTTGCCCACTTTATCAAACAACTTCCTACACACTGTTATGAACTGAGGGAGCTAGGGAACATTGTCTCTCAACTGTGTTATAGAGTGTAGTACTACATTTCAGTGAAGTGTAAGGCTTTCCAAAGCTGCCGAACTTGTTTCTTTCTCTATTTCAATGGTATTCTGCCTTGTATAACACACATTTACCACTCTAGTCTCCTTTAAGTAATGAATATAGGATTCATACAGTGTTTGATGTTATCTTAACTCGAATTAAGGATTTCCCTTATCTTAGCTACCTTTTCTACACTAAGAACTGACTTGGAGATTCTCTTTCAGCTGTTCTAAACAAGTTCTCATCTGTTTACAGTCATTTTCAATGAATTATTCATGTTTTCATGTAGTTTCCTATATTCTGCCTTCTGGCCCAAGTATAAGCTTTGCCCACCTTATCAAACAACTTCCTACACACTGTTATGAACTTAGGGAGCTAGAGAACATTGTCTCTGAACTGTGTTATAGAGTGTAGTAGTATATTTCTGTGTAGTGTAAGGCTTTCCAAAGCTGCCGAACGTGTTTCTTTCTCTATTTCAATGGTATTCTGCCTTATATAATACACATTTATCCCTCTAGTCTCCTTTAAGTAAGCAATATAGGATTCATACAGTGTTTCATGTGATATTAACTCGAATTAAGGATTTCCCTTATTTTAGCTACCTTTTCTACACTAAGAACTGACTTGGAGATTCTCTTTCATCTGTTCTAAACAAGTTCTCATCTGTTTACAGTCATTTTCAATGAATTATTCATGTTTTCATGTAGTTTCCTATATTCTGCCTTCTGACCCAAGTATAAGCTTTGCCCACTTTATCAAACAACTTCCTACACACTGTTATGAACTGAGGCAGCTCGTGAACATTATCTCTCAACTGTGTTATAGAGTGTAGTACTACATTTCAGTGAAGTGTAAGGCTTTCCAAAGCTGCCGAACGTGTTTTTTTCTCTATTTCAATGGTATTCTGCCTTGTATAACACACATTTACCACTCTAGTCTCCTTTAAGTAAAGAATATAGGATTCATACAGTGTTTCATGTGATCTTAACTGGAATTAAGGATTTCCCTTATCTTAGCTACCTTTTCTACACTAAGAACTGACTTGGAGATTCTCTTTCAGCTGTTCTAAACCAATTCTCATCTGTTTACAGTCATTTTCAATGAATTATTCATGTTTTCATGTAGTTTCCTATATTCTGCCTTCTGGCCCAAGTATAAGCTTTGCCCACCTTATCAAACAACTTCCTACACACTGTTATGAACTTAGGGAGCTAGAGAACATTGTCTCTGAATTGTGTTATAGAGTGTAGTAGTATATTTCTGTGTAGTGTAAGGCTTTCCAAAGCTGCTGAACGTGTTTCTTTCTCTATTTCAATGGTATTCTGCCTTATACAATACACATTTATCACTCTAGTCTCCTTTAAGTAAGCAATATAGGATTCATACAGTGTTTGATGTGATCTTAACTCGAATTAAGGATTTCCCGGATTTAGCTACCTTTTCTACACTAAGAACTGACTTGGAGAATATTTTTCATCTGTTCTAAACAAGTTCTCATCTGTTTACAGTCATTTTCACTGAATTATTCATGTTTTCATGTAGTTTCCTATATTCTGCCTTCTGGCCCAAGTATAAGCTTTGCCCACTTTATCAAACAACTTCCTACACACTGTTATGAACTGAGGCAGCTCGGGAACATTGTCTCTCAACTGTGTTATAGAGTGTAGTACTACATTTCAGTGAAGTGTAAGGCTTTCCAAAGCTTCCGAAAGTGTTTGTTTCTCTATTTCAATGGTATTCTCCCTTGTATAACACACATTTACCACTCTAGTCCCCTTTCAGTAAAGAATATAGGATTCATACAGTGTTTCATGTGATCTTAACTGGAATTAAGGATTTCCCTTATCTTAGCTACCTTTTCTACACTAAGAACTGACTTGGAGATTCTCTTTCAGCTGTTCTAAACAAGTTCTCATCTGTTTACAGTCATTTTCAATGAATTATTCATGTTTTCATGTAGTTTCCTATATTCTGCCTTCTGGCCCAAGTATAAGCTTTGCCCACTTTATCAAACAACTTCCTACACACTGTTATGAACTGAGGCAGCTCGGGAACATTGTCTCTCAACTGTGTTATAGAGTGTAGTACTACATTTCAGTGAAGTGTAAGGCTTTCCAAAGCTGCCGAACTTGTTTCTTTCTCTATTTCAATGGTATTCTGCCTTGTATAACACACATTTACCACTCTAGTCTCCTTTAAGTAATGAATATAGGACTCATACAGTGTTTGATGTTATCTTAACTAGAATTAAGGATTTCCCTTATCTTAGCTACCTTTTCTACACTAAGAACTGACTTGGAGATTCTCTTTCAGCTGTTCTAAACAAGTTCTCATCTGTTTACAGTCATTTTCAATGAATTATTCATGTTTTCATGTAGTTTCCTATATTCTGCCTTCTGGCCCATGTATAAGCTTTGCCCACTTTATCAAACAACTTCCTACACACTGTTATGAACTGAGGGAGCTAGGGAACATTGTCTCTCAACGGTGTTATAGAGTGTAGTACTACATTTCAGTGTAGTGTAAGGCTTTCCAAAGCTGCCGAACATGTTTCTTTCTCTATTTCAATGGTATTCTGCCTTGTATAACACACATTTACCACTCTAGTCTCCTTTAAGCAATGAATATAGGATTCATACAGTGTTTCATGTGATCTTAACTGGAATTAAGGATTTCCCTTATCTTAGCTACCTTTTCTACACTAAGAACTGACTTGGAGATTCTCTTTCAGCTGTTCTAAACAAGTTCTCATCTGTTTACAGTCATTTTCACTGAATTATTCATGTTTTCATGTAGTTTCCTATATTCTGCCTTCTGGCCCAAGTATAAGCTTTGCCCACTTTATCAAACAACTTCCTACACACTGTTATGAACTGAGGGAGCTAGGGAACATTGTCTCTCAACTGTGTTATAGAGTGTAGTACTACATTTCAGTGAAGTGTAAGGCTTTCCAAAGCTGCCGAACTTGTTTCTTTCTCTATTTCAATGGTATTCTGCCTTGTATAACACACATTTACCACTCTAGTCTCCTTTAAGTAATGAATATAGGATTCATACAGTGTTTGATGTTATCTTAACTCGAATTAAGGATTTCCCTTATCTTAGCTACCTTTTCTACACTAAGAACTGACTTGGAGATTCTCTTTCAGCTGTTCTAAACAAGTTCTCATCTGTTTACAGTCATTTTCACTGAATTATTCATGTTTTCATGTAGTTTCCTATATTCTGCCTTCTGGCCCAAGTATAAGCTTTGGCCACTTTATCAAACAACTTCCTACACACTGTTATGAACTGAGGAGCTAGGGAACATTGTCTCTCAACTGTGTTATAGAGTGTAGTACTACATTTCAGTGAAGTGTAAGGCTTTCCAAAGCTGCCGAACTTGTTTCTTTCTCTATTTCAATGGTATTCTGCCTTGTATAACACACATTTACCTCTCTAGTCTCCTTTAAGTAATGAATATAGGACTCATACAGTGTTTGATGTTATCTTAACTAGAATTAAGGATTTCCCTTATCTTAGCTACCTTTTCTACACTAAGAACTGACTTGGAGATTCTCTTTCAGCTGTTCTAAACAAGTTCTCATCTGTTTACAGTCATTTTCAATGAATTATTCATGTTTTCATGTAGTTTCCTATATTCTGCCTTCTGGCCCAAGTATAAGCTTTGCCCACCTTATCAAACAACTTCCTACACACTGTTATGAACTTAGGGAGCTAGAGAACATTGTCTCTGAACTGTGTTATAGAGTGTAGTAGTATATTTCTGTGTAGTGTAAGGCTTTCCAAAGCTGCCGAACATGTTTCTTTCTCTATTTCAATGGTATTCTGCCTTGTATAACACACATTTACCACTCTAGTCTCCTTTAAGCAATGAATATAGGATTCATACAGTGTTTCATGTGATCTTAACTGGAATTAAGGATTTCCCTTATCTTAGCTACCTTTTCTACACTAAGAACTGACTTGGAGATTCTCTTTCAGCTGTTCTAAACAAGTTCTCATCTGTTTACAGTCATTTTCACTGAATTATTCATGTTTTCATGTAGTTTCCTATATTCTGCCTTCTGGCACAAGTATAAGCTTTGCCCACTTTATCAAACAACTTCCTACACACTGTTATGAACTGAGGGAGCTAGGGAACATTGTCTCTCAACTGTGTTATAGAGTGTAGTACTACATTTCAGTGAAGTGTAAGGCTTTCCAAAGCTGCCGAACTTGTTTCTTTCTCTATTTCAATGGTATTCTGCCTTGTATAACACACATTTACCACTCTAGTCTCCTTTAAGTAATGAATATAGGATTCATACAGTGTTTGATGTTATCTTAACTCGAATAAAGGATTTCCCTTATCTTAGCTACCTTTTCTACACTAAGAACTGACTTGGAGATTCTCTTTCAGCTGTTCTAAACAAGTTCTCATCTGTTTACAGTCATTTTCACTGAATTATTCATGTTTTCATGTAGTTTCCTATATTCTGCCTTCTGGCCCAAGTATAAGCTTTGGCCACTTTATCAAACAACTTCCTACACACTGTTATGAACTGAGGGAGCTAGGGAACATTGTCTCTCAACTGTGTTATAGAGTGTAGTACTACATTTCAGTGAAGTGTAAGGCTTTCCAAAGCTGCCGAACTTGTTTCTTTCTCTATTTCAATGGTATTCTGCCTTGTATAACACACATTTACCACTCTAGTCTCCTTTAAGTAATGAATATAGGATTCATACAGTGTTTGATGTTATCTTAACTCGAATTAAGGATTTCCCTTATCTTAGCTACCTTTTCTACACTAAGAACTGACTTGGAGATTCTCTTTCAGCTGTTCTAAACAAGTTCTCATCTGTTTACAGTCATTTTCACTGAATTATTCATGTTTTCATGTAGTTTCCTATATTCTGCCTTCTGGCCCAAGTATAAGCTTTGCCTACTTTATCAAACAACTTCCTACACACTGTTATGAACTGAGGCAGCTAGGGAACATTGTCTCTCAACTGTGTTATAGACTGTAGTACTACATTTCAGTGAAGTGTAAGCCTTTCCAAAGCTGCCGAACGTGTTTCTTTCTCTATTTCAATGGTATTCTGCCTTGTATAACACACATTTACCACTCTAGTTTCCTTTAAGTAAAGAATATAGGATTCATACAGTGTTTCATGTGATCTTAACTCGAATTAAGGATTTCCCGGATCTTAGCTACCTTTTCTACTCTAAGAACTGACTTGGAGATTCTCTTTCAGCTGTTCTAAAAAGTTCTCATGTGTTTACAGTCATTTTCAATGAATTATTCATGTTTTCATGTAGTTTCCTATATTCTGCCTTCTGGCCCAAGTATAAGCTTTGCCCACTTTATCAAACAACTTCCTACACACTGTTATGAACTGAGGCAGCTCGGGAACATTGTCTGTCAACTGTGTTATAGAGTGTAGTACTACATTTCAGTGAAGTGTAAGGCTTTCCAAAGCTGCCGAACGTGTTTCTTTCTCTATTTCAATGGTATTCTGCCTTATATAATACACATTTATCACTCTAGTCTCCTTTAAGTAATGAATATAGGACTCATACAGTGTTTGATGTTATCTTAACTAGAATTAAGGATTTCCCTTATCTTAGCTACATTTTCTACACTAAGAACTGACTTGGAGATTCTCTTTCAGCTGTTCTAAACAAGTTCTCATCTGTTTACAGTCATTTTCAATGAATTATTCATGTTTTCATGTAGTTTCCTATATTCTGCCTTCTGGCCCAAGTATAAGCTTTGCCCACCTTATCAAACAACTTCCTACACACTGTTATGAACTTAGGGAGCTAGAGAACATTGTCTCTGAACTGTGTTATAGAGTGTAGTAGTATATTTCTGTGTAGTGTAAGGCTTTCCAAAGCTGCCGAACGTGTTTCTTTCTCTATTTCAATGGTATTCTGCCTTATATAATACACATTTATCACTCTAGTCTCCTTTAAGTAAGCAATATAGGATTCATACAGTGTTTCATGTGATCTTAACTCGAATTAAGGATTTCCCTTATCTTAGCTACCTTTTCTACACTAAGAACTGACTTGGAGATTCTCTTTCATCTGTTCTAAACAAGTTCTCATCTGTTTACAGTCATTTTCACTGAATTATTCATGTTTTCATGTAGTTTGCTATATTCTGCCTTCTGGCCCAAGTATAAGCTTTGCCCACTTTATCAAACAACTTCCTACACACTGTTATGAACTGAGGCAGCTCGTGAACATTGTCTCTCAACTGTGTTATAGAGTGTAGTACTACATTTCAGTGAAGTGTAAGGCTTTCCAAAGCTGCCGAACGTGTTTGTTTCTCTATTTCAATGGTATTCTCCCTTGTATAACACACATTTACCACTCTAGTGTCCTTTAAGTAATGAATATAGGATTCATACAGTGTTTGATGTTATCTTAACTCGAATTAAGGATTTTCCTTATCTTAGCTACCTTTTCTACACTAAGAACTGACTTGGAGATTCTCTTTCAGCTGTTCTAAACAAGTTCTCATCTGTTTACAGTCATTTTCACTGAATTATTCATGTTTTCATGTAGTTTCCTATATTCTGCCTTCTGGCCCAAGTATAAGCTTTGCCTACTTTATCAAACAACTTCCTACACACTGTTATGAACTGAGGCAGCTAGGGAACATTGTCTCTCAACTGTGTTATAGACTGTAGTACTACATTTCAGTGAAGTGTAAGCCTTTCCAAAGCTGCCGAACGTGTTTCTTTCTCTATTTCAATGGTATTCTGCCTTGTATAACACACATTTACCACTCTAGTTTCCTTTAAGTAAAGAATATAGGATTCATACAGTGTTTCATGTGATCTTAACTCGAATTAAGGATTTCCCGGATCTTAGCTACCTTTTCTTCTCTAAGAACTGACTTGGAGATTCTCTTTCAGCTGTTCTAAACAAGTTCTCATGTGTTTACAGTCATTTTCAATGAATTATTCATGTTTTCATGTAGTTTCCTATATTCTGCCTTCTGGCCCAAGTATAAGCTTTGCCCACCTTATCAAACAACTTCCTACACACTGTTATGAACTTAGGGAGCTAGAGAACATTGTCTCTGAACTGTGTTATAGAGTGTAGTAGTATATTTCTGTGTAGTGTAAGGCTTTCCAAAGCTGCCGAACGTGTTTCTTTCTCTATTTCAATGGTATTCTCCCTTGTATAACACACATTTACCATTCTAGTCCCCTTTCAGTAAAGAATATAGGATTCATACAGTGTTTCATGTGATCTTAACTGGAATTAAGGATTTCCCTTATCTTAGCTACCTTTTCTACACTAAGAACTGACTTGGAGATTCTCTTTCAGCTGTTCTAAACAAGTTCTCATGTTTTTACAGTCATTTTCACTGAATTATTCATGTTTTCATGTAGTTTCCTATATTCTGCCTTCTGGCCCAAGTATAAGCTTTGGCCACTTTATCAAACAACTTCCTACACACTGTTATGAACTGAGGGAGCTAGGGAACATTGTCTCTCAACTGTGTTATAGAGTGTAGTACTACAATTCAGTGAAGTGTAAGGCTTTCCAAAGCTGCTGAACTTGTTTCTTTCTCTATTTCAATGGTATTCTGCCTTGTATAACACACATTTACCACTCTAGTTTCCTTTAAGTAAAGAATATAGGATTCATACAGTGTTTCATGTGATCTTAACTCGAATTAAGGATTTCCCGGATCTTAGCTACCTTTTCTTCTCTAAGAACTGACTTGGAGATTCTCTTTCAGCTGTTCTAAACAAGTTCTCATGTGTTTACAGTCATTTTCAATGAATTATTCATGTTTTCATGTAGTTTCCTATATTCTGCCTTCTGGCCCAAGTATAAGCTTTGGCCACTTTATCAAACAACTTCCTACACACTGTTATGAACTGAGGGAGCTAGGGAACATTGTCTCTCAACTGTGTTATAGAGTGTAGTACTACATTTCAGTGAAGTGTAAGGCTTTCCAAAGCTGCCGAACTTGTTTCTTTCTCTATTTCAATGGTATTCTGCCTTGTATAACACACATTTACCACTCTAGTCTCCTTTAAGTAATGAATATAGGACTCATACAGTGTTTAATGTTATCTTAACTAGAATTAAGGATATCCCTTATCTAAGCTACCTTTTCTACACTAAGAACTGACTTGGAGATTCTCTTTCAGCTGTTCTAAACAAGTTCTCATCTGTTTACAGTCATTTTCAATGAATTATTCATGTTTTCATGTAGTTTCCTATATTCTGCCTTCTGGCCCAAGTATAAGCTTTGCCCACCTTATCAAACAACTTCCTACACACTGTTATGAACTTAGGGAGCTAGAGAACATTGTCTCTGAACTGTGTTATAGAGTGTAGTAGTATATTTCTGTGTAGTGTAAGGCTTTCCAAAGCTGCCGAACGTGTTTCTTTCTCTATTTCAATGGTATTCTCCCTTGTATAACACACATTTACCACTCTAGTCCCCTTTCAGTAAAGAATATAGGATTCATACAGTGTTTCATGTGATCTTAACTGGAATTAAGGATTTCCCTTATCTTAGCTACCTTTTCTACACTAAGAACTGACTTGGAGATTCTCTTTCAGCTGTTCTAAACAAGTTCTCATGTGTTTACAGTCATTTTCACTGAATTATTCATGTTTTCATGTAGTTTCCTATATTCTGCCTTCTGGCCCAAGTATAAGCTTTGGCCACTTTATCAAACAACTTCCTACACACTGTTATGAACTGAGGGAGCTAGGGAACATTGTCTCTCAACTGTGTTATAGAGTGTAGTACTACAATTCAGTGAAGTGTAAGGCTTTCCAAAGCTGCTGAACTTGTTTCTTTCTCTATTTCAATGGTATTCTGCCTTGTATAACACACATTTACCACTCTAGTCTCCTTTAAGTAATGAATATAGGATTCATACAGTGTTTGATGTTATCTTAACTCGAATTAAGGATTTTCCTTATCTTAGCTACCTTTTCTACACTAAGAACTGACTTGGAGATTCTCTGTCAGCTGTTCTAAACAAGTTCTCATCTGTTTACAGTCATTTTCACTGAATTATTCATGTTTTCATGTAGTTTCCTTTATTCTAACTTCTGGCCCAAGTATAAGCTTTGCCTACTTTATCAAACAACTTCCTACACACTGTTATGAACTGAGGCAGCTAGGGAACATTGTCTCTCAACTGTGTTATAGACTGTAGTACTACATTTCAGTGAAGTGTAAGCCTTTCCAAAGCTGCCGAACGTGTTTCTTTCTCTATTTCAATGGTATTCTGCCTTGTATAACACACATTTACCACTCTAGTTTCCTTTAAGTAAAGCATATAGGATTCATACAGTGTTTCATGTGATCTTAACTCGAATTAAGGATTTCCCGGATCTTAGCTATCTTTTCTACTCTAAGAACTGACTTGGAGATTCTCTTTCAGCTGTTCTAAACAAGTTCTCATGTGTTTACAGTCATTTTCACTGAATTATTCATGTTTTCATGTAGTTTCCTATATTCTGCCTTCTGGCCCAAGTATAAGCTTTGCCCACTTTATCAAACAACTTCCTACACACTGTTATGAACTGAGGAGCTAGGGAACATTGTCTCTCAACTGTGTTATAGAGTGTAGTACTACATTTCAGTGAAGTGTAAGGCTTTCCAAAGCTGCCGAACTTGTTTCTTTCTCTATTTCAATGGTATTCTGCCTTGTATAACACACATTTACCTCTCTAGTCTCCTTTAAGTAATGAATATAGGACTCATACAGTGTTTGATGTTATCTTAACTAGAATTAAGGATTTCCCCTATCTTAGCTACCTTTTCTACACTAAGAACTGACTTGGAGATTCTCTTTCAGCTGTTCTAAACAAGTTCTCATCTGTTTACAGTCATTTTCAATGAATTATTCATGTTTTCATGTAGTTTCCTTTATTCTGCCTTCTGGCCCAAGTATAAGCTTTGCCCACCTTATCAAACAACTTCCTACACACTGTTATGAACTTAGGGAGCTAGAGAACATTGTCTCTGAACTGTGTTATAGAGTGTAGTAGTATATTTCTGTGTAGTGTAAGGCTTTCCAAAGCTGCCGAACGTGTTTCTTTCTCTATTTCAATGGTATTCTGCCTTATATAATACACATTTATCACTCTAGTCTCCTTTAAGTAATGAATATAGGACTCATACAGTGTTTGATGTTATCTTAACTAGAATTAAGGATTTCCCTTATCTTAGCTACCTTTTCTACACTAAGAACTGACTTGGAGATTCTCTTTCAGCTGTTCTAAACAAGTTCTCATCTGTTTACAGTCATTTTCAATGAATTATTCATGTTTTCATGTAGTTTGCTATATTCTGCCTTCTGGCCCAAGTATAAGCTTTGCCCACTTTATCAAACAACTTCCTACACACTGTTATGAACTGAGGCAGCTCGTGAACATTGTCTCTCAACTGTGTTATAGAGTGTAGTACTACATTTCAGTGAAGTGTAAGGCTTTCCAAAGCTGCCGAACGTGTTTGTTTCTCTATTTCAATGGTATTCTCCCTTGTATAACACACATTTACCACTCTAGTGTCCTTTAAGTAATGAATATAGGATTCATACAGTGTTTGATGTTATCTTAACTCGAATTAAGGATTTTCCTTATCTTAGCTACCTTTTCTACACTAAGAACTGACTTGGAGATTCTCTTTCAGCTGTTCTAAACAAGTTCTCATCTGTTTACAGTCATTTTCACTGAATTATTCATGTTTTCATGTAGTTTCCTATATTCTGCCTTCTGGCCCAAGTATAAGCTTTGCCTACTTTATCAAACAACTTCCTACACACTGTTATGAACTGAGGCAGCTAGGGAACATTGTCTCTCAACTGTGTTATAGACTGTAGTACTACATTTCAGTGAAGTGTAAGCCTTTCCAAAGCTGCCGAACGTGTTTCTTTCTCTATTTCAAAGGTATTCTGCCTTGTATCACACACATTTACCACTCTAGTTTCCTTTAAGTAAAGAATATAGGATTCATACAGTGTTTCATGTGATCTTAACTCGAATTAAGGATTTCCCGGATCTTAGCTACCTTTTCTTCTCTAAGAACTGACTTGGAGATTCTCTTTCAGCTGTTCTAAACAAGTTCTCATGTGTTTATAGTCATTTTCAATGAATTATTCATGTTTTCATGTAGTTTCCTATATTCTGCCTTCTGGCCCAAGTATAAGCTTTGGCCACTTTATCAAACAACTTCCTACACACTGTTATGAACTGAGGGAGCTAGGGAACATTGTCTCTCAACTGTGTTATAGAGTGTAAAACTACATTTCAGTGAAGTGTAAGGCTTTCCAAAGCTGCCGAACTTGTTTCTTTCTCTATTTCAATGGTATTCTGCCTTGTATAACACACATTTACCACTCTAGTCTCCTTTAAGTAATGAATATAGGATTCATACAGTGTTTGATGTTATCTTAACTCGAATTAAGGATTTTCCTTATCTTAGCTACCTTTTCTACACTAAGAACTGACTTGGAGATTCTCTTTCAGCTGTTCTAAACAAGTTCTCATCTGTTTACAGTCATTTTCACTGAATTATTCATGTTTTCATGTAGTTTCCTTTATTCTAACTTCTGGCCCAAGTATAAGCTTTGCCTACTTTATCAAACAACTTCCTACACACTGTTATGAACTGAGGCAGCTAGGGAACATTGTCTCTCAACTGTGTTATAGACTGTAGTACTACATTTCAGTGAAGTGTAAGCCTTTCCAAAGCTGCCGAACGTGTTTCTTTCTCTATTTCAATGGTATTCTGCCTTATATAATACACATTTATCACTCTAGTCTCCTTTAAGTAATGAATATAGGACTCATACAGTGTTTGATGTTATCTTAACTAGAATTAAGGATTTCCCTTATCTTAGCTACCTTTTCTACACTAAGAACTGACTTGGAGATTCTCTTTCAGCTGTTCTAAACAAGTTCTCATCTGTTTACAGTCATTTTCAATGAATTATTCATGTTTTCATGTAGTTTGCTATATTCTGCCTTCTGGCCCAAGTATAAGCTTTGCCCACTTTATCAAACAACTTCCTACACACTGTTATGAACTGAGGCAGCTCGTGAACATTGTCTCTCAACTGTGTTATAGAGTGTAGTACTACATTTCAGTGAAGTGTAAGGCTTTCCAAAGCTGCCGAACGTGTTTGTTTCTCTATTTCAATGGTATTCTCCCTTGTATAACACACATTTACCACTCTAGTGTCCTTTAAGTAATGAATATAGGATTCATACAGTGTTTGATGTTATCTTAACTCGAATTAAGGATTTTCCTTATCTTAGCTACCTTTTCTACACTAAGAACTGACTTGGAGATTCTCTTTCAGCTGTTCTAAACAAGTTCTCATCTGTTTACAGTCATTTTCACTGAATTATTCATGTTTTCATGTAGTTTCCTATATTCTGCCTTCTGGCCCAAGTATAAGCTTTGCCTACTTTATCAAACAACTTCCTACACACTGTTATGAACTGAGGCAGCTAGGGAACATTGTCTCTCAACTGTGTTATAGACTGTAGTACTACATTTCAGTGAAGTGTAAGCCTTTCCAAAGCTGCCGAACGTGTTTCTTTCTCTATTTCAAAGGTATTCTGCCTTGTATAACACACATTTACCACTCTAGTTTCCTTTAAGTAAAGAATATAGGATTCATACAGTGTTTCATGTGATCTTAACTCGAATTAAGGATTTCCCGGATCTTAGCTACCTTTTCTTCTCTAAGAACTGACTTGGAGATTCTCTTTCAGCTGTTCTAAACAAGTTCTCATGTGTTTATAGTCATTTTCAATGAATTATTCATGTTTTCATGTAGTTTCCTATATTCTGCCTTCTGGCCCAAGTATAAGCTTTGGCCACTTTATCAAACAACTTCCTACACACTGTTATGAACTGAGGGAGCTAGGGAACATTGTCTCTCAACTGTGTTATAGAGTGTAAAACTACATTTCAGTGAAGTGTAAGGCTTTCCAAAGCTGCCGAACTTGTTTCTTTCTCTATTTCAATGGTATTCTGCCTTGTATAACACACATTTACCACTCTAGTCTCCTTTAAGTAATGAATATAGGATTCATACAGTGTTTGATGTTATCTTAACTCGAATTAAGGATTTTCCTTATCTTAGCTACCTTTTCTACACTAAGAACTGACTTGGAGATTCTCTTTCAGCTGTTCTAAACAAGTTCTCATCTGTTTACAGTCATTTTCACTGAATTATTCATGTTTTCATGTAGTTTCCTTTATTCTAACTTCTGGCCCAAGTATAAGCTTTGCCTACTTTATCAAACAACTTCCTACACACTGTTATGAACTGAGGCAGCTAGGGAACATTGTCTCTCAACTGTGTTATAGACTGTAGTACTACATTTCAGTGAAGTGTAAGCCTTTCCAAAGCTGCCGAACGTGTTTCTTTCTCTATTTCAATGGTATTCTGCCTTGTATAACACACATTTACCACTCTAGTTTCCTTTAAGTAAAGAATATAGGATTCATACAGTGTTTCATGTGATCTTAACTCGAATTAAGGATTTCCCGGATCTTAGCTATCTTTTCTACTCTAAGAACTGACTTGGAGATTCTCTTTCAGCAGTTCTAAACAAGTTCTCATGTGTTTACAGTCATTTTCACTGAATTATTCATGTTTTCATGTAGTTTCCTATATTCTGCCTTCTGGCCCAACTATAAGCTTTGGCCACTTTATCAAACAACTTCCTACACACTGTTATGAACTGAGGGAGCTAGGGAACATTGTCTCTCAACTGTGTTATAGAGTGTAGTACTACATTTCAGTGAAGTGTAAGGCTTTCCAAAGCTGCCGAACTTGTTTCTTTCTCTATTTCAATGGTATTCTGCCTTGTATAACACACATTTACCACTCTAGTCTCCTTTAAGTAATGAATATAGGACTCATACAGTGTTTGATGTTATCTTAACTAGAATTAAGGATATCCCTTATCTAAGCTACCTTTTCTACACTAAGAACTGACTTGGAGATTCTCTTTCAGCTGTTCTAAACAAGTTCTCATCTGTTTACAGTCATTGTCAATGAATTATTCATGTTTTCATGTAGTTTCCTATATTCTGCCTTCTGGCCCAAGTATAAGCTTTGCCCACCTTATCAAACAACTTCCTACACACTGTTATGAACTTAGGGAGCTAGAGAACATTGTCTCTGAACTGTGTTATAGAGTGTAGTAGTATATTTCTGTGTAGTGTAAGGCTTTCCAAAGCTGCCGAACGTTTTTCTTTCTCTATTTCAATGGTATTCTCCCTTGTATAACACACATTTACCACTCTAGTCCCCTTTCAGTAAAGAATATAGGATTCATACAGTGTTTCATGTGATCTTAACTGGAATTAAGGATTTCCCTTATCTTAGCTACCTTTTCTACACTAAGAACTGACTTGGAGATTCTCTTTCAGCTGTTCTAAACAAGTTCTCATGTGTTTACAGTCATTTTCACTGAATTATTCATGTTTTCATGTAGTTTCCTATATTCTGCCTTCTGGCCCAAGTATAAGCTTTGGCCACTTTATCAAACAACTTCCTACACACTGTTATGAACTGAGGGAGCTAGGGAACATTGTCTCTCAACTGTGTTATAGAGTGTAAAACTACATTTCAGTGAAGTGTAAGGCTTTCCAAAGCTGCCAAACTTGTTTCTTTCTCTATTTCAATGGTATTCTGCCTTGTATAACACACATTTAACACTCTAGTCTCCTTTAAGTAATGAATATAGGATTCATACAGTGTTTGATGTTATCTTAACTCGAATTAAGGATTTTCCTTATCTTAGCTACCTTTTCTACACTAAGAACTGACTTGGAGATTCTCTTTCAGCTGTTCTAAACAAGTTCTCATCTGTTTACAGTCATTTTCACTGAATTATTCATGTTTTCATGTAGTTTCCTTTATTCTAACTTCTGGCCCAAGTATAAGCTTTGCCTACTTTATCAAACAACTTCCTGCACACTGTTATGAACTGAGGCAGCTAGGGAACATTGTCTCTCAACTGTGTTATAGACTGTAGTACTACATTTCAGTGAAGTGTAAGCCTTTCCAAAGCTGCCGAACGTGTTTCTTTCTCTATTTCAATGGTATTCTGCCTTGTATAACACACATTTACCACTCTAGTTTCCTTTAAGTAAAGAATATAGGATTCATACAGTGTTTCATGTGATCTTAACTCGAATTAAGGATTTCCCGGATCTTAGCTATCTTTTCTACTCTAAGAACTGACTTGGAGATTCTCTTTCAACTGTTCTAAACAAGTTCTCATGTGTTTACAGTCATTTTCACTGAATTATTCATGTTTTCATGTAGTTTCCTATATTCTGCCTTCTGGCCCAAGTATAAGCTTTGCCCACTTTATCAAACAACTTCCTACACACTGTTATGAACTGAGGAGCTAGGGAACATTGTCTCTCAACTGTGTTATAGAGTGTAGTACTACATTTCAGTGAAGTGTAAGGCTTTCCAAAGCTGCCAAACTTGTTTCTTTCTCTATTTCAATGGTATTCTGCCTTGTATAACACACATTTACCTCTCTAGTCTCCTTTAAGTAATGAATATAGGACTCATACAGTGTTTGATGTTATCTTAACTAGAATTAAGGATATCCCTTATCTAAGCTACCTTTTCTACACTAAGAACTGACTTGGAGATTCTCTTTCAGCTGTTCTAAACAAGTTCTCATCTGTTTACAGTCATTTTCAATGAATTATTCATGTTTTCATGTAGTTTCCTTTATTCTGCCTTCTGGCCCAAGTATAAGCTTTGCCCACCTTATCAAACAACTTCCTACACACTGTTATGAACTTAGGGAGCTAGAGAACATTGTCTCTGAACTGTGTTATAGAGTGTAGTAGTATATTTCTGTGTAGTGTAAGGCTTTCCAAAGCTGCCGAACGTGTTTCTTTCTCTATTTCAATGGTATTCTGCCTTATATAATACACATTTATCACTCTAGTCTCCTTTAAGTAATGAATATAGGACTCATACAGTGTTTGATGTTATCTTAACTAGAATTAAGGATTTCCCTTATCTTAGCTACCTTTTCTACACTAAGAACTGACTTGGAGATTCTCTTTCAGCTGTTCTAAACAAGTTCTCATCTGTTTACAGTCATTTTCAATGAATTATTCATGTTTTCATGTAGTTTGCTATATTCTGCCTTCTGGCCCAAGTATAAGCTTTGCCCACTTTATCAAACAACTTCCTACACACTGTTATGAACTGAGGCAGCTCGTGAACATTGTCTCTCAACTGTGTTATAGAGTGTAGTACTACATTTCAGTGAAGTGTAATGCTTTCCAAAGCTGCCGAACGTGTTTGTTTCTCTATTTCAATGGTATTCTCCCTTGTATAACACACATTTACCACTCTAGTGTCCTTTAAGTAATGAATATAGGATTCATACAGTGTTTGATGTTATCTTAACTCGAATTAAGGATTTTCCTTATCTTAGCTACCTTTTCTACACTAAGAACTGACTTGGAGATTCTCTTTCAGCTGTTCTAAACAAGTTCTCATCTGTTTACAGTCATTTTCACTGAATTATTCATGTTTTCATGTAGTTTCCTATATTCTGCCTTCTGGCCCAAGTATAAGCTTTGCCTACTTTATCAAACAACTTCCTACACACTGTTATGAACTGAGGCAGCTAGGGAACATTGTCTCTCAACTGTGTTATAGACTGTAGTACTACATTTCAGTGAAGTGTAAGCCTTTCCAAAGCTGCCGAACGTGTTTCTTTCTCTATTTCAAAGGTATTCTGCCTTGTATAACACACATTTACCACTCTAGTTTCCTTTAAGTAAAGAATATAGGATTCATACAGTGTTTCATGTGATCTTAACTCGAATTAAGGATTTCCCGGATCTTAGCTACCTTTTCTTCTCTAAGAACTGACTTGGAGATTCTCTTTCAGCTGTTCTAAACAAGTTCTCATGTGTTTATAGTCATTTTCAATGAATTATTCATGTTTTCATGTAGTTTCCTATATTCTGCCTTCTGGCCCAAGTATAAGCTTTGGCCACTTTATCAAACAACTTCCTACACACTGTTATGAACTGAGGGAGCTAGGGAACATTGTCTCTCAACTGTGTTATAGAGTGTAGTACTACATTTCAGTGAAGTGTAAGGCTTTCCAAAGCTGCCGAACTTGTTTCTTTCTCTATTTCAATGGTATTCTGCCTTGTATAACACACATTTACCACTCTAGTCTCCTTTAAGTAATGAATATAGGACTCATACAGTGTTTGATGTTATCTTAACTAGAATTAAGGATATCCCTTATCTTAGCTACCTTTTCTACACTAAGAACTGACTTGGAGATTCTCTTTCAGCTGTTCTAAACAAGTTCTCATCTGTTTACAGTCATTTTCAATGAATTATTCATGTTTTCATGTAGTTTCCTATATTCTGCCTTCTGGCCCAAGTATAAGCTTTGCCCACCTTATCAAACAACTTCCTACACACTGTTATGAACTTAGGGAGCTAGAGAACATTGTCTCTGAACTGTGTTATAGAGTGTAGTAGTATATTTCTGTGTAGTGTAAGGCTTTCCAAAGCTGCCGAACGTGTTTCTTTCTCTATTTCAATGGTATTCTGCCTTATATAATACACATTTATCACTCTAGTCTCCTTTAAGTAAGCAATATAGGATTCATACAGTGTTTCATGTGATCTTAACTCGAATTAAGGATTTCCCTTATCTTAGCTACCTTTTCTACACTAAGAACTGACTTGGAGATTCTCTTTCATCTGTTCTAAACAGGTTCTCATCTGTTTACAGTCATTTTCACTGAATTATTCATGTTTTCATGTAGTTTCCTATATTCTGCCTTCTGGCCCAAGTATAAGCTTTGGCCACTTTATCAAACAACTTCCTACACACTGTTATGAACTGAGGCAGCTCGTGAACATTGTCTCTCAGCTGTGTTATAGAGTGTAGTACTACATTTCAGTGAAGTGTAAGGCTTTCCAAAGCTGCCGAACGTGTTTGTTTCTCTATTTCAATGGTATTCTCCCTTGTATAACACACATTTACCACTCTAGTCTCCTTTCAGTAAAGAATATAGGATTCATACAGTGTTTCATGTGATCTTAACTGGAATTAAGGATTTCCCTTATCTTAGCTACCTTTTCTACACTAAGAACTGACTTGGAGATTCTCTTTCAGCTATTCTAAACAAGTTCTCATCTGTTTACAGTCATTTTCAATGAATTATTCATGTTTTCATGTAGTTTCCTATATTCTGCCTTCTGGCCCAAGTATAAGCTTTGCCCCCTTCATCAAACAACTTCCTACACACTGTTATGAACTGAGGGAGCTAGGGAACATTGTCTCTCAACTGTGTTATAGAGTGTAGTACTACATTTCAGTGAAGTGTAAGGCTTTCCAAAGCTGCCGAACTTGTTTCTTTCTCTATTTCAATGGTATTCTGCCTTGTATAACACACATTTACCTCTCTAGTCTCCTTTAAGTAATGAATATAGGACTCATACAGTGTTTGATGTTATCTTAACTAGAATTAAGGATTTCCCTTATCTTAGCTACCTTTTCTACACTAAGAACTGACTTGGAGATTCTCTTTCAGCTGTTCTAAACAAGTTCTCATCTGTTTACAGTCATTTTCAATGAATTATTCATGTTTTCATGTAGTTTCCTTTATTCTGCCTTCTGGCCCAAGTATAAGCTTTGCCCACCTTATCAAACAACTTCCTACACACTGTTATGAACTTAGGGAGCTAGAGAACATTGTCTCTGAACTGTGTTATAGAGTGTAGTAGTATATTTCTGTGTAGTGTAAGGCTTTCCAAAGCTGCCGAACGTGTTTCTTTCTCTATTTCAATGGTATTCTGCCTTATATAATACACATTTATCACTCTAGTCTCCTTTAAGTAATGAATATAGGACTCATACAGTGTTTGATGTTATCTTAACTAGAATTAAGGATTTCCCTTATCTTAGCTACCTTTTCTACACTAAGAACTGACTTGGAGATTCTCTTTCAGCTGTTCTAAACAAGTTCTCATCTGTTTACAGTCATTTTCAATGAATTATTCATGTTTTCATGTAGTTTCCTATATTCTGCCTTCTGGCCCAAGTATAAGCTTTGCCCACCTTATCAAACAACTTCCTACACACTGTTATGAACTTAGGGAGCTAGAGAACATTGTCTCTGAACTGTGTTATAGAGTGTAGTAGTATATTTCTGTGTAGTGTAAGGCTTTCCAAAGCTGCCGAACGTGTTTCTTTCTCTATTTCAATGGTATTCTGCCTTATATAATACACATTTATCACTCTAGTCTCCTTTAAGTAAGCAATATAGGATTCATACAGTGTTTCATGTGATCTTAACTCAAATTAAGGATTTCCCTTATCTTAGCTACCTTTTCTACACTAAGAACTGACTTGGAGATTCTCTTTCATCTGTTCTAAACAAGTTCTCATCTGTTTACAGTCATTTTCACTGAATTATTCATGTTTTCATGTAGTTTGCTATATTCTGCCTTCTGGCCCAAGTATAAGATTTGCCCACTTTATCAAACAACTTCCTACACACTGTTATGAACTGAGGCAGCTCGTGAACATTGTCTCTCAACTGTGTTATAGAGTGTAGTACTACATTTCAGTGAAGTGTAAGGCTTTCCAAAGCTGCCGAACGTGTTTGTTTCTCTATTTCAATGGTATTCTCCCTTGTATAACACACATTTACCACTCTAGTCTCCTTTAATTAATGAATATAGGATTCATACAGTGTTTGATGTTATCTTAACTCGAATTAAGGATTTTCCTTATCTTAGCTACCTTTTCTACACTAAGAACTGACTTGGAGATTCTCTTTCAGCTGTTCTAAACAAGTTCTCATCTGTTTACAGTCATTTTCACTGAATTATTCATGTTTTCATGTAGTTTCCTATATTCTGCCTTCTGGCCCAAGTATAAGCTTTGCCTACTTTATCAAACAACTTCCTACACACTGTTATGAACTGAGGCAGCTAGGGAACATTGTCTCTCAACTGTGTTATAGACTGTAGTACTACATTTCAGTGAAGTGTAAGGCTTTCCAAAGCTGCCGAACTTGTTTCTTTCTCTATTTCAATGGTATTCTGCCTTGTATAACACACATTTACCACTCTAGTCTCCTTTAAGTAATGAATATAGGACTCATACAGTGTTTGATGTTATCTTAACTAGAATTAAGGATATCCCTTATCTAAGCTACCTTTTCTACACTAAGAACTGACTTGGAGATTCTCTTTCAGCTGTTCTAAACAAGTTCTCATCTGTTTACAGTCATTTTCAATGAATTATTCATGTTTTCATGTAGTTTCCTATATTCTGCCTTCTGGCCCAAGTATAAGCTTTGCCCACCTTATCAAACAACTTCCTACACACTGTTATGAACTTAGGGAGCTAGAGAACATTGTCTCTGAACTGTGTTATAGAGTGTAGTAGTATATTTCTGTGTAGTGTAAGGCTTTCCAAAGCTGCCGAACGTGTTTCTTTCTCTATTTCAATGGTATTCTGCCTTATATAATACACATTTATCACTCTAGTCTCCTTTAAGTAAGCAATATAGGATTCATACAGTGTTTCATGTGATCTTAACTCGAATTAAGGATTTCCCTTATCTTAGCTACCTTTTCTACACTAAGAACTGACTTGGAGATTCTCTTTCATCTGTTCTAAGCAGGTTCTCATCTGTTTACAGTCATTTTCACTGAATTATTCATGTTTTCATGTAGTTTCCTATATTCTGCCTTCTGGCCCAAGTATAAGCTTTGGCCACTTTATCAAACAACTTCCTACACACTGTTATGAACTGAGGCAGCTCGTGAACATTGTCTCTCAACTGTGTTATAGAGTGTAGTACTACATTTCAGTGATGTGTAAGGCTTTCCAAAGCTGCCGAACGTGTTTGTTTCTCTATTTCAATGGTATTCTCCCTTGTATAACACACATTTACCACTCTAGTCCCCTTTCAGTAAAGAATATAGGATTCATACAGTGTTTCATGTGATCTTAACTGGAATTAAGGATTTCCCTTATCTTAGCTACCTTTTCTACACTAAGAACTGACTTGCAGATTGTCTTTCAGCTGTTCTAAACAAGTTCTCATGTGTTTACAGTCATTTTCACTGAATTATTCATGTTTTCATGTAGTTTCCTATATTCTGCCTTCTGGCCCAAGTATAAGCTTTGCCCACTTTATCAAACAACTTCCTACACACTGTTATGAACTGAGGGAGCTAGGGAACATTGTCTCTCAACTGTGTTATAGAGTGTAGTACTACATTTCAGTGAAGTGTAAGGCTTTCCAAAGCTGCGGAACTTGTTTCTTTCTCTATTTCAATGGTATTCTGCCTTGTATAACACACATTTACCACTCTAGTCTCCTTGAAGTAATGAATATAGGATTCATACAGTGTTTGATGTTATCTTAACTCGAATTAAGGATTTTCCTTATCTTAGCTACCTTTTCTACACTAAGAACTGACTTGGAGATTCTCTTTCAGCTGTTCTAAACAAGTTCTCATCTGTTTACAGTCATTTTCACTGAATTATTCATGTTTTCATGTAGTTTCCTTTATTCTAACTTCTGGCCCAAGTATAAGCTTTGCCTACTTTATCAAACAACTTCCTACACACTGTTATGAACTGAGGCAGCTAGGGAACATTGTCTCTCAACTGTGATATAGACTGTAGTACTACATTTCAGTGAAGTGTAAGCCTTTCCAAAGCTGCCGAACGTGTTTCTTTCTCTATTTCAATGGTATTCTGCCTTGTATAACACACATTTACCACTCTAGTTTCCTTTAAGTAAAGAATATAGGATTCATACAGTGTTTCATGTGATCTTAACTCGAATTAAGGATTTCCCGGATCTTAGCTATCTTTTCTACTCTAAGAACTGACTTGGAGATTCTCTTTCAGCTGTTCTAAACAAGTTCTCATGTGTTTACAGTCATTTTCACTGAATTATTCATGTTTTCATGTAGTTTCCTATATTCTGCCTTCTGGCCCAAGTATAAGCTTTGCCCACTTTATCAAACAACTTCCTACACACTGTTATGAACTGAGGAGCTAGGGAACATTGTCTCTCAACTGTGTTATAGAGTGTAGTACTACATTTCAGTGAAGTGTAAGGCTTTCCAAAGCTGCCAAACGTGTTTCTTTCTCTATTTCAATGGTATTCTGCCTTGTATAACACACATTTACCTCTCTAGTCTCCTTTAAGTAATGAATATAGGACTCATACAGTGTTTGATGTTATCTTAACTAGAATTAAGGATTTCCCTTATCTTAGCTACCTTTTCTACACTAAGAACTGACTTGGAGATTCTCTTTCAGCTGTTCTAAACAAGTTCTCATCTGTTTACAGTCATTTTCAATGAATTATTCATGTTTTCATGTAGTTTCCTTTATTCTGCCTTCTGGCCCAAGTATAAGCTTTGCCCACCTTATCAAACAACTTCCTACACACTGTTATGAACTTAGGGAGTTAGAGAACATTGTCTCTGAACTGTGTTATAGAGTGTAGTAGTATATTTCTGTGTAGTGTAAGGCTTTCCAAAGCTGCCGAACGTGTTTCTTTCTCTATTTCAATGGTATTCTGCCTTATATAATACACATTTACCACTCTAGTCTCCTTTAATTAATGAATATAGGATTCATACAGTGTTTGATGTTATCTTAACTCGAATTAAGGATTTTCCTTATCTTAGCTACCTTTTCTACACTAAGAACTGACTTGGAGATTCTCTTTCAGCTGTTCTAAACAAGTTCTCATCTGTTTACAGTCATTTTCACTGAATTATTCATGTTTTCATGTAGTTTCCTATATTCTGCCTTCTGGCCCAAGTATAAGCTTTGCCTACTTTATCAAACAACTTCCTACACACTGTTATGAACTGAGGCAGCTAGGGAACATTGTCTCTCAACTGTGTTATAGACTGTAGTACTATATTTCAGTGAAGTGTAAGGCTTTCCAAAGCTGCCGAACTTGTTTCTTTCTCTATTTCAATGGTATTCTGCCTTGTATAACACACATTTACCACTCTAGTCTCCTTTAAGTAATGAATATAGGACTCATACAGTGTTTGATGTTATCTTAACTAGAATTAAGGATATCCCTTATCTAAGCTACCTTTTCTACACTAAGAACTGACTTGGAGATTCTCTTTCAGCTGTTCTAAACAAGTTCTCATCTGTTTACAGTCATTTTCAATGAATTATTCATGTTTTCATGTAGTTTCCTATATTCTGCCTTCTGGCCCAAGTATAAGCTTTGCCCACCTTATCAAACAACTTCCTACACACTGTTATGAACTTAGGGAGCTAGAGAACATTGTCTCTGAACTGTGTTATAGAGTGTAGTAGTATATTTCTGTGTAGTGTAAGGCTTTCCAAAGCTGCCGAACGTGTTTCTTTCTCTATTTCAATGGTATTCTGCCTTATATAATACACATTTATCACTCTAGTCTCCTTTAAGTAAGCAATATAGGATTCATACAGTGTTTCATGTGATCTTAACTCGAATTAAGGATTTCCCTTATCTTAGCTACCTTTTCTACACTAAGAACTGACTTGGAGATTCTCTTTCATCTGTTCTAAGCAGGTTCTCATCTGTTTACAGTCATTTTCACTGAATTATTCATGTTTTCATGTAGTTTCCTATATTCTGCCTTCTGGCCCAAGTATAAGCTTTGGCCACTTTATCAAACAACTTCCTACACACTGTTATGAACTGAGGCAGCTCGTGAACATTGTCTCTCAACTGTGTTATAGAGTGTAGTACTACATTTCAGTGATGTGTAAGGCTTTCCAAAGCTGCCGAACGTGTTTGTTTCTCTATTTCAATGGTATTCTCCCTTGTATAACACACATTTACCACTCTAGTCCCCTTTCAGTAAAGAATATAGGATTCATACAGTGTTTCATGTGATCTTAACTGGAATTAAGGATTTCCCTTATCTTAGCTACCTTTTCTACACTAAGAACTGACTTGCAGATTGTCTTTCAGCTGTTCTAAACAAGTTCTCATGTGTTTACAGTCATTTTCACTGAATTATTCATGTTTTCATGTAGTTTCCTATATTCTGCCTTCTGGCCCAAGTATAAGCTTTGCCCACTTTATCAAACAACTTCCTACACACTGTTATGAACTGAGGGAGCTGGGGAACATTGTCTCTCAACTGTGTTATAGAGTGTAGTACTACATTTCAGTGAAGTGTAAGGCTTTCCAAAGCTGCCGAACTTGTTTCTTTCTCTATTTCAATGGTATTCTGCCTTGTATAACACACATTTACCACTCTAGTCTCCTTGAAGTAATGAATATAGGATTCATACAGTGTTTGATGTTATCTTAACTCGAATTAAGGATTTTCCTTATCTTAGCTACCTTTTCTACACTAAGAACTGACTTGGAGATTCTCTTTCAGCTGTTCTAAACAAGTTCTCATCTGTTTACAGTCATTTTCACTGAATTATTCATGTTTTCATGTAGTTTCCTTTATTCTAACTTCTGGCCCAAGTATAAGCTTTGCCTACTTTATCAAACAACTTCCTACACACTGTTATGAACTGAGGCAGCTAGGGAACATTGTCTCTCAACTGTGATATAGACTGTAGTACTACATTTCAGTGAAGTGTAAGCCTTTCCAAAGCTGCCGAACGTGTTTCTTTCTCTATTTCAATGGTATTCTGCCTTGTATAACACACATTTACCACTCTAGTTTCCTTTAAGTAAAGAATATAGGATTCATACAGTGTTTCATGTGATCTTAACTCGAATTAAGGATTTCCCGGATCTTAGCTATCTTTTCTACTCTAAGAACTGACTTGGAGATTCTCTTTCAGCTGTTCTAAACAAGTTCTCATGTGTTTACAGTCATTTTCACTGAATTATTCATGTTTTCATGTAGTTTCCTATATTCTGCCTTCTGGCCCAAGTATAAGCTTTGCCCACTTTATCAAACAACTTCCTACACACTGTTATGAACTGAGGAGCTAGGGAACATTGTCTCTCAACTGTGTTATAGAGTGTAGTACTACATTTCAGTGAAGTGTAAGGCTTTCCAAAGCTGCCGAACTTGTTTCTTTCTCTATTTCAATGGTATTCTGCCTTGTATAACACACATTTACCACTCTAGTCTCCTTTAAGTAATGAATATAGGACTCATACAGTGTTTGATGTTATCTTAACTAGAATTAAGGATATCCCTTATCTTAGCTACCTTTTCTACACTAAGAACTGACTTGGAGATTCTCTTTCAGCTGTTCTAAACAAGTTCTCATCTGTTTACAGTCATTTTCAATGAATTATTCATGTTTTCATGTAGTTTCCTATATTCTGCCTTCTGGCCCAAGTATAAGCTTTGCCCACCTTATCAAACAACTTCCTACACACTGTTATGAACTTAGGGAGCTAGAGAACATTGTCTCTGAACTGTGTTATAGAGTGTAGTAGTATATTTCTGTGTAGTGTAAGGCTTTCCAAAGCTGCCGAACGTGTTTCTTTCTCTATTTCAATGGTATTCTGCCTTATATAATACACATTTATCACTCTAGTCTCCTTTAAGTAAGCAATATAGGATTCATACAGTGTTTCATGTGATCTTAATTCGAATTAAGGATTTCCCTTATCTTAGCTACCTTTTCTACACTAAGAACTGACTTGGAGATTCTCTTTCATCTGTTCTAAACAGGTTCTCATCTGTTTACAGTCATTTTCACTGAATTATTCATGTTTTCATGTAGTTTCCTATATTCTGCCTTCTGGCCCAAGTATAAGCTTTGGCCACTTTATCAAACAACTTCCTACACACTGTTATGAACTGAGGCAGCTCGTGAACATTGTCTCTCAACTGTGTTATAGAGTGTAGTACTACATTTCAGTGAAGTGTAAGGCTTTCCAAAGCTGCCGAACGTGTTTGTTTCTCTATTTCAATGGTATTCTCCCTTGTATAACACACATTTACCACTCTAGTCTCCTTTCAGTAAAGAATATAGGATTCATACAGTGTTTCATGTGATCTTAACTGGAATTAAGGATTTCCCTTATCTTAGCTACCTTTTCTACACTAAGAACTGACTTGGAGATTCTCTTTCAGCTATTCTAAACAAGTTCTCATCTGTTTACAGTCATTTTCAATGAATTATTCATGTTTTCATGTAGTTTCCTATATTCTGCCTTCTGGCCCAAGTATAAGCTTTGCCCCCTTCATCAAACAACTTCCTACACACTGTTATGAACTGAGGGAGCTAGGGAACATTGTCTCTCAACTGTGTTATAGAGTGTAGTACTACATTTCAGTGAAGTGTAAGGCTTTCCAAAGCTGCCGAACTTGTTTCTTTCTCTATTTCAATGGTATTCTGCCTTGTATAACACACATTTACCTCTCTAGTCTCCTTTAAGTAATGAATATAGGACTCATACAGTGTTTGATGTTATCTTAACTAGAATTAAGGATTTCCCTTATCTTAGCTACCTTTTCTACACTAAGAACTGACTTGGAGATTCTCTTTCAGCTGTTCTAAACAAGTTCTCATCTGTTTACAGTCATTTTCAATGAATTATTCATGTTTTCATGTAGTTTCCTTTATTCTGCCTTCTGGCCCAAGTATAAGCTTTGCCCACCTTATCAAACAACTTCCTACACACTGTTATGAACTTAGGGAGCTAGAGAACATTGTCTCTGAACTGTGTTATAGAGTGTAGTAGTATATTTCTGTGTAGTGTAAGGCTTTCCAAAGCTGCCGAACGTGTTTCTTTCTCTATTTCAATGGTATTCTGCCTTATATAATACACATTTATCACTCTAGTCTCCTTTAAGTAATGAATATAGGACTCATACAGTGTTTGATGTTATCTTAACTAGAATTAAGGATTTCCCTTATCTTAGCTACCTTTTCTACACTAAGAACTGACTTGGAGATTCTCTTTCAGCTGTTCTAAACAAGTTCTCATCTGTTTACAGTCATTTTCAATGAATTATTCATGTTTTCATGTTGTTTCCTATATTCTGCCTTCTGGCCCAAGTATAAGCTTTGCCCACCTTATCAAACAACTTCCTACACACTGTTATGAACTTAGGGAGCTAGAGAACATTGTCTCTGAACTGTGTTATAGAGTGTAGTAGTATATTTCTGTGTAGTGTAAGGCTTTCCAAAGCTGCCGAACGTGTTTCTTTCTCTATTTCAATGGTATTCTGCCTTATATAATACACATTTATCACTCTAGTCTCCTTTAAGTAAGCAATATAGGATTCATACAGTGTTTCATGTGATCTTAACTCGAATTAAGGATTTCCCTTATCTTAGCTACCTTTTCTACACTAAGAACTGACTTGGAGATTCTCTTTCATCTGTTCTAAACAAGTTCTCATCTGTTTACAGTCATTTTCACTGAATTATTCATGTTTTCATGTAGTTTGCTATATTCTGCCTTCTGGCCCAAGTATAAGCTTTGCCCACTTTATCAAACAACTTCCTACACACTGTTATGAACTGAGGCAGCTCGTGAACATTGTCTCTCAACTGTGTTATAGAGTGTAGTACTACATTTCACTGAAGTGTAAGGCTTTCCAAAGCTGCCGAACGTGTTTGTTTCTCTATTTCAATGGTATTCTCCCTTATATAACACACATTTACCACTCTAGTCTCCTTTAATTAATGAATATAGGATTCATACAGTGTTTGATGTTATCTTAACTCGAATTAAGGATTTTCCTTATCTTAGCTACCTTTTCTACACTAAGAACTGACTTGGAGATTCTCTTTCAGCTGTTCTAAACAAGTTCTCATCTGTTTACAGTCATTTTCACTGAATTATTCATGTTTTCATGTAGTTTCCTATATTCTGCCTTCTGGCCCAAGTATAAGCTTTGCCTACTTTATCAAACAACTTCCTACACACTGTTATGAACTGAGGCAGCTAGGGAACATTGTCTCTCAACTGTGTTATAGACTGTAGTACTACATTTCAGTGAAGTGTAAGCCTTTCCAAAGCTGCCGAACGTGTTTCTTTCTCTATTTCAATGGTATTCTGCCTTGTATAACACACATTTACCACTCTAGTTTCCTTTAAGTAAAGAATATAGGATTCATACAGTGTTTCATGTGATCTTAACTCGAATTAAGGATTTCCCGGATCTTAGCTACCTTTTCTTCTCTAAGAACTGACTTGGAGATTCTCTTTCAGCTGTTCTAAACAAGTTCTCATGTGTTTATAGTCATTTTCACTGAATTATTCATGTTTTCATGTAGTTTCCTATATTCTGCCTTCTGGCCCAAGTATAAGCTTTGGCCACTTTATCAAACAACTTCCTACACACTGTTATGAACTGAGGGAGCTAGGGAACATTGTCTCTCAACTGTGTTATAGAGTGTAGTACTACATTTCAGTGAAGTGTAAGGCTTTCCAAAGCTGCCGAACTTGTTTCTTTCTCTATTTCAATGGTATTCTGCCTTGTATAACACACATTTACCACTCTAGTCTCCTTTAAGTAATGAATATAGGACTCATACAGTGTTTGATGTTATCTTAACTAGAATTAAGGATATCCCTTATCTTAGCTACCTTTTCTACACTAAGAACTGACTTGGAGATTCTCTTTCAGCTGTTCTAAACAAGTTCTCATCTGCTTACAGTCATTTTCAATGAATTATTCATGTTTTCATGTAGTTTCCTATATTCTGCCTTCTGGCCCAAGTATAAGCTTTGCCCACCTTATCAAACAACTTCCTACACACTGTTATGAACTTAGGGAGCTAGAGAACATTGTCTCTGAACTGTGTTATAGAGTGTAGTAGTATATTTCTGTGTAGTGTAAGGCTTTCCAAAGCTGCGGAACGTGTTTCTTTCTCTATTTCAATGGTATTCTGCCTTATATAATACACATTTATCACTCTAGTCTCCTTTAAGTAAGCAATATAGGATTCATACAGTGTTTCATGTGATCTTAACTCGAATTAAGGATTTCCCTTATCTTAGCTACCTTTTCTACACTAAGAACTGACTTGGAGATTCTCTTTCATCTGTTCTAAACAGGTTCTCATCTGTTTACAGTCATTTTCACTGAATTATTCATGTTTTCATGTAGTTTCCTATATTCTGCCTTCTGGCCCAAGTATAAGCTTTGCCCCCTTCATCAAACAACTTCCTACACACTGTTATGAACTGAGGGAGCTAGGGAACATTGTCTCTCAACTGTGTTATAGAGTGTAGTACTACATTTCAGTGAAGTGTAAGGCTTTCCAAAGCTGCCGAACTTGTTTCTTTCTCTATTTCAATGGTATTCTGCCTTGTATAACACACATTTACCTCTCTAGTCTCCTTTAAGTAATGAATATAGGACTCATACAGTGTTTGATGTTATCTTAACTAGAATTAAGGATGTCCCTTATCTTAGCTACCTTTTCTACACTAAGAACTGACTTGGAGATTCTCTTTCAGCTGTTCTAAACAAGTTCTCATCTGTTTACAGTCATTTTCAATGAATTATTCATGTTTTCATGTAGTTTCCTTTATTCTGCCTTCTGGCCCAAGTATAAGCTTTGCCCACCTTATCAAACAACTTCCTACACACTGTTATGAACTTAGGGAGCTAGAGAACATTGTCTCTGAACTGTGTTATAGAGTGTAGTAGTATATTTCTGTGTAGTGTAAGGCTTTCCAAAGCTGCCGAACGTGTTTCTTTCTCTATTTCAATGGTATTCTGCCTTATATAATACACATTTATCACTCTAGTCTCCTTTAAGTAATGAATATAGGACTCATACAGTGTTTGATGTTATCTTAACTAGAATTAAGGATTTCCCTTATCTTAGCTACCTTTTCTACACTAAGAACTGACTTGGAGATTCTCTTTCAGCTGTTCTAAACAAGTTCTCATCTGTTTACAGTCATTTTCAATGAATTATTCATGTTTTCATGTAGTTTCCTATATTCTGCCTTCTGGCCCAAGTATAAGCTTTGCCCACCTTATCAAACAACTTCCTACACACTGTTATGAACTTAGGGAGCTAGAGAACATTGTCTCTGAACTGTGTTATAGAGTGTAGTAGTATATTTCTGTGTAGTGTAAGGCTTTCCAAAGCTGCCGAACGTGTTTCTTTCTCTATTTCAATGGTATTCTGCCTTATATAATACACATTTATCACTCTAGTCTCCTTTAAGTAAGCAATATAGGATTCATACAGTGTTTCATGTGATCTTAACTCGAATTAAGGATTTCCCTTATCTTAGCTACCTTTTCTACACTAAGAACTGACTTGGAGATTCTCTTTCATCTGTTCTAAACAAGTTCTCATCTGTTTACAGTCATTTTCACTGAATTATTCATGTTTTCATGTAGTTTCCTATATTCTGCCTTCTGGCCCAAGTATAAGCTTTGCCCACTTTATCAAACAACTTCCTACACACTGTTATGAACTGAGGCAGCTCGTGAACATTGTCTCTCAACTGTGTTATAGAGTGTAGTACTACATTTCAGTGAAGTGTAAGGCTTTCCAAAGCTGCCGAACGTGTTTGTTACTCTATTTAAATGGTATTCTCCCTTGTATAACACACATTTACCACTCTAGTCTCCTTTAATTAATGAATATAGGATTCATACAGTGTTTGATGTTATCTTAACTTGAATTAAGGATTTTCCTTATCTTAGCTACCTTTTCTACACTAAGAACTGACTTGGAGATTCTCTTTCATCTGTTCTAAACAGGTTCTCATCTGTTTACAGTCATTTTCACTGAATTATTCATGTTTTCATGTAGTTTCCTATATTCTGCCTTCTGGCCCAAGTATAAGCTTTGGCCACTTTATCAAACAACTTCCTACACACTGTTATGAACTGAGGCAGCTCGTGAACATTGTCTCTCAACTGTGTTATAGAGTGTAGTACTACATTTCAGTGAAGTGTAAGGCTTTCCAAAGCTGCCGAACGTGTTTGTTTCTCTATTTCAATGGTATTCTCCCTTGTATAACACACATTTACCACTCTAGTCTCCTTTCAGTAAAGAATATAGGATTCATACAGTGTTTCAAGTGATCTTAACTGGAATTAAGGATTTCCCTTATCTTAGCTACCTTTTCTACACTAAGAACTGACTTGGAGATTCTCTTTCAGCTGTTCTAAACAAGTTCTCATCTGTTTACAGTCATTTTCAATGAATTATTCATGTTTTCATGTAGTTTCCTATATTCTGCCTTCTGGCCCAAGTATAAGCTTTGCCCCCTTCATCAAACAACTTCCTACACACTGTTATGAACTGAGGGAGCTAGGGAACATTGTCTCTCAACTGTGTTATAGAGTGTAGTACTACATTTCAGTGAAGTGTAAGGCTTTCCAAAGCTGCCGAACTTGTTTCTTTCTCTATTTCAATGGTATTCTGCCTTGTATAACACACATTTACCACTCTAGTCTCCTTTAAGTAATGAATATAGGATTCATACAGTGTTTGATGTTATCTTAACTCGAATTAAGGATTTTCCTTATCTTAGCTACCTTTTCTACACTAAGAACTGACTTGGAGATTCTCTTTCAGCTGTTCTAAACAAGTTCTCATCTGTTTACAGTCATTTTCACTGAATTATTCATGTTTTCATGTAGTTTCCTATATTCTGCCTTCTGGCCCAAGTATAAGCTTTGCCTACTTTATCAAACAACTTCCTACACACTGTTATGAACTGAGGCAGCTAGGGAACATTGTCTCTCAACTGTGTTATAGACTGTAGTACTACATTTCTGTGTAGTGTAAGGCTTTCCAAAGCTGCCGAACGTGTTTCTTTCTCTATTTCAATGGTATTCTGCCTTATATAATACACATTTATCACTCTAGTCTCCTTTAAGTAAGCAATATAGGATTCATACAGTGTTTCATGTGATCTTAACTTGAATTAAGGATTTCCCTTATCTTAGCTACCTTTTCTACACTAACAACTGACTTGGAGATTCTCTTTCATCTGTTCTAAACAGGTTCTCATGTGTTTACAGTCATTTTCACTGAATTATTCATGTTTTCATGTAGTTTCCTATATTCTGCCTTCTGGCCCAAGTATAAGCTTTGGCCACTTTATCAAACAACTTCCTACACAGTGTTATGAACTGAGGCAGCTCGTGAACATTGTCTCTCAACTGTGTTATAGAGTGTAGTACTACATTTCAGTGAAGTGTAAGGCTTTCCAAAGCTGCCGAACGTGTTTGTTTCTCTATTTCAATGGTATTCTCCCTTGTATAACACACATTTACCACTCTAGTCTCCTTTCAGTAAAGAATATAGGATTCATACAGTGTTTCATGTGATCTTAACTGGAATTAAGGATTTCCCTTATCTTAGCTACATTTTCTACACTAAGAACTGACTTGGAGATTCTCTTTCAGCTGTTCTAAACAAGTTCTCATGTGTTTATAGTCATTTTCAATGAATTATTCATGTTTTCATGTAGTTTCCTATATTCTGCCTTCTGGCCCAAGTATAAGCTTTGGCCACTTTATCAAACAACTTCCTACACACTGTTATGAACTGAGGGAGCTAGGGAACATTGTCTCTCAACTGTGTTATAGAGTGTAGTACTACATTTCAGTGAAGTGTAAGGCTTTCCAAAGCTGCCGAACTTGTTTCTTTCTCTATTTCAATGGTATTCTGCCTTGTATAACACACATTTACCACTCTAGTCTCCTTTAAGTAATGAATATAGGACTCATACAGTGTTTGATGTTATCTTAACTAGAATTAAGGATATCCCTTATCTTAGCTACCTTTTCTACACTAAGAACTGACTTGGAGATTCTCTTTCATCTGTTCTAAACAAGTTCTCATCTGTTTACAGTCATTTTCACTGAATTATTCATGTTTTCATGTAGTTTGCTATATTCTGCCTTCTGGCCCAAGTATAAGCTTTGCCCACTTTATCAAACAACTTCCTACACACTGTTATGAACTGAGACAGCTCGTGAACATTGTCTCTCAACTGTGTTATAGAGTGTAGTACTACATTTCAGTGAAGTGTAAGGCTTTCCAAAGCTGCCGAACGTGTTTGTTTCTCTATTTCAATGGTATTCTCCCTTGTATAACACACATTTACCACTCTAGTCTCCTTTAAGTAATGAATATAGGATTCATACAGTGTTTGATGTTATCTTAACTCGAATTAAGGATTTTCCTTATCTTAGCTACCTTTTCTACACTAAGAACTGACTTGGAGATTCTCTTTCAGCTGTTCTAAACAAGTTCTCATCTGTTTACAGTCATTTTCACTGAATTATTCATGTTTTCATGTAGTTTCCTATATTCTGCCTTCTGGCCCAAGTATAAGCTTTGCCTACTTTATCAAACAACTTCCTACACACTGTTATGAACTGAGGCAGCTAGGGAACATTGTCTCTCAACTGTGTTATAGACTGTAGTACTACATTTCAGTGAAGTGTAAGCCTTTCCAAAGCTGCCGAACGTGTTTCTTTCTCTATTTCAATGGTATTCTGCCTTGTATAACACACATTTACCACTCTAGTTTCCTTTAAGTAAAGAATATAGGATTCATACAGTGTTTCATGTGATCTTAACTCGAATTAAGGATTTCCCGGATCTTAGCTACCTTTTCTTCTCTAAGAACTGACTTGGAGATTCTCTTTCAGCTGTTCTAAACAAGTTCTCATGTGTTTACAGTCATTTTCAATGAATTATTCATGTTTTCATGTAGTTTCCTATATTCTGCCTTCTGGCCCAAGTATAAGCTTTGCCCACCTTATCAAACAACTTCCTACACACTGTTATGAACTTAGGGAGCTAGAGAACATTGTCTCTGAACTGTGTTATAGAGTGTAGTAGTATATTTCTGTGTAGTGTAAGGCTTTCCAAAGCTGCCGAACGTGTTTCTTTCTCTATTTCAATGGTATTCTGCCTTATATAATACACATTTATCACTCTAGTCTCCTTTAAGTAAGCAATATAGGATTCATACAGTGTTTCATGTGATCTTAACTCAAATTAAGGATTTCCCTTATCTTAGCTACCTTTTCTACACTAAGAACTGACTTGGAGATTCTCTTTCATCTGTTCTAAACAGGTTCTCATCTGTTTACAGTCATTTTCACTGAATTATTCATGTTTTCATGTAGTTTCCTATATTCTGCCTTCTGGCCCAAGTATAAGCTTTGGCCACTTGATCAAACAACTTCCTACACACTGTTATGAACTGAGGCAGCTCGTGAACATTGTCTCTCAACTGTGTTATAGAGTGTAGTACTACATTTCAGTGAAGTGTAAGGCTTTCCAAAGCTGCCGAACGTGTTTGTTTCTCTATTTCAATGGTATTCTCCCTTGTATAACACACATTTACCACTCTAGTCTCCTTTCAGTAAAGAATATAGGATTCATACAGTGTTTCATGTGATCTTAACTGGAATTAAGGATTTCCCTTATCTTAGCTACCTTTTCTACACTAAGAACTGACTTGGAGATTCTCTTTCAGCTGTTCTAAACAAGTTCTCATCTGTTTACAGTCATTTTCAATGAATTATTCATGTTTTCATGTAGTTTCCTATATTCTGCCTTCTGGCCCAAGTATAAGCTTTGCCCCCTTCATCAAACAACTTCCTACACACTGTTATGAACTGAGGGAGCTAGGGAACATTGTCTCTCAACTGTGTTATAGAGTGTAGTACTACATTTCAGTGAAGTGTAAGGCTTTCCAAAGCTGCCGAACGTGTTTCTTTCTCTATTTCAATGGTATTCTGCCTTGTATAACACACATTTACCACTCTAGTCTCCTTTAAGTAATGAATATAGGATTCATACAGTGTTTGATGTTATCTTAACTCGAATTAAGGATTTCCCTTATCTTAGCTACCTTTTCTACACTAAGAACTGACTTGGAGATTCTCTTTCAGCTGTTCTAAACAAGTTCTCATGTGTTTACAGTCATTTTCACTGAATTATTCATGTTTTCATGTAGTTTCCTATATTCTGCCTTCTGGCCCAAGTATAAGCTTTGGCCACTTTATCAAACAACTTCCTACACACTGTTATGAACTGAGGGAGCTAGGGAACATTGTCTCTCAACTGTGTTATAGAGTGTAGTACTACATTTCAGTGAAGTGTAAGGCTTTCCAAAGCTGCCGAACTTGTTTCTTTCTCTATTTCAATGGTATTCTGCCTTGTATAACACACATTTACCACTCTAGTCTCCTTTAAGTAATGAATATAGGATTCATACAGTGTTTGATGTTATCTTAACTCGAATTAAGGATTTTCCTTATCTTAGCTACCTTTTCTACACTAAGAACTGACTTGGAGATTCTCTTTCAGCTGTTCTAAACAAGTTCTCATCTGTTTACAGTCATTTTCACTGAATTATTCATGTTTTCATGTAGTTTCCTTTATTCTGCCTTCTGGCCCAAGTATTAGCTTTGCCTACTTTATCAAACAACTTCCTATACACTGTTATGAACTGAGGCAGCTAGGGAACATTGTCTCTCAACTGTGTTATAGACTGTAGTACTACATTTCTGTGTAGTGTAAGGCTTTCCAAAGCTGCCGAACGTGTTTCTTTCTCTATTTCAATGGTATTCTGCCTTATATAATACACATTTATCACTCTAGTCTCCTTTAAGTAAGCAATATAGGATTCATACAGTGTTTCATGTGATCTTAACTCGAATTAAGGATTTCCCTTATCTTAGCTACCTTTTCTACACTAACAACTGACTTGGAGATTCTCTTTCATCTGTTCTAAACAAGTTCTCATCTGTTTACAGTCATTTTCAATGAATTATTCATGTTTTCATGTAGTTTCCTATATTCTGCCTTCTGGCCCAAGTATAAGCTTTGCCCACTTCATCAAACAACTTCCTACACACTGTTATGAACTGAGGGAGCTAGGGAACATTGTCTCTCAACTGTGTTATAGAGTGTAGTACTACATTTCAGTGAAGTGTAAGGCTTTCCAAAGCTGCCGAACTTGTTTCTTTCTCTATTTCAATGGTATTCTGCCTTGTATAACACACATTTACCACTCTAGTCTCCTTTAAGTAATGAATATAGGATTCATACAGTGTTTGATGTTATCTTAACTCGAATTAAGGATTTCCCTTATCTTAGCTACCTTTTCTACACTAAGAACTGACTTGGAGATTCTCTTTCAGCTGTTCTAAACAAGTTTTCATGTGTTTACAGTCATTTTCACTGAATTATTCATGTTTTCATGTAGTTTCCTATATTCTGCCTTCTGGCCCAAGTATAAGCTTTGGCCACTTTATCAAACAACTTCCTACACACTGTTATGAACTGAGGGAGCTAGGGAACATTGTCTCTCAACTGTGTTATAGAGTGTAGTACTACATTTCAGTGAAGTGTAAGGCTTTCCAAAGCTGCCGAACTTGTTTCTTTCTCTATTTCAATGGTATTCTGCCTTGTATAACACACATTTACCACTCTAGTCTCCTTTAAGTAATGAATATAGGATTCATACAGTGTTTGATGTTATCTTAACTCGAAATAAGGATTTTCCTTATCTTAGCTACCTTTTCTACACTAAGAACTGACTTGGAGATTCTCTTTCAGCTGTTCTAAACAAGTTCTCATCTGTTTACAGTCATTTTCACTGAATTATTCATGTTTTCATGTAGTTTCCTTTATTCTGCCTTCTGGCCCAAGTATAAGCTTTGCCTACTTTATCAAACAACTTCCTACACACTGTTATGGACTGAGGCAGCTAGGGAACATTGTCTCTCAACTGTGTTATAGACTGTAGTACTACATTTCAGTGAAGTGTAAGCCTTTCCAAAGCTGCCGAACGTGTTTCTTTCTCTATTTCAATGGTATTCTGCCTTGTATAACACACATTTACCACTCTAGTTTCCTTTAAGTAAAGAATATATGATTCATACAGTGTTTCATGTGATCTTAACTCGAATTAAGGATTTCCCGGATCTTAGCTATCTTTTCTACTCCAAGAACTGACTTGGAGATTCTCTTTCAGCTGTTCTAAACAAGTTCTCATCTGTTTACAGTCATTTTCAATGAATTATTCATGTTTTCATGTAGTTTCCTATATTCTGCCTTCTGGCCCAAGTATAAGCTTTGCCCACTTTATAAAACAACTTCCTACACACTGTTATGAACTGAGGTAGCTCGGGAACATTGTCTCTCAACTGTGTTATAGAGTGTAGTACTACATTTCAGTGAAGTGTAAGGCTTTCCAAAGCTGCCGAACTTGTTTCTTTCTCTATTTCAATGGTATTCTGCCTTGTATAACACACATTTACCACTCTAGTCTCCTTTAAGTAAAGAATATAGGATTCATACAGTGTTTCATGTGATCTTAACTGGAATTAAGGATTTCCCTTATCTTAGCTACCTTTTCTACACTAAGAACTGACTTGGAGATTCTCTTTCAGCTGTTCTAAACAAGTTCTCATCTGTTTACAGTCATTTTTACTGAATTATTCATGTTTTCATGTAGTTTCCTATATTCTGCCTTCTGGCCCAAGTATAAGCTTTGGCCACTTTATCAAACAACTTCCTACACACTGTTATGAACTGAGGAGCTAGGGAACATTGTCTCTCAACTGTGTTATAGAGTGTAGTACTACATTTCAGTGAAGTGTAAGCCTTTCCAAAGCTGCCGAACGTGTTTCTTTCTCTATTTCAATGGCATTCTGCCTTGTATAACACACATTTACCACTCTAGTTTCCTTTAAGTAAAGAATATATGATTCATACAGTGTTTCATGTGATCTTAACTCGAATTAAGGATTTCCCGGATCTTAGCTATCTTTTCTACTCCAAGAACTGACTTGGAGATTCTCTTTCAGCTGTTCTAAACAAGTTCTCATGTGTTTACAGTCATTTTCAATGAATTATTCATGTTTTCATGTAGTTTCCTATATTCTGCCTTCTGGCCCAAGTATAAGCTTTGCCCACTTCATCAAACAACTTCCTACACACTGTTATGAACTGAGGGAGCTAGGGAACATTGTCTCTCAACTGTGTTATAGAGTGTAGTACTACATTTCAGTGAAGTGTAAGGCTTTCCAAAGCTGCCGAACTTGTTTCTTTCTCTATTTCAATGGTATTCTGCCTTGTATAACACACATTTACCACTCTAGTCTCCTTTAAGTAATGAATATAGGATTCATACAGTGTTTGATGTTATCTTAACTCGAAATAAGGATTTTCCTTATCTTAGCTACCTTTTCTACACTAAGAACTGACTTGGAGATTCTCTTTCAGCTGTTCTAAACAAGTTCTCATCTGTTTACAGTCATTTTCACTGAATTATTCATGTTTTCATGTAGTTTCCTTTATTCTGCCTTCTGGCCCATGTATAAGCTTTGCCTACTTTATCAAACAACTTCCTACACACTGTTATGGACTGAGGCAGCTAGGGAACATTGTCTCTCAACTGTGTTATAGACTGTAGTACTACATTTCAGTGAAGTGTAAGCCTTTCCAAAGCTGCCGAACGTGTTTCTTTCTCTATTTCAATGGTATTCTGCCTTGTATAACACACATTTATCACTCTAGTTTCCTTTAAGTAAAGAATATATGATTCATACAGTGTTTCATGTGATCTTAACTCGAATTAAGGATTTCCCGGATCTTAGCTATCTTTTCTACTCCAAGAACTGACTTGGAGATTCTCTTTCAGCTGTTCTAAACAAGTTCTCATGTGTTTACAGTCATTTTCAATGAATTATTCATGTTTTCATGTAGTTTCCTATATTCTGCCTTCTGGCCCAAGTATAAGCTTTGGCCACTTTATCAAACAACTTCCTACACACTGTTATGAACTGAGGAGCTAGGGAACATTGTCTCTCAACTGTGTTATAGAGTGTAGTACTACATTTCAGTGAAGTGTAAGGCTTTCCAAAGCTGCCGAACTTGTTTCTTTCTCTATTTCAATGGTATTCTGCCTTGTATAACACACATTTACCTCTCTAGTCTCCTTTAAGTAATGAATATAGGACTCATACAGTGTTTGATGTTATCTTAACTAGAATTAACGATTTCCCTTATCTTAGCTACCTTTTCTACACTAAGAACTGACTTGGAGATTCTCTTTCAGCTGTTCTAAACAAGTTCTCATCTGTTTACAGTCATTTTCAGTGAATTATTCATGTTTTCATGTAGTTTCCTATATTCTGCCTTCTGGCCCAAGTATAAGCTTTGCCCACCTTATCAAACAACTTCCTACACACTGTTATGAACTTAGGGAGCTAGAGAACATTGTCTCTGAACTGTGTTATAGAGTGTAGTAGTATATTTCTGTGTAGTGTAACGCTTTCCAAAGCTGCCGAACGTGTTTCTTTCTCTATTTCAATGGTATTCTGCCTTATATAATACACATTTATCACTCTAGTCTCCTTTAAGTAATGAATATAGGACTCATACAGTGTTTGATGTTATCTTAACTAGAATTAAGGATTTCCCTTATCTTAGCTACCTTTTCTACACTAAGAACTGACTTGGAGATTCTCTTTCAGCTGTTCTAAACAAGTTCTCATCTGTTTACAGTCATTTTCAATGAATTATTCATGTTTTCATGTAGTTTCCTATATTCTGCCTTCTGGCCCAAGTATAAGCTTTGCCCACCTTATCAAACAACTTCCTACACACTGTTATGAACTTAGGGAGCTAGAGAACATTGTCTCTGAACTGTGTTATAGAGTGTAGTAGTATATTTCTGTGTATTGTAAGGCTTTCCAAAGCTGCCGAACGTGTTTCTTTCTCTATTTCAATGGTATTCTGCCTTATATAATACACATTTATCACTCTAGTCTCCTTTAAGTAAGCAATATAGGATTCATACAGTGTTTCATGTGATCTTAACTCGAATTAAGGATTTCCCTTATCTTAGCTACCTTTTCTACACTAAGAACTGACTTGGAGATTCTCTTTCATCTGTTCTAAACAAGTTCTCATCTGTTTACAGTCATTTTCACTGAATTATTCATGTTTTCATGTAGTTTCCTATATTCTGCCTTCTGGCCCAAGTATAAGCTTTGCCCACTTTATCAAACAACTTCCTACACACTGTTATGAACTGAGGCAGCACGTGAACATTGTCTCTCAACTGTGTTATAGAGTGTAGTACTACATTTCAGTGAAGTGTAAGGCTTTCCAAAGCTGCCGAACTTGTTTCTTTCTCTATTTCAATGGTATTCTGCCTTGTATAACACACATTTACCACTCTAGTCTCCTTTAAGTAATGAATATAGGATTCATACAGTGTTTGATGTTATCTTAACTCGAAATAAGGATTTTCCTTATCTTAGCTACCTTTTCTACACTAAGAACTGACTTGGAGATTCTCTTTCAGCTGTTCTAAACAAGTTCTCATCTGTTTACAGTCATTTTCACTGAATTATTCATGTTTTCATGTAGTTTCCTTTATTCTGCCTTCTGGCCCAAGTATAAGCTTTGCCTACTTTATCAAACAACTTCCTACACACTGTTATGGACTGAGGCAGCTAGGGAACATTGTCTCTCAACTGTGTTATAGACTGTAGTACTACATTTCAGTGAAGTGTAAGCCTTTCCAAAGCTGCCGAACGTGTTTCTTTCTCTATTTCAATGGTATTCTGCCTTGTATAACACACATTTATCACTCTAGTTTCCTTTAAGTAAAGAATATATGATTCATACAGTGTTTCATGTGATCTTAACTCGAATTAAGGATTTCCCGGATCTTAGCTATCTTTTCTACTCCAAGAACTGACTTGGAGATTCTCTTTCAGCTGTTCTAAACAAGTTCTCATGTGTTTACAGTCATTTTCAATGAATTATTCATGTTTTCATGTAGTTTCCTATATTCTGCCTTCTGGCCCAAGTATAAGCTTTGGCCACTTTATCAAACAACTTCCTACACACTGTTATGAACTGAGGAGCTAGGGAACATTGTCTCTCAACTGTGTTATAGAGTGTAGTACTACATTTCAGTGAAGTGTAAGGCTTTCCAAAGCTGCCGAACTTGTTTCTTTCTCTATTTCAATGGTATTCTGCCTTGTATAACACACATTTACCTCTCTAGTCTCCTTTAAGTAATGAATATAGGACTCATACAGTGTTTGATGTTATCTTAACTAGAATTAAGGATTTCCCTTATCTTAGCTACCTTTTCTACACTAAGAACTGACTTGGAGATTCTCTTTCAGCTGTTCTAAACAAGTTCTCATCTGTTTACAGTCATTTTCACTGAATTATTCATGTTTTCATGTAGTTTCCTATATTCTGCCTTCTGGCCCAAGTATAAGCTTTGCCCACCTTATCAAACAACTTCCTACACACTGTTATGAACTTAGGGAGCTAGAGAACATTGTCTCTGAACTGTGTTATAGAGTGTAGTAGTATATTTCTGTGTAGTGTAAGGCTTTCCAAAGCTGCCGAACGTGTTTCTTTCTCTATTTCAATGGTATTCTGCCTTATATAATACACATTTATCACTCTAGTCTCCTTTAAGTAATGAATATAGGACTCATACAGTGTTTGATGTTATCTTAACTAGAATTAAGGATTTCCCTTATCTTAGCTACCTTTTCTACACTAAGAACTGACTTGGAGATTCTCTTTCAGCTGTTCTAAACAAGTTCTCATCTGTTTACAGTCATTTTCAATGAATTATTCATGTTTTCATGTAGTTTCCTATATTCTGCCTTCTGGCCCAAGTATAAGCTTTGCCCACCTTATCAAACAACTTCCTACACACTGTTATGAACTTAGGGAGCTAGAGAACATTGTCTCTGAACTGTGTTATAGAGTGTAGTAGTATATTTCTGTGTATTGTAAGGCTTTCCAAAGCTGCCGAACGTGTTTCTTTCTCTATTTCAATGGTATTCTGCCTTATATAATACACATTTATCACTCTAGTCTCCTTTAAGTAAGCAATATAGGATTCATACAGTGTTTCATGTGATCTTAACTCGAATTAAGGATTTCCCTTATCTTAGCTACCTTTTCTACACTAAGAACTGACTTGGAGATTCTCTTTCATCTGTTCTAAACAAGTTCTCATCTGTTTACAGTCATTTTCACTGAATTATTCATGTTTTCATGTAGTTTCCTATATTCTGCCTTCTGGCCCAAGTATAAGCTTTGCCCACTTTATCAAACAACTTCCTACACACTGTTATGAACTGAGGCAGCACGTGAACATTGTCTCTCAACTGTGTTATAGAGTGTAGTACTACATTTCAGTGAAGTGTAAGGCTTTCCAAAGCTGCCGAACTTGTTTCTTTCTCTATTTCAATGGTATTCTGCCTTGTATAACACACATTTACCACTCTAGTCTCCTTTAAGTAATGAATATAGGATTCATACAGTGTTTGATGTTATCTTAACTCGAAATAAGGATTTTCCTTATCTTAGCTACCTTTTCTACACTAAGAACTGACTTGGAGATTCTCTTTCAGCTGTTCTAAACAAGTTCTCATCTGTTTACAGTCATTTTCACTGAATTATTCATGTTTTCATGTAGTTTCCTATATTCTGCCTTCTGGCCCAAGTATAAGCTTTGCCTACTTTATCAAACAACTTCCTACACACTGTTATGAACTGAGGGAGCTAGGGAACATTGTCTCTCAACTGTGTTATAGAGTGTAGTACTACATTTCAGTGAAGTGTAAGGCTTTCCACAGCTGCCGAACTTGTTTCTTTCTCTATTTCAATGGTATTCTGCCTTGTATAACACACATTTACCACTCTAGTCTCCTTTAAGTAAAGAATATAGGATTCATACAGTGTTTCATGTGATCTTAACTGGAATTAAGGATTTCCCTTATCTTAGCTACCTTTTCTACACTAAGAACTGACTTGGAGATTCTCTTTCAGCTGTTCTAAACAAGTTCTCATCTGTTTACAGTCATTTTCAATGAATTATTCATGTTTTCATGTAGTTTCTTATATTCTGCCTTCTGGCCCAAGTATAAGCTTTGGCCACTTTATCAAACAACTTCCTACACACTGTTATGAACTGAGGGAGCTAGGCAACATTGTCTCTCAACTGTGTTATAGAGTGTAGTACTACATTTCAGTGAAGTGTAAGGCTTTCCAAAGCTGCCGAACGTGTTTCTTTCTCTATTTCAATGGCATTCTGCCTTGTATAACACACATTTACCACTCTAGTTTCCTTTAAGTAAAGAATATATGATTCATACAGTGTTTCATGTGATCTTAACTCGAATTAAGGATTTCCCGGATCTTAGCTATCTTTTCTACTCCAAGAACTGACTTGGAGATTCTCTTTCAGCTGTTCTAAACAAGTTCTCATGTGTTTACAGTCATTTTCAATGAATTATTCATGTTTTCATGTAGTTTCCTATATTCTGCCTTCTGGCCCAAGTATAAGCTTTGCCCACTTCATCAAACAACTTCCTACACACTGTTATGAACTGAGGGAGCTAGGGAACATTGTCTCTCAACTGTGTTATAGAGTGTAGTACTACATTTCAGTGAAGTGTAAGGCTTTCCAAAGCTGCCGAACTTGTTTCTTTCTCTATTTCAATGGTATTCTGCCTTGTATAACACACATTTACCACTCTAGTCTCCTTTAAGTAATGAATATAGGATTCATACAGTGTTTGATGTTATCTTAACTCGAAATAAGGATTTTCCTTATCTTAGCTACCTTTTCTACACTAAGAACTGACTTGGAGATTCTCTTTCAGCTGTTCTAAACAAGTTCTCATCTGTTTACAGTCATTTTCACTGAATTATTCATGTTTTCATGTAGTTTCCTTTATTCTGCCTTCTGGCCCATGTATAAGCTTTGCCTACTTTATCAAACAACTTCCTACACACTGTTATGGACTGAGGCAGCTAGGGAACATTGTCTCTCAACTGTGTTATAGACTGTAGTACTACATTTCAGTGAAGTGTAAGCCTTTCCAAAGCTGCCGAACGTGTTTCTTTCTCTATTTCAATGGTATTCTGCCTTGTATAACACACATTTATCACTCTAGTTTCCTTTAAGTAAAGAATATATGATTCATACAGTGTTTCATGTGATCTTAACTCGAATTAAGGATTTCCCGGATCTTAGCTATCTTTTCTACTCCAAGAACTGACTTGGAGATTCTCTTTCAGCTGTTCTAAACAAGTTCTCATGTGTTTACAGTCATTTTCAATGAATTATTCATGTTTTCATGTAGTTTCCTATATTCTGCCTTCTGGCCCAAGTATAAGCTTTGGCCACTTTATCAAACAACTTCCTACACACTGTTATGAACTGAGGAGCTAGGGAACATTGTCTCTCAACTGTGTTATAGAGTGTAGTACTACATTTCAGTGAAGTGTAAGGCTTTCCAAAGCTGCCGAACTTGTTTCTTTCTCTATTTCAATGGTATTCTGCCTTGTATAACACACATTTACCTCTCTAGTCTCCTTTAAGTAATGAATATAGGACTCATACAGTGTTTGATGTTATCTTAACTAGAATTAAGGATTTCCCTTATCTTAGCTACCTTTTCTACACTAAGAACTGACTTGGAGATTCTCTTTCAGCTGTTCTAAACAAGTTCTCATCTGTTTACAGTCATTTTCACTGAATTATTCATGTTTTCATGTAGTTTCCTATATTCTGCCTTCTGGCCCAAGTATAAGCTTTGCCCACCTTATCAAACAACTTCCTACACACTGTTATGAACTTAGGGAGCTAGAGAACATTGTCTCTGAACTGTGTTATAGAGTGTAGTAGTATATTTCTGTGTAGTGTAAGGCTTTCCAAAGCTGCCGAACGTGTTTCTTTCTCTATTTCAATGGTATTCTGCCTTATATAATACACATTTATCACTCTAGTCTCCTTTAAGTAATGAATATAGGACTCATACAGTGTTTGATGTTATCTTAACTAGAATTAAGGATTTCCCTTATCTTAGCTACCTTTTCTACACTAAGAACTGACTTGGAGATTCTCTTTCAGCTGTTCTAAACAAGTTCTCATCTGTTTACAGTCATTTTCAATGAATTATTCATGTTTTCATGTAGTTTCCTATATTCTGCCTTCTGGCCCAAGTATAAGCTTTGCCCACCTTATCAAACAACTTCCTACACACTGTTATGAACTTAGGGAGCTAGAGAACATTGTCTCTGAACTGTGTTATAGAGTGTAGTAGTATATTTCTGTGTATTGTAAGGCTTTCCAAAGCTGCCGAACGTGTTTCTTTCTCTATTTCAATGGTATTCTGCCTTATATAATACACATTTATCACTCTAGTCTCCTTTAAGTAAGCAATATAGGATTCATACAGTGTTTCATGTGATCTTAACTCGAATTAAGGATTTCCCTTATCTTAGCTACCTTTTCTACACTAAGAACTGACTTGGAGATTCTCTTTCATCTGTTCTAAACAAGTTCTCATCTGTTTACAGTCATTTTCACTGAATTATTCATGTTTTCATGTAGTTTCCTATATTCTGCCTTCTGGCCCAAGTATAAGCTTTGCCCACTTTATCAAACAACTTCCTACACACTGTTATGAACTGAGGCAGCACGTGAACATTGTCTCTCAACTGTGTTATAGAGTGTAGTACTACATTTCAGTGAAGTGTAAGGCTTTCCAAAGCTGCCGAACTTGTTTCTTTCTCTATTTCAATGGTATTCTGCCTTGTATAACACACATTTACCACTCTAGTCTCCTTTAAGTAATGAATATAGGATTCATACAGTGTTTGATGTTATCTTAACTCGAAATAAGGATTTTCCTTATCTTAGCTACCTTTTCTACACTAAGAACTGACTTGGAGATTCTCTTTCAGCTGTTCTAAACAAGTTCTCATCTGTTTACAGTCATTTTCACTGAATTATTCATGTTTTCATGTAGTTTCCTTTATTCTGCCTTCTGGCCCAAGTATAAGCTTTGCCTACTTTATCAAACAACTTCCTACACACTGTTATGGACTGAGGCAGCTAGGGAACATTGTCTCTCAACTGTGTTATAGACTGTAGTACTACATTTCAGTGAAGTGTAAGCCTTTCCAAAGCTGCCGAACGTGTTTCTTTCTCTATTTCAATGGTATTCTGCCTTGTATAACACACATTTATCACTCTAGTTTCCTTTAAGTAAAGAATATATGATTCATACAGTGTTTCATGTGATCTTAACTCGAATTAAGGATTTCCCGGATCTTAGCTATCTTTTCTACTCCAAGAACTGACTTGGAGATTCTCTTTCAGCTGTTCTAAACAAGTTCTCATGTGTTTACAGTCATTTTCAATGAATTATTCATGTTTTCATGTAGTTTCCTATATTCTGCCTTCTGGCCCAAGTATAAGCTTTGGCCACTTTATCAAACAACTTCCTACACACTGTTATGAACTGAGGAGCTAGGGAACATTGTCTCTCAACTGTGTTATAGAGTGTAGTACTACATTTCAGTGAAGTGTAAGGCTTTCCAAAGCTGCCGAACTTGTTTCTTTCTCTATTTCAATGGTATTCTGCCTTGTATAACACACATTTACCTCTCTAGTCTCCTTTAAGTAATGAATATAGGACTCATACAGTGTTTGATGTTATCTTAACTAGAATTAAGGATTTCCCTTATCTTAGCTACCTTTTCTACACTAAGAACTGACTTGGAGATTCTCTTTCAGCTGTTCTAAACAAGTTCTCATCTGTTTACAGTCATTTTCACTGAATTATTCATGTTTTCATGTAGTTTCCTATATTCTGCCTTCTGGCCCAAGTATAAGCTTTGCCCACCTTATCAAACAACTTCCTACACACTGTTATGAACTTAGGGAGCTAGAGAACATTGTCTCTGAACTGTGTTATAGAGTGTAGTAGTATATTTCTGTGTAGTGTAAGGCTTTCCAAAGCTGCCGAACGTGTTTCTTTCTCTATTTCAATGGTATTCTGCCTTATATAATACACATTTATCACTCTAGTCTCCTTTAAGTAATGAATATAGGACTCATACAGTGTTTGATGTTATCTTAACTAGAATTAAGGATTTCCCTTATCTTAGCTACCTTTTCTACACTAAGAACTGACTTGGAGATTCTCTTTCAGCTGTTCTAAACAAGTTCTCATCTGTTTACAGTCATTTTCAATGAATTATTCATGTTTTCATGTAGTTTCCTATATTCTGCCTTCTGGCCCAAGTATAAGCTTTGCCCACCTTATCAAACAACTTCCTACACACTGTTATGAACTTAGGGAGCTAGAGAACATTGTCTCTGAACTGTGTTATAGAGTGTAGTAGTATATTTCTGTGTATTGTAAGGCTTTCCAAAGCTGCCGAACGTGTTTCTTTCTCTATTTCAATGGTATTCTGCCTTATATAATACACATTTATCACTCTAGTCTCCTTTAAGTAAGCAATATAGGATTCATACAGTGTTTCATGTGATCTTAACTCGAATTAAGGATTTCCCTTATCTTAGCTACCTTTTCTACACTAAGAACTGACTTGGAGATTCTCTTTCATCTGTTCTAAACAAGTTCTCATCTGTTTACAGTCATTTTCACTGAATTATTCATGTTTTCATGTAGTTTCCTATATTCTGCCTTCTGGCCCAAGTATAAGCTTTGCCCACTTTATCAAACAACTTCCTACACACTGTTATGAACTGAGGCAGCACGTGAACATTGTCTCTCAACTGTGTTATAGAGTGTAGTACTACATTTCAGTGAAGTGTAAGGCTTTCCAAAGCTGCCGAACTTGTTTCTTTCTCTATTTCAATGGTATTCTGCCTTGTATAACACACATTTACCACTCTAGTCTCCTTTAAGTAATGAATATAGGATTCATACAGTGTTTGATGTTATCTTAACTCGAAATAAGGATTTTCCTTATCTTAGCTACCTTTTCTACACTAAGAACTGACTTGGAGATTCTCTTTCAGCTGTTCTAAACAAGTTCTCATCTGTTTACAGTCATTTTCACTGAATTATTCATGTTTTCATGTAGTTTCCTTTATTCTGCCTTCTGGCCCAAGTATAAGCTTTGCCTACTTTATCAAACAACTTCCTACACAATGTTATGAACTGAGGCAGCTAGGGAACATTGTCTCTCAACTGTGTTATAGACTGTAGTACTACATTTCAGTGAAGTGTAAGGCTTTCCAAAGCTGCCGAACGTGTTTCTTTCTCTATTTCAATGGTATTCTGCCTTGTATAACACACATTTACCACTCTAGTCTCCTTTAAGTAAAGAATATAGGATTCATACAGTGTTTCATGTGATCTTAACTGGAATTAAGGATTTCCCTTATCTTAGCTACCTTTTCTACACTAAGAACTGACTTGGAGATTCTCTTTCAGCTGTTCTAAACAAGTTCTCATCTGTTTACAGTCATTTTCACTGAATTATTCATGTTTTCATGTAGTTTCCTATATTCTGCCTTCTGGCCCAAGTATAAGCTTTGGCCACTTTATCAAACAACTTCCTACACACTGTTATGAACTGAGGAGCTAGGGAACATTGTCTCTCAACTGTGTTATAGAGTGTAGTACTACATTTCAGTGAAGTGTAAGGCTTTCCAAAGCTGCCGAACTTGTTTCTTTCTCTATTTCAATGGTATTCTGCCTTGTATAACACACATTTACCTTTCTAGTCTCCTTTAAGTAATGAATATAGGACTCATACAGTGTTTGATGTTATCTTAACTAGAATTAAGGATTTCCCTTATTTTAGCTACCTTTTCTACACTAAGAACTGACTTGGAGATTCTCTTTCAGCTGTTCTAAACAAGTTCTCATCTGTTTACAGTCATTTTCACTGAATTATTCATGTTTTCATGTAGTTTCCTATATTCTGCCTTCTGGCCCAAGTATAAGCTTTGCCCACCTTATCAAACAACTTCCTACACACTGTTATGAACTTAGGGAGCTAGAGAACATTGTCTCTGAATTGTGTTATAGAGTGTAGTAGTATATTTCTGTGTAGTGTAAGGCTTTCCAAAGCTGCCGAACGTGTTTCTTTCTCTATTTCAATGGCATTCTGCCTTGTATAACACACATTTACCACTCTAGTCTCCTTTAAGTAATGAATATAGGACTCATACAGTGTTTGATGTTATCTTAACTAGAATTAAGGATTTCCCTTATCTTAGCTACCTTTTCTACACTAAGAACTGACTTGGAGATTCTCTTTCAGCTGTTCTAAACAAGTTCTCATCTGTTTACAGTCATTTTCACTGAATTATTCATGTTTTCATGTAGTTTCCTATATTCTGCCTTCTGGCCCAAGTATAAGCTTTGCCTACTTTATCAAACAACTTCCTACACACTGTTATGAACTGAGGGAGCTAGGGAACATTGTCTCTCAACTGTGTTATAGAGTGTAGTACTACATTTCAGTGAAGTGTAAGGCTTTCCACAGCTGCCGAACTTGTTTCTTTCTCTATTTCAATGGTATTCTGCCTTGTATAACACACATTTACCACTCTAGTCTCCTTTAAGTAAAGAATATAGGATTCATACAGTGTTTCATGTGATCTTAACTGGAATTAAGGATTTCCCTTATCTTAGCTACCTTTTCTACACTAAGAACTGACTTGGAGATTCTCTTTCAGCTGTTCTAAACAAGTTCTCATCTGTTTACAGTCATTTTCAATGAATTATTCATGTTTTCATGTAGTTTCTTATATTCTGCCTTCTGGCCCAAGTATAAGCTTTGGCCACTTTATCAAACAACTTCCTACACACTGTTATGAACTGAGGGAGCTAGGCAACATTGTCTCTCAACTGTGTTATAGAGTGTAGTACTACATTTCAGTGAAGTGTAAGGCTTTCCAAAGCTGCCGAACTTGTTTCTTTCTCTATTTCAATGGTATTCTGCTTTGTATAACACACATTTACCACTCTAGTCTCCTTTAACTAATGAATATAGGACTCATACAGTGTTTGATGTTATCTTAACTAGAATTAAGGATTTCCCTTATCTTAGCTACCTTTTCTACACTAAGAACTGACTTGGAGATTCTCTTTCAGCTGTTCTAAACAAGTTCTCATGTGTTTACAGTCATTTTCAATGAATTATTCATGTTTTCATGTAGTTTCCTATATTCTGCCTTCTGGCCCAAGTATAAGCTTTGCCCACCTTATCAAACAACTTCCTACACACTGTTATGAACTTAGGGAGCTAGAGAACATTGTCTCTGAACTGTGTTATAGAGTGTAGTAGTATATTTCTGTGTATTGTAAGGCTTTCCAAAGCTGCCGAACGTGTTTCTTTCTCTATTTCAATGGTATTCTGCCTTATATAATACACATTTATCACTCTAGTCTCCTTTAAGTAAGCAATATAGGATTCATACAGTGTTTCATGTGATCTTAACTCGAATTAAGGATTTCCCTTATCTTAGCTACCTTTTCTACACTAAGAACTGACTTGGAGATTCTCTTTCATCTGTACTAAACAAGTTCTCATCTGTTTACAGTCATTTTCACTGAATTATTCATGTTTTCATGTAGTTTCCTATATTCTGCCTTCTGGCCCAAGTATAAGCTTTGCCCACTTTATCAAACAACTTCCTACACACTGTTATGAACTGAGGCAGCACGTGAACATTGTCTCTCAACTGTGTTATAGAGTGTAGTACTACATTTCAGTGAAGTGTAAGGCTTTCCAAAGCTGCCGAACGTGTTTGTTTCTCTATTTCAATGGTATTCTCCCTTGTATAACACACATTTACCACTCTAGTCTCCTTTAAGTAATGAATATAGGATTCATACAGTGTTTGATGTTATCTTAACTCGAATTAAGGATTTTCCTTATCTTAGCTACCTTTTCTACACTAAGAACTGACTTGGAGATTCTCTTTCAGCTGTTCTAAACAAGTTCTCATCTGTTTACAGTCATTTTCACTGAATTATTCATGTTTTCATGTAGTTTCCTATATTCTGCCTTCTGGCCCAAGTATAAGCTTTGGCCACTTTATCAAACAACTTCCTACACACTGTTATGAACTGAGGGAGCTAGGGAACATTGTGTCTCAACTGTGTTATAGAGTGTAGTACTACATTTCAGTGAAGTGTAAGGCTTTCCAAAGCTGCCGAACTTGTTTCTTTCTCTATTTCAATGGTATTCTGCCTTGTATAACACACATTTACCACTCTAGTCTCCTTTAAGTAATGAATATAGGACTCATACAGTGTTTGATGTTATCTTTACTAGAATTAAGGATATCCCTTATCTTAGCTACCTTTTCTACACTAAGAACTGACTTGGAGATTCTCTTTCAGCTGTTCTAAACAAGTTCTCATCTGTTTACAGTCATTTTCAATGAATTATTCATGTTTTCATGTAGTTTCCTATATTCTGCCTTCTGGCCCATGTATAAGCTTTGCCCACCTTATCAAACAACTTCCTACACACTGTTATGAACTTAGGGAGCTAGAGAACATTGTCTCTGAACTGTGTTATAGAGTGTAGTAGTATATTTCTGTGTAGTGTAAGGCTTTCCAAAGCTGCCGAACGTGTTTCTTTCTCTATTTCAATGGTATTCTGCCTTATATAATACACATTTATCACTCTAGTCTCCTTTAAGTAAGCAATATAGGATTCATACAGTGTTTCATGTGATCTTAACTCGAATTAAGGATTTCCCTTATCTTAGCTACCTTTTCTACACTAAGAACTGACTTGGAGATTCTCTTTCATCTGTTCTAAACAAGTTCTCATCTGTTTACAGTCATTTTCACTGAATTATTCATGTTTTCATGTAGTTTCCTATATTCTGCCTTCTGGCCCAAGTATAAGCTTTGCCCACTTTATCAAACAACTTCCTACACACTGTTATGAACTGAGGCAGCACGTGAACATTGTCTCTCAACTGTGTTATAGAGTGTAGTACTACATTTCAGTGAAGTGTAAGGCTTTCCAAAGCTGCCGAACGTGTTTGTTTCTCTATTTCAATGGTATTCTCCCTTGTATAACACACATTTACCACTCTAGTCTCCTTTAAGTAATGAATATAGGATTCATACAGTGTTTGATGTTATCTTAACTCGAATTAAGGATTTTCCTTATCTTAGCTACCTTTTCTACACTAAGAACTGACTTGGAGATTCTCTTTCAGCTGTTCTAAACAAGTTCTCATCTGTTTACAGTCATTTTCACTTAATTATTCATGTTTTCATGTAGTTTCCTATATTGTGCCTTCTGGCCCAAGTATAAGCTTTGGGCACTTTATCAAACAACTTCCTACACACTGTTATGAACTGAGGGAGCTAGGGAACATTGTCTCTCAACTGTGTTATAGAGTGTAGTACTACATTTCAGTGAAGTGTAAGGCTTTCCCAAGCTGCCGAACTTGTTTCTTTCTCTATTTCAATGGTATTCTGCCTTGTATAACACACATTTACCACTCTAGTCTCCTTTAAGTAATGAATATAGGACTCATACAGTGTTTGATGTTATCTTAACTAGAATTAAGGATTTCCCTTATCTTAGCTACCTTTTCTACACTAAGAACTGACTTGGAGATTCTCTTTCAGCTGTTCTAAACAAGTTCTCATCTGTTTACAGTCATTTTCACTGAATTATTCATGTTTTCATGTAGTTTCCTGTATTCTGCCTTCTGGCCCAAGTATAAGCTTTGCCTACTTTATCAAACAACTTCCTACACACTGTTATGAACTGAGGGAGCTAGGGAACATTGTCTCTCAACTGTGTTATAGAGTGTAGTACTAGATTTCAGTGAAGTGTAAGGCTTTCCACAGCTGCCGAACTTGTTTCTTTCTCTATTTCAATGGTATTCTGCCTTGTATAACACACATTTACCACTCTAGTCTCCTTTAAGTAAAGAATATAGGATTCATACAGTGTTTCATGTGATCTTAACTGGAATTAAGGATTTCCCTTATCTTAGCTACCTTTTCTACACTAAGAACTGACTTGGAGATTCTCTTTCAGCTGTTCTAAACAAGTTCTCATCTGTTTACAGTCATTTTCAATGAATTATTCATGTTTTCATGTAGTTTCTTATATTCTGCCTTCTGGCCCAAGTATAAGCTTTGGCCACTTTATCAAACAACTTCCTACACACTGTTATGAACTGAGGGAGCTAGGGAATATTGTCTCTCAACTGTGTTATAGAGTGTAGTACTACATTTCAGTGAAGTGTAAGGCTTTCCAAAGCTGCCGAACTTGTTTCTTTCTCTATTTCAATGGTATTCTGCCTTGTATAACACACATTTACCACTCTAGTCTCCTTTAAGTAAAGAATATAGGATTCATACAGTGTTTCATGTGATCTTAACTGGAATTAAGGATTTCCCTTATCTTAGCTACCTTTTCTACACTAAGAACTGACTTGGAGATTCTCTTTCAGCTGTTCTAAACAAGTTCTCATCTGTTTACAGTCATTTTCAATGAATTATTCATGTTTTCATGTAGTTTCTTATATTCTGCCTTCTGGCCCAAGTATAAGCTTTGGCCACTTTATCAAACAACTTCCTACACACTGTTATGAACTGAGGGAGCTAGGCAACATTGTCTCTCAACTGTGTTATAGAGTGTAGTACTACATTTCAGTGAAGTGTAAGGCTTTCCAAAGCTGCCGAACTTGTTTCTTTCTCTATTTCAATGGTATTCTGCCTTGTATAACACACATTTACCACTCTAGTCTCCTTTAACTAATGAATATAGGACTCATACAGTGTTTGATGTTATCTTAACTAGAATTAAGGATTTCCCTTATCTTAGCTACCTTTTCTACACTAAGAACTGACTTGGAGATTCTCTTTCAGCTGTTCTAAACAAGTTCTCATGTGTTTACAGTCATTTTCAATGAATTATTCATGTTTTCATGTAGTTTCCTATATTCTGCCTTCTGGCCCAAGTATAAGCTTTGCCCACCTTATCAAACAACTTCCTACACACTGTTATGAACTTAGGGAGCTAGAGAACATTGTCTCTGAACTGTGTTATAGAGTGTAGTAGTATATTTCTGTGTATTGTAAGGCTTTCCAAAGCTGCCGAACGTGTTTCTTTCTCTATTTCAATGGTATTCTGCCTTATATAATACACATTTATCACTCTAGTCTCCTTTAAGTAAGCAATATAGGATTCATACAGTGTTTCATGTGATCTTAACTCGAATTAAGGATTTCCCTTATCTTAGCTACCTTTTCTACACTAAGAACTGACTTGGAGATTCTCTTTCATCTGTTCTAAACAAGTTCTCATCTGTTTACAGTCATTTTCACTGAATTATTCATGTTTTCATGTAGTTTCCTATATTCTGCCTTCTGGCCCAAGTATAAGCTTTGCCCACTTTATCAAACAACTTCCTACACACTGTTATGAACTGAGGCAGCACGTGAACATTGTCTCTCAACTGTGTTATAGAGTGTAGTACTACATTTCAGTGAAGTGTAAGGCTTTCCAAAGCTGCCGAACGTGTTTGTTTCTCTATTTCAATGGTATTCTCCCTTGTATAACACACATTTACCACTCTAGTCTCCTTTAAGTAATGAATATAGGATTCATACAGTGTTTGATGTTATCTTAACTCGAATTAAGGATTTTCCTTATCTTAGCTACCTTTTCTACACTAAGAACTGACTTGGAGATTCTCTTTCAGCTGTTCTAAACAAGTTCTCATCTGTTTACAGTCATTTTCACTGAATTATTCATGTTTTCATGTAGTTTCCTATATTCTGCCTTCTGGCCCAAGTATAAGCTTTGGCCACTTTATCAAACAACTTCCTACACACTGTTATGAACTGAGGGAGCTAGGGAACATTGTCTCTCAACTGTGTTATAGAGTGTAGTACTACATTTCAGTGAAGTGTAAGGCTTTCCAAAGCTGCCGAACTTGTTTCTTTCTCTATTTCAATGGTATTCTGCCTTGTATAACACACATTTACCACTCTAGTCTCCTTTAAGTAATGAATATAGGACTCATACAGTGTTTGATGTTATCTTTACTAGAATTAAGGATATCCCTTATCTTAGCTACCTTTTCTACACTAAGAACTGACTTGGAGATTCTCTTTCAGCTGTTCTAAACAAGTTCTCATCTGTTTACAGTCATTTTCAATGAATTATTCATGTTTTCATGTAGTTTCCTATATTCTGCCTTCTGGCCCATGTATAAGCTTTGCCCACCTTATCAAACAACTTCCTACACACTGTTATGAACTTAGGGAGCTAGAGAACATTGTCTCTGAACTGTGTTATAGAGTGTAGTAGTATATTTCTGTGTAGTGTAAGGCTTTCCAAAGCTGCCGAACGTGTTTCTTTCTCTATTTCAATGGTATTCTGCCTTATATAATACACATTTATCACTCTAGTCTCCTTTAAGTAAGCAATATAGGATTCATACAGTGTTTGATGTGATCTTAACTCGAATTAAGGATTTCCCTTATCTTAGCTACCTTTTCTACACTAAGAACTGACTTGGAGATTCTCTTTCAGCTGTTCTAAACAAGTTCTCATCTGTTTACAGTCATTTTCACTGAATTATTCATGTTTTCATGTAGTTTCCTATATTCTGCCTTCTGGCCCAAGTATAAGCTTTGGCCACTTTATCAAACAACTTCCTACACACTGTTATGAACTGAGGGAGCTAGGGAACATTGTCTCTCAACTGTGTTATAGAGTGTAGTACTACATTTCAGTGAAGTGTAAGGCTTTCCAAAGCTGCCGAACTTGTTTCTTTCTCTATTTCAATGGTATTCTGCCTTGTATAACACACATTTACCACTCTAGTCTCCTTTAAGTAATGAATATAGGACTCATACAGTGTTTGATGTTATCTTAACTAGAATTAAGGATTTCCCTTATCTTAGCTAACTTTTCTACACTAAGAACTGTCTTGGAGATTCTCTTTCAGCTGTTCTAAACAAGTTCTCATCTGTTTACAGTCATTTTCACTGAATTATTCATGTTTTCATGTAGTTTCCTATATTCTGCCTTCTGGCCCAAGTATAAGCTTTGCCTACTTTATCAAACAACTTCCTACACACTGTTATGAACTGAGGGAGCTAGGGAACATTGTCTCTCAACTGTGTTATAGAGTGTAGTACTACATTTCAGTGAAGTGTAAGGCTTTCCAAAGCTGCCGAACTTGTTTCTTTCTCTATTTCAATGGTATTCTGCCTTGTATAACACACATTTACCACTCTAGTCTCCTTTAAGTAAAGAATATAGGATTCATACAGTGTTTCATGTGATCTTAACTGGAATTAAGGATTTCCCTTATCTTAGCTACCTTTTCTACACTAAGAACTGACTTGGAGATTCTCTTTCAGCTGTTCTAAACAAGTTCTCATCTGTTTACAGTCATTTTCAATGAATTATTCATGTTTTCATGTAGTTTCCTATATTCTGCCTTCTGGCCCAAGTATAAGCTTTGGGCACTTTATCAAACAACTTCCTACACACTGTTATGAACTGAGGGAGCTAGGGAACATTGTCTCTCAACTGTGTTATAGAGTGTAGTACTACATTTCAGTGAAGTGTAAGGCTTTCCAAAGCTGCCGAACTTGTTTCTTTCTCTATTTCAATGGTATTCTGCCTTGTATAACACACATTTACCACTCTAGTCTCCTTTAAGTAATGAATATAGGACTCATACAGTGTTTGATGTTATCTTAACTAGAATTAAGGATTTCCCTTATCTTAGCTACCTTTTCTACACTAAGAACTGACTTGGAGATTCTCTTTCAGCTGTTCTAAACAAGTTCTCATCTGTTTACAGTCATTTTCACTGAATTATTCATGTTTTCATGTAGTTTCCTATATTCTGCCTTCTGGCCCAAGTATAAGCTTTGCCTACTTTATCAAACAACTTCCTACACACTGTTATGAACTGAGGGAGCTAGGGAACATTGTCTCTCAACTGTGTTATAGAGTGTAGTACTACATTTCAGTGAAGTGTAAGGCTTTCCACAGCTGCCGAACTTGTTTCTTTCTCTATTTCAATGGTATTCTGCCTTGTATAACACACATTTACCACTCTAGTCTCCTTTAAGTAAAGAATATAGGATTCATACAGTGTTTCATGTGATCTTAACTGGAATTAAGGATTTCCCTTATCTTAGCTACCTTTTCTACACTAAGAACTGACTTGGAGATTCTCTTTCAGCTGTTCTAAACAAGTTCTCATCTGTTTACAGTCATTTTCACTGAATTATTCATGTTTTCATGTAGTTTCCTATATTCTGCCTTCTGGCCCAAGTATAAGCTTTGGCCACTTTATCAAACAACTTCCTACACACTGTTATGAACTGAGGGAGCTAGGGAACATTGTCTCTCAACTGTGTTATAGAGTGTAGTACTACATTTCAGTGAAGTGTAAGGCTTTCCAAAGCTGCCGAACTTGTTTCTTTCTCTATTTCAATGGTATTCTGCCTTGTATAACACACATTTACCACTCTAGTCTCCTTTAACTAATGAATATAGGACTCATACAGTGTTTGATGTTATCTTAACTAGAATTAAGGATTTCCCTTATCTTAGCTACCTTTTCTACACTAAGAACTGACTTGGAGATTCTCTTTCAGCTGTTCTAAACAAGTTCTCATGTGTTTACAGTCATTTTCAATGAATTATTCATGTTTTCATGTAGTTTCCTATATTCTGCCTTCTGGCCCAAGTATAAGCTTTGCCCACCTTATCAAACAACTTCCTACACACTGTTATGAACTTAGGGAGCTAGAGAACATTGTCTCTGAACTGTGTTATAGAGTGTAGTAGTATATTTCTGTGTATTGTAAGGCTTTCCAAAGCTGCCGAACGTGTTTCTTTCTCTATTTCAATGGTATTCTGCCTTATATAATACACATTTATCACTCTAGTCTCCTTTAAGTAAGCAATATAGGATTCATACAGTGTTTCATGTGATCTTAACTCGAATTAAGGATTTCCCTTATCTTAGCTACCTTTTCTACACTAAGAACTGACTTGGAGATTCTCTTTCAGCTGTTCTAAACAAGTTCTCATCTGTTTACAGTCATTTTCACTGAATTATTCATGTTTTCATGTAGTTTCCTATATTCTGCCTTCTGGCCCAAGTATAAGCTTTGCCTACTTTATCAAACAACTTCCTACACACTGTTATGAACTGAGGGAGCTAGGGAACATTGTCTCTCAACTGTGTTATAGAGTGTAGTACTACATTTCAGTGAAGTGTAAGGCTTTCCACAGCTGCCGAACTTGTTTCTTTCTCTATTTCAATGGTATTCTGCCTTGTATAACACACATTTACCACTCTAGTCTCCTTTAAGTAAAGAATATAGGATTCATACAGTGTTTCATGTGATCTTAACTGGAATTAAGGATTTCCCTTATCTTAGCTACCTTTTCTACACTAAGAACTGACTTGGAGATTCTCTTTCAGCTGTTCTAAACAAGTTCTCATCTGTTTACAGTCATTTTCAATGAATTATTCATGTTTTCATGTAGTTTCTTATATTCTGCCTTCTGGCCCAAGTATAAGCTTTGGCCACTTTATCAAACAACTTCCTACACACTGTTATGAACTGAGGGAGCTAGGCAACATTGTCTCTCAACTGTGTTATAGAGTGTAGTACTACATTTCAGTGAAGTGTAAGGCTTTCCAAAGCTGCCGAACTTGTTTCTTTCTCTATTTCAATGGTATTCTGCCTTGTATAACACACATTTACCACTCTAGTCTCCTTTAACTAATGAATATAGGACTCATACAGTGTTTGATGTTATCTTAACTAGAATTAAGGATTTCCCTTATCTTAGCTACCTTTTCTACACTAAGAACTGACTTGGAGATTCTCTTTCAGCTGTTCTAAACAAGTTCTCATGTGTTTACAGTCATTTTCAATGAATTATTCATGTTTTCATGTAGTTTCCTATATTCTGCCTTCTGGCCCAAGTATAAGCTTTGCCCACCTTATCAAACAACTTCCTACACACTGTTATGAACTTAGGGAGCTAGAGAACATTGTCTCTGAACTGTGTTATAGAGTGTAGTAGTATATTTCTGTGTATTGTAAGGCTTTCCAAAGCTGCCGAACGTGTTTCTTTCTCTATTTCAATGGTATTCTGCCTTATATAATACACATTTATCACTCTAGTCTCCTTTAAGTAAGCAATATAGGATTCATACAGTGTTTCATGTGATCTTAACTCGAATTAAGGATTTCCCTTATCTTAGCTACCTTTTCTACACTAAGAACTGACTTGGAGATTCTCTTTCATCTGTTCTAAACAAGTTCTCATCTGTTTACAGTCATTTTCACTGAATTATTCATGTTTTCATGTAGTTTCCTATATTCTGCCTTCTGGCCCAAGTATAAGCTTTGCCCACTTTATCAAACAACTTCCTACACACTGTTATGAACTGAGGCAGCACGTGAACATTGTCTCTCAACTGTGTTATAGAGTGTAGTACTACATTTCAGTGAAGTGTAAGGCTTTCCAAAGCTGCCGAACGTGTTTGTTTCTCTATTTCAATGGTATTCTCCCTTGTATAACACACATTTACCACTCTAGTCTCCTTTAAGTAATGAATATAGGATTCATACAGTGTTTGATGTTATCTTAACTCGAATTAAGGATTTTCCTTATCTTAGCTACCTTTTCTACACTAAGAACTGACTTGGAGATTCTCTTTCAGCTGTTCTAAACAAGTTCTCATCTGTTTACAGTCATTTTCACTGAATTATTCATGTTTTCATGTAGTTTCCTATATTCTGCCTTCTGGCCCAAGTATAAGCTTTGGCCACTTTATCAAACAACTTCCTACACACTGTTATGAACTGAGGGAGCTAGGGAACATTGTCTCTCAACTGTGTTATAGAGTGTAGTACTACATTTCAGTGAAGTGTAAGGCTTTCCAAAGCTGCCGAACTTGTTTCTTTCTCTATTTCAATGGTATTCTGCCTTGTATAACACACATTTACCACTCTAGTCTCCTTTAAGTAATGAATATAGGACTCATACAGTGTTTGATGTTATCTTTACTAGAATTAAGGATATCCCTTATCTTAGCTACCTTTTCTACACTAAGAACTGACTTGGAGATTCTCTTTCAGCTGTTCTAAACAAGTTCTCATCTGTTTACAGTCATTTTCAATGAATTATTCATGTTTTCATGTAGTTTCCTATATTCTGCCTTCTGGCCCATGTATAAGCTTTGCCCACCTTATCAAACAACTTCCTACACACTGTTATGAACTTAGGGAGCTAGAGAACATTGTCTCTGAACTGTGTTATAGAGTGTAGTAGTATATTTCTGTGTAGTGTAAGGCTTTCCAAAGCTGCCGAACGTGTTTCTTTCTCTATTTCAATGGTATTCTGCCTTATATAATACACATTTATCACTCTAGTCTCCTTTAAGTAAGCAATATAGGATTCATACAGTGTTTCATGTGATCTTAACTGGAATTAAGGATTTCCCTTATCTTACCTACCTTTTCTACACTAAGAACTGACTTGGAGATTCTCTTTCAGCTGTTCTAAACAAGTTCTCATCTGTTTACAGTCATTTTCAATGAATTATTCATGTTTTCATGTAGTTTCCTATATTCTGCCTTCTGGCCCAAGTATAAGCTTTGGGCACTTTATCAAACAACTTCCTACACACTGTTATGAACTGAGGGAGCTAGGGAACATTGTCTCTCAACTGTGTTATAGAGTGTAGTACTACATTTCAGTGAAGTGTAAGGCTTTCCAAAGCTGCCGAACTTGTTTCTTTCTCTATTTCAATGGTATTCTGCCTTGTATAACACACATTTACCACTCTAGTCTCCTTTAAGTAATGAATATAGGACTCATACAGTGTTTGATGTTATCTTAACTAGAATTAAGGATTTCCCTTATCTTAGCTACCTTTTCTACACTAAGAACTGACTTGGAGATTCTCTTTCAGCTGTTCTAAACAAGTTCTCATCTGTTTACAGTCATTTTCACTGAATTATTCATGTTTTCATGTAGTTTCCTATATTCTGCCTTCTGGCCCAAGTATAAGCTTTGCCTACTTTATCAAACAACTTCCTACACACTGTTATGAACTGAGGGAGCTAGGGAACATTGTCTCTCAACTGTGTTATAGAGTGTAGTACTACATTTCAGTGAAGTGTAAGGCTTTCCACAGCTGCCGAACGTGTTTCTTTCTCTATTTCAATGGTATTCTGCCTTATATAATACACATTTATCACTCTAGTCTCCTTTAAGTAAGCAATATAGGATTCATACAGTGTTTCATGTGATCTTAACTCGAATTAAGGATTTCCCTTATCTTAGCTACCTTTTCTACACTAAGAACTGACTTGGAGATTCTCTTTCATCTGTTCTAAACAAGTTCTCATCTGTTTACAGTCATTTTCACTGAATTATTCATGTTTTCATGTAGTTTCCTATATTCTGCCTTCTGGCCCAAGTATAAGCTTTGCCCACTTTATCAAACAACTTCCTACACACTGTTATGAACTGAGGCAGCACGTGAACATTGTCTCTCAACTGTGTTATAGAGTGTAGTACTACATTTCAGTGAAGTGTAAGGCTTTCCAAAGCTGCCGAACGTGTTTGTTTCTCTATTTCAATGGTATTCTCCCTTGTATAACACACATTTACCACTCTAGTCTCCTTTAAGTAATGAATATAGGATTCATACAGTGTTTGATGTTATCTTAACTCGAATTAAGGATTTTCCTTATCTTAGCTACCTTTTCTACACTAAGAACTGACTTGGAGATTCTCTTTCAGCTGTTCTAAACAAGTTCTCATCTGTTTACAGTCATTTTCACTGAATTATTCATGTTTTCATGTAGTTTCCTATATTCTGCCTTCTGGCCCAAGTATAAGCTTTGGCCACTTTATCAAACAACTTCCTACACACTGTTATGAACTGAGGGAGCTAGGGAACATTGTCTCTCAACTGTGTTATAGAGTGTAGTACTACATTTCAGTGAAGTGTAAGGCTTTCCAAAGCTGCCGAACTTGTTTCTTTCTCTATTTCAATGGTATTCTGCCTTGTATAACACACATTTACCACTCTAGTCTCCTTTAAGTAATGAATATAGGACTCATACAGTGTTTGATGTTATCTTAACTAGAATTAAGGATATCCCTTATCTTAGCTACCTTTTCTACACTAAGAACTGACTTGGAGATTCTCTTTCAGCTGTTCTAAACAAGTTCTCATGTGTTTACAGTCATTTTCAATGAATTATTCATGTTTTCATGTAGTTTCCTATATTCTGCCTTCTGGCCCAAGTATAAGCTTTGCCCACTTTATCAAACAACTTCCTACACACTGTTATGAACTGAGGGAGCTAGGAACATTGTCTCTCAACTGTGTTATAAAGTGTAGTACTACATTTCAGTGAAGTGTAAGGCTTTCCAAAGCTGCCAAACGTGTTTCTTTCTCTATTTCAATGGTATTCTGCCTTATGTAACACACATTTAACACTCTAGTCTCCTTTAAGTAAAGAATATAGGATTCATAGAGTGTTTCATGTGATCTTAACTGGAATTAAGGATTTCCCTTATCTTAGCTACCTTTTCTACACTAAGAACTGACTTGGAGATTCTCTTTCAGCTGTTCTAAACAAGTTCTCATCTGTTTACAGTCATTTTCAATGAATTATTCATGTTTTCATGTAGTTTCCTATATTCTGCCTTCTGGCTCAAGTATAAGCTTTGCCCACCTTATCAAACAACTTCCTACACACTGTTATGAATTGAGGGAGCTAGGGAACATTGTCTCTGAACTGTGTTATAGAGTGTAGTACTACATTTCAGTGTAGTGTAAGGCTTTCCAAAGCTGCCGAACGTGTTTCTTTCTCTATTTCAATGGTATTCTGCCTTGTATAACACACATTTACCACTCTAGTCTCCTTTAAGTAATGAATATAGGATTCATACAGTGTTTGATGTTATCTTAACTCGAATTAAGGATTTTCCTTATCTTAGCTATTTTTCTACACTGAGAACTGAATTGCAGATTCTCTTTCAGCTGTTCTAAACAAGTTCTCATCTGTTTACAGTCATTTTCACTGAATTATTCATGTTTTCATGTAGTTTCCTATATTCTGCCTTCTGGCCCAAGTATAAGCTTTGCCCACTTTATCAAACACCTTCCTACACTCTGTTATGAACTGAGGCAGCTAGGGAACATTGTCTCTCAACTGTGTTATAGAGTGTAGTACTACATTTCAGTGAAGTGTAAGCCTTTCCAAAGCTGCCGAAAGTGTTTCTTTCTCTATTTCAATGGTATTCTGCCTTGTATAACACACATTTACCACTCTAGTCTCCTTTAAGTAAAGAATATAGAATTCATACAATGTTTCATGGGATCTTAACTGGTATTAAGGATTTCCCTTATCTTAGCTACCTTTTCTACACTAAGAACTGACTTGGAGTTTCTCTTTCAGCTGTTCTAAACAAGTTCTCATCTGTTTACAGTCATTTTCACTGAGTTATTCGTGTTTTCATGTAGTTTCCTATATTCTGCCTTTTGGCCCAAGTATAAGCTTTGCCTACTTTTTCAAACACCTTCCTACACTCTGTTATGAACTGAGGCAGCTAGGGAACATTGTCTCTCAACTGTGTTATAGAGTGTAGTACTACATTTCAGTGAAGTGTAAGCCTTTCCAAAGCTGCCGAACGTGTTTCTTTCTCTATTTCAATGGTATTCTGCCTTGTATAACACACATTTACCACTCTAGTTACCTTTAAGTAAAGAACATAGGATTCATACAGTGTTTCATGTGATCTTAACTGGAATTAAGGATTTCCCGGATCTTAGCTACCTTTTCTACACTAAGAACTGACTTGGAGATTCTCTTTCAGCTGTTCTAAACAAGTTCTCATGTGTTTACAGTCATTTTCAATGAATTATTCATGTTTTCATGTAGTTTCCTATATTCTGCCTTCTGGCCCAAGTATAAGCTTTGCCCACTTTATCAAACCACTTCCTACACACTGTTATGAACTGAGGGAGCTAGGAACATTGTCTCTCAACTGTGTTATAAAGTGTAGTACTATATTTCAGTGAAGTGTAAGGCTTTCCAAAGCTGCCAAACGTGTTTCTTTCTCTATTTCAATGGTATTCTGCCTTGTATAACACACATTTACCACTCTAGTCTCCTTTAAGTAATGAATATAGGATTCATACAGTGTTTCATGTGATCTTAACTCGAATTAAGGATTTTCCTTATCTTAGCTACCTTTTCTACACTAAGAACTGACTTGGAGATTCTCTTTCAGCTGTTCTAAACAAGTTCTCATCTGTTTACAGTCATTTTCAATGAATTATTCATGTTCTCATGTAGTTTCCTATATTCTGCCTTCTGGCCCAAGTATAAGCTTTGCCCACTTTATCAAACAACTTCCTACACACTCTTATGAACTGAGGGAGCTAGGAACATTGTCTCTCAACTGTGTTATAGAGTGTAGTACTACATTTCAGTGAAGTGTAAGGCTTTCCAAAGCTGCCAAACGTGTTTCTTTTTCTATTTCAATGGTATTCTGGCTTATATAACACACATTTACCACTCTAGTCTCAGTTAAGTAAACAATATAGGATTCATACAGTGTTTGATGTTATCTTAACTCGAATTAAGGATTTCCTGGATTTAGCTACCTTTTCTACACTAAGAATTGACTTGGAGAATATTTTTCATCTGTTCTAAACAAGTTCTCATCTGTTTACAGTCATTTTCACTGAATTATTTATGTTTTCATGTAGTTTCCTATATTCTGCCTTCTGGCCCAAGTATAAGCTTTGCCAACTTTATCAAACAACTTCCTACACACTGTCATGAACTGAGGCAGCTCGGGAACATTGTCTCTCAACTGTGTTATAGAGTGTAGTACTACATTTCAGTGAAGTGTAAGGCTTTCCAAAGCTGCCGAACGTGTTTGTTTCTCTATTTCAATGGTATTCTGCCTTGTATAACACACATTTACCACTCTAGTCTCCTTTAAGTAAAGAATATAGGATTCATAGAGTGTTTCATGTGATCTTAACTGGTATTAAGGATTTCCCTTATCTTAGCTACCTTTTCTACACTAAGAACTGACTTGGAGTTTCTCTTTCAGCTGTTCTAAACAAGTTCTCATCTGTTTACAGTCATTTTCACTGAATTATTCATGTTTTCATGTAGTTTCCTATATTCTGCCTTCTGGCCCAAGTATAAGCTTTGCCTACTTTATCAAACACCTTCCTACACTCTGTTATGAACTGAGGCAGCTAGGGAACATTGTCTCTCAACTGTGTTATAGAGTGTAGTACTACATTTCAGTGAAGTGTAAGCCTTTCCAAAGCTGCCGAACGTGTTTCTTTCTCTATTTCAATGGTATTCTGCCATTTATAACACACATTTACCACACTAGTTTCCTTTAAGTAAAGAATATAGGATTCATACAGTGTTTCATGTGATCTTAACTCGAATTAAGGATTTCCCGGATCTTAGCTACCTTTTCTACACTAAGAACTGACTTGGAGATTCTCTTTCAGCTGTTCTAAACAAGTTCTCATGTGTTTACAGTCATTTTCAATGAATTATTCATGTTTTCATGTAGTTTCCTATATTCTGCCTTCTGGCCCAAGTATAAGCTTTGCCCACTTTATCAAACAACTTCCTACACACTGTTATGAACTGAGGGAGCTAGGAACATTGTCTCTCAACTGTGTTATAGAGTGTAGTACTACATTTCAGTGAAGTGTAAGGCTTTCCAAAGCTGCCAAACGTGTTTCTTTCTCTATTTCAATGGTATTCTGGCTTATATAACACACATTTACCACTCTAGTCTCAGTTAAGTAAACAATATAGGATTCATACAGTGTTTGATGTTATCTTAACTCGAATTAAGGATTTCCCGGATTTAGCTACCTTTTCTACACTAAGAATTGACTTGGAGAATATTTTTCATCTGTTCTAAACAAGTTCTCATCTGTTTACAGTCATTTTCAATGAATTATTTATGTTTTCATGTAGTTTCCTATATTCTGCCTTCTGGCCCAAGTATAAGCTTTGCCCACTTTATCAAACAACTTCCTACACACTGTTATGAACTGAGGCAGCTCGGGAACATTGTCTCTCAACTGTGTTATAGAGTGTAGTACTACATTTCAGTGAAGTGTAAGGCTTTCCAAAGCTGCCGAACGTGTTTGTTTCTCTATTTCAATGGTATTCTGCCTTGTATAACACACATTTACCACTCTAGTCTCCTTTAAGTAAAGAATATAGGATTCATAGAGTGTTTCATGTGATCTTAACTGGAATTAAGGATTTCCCTTATCTTAGCTACCTTTTCTACACTAAGAACTGACTTGGAGATTCTCTTTCAGCTGTTCTAAACAAGTTCTCATCTGTTTACAGTCATTTTCAATGAATTATTTATGTTTTCATGTAGTTTCCTATATTCTGCCTTCTGGCCCAAGTATAAGCTTTGCCCACCTTATCAAACAACTTCCTACACACTGTTATGAACTGAGGGAGCTAGGGAACATTGTCTCTGAACTGTGTTATAGAGTGTAGTACTACATTTCAGTGTAGTGTAAGGCTTTCCAAAGCTGCCGAACGTATTTCTTTCTCTATTTCAATGGTATTCTGCCTTGTATAACACACATTTACCACTCTAGTCTCCTTTAAGTAATGAATATAGGATTCATACAGTGTTTGATGTTATCTTAACTCGAATTAAGGATTTTCCTTATCTTAGCTACCTTTTCTACACTAAGAACTGACTTGGAGATTCTCTTTCAGCTGTTCTAAACAAGTTCTCATCTGTTTACAGTCATTTTCAATGAATTATTCATGTTTTCATGTAGTTTCCTATATTCTGCCTTCTGGCCCAAGTATAAGCTTTGCCCACTTTATCAAACAACTTCCTACACACTGTTATGAACTGAGGGAGCTAGGAACATTGTCTCTCAACTGTGTTATAGAGTGTAGTACTACATTTCAGTGAAGTGTAAGGCTTTCCAAAGCTGCCAAACGTGTTTCTTGCTCTATTTCAATGGTATTCTGGCTTATATAACACACATTTACCACTCTAGTCTCAGTTAAGTAAACAATATAGGATTCATACAGTGTTTGATGTTATCTTAACTCGAATTAAGGATTTCCCGGATTTAGCTACCTTTTCTACACTAAGAATTGACTTGGAGAATATTTTTCATCTGTTCTAAACAAGTTCTCATCTGTTTACAGTCATTTTCAATGAATTATTTATGTTTTCATGTAGTTTCCTATATTCTGCCTTCTGGCCCAAGTATAAGCTTTGCCCACTTTATCAAACAACTTCCTACACACTGTTATGAACTGAGGCAGCTCGGGAACATTGTCTCTCAACTGTGTTATAGAGTGTAGTACTACATTTCAGTGAAGTGTAAGGCTTTCCAAAGCTGCCGAACGTGTTTGTTTCTCTATTTCAATGGTATTCTGCCTTGTATAACACACATTTACCACTCTAGTCTCCTTTAAGTAAAGAATATAGGATTCATAGAGTGTTTCATGTGATCTTAACTGGAATTAAGGATTTCCCTTATCTTAGCTACCTTTTCTACACTAAGAACTGACTTGGAGATTCTCTTTCAGCTGTTCTAAACAAGTTCTCATCTGTTTACAGTCATTTTCAATGAATTATTCATGTTTTCATGTAGTTTCCTATATTCTGCATTCTGGCCCAAGTATAAGCTTTGCCCACCTTATCAAACAACTTCCTACACACTGTTATGAACTGAGGGAGCTAGGGAACATTGTCTCTGAACTGTGTTATAGAGTGTAGTACTACATTTCAGTGTAGTGTAAGGCTTTCCAAAGCTGCCGAACGTGTTTCTTTCTCTATTTCAATGGTATTCTGCCTTGTATAACACACATTTACCACTCTAGTCTCCTTTAAGTAATGAATATAGGATTCATACAGTGTTTGATGTTATCTTAACTCGAATTAAGGATTTTCCTTATCTTAGCTACCTTTTCTACACTAAGAACTGACTTGGAGATTCTCTTTCAGCCGTTCTTAACAAGTTCTCATCTGTTTACAGTCATTTTCAATGAATTATTCATGTTTTCATGTAGTTTCCTATACTCTGCCTTCTGGCCCAAGTATAAGCTTTGCCCACTTTATCAAACAACTTCCTACACACTGTTATGAACTGAGGGAGCTAGGAACATTGTCTCTCAACTGTGTTATAGAGTGTAGTACTACATTTCAGTGAAGTGTAAGGCTTTCCAAAGCTGCCAAACGTGTTTCTTTCTCTATTTCAATGGTATTCTGGCTTATATAACACACATTTACCACTCTAGTCTCAGTTAAGTAAACAATATAGGATTCATACAGTGTTTGATGTTATCTTAACTCGAATTAAGGATTTCCCGGATTTAGCTACCTTTTCTACACTAAGAATTGACTTGGAGAATATTTTTCATCTGTTCTAAACAAGTTCTCATCTGTTTACAGTCATTTTCAATGAATTATTTATGTTTTCATGTAGTTTCCTATATTCTGCCTTCTGGCCCAAGTATAAGCTTTGCCCACTTTATCAAACAACTTCCTACACACTGTTATGAACTGAGGCAGCTCGGGAACATTGTCTCTCAACTGTGTTATAGAGTGTAGTACTACATTTCAGTGAAGTGTAAGGCTTTCCAAAGCTGCCGAACGTGTTTGTTTCTCTATTTCAATGGTATTCTGCCTTGTATAACACACATTTACCACTCTAGTCTCCTTTAAGTAAAGAATATAGGATTCATAGAGTGTTTCATGTGATCTTAACTGGAATTAAGGATTTCCCTTATCTTAGCTACCTTTTCTACACTAAGAACTGACTTGGAGATTCTCTTTCAGCTGTTCTAAACAAGTTCTCATGTGTTTACAGTCATTTTCAATGAATTATTCATGTTTTCATGTAGTTTCCTATATTCTGCCTTCTGGCCCAAGTATAAGCTTTGCCCACCTTATCAAACAACTTCCTACACACTGTTATGAACTGAGGGAGCTAGGGAACATTGTCTCTGAACTGTGTTATAGAGTGTAGTACTACATTTCAGTGTAGTGTAAGGCTTTCCAAAGCTGCCGAACGTGTTTCTTTCTCTATTTCAATGGTATTCTGCCTTGTATAACACACATTTACCACTCTAGTCTCCTTTAAGTAATGAATATAGGATTCATACAGTGTTTGATGTTATCTTAACTCGAATTAAGGATTTTCCTTATCTTAGCTACCTTTTCTACACTAAGAACTGACTTGGAGATTCTCTTTCAGCTGTTCTAAACAAGTTCTCATCTGTTTACAGTCATTTTCACTGAATTATTCATGTTTTCATGTAGTTTCCTATATTCTGCCTTCTGGCCCAAGTATAAGCTTTGGCCACTTTATCAAACACCTTCCTACACTCTGTTATGAACTGAGGGAGCTAGGGAACATTGTCTCTCAACTGTGTTATAGAGTGTAGTACTACATTTCAGTGAAGTGTAAGCCTTTCCAAAGCTGCCGAAAGTGTTTCTCTCTCTATTTCAATGGTATTCTGCCTTGTATAACACACATTTACCACTCTAGTTTCCTTTAAGTAAAGAATATAGGATTCATACAATGTTTCATGGGATCTTAACTGGTATTAAGGATTTCCCTTATCTTAGCTAACTTTTCTACACTAAGAACTGACTTGGAGTTTCTCTTTCAGCTTTTCTAAACAAATTCTCATCTGTTTACAGTCATTTTCACTGAATTATTCATGTTTTCATGTAGTTTCCTATATTCTGCCTTCTGGCCCAAGTATAAGCTTTGCCTACTTTATCAAACACCTTCCTACACTCTGTTATCAACTGAGGCAGCTAGGGAACATTGTCTCTCAACTGTGTTATAGAGTGTAGTACTACATTTCAGTGAAGTGTAAGCCTTTCCAAAGCTGCCGAACATGTTTCTTTCTCTATTTCAATGGTATTCTGCCTTGTATAACACACATTTACCACTCTAGTTTCCTTTAAGTAAAGAGTATAGGATTCATACAGTGTTTCATGTGATCTTAACTCGAATTAAGGATTTCCCGGATCTTAGCTACCTTTTCTACACTAAGAACTGACTTGGAGATTCTCTTTCAGCTGTTCTAAACAAGTTCTCATCTGTTTACAGTCATTTTCAATGAATTATTCATGTTTTCATGTAGTTTCCTATATTCTGCCTTCTGGCCCAAGTATAAGCTTTGCCCACCTTATCAAACAACTTCCTACACACTGTTTTGAATTGAGGGAGCTAGGGAACATTGTCTCTGAACTGTGTTATAGAGTGTAGTACTACATTTCAGTGAAGTGTAAGGCTTTCCAAAGCTGCCGAACGTGTTTCTTTCTCTATTTCAATGGTATTCTGCCTTGTATAACACACATTTACCACTCTAGTCTCCTTTAAGTAATGAATATAGGATTCATACAGTGTTTGATGTTATCTTAAGTTGAATTAAGGATTTCCTTATCTTAGCTACCTTTTCTACACTAATAACTGACTTGGAGATTCTCTTTCAGTTGTTCTAAACAAGTTCTCATCTGTTTACAGTCATTCTCACTGAATTATTCATGTTTTCATGTAGTTTCCTATATTCTGCCTTCTGGCCCAAGTATAAGCTTTGGCCACTTTATCAAACAACTTCCTACACACTGTTATGAACTGAGGGAGCTAGGGAACATTGTCTCTCAACTGTGTTATAGAGTGTAGTACTACATTTCAGTGAAGTGTAAGGCTTTCCAAAGCTGCCAAACGTGTTTCTTTCTCTATTTCAATGGTATTCTGGCTTATATAACACACATTTACCACTCTAGTCTCAGTTAAGTAAACAATATAGGATTCATACAGTGTTTGATGTTATCTTAACTCGAATTAAGGATTTCCCGGATTTAGCTACCTTTTCTACACTAAGAATTGACTTGGAGAATATTTTTCATCTGTTCTAAACAAGTTCTCATCTGTTTACAGTCATTTTCACTGAATTATTTATGTTTTCATGTAGTTTCCTATATTCTGCCTTCTGGCCCAAGTATAAGCTTTGCCCACTTTATCAAACAACTTCCTACACACTGTTATGAACTGAGGCAGCTCGGGAACATTGTCTCTCAACTGTGTTATAGAGTGTAGTACTACATTTCAGTGAAGTGTAAGGCTTTCCAAAGCTGCCGAACGTGTTTGTTTCTCTATTTCAATGGTATTCTGCCTTGTATAACACACATTTACCACTCTAGTCTCCTTTAAGTAAAGAATATAGGATTCATAGAGTGTTTCATGTGATCTTAACTGGAATTAAGGATTTCCCTTATCTTAGCTACCTTTTCTACACTAAGAACTGACTTGGAGATTCTCTTTCAGCTGTTCTAAACAAGTTCTCATCTGTTTACAGTCATTTTCAATGAATTATTCATGTTTTCATGTAATTTCCTATATTCTGCCTTCTGGCCCAAGTATAAGCTTTGCCCACCTTATCAAACAACTTCCTACACACTGTTATGAACTGAGGGAGCTAGGGAACATTGTCTCTCAACTGTGTTATAGAGTGTAGTACTACATTTCAGTGAAGTGTAAGGCTTTCCAAAGCTGCCGAACTTGTTTCTTTCTCTATTTCAATGGTATTCTGCCTTGTATAACACACATTTACCACTCTAGTCTCCTTTCAGTAATGAATATAGGATTCATACAGTGTTACATGTTATCTTAACTCGAATTAAGGATTTTCCTTATCTTAGCTACCTTTTCTACACTAAGAACTGACTTGGAGAATATTTTTCATCTGTTCTAAACAAGTTCTCATCTGTTTACAGTCATTTTCACTGAATTATTTATGTTTTCATGTAGTTTCCTATATTCTGCCTTCTGGCCCAAGTATAAGCTTTGCCCACTTTATCAAACAACTTCCTACACACTGTTATGAACTGAGTGAGCTAGGGAACATTGTCTCTCAACTGTGTTATAGAGTGTAGTACTACATTTCAGTGAAGTGTAAGGCTTTCCAAAGCTGCCAAACGTGTTTCTTTCTCTATTTCAATGGTATTCTGCCTTATATAACACACATTTACCACTCTAGTCTCCTTTCAGTAAACAATATAGGATTCATACAGTGTTTGATGTTATCTTAACTGGTATTAAAGAATTCCCTTATCTTAGCTACCTTTTCTACACTAAGAACTGACTTGGAGATTCTCTTTAAGCTGTTATAAACAAGTTCTCATCTGTTTACAGTCATTTTCACTGAATTATTCATGTTTTCATTTAGTTTCCTATATTCTGCCTTCTGGCCCATGTATAAGCTTTGCCTACTTTATCAAACACCTTCCTACACTCTTATGAACTGAGGCAGCTAGGGAACATTGTCTCTCAACTGTGTTATAGAGTGTAGTACTACATTTCAGTGAAGTGTAAGCCTTTCCAAAGCTGCCGAACGTGTTTGTTTCTCTATTTCAATGGTATTCTGCCTTGTATAACACACATTTACCACTCTAGTTTCCTTTAAGTAAAGAATATAGGATTCATACAGTGTTTCATGTGATCTTAACTCGAATTAAGGATTTCCCGGATCTTAGCTACCTTTTCTACACTAAGAACTGACTTGGAGATTCTCTTTCAGCTGTTCTAAACAAGTTCTCATCTGTTTACAGGCATTTCCACTGAATTATTCAAGATTTCATGTAGTTTCCTATATTCTGCCTTCTGGCCCAAGTATAAGCTTTGCCCACCTTATCAAACAACTTCCTACACACTGTTATGAACTGAGGGAGCTAGGGAACATTGTCTCTGAACTGTGTTATAGAGTGTAGTACTACATTTCAGTGTAGTGTAAGGCTTTCCAAAGCTGCCGAACGTGTTTCTTTCTCTATTTCAATGGTATTCTGCCTTGTATAACACACATTTACCACTCTAGTCTCCTTTAAGTAATGAATATAGGATTCATACAGTGTTTGATGTTATCTTAACTCGAATTAAGGATTTTCCTTATCTTAGCTACCTTTTCTACACTAAGAACTGACTTGGAGATTCTCTTTCAGCTGTTCTAAACAAGTTCTCATCTGTTTACAGTCATTTTCACTGAATTATTCATGTTTTCATGTAGTTTCCTATATTCTGCCTTCTGGCCCAAGTATAAGCTTTGGCCACTTTATCAAACAACTTCCTACACACTGTTATGAACTGAGGGAGCTAGGAACATTGTCTCTCAACTGTGTTATAGAGTGTAGTACTACATTTCAGTGAAGTGTAAGGCTTTCCAAAGCTGCCGAACGTGTTTGTTTCTCTATTTCAATGGTATTCTGCCTTGTATAACACACATTTACCACTCTAGTCTCCTTTAATTAAGAATATAGGATTCATACAGTGTTTCATGTGATCATAACTGGAATTAAGGATTTCCCTTATCTTAGCTACCTTTTCTACACTAAGAACTGACTTGGAGATTCTCTTTCAGCTGTTCTAAACAAGTTCTCATCTGTTTACAGTCATTTTCAATGAATTATTCATGTTTTCATGTAGTTTCCTATATTCTGCCTTCTGGCCCAAGTATAAGCTTTGCCCACCTTATCAAACAACTTCCTACACACTGTTATGAACTGAGGCAGCTCGGGAACATTGTCTCTGAACTGTGTTATAGAGTGTAGTACTACATTTCAGTGAAGTGTAAGGCTTTCCAAAGCTGCCGAAAGTGTTTGTTTCTCTATTTCAATGGTATTCTGCCTTGTATAACACACATTTACCACTCTAGTCTCCTTTAAGTAAAGAATATAGGATTCATACAGTGTTACATGTTATCTTAACTCGAATTAAGGATTTTCCTTATCTTAGCTACCTTTTCTACACTAAGAACTGACTTGGAGAATATTTTTCATCTGTTCTAAACAAGTTCTCATCTGTTTACAGTCATTTTCACTGAATTATTTATGTTTTCATGTAGTTTCCTATATTCTGCCTTCTGGCCCAAGTATAAGCTTTGCCCACTTTATCAAACAACTTCCTACACACTGTTATGAACTGAGTGAGCTAGTTAACATTGTCTCTCAACTGTGTTATAGAGTGTAGTACTACATTTCAGTGAAGTGTAAGGCTTTCCAAAGCTGCCAAACGTGTTTCTTTCTCTATTTCAATGGTATTCTGCCTTATATAACACACATTTACCACTCTAGTCTCCTTTCAGTAAACAATATAGGATTCATACAGTGTTTGATGTTATCTTAACTGGTATTAAAGAATTCCCTTATCTTAGCTACCTTTTCTACACTAAGAACTGACTTGGAGATTCTCTTTAAGCTGTTATAAACAAGTTCTCATCTGTTTACAGTCATTTTCACTGAATTATTCATGTTTTCATTTAGTTTCCTATATTCTGCCTTCTGGCCCATGTATAAGCTTTGCCTACTTTATCAAACACCTTCCTACACTCTTATGAACTGAGGCAGCTAGGGAACATTGTCTCTCAACTGTGTTATAGAGTGTAGTACTACATTTCAGTGAAGTGTAAGCCTTTCCAAAGCTGCCGAACGTGTTTGTTTCTCTATTTCAATGGTATTCTGCCTTGTATAACACACATTTACCACTCTAGTCTCCTTTAAGTAATGAATATAGGATTCATACAGTGTTTGATGTTATCTTAACTCGAATTAAGGATTTTCCTTATCTTAGCTACCTTTTCTACACTAAGAACTGACTTGGAGATTCTCTTTCAGCTGTTCTAAACAAGTTCTCATCTGTTTACAGTCATTTTCAATGAATTATTCATGTTTTCATGTAGTTTCCTATATTCTGCCTTCTGGCCCAAGTATAAGCTTTGCCCACTTTATCAAACAACTTCCTACACACTGTTATGAACTGAGGGAGCTAGGAACATTGTCTCTCAACTGTGTTATAGAGTGTAGTACTACATTTCAGTGAAGTGTAAGGCTTTCCAAAGCTGCCAAACGTGTTTCTTGCTCTATTTCAATGGTATTCTGGCTTATATAACACACATTTACCACTCTAGTCTCAGTTAAGTAAACAATATAGGATTCATACAGTGTTTGATGTTATCTTAACTCGAATTAAGGATTTCCCGGATTTAGCTACCTTTTCTACACTAAGAATTGACTTGGAGAATATTTTTCATCTGTTCTAAACAAGTTCTCATCTGTTTACAGTCATTTTCAATGAATTATTTATGTTTTCATGTAGTTTCCTATATTCTGCCTTCTGGCCCAAGTATAAGCTTTGCCCACTTTATCAAACAACTTCCACACACTGTTATGAACTGAGGCAGCTCGGGAACATTGTCTCTCAACTGTGTTATAGAGTGTAGTACTACATTTCAGTGAAGTGTAAGGCTTTCCAAAGCTGCCGAACGTGTTTGTTTCTCTATTTCAATGGTATTCTGCCTTGTATAACACACATTTACCACTCTAGTCTCCTTTAAGTAAAGAATATAGGATTCATAGAGTGTTTCATGTGATCTTAACTGGAATTAAGGATTTCCCTTATCTTAGCTACCTTTTCTACACTAAGAACTGACTTGGAGATTCTCTTTCAGCTGTTCTAAACAAGTTCTCATCTGTTTACAGTCATTTTCAATGAATTATTCATGTTTTCATGTAGTTTCCTATATTCTGCCTTCTGGCCCAAGTATAAGCTTTGCCCACCTTATCAAACAACTTCCTACACACTGTTATGAACTGAGGGAGCTAGGGAACATTGTCTCTGAACTGTGTTATAGAGTGTAGTACTACATTTCAGTGTAGTGTAAGGCTTTCCAAAGCTGCCGAACGTGTTTCTTTCTCTATTTCAATGGTATTCTGCCTTGTATAACACACATTTACCACTCTAGTCTCCTTTAAGTAATGAATATAGGATTCATACAGTGTTTGATGTTATCTTAACTCGAATTAAGGATTTTCCTTATCTTAGCTACCTTTTCTACACTAAGAACTGACTTGGAGATTCTCTTTCAGCCGTTCTTAACAAGTTCTCATCTGTTTACAGTCATTTTCAATGAATTATTCATGTTTTCATGTAGTTTCCTATATTCTGCCTTCTGGCCCAAGTATAAGCTTTGCCCACTTTATCAAACAACTTCCTACACACTGTTATGAACTGAGGGATCTAGGAACATTGTCTCTCAACTGTGTTATAGAGTGTAGTACTACATTTCAGTGAAGTGTAAGGCTTTCCAAAGCTGCCAAACGTGTTTCTTTCTCTATTTCAATGGTATTCTGGCTTATATAACACACATTTACCACTCTAGTCTCAGTTAAGTAAACAATATAGGATTCATACAGTGTTTGATGTTATCTTAACTCGAATTAAGGATTTCCCGGATTTAGCTACCTTTTCTACACTAAGAATTGACTTGGAGAATATTTTTCATCTGTTCTAAACAAGTTCTCATCTGTTTACAGTCATTTTCAATGAATTATTTATGTTTTCATGTAGTTTCCTATATTCTGCCTTCTGGCCCAAGTATAAGCTTTGCCCACTTTATCAAACAACTTCCTACACACTGTTATGAACTGAGGCAGCTCGGGAACATTGTCTCTCAACTGTGTTATAGAGTGTAGTACTACATTTCAGTGAAGTGTAAGGCTTTCCAAAGCTGCCGAACGTGTTTGTTTCTCTATTTCAATGGTATTCTGCCTTGTATAACACACATTTACCACTCTAGTCTCCTTTAAGTAAAGAATATAGGATTCATAGAGTGTTTCATGTTATCTTAACTGGAATTAAGGATTTCCCTTATCTTAGCTACCTTTTCTACACTAAGAACTGACTTGGAGATTCTCTTTCAGCTGTTCTAAACAAGTTCTCATGTGTTTACAGTCATTTTCAATGAATTATTCATGTTTTCATGTAGTTTCCTATATTCTGCCTTCTGGCCCAAGTATAAGCTTTGCCCACCTTATCAAACAACTTCCTACACACTGTTATGAACTGAGGGAGCTAGGGAACATTGTCTCTGAACTGTGTTATAGAGTGTAGTACTACATTTCAGTGTAGTGTAAGGCTTTCCAAAGCTGCCGAACGTGTTTCTTTCTCTATTTCAATGGTATTCTGCCTTGTATAACACACATTTACCACTCTAGTCTCCTTTAAGTAATGAATATAGGATTCATACAGTGTTTCATGTTATCTTAACTCGAATTAAGGATTTTCCTTATCTTAGCTACCTTTTCTACACTAAGAACTGACTTGGAGATTCTCTTTCAGCTGTTCTAAACAAGTTCTCATCTGTTTACAGTCATTTTCACTGAATTATTCATGTTTTCATGTAGTTTCCTATATTCTGCCGTCTGGCCCAAGTATAAGCTTTGGCCACTTTATCAAACACCTTCCTACACTCTGTTATGAACTGAGGGAGCTAGGGAACATTGTCTCTCAACTGTGTTATAGAGTGTAGTACTACATTTCAGTGAAGTGTAAGCCTTTCCAAAGCTGCCGAAAGTGTTTCTCTCTCTATTTCAATGGTATTCTGCCTTGTATAACACACATTTACCACTCTAGTTTCCTTTAAGTAAAGAGTATAGGATTCATACAGTGTTTCATGTGATCTTAACTCGAATTAAGGATTTCCCGGATCTTAGCTACCTTTTCTACACTAAGAACTGACTTGGAGATTCTCTTTCAGCTGTTCTAAACAAGTTCTCATGTGTTTACAGTCATTTTCAATGAATTATTCATGTTTTCATGTAGTTTCCTATATTCTGCCTTCTGGCCCAAGTATAAGCTTTTCCCACTTTATCAAACAACTTCCTACACACTGTTATGAACTGAGGGAGCTAGGAACATTGTCTCTCAACTGTGTTATAGAGTGTAGTACTACATTTCAGTGAAGTGTAAGGCTTTCCAAAGCTGCCGAACGTGTTTGTTTCTCTATTTCAATGGTATTCTGCCTTGTATAACACACATTTACCACTCTAGTCTCCTTTAATTAAGAATATAGGATTCATACAGTGTTTCATGTGATCATAACTGGAATTAAGGATTTCCCTTATCTTAGCTACCTTTTCTACACTAAGAACTGACTTGGAGATTCTCTTTCAGCTGTTCTAAACAAGTTCTCATCTGTTTACAGTCATTTTCAATGAATTATTCATGTTTTCATGTAGTTTCCTATATTCTGCCTTCTGGCCCAAGTATAAGCTTTGCCCACCTTATCAAACAACTTCCTACACACTGTTATGAATTGAGGGAGCTAGGGAACATTGTCTCTGAACTGTGTTATAGAGTGTAGTACTACATTTCAGTGAAGTGTAAGGCTTTCCAAAGCTGCCGAACGTGTTTCTTTCTCTATTTCAATGGTATTCTGCCTTGTATAACACACATTTACCACTCTAGTCTCCTTTAAGTAATGAATATAGGATTCATACAGTGTTTGATGTTATCTTAAGTTGAATTAAGGATTTCCTTATCTTAGCTACCTTTTCTACACTAAGAACTGACTTGGAGATTCTCTTTCAGTTGTTCTAAACAAGTTCTCATCTGTTTACAGTCATTCTCACTGAATTATTCATGTTTTCATGTAGTTTCCTATATTCTGCCTTCTGGCCCAAGTATAAGCTTTGGCCACTTTATCAAACAACTTCCTACACACTGTTATGAACTGAGGGAGCTAGGGAACATTGTCTCTCAACTGTGTTATAGAGTGTAGTACTACATTTCAGTGAAGTGTAAGGCTTTCCAAAGCTGCCAAACGTGTTTCTTTCTCTATTTCAATGGTATTCTGGCTTATATAACACACATTTACCACTCTAGTCTCAGTTAAGTAAACAATATAGGATTCATACAGTGTTTGATGTTATCTTAACTCGAATTAAGGATTTCCCGGATTTAGCTACCTTTTCTACACTAAGAATTGACTTGGAGAATATTTTTCATCTGTTCTAAACAAGTTCTCATCTGTTTACAGTCATTTTCACTGAATTATTTATGTTTTCATGTAGTTTCCTATATTCTGCCTTCTGGCCCAAGTATAAGCTTTGCCCACTTTATCAAACAACTTCCTACACACTGTTATGAACTGAGGCAGCTCGGGAACATTGTCTCTCAACTGTGTTATAGAGTGTAGTACTACATTTCAGTGAAGTGTAAGGCTTTCCAAAGCTGCCGAACGTGTTTGTTTCTCTATTTCAATGGTATTCTGCCTTGTATAACACACATTTACCACTCTAGTCTCCTTTAAGTAAAGAATATAGGATTCATAGAGTGTTTCATGTGATCTTAACTGGAATTAAGGATTTCCCTTATCTTAGCTACCTTTTCTACACTAAGAACTGACTTGGAGATTCTCTTTCAGCTGTTCTAAACAAGTTCTCATCTGTTTACAGTCATTTTCAATGAATTATTCATGTTTTCATGTAGTTTCCTATATTCTGCCTTCTGGCCCAAGTATAAGCTTTGCCCACCTTATCAAACAACTTCCTACACACTGTTATGAACTGAGGGAGCTAGGGAACATTGTCTCTCAACTGTGTTATAGAGTGTAGTACTACATTTCAGTGAAGTGTAAGGCTTTCCAAAGCTGCCGAACTTGTTTCTTTCTCTATTTCAATGGTATTCTGCCTTGTATAACACACATTTACCACTCTAGTCTCCTTTCAGTAATGAATATAGGATTCATACAGTGTTACATGTTATCTTAACTCGAATTAAGGATTTTCCTTATCTTAGCTACCTTTTCTACACTAAGAACTGACTTGGAGAATATTTTTCATCTGTTCTAAACAAGTTCTCATCTGTTTACAGTCATTTTCACTGAATTATTTATGTTTTCATGTAGTTTCCTATATTCTGCCTTCTGGCCCAAGTATAAGCTTTGCCCACTTTATCAAACAACTTCCTACACACTGTTATGAACTGAGGGAGCTAGGAACATTGTCTCTCAACTGTGTTATAGAGTGTAGTACTACATTTCAGTGAAGTGTAAGGCTTTCCAAAGCTGCCGAACGTGTTTGTTTCTCTATTTCAATGGTATTCTGCCTTGTATAACACACATTTACCACTCTAGTCTCCTTTAATTAAGAATATAGGATTCATACAGTGTTTCATGTGATCATAACTGGAATTAAGGATTTCCCTTATCTTAGCTACCTTTTCTACACTAAGAACTGACTTGGAGATTCTCTTTCAGCTGTTCTAAACAAGTTCTCATCTGTTTACAGTCATTTTCAATGAATTATTCATGTTTTCATGTAGTTTCCTATATTCTGCCTTCTGGCCCAAGTATAAGCTTTGCCCACCTTATCAAACAACTTCCTACACACTGTTATGAACTGAGGCAGCTCGGGAACATTGTCTCTGAACTGTGTTATAGAGTGTAGTACTACATTTCAGTGAAGTGTAAGGCTTTCCAAAGCTGCCGAACGTGTTTGTTTCTCTATTTCAATGGTATTCTGCCTTGTATAACACACATTTACCACTCTAGTCTCCTTTAAGTAAAGAATATAGGATTCATACAGTGTTACATGTTATCTTAACTCGAATTAAGGATTTTCCTTATCTTAGCTACCTTTTCTACACTAAGAACTGACTTGGAGAATATTTTTCATCTGTTCTAAACAAGTTCTCATCTGTTTACAGTCATTTTCACTGAATTATTTATGTTTTCATGTAGTTTCCTATATTCTGCCTTCTGGCCCAAGTATAAGCTTTGCCCACTTTATCAAACAACTTCCTACACACTGTTATGAACTGAGTGAGCTAGTTAACATTGTCTCTCAACTGTGTTATAGAGTGTAGTACTACATTTCAGTGAAGTGTAAGGCTTTCCAAAGCTGCCAAACGTGTTTCTTTCTCTATTTCAATGGTATCCTGCCTTATATAACACACATTTACCACTCTAGTCTCCTTTCAGTAAACAATATAGGATTCATACAGTGTTTGATGTTATCTTAACTGGTATTAAAGAATTCCCTTATCTTAGCTACCTTTTCTACACTAAGAACTGACTTGGAGATTCTCTTTAAGCTGTTATAAACAAGTTCTCATCTGTTTACAGTCATTTTCACTGAATTATTCATGTTTTCATTTAGTTTCCTATATTCTGCCTTCTGGCCCATGTATAAGCTTTGCCTACTTTATCAAACACCTTCCTACACTCTTATGAACTGAGGCAGCTAGGGAACATTGTCTCTCAACTGTGTTATAGAGTGTAGTACTACATTTCAGTGAAGTGTAAGCCTTTCCAAAGTTGCCGAACGTGTTTGTTTCTCTATTTCAATGGTATTCTGCCTTGTATAACACACATTTACCACTCTAGTTTCCTTTAAGTAAAGAATATAGGATTCATACAGTGTTTCATGTGATCTTAACTCGAATTAAGGATTTCCCGGATCTTAGCTACCTTTTCTACACTAAGAACTGACTTGGAGATTCTCTTTCAGCTGTTCTAAACAAGTTCTCATCTGTTTACAGGCATTTCCACTGAATTATTCAAGATTTCATGTAGTTTCCTATATTCTGCCTTCTGGCCCAAGTATAAGCTTTGGCCACTTTATCAAACAACTTCCTACACACTGTTATGAACTGAGGCAGCTCTGGAACATTGTCTCTCAACTGTGTTATAGAGTGTAGTACTAGATTTAAGTGAAGTGTAAGGCTTTCCAAAGTTGCCGAACGTGTTTGTTTCTCTATTTCAATGGTATTCTGCCTTGTATAACACACATTTACCACTCTAGTCTCCTTTTAGTAAAGAATATAGGATTCATAGAGTGTTTCATGTGATCTTAACTGGAATTAAGGATTTTCCTTATCTTAGCTACCTTTTCTACACTAAAACTGACTTGGAGAATATTTTTCATCTGTTCTAAACAAGTTCTCATCTGTTTACAGTCATTTTCACTGAATTATTCATGTTTTCATGTAGTTTCCTATATTCTGCCTTCTGGCCCAAGTATAAGCTTTGACCACTTTATCAAACAACTTCCTACACACTGTTATGAACTGAGGGAGCTAGGGAACATTGTCTCTCAACTGTGTTATGGAGTGTAGTACTACATTTCACTGAAATGTAAGGCTTTCCAAAGCAGCCAAACTTGTTTCTTTCTCTATTTCAATGGGATTCTGCCTTGTATAACACACATTTACCACTCTAGTCTCCTTTAAGTAATGAATATAGGATTCATACAGTGTTTGATGTTATCTTAACTCGAATTAAGGATTTTCCTTATCTTAGCTACCTTTTCTACACGAAGAACTGACTTGGAGATTCTCTTTCAGCTGTTATAAACAAGTTCTCATCTGTTTACAGTCATTTTCACTGAATTATTCATGTTTTCATGTAGTTACCTATATTCTGCCTTCTGGCCCAAGTATTTGCTTTGCCTACTTTATCAAACACCTTCCTACACTCTGTTATGAACTGAGGCAGCTAGGGAACATTGTCTCTCAACTGTGTTATAGAGTGTAGTACTACATTTCAGTGAAGTGTAAGCCTTTCCAAAGCTGCCGAACGTGTTTCTTTCTCTATTTCAATGGTATTCTGCCTTATATAACACACATTTACCACTCTAGTCTCCTTTAAGTAAACAATATAGGATTCATACAGTGTTTGATGTTATCTTAACTGGAATTAAGGATTTCCCGGATTTAGCTACCTTTTCTACACTAAGAACTGACTTGGAGAATCTCTTTCATCTGTTCTAAATAAGTTCTCATCTGTTTACAGTCATTTTCACTGAATTATTCATGTTTTCATGTAGTTTCCTATATTCTGCCTTCTGGCCCAAGTATAATCTTTGCCCACTTTATCAAACAACTTCCTACACACTGTTATGAACTGAGGCAGCTCGGGAACATTGTCTCTCAACTATGTTATAGAGTGTAGTACTACATTTCAGTGAAGTGTACGGTTTTCCAAAGCTGCCGAACGTGTTTGTTTCTCTATTTCAATGGTATTCTGCCTTGTATAACTCACATTTACCACTCTAGTCTCCTTTAAGTAAAGAATATAGGATTCATAGAGTGTTTCATGTGATCTTAACTGGAATTAAGGATTTCCCTTATCTTAGCTACCTTTTCTACACTAAGAACTGACTTGGAGATTCTCTTTCAGCTGTTCTAAAGAAGTTCAAATCTGTTTACTGTCATTTTCAATGAATTATTCATGTTTTCATGTAGTTTCCTATATTCTGCCTTCTGGACCAAGTATAAGCTTTGCCCACCTTATCAAACAACTTCCTACACACTGTTATGAACTGAGGGAGCTAGGGAACATTGTCTCTGAACTGTGTTATAGAGTGTAGTACTACATTTCAGTGTAGTGTAAGGCTTTCCAAAGCTGCCGAACGTGTTTCTTTCTCTATTTCAATGGTATTCTGCCTTGTATAACACACATTTACCACACTAGTTTCCTTTAAGTAAAGAATATAGGATTCATACAGTGCTTCATGTGATCTTAACTCGAATTAAGGATTTCCCGGATCTTAGCTACCTTTTCTACACTAAGAACTGACTTGGAGATTCTCTTTCAGCTGTTCTAAACAAGTTCTCATCTGTTTACAGTCATTTTCACTGAATTATTCATGTTTTCATGTAGTTTCCTATATTCTGCCTTCTGGCCCAAGTATAAGCTTTGCCCACCTTATCAAACAACTTCCTACACACTGTTATGAACTGAGGGAGCTAGGGAACATTGTCTCTCAACTGCGTTATAGAGTGTAGTACTACATTTCAGTGAAGTGTAAGGCTTTCCAAAGCTGCCAAACTTGTTTCTTTCTCTATTTCAATGGTATTCTGCCTTGTATAACACACATTTACCACTCTAGTCTCCTTTAAGTAATGAATATAGGATTCATACAGTGTTTGATGTTATCTTAACTCGAATTAAGGATTTTCCTTATCTTAGCTACCTTTTCTACACTAAGAACTGACTTGCAGATTCTCTTTCAGCTGTTCTAAACAAGTTCTCATCTGTTTACAGTCATTTTCACTGAATTATTCATGTTTTCATGTAGTTTCCTATATTCTGCCTTCTGGCCCAAGTATAAGCTTTGCCCACTTTATCAAACACCTTCCTACACTCTGTTATGAACTGAGGCAGCTAGGGAACATTGTCTCTCAACTGTGTTATAGAGTGTAGTACTACATTTCAGTGAAGTGTAAGCCTTTCCAAAGCTGCCGAAAGTGTTTCTTTCTCTATTTCAATGGTATTCTGCATTGTATAACACACATTTACCACTCTAGTTTCCTTTAAGTAAAGAATATAGGATTCATACAATGTTTCATGGGATCTTAACTGGTATTAAGGATTTCCCTTATCTTAGCTACCTTTTCTACACTAAGAACTGACTCGGAGTTTCTCTTTCAGCTGTTCTAAACAAGTTCTCATTTGTTTACAGTCATTTTCACTGAATTATTCATGTTTTCATGTAGTTTCCTATATTCTGCCTTCTGGCCCAAGTAGAAGCTTTGCCTACTTTATCAAACACCTTCCTACACTCTGTTATGAACTGAGGCAGCTAGGGAACATTGTCTCTCAACTGTGTTATAGAGTGTAGTACTACATTTCAGTGAAGTGTAAGGCTTTCCAAAGCTGCCGAACTTGTTTCTTTCTCTATTTCAATGGTATTCTGCCTTGTATAACACACATTTACCACTCTAGTCTCCTTTAAGTAATGAATATAGGATTCATACAGTGTTTGATGTTATCTTAACTCGAATTAAGGATTTCCCTTATCTTAGCTACCTTTTCTACACTAAGCACTGACTTGCAGATTCTCTTTCAGCTGTTCTAATCAAGTTCTCATCTGTTTACAGTCATTTTCACTGAATTATTCATGTTTTCATGTAGTTTCCTATATTCTGCCTTCTGGCCCAAGTATAAGCTTTGCCCACCTTATCAAACAACTTCCTACACACTGTTATGAACTGAGGCAGCTCGGGAACATTGTCTCTGAACTGTGTTATAGAGTGTAGTACTACATTTCAGTGAAGTGTAAGGCTTTCCAAAGCTGCCGAACGTGTTTGTTTCTCTATTTCAATGGTATTCTGCCTTGTATAACACACATTTACCACTCTAGTCTCCTTTAAGTAAAGAATATAGGATTCATACAGTGTTACATGTTATCTTAACTCGAATTAAGGATTTTCCTTATCTTAGCTACCTTTTCTACACTAAGAACTGACTTGGAGAATATTTTTCATCTGTTCTAAACAAGTTCTCATCTGTTTACAGTCATTTTCACTGAATTATTTATGTTTTCATGTAGTTTCCTATATTCTGCCTTCTGGCCCAAGTATAAGCTTTGCCCACTTTATCAAACAACTTCCTACACACTGTTATGAACTGAGTGAGCTAGTTAACATTGTCTCTCAACTGTGTTATAGAGTGTAGTACTACATTTCAGTGAAGTGTAAGGCTTTCCAAAGCTGCCAAACGTGTTTCTTTCTCTATTTCAATGGTATCCTGCCTTATATAACACACATTTACCACTCTAGTCTCCTTTCAGTAAACAATATAGGATTCATACAGTGTTTGATGTTATCTTAACTGGTATTAAAGAATTCCCTTATCTTAGCTACCTTTTCTACACTAAGAACTGACTTGGAGATTCTCTTTAAGCTGTTATAAACAAGTTCTCATCTGTTTACAGTCATTTTCACTGAATTATTCATGTTTTCATTTAGTTTCCTATATTCTGCCTTCTGGCCCATGTATAAGCTTTGCCTACTTTATCAAACACCTTCCTACACTCTTATGAACTGAGGCAGCTAGGGAACATTGTCTCTCAACTGTGTTATAGAGTGTAGTACTACATTTCAGTGAAGTGTAAGCCTTTCCAAAGCTGCCGAACGTGTTTGTTTCTCTATTTCAATGGTATTCTGCCTTGTATAACACACATTTACCACTCTAGTTTCCTTTAAGTAAAGAATATAGGATTCATACAGTGTTTCATGTGATCTTAACTCGAATTAAGGATTTCCCGGATCTTAGCTACCTTTTCTACACTAAGAACTGACTTGGAGATTCTCTTTCAGCTGTTCTAAACAAGTTCTCATCTGTTTACAGGCATTTCCACTGAATTATTCAAGATTTCATGTAGTTTCCTATATTCTGCCTTCTGGCCCAAGTATAAGCTTTGGCCACTTTATCAAACAACTTCCTACACACTGTTATGAACTGAGGCAGCTCTGGAACATTGTCTCTCAACTGTGTTATAGAGTGTAGTACTAGATTTAAGTGAAGTGTAAGGCTTTCCAAAGTTGCCGAACGTGTTTGTTTCTCTATTTCAATGGTATTCTGCCTTGTATAACACACATTTACCACTCTAGTCTCCTTTTATTAAAGAATATAGGATTCATAGAGTGTTTCATGTGATCTTAACTGGAATTAAGGATTTCCCTTATCTTAGCTACCTTTTCTACACTAAGAACTGACTTGGAGATTCTCTTTCAGCTGTTCTAAACAAGTTCTCATCTGTTTACAGTCATTTTCAATGAATTATTCATGTTTTCATGTAGTTTCCTATATTCTGCCTTCTGGCCCAAGTATAAGCTTTGCCCACCTTATCAAACAACTTCCTACACACTGTTATGAACTGAGGGAGCTAGGGAACATTGTCTCTGAACTGTGTTATAGAGTGTAGTACTACATTTCAGTGTAGTGTAAGGCTTTCCAAAGCTGCCGACCGTGTTTCTTTCTCTATTTCAATGGTATTCTGCCTTGTATAACACACATTTACCACTCTAGTCTACTTTAAGTAAAGAATATAGGATTCATAGAGTGTTTCATGTGATCTTAACTGGAATTAAGGATTTTCCTTATCTTAGCTACCTTTTCTACACTAAAACTGACTTGGAGAATATTTTTCATCTGTTCTAAACAAGTTCTCATCTGTTTACAGTCATTTTCACTGAATTATTCATGTTTTCATGTAGTTTCCTATATTCTGCCTTCTGGCCCAAGTATAAGCTTTGACCACTTTATCAAACAACTTCCTACACACTGTTATGAACTGAGGGAGCTAGGGAACATTGTCTCTCAACTGTGTTATGGAGTGTAGTACTACATTTCACTGAAATGTAAGGCTTTCCAAAGCAGCCAAACTTGTTTCTTTCTCTATTTCAATGGGATTCTGCCTTGTATAACACACATTTACCACTCTAGTCTCCTTTAAGTAATGAATATAGGATTCATACAGTGTTTGATGTTATCTTAACTCGAATTAAGGATTTTCCTTATCTTAGCTACCTTTTCTACACGAAGAACTGACTTGGAGATTCTCTTTCAGCTGTTATAAACAAGTTCTCATCTGTTTACAGTCATTTTCACTGAATTATTCATGTTTTCATGTAGTTACCTATATTCTGCCTTCTGGCCCAAGTATTTGCTTTGCCTACTTTATCAAACACCTTCCTACACTCTGTTATGAACTGAGGCAGCTAGGGAACATTGTCTCTCAACTGTGTTATAGAGTGTAGTACTACATTTCAGTGAAGTGTAAGCCTTTCCAAAGCTGCCGAACGTGTTTCTTTCTCTATTTCAATGGTATTCTGCCTTATATAACACACATTTACCACTCTAGTCTCCTTTAAGTAAACAATATAGGATTCATACAGTGTTTGATGTTATCTTAACTGGAATTAAGGATTTCCCGGATTTAGCTACCTTTTCTACACTAAGAACTGACTTGGAGAATCTCTTTCATCTGTTCTAAATAAGTTCTCATCTGTTTACAGTCATTTTCACTGAATTATTCATGTTTTCATGTAGTTTCCTATATTCTGCCTTCTGGCCCAAGTATAATCTTTGCCCACTTTATCAAACAACTTCCTACACACTGTTATGAACTGAGGCAGCTCGGGAACATTGTCTCTCAACTATGTTATAGAGTGTAGTACTACATTTCAGTGAAGTGTACGGTTTTCCAAAGCTGCCGAACGTGTTTGTTTCTCTATTTCAATGGTATTCTGCCTTGTATAACTCACATTTACCACTCTAGTCTCCTTTAAGTAAAGAATATAGGATTCATAGAGTGTTTCATGTGATCTTAACTGGAATTAAGGATTTCCCTTATCTTAGCTACCTTTTCTACACTAAGAACTGACTTGGAGATTCTCTTTCAGCTGTTCTAAAGAAGTTCAAATCTGTTTACTGTCATTTTCAATGAATTATTCATGTTTTCATGTAGTTTCCTATATTCTGCCTTCTGGACCAAGTATAAGCTTTGCCCACCTTATCAAACAACTTCCTACACACTGTTATGAACTGAGGGAGCTAGGGAACATTGTCTCTGAACTGTGTTATAGAGTGTAGTACTACATTTCAGTGTAGTGTAAGGCTTTCCAAAGCTGCCGAACGTGTTTCTTTCTCTATTTCAATGGTATTCTGCCTTGTATAACACACATTTACCACACTAGTTTCCTTTAAGTAAAGAATATAGGATTCATACAGTGCTTCATGTGATCTTAACTCGAATTAAGGATTTCCCGGATCTTAGCTACCTTTTCTACACTAAGAACTGACTTGGAGATTCTCTTTCAGCTGTTCTAAACAAGTTCTCATCTGTTTACAGTCATTTTCACTGAATTATTCATGTTTTCATGTAGTTTCCTATATTCTGCCTTGTGGCCCAAGTATAAGCTTTGCCCACCTTATCAAACAACTTCCTACACACTGTTATGAACTGAGGGAGCTAGGGAACATTGTCTCTCAACTGCGTTATAGAGTGTAGTACTACATTTCAGTGAAGTGTAAGGCTTTCCAAAGCTGCCAAACTTGTTTCTTTCTCTATTTCAATGGTATTCTGCCTTGTATAACACACATTTACCACTCTAGTCTCCTTTAAGTAATGAATATAGGATTCATACAGTGTTTGATGTTATCTTAACTCGAATTAAGGATTTTCCTTATCTTAGCTACCTTTTCTACACTAAGAACTGACTTGCAGATTCTCTTTCAGCTGTTCTAAACAAGTTCTCATCTGTTTACAGTCATTTTCACTGAATTATTCATGTTTTCATGTAGTTTCCTATATTCTGCCTTCTGGCCCAAGTATAAGCTTTGCCCACTTTATCAAACACCTTCCTACACTCTGTTATGAACTGAGGCAGCTAGGGAACATTGTCTCTCAACTGTGTTATAGAGTGTAGTACTACATTTCAGTGAAGTGTAAGCCTTTCCAAAGCTGCCGAAAGTGTTTCTTTCTCTATTTCAATGGTATTCTGCATTGTATAACACACATTTACCACTCTAGTTTCCTTTAAGTAAAGAATATAGGATTCATACAATGTTTCATGGGATCTTAACTGGTATTAAGGATTTCCCTTATCTTAGCTACCTTTTCTACACTAAGAACTGACTTGGAGTTTCTCTTTCAGCTGTTCTAAACAAGTTCTCATTTGTTTACAGTCATTTTCACTGAATTATTCATGTTTTCATGTAGTTTCCTATATTCTGCCTTCTGGCCCAAGTATAAGCTTTGGCCACTTTATCAAACAACTTCCTACACACTGTTATGGACTGAGGGAGCTAGGGGACATTGTCTCTCAACTGTGTTATAGAGTGTAGTACTACATTTCAGTGAAGTGTAAGGCTTTCCAAAGCTGCCGAACTTGTTTCTTTCTCTATTTCAATGGTATTCTGCCTTGTATAACAAACATTTACCACTCTAGTCTCCTTTCAGTAATGAATATAGGATTCATACAGTGTTTCATGTGATCTTAACTCGAATTAAGGATTTTCCTTATCTTAGCTACCTTTTCTAAACTAAGAACTGACTTGGAGATTCTCTTTCAGCTGTTCTAAACAAGTTCTCATCTGTTTACAGTCATTTTCACTGAATTATTCATGTTTTCATGTAGTTTCCTATATTCTGCCTTCTGGCCCAAGTATAAGCTTTGGCCACTTTATCAAACAACTTCCTACACACTGTTATGAACTGAGGGAGCTAGGGAACATTGTCTCTCAACTGTGTTATAGAGTGTAGTACTACATTTCAGTGAAGTGTAAGGCTTTCCAAAGCTGCTGAACTTGTTTCTTTCTCTATTTCAATGGTATTCTGCCTTGTATAACACACATTTACCACTCTAGTCTCCTTTAAGTAATGAATATAGGATTCATACAATGTTTCATGGGATCTTAACTGGTATTAAGGATTTCCCTTATCTTAGCTACCTTTTCTACACTAAGAACTGACTTGGAGTTTCTCTTTCAGCTGTTCTAAACAAGTTCTCATTTGTTTACAGTCATTTTCAATGAATTATTCATGTTTTCATGTAGTTTCCTATATTCTGCCTTCTGGCCCAAGTAGAAGCTTTGCCTACTTTATCAAACACCTTCCTACACTCTGTTATGAACTGAGGCAGCTAGGGAACATTGTCTCTCAACTGTGTTATAGAGTGTAGTACTACATTTCAGTGAAGTGTAAGCCTTTCCAAAGCTGCCGAACATGTTTCTTTCTCTATTTCAATGGTATTCTGCCTTGTATAACACACATTTACCACTCTAGTCTCCGTTAAGTAATGAATATAGGCTTCATACAGTGTTTGATGTTATCTTAACTCGAATTAAGGATTTTCCTTATCTTAGCTACCTTTTCTACACTAAGAACTGACTTGGAGATTCTCTTTCAGCTGTTCTAAACAAGTTCTCATCTGTTTACAGTCATTTTCAATGAATTATTCATGTTTTCATGTAGTTTCGTATATTCTGCCTTCTGGCCCAAGTATAAGCTTTGGCCACTTTATCAAACAACTTCCTACACACTGTTATGAACTGAGGGAGCTAGGGAACATTGTCTCTCAACTGTGTTATAGAGTGTAGTACTACATTTCAGTGAAGTGTAAGGCTTTCCAAAGCTGCCGAACTTGTTTCTTTCTCTATTTCAATGGTATTCTGCCTTGTATAACACACATTTACCACACTAGTCTCCTTTAAGTAATGAATATAGGATTCATACAGTGTTTGATGTTATCTTAACTCGAATTAAGGATTTCCCTTATCTTAGCTACCTTTTCTACACTAAGCACTGACTTGCAGATTCTCTTTCAGCTGTTCTAAACAAGTTCTCATCTGTTTACAGTCATTTTCACTGAATTATTCATGTTTTCATGTAGTTTCCTATATTCTGCCTTCTGGCCCAAGTAGAAGCTTTGCCTACTTTATCAAACACCTTCCTACACTCTGTTATGAACTGAGGCAGCTAGGGAACATTGTCTCTCAACTGTGTTATAGAGTGTAGTACTACATTTCAGTGAAGTGTAAGCCTTTCCAAAGCTACCGAACGTGTTTCTTTCTCTATTTCAATGGTATTCTGCCTTGTATAACACACATTTACCACACTAGTTTCCTTTAAGTAAAGAATATAGGATTCATACAGTGCTTCATGTGATCTTAACTCGAATTAAGGATTTTCCGGATCTTAGCTACCTTTTCTACACTAAGAACTGACTTGGAGATTCTCTTTCAGCTGTTCTAAAGAAGTTCTCATGTGTTTACAGTTATTTTCAATGAATTATACATGTTTTCATGTAGTTTCCTATATTCTGCCTTCTGGACCAAGTATAAGCTTTGCCCACTTTATCAAACAACTTCCTACACACTGTTATGAACTGAGGGAGCTAGGAACATTGTCTCTCAACTGTGTTATAGAGTGTATTACTACATTTCAGTGAAGTGTAAGGCTTTCCAAAGCTGCCAAACGTGTTTCTTTCTCTATTTCAATGGTATTCTGCCTTATGTAACACACATTTACCACTCTAGTCTCCTTTAAGTAAACAATATAGGATTCATACAGTGTTTGATGTTATCTTAACTCGAATTAAGGATTTCCCGGATTTAGCTCCCTTTTTTACACTAAGAACTGACTTGGAGAATCTCTTTCAGCTGTTCTAAACAAGTTCTCATCTGTTTACAGTCATTTTCACTGAATTATTCATGTTTTCATGTAGTTTCCTATATTCTGCCTTCTGGCCCAAGTATAAGCTTTGGCCACTTTATCAAACAACTTCCTACACACTGTTATGGACTGAGGGAGCTAGGGGACATTGTCTCTCAACTGTGTTATAGAGTGTAGTACTACATTTCAGTGAAGTGTAAGGCTTTCCAAAGCTGCCGAACTTGTTTCTTTCTCTATTTCAATGGTATTCTGCCTTGTATAACAAACATTTACCACTCTAGTCTCCTTTAAGTAATGAATATAGGATTCATACAGTGTTTCATGTGATCTTAACTCGAATTAAGGATTTTCCTTATCTTAGCTACCTTTTCTACACTAAGAACTGACTTGGAGATTCTCTTTCAGCTGTTCTAAACAAGTTCTCATCTGTTTACAGTCATTTTCACTGAATTATTCATGTTTTCATGTAGTTTCCTATATTCTGACTTCTGGCCAAAGTATAAGCTTTGGCCACTTTATCAAACAACTTCCTACACACTGTTATGAACTGAGGGAGCTAGGGAACATTGTCTCTCAACTGTGTTATAGAGTGTAGTACTACATTTCAGTGAAGTGTAAGGCTTTCCAAAGCTGCCGAACTTGTTTCTTTCTCTATTTCAATGGTATTCTGCCTTGTATAACACACATTTACCACTCTAGTCTCCTTTAAGTAATGAATATAGGATTCATACAGTGTTTGATGTTATCTTAACTCGAATTAAGGATTTCCCTTATCTTAGCTACCTTTTCTACACTAAGAACTGACTTGGAGATTCTCTTTCAGCTGTTCTAAACAAGTTCTCATCTGTTTACAGTCATTTTCACTGAATTATTCATGTTTTCATGTAGTTTCCTATATTCTGCCTTCTGGCCCAAGTAGAAGCTTTGCCTACTTTATCAAACACCTTCCTACACTCTGTTATGAACTGAGGCAGCTAGGGAACATTGTCTCTCAACTGAGTTATAGAGTGTAGTACTACATTTCAGTGAAGTGTAAGCCTTTCCAAAACTGCCGAACATGTTTCTTTCTCTATTTCAATGGTATTCTGCCTTGTATAACACACATTTACCACTCTAGTTTCCTTTAAGTAAAGAATATAGGATTCATACAGTGCTTCATGTGATCTTAACTCGAATTAAGGATTTTCCGGATCTTAGCTACCTTTTCTACACTAAGAACTGACTTGGAGATTCTCTTTCAGCTGTTCTAAAGAAGTTCTCATGTGTTTACAGTTATTTTCAATGAATTATTCATGTTTTCATGTAGTTTCCTATATTCTGCCTTCTGGCCCAAGTATAAGCTTTGCCCACTTTATCAAACAACTTCCTACACACTGTTATGAACTGAGGGAGCTAGGAACATTGTCTCTCAACTGTGTTATAGAGTGTATTACTACATTTCAGTGAAGTGTAAGGCTTTCCAAAGCTGCCAAACGTGTTTCTTTCTCTATTTCAATGGTATTCTGCCTTATGTAACACACATTTACCACTCTAGTCTCCTTTAAGTAAACAATATAGGATTCATACAGTGTTTGATGTTATCTTAACTCGAATTAAGGATTTCCCGGATTTAGCTCCCTTTTTTACACTAAGAACTGACTTGGAGAATCTCTTTCAGCTGTTCTAAACAAGTTCTCATCTGTTTACAGTCATTTTCACTGAATTATTCATGTTTTCATGTAGTTTCCTATATTCTGCCTTCTGGCCCAAGTATAAGCTTTGGCCACTTTATCAAACAACTTCCTACACACTGTTATGAACTGAGGGAGCTAGGGAACATTGTCTCTCAACTGTGTTATAGAGTGTAGTACTACATTTCAGTGAAGTGTAAGCCTTTCCAAAGCTGCCAAACTTGTTTCTTTCTCTATTTCAATGGTATTCTGCCTTGTATAACACACATTTACCACTCTAGTCTCCTTTAAGTAATGAATATAGGATTCATACAGTGTTTGATGTTATCTTAACTCGAATTAAGGATTTTCCTTATCTTAGCTACCTTTTCTACACTAAGAACTGACTTGCAGATTCTCTTTCAGCTGTTCTAAACAAGTTCTCATCTGTTTACAGTCATTTTCACTGAATTATTCATGTTTTCATGTAGTTTCCTATATTCTGCCTTCTGGCCCAAGTATAAGCTTTGCCCACTTTATCAAACACCTTCCTACACTCTGTTATGAACTGAGGCAGCTAGGGAACATTGTCTCTCAACTGTGTTATAGAGTGTAGTACTACATTTCAGTGAAGTGTAAGGCTTTCCAAAGCTGCCGAACTTGTTTCTTTCTCTATTTCAATGGTATTCTGCCTTGTATAACACACATTTACCACTCTAGTCTCCTTTAAGTAATGAATATAGGATTCATACAGTGTTTGATGTTATCTTAACTCGAATTAAGGATTTTCCTTATCTTAGCTACCTTTTCTACACTAAGAACTGACATGCAGATTCTCTTTCAGCTGTTCTAAACAAGTTTTCATCTGTTTACAGTCATTTTCACTGAATTATTCATGTTTTCATGTAGTTTCCTATATTCTGCCTTCTGGCCCAAGTAGAAGCTTTGCCTACTTTATCAAACACCTTCCTACACTCTGTTATGAACTGAGGCAGCTAGGGAACATTGTCTCTCAACTGTGTTATAGAGTGTAGTACTACATTTCAGAGAAGTGTAAGCCTTTCCAAAGCTGCCGAACGTGTTTCTTTCTCTATTTCAATGGTATTCTGCCTTGTATAACACACATTTACCACACTAGTTTCCTTTAAGTAAAGAATATAGGATTCATACAGTGCTTCATGTGATCTTAACTCGAATTAAGGATTTCCCGGATCTTAGCTACCTTTTCTACACTAAGAACTGACTTGGAGATTCTCTTTCAGCTGTTCTAAACAAGTTCTCATCTGTTTACAGTCATTTTCACTGAATTATTCATGTTTTCATGTAGTTTCCTATATTCTGCCTTCTGGCCCAAGTATAAGCTTTGGCCACTTTATCAAACAACTTCCTACACACTGTTATGGACTGAGGGAGCTAGGGGACATTGTCTCTCAACTGTGTTATAGAGTGTAGTACTACATTTCAGTGAAGTGTAAGGCTTTCCAAAGCTGCCGAACTTGTTTCTTTCTCTATTTCAATGGTATTCTGCCTTGTATAACAAACATTTACCACTCTAGTCTCCTTTAAGTAATGAATATAGGATTCATACAGTGTTTCATGTGATCTTAACTCGAATTAAGGATTTTCCTTATCTTAGCTACCTTTTCTACACTAAGAACTGACTTGGAGATTCTCTTTCAGCTGTTCTAAACAAGTTCTCATCTGTTTACAGTCATTTTCACTGAATTATTCATGTTTTCATGTAGTTTCCTATATTCTGCCTTCTGGCCCAAGTATAAGCTTTGGCCACTTTATCAAACAACTTCCTACACACAGTTATGAACTGAGGGAGCTAGGGAACATTGTCTCTCAACTGTGTTATAGAGTGTAGTACTACATTTCAGTGAAGTGTAAGGCTTTCCAAAGCTGCCGAACTTGTTTCTTTCTCTATTTCAATGGTATTCTGCCTTGTATAACACACATTTACCACTCTAGTCTCCTTTAAGTAATGAATATAGGATTCATACAGTGTTTGATGTTATCTTAACTCGAATTAAGGATTTCCCTTATCTTAGCTACCTTTTCTACACTAAGAACTGACTTGGAGATTCTCTTTCAGCTGTTCTAAACAAGTTCTCATCTGTTTACAGTCATTTTCACTGAATTATTCATGTTTTCATGTAGTTTCCTATATTCTGCCTTCTGGCCCAAGTATAAGCTTTGGCCACTTTATCAAACAACTTCCTACACACTGTTATGAACTGAGGGAGCTAGGGAACATTGTCTCTCAACTGTGTTATAGAGTGTAGTACTACATTTCAGTGAAGTGTAAGGCTTTACAAAGCTGCCAAACTTGTTTCTTTCTCTATTTCAATGGTATTCTGCCTTGTATAACACACATTTACCACTCTAGTCTCCTTTAAGTAATGAATATAGGATTCATACAGTGTTTGATGTTATCTTAACTCGAATTAAGGATTTTCCTTATCTTAGCTACCTTTTCTACACTAAGAACTGACTTGCAGATTCTCTTTCAGCTGTTCTAAACAAGTTCTCATCTGTTTACAGTCATTTTCACTGAATTATTCATGTTTTCATGTAGTTTCCTATATTCTGCCTTCTGGCCCAAGTATAAGCTTTGCCCACTTTATCAAACACCTTCCTACACTCTGTTATGAACTGAGGCAGCTAGGGAACATTGTCTCTCAACTGTGTTATAGAGTGTAGTACTACATTTCAGTGAAGTGTAAGGCTTTCCAAAGCTGCCGAACTTGTTTCTTTCTCTATTTCAATGGTATTCTGCCTTGTATAACACACATTTACCACTCTAGTCTCCTTTAAGTAATGAATATAGGATTCATACAGTGTTTGATGTTATCTTAACTCGAATTAAGGATTTTCCTTATCTTAGCTACCTTTTCTACACTAAGAACTGACATGCAGATTCTCTTTCAGCTGTTCTAAACAAGTTTTCATCTGTTTACAGTCATTTTCACTGAATTATTCATGTTTTCATGTAGTTTCCTATATTCTGCCTTCTGGCCCAAGTAGAAGCTTTGCCTACTTTATCAAACACCTTCCTACACTCTGTTATGAACTGAGGCAGCTAGGGAACATTGTCTCTCAACTGTGTTATAGAGTGTAGTACTACATTTCAGAGAAGTGTAAGCCTTTCCAAAGCTGCCGAACGTGTTTCTTTCTCTATTTCAATGGTATTCTGCCTTGTATAACACACATTTACCACACTAGTTTCCTTTAAGTAAAGAATATAGGATTCATACAGTGCTTCATGTGATCTTAACTCGAATTAAGGATTTCCCGGATCTTAGCTACCTTTTCTACACTAAGAACTGACTTGGAGATTCTCTTTCAGCTGTTCTAAACAAGTTCTCATCTGTTTACAGTCATTTTCACTGAATTATTCATGTTTTCATGTAGTTTCCTATATTCTGCCTTCTGGCCCAAGTATAAGCTTTGGCCACTTTATCAAACAACTTCCTACACACTGTTATGAACTGAGGGAGCTAGGGAACATTGTCTCTCAACTGTGTTATAGAGTGTAGTACTACATTTCAGTGAAGTGTAAGGCTTTCCAAAGCTGCCGAACTTGTTTCTTTCTCTATTTCAATGGTATTCTGCCTTGTATAACACACATTTACCACTCTAGTCTCCTTTAAGTAATGAATATAGGATTCATACAGTGTTTGATGTTATCTTAACTCGAATTAAGGATTTCCCTTATCTTAGCTACCTTTTCTACACTAAGAACTGACTTGGAGATTCTCTTTCAGCTGTTCTAAACAAGTTCTCATCTGTTTACAGTCATTTTCACTGAATTATTCATGTTTTCATGTAGTTTCCTATATTCTGCCTTCTGGCCCAAGTAGAAGCTTTGCCTACTTTATCAAACACCTTCCTACACTCTGTTATGAACTGAGGCAGCTAGGGAACATTGTCTCTCAACTGAGTTATAGAGTGTAGTACTACATTTCAGTGAAGTGTAAGCCTTTCCAAAGCTGCCGAACATGTTTCTTTCTCTATTTCAATGGTATTCTGCCTTGTATAACACACATTTACCACTCTAGTTTCCTTTAAGTAAAGAATATAGGATTCATACAGTGCTTCATGTGATCTTAACTCGAATTAAGGATTTTCCAGATCTTAGCTACCTTTTCTACACTAAGAACTGACTTGGAGATTCTCTTTCAGCTGTTCTAAAGAAGTTCTCATGTGTTTACAGTTATTTTCAATGAATTATTCATGTTTTCATGTAGTTTCCTATATTCTGCCTTCTGGCCCAAGTATAAGCTTTGCCCACTTTATCAAACAACTTCCTACACACTGTTATGAACTGAGGGAGCTAGGAACATTGTCTCTCAACTGTGTTATAGAGTGTATTACTACATTTCAGTGAAGTGTAAGGCTTTCCAAAGCTGCCAAACGTGTTTCTTTCTCTATTTCAATGGTATTCTGCCTTATGTAACACACATTTACCACTCTAGTCTCCTTTAAGTAAACAATATAGGATTCATACAGTGTTTGATGTTATCTTAACTCGAATTAAGGATTTCCCGGATTTAGCTCCCTTTTTTACACTAAGAACTGACTTGGAGAATCTCTTTCAGCTGTTCTAAACAAGTTCTCATTTGTTTACAGTCATTTTCACTGAATTATTCATGTTTTCATGTAGTTTCCTATATTCTGCCTTCTGGCCCAAGTATAAGCTTTGGCCACTTTATCAAACAACTTCCTACACACTGTTATGGACTGAGGGAGCTAGGGGACATTGTCTCTCAACTGTGTTATAGAGTGTAGTACTACATTTCAGTGAAGTGTAAGGCTTTCCAAAGCTGCCGAACTTGTTTCTTTCTCTATTTCAATGGTATTCTGCCTTGTATAACAAACATTTACCACTCTAGTCTCCTTTAAGTAATAAATATAGGATTCATACAGTGTTTCATGTGATCTTAACTCGAATTAAGGATTTTCCTTATCTTAGCTACCTTTTCTACACTAAGAACTGACTTGGAGATTCTCTTTCAGCTGTTCTAAACAAGTTCTCATCTGTATACAGTCATTTTCACTGAATTATTCATGTTTTCATGTAGTTTCCTATATTCTGCCTTCTGGCCCAAGTATAAGCTTTGGCCACTTTATCAAACAACTTCCTACACACTGTTATGAACTGAGGGAGCTAGGGAACATTGTCTCTCAACTGTGTTATAGAGTGTAGTACTACATTTCAGTGAAGTGTAAGGCTTTCCAAAGCTGCCGAACTTGTTTCTTTCTCTATTTCAATGGTATTCTGCCTTGTATAACACACATTTACCACTCTAGTCTCCTTTAAGTAATGAATATAGGATTCATACAGTGTTTGATGTTATCTTAACTCGAATTAAGGATTTCCCTTATCTTAGCTACCTTTTCTACACTAAGAACTGACTTGGAGATTCTCTTTCAGCTGTTCTAAACAAGTTCTCATCTGTTTACAGTCATTTTCACTGAATTATTCATGTTTTCATGTAGTTTCCTATATTCTGCCTTCTGGCCCAAGTATAAGCTTTGGCCACTTTATCAAACAACTTCCTACACACTGTTATGAACTGAGGGAGCTAGGGAACATTGTCTCTCAACTGTGTTATAGAGTGTAGTACTACATTTCAGTGAAGTGTAAGGCTTTACAAAGCTGCCAAACTTGTTTCTTTCTCTATTTCAATGGTATTCTGCCTTGTATAACACACATTTACCACTCTAGTCTCCTTTAAGTAATGAATATAGGATTCATACAGTGTTTGATGTTATCTTAACTCGAATTAAGGATTTTCCTTATCTTAGCTACCTTTTCTACACTAAGAACTGACTTGCAGATTCTCTTTCAGCTGTTCTAAACAAGTTCTCATCTGTTTACAGTCATTTTCACTGAATTATTCATGTTTTCATGTAGTTTCCTATATTCTGCCTTCTGGCCCAAGTATAAGCTTTGCCCACTTTATCAAACACCTTCCTACACTCGGTTATGAACTGAGGCAGCTAGGGAACATTGTCTCTCAACTGTGTTATAGAGTGTAGTACTACATTTCAGTGAAGTGTAAGCCTTTCCAAAGCTGCCGAAAGTGTTTCTTTCTCTATTTCAATGGTATTCTGCATTGTAGAACACACATTTACCACTCTAGTTTCCTTTAAGTAAAGAATATAGGATTCATACAATGTTTCATGGGATCTTAACTGGTATTAAGGATTTCCCTTATCTTAGCTACCTTTTCTACACTAAGAACTGACTTGGAGTTTATCTTTCAGCTGTTCTAAACAAGTTCTCATTTGTTTACAGTCATTTTCACTGAATTATTCATGTTTTCATGTAGTTTCCTATATTCTGCCTTCTGGCCCAAGTAGAAGCTTTGGCCACTTTATCAAACAACTTCCTACACACTGTTATGAACTGAGGGAGCTAGGGAACATTGTCTCTCAACTGTGTTATAGAGTGTAGTACTACATTTCAGTGAAGTGTAAGGCTTTCCAAAGCTGCCGAACTTGTTTCTTTCTCTATTTCAATGGTATTCTGCCTTGTATAACACACATTTACCACTCTAGTCTCCTTTAAGTAATGAATATAGGATTCATACAGTGTTTGATGTTATCTTAACTCGAATTAAGGATTTTCCTTATCTTAGCTACCTTTTCTACACTAAGAACTGACATGCAGATTCTCTTTCAGCTGTTCTAAACAAGTTTTCATCTGTTTACAGTCATTTTCACTGAATTATTCATGTTTTCATGTAGTTTCCTATATTCTGCCTTCTGGCCCAAGTAGAAGCTTTGCCTACTTTATCAAACACCTTCCTACACTCTGTTATGAACTGAGGCAGCTAGGGAACATTGTCTCTCAACTGTGTTATAGAGTGTAGTACTACATTTCAGAGAAGTGTAAGCCTTTCCAAAGCTGCCGAACGTGTTTCTTTCTCTATTTCAATGGTATTCTGCCTTGTATAACACACATTTACCACACTAGTTTCCTTTAAGTAAAGAATATAGGATTCATACAGTGCTTCATGTGATCTTAACTCGAATTAAGGATTTCCCGGATCTTAGCTACCTTTTCTACACTAAGAACTGACTTGGAGATTCTCTTTCAGCTGTTCTAAACAAGTTCTCATCTGTTTACAGTCATTTTCACTGAATTATTCATGTTTTCATGTAGTTTCCTATATTCTGCCTTCTGGCCCAAGTATAAGCTTTGGCCACTTTATCAAACAACTTCCTACACACTGTTATGAACTGAGGGAGCTAGGGAACATTGTCTCTCAACTGCGTTATAGAGTGTAGTACTACATTTCAGTGAAGTGTAAGGCTTTCCAAAGCTGCCAAACTTGTTTCTTTCTCTATTTCAATGGTATTCTGCCTTGTATAACACACATTTACCACTCTAGTCTCCTTTAAGTAATGAATATAGGATTCATACAGTGTTTGATGTTATCTTAACTCGAATTAAGGATTTTCCTTATCTTAGCTACCTTTTCTACACTAAGAACTGACTTGCAGATTCTCTTTCAGCTGTTCTAAACAAGTTCTCATCTGTTTACAGTCATTTTCACTGAATTATTCATGTTTTCATGTAGTTTCCTATATTCTGCCTTCTGGCCCAAGTATAAGCTTTGCCCACTTTATCAAACACCTTCCTACACTCTGTTATGAACTGAGGCAGCTAGGGAACATTGTCTCTCAACTGTGTTATAGAGTGTAGTACTACATTTCAGTGAAGTGTAAGCCTTTCCAAAGCTGCCGAAAGTGTTTCTTTCTCTATTTCAATGGTATTCTGCATTGTATAACACACATTTACCACTCTAGTTTCCTTTAAGTAAAGAATATAGGATTCATACAATGTTTCATGGGATCTTAACTGGTATTAAGGATTTCCCTTATCTTAGCTACCTTTTCTACACTAAGAACTGACTTGGAGTTTCTCTTTCAGCTGTTCTAAACAAGTTCTCATTTGTTTACAGTCATTTCACTGAATTATTCATGTTTTCATGTAGTTTCCTATATTCTGCCTTCTGGCCCAAGTAGAAGCTTTGCCTACTTTATCAAACACCTTCCTACACTCTGTTATGAACTGAGGCAGCTAGGGAACATTGTCTCTCAACTGTGTTATAGAGTGTAGTACTACATTTCAGTGAAGTGTAAGGCTTTCCAAAGCTGCCGAACTTGTTTCTTTCTCTATTTCAATGGTATTCTGCCTTGTATAACACACATTTACCACTCTAGTCTCCTTTAAGTAATGAATATAGGATTCATACAGTGCTTCATGTGATCTTAACTCGAATTAAGGATTTTCCGGATCTTAGCTACCTTTTCTACACTAAGAACTGACTTGGAGATTCTCTTTCAGCTGTTCTAAAGAAGTTCTCATGTGTTTACAGTTATTTTCAATGAATTATTCATGTTTTCATGTAGTTTCCTATATTCTGCCTTCTGGCCCAAGTATAAGCTTTGCCCACTTTATCAAACAACTTCCTACACACTGTTATGAACTGAGGGAGCTAGGAACATTGTCTCTCAACTGTGTTATAGAGTGTATTACTACATTTCAGTGAAGTGTAAGGCTTTCCAAAGCTGCCAAACGTGTTTCTTTCTCTATTTCAATGGTATTCTGCCTTATGTAACACACATTTACCACTCTAGTCTCCTTTAAGTAAACAATATAGGATTCATACAGTGTTTGATGTTATCTTAACTCGAATTAAGGATTTCCCGGATTTAGCTCCCTTTTTTACACTAAGAACTGACTTGGAGAATCTCTTTCAGCTGTTCTAAACAAGTTCTCATCTGTTTACAGTCATTTTCACTGAATTATTCATGTTTTCATGTAGTTTCCTATATTCTGCCTTCTGGCCCAAGTATAAGCTTTGGCCACTTTATCAAACAACTTCCTACACACTGTTATGGACTGAGGGAGCTAGGGGACATTGTCTCTCAACTGTGTTATAGAGTGTAGTACTACATTTCAGTGAAGTGTAAGGCTTTCCAAAGCTGCCGAACTTGTTTCTTTCTCTATTTCAATGGTATTCTGCCTTGTATAACAAACATTTACCACTCTAGTCTCCTTTAAGTAATGAATATAGGATTCATACAGTGTTTCATGTGATCTTAACTCGAATTAAGGATTTTCCTTATCTTAGCTACCTTTTCTACACTAAGAACTGACTTGGAGATTCTCTTTCAGCTGTTCTAAACAAGTTCTCATCTGTATACAGTCATTTTCACTGAATTATTCATGTTTTCATGTAGTTTCCTATATTCTGCCTTCTGGCCCAAGTATAAGCTTTGGCCACTTTATCAAACAACTTCCTACACACTGTTATGAACTGAGGGAGCTAGGGAACATTGTCTCTCAACTGTGTTATAGAGTGTAGTACTACATTTCAGTGAAGTGTAAGGCTTTCCAAAGCTGCCGAACTTGTTTCTTTCTCTATTTCAATGGTATTCTGCCTTGTATAACACACATTTACCACTCTAGTCTCCTTTAAGTAATGAATATAGGATTCATACAGTGTTTGATGTTATCTTAACTCGAATTAAGGATTTCCCTTATCTTAGCTACCTTTTCTACACTAAGAACTGACTTGGAGATTCTCTTTCAGCTGTTCTAAACAAGTTCTCATCTGTTTACAGTCATTTTCACTGAATTATTCATGTTTTCATGTAGTTTCCTATATTCTGCCTTCTGGCCCAAGTATAAGCTTTGGCCACTTTATCAAACAACTTCCTACACACTGTTATGAACTGAGGGAGCTAGGGAACATTGTCTCTCAACTGTGTTATAGAGTGTAGTACTACATTTCAGTGAAGTGTAAGGCTTTACAAAGCTGCCAAACTTGTTTCTTTCTCTATTTCAATGGTATTCTGCCTTGTATAACACACATTTACCACTCTAGTCTCCTTTAAGTAATGAATATAGGATTCATACAGTGTTTGATGTTATCTTAACTCGAATTAAGGATTTTCCTTATCTTAGCTACCTTTTCTACACTAAGAACTGACTTGCAGATTCTCTTTCAGCTGTTCTAAACAAGTTCTCATCTGTTTACAGTCATTTTCACTGAATTATTCATGTTTTCATGTAGTTTCCTATATTCTGCCTTCTGGCCCAAGTATAAGCTTTGCCCACTTTATCAAACACCTTCCTACACTCTGTTATGAACTGAGGCAGCTAGGGAACATTGTCTCTCAACTGTGTTATAGAGTGTAGTACTACATTTCAGTGAAGTGTAAGCCTTTCCAAAGCTGCCGAAAGTGTTTCTTTCTCTATTTCAATGGTATTCTGCATTGTATAACACACATTTACCACTCTAGTTTAATTTAAGTAAAGAATATAGGATTCATACAATGTTTCATGGGATCTTAACTGGTATTAAGGATTTCCCTTATCTTAGCTACCTTTTCTACACTAAGAACTGACTTGGAGTTTATCTTTCAGCTGTTCTAAACAAGTTCTCATCTGTTTACAGTCATTTTCACTGAATTATTCATGTTTTCATGTAGTTTCCTATATTCTGCCTTCTGGCCCAAGTAGAAGCTTTGGCCACTTTATCAAACAACTTCCTACACACTGTTATGAACTGAGGGAGCTAGGGAACATTGTCTCTCAACTGTGTTATAGAGTGTAGTACTACATTTCAGTGAAGTGTAAGGCTTTCCAAAGCTGCCGAACTTGTTTCTTTCTCTATTTCAATGGTATTCTGCCTTGTATAACACACATTTACCACTCTAGTCTCCTTTAAGTAATGAATATAGGATTCATACAGTGTTTGATGTTATCTTAACTCGAATTAAGGATTTTCCTTATCTTAGCTACCTTTTCTACACTAAGAACTGACATGCAGATTCTCTTTCAGCTGTTCTAAACAAGTTTTCATCTGTTTACAGTCATTTTCACTGAATTATTCATGTTTTCATGTAGTTTCCTATATTCTGCCTTCTGGCCCAAGTAGAAGCTTTGCCTACTTTATCAAACACCTTCCTACACTCTGTTATGAACTGAGGCAGCTAGGGAACATTGTCTCTCAACTGTGTTATAGAGTGTAGTACTACATTTCAGAGAAGTGTAAGCCTTTCCAAAGCTGCCGAACGTGTTTCTTTCTCTATTTCAATGGTATTCTGCCTTGTATAACACACATTTACCACACTAGTTTCCTTTAAGTAAAGAATATAGGATTCATACAGTGCTTCATGTGATCTTAACTCGAATTAAGGATTTCCCGGATCTTAGCTACCTTTTCTACACTAAGAACTGACTTGGAGATTCTCTTTCAGCTGTTCTAAACAAGTTCTCATCTGTTTACAGTCATTTTCACTGAATTATTCATGTTTTCATGTAGTTTCCTATATTCTGCCTTCTGGCCCAAGTATAAGCTTTGGCCACTTTATCAAACAACTTCCTACACACTGTTATGAACTGAGGGAGCTAGGGAACATTGTCTCTCAACTGTGTTACAGAGTGTAGTACTACATTTCAGTGAAGTGTAAGGCTTTCCAAAGCTGCCAAACTTGTTTCTTTCTCTATTTCAATGGTATTCTGCCTTGTATAACACACATTTACCACTCTAGTCTCCTTTAAGTAATGAATATAGGATTCATACAGTGTTTGATGTTATCTTAACTCGAATTAAGGATTTTCCTTATCTTAGCTACCTTTTCTACACTAAGAACTGACTTGCAGATTCTCTTTCAGCTGTTCTAAACAAGTTCTCATCTGTTTACAGTCATTTTCACTGAATTATTCATGTTTTCATGTAGTTTCCTATATTCTGCCTTCTGGCCCAAGTATAAGCTTTGCCCACTTTATCAAACACCTTCCTACACTCTGTTATGAACTGAGGCAGCTAGGGAACATTGTCTCTCAACTGTGTTATAGAGTGTAGTACTACATTTCAGTGAAGTGTAAGCCTTTCCAAAGCTGCCGAAAGTGTTTCTTTCTCTATTTCAATGGTATTCTGCATTGTATAACACACATTTACCACTCTAGTTTCCTTTAAGTAAAGAATATAGGATTCATACAATGTTTCATGGGATCTTAACTGGTATTAAGGATTTCCCTTATCTTAGCTACCTTTTCTACACTAAGAACTGACTTGGAGTTTCTCTTTCAGCTGTTCTAAACAAGTTCTCATTTGTTTACAGTCATTTCACTGAATTATTCATGTTTTCATGTAGTTTCCTATATTCTGCCTTCTGGCCCAAGTAGAAGCTTTGCCTACTTTATCAAACACCTTCCTACACTCTGTTATGAACTGAGGCAGCTAGGGAACATTGTCTCTCAACTGTGTTATAGAGTGTAGTACTACATTTCAGTGAAGTGTAAGGCTTTCCAAAGCTGCCGAACTTGTTTCTTTCTCTATTTCAATGGTATTCTGCCTTGTATAACACACATTTACCACTCTAGTCTCCTTTAAGTAATGAATATAGGATTCATACAGTGCTTCATGTGATCTTAACTCGAATTAAGGATTTTCCGGATCTTAGCTACCTTTTCTACACTAAGAACTGACTTGGAGATTCTCTTTCAGCTGTTCTAAAGAAGTTCTCATGTGTTTACAGTTATTTTCAATGAATTATTCATGTTTTCATGTAGTTTCCTATATTCTGCCTTCTGGCCCAAGTATAAGCTTTGCCCACTTTATCAAACAACTTCCTACACACTGTTATGAACTGAGGGAGCTAGGAACATTGTCTCTCAACTGTGTTATAGAGTGTAGTACTACATTTCAGTGAAGTGTAAGGCTTTCCAAAGCTGCCAAACGTGTTTCTTTCTCTATTTCAATGGTATTCTGCCTTATGTAACACACATTTACCACTCTAGTCTCCTTTAAGTAAACAATATAGGATTCATACAGTGTTTGATGTTATCTTAACTCGAATTAAGGATTTCCCGGATTTAGCTCCCTTTTTTACACTAAGAACTGACTTGGAGAATCTCTTTCAGCTGTTCTAAACAAGTTCTCATCTGTTTACAGTCATTTTCACTGAATTATTCATGTTTTCATGTAGTTTCCTATATTCTGCCTTCTGGCCCAAGTATAAGCTTTGGCCACTTTATCAAACAACTTCCTACACACTGTTATGGACTGAGGGAGCTAGGGGACATTGTCTCTCAACTGTGTTATAGAGTGTAGTACTACATTTCAGTGAAGTGTAAGGCTTTCCAAAGCTGCCGAACTTGTTTCTTTCTCTATTTCAATGGTATTCTGCCTTGTATAACAAACATTTACCACTCTAGTCTCCTTTCAGTAATGAATATAGGATTCATACAGTGTTTCATGTGATCTTAACTCGAATTAAGGATTTTCCTTATCTTAGCTACCTTTTCTACACTAAGAACTGACTTGGAGATTCTCTTTCAGCTGTTCTAAACAAGTTCTCATCTGTTTACAGTCATTTTCACTGAATTATTCATGTTTTCATGTAGTTTCCTATATTCTGCCTTCTGGCCCAAGTATAAGCTTTGGCCACTTTATCAAACAACTTCCTACACACTGTTATGAACTGAGGGAGCTAGGGAACATTGTCTCTCAACTGTGTTATAGAGTGTAGTACTACATTTCAGTGAAGTGTAAGGCTTTCCAAAGCTGCCGAACTTGTTTCTTTCTCTATTTCAATGGTATTCTGCCTTGTATAACACACATTTACCACTCTAGTCTCCTTTAAGTAATGAATATAGGATTCATACAGTGTTTGATGTTATCTTAACTCGAATTAAGGATTTCCCTTATCTTAGCTACCTTTTCTACACTAAGAACTGACTTGGAGATTCTCTTTCAGCTGTTCTAAACAAGTTCTCATCTGTTTACAGTCATTTTCACTGAATTATTCATGTTTTCATGTAGTTTCCTATATTCTGCCTTCTGCCCCAAGTATAAGCTTTGGCCACTTTATCAAACAACTTCCTACACACTGTTATGAACTGAGGGAGCTAGGGAACATTGTCTCTCAACTGTGTTATAGAGTGTAGTACTACATTTCAGTGAAGTGTAAGGCTTTACAAAGCTGCCAAACTTGTTTCTTTCTCTATTTCAATGGTATTCTGCCTTGTATAACACACATTTACCACTCTAGTCTCCTTTAAGTAATGAATATAGGATTCATACAGTGTTTGATGTTATCTTAACTCGAATTAAGGATTTCCCTTATCTTAGCTACCTTTTCTACACTAAGAACTGACTTGGAGATTCTCTTTCAGCTGTTCTAAACAAGTTCTCATCTGTTTACAGTCATTTTCACTGAATTATTCATGTTTTCATGTAGTTTCCTATATTCTGCCTTCTGGCCCAAGTATAAGCTTTGCCCACTTTATCAAACACCTTCCTACACTCTGTTATGAACTGAGGCAGCTAGGGAACATTGTCTCTCAACTGTGTTATAGAGTGTAGTACTACATTTCAGTGAAGTGTAAGCCTTTCCAAAGCTGCCGAAAGTGTTTCTTTCTCTATTTCAATGGTATTCTGCCTTGTATAACACACATTTACCACACTAGTTTCCTTTAAGTAAAGAATATAGGATTCATACAGTGCTTCATGTGATCTTAACTCGAATTAAGGATTTTCCGGATCTTAGCTACCTTTTCTACACTAAGAACTGACTTGGAGATTCTCTTTCAGCTGTTCTAAAGAAGTTCTCATGTGTTTACAGTTATTTTCAATGAATTATACATGTTTTCATGTAGTTTCCTATATTCTGCCTTCTGGCCCAAGTATAAGCTTTGCCCACTTTATCAAACAACTTCCTACACACTGTTATGAACTAAGGGAGCTAGGAACATTGTCTCTCAACTCTGTTATAGAGTGTATTACTACATTTCAGTGAAGTGTAAGGCTTTCCAAAGCTGCCAAACGTGTTTCTTTCTCTATTTCAATGGTATTCTGCCTTATGTAACACACATTTACCACTCTAGTCTCCTTTAAGTAAACAATATAGGATTCATACAGTGTTTGATGTTATCTTAACTCGAATTAAGGATTTCCCGGATTTAGCTCCCTTTTTTACACTAAGAACTGACTTGGAGAATCTCTTTCAGCTGTTCTAAACAAGTTCTCATCTGTTTACAGTCATTTTCACTGAATTATTCATGTTTTCATGTAGTTTCCTATATTCTGCCTTCTGGCCCAAGTATAAGCTTTGGCCACTTTATCAAACAACTTCCTACACACTGTTATGGACTGAGGGAGCTAGGGGACATTGTCTCTCAACTGTGTTATAGAGTGTAGTACTACATTTCAGTGAAGTGTAAGGCTTTCCAAAGCTGCCGAACTTGTTTCTTTCTCTATTTCAATGGTATTCTGCCTTGTATAACAAACATTTACCACTCTAGTCTCCTTTCAGTAATGAATATAGGATTCATACAGTGTTTCATGTGATCTTAACTCGAATTAAGGATTTTCCTTATCTTAGCTACCTTTTCTACACTAAGAACTGACTTGGAGATTCTCTTTCAGCTGTTCTAAACAAGTTCTCATCTGTTTACAGTCATTTTCACTGAATTATTCATGTTTTCATGTAGTTTCCTATATTCTGCCTTCTGGCCCAAGTATAAGCTTTGGCCACTTTATCAAACAACTTCCTACACACTGTTATGAACTGAGGGAGCTAGGGAACATTGTCTCTCAACTGTGTTATAGAGTGTAGTACTACATTTCAGTGAAGTGTAAGGCTTTCCAAAGCTGCCGAACTTGTTTCTTTCTCTATTTCAATGGTATTCTGCCTTGTATAACACACATTTACCACTCTAGTCTCCTTTAAGTAATGAATATAGGATTCATACAGTGTTTGATGTTATCTTAACTCGAATTAAGGATTTTCCTTATCTTAGCTACCTTTTCTACACTAAGAACTGACTTGGAGATTCTCTTTCAGCTGTTCTAAACAAGTTCTCATCTGTTTACAGTCATTTTCACTGAATTATTCATGTTTTCATGTAGTTTCCTATATTCTGCCTTCTGGCCCAAGTATAAGCTTTGCCCACTTTATCAAACACCTTCCTACACTCTGTTATGAACTGAGGCAGCTAGGGAACATTGTCTCTCAACTGTGTTATAGAGTGTAGTACTACATTTCAGTGAAGTGTAAGCCTTTCCAAAGCTGCCGAAAGTGTTTCTTTCTCTATTTCAATGGTATTCTGCATTGTATAACACACATTTACCACTCTAGTTTCCTTTAAGTAAAGAATATAGGATTCATACAATGTTTCATGGGATCTTAACTGGTATTAAGGATTTCCCTTATCTTAGCTACCTTTTCTACACTAAGAACTGACTTGGAGTTTCTCTTTCAGCTGTTCTAAACAAGTTCTCATTTGTTTACAGTCATTTTCACTGAATTATTCATGTTTTCATGTAGTTTCCAATATTCTGCCTTCTGGCCCAAGTAGAAGCTTTGCCTACTTTATCAAACACCTTCCTACACTCTGTTATGAACTGAGGCAGCTAGGGAACATTGTCTCTCAACTGTGTTATAGAGTGTAGTACTACATTTCAGTGAAGTGTAAGCCTTTCCAAAGCTGCCGAACATGTTTCTTTCTCTATTTCAATGGTATTCTGCCTTGTATAACACACATTTACCACTCTAGTCTCCGTTAAGTAATGAATATAGGCTTCATACAGTGTTTGATGTTATCTTAACTCGAATTAAGGATTTTCCTTATCTTAGCTACCTTTTCTACACTAAGAACTGACTTGGAGATTCTCTTTCAGCTGTTCTAAACAAGTTCTCATCTGTTTACAGTCATTTTCAATGAATTATTCATGTTTTCATGTAGTTTCGTATATTCTGCCTTCTGGCCCAAGTATAAGCTTTGGCCACTTTATCAAACAACTTCCTACACACTGTTATGAACTGAGGGAGCTAGGGAACATTGTCTCTCAACTGTGTTATAGAGTGTAGTACTACATTTCAGTGAAGTGTAAGGCTTTCCAAAGCTGCCGAACTTGTTTCTTTCTCTATTTCAATGGTATTCTGCCTTGTATAACACACATTTACCACACTAGTCTCCTTTAAGTAATGAATATAGGATTCATACAGTGTTTGATGTTATCTTAACTCGAATTAAGGATTTCCCTTATCTTAGCTACCTTTTCTACACTAAGCACTGACTTGCAGATTCTCTTTCAGCTGTTCTAAACAAGTTCTCATCTGTTTACAGTCATTTTCACTGAATTATTCATGTTTTCATGTAGTTTCCTATATTCTGCCTTCTGGCCCAAGTAGAAGCTTTGCCTACTTTATCAAACACCTTCCTACACTCTGTTATGAACTGAGGCAGCTAGGGAACATTGTCTCTCAACTGTGTTATAGAGTGTAGTACTACATTTCAGTGAAGTGTAAGCCTTTCCAAAGCTACCGAACGTGTTTCTTTCTCTATTTCAATGGTATTCTGCCTTGTATAACACACATTTACCACACTAGTTTCCTTTAAGTAAAGAATATAGGATTCATACAGTGCTTCATGTGATCTTAACTCGAATTAAGGATTTTCCGGATCTTAGCTACCTTTTCTACACTAAGAACTGACTTGGAGATTCTCTTTCAGCTGTTCTAAAGAAGTTCTCATGTGTTTACAGTTATTTTCAATGAATTATACATGTTTTCATGTAGTTTCCTATATTCTGCCTTCTGGCCCAAGTATAAGCTTTGCTCACTTTATCAAACAACTTCCTACACACTGTTATGAACTGAGGGAGCTAGGAACATTGTCTCTCAACTGTGTTATAGAGTGTATTACTACATTTCAGTGAAGTGTAAGGCTTTCCAAAGCTGCCAAACGTGTTTCTTTCTCTATTTCAATGGTATTCTGCCTTATGTAACACACATTTACCACTCTAGTCTCCTTTAAGTATACAATATAGGATTCATACAGTGTTTGATGTTATCTTAACTCGAATTAAGGATTTCCCGGATTTAGCTCCCTTTTTTACACTAAGAACTGACTTGGAGAATCTCTTTCAGCGGTTCTAAACAAGTTCTCATCTGTTTACAGTCATTTTCACTGAATTATTCATGTTTTCATGTAGTTTCCTATATTCTGCCTTCTGGCCCAAGTATAAGCTTTGGCCACTTTATCAAACAACTTCCTACACACAGTTATGGACTGAGGGAGCTAGGGGACATTGTCTCTCAACTGTGTTATAGAGTGTAGTACTACATTTCAGTGAAGTGTAAGGCTTTCCAAAGCTGCCAAACTTGTTTCTTTCTCTATTTCAATGGTATTCTGCCTTGTATAACAAACATTTACCACTCTAGTCTCCTTTAAGTAATGAATATAGGATTCATACAGTGTTTCATGTGATCTTAACTCGAATTAAGGATTTTCCTTATCTTAGCTACCTTTTCTACACTAAGAACTGACTTGGAGATTCTCTTTCAGCTGTTCTAAACAAGTTCTCATCTGTTTACAGTCATTTTCACTGAATTATTCATGTTTTCATGTAGTTTCCTATATTCTGCCTTCTGGCCCAAGTATAAGCTTTGGCCACTTTATCAAACAACTTCCTACACACTGTTATGAACTGAGGGAGCTAGGGAACATTGTCTCTCAACTGTGTTATAGAGTGTAGTACTACTTTTCAGTGAAGTGTAAGGCTTTCCAAAGCTGCCGAACTTGTTTCTTTCTCTATTTCAATGGTATTCTGCCTTGTATAACACACATTTACCACTCTAGTCTCCTTTAAGTAATGAATATAGGATTCATACAGTGTTTGATGTTATCTTAACTCGAATTAAGGATTTCCCTTATCTTAGCTACCTTTTCTACACTAAGAACTGACTTGGAGATTCTCTTTCAGCTGTTCTAAACAAGTTCTCATCTGTTTACAGTCATTTTCACTGAATTATTCATGTTTTCATGTAGTTTCCTATATTCTGCCTTCTGGCCCAAGTAGAAGCTTTGCCTACTTTATCAAACACCTTCCTACACTCTGTTATGAACTGAGGCAGCTAGGGAACATTGTCTCTCAACTGTGTTATAGAGTGTAGTACTACATTTCAGTGAAGTGTAAGCCTTTCCAAAGCTGCCGAACATGTTTCTTTCTCTATTTCAATGGTATTCTGCCTTGTATAACACACATTTACCACTCTAGTCTCCGTTAAGTAATGAATATAGGCTTCATACAGTGTTTGATGTTATCTTAACTCGAATTAAGGATTTTCCTTATCTTAGCTACCTTTTCTACACTAAGAACTGACTTGGAGATTCTCTTTCAGCTGTTCTAAACAAGTTCTCATCTGTTTACAGTCATTTTCAATGAATTATTCATGTTTTCATGTAGTTTCGTATATTCTGCCTTCTGGCCCAAGTATAAGCTTTGGCCACTTTATCAAACAACTTCCTACACACTGTTATGAACTGAGGGAGCTAGGGAACATTGTCTCTCAACTGTGTTATAGAGTGTAGTACTACATTTCAGTGAAGTGTAAGGCTTTCCAAAGCTGCCGAACTTGTTTCTTTCTCTATTTCAATGGTATTCTGCCTTGTATAACACACATTTACCACAGTAGTCTCCTTTAAGTAATGAATATAGGATTCATACAGTGTTTGATGTTATCTTAACTCGAATTAAGGATTTCCCTTATCTTAGCTACCTTTTCTACACTAAGCACTGACTTGCAGATTCTCTTTCAGCTGTTCTAAACAAGTTCTCATCTGTTTACAGTCATTTTCACTGAATTATTCATGTTTTCATGTAGTTTCCTATATTCTGCCTTCTGGCCCAAGTAGAAGCTTTGCCTACTTTATCAAACACCTTCCTACACTCTGTTATGAACTGAGGCAGCTAGGGAACATTGTCTCTCAACTGTGTTATAGAGTGTAGTACTACATTTCAGTGAAGTGTAAGCCTTTCCAAAGCTACCGAACGTGTTTCTTTCTCTATTTCAATGGTATTCTGCCTTGTATAACACACATTTACCACACTAGTTTCCTTTAAGTAAAGAATATAGGATTCATACAGTGCTTCATGTGATCTTAACTCGAATTAAGGATTTTCCGGATCTTAGCTACCTTTTCTACACTAAGAACTGACTTGGAGATTCTCTTTCAGCTGTTCTAAACAAGTTCTCATGTGTTTACAGTTATTTTCAATGAATTATTCATGTTTTCATGTAGTTTCCTATATTCTGCCTTCTGGCCCAAGTATAAGCTTTGCCCACTTTATCAAACAACTTCCTACACACTGTTATGAACTGAGGGAGCTAGGGAACATTGTCTCTCAACTGTGTTATAGAGTGTAGTACTACATTTCAGTGAAGTGTAAGGCTTTACAAAGCTGCCAAACTTGTTTCTTTCTCTATTTCAATGGTATTCTGCCTTGTATAACACACATTTACCACTCTAGTCTCCTTTAAGTAATGAATATAGGATTCATACAGTGTTTGATGTTATCTTAACTCGAATTAAGGATTTTCCTTATCTTAGCTACCTTTTCTACACTAAGAACTGACTTGGAGATTCTCTTTCAGCTGTTCTAAACAAGTTCTCATCTGTTTACAGTCATTTTCACTGAATTATTCATGTTTTCATGTAGTTTCCTATATTCTGCCTTCTGGCCCAAGTATAAGCTTTGCCCACTTTATCAAACACCTTCCTACACTCTGTTATGAACTGAGGCAGCTAGGGAACATTGTCTCTCAACTGTGTTATAGAGTGTAGTACTACATTTCAGTGAAGTGTAAGCCTTTCCAAAGCTGCCGAAAGTGTTTCTTTCTCTATTTCAATGGTATTCTGCATTGTATAACACACATTTACCACTCTAGTTTCCTTTAAGTAAAGAATATAGGATTCATACAATGTTTCATGGGATCTTAACTGGTATTAAGGATTTCCCTTATCTTAGCTACCTTTTCTACACTAAGAACTGACTTGGAGTTTCTCTTTCAGCTGTTCTAAACAAGTTCTCATTTGTTTACAGTCATTTTCACTGAATTATTCATGTTTTCATGTAGTTTCCTATATTCTGCCTTCTGGCCCAAGTAGAAGCTTTGCCTACTTTATCAAACACCTTCCTACACTCTGTTATGAACTGAGGCAGCTAGGGAACATTGTCTCTCAACTGTGTTATAGAGTGTAGTACTACATTTCAGTGAAGTGTAAGCCTTTCCAAAGCTGCCGAACATGTTTCTTTCTCTATTTCAATGGTATTCTGCCTTGTATAACACACATTTACCACTCTAGTCTCCGTTAAGTAATGAATATAGGCTTCATACAGTGTTTGATGTTATCTTAACTCGAATTAAGGATTTTCCTTATCTTAGCTACCTTTTCTACACTAAGAACTGACTTGGAGATTCTCTTTCAGCTGTTCTAAACAAGTTCTCATCTGTTTACAGTCATTTTCAATGAATTATTCATGTTTTCATGTAGTTTCGTATATTCTGCCTTCTGGCCCAAGTAGAAGCTTTGGCCACTTTATCAAACAACTTCCTACACACTGTTATGAACTGAGGGAGCTAGGGAACATTGTCTCTCAACTGTGTTATAGAGTGTAGTACTACATTTCAGTGAAGTGTAAGGCTTTCCAAAGCTGCCGAACTTGTTTCTTTCTCTATTTCAATGGTATTCTGCCTTGTATAACACACATTTACCACACTAGTCTCCTTTAAGTAATGAATATAGGATTCATACAGTGTTTGATGTTATCTTAACTCGAATTAAGGATTTCCCTTATCTTAGCTACTTTTCTACACTAAGCACTGACTTGCAGATTCTCTTTCAGCTGTTCTAAACAAGTTCTCATCTGTTTACAGTCATTTTCACTGAATTATTCATGTTTTCATGTAGTTTCCTATATTCTGCCTTCTGGCCCAAGTAGAAGCTTTGCCTACTTTATCAAACACCTTCCTACACTCTGTTATGAACTGAGGCAGCTAGGGAACATTGTCTCTCAACTGTGTTATAGAGTGTAGTACTACATTTCAGTGAAGTGTAAGCCTTTCCAAAGCTACCGAACGTGTTTCTTTCTCTATTTCAATGGTATTCTGCCTTGTATAACACACATTTACCACACTAGTTTCCTTTAAGTAAAGAATATAGGATTCATACAGTGCTTCATGTGATCTTAACTCGAATTAAGGATTTTCCGGATCTTAGCTACCTTTTCTACACTAAGAACTGACTTGGAGATTCTCTTTCAGCTGTTCTAAAGAAGTTCTCATGTGTTTACAGTTATTTTCAATGAATTATACATGTTTTCATGTAGTTTCCTATATTCTGCCTTCTGGCCCAAGTATAAGCTTTGCCCACTTTATCAAACAACTTCCTACACACTGTTATGAACTGAGGGAGCTAGGAACATTGTCTCTCAACTGTGTTATAGAGTGTATTACTACATTTCAGTGAAGTGTAAGGCTTTCCAAAGCTGCCAAACGTGTTTCTTTCTCTATTTCAATGGTATTCTGCCTTATGTAACACACATTTACCACTCTAGTCTCCTTTAAGTAAACAATATAGGATTCATACAGTGTTTGATGTTATCTTAACTCGAATTAAGGATTTCCCGGATTTAGCTCCCTTTTTTACACTAAGAACTGACTTGGAGAATCTCTTTCAGCTGTTCTAAACAAGTTCTCATCTGTTTACAGTCATTTTCACTGAATTATTCATGTTTTCATGTAGTTTCCTATATTCTGCCTTCTGGCCCAAGTATAAGCTTTGGCCACTTTATCAAACAACTTCCTACACACTGTTATGGACTGAGGGAGCTAGGGGACATTGTCTCTCAACTGTGTTATAGAGTGTAGTACTACATTTCAGTGAAGTGTAAGGCTTTCCAAAGCTGCCGAACTTGTTTCTTTCTCTATTTCAATGGTATTCTGCCTTGTATAACAAACATTTACCACTCTAGTCTCCTTTAAGTAATGAATATAGGATTCATACAGTGTTTCATGTGATCTTAACTCGAATTAAGGATTTTCCTTATCTTAGCTACCTTTTCTACACTAAGAACTGACTTGGAGATTCTCTTTCAGCTGTTCTAAACAAGTTCTCATCTGTTTACAGTCATTTTCACTGAATTATTCATGTTTTCATGTAGTTTCCTATATTCTGCCTTCTGGCCCAAGTATAAGCTTTGGCCACTTTATCAAACAACTTCCTACACACTGTTATGAACTGAGGGAGCTAGGGAACATTGTCTCTCAACTGTGTTATAGAGTGTAGTACTACATTTCAGTGAAGTGTAAGGCTTTCCAAAGCTGCCGAACTTGTTTCTTTCTCTATTTCAATGGTATTCTGCCTTGTATAACACACATTTACCACTCTAGTCTCCTTTAAGTAATGAATATAGGATTCATACAGTGTTTGATGTTATCTTAACTCGAATTAAGGATTTTTCTTATCTTAGCTACCTTTTCTACACTAAGAACTGACTTGGAGATTCTCTTTCAGCTGTTCTAAACAAGTTCTCATCTGTTTACAGTCATTTTCACTGAATTATTCATGTTTTCATGTAGTTTCCTATATTCTGCCTTCTGGCCCAAGTAGAAGCTTTGCCTACTTTATCAAACACCTTCCTACACTCTGTTATGAACTGAGGCAGCTAGGGAACATTGTCTCTCAACTGTGTTATAGAGTGTAGTACTACATTTCAGTGAAGTGTAAGCCTTTCCAAAGCTGCCGAACATGTTTCTTTCTCTATTTCAATGGTATTCTGCCTTGTATAACACACATTTACCACTCTAGTCTCCGTTAAGTAATGAATATAGGCTTCATACAGTGTTTGATGTTATCTTAACTCGAATTAAGGATTTTCCTTATCTTAGCTACCTTTTCTACACTAAGAACTGACTTGGAGATTCTCTTTCAGCTGTTCTAAACAAGTTCTCATCTGTTTACAGTCATTTTCAATGAATTATTCATGTTTTCATGTAGTTTCGTATATTCTGCCTTCTGGCCCAAGTATAAGCTTTGGCCACTTTATCAAACAACTTCCTACACACTGTTATGAACTGAGGGAGCTAGGGAACATTGTCTCTCAACTGTGTTATAGAGTGTAGTACTACATTTCAGTGAAGTGTAAGGCTTTCCAAAGCTGCCGAACTTGTTTCTTTCTCTATTTCAATGGTATTCTGCCTTGTATAACACACATTTACCACAGTAGTCTCCTTTAAGTAATGAATATAGGATTCATACAGTGTTTGATGTTATCTTAACTCGAATTAAGGATTTCCCTTATCTTAGCTACCTTTTCTACACTAAGCACTGACTTGCAGATTCTCTTTCAGCTGTTCTAAACAAGTTCTCATCTGTTTACAGTCATTTTCACTGAATTATTCATGTTTTCATGTAGTTTCCTATATTCTGCCTTCTGGCCCAAGTAGAAGCTTTGCCTACTTTATCAAACACCTTCCTACACTCTGTTATGAACTGAGGCAGCTAGGGAACATTGTCTCTCAACTGTGTTATAGAGTGTAGTACTACATTTCAGTGAAGTGTAAGCCTTTCCAAAGCTACCGAACGTGTTTCTTTCTCTATTTCAATGGTATTCTGCCTTGTATAACACACATTTACCACACTAGTTTCCTTTAAGTAAAGAATATAGGATTCATACAGTGCTTCATGTGATCTTAACTCGAATTAAGGATTTTCCGGATCTTAGCTACCTTTTCTACACTAAGAACTGACTTGGAGATTCTCTTTCAGCTGTTCTAAAGAAGTTCTCATGTGTTTACAGTTATTTTCAATGAATTATTCATGTTTTCCTGTAGTTTCCTATATTCTGCCTTCTGGCCCAAGTATAAGCTTTGCCCACTTTATCAAACAACTTCCTACACACTGTTATGAACTGAGGGAGCTAGGAACATTGTCTCTCAATTGTGTTATAGAGTGTATTACTACATTTCAGTGAAGTGTAAGGCTTTCCAAAGCTGCCAAACGTGTTTCTTTCTCTATTTCAATGGTATTCTGCCTTATGTAACACACATTTACCACTCTAGTCTCCTTTAAGTAAACAATATAGGATTCATACAGTGTTTGATGTTATCTTAACTCGAATTAAGGATTTCCCGGATTTAGCTCCCTTTTTTACACTAAGAACTGACTTGGAGAATCTCTTTCAGCTGTTCTAAACAAGTTCTCATCTGTTTACAGTCATTTTCACTGAATTATTCATGTTTTCATGTAGTTTCCTATATTCTGCCTTCTGGCCCAAGTATAAGCTTTGGCCACTTTATCAAACAACTTCCTACACACTGTTATGGACTGAGGGAGCTAGGGGACATTGTCTCTCAACTGTGGTATAGAGTGTAGTACTACATTTCAGTGAAGTGTAAGGCTTTCCAAAGCTGCCGAAAGTGTTTCTTTCTCTATTTCAATGGTATTCTGCATTGTATAACACACATTTACCACTCTAGTTTCCTTTAAGTAAAGAATATAGGATTCATACAATGTTTCATGGGATCTTAACTCGAACTAAGGATTTTCCTTATCTTAGCTACCTTTTCTACACTAAGAACTGACTTGGAGATTCTCTTTCAGCTGTTCTAAACAAGTTCTCATCTGTTTACAGTCATTTTCAATGAATTATTCATGTTTTCATGTAGTTTCGTATATTCTGCCTTCTGGCCCAAGTATAAGCTTTGGCCACTTTATCAAACAACTTCCTACACACTGTTATGAACTGAGGGAGCTAGGGAACATTGTCTCTCAACTGTGTTATAGAGTGTAGTACTACATTTCAGTGAAGTGTAAGGCTTTCCAAAGCTGCCGAACTTGTTTCTTTCTCTATTTCAATGGTATTCTGCCTTGTATAACACACATTTACCACACTAGTCTCCTTTAAGTAATGAATATAGGATTCATACAGTGTTTGATGTTATCTTAACTCGAATTAAGGATTTCCCTTATCTTAGCTACCTTTTCTACACTAAGCACTGACTTGCAGATTCTCTTTCAGCTGTTCTAAACAAGTTCTCATCTGTTTACAGTCATTTTCACTGAATTATTCATGTTTTCATGTAGTTTCCTATATTCTGCCTTCTGGCCCAAGTAGAAGCTTTGCCTACTTTATCAAACACCTTCCTACACTCTGTTATGAACTGAGGCAGCTAGGGAACATTGTCTCTCAACTGTGTTATAGAGTGTAGTACTACATTTCAGTGAAGTGTAAGCCTTTCCAAAGCTACCGAACTTGTTTCTTTCTCTATTTCAATGGTATTCTGCCTTGTATAACACACATTTACCACACTAGTTTCCTTTAAGTAAAGAATATAGGATTCATACAGTGCTTCATGTGATCTTAACTCGAATTAAGGATTTTCCGGATCTTAGCTACCTTTTCTACACTAAGAACTGACTTGGAGATTCTCTTTCAGCTGTTCTAAAGAAGTTCTCATGTGTTTACAGTTATTTTCAATGAATTATACATGTTTTCATGTAGTTTCCTATATTCTGCCTTCTGGCCCAAGTATAAGCTTTGCCCACTTTATCAAACAACTTCCTACACACTGTTATGAACTGAGGGAGCTAGGAACATTGTCTCTCAACTGTGTTATAGAGTGTATTACTACATTTCAGTGAAGTGTAAGGCTTTCCAAAGCTGCCAAACGTGTTTCTTTCTCTATTTCAATGGTATTCTGCCTTATGTAACACACATTTACCAATCTAGTCTCCTTTAAGTAAACAATATAGGATTCATACAGTGTTTGATGTTATCTTAACTCGAATTAAGGATTTCCCGGATTTAGCTCCCTTTTTTACACTAAGAACTGACTTGGAGAATCTCTTTCAGCTGTTCTAAACAAGTTCTCATCTGTTTACAGTCATTTTCACTGAATTATTCATGTTTTCATGTAGTTTCCTATATTCTGCCTTCTGGCCCAAGTAGAAGCTTTGGCCACTTTATCAAACAACTTCCTACACACTGTTATGGACTGAGGGAGCTAGGGGACATTGTCTCTCAACTGTGTTATAGAGTGTAGTACTACATTTCAGTGAAGTGTAAGGCTTTCCAAAGCTGCCGAACTTGTTTCTTTCTCTATTTCAATGGTATTCTGCCTTGTATAACAAACATTTACCACTCTAGTCTCCTTTCAGTAATGAATATAGGATTCATACAGTGTTTCATGTGATCTTAACTCGAATTAAGGATTTTCCTTATCTTAGCTACCTTTTCTACACTAAGAACTGACTTGGAGATTCTCTTTCAGCTGTTCTAAACAAGTTCTCATCTGTTTACAGTCATTTTCACTGAATTATTCATGTTTTCATGTAGTTTCCTATATTCTGCCTTCTGGCCCAAGTATAAGCTTTGGCCACTTTATCAAACAACTTCCTACACACTGTTATGAACTGAGGGAGCTAGGGAACATTGTCTCTCAACTGTGTTATAGAGTGTAGTACTACATTTCAGTGAAGTGTAAGGCTTTCCAAAGCTGCCGAACTTGTTTCTTTCTCTATTTTAATGGTATTCTGCCTTGTATAACACACATTTACCACTCTAGTCTCCTTTAAGTAATGAATATAGGATTCATACAGTGTTTGATGTTATCTTAACTCGAATTAAGGATTTCCCTTATCTTAGCTACCTTTTCTACACTAAGAACTGACTTGGAGATTCTCTTTCAGCTGTTCTAAACAAGTTCTCATCTGTTTACAGTCATTTTCACTGAATTATTCATGTTTTCATGTAGTTTCCTATATTCTGCCTTCTGGCCCAAGTATAAGCTTTGGCCACTTTATCAAACAACTTCCTACACACTGTTATGAACTGAGGGAGCTAGGGAACATTGTCTCTCAACTGTGTTATAGAGTGTAGTACTACATTTCAGTGAAGTGTAAGGCTTTACAAAGCTGCCAAACTTGTTTCTTTCTCTATTTCAATGGTATTCTGCCTTGTATAACACACATTTACCACTCTAGTCTCCTTTAAGTAATGAATATAGGATTCATACAGTGTTTGATGTTATCTTAACTCGAATTAAGGATTTTCCTTATCTTAGCTACCTTTTCTACACTAAGAACTGACTTGGAGATTCTCTTTCAGCTGTTCTAAACAAGTTCTCATCTGTTTACAGTCATTTTCACTGAATTATTCATGTTTTCATGTAGTTTCCTATATTCTGCCTTCTGGCCCAAGTATAAGCTTTGCCCACTTTATCAAACACCTTCCTACACACTGTTATGAACTGAGGCAGCTAGGGAACATTGTCTCTCAACTGTGTTATAGAGTGTAGTACTACATTTCAGTGAAGTGTAAGCCTTTCCAAAGCTGCCGAACATGTTTCTTTATCTATTTCAATGGTATTCTGCCTTGTATAACACACTTTTACCACTCTAGTCTCCGTTAAGTAATGAATATAGGCTTCATACAGTGTTTGATGTTATCTTAACTCGAATTAAGGATTTTCCTTATCTTAGCTACCTTTTCTACACTAAGAACTGACTTGGAGATTCTCTTTCAGCTGTTCTAAACAAGTTCTCATCTGTTTACAGTCATTTTCAATGAATTATTCATGTTTTCATGTAGTTTCGTATATTCTGCCTTCTGGCCCAAGTATAAGCTTTGGCCACTTTATCAAACAACTTCCTACACACTGTTATGAACTGAGGGAGCTAGGGAACATTGTCTCTCAACTGTGTTATAGAGTGTAGTACTACATTTCAGTGAAGTGTAAGGCTTTCCAAAGCTGCCGAACTTGTTTCTTTCTCTATTTCAATGGTATTCTGCCTTGTATAACACACATTTACCACACTAGTCTCCTTTAAGTAATGAATATAGGATTCATACAGTGTTTGATGTTATCTTAACTCGAATTAAGGATTTCCCTTATCTTAGCTACCTTTTCTACTCTAAGCACTGACTTGCAGATTCTCTTTCAGCTGTTCTAAACAAGTTCTCATCTGTTTACAGTCATTTTCACTGAATTATTCATGTTTTCATGTAGTTTCCTATATTCTGCCTTCTGGCCCAAGTAGAAGCTTTGCCTACTTTATCAAACACCTTCCTACACTCTGTTATGAACTGAGGCAGCTAGGGAACATTGTCTCTCAACTGTGTTATAGAGTGTAGTACTACATTTCAGTGAAGTGTAAGCCTTTCCAAAGCTACCGAACGTGTTTCTTTCTCTATTTCAATGGTATTCTGCCTTGTATAACACACATTTACCACACTAGTTTCCTTTAAGTAAAGAATATAGGATTCATACAGTGCTTCATGTGATCTTAACTCGAATTAAGGATTTTCCGGATCTTAGCTACCTTTTCTACACTAAGAACTGACTTGGAGATTCTCTTTCAGCTGTTCTAAAGAAGTTCTCATGTGTTTACAGTTATTTTCAATGAATTATACATGTTTTCATGTAGTTTCCTATATTCTGCCTTCTGGCCCAAGTATAAGCTTTGCCCACTTTATCAAACAACTTCCTACACACTGTTATGAACTGAGGGAGCTAGGAACATTGTCTCTCAACTGTGTTATAGAGTGTATTACTACATTTCAGTGAAGTGTAAGGCTTTCCAAAGCTGCCAAACGTGTTTCTTTCTCTATTTCAATGGTATTCTGCCTTATGTAACACACATTTACCACTCTAGTCTCCTTTAAGTAAACAATATAGGATTCATACAGTGTTTGATGTTATCTTAACTCGAATTAAGGATTTCCCGGATTTAGCTCCCTTTTTTACACTAAGAACTGACTTGGAGAATCTCTTTCAGCTGTTCTAAACAAGTTCTCATCTGTTTACAGTCATTTTCACTGAATTATTCATGTTTTCATGTAGTTTCCTATATTCTGCCTTCTGGCCCAAGTATAAGCTTTGGCCACTTTATCAAACAACTTCCTACACACTGTTATGGACTGAGGGAGCTAGGGGACATTGTCTCTCAACTGTGTTATAGAGTGTAGTACTACATTTCAGTGAAGTGTAAGGCTTTCCAAAGCTGCCGAACTTGTTTCTTTCTCTATTTCAATGGTATTCTGCCTTGTATAACAAACATTTACCACTCTAGTCTCCTTTAAGTAATGAATATAGGATTCATACAGTGTTTCATGTGATCTTAACTCGAATTAAGGATTTCCCTTATCTTAGCTACCTTTTCTACACTAAGAACTGACTTGGAGATTCTCTTTCAGCTGTTCTAAACAAGTTCTCATCTGTTTACAGTCATTTTCACTGAATTATTCATGTTTTCATGTAGTTTCCTATATTCTGCCTTCTGGCCCAAGTATAAGCTTTGGCCACTTTATCAAACAACTTCCTACACACTGTTATGGACTGAGGGAGCTAGGGGACATTGTCTCTCAACTGTGTTATAGAGTGTAGTACTACATTTCAGTGAAGTGTAAGGCTTTCCAAAGCTGCCGAACTTGTTTCTTTCTCTATTTCAATGGTATTCTGCCTTGTATAACAAACATTTACCACTCTAGTCTCCTTTAAGTAATGAATATAGGATTCATACAGTGTTTCATGTGATCTTAACTCGAATTAAGGATTTTCCTTATCTTAGCTACCTTTTCTACACTAAGAACTGACTTGGAGATTCTCTTTCAGCTGTTCTAAACAAGTTCTCATCTGTTTACAGTCATTTTCACTGAATTATTCATGTTTTCATGTAGTTTCCTATATTCTGCCTTCTGGCCCAAGTATAAGCTTTGGCCACTTTATCAAACAACTTCCTACACACTGTTATGAACTGAGGGAGCTAGGGAACATTGTCTCTCAACTGTGTTATAGAGTGTAGTACTACATTTCAGTGAAGTGTAAGGCTTTCCAAAGCTGCCGAACTTGTTTCTTTCTCTATTTCAATGGTATTCTGCCTTGTATAACAAACATTTACCACTCTAGTCTCCTATAAGTAATGAATATAGGATTCATACAGTGTTTGATGTTATCTTAACTCGAATTAAGGATTTCCCTTATCTTAGCTACCTTTTCTACACTAAGAACTGACTTGGAGATTCTCTTTCAGCTGTTCTAAACAAGTTCTCATCTGTTTACAGTCATTTTCACTGAATTATTCATGTTTTCATGTAGTTTCCTATATTCTGCCTTCTGGCCCAAGTAGAAGCTTTGCCTACTTTATCAAACACCTTCCTACACTCTGTTATGAACTGAGGCAGCTAGGGAACATTGTCTCTCAACTGTGTTATAGAGTGTAGTACTACATTTCAGTGAAGTGTAAGCCTTTCCAAAGCTGCCGAACATGTTTCTTTCTCTATTTCAATGGTATTCTGCCTTGTATAACACACATTTACCACTCTAGTCTCTGTTAAGTAATGAATATAGGCTTCATACAGTGTTTGATGTTATCTTAACTCGAATTAAGGATTTTCCTTATCTTAGCTACCTTTTCTACACTAAGAACTGACTTGGAGATTCTCTTTCAGCTGTTCTAAACAAGTTCTCATCTGTTTACAGTCATTTTCAATGAATTATTCATGTTTTCATGTAGTTTCGTATATTCTGCCTTCTGGCCCAAGTATAAGCTTTGGCCACTTTATCAAACAACTTCCTACACACTGTTATGAACTGAGGGAGCTAGGGAACATTGTCTCTCAACTGTGTTATAGAGTGTAGTACTACATTTCAGTGAAGTGTAAGGCTTTCCAAAGCTGCCGAACTTGTTTCTTTCTCTATTTCAATGGTATTCTGCCTTGTATAACACACATTTACCACACTAGTCTCCTTTAAGTAATGAATATAGGATTCATACAGTGTTTGATGTTATCTTAACTCGAATTAAGGATTTCCCTTATCTTAGCTACCTTTTCTACTCTAAGCACTGACTTGCAGATTCTCTTTCAGCTGTTCTAAACAAGTTCTCATCTGTTTACAGTCATTTTCACTGAATTATTCATGTTTTCATGTAGTTTCCTATATTCTGCCTTCTGGCCCAAGTAGAAGCTTTGCCTACTTTATCAAACACCTTCCTACACTCTGTTATGAACTGAGGCAGCTAGGGAACATTGTCTCTCAACTGTGTTATAGAGTGTAGTACTACATTTCAGTGAAGTGTAAGCCTTTCCAAAGCTACCGAACGTGTTTCTTTCTCTATTTCAATGGTATTCTGCCTTGTATAACACACATTTACCACACTAGTTTCCTTTAAGTAAAGAATATAGGATTCATACAGTGCTTCATGTGATCTTAACTCGAATTAAGGATTTTCCGGATCTTAGCTACCTTTTCTACACTAAGAACTGACTTGGAGATTCTCTTTCAGCTGTTCTAAAGAAGTTCTCATGTGTTTACAGTTATTTTCAATGAATTATACATGTTTTCATGTAGTTTCCTATATTCTGCCTTCTGGCCCAAGTATAAGCTTTGCCCACTTTATCAAACAACTTCCTACACACTGTTATGAACTGAGGGAGCTAGGAACATTGTCTCTCAACTGTGTTATAGAGTGTATTACTACATTTCAGTGAAGTGTAAGGCTTTCCAAAGCTGCCAAACGTGTTTCTTTCTCTATTTCAATGGTATTCTGCCTTATGTAACACACATTTACCACTCTAGTCTCCTTTAAGTAAACAATATAGGATTCATACAGTGTTTGATGTTATCTTAACTCGAATTAAGGATTTCCCGGATTTAGCTCCCTTTTTTACACTAAGAACTGACTTGGAGAATCTCTTTCAGCTGTTCTAAACAAGTTCTCATCTGTTTACAGTCATTTTCACTGAATTATTCATGTTTTCATGTAGTTTCCTATATTCTGCCTTCTGGCCCAAGTATAAGCTTTGGCCACTTTATCAAACAACTTCCTACACACTGTTATGGACTGAGGGAGCTAGGGGACATTGTCTCTCAACTGTGTTATAGAGTGTAGTACTACATTTCAGTGAAGTGTAAGGCTTTCCAAAGCTGCCGAACTTGTTTCTTTCTCTATTTCAATGGTATTCTGCCTTGTATAACAAACATTTACCACTCTAGTCTCCTTTAAGTAATGAATATAGGATTCATACAGTGTTTCATGTGATCTTAACTCGAATTAAGGATTTTCCTTATCTTAGCTACCTTTTCTACACTAAGAACTGACTTGGAGATTCTCTTTCAGCTGTTCTAAACAAGTTCTCATCTGTTTACAGTCATTTTCACTGAATTATTCATGTTTTCATGTAGTTTCCTATATTCTGCCTTCTGGCCCAAGTATAAGCTTTGGCCACTTTATCAAACAACTTCCTACACACTGTTATGAACTGAGGGAGCTAGGGAACATTGTCTCTCAACTGTGTTATAGAGTGTAGTACTACATTTCAGTGAAGTGTAAGGCTTTCCAAAGCTGCTGAACTTGTTTCTTTCTCTATTTCAATGGTATTCTGCCTTGTATAACACACATTTACCACTCTAGTCTCCTTTAAGTAATGAATATAGGATTCATACAGTGTTTGATGTTATCTTAACTCGAATTAAGGATTTCCCTTATCTTAGCTACCTTTTCTACACTAAGAACTGACTTGGAGATTCTCTTTCAGCTGTTCTAAACAAGTTCTCATCTGTTTACAGTCATTTTCACTGAATTATTCATGTTTTCATGTAGTTTCCTATATTCTGCCTTCTGGCCCAAGTAGAAGCTTTGCCTACTTTATCAAACACCTTCCTACACTCTGTTATGAACTGAGGCATCTAGGGAACATTGTCTCTCAACTGTGTTATAGAGTGTAGTACTACATTTCAGTGAAGTGTAAGCCTTTCCAAAGCTGCCGAACATGTTTCTTTCTCTATTTCAATGGTATTCTGCCTTGTATAACACACATTTACCACTCTAGTCTCCGTTAAGTAATGAATATAGGCTTCATACAGTGTTTGATGTTATCTTAACTCGAATTAAGGATTTTCCTTATCTTAGCTACCTTTTCTACACTAAGAACTGACTTGGAGATTCTCTTTCAGCTGTTCTAAACAAGTTCTAATCTGTTTACAGTCATTTTCAATGAATTATTCATGTTTTCATGTAGTTTCGTATATTCTGCCTTCTGGCCCAAGTATAAGCTTTGCCCACTTTATCAAACAACTTCCTAAACACTGTTATGAACTGAGGGAGCTAGGGAACATTGTCTCTCAACTGTGTTATAGAGTGTAGTACTACATTTCAGTGAAGTGTAAGGCTTTCCAAAGCTGCCAAACTTGTTTCTTTCTCTATTTCAATGGTATTCTGCCTTGTATAACACACATTTACCACTCTAGTCTCCTTTAAGTAATGAATATAGGATTCATACAGTGTTTGATGTTATCTTAACTCGAATTAAGGATTTCCCTTATCTTAGCTACCTTTTCTACACTAAGAACTGACTTGGAGATTCTCTTTCAGCTGTTCTAAACAAGTTCTCATCTGTTTACAGTCATTTTCACTGAATTATTCATGTTTTCATGTAGTTTCCTATATTCTGCCTTCTGGCCCAAGTAGAAGCTTTGGCCACTTTATCAAACAACTTCCTACACACTGTTATGGACTGAGGGAGCTAGGGGACATTGTCTCTCAACTGTGTTATAGAGTGTAGTACTACATTTCAGTGAAGTGTAAGGCTTTCCAAAGCTGCCGAACTTGTTTCTTTCTCTATTTCAATGGTATTCTGCCTTGTATAACACACATTTACCACTCTAGTCTCCTTTAAGTAATGAATATAGGATTCATACAGTGTTTGATGTTATCTTAACTCGAATTAAGGATTTCCCTTATCTTAGCTACCTTTTCTACACTAAGAACTGACTTGCAGATTCTCTTTCAGCTGTTCTAAACAAGTTCTCATCTGTTTACAGTCATTTTCACTGAATTATTCATGTTTTCATGTAGTTTCCTATATTCTGCCTTCTGGCCCAAGTATAAGCTTTTCCCACTTTATCAAACACCTTCCTACACTCTGTTATGAACTGAGGCAGCTAGCGAACATTGTGTCTCAACTGTGTTATAGAGTGTAGTACTACATTTCAGTGAAGTGTAAGCCTTTCCAAAGCTGCCGAACGTGTTTGTTTCTCTATTTCAATGGTATTCTCCCTTGTATAACACACATTTACCACTCTAGTCTCCTTTAAGTAAAGAATATAGGATTCATACAGTGTTTCATGTGATCTTAACTCGAATTAAGGATTTCCCGGATCTTAGCTACCTTTTCTACACTAAGAACTGACTTGGAGATTCTCTTTCAGCTGTTCTAAACAAGTTCTCATGTGTTTACAGTCATTTTCAATGAATTATTCATGTTGTCATGTAGTTTCCTATATTCTGCCTTCTGGCCCAAGTATAAGCTTCGCCCACTTTATCAAACAACTTCCTACACACTGTTATGAACTGAGGGAGCTAGGAACATTGTCTCTCAACTGTGTTATAGAGTGTAGTACTACATTTCAGTGAAGTGTAAGGCTTTCCAAAGCTGCCAAACGTGTTTCTTTCTCCATTTCAATGGTATTCTGCCTTATATAACACACATTTACCACTCTAGTCTCCTTTAAGTAAACAATATAGGATTCATACAGTGTTTGATGTTTTCTTAACTCGAATTAAGGATTTCCCGGATTTAGCTACATTTTCTACACTAAGAAATGACTTGGAGAATCTCTTTCAGCTGTTCTAAACAAGTTCTCATCTGTTTACAGTCATTTTCACTGAATTATTCATGTTTTCATGTAGTTTCCTATATTCTGCCTTCTGGCCCAAGTATAAGCTTTGGCCACTTTATCAAACAACTTCCTACACACTGTTATGAACTGAGGGAGCTAGGGAACATTGTCTCTCAACTGTGTTATAGAGTGTAGTACTACATTTCAGTGAAGTGTAAGGCTTTCCAAAGCTGCCGAACTTGTTTCTTTCTCTATTTCAATGGTATTCTGCCTTGTATAACACACATTTACCACTCTAGTCTCCTTTAAGTAATGAATATAGGATTCATACAGTGTTTGATGTTATCTTAACTCGAATTAAGGATTTCCCTTATCTTAGCTACCTTTTCTACACTAAGAACTGACTTGGAGATTCTCTTTCAGCTGTTCTAAACAAGTTCTCATCTGTTTACAGTCATTTTCACTGAATTATTCATGTTTTCATGTAGTTTCCTATATTCTGCCTTCTGGCCCAAGTATAAGCTTTGGCCACTTTATCAAACAACTTCCTACACACTGTTATGAACTGAGGGAGCTAGGGAACATTGTCTCTCAACTGTGTTATAGAGTGTAGTACTACATTTCAGTGAAGTGTAAGGCTTTCCAAAGCTGCCAAACTTGTTTCTTTCTCTATTTCAATGGTATTCTGCCTTGTATAACACACATTTACCACTCTAATCTCCTTTAAGTAATGAATATAGGATTCATACAGTGTTTGATGTTATCTTAACTCGAATTAAGGATTTTCCTTATCTTAGCTACCTTTTCTACACTAAGAACTGACTTGCAGATTCTCTTTCAGCTGTTCTAAACAAGTTCTCATCTGTTTACAGTCATTTTCACTGAATTATTCATGTTTTCATGTAGTTTCCTATATTCTGCCTTCTGGCCCAAGTATAAGCTTTGCCCACTTTATCAAACACCTTCCTACACTCTGTTATGAACTGAGGCAGCTAGGGAACATTGTCTCTCAAGTGTGTTATAGAGTGTAGTACTACATTTCAGTGAAGTGTAAGCCTTTCCAAAGCTGCCGAAAGTGTTTCTTTCTCTATTTCAATGGTATTCTGCATTGTATAATACACATTTACCACTCTAGTTTCCTTTAAGTAAAGAATATAGGATTCATACAATGTTTCATGGGATCTTAACTGGTATTAAGGATTTCCCTTATCTTAGCTACCTTTTCTACACTAAGAACTGACTTGGAGTTTCTCTTTCAGCTGTTCTAAACAAGTTCTCATTTGTTTACAGTCATTTTCACTGAATTATTCATGTTTTCATGTAGTTTCCTATATTCTGCCTTCTGGCCCAAGTATAAGCTTTGCCCACTTTATCAAACAACTTCCTACACACTGTTATGAACTGAGGGAGCTAGGAACATTGTCTCTCAACTGTGTTATAGAGTGTAGTACTACATTTCAGTGAAGTGTAAGCCTTTACAAAGCTGCCAAACGTGTTTCTTTCTCTATTTCAATGGTATTCTGCCTTATATAACACACATTTACCACTCTAGTCTCCTTTAAGTAAACAATATAGGATTCATACAGTGTTTGATGTTATCTTAACTCGAATTAAGGATTTCCCGGATTTAGCTCCCTTTTTTACACTTAGAACTGACTTGGAGAATCTCTTTCAGCTGTTCTAAAGAAGTTCTCATCTGTTTACAGTCATTTTCACTGAATTATTCATGTTTTCATGTAGTTTCCTATATTCTGCCTTCTGGCCCAAGTATAAGCTTTGGCCACTTTATCAAACAACTTCCTACACACTGTTATGGACTGAGGGAGCTAGGGGACATTGTCTCTCAACTGTGTTATAGAGTGTAGTACTACATTTCAGTGAAGTGTAAGGCTTTCCAAAGCTGCCGAACTTGTTTCTTTCTCTATTTCAATGGTATTCTGCCTTGTATAACAAACATTTACCACTCTAGTCTCCTTTAAGTAATGAATATAGGATTCATACAGTGTTTCATGTGATCTTAACTCGAATTAAGGATTTTCCTTATCTTAGCTACCTTTTCTACACTAAGAACTGACTTGGAGATTCTCTTTCAGCTGTTCTAAACAAGTTCTCATCTGTTTACAGTCATTTTCACTGAATTATTCATGTTTTCATGTAGTTTCCTATATTCTGCCTTCTGGCCCAAGTATAAGCTTTGCCCACTTTATCAAACACCTTCCTACACTCTGTTATGAACTGAGGCAGCTAGGGAACATTGTCTCTCAACTGTGTTATAGAGTGTAGTACTACATTTCAGTGAAGTGTAAGCCTTTCCAAAGCTGCCGAAAGTGTTTCTTTCTCTATTTCAATGGTATTCTGCATTGTATAACACACATTTACCACTCTAGTTTCCTTTAAGTAAAGAATATAGGATTCATACAATGTTTCATGGGATCTTAACTGGTATTAAGGATTTCCCTTATCTTAGCTACCTTTTCTACACTAAGAACTGACTTGGAGTTTCTCTTTCAGCTGTTCTAAACAAGTTCTCATTTGTTTACAGTCATTTTCACTGAATTATTCATGTTTTCATGTAGTTTCCTATATTCTGCCTTCTGGCCCAAGTAGAAGCTTTGCCTACTTTATCAAACACCTTCCTACACTCTGTTATGAACTGAGGCAGCTAGGGAACATTGTCTCTCAACTGTGTTATAGAGTGTACTACTACATTTCAGTGAAGTGTAAGCCTTTCCAAAGCTGCCGAACGTGTTTCTTTCTCTATTTCAATGGTATTCTGCCTTGTATAACACACATTTACCACTCTAGTCTCCGTTAAGTATTGAATATAGGATTCATACAGTGTTTGATGTTATCTTAACTCGAATTAAGGATTTTCCTTATCTTAGCTACCTTTTCTACACTAAGAACTGACTTGGAGAATCTCTTTCAGCTGTTCTAAACAAGTTCTCATCTGTTTACAGTCATTTTCACTGAATTATTCATGTTTTCATGTAGTTTCCTATATTCTGCCTTCTGGCCCAAGTATAAGCTTTGGCCACTTTATCAAACAACTTCCTACACACTGTTATGGACTGAGGGAGCTAGGGGACATTGTCTCTCAACTGTGTTATAGAGTGTAGTACTACATTTCAGTGAAGTGTAAGGCTTTCCAAAGCTGCCGAACTTGTTTCTTTCTCTATTTCAATGGTATTCTGCCTTGTATAACACACATTTACCACTCTAATCTCCTTTAAGTAATGAATATAGGATTCATACAGTGTTTGATGTTATCTTAACTCGAATTAAGGATTTTCCTTATCTTAGCTACCTTTTCTACACTAAGAACTGACTTGCAGATACTCTTTCAGCTGTTCTAAACAAGTTCTCATCTGTTTACAGTCATTTTCACTGAATTATTCATGTTTTCATGTAGTTTCCTATATTCTGCCTTCTGGCCCAAGTATAAGCTTTGCCCACTTTATCAAACACCTTCCTACACTCTGTTATGAACTGAGGCAGCTAGGGAACATTGTCTCTCAACTGTGTTATAGAGTGTAGTACTACATTTCAGTGAAGTGTAAGCCTTTCCAAAGCTGCCGAAAGTGTTTCTTTCTCTATTTCAATGGTATTCTGCATTGTATAACACACATTTACCACTCTAGTTTCCTTTAAGTAAAGAATATAGGATTCATACAATGTTTCATGGGATCTTAACTGGTATTAAGGATTTCCCTTATCTTAGCTACCTTTTCTACACTAAGAACTGACTTGGAGTTTCTCTTTCAGCTGTTCTAAACAAGTTCTCATTTGTTTACAGTCATTTTCACTGAATTATTCATGTTTTCATGTAGTTTCCTATATTCTGCCTTCTGGCCCAAGTAGAAGCTTTGCCTACTTTATCAAACACCTTCCTACACTCTGTTATGAACTGAGGTAGCTAGGGAACATTGTCTCTCAACTGTGTTATAGAGTGTAGTACTACATTTCAGTGAAGTGTAAGCCTTTCCAAAGCTGCCGAACGTGTTTCTTTCTCTATTTCAATGGTATTCTGCCTTGTATAACACACATTTACCACTCTAGTCTCCGTTAAGTATTGAATATAGGATTCATACAGTGTTTGATGTTATCTTAACTCGAATTAAGGATTTTCCTTATCTTAGCTACCTTTTCTACACTAAGAACTGACTTGGAGATTCTCTTTCAGCTGTTCTAAAGAAGTTCTCATCTGTTTACAGTCATTTTCAATGAATTATTCATGTTTTCATGTAGTTTCCTATATTCTGCCTTCTGGCCCAAGTATAAGCTTCGCCCACTTTATCAAACAACTTCCTACACACTGTTATGAACTGAGGGAGCTAGGAACATTGTCTCTCAACTGTGTTATAGAGTGTAGTACTACATTTCAGTGAAGTGTAAGGCTTTCCAAAGCTGCCAAACTTGTTTCTTTCTCCATTTCAATGGTATTCTGCCTTATATAACACACATTTACCACTCTAGTCTCCTTTAAGTAAACAATATAAGATTCATACAGTGTTTGATGTTTTCTTAACTCGAATTAAGGATTTCCCGGATTTAGCTACATTTTCTACACTAAGAAATGACTTGGAGAATCTCTTTCAGCTGTTCTAAACAAGTTCTCATCTGTTTACAGTCATTTTCACTGAATTATTCATGTTTTCATGTAGTTTCCTATATTCTGCCTTCTGGCCCAAGTATAAGCTTTGGCCACTTTATCAAACAACTTCCTACACACTGTTATGAACTGCGGGAGCTAGGGGACATTGTCTCTCATCTGTGTTATAGAGTGTAGTACTACATTTCAGTGAAGTGTAAGGCTTTCCAAAGCTGCCGTACTTGTTTCTTTCTCTATTTCAATGGTATTCTGCCTTGTATAACACACATTTACCACTCTAGTCTCCTTTAAGTAATGAATATAGGATTCATACAGTGTTTGATGTTATCTTAACTCGAATTAAGGATTTTCCTTATCTTAGCTACCTTTTCTACACTAAGAACTGACTTGGAGATTCTCTTTCAGCTGTTCTAAACAAGTTCTCATCTGTTTACAGTCATTTTCAATGAATTATTCATGTTTTCATGTAGTTTCCTATATTCTGCCTTCTGGCCCAAGTATAAGCTTTGGCCACTTTATCAAACAACTTCCTACACACTGTTATGAACTGAGTGAGCTAGGGAACATTGTCTCTCAACTGTGTTATAGAGTGTAGTACTACATTTCAGTGAAGTGTAAGGCTTTCCAAAGCTGCCAACGTGTTTCTTTCTCTATTTCAATGGTATTCTGCCTTATATAACACACATTTACCACTCTAGTCTCCTTTAAGTAAACAATATAGGATTCATACAGTGTTTGATGTTATCTTAACTCGAATTAAGGATTTCCCTTATCTTAGCTACCTTTTCTACACTAAGAACTGACTTGGAGATTCTCTTTCATCTGTTCTAAACAAGTTCTCATCTGTTTACAGTCATTTTCACTGAATTATTCAAGTTTTCATGTAGTTTCCTATATTCTGCCTTCTGGCCCAAGTATAAGCTTTGCCTACTTTATCAAACAACTTCCTACACACTGTTATGAACTGCGGGAGCTAGGGAACATTGTCTCTCAACTGTGTTATAGAGTGTAGTACTACATTTCAGTGAAGTGTAAGGCTTTCCAAAGCTGCCGAACGTGTTTCTTTCTCTATTTCAATGGTATTCTGCCTTGTATAACACACATTTCCCACTTTAGTCTCCTTTAAGTAAAGAATATAGGATTCATATAGTGTTTCATGTGATCTTAACTGGTATTAAGGATTTCCCTTATCTTAGCTACCTTTTCTACACTAAGAACTGACTTGGAGATTCTCTTTCAGCTGTTCTAAACAAGTTCTCATCTGTTTACATTCATTTTCAGTGAATTATTCATGTTTTCATGTATTTTCCTATATTCTGCCTTCTGGCCCAAGTATAAGCTTTGCCCACTTTATCAAACACCTTTCTACACTCTGTTATGAACTGAGGCAGCTAGGGAACATTGTCTCTCAACTGTGTTATAGAGTGTAGTACTACATTTCAGTGAAGTGTAAGCCTTTCCAAAGCTGCCGAAAGTGTTTCTTTCTCTATTTCAATGGTATTCTGCCTTGTATAACACACATTTACCACTCTAGTCTCCTTTAAGTAATGAATATAGGATTCATACAGTGTTTGATGTTATCTTAACTCGAATTAAGGATTTTCCTTATCTTAGCTACCTTTTCTACACTAAGAACTGACTTGGAGATTCTCTTTTAGCTGTTCTAAACAAGTTCTCATCTGTTTACAGTCATTTTCACTGAATTATTCATGTTTTCATGTAGTTTCCTATATTCTGCCTTCTGGCCCAAGTATAAGCTTTGCCCACTTTATCAAACACCTTTCTACACTCTGTTATGAACTGAGGCAGCTAGGGAACATTGTCTCTCAACTGTGTTATAGAGTGTAGTACTACATTTCAGTGAAGTGTAAGCCTTTCCAAAGCTGCCGAAAGTGTTTCTTTCTCTATTTCAATGGTATTCTGCCTTGTATAACACACATTTACCATTCTAGTTTCCTTTAAGTAAAGAATATAGGATTCATACAGTGTTTGATGTTATCTTAACTCGAATTAAGGATTTTCCTTATCTTAGCTACCTTTTCTACACTAAGAACTGACTTGGAGATTCTCTTTCAGCTCTTCTAAACAAGTTCTCATCTGTTTACAGTCTTTTTCACTGAATTATTCAAGTTTTCATGTAGTTTCCTATATTCTGCCTTCTGGCCCAAGTATAAGCTTTGGCCACTTTATCAAACAACTTCCTACACACTGTTATGAACTGAGGGAGCTAGGGAATATTGTCTCTCAACTGTGTTATAGAGTGTAGTACTACATTTCAGTGAAGTGTAAGGCTTTCCAAAGCTGCCGAACTTGTTTCTTTCTCTATTTCAATGGTATTCTGCCTTGTATAACACACATTTACCACTCTAGTCTTCTTTAAGTAATGAATATAGGATTCATACAGTGTTTGATGTTATCTTAACTCGAATTAAGGAATTTCCTTATCTTAGCTACCTTTTCTACACTAAGAACTGACTTGGAGATTCTCTTTCAGCTGTTCTAAACAAGTTCTCATCTGTTTACAGTAATTTTCACTGAATTATTCATGTTTTCATGTAGTTTCCTATATTCTGCCTTCTGGCCCAAGTATAAGCTTTGGCCACTTTATCAAACAACTTCCTACACACTGTTATGAACTGAGGGAGCTAGGGAACATTGTCTCTCAACTGTGTTATAGAGTGTAGTACTACATTTCAGTGAAGGGTAAGGCTTTCCAAAGCTGCCGAACTTGTTTCTTTCTCTATTTCAATGGTATTCTGCCTTGTATAACACACATTTACCACTCTAGTCTCCTTTAAGTAATGAATATAGGATTCATACAGTGTTTGATGTTATCTTAACTCGAATTAAGGATTTTCCTTATCTTAGCTACCTTTTCTACACTAAGAACTGACTTGGAGATTCTCTTTCAGCTGTTCTAAACAAGTTCTCATCTGTTTACAGTCATTTTCACTGAATTATTCATGTTTTCATGTAGTTTCCTATATTCTGCCTTCTGGCCCAAGTATAAGCTTTGGCCACTTTATCAAATAACTTCCTACACACTGTTATGAACTGAGGGAGCTAGGGAACATTGTCTCTCAACTGTGTTATAGAGTGTAGTACTACATTTCAGTGAAGTGTAAGGCTTTCCAAAGCTGCCGAACTTTTTTCTTTCTCTATTTCAATGGTATACTGCCTTGTATAACACACATTTACCACTCTAGTCTCCTTTAAGTAATGAATATAGGATTCATACAGTGTTTGATGTTATCTTAACTCGAATTAAGGATTTTCCTTATCTTAGCTACCTTTTCTACACTAAGAACTGACTTGGAGATTCTCTTTCAGCTCTTCTAAACAAGTTCTCATCTGTTTACAGTCTTTTTCACTGAATTATTCAAGTTTTCATGTAGTTTCCTATATTCTGCCTTCTGGCCCAAGTATAAGCTTTGGCCACTTTATCAAACAACTTCCTACACACTGTTATGAACTGAGGGAGCTAGGGAATATTGTCTCTCAACTGTGTTATAGAGTGTAGTACTACATTTCAGTGAAGTGTAAGGCTTTCCAAAGCTGCCGAACTTGTTTCTTTCTCTATTTCAATGGTATTCTGCCTTGTATAACACACATTTACCACTCTAGTCTCCTTTAAGTAATGAATATAGGATTCATACAGTGTTTGATGTTATCTTAACTCGAATTAAGGAATTTCCTTATCTTAGCTACCTTTTCTACACTAAGAACTGACTTGGAGATTCTCTTTCAGCTGTTCTAAACAAGTTCTCATCTGTTTACAGTCATTTTCACTGAATTATTCATGTTTTCATGTAGTTTCCTATATTCTGCCTTCTGGCCCAAGTATAAGCTTTGGCCACTTTATCAAACAACTTCCTACACACTGTTATGAACTGAGGGAGCTAGGGAACATTGTCTCTCAACTGTGTTATAGAGTGTAGTACTACATTTCAGTGAAGTGTAAGGCTTTCCAAAGCTGCCGAACTTGTTTCTTTCTCTATTTCAATGGTATTCTGCCTTGTATAACACACATTTACCACTCTAGTCTCCTTTAAGTAATGAATATAGGATTCATACAGTGTTTGATGTTATCTTAACTGGAATTAAGGATTTTCCTTATCTTAGCTACCTTTTCTACACTAAGAACTGACTTGGAGATTCTCTTTCAGCTGTTCTAAACAAGTTCTCATCTGTTTACAGTCATTTTCACTGAATTATTCATGTTTTCATGTAGTTTCCTATATTCTGCCTTCTGGCCCAAGTATAAGCTTTGGCCACTTTATCAAATAACTTCCTACACACTGTTATGAACTGAGGGAGCTAGGGAACATTGTCTCTCAACTGTGTTATAGAGTGTAGTACTACATTTCAGTGAAGTGTAAGGCTTTCCAAAGCTGCCGAACTTGTTTCTTTCTCTATTTCAATGGTATTCTGCCTTGTATAACACACATTTACCACTCTAGTCTCCTTTAAGGAATGAATATAGGATTCATACAGTGTTTGATGTTATCTTAACTCGAATTAAGGATTTTCCTTATCTTAGCTACCTTTTCTACACTAAGAACTGACTTGGAGATTCTCTTTCAGCTCTTCTAAACAAGTTCTCATCTGTTTACAGTCTTTTTCACTGAATTATTCAAGTTTTCATGTAGTTTCCTATATTCTGCCTTCTGGCCCAAGTATAAGCTTTGGCCACTTTATCAAACAACTTCCTACACACTGTTATGAACTGAGGGAGCTAGGGAATATTGTCTCTCAACTGTGTTATAGAGTGTAGTACTACATTTCAGTGAAGTGTAAGGCTTTCCAAAGCTGCCGAACTTGTTTCTTTCTCTATTTCAATGGTATTCTGCCTTGTATAACACACATTTACCACTCTAGTCTCCTTTAAGTAATGAATATAGGATTCATACAGTGTTTGATGTTATCTTAACTCGAATTAAGGAATTTCCTTATCTTAGCTACCTTTTCTACACTAAGAACTGACTTGGAGATTCTCTTTCAGCTGTTCTAAACAAGTTCTCATCTGTTTACAGTCATTTTCACTGAATTATTCATGTTTTCATGTAGTTTCCTATATTCTGCCTTCTGGCCCAAGTATAAGCTTTGGCCACTTTATCAAACAACTTCCTACACACTGTTATGAACTGAGGGAGCTAGGGAACATTGTCTCTCAACTGTGTTATAGAGTGTAGTACTACATTTCAGTGAAGTGTAAGGCTTTCCAAAGCTGCCGAACTTGTTTCTTTCTCTATTTCAATGGTATTCTGCCTTGTATAACACACATTTACCACTCTAGTCTCCTTTAAGTAATGAATATAGGATTCATACAGTGTTTGATGTTATCTTAACTCGAATTAAGGATTTTCCTTATCTTAGCTACCTTTTCTACACTAAGAACTGACTTGGAGATTCTCTTTCAGCTCTTCTAAACAAGTTCTCATCTGTTTACAGTCTTTTTCACTGAATTATTCAAGTTTTCATGTAGTTTCCTATATTCTGCCTTCTGGCCCAAGTATAAGCTTTGGCCACTTTATCAAACAACTTCCTACACACTGTTATGAACTGAGGGAGCTAGGGAATATTGTCTCTCAACTGTGTTATAGAGTGTAGTACTACATTTCAGTGAAGTGTAAGGCTTTCCAAAGCTGCCGAACTTGTTTCTTTCTCTATTTCAATGGTATTCTGCCTTGTATAACACACATTTACCACTCTAGTCTCCTTTAAGTAATGAATATAGGATTCATACAGTGTTTGATGTTATCTTAACTCGAATTAAGGAATTTCCTTATCTTAGCTACCTTTTCTACACTAAGAACTGACTTGGAGATTCTCTTTCAGCTGTTCTAAACAAGTTCTCATCTGTTTACAGTCATTTTCACTGAATTATTCATGTTTTCATGTAGTTTCCTATATTCTGCCTTCTGGCCCAAGTATAAGCTTTGGCCACTTTATCAAACAACTTCCTACACACTGTTATGAACTGAGGGAGCTAGGGAACATTGTCTCTCAACTGTGTTATAGAGTGTAGTACTACATTTCAGTGAAGTGTAAGGCTTTCCAAAGCTGCCGAACTTGTTTCTTTCTCTATTTCAATGGTATTCTGCCTTGTATAACACACATTTACCACTCTAGTCTCCTTTAAGTAATGAATATAGGATTCATACAGTGTTTGATGTTATCTTAACTCGAATTAAGGATTTTCCTTATCTTAGCTACCTTTTCTACACTAAGAACTGACTTGGAGATTCTCTTTCAGCTGTTCTAAACAAGTTCTCATCTGTTTACAGTCATTTTCACTGAATTATTCATGTTTTCATGTAGTTTCCTATATTCTGCCTTCTGGCCCAAGTATAAGCTTTGGCCACTTTATCAAATAACTTCCTACACACTGTTATGAACTGAGGGAGCTAGGGAACATTGTCTCTCAACTGTGTTATAGAGTGTAGTACTACATTTCAGTGAAGTGTAAGGCTTTCCAAAGCTGCCGAACTTGTTTCTTTCTCTATTTCAATGGTATTCTGCCTTGTATAACACACATTTACCACTCTAGTCTCCTTTAAGTAATGAATATAGGATTCATACAGTGTTTGATGTTATCTTAACTCGAATTAAGGATTTTCCTTATCTTAGCTACCTTTTCTACACTAAGAACTGACTTGGAGATTCTCTTTCAGCTCTTCTAAACAAGTTCTCATCTGTTTACAGTCTTTTTCACTGAATTATTCAAGTTTTCATGTAGTTTCCTATATTCTGCCTTCTGGCCCAAGTATAAGCTTTGGCCACTTTATCAAACAACTTCCTACACACTGTTATGAACTGAGGGAGCTAGGGAATATTGTCTCTCAACTGTGTTATAGAGTGTAGTACTACATTTCAGTGAAGTGTAAGGCTTTCCAAAGCTGCCGAACTTGTTTCTTTCTCTATTTCAATGGTATTCTGCCTTGTATAACACACATTTACCACTCTAGTCTCCTTTAAGTAATGAATATAGGATTCATACAGTGTTTGATGTTATCTTAACTCGAATTAAGGAATTTCCTTATCTTAGCTACCTTTTCTACACTAAGAACTGACTTGGAGATTCTCTTTCAGCTGTTCTAAACAAGTTCTCATCTGTTTACAGTCATTTTCACTGAATTATTCATGTTTTCATGTAGTTTCCTATATTCTGCCTTCTGGCCCAAGTATAAGCTTTGGCCACTTTATCAAACAACTTCCTACACACTGTTATGAACTGAGGGAGCTAGGGAACATTGTCTCTCAACTGTGTTATAGAGTGTAGTACTACATTTCAGTGAAGTGTAAGGCTTTCCAAAGCTGCCGAACTTGTTTCTTTCTCTATTTCAATGGTATTCTGCCTTGTATAACACACATTTACCACTCTAGTCTCCTTTAAGTAATGAATATAGGATTCATACAGTGTTTGATGTTATCTTAACTCGAATTAAGGATTTTCCTTATCTTAGCTACCTTTTCTACACTAAGAACTGACTTGGAGATTCTCTTTCAGCTGTTCTAAACAAGTTCTCATCTGTTTACAGTCATTTTCCCTGAATTATTCATGTTTTCATGTAGTTTCCTATATTCTGCCTTCTGGCCCAAGTATAAGCTTTGGCCACTTTATCAAATAACTTCCTACACACTGTTATGAACTGAGGGAGCTAGGGAACATTGTCTCTCAACTGTGTTATAGAGTGTAGTACTACATTTCAGTGAAGTGTAAGGCTTTCCAAAGCTGCCGAACTTGTTTCTTTCTCTATTTCAATGGTATTCTGCCTTGTATAACACACATTTACCACTCTAGTCTCCTTTAAGTAATGAATATAGGATTCATACAGTGTTTGATGTTATCTTAACTCGAATTAAGGATTTTCCTTATCTTAGCTACCTTTTCTACACTAAGAACTGACTTGGAGATTCTCTTTTAGCTGTTCTAAACAAGTTCTCATCTGTTTACAGTCATTTTCACTGAATTATTCATGTTTTCATGTAGTTTCCTATATTCTGCCTTCTGGCCCAAGTATAAGCTTTGCCCACTTTATCAAACACCTTCCTACACTCTGTTATGAACTGAGGCAGCTAGGGAACATTGTCTCTCAACTGTGTTATAGAGTGTAGTACTACATTTCAGTGAAGTGTAAGCCTTTCCAAAGCTGCCGAAAGTGTTTCTTTCTCTATTTCAATGGTATTCTGCCTTGTATAACACACATTTACCATTCTAGTTTCCTTTAAGTAAAGAATATAGGATTCATACAGTGTTTCATGTGATCTTAACTCGAATTAAGGATTTCCCGGATTTTAGCTACCTTTTCTACACTAAGAACTGACTTGGAGATTCTCTTTCAGCTCTTCTAAACAAGTTCTCATCTGTATACTGGCATTTCCACTGAATTATTCAAGTTTTCATGTAGTTTCCTATATTCTGCCTTCTGGCCCAAGTATAAGCTTTGGCCACTTTATCAAATAACTTCCTACACACTGTTATGAACTGAGGGAGCTAGGGAACATTGTCTCTCAACTGTGTTATAGAGTGTAGTACTACATTTCAGTGAAGTGTAAGGCTTTCCAAAGCTGCCGAACTTGTTTCTTTCTCTATTTCAATGGTATTCTGCCTTGTATAACACACATTTACCACTCTAGTCTCCTTTAAGTAATGAATATAGGATTCATACAGTGTTTGATGTTATCTTAACTCGAATTAAGGATTTTCCTTATCTTAGCTACCTTTTCTACACTAAGAACTGACTTGGAGATTCTCTTTCAGCTGTTCTAAACAAGTTCTCATCTGTTTACAGTCATTTTCACTGAATTATTCATGTTTTCATGTAGTTTCCTATATTCTGCCTTCTGGCCCAAGTATAAGCTTTGGCCACTTTATCAAATAACTTCCTACACACTGTTATGAACTGAGGGAGCTAGGGAACATTGTCTCTCAACTGTGTTATAGAGTGTAGTACTACATTTCAGTGAAGTGTAAGGCTTTCCAAAGCTGCCGAACTTGTTTCTTTCTCTATTTCAATGGTATTCTGCCTTGTATAACACACATTTACCACTCTAGTCTCCTTTAAGTAATGAATATAGGATTCATACAGTGTTTGATGTTATCTTAACTCGAATTAAGGATTTTCCTTATCTTAGCTACCTTTTCTACACTAAGAACTGACTTGGAGATTCTCTTTCAGCTCTTCTAAACAAGTTCTCATCTGTTTACAGTCTTTTTCACTGAATTATTCATTTTTCATGTAGTTTCCTATATTCTGCCTTCTGGCCCAAGTATAAGCTTTGGCCACTTTATCAAACAACTTCCTACACACTGTTATGAACTGAGGGAGCTAGGGAATATTGTCTCTCAACTGTGTTATAGAGTGTAGTACTACATTTCAGTGAAGTGTAAGGCTTTCCAAAGCTGCCGAACTTGTTTCTTTCTCTATTTCAATGGTATTCTGCCTTTTATAACACACATTTACCACTCTAGTCTCCTTTAAGTAATGAATATAGGATTCATACAGTGTTTGATGTTATCTTAACTCGAATTAAGGAATTTCCTTATCTTAGCTACCTTTTCTACACTAAGAACTGACTTGGAGATTCTCTTTCAGCTGTTCTAAACAAGTTCTCATCTGTTTACAGTCATTTTCACTGAATTATTCATGTTTTCATGTAGTTTCCTATATTCTGCCTTCTGGCCCAAGTATAAGCTTTGGCCACTTTATCAAACAACTTCCTACACACTGTTATGAACTGAGGGAGCTAGGGAACATTGTCTCTCAACTGTGTTATAGAGTGTAGTACTACATTTCAGTGAAGTGTAAGGCTTTCCAAAGCTGCCGAACTTGTTTCTTTCTCTATTTCAATGGTATTCTGCCTTGTATAACACACATTTACCACTCTAGTCTCCTTTAAGTAATGAATATAGGATTCATACAGTGTTTGATGTTATCTTAACTCGAATTAAGGATTTTCCTTATCTTAGCTACCTTTTCTACACTAAGAACTGACTTGGAGATTCTCTTTCAGCTGTTCTAAACAAGTTCTCATCTGTTTACAGTCATTTGCAATAAATTATTCATGTTTTCATGTAGTTTCCTATATTCTGCCTTATGGCCCAAGTATAAGCTTTGGCCACTTTATCAAATAACTTCCTACACACTGTTATGAACTGAGGGAGCTAGGGAACATTGTCTCTCAACTGTGTTATAGAGTGTAGTACTACATTTCAGTGAAGTGTAAGGCTTTCCAAAGCTGCCGAACTTGTTTCTTTCTCTATTTCAATGGTATTCTGCCTTGTATAACACACATTTACCACTCTAGTCTCCTTTAAGTAATGAATATAGGATTCATACAGTGTTTGATGTTATCTTAACTCGAATTAAGGATTTTCCTTATCTTAGCTACCTTTTCTACACTAAGAACTGACTTGGAGATTCTCTTTTAGCTGTTCTAAACAAGTTCTCATCTGTTTACAGTCATTTTCACTGAATTATTCATGTTTTCATGTAGTTTCCTATATTCTGCCTTCTGGCCCAAGTATAAGCTTTGCCCACTTTATCAAACACCTTCCTACACTCTGTTATGAACTGAGGCAGCTAGGGAACATTGTCTCTCAACTGTGTTATAGAGTGTAGTACTACATTTCAGTGAAGTGTAAGCCTTTCCAAAGCTGCCGAAAGTGTTTCTTTCTCTATTTCAATGGTATTCTGCCTTGTATAACACACATTTACCATTCTAGTTTCCTTTAAGTAAAGAATATAGGATTCATACAGTGTTTCATGTGATCTTAACTCGAATTAAGGATTTCTCGGATTTTAGCTACCTTTTCTACACTAAGAACTGACTTGGAGATTCTCTTTCAGCTCTTCTAAACAAGTTCTCATCTGTTTACTGGCATTTCCACTGAATTATTCAAGTTTTCATGTAGTTTCCTATATTCTGCCTTCTGGCCCAAGTATAAGCTTTGGCCACTTTATCAAACAACTTCCTACACACTGTTATGAACTGAGGGAGCTAGGGAACATTGTCTCTCAACTGTGTTATAGAGTGTAGTACTACATTTCAGTGAAGTGTAAGGCTTTCCAAAGCTGCCGAACTTGTTTCTTTCTCTATTTCAATGGTATTCTGCCTTGTATAACACACATTTACCACTCTAGTCTCCTTTAAGTAATGAATATAGGATTCATACAGTGTTTGATGTTATCTTAACTCGAATTAAGGATTTTCCTTATCTTAGCTACCTTTTCTACACTAAGAACTGACTTGGAGATTCTCTTTCAGCTCTTCTAAACAAGTTCTCATCTGTTTACAGTCTTTTTCACTGAATTATTCATTTTTCATGTAGTTTCCTATATTCTGCCTTCTGGCCCAAGTATAAGCTTTGGCCACTTTATCAAACAACTTCCTACACACTGTTATGAACTGAGGGAGCTAGGGAATATTGTCTCTCAACTGTGTTATAGAGTGTAGTACTACATTTCAGTGAAGTGTAAGGCTTTCCAAAGCTGCCGAACTTGTTTCTTTCTCTATTTCAATGGTATTCTGCCTTTTATATCACACATTTACCACTCTAGTCTCCTTTAAGTAATGAATATAGGATTCATACAGTGTTTGATGTTATCTTAACTCGAATTAAGGAATTTCCTTATCTTAGCTACCTTTTCTACACTAAGAACTGACTTGGAGATTCTCTTTCAGCTGTTCTAAACAAGTTCTCATCTGTTTACAGTCATTTTCACTGAATTATTCATGTTTTCATGTAGTTTCCTATATTCTGCCTTCTGGCCCAAGTATAAGCTTTGGCCACTTTATCAAACAACTTCCTACACACTGTTATGAACTGAGGGAGCTAGGGAACATTGTCTCTCAACTGTGTTATAGAGTGTAGTACTACATTTCAGTGAAGTGTAAGGCTTTCCAAAGCTGCCGAACTTGTTTCTTTCTCTATTTCAATGGTATTCTGCCTTGTATAACACACATTTACCACTCTAGTCTCCTTTAAGTAATGAATATAGGATTCATACAGTGTTTGATGTTATCTTAACTCGAATTAAGGATTTTCCTTATCTTAGCTACCTTTTCTACACTAAGAACTGACTTGGAGATTCTCTTTCAGCTGTTCTAAACAAGTTCTCATCTGTTTACAGTCATTTGCAATGAATTATTCATGTTTTCATGTAGTTTCCTATATTCTGCCTTATGGCCCAAGTATAAGCTTTGGCCACTTTATCAAATAACTTCCTACACACTGTTATGAACTGAGGGAGCTAGGGAACATTGTCTCTCAACTGTGTTATAGAGTGTAGTACTACATTTCAGTGAAGTGTAAGGCTTTCCAAAGCTGCCGAACTTGTTTCTTTCTCTATTTCAATGGTATTCTGCCTTGTATAACACACATTTACCACTCTAGTCTCCTTTAAGTAATGAATATAGGATTCATACAGTGTTTGATGTTATCTTAACTCGAATTAAGGATTTTCCTTATCTTAGCTACCTTTTCTACACTAAGAACTGACTTGGAGATTCTCTTTTAGCTGTTCTAAACAAGTTCTCATCTGTTTACAGTCATTTTCACTGAATTATTCATGTTTTCATGTAGTTTCCTATATTCTGCCTTCTGGCCCAAGTATAAGCTTTGCCCACTTTATCAAACACCTTCCTACACTCTGTTATGAACTGAGGCAGCTAGGGAACATTGTCTCTCAACTGTGTTATAGAGTGTAGTACTACATTTCAGTGAAGTGTAAGCCTTTCCAAAGCTGCCGAAAGTGTTTCTTTCTCTATTTCAATGGTATTCTGCCTTGTATAACACACATTTACCATTCTAGTTTCCTTTAAGTAAAGAATATAGGATTCATACAGTGTTTCATGTGATCTTAACTCGAATTAAGGATTTCCCGGATTTTAGCTACCTTTTCTACACTAAGAACTGACTTGGAGATTCTCTTTCAGCTCTTCTAAACAAGTTCTCATCTGTTTACTGGCATTTCCACTGAATTATTCAAGTTTTCATGTAGTTTCCTATATTCTGCCTTCTGGCCCAAGTATAAGCTTTGGCCACTTTATCAAACAACTTCCTACACACTGTTATGAACTGAGGGAGCTAGGGAACATTGTCTCTCAACTGTGTTATAGAGTGTAGTACTACATTTCAGTGAAGTGTAAGGCTTTCCAAAGCTGCCGAACTTGTTTCTTTCTCTATTTCAATGGTATTCTGCCTTGTATAACACACATTTACCACTCTAGTCTCCTTTAAGTAATGAATATAGGATTCATACAGTGTTTGATGTTATCTTAACTCGAATTAAGGATTTTCCTTATCTTAGCTACCTTTTCTACACTAAGAACTGACTTGGAGATTCTCTTTCAGCTCTTCTAAACAAGTTCTCATCTGTTTACAGTCATTTGCACTGAATTATTCATGTTTTCATGTAGTTTCCTATATTCTGCCTTCTGGCCCAAGTATAAGCTTTGGCCACTTTATCAAACAACTTCCTACACACTGTTATGAACTGAGGGAGCTAGGGAACATTGTCTCTCAACTGTGTTATAGAGTGTAGTACTACATTTCAGTGAAGTGTAAGGCTTTCCAAAGCTGCCGAACTTGTTTTTTTCTCTATTTCAATGGTATTCTGCCTTGTATAACACACATTTACCACTCTAGTCTCCTTTAAGTAATGAATATAGGATTCATACAGTGTTTGATGTTATCTTAACTCGAATTAAGGATTTTCCTTATCTTAGCTACCTTTTCTACACTAAGAACTGACTTGGAGATTCTCTTTTAGCTGTTCTAAACAAGTTCTCATCTGTTTACAGTCATTTTCACTGAATTATTCATGTTTTCATGTAGTTTCCTATATTCTGCCTTGTGGCCCAAGTATAAGCTTTGCCCACTTTATCAAACACCTTCCTACACTCTGTTATGAACTGAGGCAGCTAGGGAACATTGTCTCTCAACTGTGTTATAGAGTGTAGTACTACATTTCAGTGAAGTGTAAGGCTTTCCAAAGCTGCCGAACTTGTTTCTTTCTCTATTTCAATGGTATTCTGCCTTGTATAACACACATTTACCACTCTAGTCTCCTTTAAGTAATGAATATAGGATTCATACAGTGTTTGATGTTATCTTAACTCGAATTAAGGATTTTCCTTATCTTAGCTACCTTTTCTACACTAAGAACTGACTTGGAGATTCTCTTTTAGCTGTTCTAAACAAGTTCTCATCTGTTTACAGTCATTTTCACTGAATTATTCATGTTTTCATGTAGTTTCCTATATTCTGCCTTGTGGCCCAAGTATAAGCTTTGCCCACTTTATCAAACACCTTCCTACACTCTGTTATGAACTGAGGCAGCTAGGGAACATTGTCTCTCAACTGTGTTATAGAGTGTAGTACTACATTTCAGTGAAGTGTAAGGCTTTCCAAAGCTGCCGAACTTGTTTCTTTCTCTATTTCAATGGTATTCTGCCTTGTATAACACACATTTACCACTCTAGTCTCCTTTAAGTAATGAATATAGGATTCATACAGTGTTTGATGTTATCTTAACTCCAATTAAGGATTTTCCTTATCTTAGCTACCTTTTCTACACTAAGAACTGACTTGGAGATTCTCTTTCAGCTGTTCTAAACAAGTTCTCATCTGTTTACAGTCATTTTCACTGAATTATTCATGTTTTCATGTAGTTTCCTATATTCTGCCTTCTGGCCCAAGTATAAGCTTTGGCCACTTTATCAAATAACTTCCTACACACTGTTATGAACTGAGGGAACTAGGGAACATTGTCTCTCAACTGTGTTATAGAGTGTAGTACTACATTTCAGTGAAGTGTAAGGCTTTCCAAAGCTGCCGAACTTGTTTCTTTCTCTATTTCAATGGTATTCTGCCTTGTATAACACACATTTACCACTCTAGTCTCCTGTAAGTAATGAATATAGGATTCATACAGTGTTTGATGTTATCTTAACTCGAATTAAGGATTTTCCTTATCTTAGCTACCTTTTCTACACTAAGAACTGATTGGAGATTCTCTTTTAGCTGTTCTAAACAAGTTCTCATCTGTTTACAGTCATTTTCACTGAATTATTCATGTTTTCATGTAGTTTCCTATATTCTGCCTTCTGGCCCAAGTATAAGCTTTGCCCACTTTATCAAACACCTTCCTACACTCTGTTATGAACTGAGGCAGCTAGGGAACATTGTCTCTCAACTGTGTTATAGAGTGTAGTACTACATTTCAGTGAAGTGTAAGCCTTTCCAAAGCTGCCGAAAGTGTTTCTTTCTCTATTTCAATGGTATTCTGCCTTGTATAACACACATTTACCATTCTAGTTTCCTTTAAGTAAAGAATATAGGATTCATACAGTGTTTCATGTGATCTTAACTCGAATTAAGGATTTCCCGGATTTTAGCTACCTTTTCTACACTAAGAACTGACTTGGAGATTCTCTTTCAGCTCTTCTAAACAAGTTCTCATCTGTTTACTGGCATTTCCACTGAATTATTCAAGTTTTCATGTAGTTTCCTATATTCTGCCTTCTGGCCCAAGTATAAGCTTTGGCCACTTTATCAAACAACTTCCTACACACTGTTATGAACTGAGGGAGCTAGGGAACATTGTCTCTCAACTGTGTTATAGAGTGTAGTACTACATTTCAGTGAAGTGTAAGGCTTTCCAAAGCTGCCGAACTTGTTTCTTTCTCTATTTCAATGGTATTCTGCCTTGTATAACACACATTTACCACTCTAGTCTCCTTTAAGTAATGAATATAGGATTCATACAGTGTTTGATGTTATCTTAACTCGAATTAAGGATTTTCCTTATCTTAGCTACCTTTTCTACACTAAGAACTGACTTGGAGATTCTCTTTCAGCTCTTCTAAACAAGTTCTCATCTGTTTACAGTCATTTGCACTGAATTATTCATGTTTTCATGTAGTTTCCTATATTCTGCCTTCTGGCCCAAGTATAAGCTTTGGCCACTTTATCAAACAACTTCCTACACACTGTTATGAACTGAGGGAGCTAGGGAACATTGTCTCTCAACTGTGTTATAGAGTGTAGTACTACATTTCAGTGAAGTGTAAGGCTTTCCAAAGCTGCCGAACTTGTTTCTTTCTCTATTTCAATGGTATTCTGCCTTGTATAACACACATTTACCACTCTAGTCTCCTTTAAGTAATGAATATAGGATTCAAACAGTGTTTGATGTTATCTTAACTCGAATTAAGGATTTTCCTTATCTTAGCTACCTTTTCTACACTAAGAACTGACTTGGAGATTCTCTTTTAGCTGTTCTAAACAAGTTCTCATCTGTTTACAGTCATTTTCACTGAATTATTCATGTTTTCATGTAGTTTCCTATATTCTGCCTTCTGGCCCAAGTATAAGCTTTGCCCACTTTATCAAACACCTTCCTACACTCTGTTATGAACTGAGGCAGCTAGGGAACATTGTCTCTCAACTGTGTTATAGAGTGTAGTACTACATTTCAGTGAAGTGTAAGGCTTTCCAAAGCTGCCGAACTTGTTTCTTTCTCTATTTCAATGGTATTCTGCCTTGTATAACACACATTTACCACTCTAGTCTCCTTTAAGTAATGAATATAGGATTCATACAGTGTTTGATGTTATCTTAACTCGAATTAAGGATTTTCCTTATCTTAGCTACCTTTTCTACACTAAGAACTGACTTGGAGATTCTCTTTCAGCTGTTCTAAACAAGTTCTCATCTGTTTACAGTCATTTTCACTGAATTATTCATGTTTTCATGTAGTTTCCTATATTCTGCCTTCTGGCCCAAGTATAAGCTTTGGCCACTTTATCAAATAACTTCCTACACACTGTTATGAACTGAGGGAGCTACGGAACATTGTCTCTCAACTGTGTTATAGAGTGTAGTACTACATTTCAGTGAAGTGTAAGGCTTTCCAAAGCTGCCGAACTTGTTTCTTTCTCTATTTCAATGGTATTCTGCCTTGTATAACACACATTTACCACTCTAGTCTCCTGTAAGTAATGAATATAGGATTCATACAGTGTTTGATGTTATCTTAACTCGAATTAAGGATTTTCCTTATCTTAGCTACCTTTTCTACACTAAGAACTGACTTGGAGATTCTCTTTTAGCTGTTCTAAACAAGTTCTCATCTGTTTACAGTCATTTTCACTGAATTATTCATGTTTTCATGTAGTTTCCTATATTCTGCCTTCTGGCCCAAGTATAAGCTTTGCCCACTTTATCAAACACCTTCCTACACTCTGTTATGAACTGAGGCAGCTAGGGAACATTGTCTCTCTACTGTGTTATAGAGTGTAGTACTACATTTCAGTGAAGTGTAAGCCTTTCCAAAGCTGCCGAAAGTGTTTCTTTCTCTATTTCAATGGTATTCTGCCTTGTATAACACACATTTACCATTCTAGTTTCCTTTAAGTAAAGAATATAGGATTCATACAGTGTTTCATGTGATCTTAACTCGAATTAAGGATTTCCCGGATTTTAGCTACCTTTTCTACACTAAGAACTGACTTGGAGATTCTCTTTCAGCTCTTCTAAACAAGTTCTCATCTGTTTACCGGCATTTCCACTGAATTATTCAAGTTTTCATGTAGTTTCCTATATTCTGCCTTCTGGCCCAAGTATAAGCTTTGGCCACTTTATCAAACAACTTCCTACACACTGTTATGAACTGAGGGAGCTAGGGAACATTGTCTCTCAACTGTGTTATAGAGTGTAGTACTACATTTCAGTGAAGTGTAAGGCTTTCCAAAGCTGCCGAACTTGTTTCTTTCTCTATTTCAATGGTATTCTGCCTTGTATAACACACATTTACCGCTCTAGTCTCCTTTAAGTAATGAATATAGGATTCATACAGTGTTTGATGTTATCTTAACTCGAATTAAGGATTTTCCTTATCTTAGCTACCTTTTCTACACTAAGAACTGACTTGGAGATTCTCTTTCAGCTGTTCTAAACAAGTTCTCATCTGTTTACAGTCATTTTCACTGAATTATTCATGTTTTCATGTAGTTTCCTATATTCTGCCTTATGGCCCAAGTATAAGCTTTGGCCACTTTATCAAATAACTTCCTACACACTGTTATGAACTGAGGGAGCTAGGGAACATTGTCTCTCAACTGTGTTATAGAGTGTAGTACTACATTTCAGTGAAGTGTAAGGCTTTCCAAAGCTGCCGAACTTGTTTCTTTCTCTATTTCAATGGTATTCTGCCTTGTATAACACACATTTACCACTCTAGTCTCCTTTAAGTAATGAATATAGGATTCATACAGTGTTTGATGTTATCTTAACTCGAATTAAGGATTTTCCTTATCTTAGCTACCTTTTCTACACTAAGAACTGACTTGGAGATTCTCTTTTAGCTGTTCTAAACAAGTTCTCATCTGTTTACAGTCATTTTCACTGAATTATTCATGTTTTCATGTAGTTTCCTATATTCTGCCTTCTGGCCCAAGTATAAGCTTTGCCCACTTTATCAAACACCTTCCTACACTCTGTTATGAACTGAGGCAGCTAGGGAACATTGTCTCTCAACTGTGTTATAGAGTGTAGTACTACATTTCAGTGAAGTGTAAGCCTTTCCAAAGCTGCCGAAAGTGTTTCTTTCTCTATTTCAATGGTATTCTGCCTTGTATAACACACATTTACCATTCTAGTTTCCTTTAAGTAAAGAATATAGGATTCATACAGTGTTTCATGTGATCTTAACTCGAATTAAGGATTTCCCGGATTTTAGCTACCTTTTCTACACTAAGAACTGACTTGGAGATTCTCTTTCAGTTCTTCTAAACAAGTTCTCATCTGTTTACAGTCATTTGCACTGAATTATTCATGTTTTCATGTAGTTTCCTATATTCTGCCTTCTGGCCCAAGTATAAGCTTTGGCCACTTTATCAAACAACTTCCTACACACTGTTATGAACTGAGGGAGCTAGGGAACATTGTCTCTCAACTGTGTTATAGAGTGTAGTACTACATTTCAGTGAAGTGTAAGGCTTTCCAAAGCTGCCGAACTTGTTTCTTTCTCTATTTCAATGGTATTCTGCCTTGTATAACACACATTTACCACTCTAGTCTCCTTTAAGTAATGAATATAGGATTCATACAGTGTTTGATGTTATCTTAACTCGAATTAAGGATTTTCCTTATCTTAGCTACCTTTTCTACACTAAGAACTGACTTGGAGATTCTCTTTTAGCTGTTCTAAACAAGTTCTCATCTGTTTACAGTCATTTTCACTGAATTATTCATGTTTTCATGTAGTTTCCTATATTCTGCCTTCTGGCCCAAGTATAAGCTTTGCCCACTTTATCAAACACCTTCCTACACTCTGTTATGAACTGAGGCAGCTAGGGAACATTGTCTCTCAACTGTGTTATAGAGTGTAGTACTACATTTCAGTGAAGTGTAAGCCTTTCCAAAGCTGCCGAAAGTGTTTCTTTCTCTATTTCAATGGTATTCTGCCTTGTATAACACACATTTACCATTCTCGTTTCCTTTAAGTAAAGAATATAGGATTCATACAGTGTTTCATGTGATCTTAACTGGAATTAAGGATTTCCCGGATCTTAGCTACCTTTTCTACACTAAGAAGTGACTTGGAGATTCTCTTTCAGCTGTTCTAAACAAGTTCTCATGTGTTTACAGTCATTTTCAATGAATTATTCATGTTTTCATGTAGTTTCCTATATTCTGCCTTCTGCCCCAAGTATAAACTTTGGCCACTTTATCAAACAACTTCCTACACACTGTTATGAACTGAGGGAGCTAGGGAACATTGTCTCTCAACTGTGTTATAGAGTGTAGTACTACATTTCAGTGAAGTGTAAGGCTTTCCAAAGCTGCCGAACTTGTTTCTTTCTCTATTTCAATGGTATTCTGCCTTGTATAACACACATTTACCACTCTAGTCTCCTTTAAGTAATGAATATAGGATTCATACAGTGTTTGATGTTATCTTAACTCGAATTAAGGATTTTCCTTATCTTAGCTACCTTTTCTACACTAAGAACTGACTTGGAGATTCTCTTTTAGCTGTTCTAAACAAGTTCTCATCTGTTTACAGTCATTTTCACTGAATTATTCATGTTTTCATGTAGTTTCCTATATTCTGCCTTCTGGCCCAAGTATAAGCTTTGCCCACTTTATCAAACACCTTCCTACACTCTGTTATGAACTGAGGCAGCTAGGGAACATTGTCTCTCAACTGTGTTATAGAGTGTAGTACTACATTTCAGTGAAGTGTAAGCCTTTCCAAAGCTGCCGAAAGTGTTTCTTTCTCTATTTCAATGGTATTCTGCCTTGTATAACACACATTTACCATTCTAGTTTCCTTTAAGTAAAGAATATAGGATTCATACAGTGTTTCATGTGATCTTAACTCGAATTAAGGATTTCCCGGATTTTAGCTACCTTTTCTACACTAAGAACTGACTTGGAGATTCTCTTTCAGCTCTTCTAAACAAGTTCTCATCTGTTTACCGGCATTTCCACTGAATTATTCTAGTTTTCATGTAGTTTCCTATATTCTGCCTTCTGGCCCAAGTATAAGCTTTGGCCACTTTATCAAACAACTTCCTACACACTGTTATGAACTGAGGGAGCTAGGGAACATTGTCTCTCAACTGTGTTATATAGTGTAGTACTACATTTCAGTGAAGTGTAAGGCTTTCCAAAGCTGCCGAACTTGTTTCTTTCTCTATTTCAATGGTATTCTGCCTTGTATAACACACATTTACCACTCTAGTCTCCTTTAAGTAATGAATATAGGATTCATACAGTGTTTGATGTTATCTTAACTCGAATTAAGGATTTTCCTTATCTTAGCTACCTTTTCTACACTAAGAACTGACTTGGAGATTCACTTTCAGCTGTTCTAAACAAGTTCTCATCTGTTTACAGTCATTTTCACTGAATTATTCATGTTTTCATGTAGTTTCCTATATTCTGCCTTCAGGCCCAAGTATAAGCTTTGGCCACTTTATCAAACAACTCCTACACACTGTTATGAACTGAGGTAGCTAGGGAACATTGTCTCTCAACTGTGTTATAGAGTGTAGTACTACGTTTCAGTGAAGTGTAAGGCTTTCCAAAGCTGCCGAACTTGTTTCTTTCTCTATTTCAATGGTATTCTGCCTTGTATAACACACATTTACCACTCTAGTCTACTTTAAGTAATGAATATAGGATTCATACAGTGTTTGATGTTATCTTAACTCGAATTAAGGATTTTCCTTATCTTAGCTACCTTTTCTACACTAAGAACTGACTTGGAGATTCTCTTTCAACTGTTCTAAACAAGTTCTCATCTGTTTACAGTCATTTTCACTGAATTATTCATGTTTTCATGTAGTTTCCAATATTCTGCCTTCTGGCCCGAGTATAAGCTTTGCCCACTTTATCAAACACCTTCCTACACTCTGTTATGAACTGAGGCAGCTAGGGAACATTGTCTCTCAACTGTGTTATAGAGTGTAGTACTACATTTCAGTGAAGTGTAAGCCTTTCCAAAGCTGCCGAAAGTGTTTCTTTCTCTATTTCAATGGTATTCTGCCTTGTATAACACACATTTACCACTCTAGTCTCCTTTAAGTAATGAATATAGGGTTCATACAGTGTTTCATGTGATCTTAACTGGAATTAAGGATTTCCCTTATCTTAGCTACCTTTTCTACACTAAGAACTGACTTGGAGATTCTCTTTCAGCTGTTCTAAACAAGTTCTCATCAGTTTACAGTCATTTTCAATGAATTATTCATGTTTTCATGTAGTTTCCTATATTCTGCCTTCTGGCCCAAGTATAAGCTTTGCCTACTTTATCAAACACATTCCTACACTCTGTTATGAACTGAGGCAGCTAGGGAACATTGTCTCTCAACTGTGTTATAGACTGTAGTACTACATTTCAGTGAAGTGTAAGCATTTCCAAAGCTGCCGAACTTGTTTCTTTCTCTATTTCAATGGTATTCTGCCTTGTATAACACACATTTACCACTCTAGTTTCCTTTAAGTAAAGAATATAGGATTCATACAGTGTTTCATGTGATCTTAACTGGAATTAAGGATTTCCCTTATCTTAGCTACCTTTTCTACACTAAGAACTGACTTGGAGATTCTCTTTCAGCTGTTCTAAACAAGTTCTCATCTGTTTACAGTCATTTTCACTGAATTATTCATGTTTTCATGTAGTTTCCTATATTCTGCCTTCTGGCCCAAGTATGAGCTTTGGCCACTTTATCAAACAACTTCCTACACTCTGTTATAAACAGAGGGAGCTAGGGAACATTGTCTCTCAACTGTGTTATAGAGTGTAGTACTACATTTGAGTGAAGTGTAAAGCTTTCCAAAGCTGCCGAACTTGTTTCTTTCTCTATTTCAATGGTATTCTGCCTTGTATAACACACATTTACCACTCTAGTCTCCTTTAAGTAATGAATATAGGATTCATACAGTGTTTGATGTTATCTTAACTTGAATTAAGGATTTTCCTTATCTTAGCTACCTTTTCTACACTAAGAACTGACTTGGAGATTCTCTTTCAGCTGTTCTAAACAAGTTCTCATCTGTTTACAGTCATTTTCACTGAATTATTCATGTTTTCATGTAGTTTCCTATATTCTGCCTTCTGGCCCAAGTATAAGCTTTGGCCACTTTATCAAACAACTTCCTACACACTGTTATGAACTGAGGGAGCTAGGGAACATTGTCTCTCAACTGTGTTATAGAGTGTAGTACTACATTTCAGTGAAGTGTAAGGCTTTCCAAAGCTGCCGAACTTGTTTCTTTCTCTATTTCAATGGTATTCTGCCTTGTATAACACACATTTACCACTCTAGTCTCCTTTAAGTAATGAATATAGGATTCATACAGTGTTTGATGTTATCTTAACTCGAATTAAGGATTTTCCTTATCTTAGCTACCTTTTCTACACTAAGAACTGACTTGGAGATTCTCTTTCAGCTGTTCTAAACAAGTTCTCATCTGTTTACAGTCATTTTCACTGAATTATTCATGTTTTCATGTAGTTTCCTATATTCTGCCTTCTGGCCCAAGTATAAGCTTTGGCCACTTTATCAAATAACTTCCTACACACTGTTATGAACTGAGGGAGCTAGGGAACATTGTCTCTCAACTGTGTTATAGAGTGTAGTACTACATTTCATTGAAGTGTAAGGCTTTCCAAAGCTGCCGAACTTTTTTCTTTCTCTATTTCAATGGTATACTGCCTTGTATAACACACATTTACCACTCTAGTCTCCTTTAAGTAATGAATATAGGATTCATACAGTGTTTGATGTTATCTTAACTCGAATTAAGGATTTTCCTTATCTTAGCTACCTTTTCTACACTAAGAACTGACTTGGAGATTCTCTTTCAGCTCTTCTAAACAAGTTCTCATCTGTTTACAGTCTTTTTCACTGAATTATTCAAGTTTTCATGTAGTTTCCTATATTCTGCCTTCTGGCCCAAGTATAAGCTTTGGCCACTTTATCAAACAACTTCCTACACACTGTTATGAACTGAGGGAGCTAGGGAATATTGTCTCTCAACTGTGTTATAGAGTGTAGTACTACATTTCAGTGAAGTGTAAGGCTTTCCAAAGCTGCCGAACTTGTTTCTTTCTCTATTTCAATGGTATTCTGCCTTGTATAACACACATTTACCACTCTAGTCTCCTTTAAGTAATGAATATAGGATTCATACAGTGTTTGATGTTATCTTAACTCGAATTAAGGAATTTCCTTATCTTAGCTACCTTTTCTACACTAAGAACTGACTTGGAGATTCTCTTTCAGCTGTTCTAAACAAGTTCTCATCTGTTTACAGTCATTTTCACTGAATTATTCATGTTTTCATGTAGTTTCCTATATTCTGCCTTCTGGCCCAAGTATAAGCTTTGGCCACTTTATCAAACAACTTCCTACACACTGTTATGAACTGAGGGAGCTAGGGAACATTGTCTCTCAACTGTGTTATAGAGTGTAGTACTACATTTCAGTGAAGTGTAAGGCTTTCCAAAGCTGCCGAACTTGTTTCTTTCTCTATTTCAATGGTATTCTGCCTTGTATAACACACATTTACCACTCTAGTCTCCTTTAAGTAATGAATATAGGATTCATACAGTGTTTGATGTTATCTTAACTCGAATTAAGGATTTTCCTTATCTTAGCTACCTTTTCTACACTAAGAACTGACTTGGAAATTCTCTTTCAGCTGTTCTAAACAAGTTCTCATCTGTTTACAGTCATTTTCACTGAATTATTCATGTTTTCATGTAGTTTCCTATATTCTGCCTTCTGGCCCAAGTATAAGCTTTGGCCACTTTATAAAATAACTTCCTACACACTGTTATGAACTGAGGGAGCTAGGGAACATTGTCTCTCAACTGTGTTATAGAGTGTAGTACTACATTTCAGTGAAGTGTAAGGCTTTCCAAAGCTGCCGAACTTGTTTCTTTCTCTATTTCAATGGTATTCTGCCTTGTATAACACACATTTACCACTCTAGTCTCCTTTAAGTAATGAATATAGGATTCATACAGTGTTTGATGTTATCTTAACTCGAATTAAGGATTTTCCTTATCTTAGCTACCTTTTCTACACTAAGAACTGACTTGGAGATTCTCTTTCAGCTCTTCTAAACAAGTTCTCATCTGTTTACAGTCTTTTTCACTGAATTATTCAAGTTTTCATGTAGTTTCCTATATTCTGCCTTCTGGCCCAAGTATAAGCTTTGGCCACTTTATCAAACAACTTCCTACACACTGTTATGAACTGAGGGAGCTAGGGAATATTGTCTCTCAACTGTGTTATAGAGTGTAGTACTACATTTCAGTGAAGTGTAAGGCTTTCCAAAGCTGCCGAACTTGTTTCTTTCTCTATTTCAATGGTATTCTGCCTTGTATAACACACATTTACCACTCTAGTCTCCTTTAAGTAATGAATATAGGATTCATACAGTGTTTGATGTTATCTTAACTCGAATTAAGGAATTTCCTTATCTTAGCTACCTTTTCTACACTAAGAACTGACTTGGAGATTCTCTTTCAGCTGTTCTAAACAAGTTCTCATCTGTTTACAGTCATTTTCACTGAAGTATTCATGTTTTCATGTAGTTTCCTATATTCTGCCTTCTGGCCCAAGTATAAGCTTTGGCCACTTTATCAAACAACTTCCTACACACTGTTATGAACTGAGGGAGCTAGGGAACATTGTCTCTCAACTGTGTTATAGAGTGTAGTACTACATTTCAGTGAAGTGTAAGGCTTTCCAAAGCTGCCGAACTTGTTTCTTTCTCTATTTCAATGGTATTCTGCCTTGTATAACACACATTTACCACTCTAGTCTCCTTTAAGTAATGAATATAGGATTCATACAGTGTTTGATGTTATCTTAACTCGAATTAAGGATTTTCCTTATCTTAGCTACCTTTTCTACACTAAGAACTGACTTGGAGATTCTCTTTCAGCTGTTCTAAACAAGTTCTCATCTGTTTACAGTCATTTTCACTGAATTATTCATGTTTTCATGTAGTTTCCTATATTCTGCCTTCTGGCCCAAGTATAAGCTTTGGCCACTTTATCAAATAACTTCCTACACACTGTTATGAACTGAGGGAGCTAGGGAACATTGTCTCTCAACTGTGTTATAGAGTGTAGTACTACATTTCAGTGAAGTGTAAGGCTTTCCAAAGCTGCCGAACTTGTTTCTTTCTCTATTTCAATGGTATTCTGCCTTGTATAACACACATTTACCACTCTAGTCTCCTTTAAGTAATGAATATAGGATTCATACAGTGTTTGATGTTATCTTAACTCGAATTAAGGATTTTCCTTATCTTAGCTACCTTTTCTACACTAAGAACTGACTTGGAGATTCTCTTTTAGCTGTTCTAAACAAGTTCTCATCTGTTTACAGTCATTTTCACTGAATTATTCATGTTTTCATGTAGTTTCCTATATTCTGCCTTCTGGCCCAAGTATAAGCTTTGCCCACTTTATCAAACACCTTCCTACACTCTGTTATGAACTGAGGCAGCTAGGGAACATTGTCTCTCAACTGTGTTATAGAGTGTAGTACTACATTTCAGTGAAGTGTAAGCCTTTCCAAAGCTGCCGAAAGTGTTTCTTTCTCTATTTCAATGGTATTCTGCCTTGTATAACACACATTTACCATTCTAGTTTCCTTTAAGTAAAGAATATAGGATTCATACAGTGTTTCATGTGATCTTAACTCGAATTAAGGATTTCCCGGATTTTAGCTACCTTTTCTACACTAAGAACTGACTTGGAGATTCTCTTTCAGCTCTTCTAAACAAGTTCTCATCTGTATACTGGCATTTCCACTGAATTATTCAAGTTTTCATGTAGTTTCCTATATTCTGCCTTCTGGCCCAAGTATAAGCTTTGGCCACTTTATCAAATAACTTCCTACACACTGTTATGAACTGAGGGAGCTAGGGAACATTGTCTCTCAACTGTGTTATAGAGTGTAGTACTACATTTCAGTGAAGTGTAAGGCTTTCCAAAGCTGCCGAACTTGTTTCTTTCTCTATTTCAATGGTATTCTGCCTTGTATAACACACATTTACCACTCTAGTCTCCTTTAAGTAATGAATATAGGATTCATACAGTGTTTGATGTTATCTTAACTCGAATTAAGGATTTTCCTTATCTTAGCTACCTTTTCTACACTAAGAACTGACTTGGAGATTCTCTTTCAGCTGTTCTAAACAAGTTCTCATCTGTTTACAGTCATTTTCACTGAATTATTCATGTTTTCATGTAGTTTCCTATATTCTGCCTTCTGGCCCAAGTATAAGCTTTGGCCACTTTATCAAATAACTTCCTACACACTGTTATGAACTGAGGGAGCTAGGGAACATTGTCTCTCAACTGTGTTATAGAGTGTAGTACTACATTTCAGTGAAGTGTAAGGCTTTCCAAAGCTGCCGAACTTGTTTCTTTCTCTATTTCAATGGTATTCTGCCTTGTATAACACACATTTACCACTCTAGTCTCCTTTAAGTAATGAATATAGGATTCATACAGTGTTTGATGTTATCTTAACTCGAATTAAGGATTTTCCTTATCTTAGCTACCTTTTCTACACTAAGAACTGACTTGGAGATTCTCTTTCAGCTCTTCTAAACAAGTTCTCATCTGTTTACAGTCTTTTTCACTGAATTATTCAAGTTTTCATGTAGTTTCCTATATTCTGCCTTCTGGCCCAAGTATAAGCTTTGGCCACTTTATCAAACAACTTCCTACACACTGTTATGAACTGAGGGAGCTAGGGAATATTGTCTCTCAACTGTGTTATAGAGTGTAGTACTACATTTCAGTGAAGTGTAAGGCTTTCCAAAGCTGCCGAACTTGTTTCTTTCTCTATTTCAATGGTATTCTGCCTTGTATAACACACATTTACCACTCTAGTCTCCTTTAAGTAATGAATATAGGATTCATACAGTGTTTGATGTTATCTTAACTCGAATTAAGGAATTTCCTTATCTTAGCTACCTTTTCTACACTAAGAACTGACTTGGAGATTCTCTTTCAGCTGTTCTAAACAAGTTCTCATCTGTTTACAGTCATTTTCACTGAATTATTCATGTTTTCATGTAGTTTCCTATATTCTGCCTTCTGGCCCAAGTATAAGCTTTGGCCACTTTATCAAACAACTTCCTACACACTGTTATGAACTGAGGGAGCTAGGGAACATTGTCTCTCAACTGTGTTATAGAGTGTAGTACTACATTTCAGTGAAGTGTAAGGCTTTCCAAAGCTGCCGAACTTGTTTCTTTCTCTATTTCAATGGTATTCTGCCTTGTATAACACACATTTACCACTCTAGTCTCCTTTAAGTAATGAATATAGGATTCATACAGTGTTTGATGTTATCTTAACTCGAATTAAGGATTTTCCTTATCTTAGCTACCTTTTCTACACTAAGAACTGACTTGGAGATTCTCTTTCAGCTGTTCTAAACAAGTTCTCATCTGTTTACAGTCATTTGCAATGAATTATTCATGTTTTCATGTAGTTTCCTATATTCTGCCTTATGGCCCAAGTATAAGCTTTGGCCACTTTATCAAATAACTTCCTACACACTGTTATGAACTGAGGGAGCTAGGGAACATTGTCTCTCAACTGTGTTATAGAGTGTAGTACTACATTTCAGTGAAGTGTAAGGCTTTCCAAAGCTGCCGAACTTGTTTCTTTCTCTATTTCAATGGTATTCTGCCTTGTATAACACACATTTACCACTCTAGTCTCCTGTAAGTAATGAATATAGGATTCATACAGTGTTTGATGTTATCTTAACTCGAATTAAGGATTTTCCTTATCTTAGCTACCTTTTCTACACTAAGAACTGACTTGGAGATTCTCTTTTAGCTGTTCTAAACAAGTTCTCATCTGTTTACAGTCATTTTCACTGAATTATTCATGTTTTCATGTAGTTTCCTATATTCTGCCTTCTGGCCCAAGTATAAGCTTTGCCCACTTTATCAAACACCTTCCTACACTCTGTTATGAACTGAGGCAGCTAGGGAACATTGTCTCTCTACTGTGTTATAGAGTGTAGTACTACATTTCAGTGAAGTGTAAGCCTTTCCAAAGCTGCCGAAAGTGTTTCTTTCTCTATTTCAATGGTATTCTGCCTTGTATAACACACATTTACCATTCTAGTTTCCTTTAAGTAAAGAATATAGGATTCATACAGTGTTTCATGTGATCTTAACTCGAATTAAGGATTTCCCGGATTTTAGCTACCTTTTCTACACTAAGAACTGACTTGGAGATTCTCTTTCAGCTCTTCTAAACAAGTTCTCATCTGTTTACCGGCATTTCCACTGAATTATTCAAGTTTTCATGTAGTTTCCTATATTCTGCCTTCTGGCCCAAGTATAAGCTTTGGCCACTTTATCAAACAACTTCCTACACACTGTTATGAACTGAGGGAGCTAGGGAACATTGTCTCTCAACTGTGTTATAGAGTGTAGTACTACATTTCAGTGAAGTGTAAGGCTTTCCAAAGCTGCCGAACTTGTTTCTTTCTCTATTTCAATGGTATTCTGCCTTGTATAACACACATTTACCGCTCTAGTCTCCTTTAAGTAATGAATATAGGATTCATACAGTGTTTGATGTTATCTTAACTCGAATTAAGGATTTTCCTTATCTTAGCTACCTTTTCTACACTAAGAACTGACTTGGAGATTCTCTTTCAGCTGTTCTAAACAAGTTCTCATCTGTTTACAGTCATTTTCACTGAATTATTCATGTTTTCATGTAGTTTCCTATATTCTGCCTTATGGCCCAAGTATAAGCTTTGGCCACTTTATCAAATAACTTCCTACACACTGTTATGAACTGAGGGAGCTAGGGAACATTGTCTCTCAACTGTGTTATAGAGTGTAGTACTACATTTCAGTGAAGTGTAAGGCTTTCCAAAGCTGCCGAACTTGTTTCTTTCTCTATTTCAATGGTATTCTGCCTTGTATAACACACATTTACCACTCTAGTCTCCTTTAAGTAATGAATATAGGATTCATACAGTGTTTGATGTTATCTTAACTCGAATTAAGGATTTTCCTTATCTTAGCTACCTTTTCTACACTAAGAACTGACTTGGAGATTCTCTTTTAGCTGTTCTAAACAAGTTCTCATCTGTTTACAGTCATTTTCACTGAATTATTCATGTTTTCATGTAGTTTCCTATATTCTGCCTTCTGGCCCAAGTATAAGCTTTGCCCACTTTATCAAACACCTTCCTACACTCTGTTATGAACTGAGGCAGCTAGGGAACATTGTCTCTCAACTGTGTTATAGAGTGTAGTACTACATTTCAGTGAAGTGTAAGCCTTTCCAAAGCTGCCGAAAGTGTTTCTTTCTCTATTTCAATGGTATTCTGCCTTGTATAACACACATTTACCATTCTAGTTTCCTTTAAGTAAAGAATATAGGATTCATACAGTGTTTCATGTGATCTTAACTCGAATTAAGGATTTCCCGGATTTTAGCTACCTTTTCTACACTAAGAACTGACTTGGAGATTCTCTTTCAGTTCTTCTAAACAAGTTCTCATCTGTTTACAGTCATTTGCACTGAATTATTCATGTTTTCATGTAGTTTCCTATATTCTGCCTTCTGGCCCAAGTATAAGCTTTGGCCACTTTATCAAACAACTTCCTACACACTGTTATGAACTGAGGGAGCTAGGGAACATTGTCTCTCAACTGTGTTATAGAGTGTAGTACTACATTTCAGTGAAGTGTAAGGCTTTCCAAAGCTGCCGAACTTGTTTCTTTCTCTATTTCAATGGTATTCTGCCTTGTATAACACACATTTACCACTCTAGTCTCCTTTAAGTAATGAATATAGGATTCATACAGTGTTTGATGTTATCTTAACTCGAATTAAGGATTTTCCTTATCTTAGCTACCTTTTCTACACTAAGAACTGACTTGGAGATTCTCTTTTAGCTGTTCTAAACAAGTTCTCATCTGTTTACAGTCATTTTCACTGAATTATTCATGTTTTCATGTAGTTTCCTATATTCTGCCTTCTGGCCCAAGTATAAGCTTTGCCCACTTTATCAAACACCTTCCTACACTCTGTTATGAACTGAGGCAGCTAGGGAACATTGTCTCTCAACTGTGTTATAGAGTGTAGTACTACATTTCAGTGAAGTGTAAGCCTTTCCAAAGCTGCCGAAAGTGTTTCTTTCTCTATTTCAATGGTATTCTGCCTTGTATAACACACATTTACCATTCTCGTTTCCTTTAAGTAAAGAATATAGGATTCATACAGTGTTTCATGTGATCTTAACTGGAATTAAGGATTTCCCGGATCTTAGCTACCTTTTCTACACTAAGAAGTGACTTGGAGATTCTCTTTCAGCTGTTCTAAACAAGTTCTCATGTGTTTACAGTCATTTTCAATGAATTATTCATGTTTTCATGTAGTTTCCTATATTCTGCCTTCTGGCCCAAGTATAAACTTTGGCCACTTTATCAAACAACTTCCTACACACTGTTATGAACTGAGGGAGCTAGGGAACATTGTCTCTCAACTGTGTTATAGAGTGTAGTACTACATTTCAGTGAAGTGTAAGGCTTTCCAAAGCTGCCGAACTTGTTTCTTTCTCTATTTCAATGGTATTCTGCCTTGTATAACACACATTTACCACTCTAGTCTCCTTTAAGTAATGAATATAGGATTCATACAGTGTTTGATGTTATCTTAACTCGAATTAAGGATTTTCCTTATCTTAGCTACCTTTTCTACACTAAGAACTGACTTGGAGATTCTCTTTTAGCTGTTCTAAACAAGTTCTCATCTGTTTACAGTCATTTTCACTGAATTATTCATGTTTTCATGTAGTTTCCTATATTCTGCCTTCTGGCCCAAGTATAAGCTTTGCCCACTTTATCAAACACCTTCCTACACTCTGTTATGAACTGAGGCAGCTAGGGAACATTGTCTCTCAACTGTGTTATAGAGTGTAGTACTACATTTCAGTGAAGTGTAAGCCTTTCCAAAGCTGCCGAAAGTGTTTCTTTCTCTATTTCAATGGTATTCTGCCTTGTATAACACACATTTACCATTCTAGTTTCCTTTAAGTAAAGAATATAGGATTCATACAGTGTTTCATGTGATCTTAACTCGAATTAAGGATTTCCCGGATTTTAGCTACCTTTTCTACACTAAGAACTGACTTGGAGATTCTCTTTCAGCTCTTCTAAACAAGTTCTCATCTGTTTACCGGCATTTCCACTGAATTATTCTAGTTTTCATGTAGTTTCCTATATTCTGCCTTCTGGCCCAAGTATAAGCTTTGGCCACTTTATCAAACAACTTCCTACACACTGTTATGAACTGAGGGAGCTAGGGAACATTGTCTCTCAACTGTGTTATATAGTGTAGTACTACATTTCAGTGAAGTGTAAGGCTTTCCAAAGCTGCCGAACTTGTTTCTTTCTCTATTTCAATGGTATTCTGCCTTGTATAACACACATTTACCACTCTAGTCTCCTTTAAGTAATGAATATAGGATTCATACAGTGTTTGATGTTATCTTAACTCGAATTAAGGATTTTCCTTATCTTAGCTACCTTTTCTACACTAAGAACTGACTTGGAGATTCTCTTTCAGCTGTTCTAAACAAGTTCTCATCTGTTTACAGTCATTTTCACTGAATTATTCATGTTTTCATGTAGTTTCCTATATTCTGCCTTCAGGCCCAAGTATAAGCTTTGGCCACTTTATCAAACAACTCCTACACACTGTTATGAACTGAGGTAGCTAGGGAACATTGTCTCTCAACTGTGTTATAGAGTGTAGTACTACGTTTCAGTGAAGTGTAAGGCTTTCCAAAGCTGCCGAACTTGTTTCTTTCTCTATTTCAATGGTATTCTGCCTTGTATAACACACATTTACCACTCTAGTCTACTTTAAGTAATGAATATAGGATTCATACAGTGTTTGATGTTATCTTAACTCGAATTAAGGATTTTCCTTATCTTAGCTACCTTTTCTACACTAAGAACTGACTTGGAGATTCTCTTTCAACTGTTCTAAACAAGTTCTCATCTGTTTACAGTCATTTTCACTGAATTATTCATGTTTTCATGTAGTTTCCAATATTCTGCCTTCTGGCCCGAGTATAAGCTTTGCCCACTTTATCAAACACCTTCCTACACTCTGTTATGAACTGAGGCAGCTAGGGAACATTGTCTCTCAACTGTGTTATAGAGTGTAGTACTACATTTCAGTGAAGTGTAAGCCTTTCCAAAGCTGCCGAAAGTGTTTCTTTCTCTATTTCAATGGTATTCTGCCTTGTATAACACACATTTACCACTCTAGTCTCCTTTAAGTAATGAATATAGGGTTCATACAGTGTTTCATGTGATCTTAACTGGAATTAAGGATTTCCCTTATCTTAGCTACCTTTTCTACACTAAGAACTGACTTGGAGATTCTCTTTCAGCTGTTCTAAACAAGTTCTCATCAGTTTACAGTCATTTTCAATGAATTATTCATGTTTTCATGTAGTTTCCTATATTCTGCCTTCTGGCCCAAGTATAAGCTTTGCCTACTTTATCAAACACATTCCTACACTCTGTTATGAACTGAGGCAGCTAGGGAACATTGTCTCTCAACTGTGTTATAGACTGTAGTACTACATTTCAGTGAAGTGTAAGCATTTCCAAAGCTGCCGAACTTGTTTCTTTCTCTATTTCAATGGTATTCTGCCTTGTATAACACACATTTACCACTCTAGTTTCCTTTAAGTAAAGAATATAGGATTCATACAGTGTTTCATGTGATCTTAACTGGAATTAAGGATTTCCCTTATCTTAGCTACCTTTTCTACACTAAGAACTGACTTGGAGATTCTCTTTCAGCTGTTCTAAACAAGTTCTCATCTGTTTACAGTCATTTTCACTGAATTATTCATGTTTTCATGTAGTTTCCTATATTCTGCCTTCTGGCCCAAGTATGAGCTTTGGCCACTTTATCAAACAACTTCCTACACTCTGTTATAAACAGAGGGAGCTAGGGAACATTGTCTCTCAACTGTGTTATAGAGTGTAGTACTACATTTGAGTGAAGTGTAAAGCTTTCCAAAGCTGCCGAACTTGTTTCTTTCTCTATTTCAATGGTATTCTGCCTTGTATAACACACATTTACCACTCTAGTCTCCTTTAAGTAATGAATATAGGATTCATACAGTGTTTGATGTTATCTTAACTTGAATTAAGGATTTTCCTTATCTTAGCTACCTTTTCTACACTAAGAACTGACTTGGAGATTCTCTTTCAGCTGTTCTAAACAAGTTCTCATCTGTTTACAGTCATTTTCACTGAATTATTCATGTTTTCATGTAGTTTCCTATATTCTGCCTTCTGGCCCAAGTATAAGCTTTGGCCACTTTATCAAACAACTTCCTACACACTGTTATGAACTGAGGGAGCTAGGGAACATTGTCTCTCAACTGTGTTATAGAGTGTAGTACTACATTTCAGTGAAGTGTAAGGCTTTCCAAAGCTGCCGAACTTGTTTCTTTCTCTATTTCAATGGTATTCTGCCTTGTATAACACACATTTACCACTCTAGTCTCCTTTAAGTAATGAATATAGGATTCATACAGTGTTTGATGTTATCTTAACTCGAATTAAGGATTTTCCTTATCTTAGCTACCTTTTCTACACTAAGAACTGACTTGGAGATTCTCTTTCAGCTGTTCTAAACAAGTTCTCATCTGTTTACAGTCATTTTCACTGAATTATTCATGTTTTCATGTAGTTTCCTATATTCTGCCTTCTGGCCCAAGTATAAGCTTTGGCCACTTTATCAAATAACTTCCTACACACTGTTATGAACTGAGGGAGCTAGGGAACATTGTCTCTCAACTGTGTTATAGAGTGTAGTACTACATTTCATTGAAGTGTAAGGCTTTCCAAAGCTGCCGAACTTTTTTCTTTCTCTATTTCAATGGTATACTGCCTTGTATAACACACATTTACCACTCTAGTCTCCTTTAAGTAATGAATATAGGATTCATACAGTGTTTGATGTTATCTTAACTCGAATTAAGGATTTTCCTTATCTTAGCTACCTTTTCTACACTAAGAACTGACTTGGAGATTCTCTTTCAGCTCTTCTAAACAAGTTCTCATCTGTTTACAGTCTTTTTCACTGAATTATTCAAGTTTTCATGTAGTTTCCTATATTCTGCCTTCTGGCCCAAGTATAAGCTTTGGCCACTTTATCAAACAACTTCCTACACACTGTTATGAACTGAGGGAGCTAGGGAATATTGTCTCTCAACTGTGTTATAGAGTGTAGTACTACATTTCAGTGAAGTGTAAGGCTTTCCAAAGCTGCCGAACTTGTTTCTTTCTCTATTTCAATGGTATTCTGCCTTGTATAACACACATTTACCACTCTAGTCTCCTTTAAGTAATGAATATAGGATTCATACAGTGTTTGATGTTATCTTAACTCGAATTAAGGAATTTCCTTATCTTAGCTACCTTTTCTACACTAAGAACTGACTTGGAGATTCTCTTTCAGCTGTTCTAAACAAGTTCTCATCTGTTTACAGTCATTTTCACTGAATTATTCATGTTTTCATGTAGTTTCCTATATTCTGCCTTCTGGCCCAAGTATAAGCTTTGGCCACTTTATCAAACAACTTCCTACACACTGTTATGAACTGAGGGAGCTAGGGAACATTGTCTCTCAACTGTGTTATAGAGTGTAGTACTACATTTCAGTGAAGTGTAAGGCTTTCCAAAGCTGCCGAACTTGTTTCTTTCTCTATTTCAATGGTATTCTGCCTTGTATAACACACATTTACCACTCTAGTCTCCTTTAAGTAATGAATATAGGATTCATACAGTGTTTGATGTTATCTTAACTCGAATTAAGGATTTTCCTTATCTTAGCTACCTTTTCTACACTAAGAACTGACTTGGAAATTCTCTTTCAGCTGTTCTAAACAAGTTCTCATCTGTTTACAGTCATTTTCACTGAATTATTCATGTTTTCATGTAGTTTCCTATATTCTGCCTTCTGGCCCAAGTATAAGCTTTGGCCACTTTATAAAATAACTTCCTACACACTGTTATGAACTGAGGGAGCTAGGGAACATTGTCTCTCAACTGTGTTATAGAGTGTAGTACTACATTTCAGTGAAGTGTAAGGCTTTCCAAAGCTGCCGAACTTGTTTCTTTCTCTATTTCAATGGTATTCTGCCTTGTATAACACACATTTACCACTCTAGTCTCCTTTAAGTAATGAATATAGGATTCATACAGTGTTTGATGTTATCTTAACTCGAATTAAGGATTTTCCTTATCTTAGCTACCTTTTCTACACTAAGAACTGACTTGGAGATTCTCTTTCAGCTCTTCTAAACAAGTTCTCATCTGTTTACAGTCTTTTTCACTGAATTATTCAAGTTTTCATGTAGTTTCCTATATTCTGCCTTCTGGCCCAAGTATAAGCTTTGGCCACTTTATCAAACAACTTCCTACACACTGTTATGAACTGAGGGAGCTAGGGAATATTGTCTCTCAACTGTGTTATAGAGTGTAGTACTACATTTCAGTGAAGTGTAAGGCTTTCCAAAGCTGCCGAACTTGTTTCTTTCTCTATTTCAATGGTATTCTGCCTTGTATAACACACATTTACCACTCTAGTCTCCTTTAAGTAATGAATATAGGATTCATACAGTGTTTGATGTTATCTTAACTCGAATTAAGGAATTTCCTTATCTTAGCTACCTTTTCTACACTAAGAACTGACTTGGAGATTCTCTTTCAGCTGTTCTAAACAAGTTCTCATCTGTTTACAGTCATTTTCACTGAAGTATTCATGTTTTCATGTAGTTTCCTATATTCTGCCTTCTGGCCCAAGTATAAGCTTTGGCCACTTTATCAAACAACTTCCTACACACTGTTATGAACTGAGGGAGCTAGGGAACATTGTCTCTCAACTGTGTTATAGAGTGTAGTACTACATTTCAGTGAAGTGTAAGGCTTTCCAAAGCTGCCGAACTTGTTTCTTTCTCTATTTCAATGGTATTCTGCCTTGTATAACACACATTTACCACTCTAGTCTCCTTTAAGTAATGAATATAGGATTCATACAGTGTTTGATGTTATCTTAACTCGAATTAAGGATTTTCCTTATCTTAGCTACCTTTTCTACACTAAGAACTGACTTGGAGATTCTCTTTCAGCTGTTCTAAACAAGTTCTCATCTGTTTACAGTCATTTTCACTGAATTATTCATGTTTTCATGTAGTTTCCTATATTCTGCCTTCTGGCCCAAGTATAAGCTTTGGCCACTTTATCAAATAACTTCCTACACACTGTTATGAACTGAGGGAGCTAGGGAACATTGTCTCTCAACTGTGTTATAGAGTGTAGTACTACATTTCAGTGAAGTGTAAGGCTTTCCAAAGCTGCCGAACTTGTTTCTTTCTCTATTTCAATGGTATTCTGCCTTGTATAACACACATTTACCACTCTAGTCTCCTTTAAGTAATGAATATAGGATTCATACAGTGTTTGATGTTATCTTAACTCGAATTAAGGATTTTCCTTATCTTAGCTACCTTTTCTACACTAAGAACTGACTTGGAGATTCTCTTTTAGCTGTTCTAAACAAGTTCTCATCTGTTTACAGTCATTTTCACTGAATTATTCATGTTTTCATGTAGTTTCCTATATTCTGCCTTCTGGCCCAAGTATAAGCTTTGCCCACTTTATCAAACACCTTCCTACACTCTGTTATGAACTGAGGCAGCTAGGGAACATTGTCTCTCAACTGTGTTATAGAGTGTAGTACTACATTTCAGTGAAGTGTAAGCCTTTCCAAAGCTGCCGAAAGTGTTTCTTTCTCTATTTCAATGGTATTCTGCCTTGTATAACACACATTTACCATTCTAGTTTCCTTTAAGTAAAGAATATAGGATTCATACAGTGTTTCATGTGATCTTAACTCGAATTAAGGATTTCCCGGATTTTAGCTACCTTTTCTACACTAAGAACTGACTTGGAGATTCTCTTTCAGCTCTTCTAAACAAGTTCTCATCTGTATACTGGCATTTCCACTGAATTATTCAAGTTTTCATGTAGTTTCCTATATTCTGCCTTCTGGCCCAAGTATAAGCTTTGGCCACTTTATCAAATAACTTCCTACACACTGTTATGAACTGAGGGAGCTAGGGAACATTGTCTCTCAACTGTGTTATAGAGTGTAGTACTACATTTCAGTGAAGTGTAAGGCTTTCCAAAGCTGCCGAACTTGTTTCTTTCTCTATTTCAATGGTATTCTGCCTTGTATAACACACATTTACCACTCTAGTCTCCTTTAAGTAATGAATATAGGATTCATACAGTGTTTGATGTTATCTTAACTCGAATTAAGGATTTTCCTTATCTTAGCTACCTTTTCTACACTAAGAACTGACTTGGAGATTCTCTTTCAGCTGTTCTAAACAAGTTCTCATCTGTTTACAGTCATTTTCACTGAATTATTCATGTTTTCATGTAGTTTCCTATATTCTGCCTTCTGGCCCAAGTATAAGCTTTGGCCACTTTATCAAATAACTTCCTACACACTGTTATGAACTGAGGGAGCTAGGGAACATTGTCTCTCAACTGTGTTATAGAGTGTAGTACTACATTTCAGTGAAGTGTAAGGCTTTCCAAAGCTGCCGAACTTGTTTCTTTCTCTATTTCAATGGTATTCTGCCTTGTATAACACACATTTACCACTCTAGTCTCCTTTAAGTAATGAATATAGGATTCATACAGTGTTTGATGTTATCTTAACTCGAATTAAGGATTTTCCTTATCTTAGCTACCTTTTCTACACTAAGAACTGACTTGGAGATTCTCTTTCAGCTCTTCTAAACAAGTTCTCATCTGTTTACAGTCTTTTTCACTGAATTATTCAAGTTTTCATGTAGTTTCCTATATTCTGCCTTCTGGCCCAAGTATAAGCTTTGGCCACTTTATCAAACAACTTCCTACACACTGTTATGAACTGAGGGAGCTAGGGAATATTGTCTCTCAACTGTGTTATAGAGTGTAGTACTACATTTCAGTGAAGTGTAAGGCTTTCCAAAGCTGCCGAACTTGTTTCTTTCTCTATTTCAATGGTATTCTGCCTTGTATAACACACATTTACCACTCTAGTCTCCTTTAAGTAATGAATATAGGATTCATACAGTGTTTGATGTTATCTTAACTCGAATTAAGGAATTTCCTTATCTTAGCTACCTTTTCTACACTAAGAACTGACTTGGAGATTCTCTTTCAGCTGTTCTAAACAAGTTCTCATCTGTTTACAGTCATTTTCACTGAATTATTCATGTTTTCATGTAGTTTCCTATATTCTGCCTTCTGGCCCAAGTATAAGCTTTGGCCACTTTATCAAACAACTTCCTACACACTGTTATGAACTGAGGGAGCTAGGGAACATTGTCTCTCAACTGTGTTATAGAGTGTAGTACTACATTTCAGTGAAGTGTAAGGCTTTCCAAAGCTGCCGAACTTGTTTCTTTCTCTATTTCAATGGTATTCTGCCTTGTATAACACACATTTACCACTCTAGTCTCCTTTAAGTAATGAATATAGGATTCATACAGTGTTTGATGTTATCTTAACTCGAATTAAGGATTTTCCTTATCTTAGCTACCTTTTCTACACTAAGAACTGACTTGGAGATTCTCTTTCAGCTGTTCTAAACAAGTTCTCATCTGTTTACAGTCATTTGCAATGAATTATTCATGTTTTCATGTAGTTTCCTATATTCTGCCTTATGGCCCAAGTATAAGCTTTGGCCACTTTATCAAATAACTTCCTACACACTGTTATGAACTGAGGGAGCTAGGGAACATTGTCTCTCAACTGTGTTATAGAGTGTAGTACTACATTTCAGTGAAGTGTAAGGCTTTCCAAAGCTGCCGAACTTGTTTCTTTCTCTATTTCAATGGTATTCTGCCTTGTATAACACACATTTACCACTCTAGTCTCCTTTAAGTAATGAATATAGGATTCATACAGTGTTTGATGTTATCTTAACTCGAATTAAGGATTTTCCTTATCTTAGCTACCTTTTCTACACTAAGAACTGACTTGGAGATTCTCTTTTAGCTGTTCTAAACAAGTTCTCATCTGTTTACAGTCATTTTCACTGAATTATTCATGTTTTCATGTAGTTTCCTATATTCTGCCTTCTGGCCCAAGTATAAGCTTTGCCCACTTTATCAAACACCTTCCTACACTCTGTTATGAACTGAGGCAGCTAGGGAACATTGTCTCTCAACTGTGTTATAGAGTGTAGTACTACATTTCAGTGAAGTGTAAGCCTTTCCAAAGCTGCCGAAAGTGTTTCTTTCTCTATTTCAATGGTATTCTGCCTTGTATAACACACATTTACCATTCTAGTTTCCTTTAAGTAAAGAATATAGGATTCATACAGTGTTTCATGTGATCTTAACTCGAATTAAGGATTTCCCGGATTTTAGCTACCTTTTCTACACTAGGAACTGACTTGGAGATTCTCTTTCAGCTCTTCTAAACAAGTTCTCATCTGTTTACTGGCATTTCCACTGAATTATTCAAGTTTTCATGTAGTTTCCTATATTCTGCCTTCTGGCCCAAGTATAAGCTTTGGCCACTTTATCAAACAACTTCCTACACACTGTTATGAACTGAGGGAGCTAGGGAACATTGTCTCTCAACTGTGTTATAGAGTGTAGTACTACATTTCAGTGAAGTGTAAGGCTTTCCAAAGCTGCCGAACTTGTTTCTTTCTCTATTTCAATGGTATTCTGCCTTGTATAACACACATTTACCACTCTAGTCTCCTTTAAGTAATGAATATAGGATTCATACAGTGTTTGATGTTATCTTAACTCGAATTAAGGATTTTCCTTATCTTAGCTACCTTTTCTACACTAAGAACTGACTTGGAGATTCTCTTTCAGCTCTTCTAAACAAGTTCTCATCTGTTTACAGTCATTTGCACTGAATTATTCATGTTTTCATGTAGTTTCCTATATTCTGCCTTCTGGCCCAAGTATAAGCTTTGGCCACTTTATCAAACAACTTCCTACACACTGTTATGAACTGAGGGAGCTAGGGAACATTGTCTCTCAACTGTGTTATAGAGTGTAGTACTACATTTCAGTGAAGTGTAAGGCTTTCCAAAGCTGCCGAACTTGTTTCTTTCTCTATTTCAATGGTATTCTGCCTTGTATAACACACATTTACCACTCTAGTCTCCTTTAAGTAATGAATATAGGATTCATACAGTGTTTGATGTTATCTTAACTCGAATTAAGGATTTTCCTTATCTTAGCTACCTTTTCTACACTAAGAACTGACTTGGAGATTCTCTTTTAGCTGTTCTAAACAAGTTCTCATCTGTTTACAGTCATTTTCACTGAATTATTCATGTTTTCATGTAGTTTCCTATATTCTGCCTTCTGGCCCAAGTATAAGCTTTGCCCACTTTATCAAACACCTTCCTACACTCTGTTATGAACTGAGGCAGCTAGGGAACATTGTCTCTCAACTGTGTTATAGAGTGTAGTACTACATTTCAGTGAAGTGTAAGGCTTTCCAAAGCTGCCGAACTTGTTTCTTTCTCTATTTCAATGGTATTCTGCCTTGTATAACACACATTTACCACTCTAGTCTCCTTTAAGTAATGAATATAGGATTCATACAGTGTTTGATGTTATCTTAACTCGAATTAAGGATTTTCCTTATCTTAGCTACCTTTTCTACACTAAGAACTGACTTGGAGATTCTCTTTCAGCTGTTCTAAACAAGTTCTCATCTGTTTACAGTCATTTTCACTGAATTATTCATGTTTTCATGTAGTTTCCTATATTCTGCCTTCTGGCCCAAGTATAAGCTTTGGCCACTTTATCAAATAACTTCCTACACACTGTTATGAACTGAGGGAGCTAGGGAACATTGTCTCTCAACTGTGTTATAGAGTGTAGTACTACATTTCAGTGAAGTGTAAGGCTTTCCAAAGCTGCCGAACTTGTTTCTTTCTCTATTTCAATGGTATTCTGCCTTGTATAACACACATTTACCACTCTAGTCTCCTGTAAGTAATGAATATAGGATTCATACAGTGTTTGATGTTATCTTAACTCGAATTAAGGATTTTCCTTATCTTAGCTACCTTTTCTACACTAAGAACTGACTTGGAGATTCTCTTTTAGCTGTTCTAAACAAGTTCTCATCTGTTTACAGTCATTTTCACTGAATTATTCATGTTTTCATGTAGTTTCCTATATTCTGCCTTCTGGCCCAAGTATAAGCTTTGCCCACTTTATCAAACACCTTCCTACACTCTGTTATGAACTGAGGCAGCTAGGGAACATTGTCTCTCTACTGTGTTATAGAGTGTAGTACTACATTTCAGTGAAGTGTAAGCCTTTCCAAAGCTGCCGAAAGTGTTTCTTTCTCTATTTCAATGGTATTCTGCCTTGTATAACACACATTTACCATTCTAGTTTCCTTTAAGTAAAGAATATAGGATTCATACAGTGTTTCATGTGATCTTAACTCGAATTAAGGATTTCCCGGATTTTAGCTACCTTTTCTACACTAAGAACTGACTTGGAGATTCTCTTTCAGCTCTTCTAAACAAGTTCTCATCTGTTTACCGGCATTTCCACTGAATTATTCAAGTTTTCATGTAGTTTCCTATATTCTGCCTTCTGGCCCAAGTATAAGCTTTGGCCACTTTATCAAACAACTTCCTACACACTGTTATGAACTGAGGGAGCTAGGGAACATTGTCTCTCAACTGTGTTATAGAGTGTAGTACTACATTTCAGTGAAGTGTAAGGCTTTCCAAAGCTGCCGAACTTGTTTCTTTCTCTATTTCAATGGTATTCTGCCTTGTATAACACACATTTACCGCTCTAGTCTCCTTTAAGTAATGAATATAGGATTCATACAGTGTTTGATGTTATCTTAACTCGAATTAAGGATTTTCCTTATCTTAGCTACCTTTTCTACACTAAGAACTGACTTGGAGATTCTCTTTCAGCTGTTCTAAACAAGTTCTCATCTGTTTACAGTCATTTTCACTGAATTATTCATGTTTTCATGTAGTTTCCTATATTCTGCCTTATGGCCCAAGTATAAGCTTTGGCCACTTTATCAAATAACTTCCTACACACTGTTATGAACTTAGGGAGCTAGGGAACATTGTCTCTCAACTGTGTTATAGAGTGTAGTACTACATTTCAGTGAAGTGTAAGGCTTTCCAAAGCTGCCGAACTTGTTTCTTTCTCTATTTCAATGGTATTCTGCCTTATATAACACACATTTACCACTCTAGTCTCCTTTAAGTAATGAATATAGGATTCATACAGTGTTTGATGTTATCTTAACTCGAATTAAGGATTTTCCTTATCTTAGCTACCTTTTCTACACTAAGAACTGACTTGGAGATTCTCTTTTAGCTGTTCTAAACAAGTTCTCATCTGTTTACAGTCATTTTCACTGAATTATTCATGTTTTCATGTAGTTTCCTATATTCTGCCTTCTGGCCCAAGTATAAGCTTTGCCCACTTTATCAAACACCTTCCTACACTCTGTTATGAACTGAGGGAGCTAGGGAACATTGTCTCTCAACTGTGTTATAGAGTGTAGTACTACATTTCAGTGAAGTGTAAGGCTTTCCAAAGCTGCCGAACTTGTTTCTTTCTCTATTTCAATGGTATTCTGCCTTGTATAACACACATTTACCACTCTAGTCTCCTTTAAGTAATGAATATAGGATTCATACAGTGTTTGATGTTATCTTAACTCGAATTAAGGATTTTCCTTATCTTAGCTACCTTTTCTACACTAAGAACTGACTTGGAGATTCTCTTTCAGCTGTTCTAAACAAGTTCTCATCTGTTTACAGTCATTTTCACTGAATTATTCATGTTTTCATGTAGTTTCCTATATTCTGCCTTATGGCCCAAGTATAAGCTTTGGCCACTTTATCAAATAACTTCCTACACACTGTTATGAACTGAGGGAGCTAGGGAACATTGTCTCTCAACTGTGTTATAGAGTGTAGTACTACATTTCAGTGAAGTGTAAGGCTTTCCAAAGCTGCCGAACTTGTTTCTTTCTCTATTTCAATGGTATTCTGCCTTATATAACACACATTTACCACTCTAGTCTCCTTTAAGTAATGAATATAGGATTCATACAGTGTTTGATGTTATCTTAACTCGAATTAAGGATTTTCCTTATCTTAGCTACCTTTTCTACACTAAGAACTGACTTGGAGATTCTCTTTTAGCTGTTCTAAACAAGTTCTCATCTGTTTTCAGTCATTTTCACTGAATTATTCATGTTTTCATGTAGTTTCCTATATTCTGCCTTCTGGCCCAAGTATAAGCTTTGCCCACTTTATCAAACACCTTCCTACACTCTGTTATGAACTGAGGCAGCTAGGGAACATTGTCTCTCAACTGTGTTATAGAGTGTAGTACTACATTTCAGTGAAGTGTAAGCCTTTCCAAAGCTGCCGAAAGTGTTTCTTTCTCTATTTCAATGGTATTCTGCCTTGTATAACACACATTTACCATTCTAGTTTCCTTTAAGTAAAGAATATAGGATTCATACAGTGTTTCATGTGATCTTAACTCGAATTAAGGATTTCCCGGATTTTAGCTACCTTTTCTACACTAAGAACTGACTTGGAGATTCTCTTTCAGCTCTTCTAAACAAGTTCTCATCTGTTTACTGGCATTTCCACTGAATTATTCAAGTTTTCATGTAGTTTCCTATATTCTGCCTTCTGGCCCAAGTATAAGCTTTGGCCACTTTATCAAACAACTTCCTACACACTGTTATGAACTGAGGGAGCTAGGGAACATTGTCTCTCAACTGTGTTATAGAGTGTAGTACTACATTTCAGTGAAGTGTAAGGCTTTCCAAAGCTGCCGAACTTGTTTCTTTCTCTATTTCAATGGTATTCTGCCTTGTATAACACACATTTACCACTCTAGTCTCCTTTAAGTAATGAATATAGGATTCATACAGTGTTTGATGTTATCTTAACTCGAATTAAGGATTTTCCTTATCTTAGCTACCTTTTCTACACTAAGAACTGACTTGGAGATTCTCTTTTAGCTGTTCTAAACAAGTTCTCATCTGTTTACAGTCATTTTCACTGAATTATTCATGTTTTCATGTAGTTTCCTATATTCTGCCTTCTGGCCCAAGTATAAGCTTTGCCCACTTTATCAAACACCTTACTACACTCTGTTATGAACTGAGGCAGCTAGGGAACATTGTCTCTCAACTGTGTTATAGAGTGTAGTACTACATTTCAGTGAAGTGTAAGGCTTTCCAAAGCTGCCGAACTTGTTTCTTTCTCTATTTCAATGGTATTCTGCCTTGTATAACACACATTTACCACTCTAGTCTCCTTTAAGTAATGAATATAGGATTCATACAGTGTTTGATGTTATCTTAACTCGAATTAAGGATTTTCCTTATCTTAGCTACCTTTTCTACACTAAGAACTGACTTGGAGATTCTCTTTCAGCTGTTCTAAACAAGTTCTCATCTGTTTACAGTCATTTTCACTGAATTATTCATGTTTTCATGTAGTTTCCTATATTCTGCCTTCTGGCCCAAGTATAAGCTTTGGCCACTTTATCAAATAACTTCCTACACACTGTTATGAACTGAGGGAGCTAGGGAACATTGTCTCTCAACTGTGTTATAGAGTGTAGTACTACATTTCAGTGAAGTGTAAGGCTTTCCAAAGCTGCCGAACTTGTTTCTTTCTCTATTTCAATGGTATTCTGCCTTGTATAACACACATTTACCACTCTAGTCTCCTGTAAGTAATGAATATAGGATTCATACAGTGTTTGATGTTATCTTAACTCGAATTAAGGATTTTCCTTATCTTAGCTACCTTTTCTACACTAAGAACTGACTTGGAGATTCTCTTTTAGCTGTTCTAAACAAGTTCTCATCTGTTTACAGTCATTTTCACTGAATTATTCATGTTTTCATGTAGTTTCCTATATTCTGCCTTCTGGCCCAAGTATAAGCTTTGCCCACTTTATCAAACACCTTCCTACACTCTGTTATGAACTGAGGCAGCTAGGGAACATTGTCTCTCTACTGTGTTATAGAGTGTAGTACTACATTTCAGTGAAGTGTAAGCCTTTCCAAAGCTGCCGAAAGTGTTTCTTTCTCTATTTCAATGGTATTCTGCCTTGTATAACACACATTTACCATTCTAGTTTCCTTTAAGTAAAGAATATAGGATTCATACAGTGTTTCATGTGATCTTAACTCGAATTAAGGATTTCCCGGATTTTAGCTACCTTTTCTACACTAAGAACTGACTTGGAGATTCTCTTTCAGCTCTTCTAAACAAGTTCTCATCTGTTTACCGGCATTTCCACTGAATTATTCAAGTTTTCATGTAGTTTCCTATATTCTGCCTTCTGGCCCAAGTATAAGCTTTGGCCACTTTATCAAACAACTTCCTACACACTGTTATGAACTGAGGGAGCTAGGGAACATTGTCTCTCAACTGTGTTATAGAGTGTAGTACTACATTTCAGTGAAGTGTAAGGCTTTCCAAAGCTGCCGAACTTGTTTCTTTCTCTATTTCAATGGTATTCTGCCTTGTATAACACACATTTACCACTCTAGTCTCCTTTAAGTAATGAATATAGGATTCATACAGTGTTTGATGTTATCTTAACTCGAATTAAGGATTTTCCTTATCTTAGCTACCTTTTCTACACTAAGAACTGACTTGGAGATTCTCTTTCAGCTGTTCTAAACAAGTTCTCATCTGTTTACAGTCATTTTCACTGAATTATTCATGTTTTCATGTAGTTTCCTATATTCTGCCTTCTGGCCCAAGTATAAGCTTTGGCCGCTTTATCAAACAACTTCCTACACACTGTTATGAACTGAGGGAGCTAGGGAACATTGTCTCTCAACTGTGTTATAGAGTGTAGTACTACATTTCAGTGAAGTGTAAGGCTTTCCAAAGCTGCCGAACTTGTTTCTTTCTCTATTTCAATGGTATTCTGCCTTGTATAACACACATTTACCACTCTAGTCTCCTTTAAGTAATGAATATAGGATTCATACAGTGTTTGATGTTATCTTAACTCGAATTAAGGATTTTCCTTATCTTAGCTACCTTTTCTACACTAAGAACTGACTTGGAGATTCTCTTTCAGCTGTTCTAAACAAGTTCTCATCTGTTTACAGTCATTTTCACTGAATTATTCATGTTTTCATGTAGTTTCCTATATTCTGCCTTCTGGCCCAAGTATAAGCTTTGGCCGCTTTATCAAACAACTTCCTACACACTGTTATGAACTGAGGGAGCTAGGGAACATTGTCTCTCAACTGTGTTATAGAGTGTAGTACTACATTTCAGTGAAGTGTAACGCTTTCCAAAGCTGCCGAACGTGTTTCTTTCTCTATTTCAATGGTATTCTGCCTTGTATAACACACATTTACCACTCTAGTCTCCTTTAAGTAATGAATATAGGAATCATACAGTGTTTGATGTTATCTTAACTCGAATTAAGGATTTTCCTTATCTTAGCTACCTTTTCTACACTAAGAACTGACTTGGAGATTCTCTTTTAGCTGTTCTAAACAAGTTCTCATCTGTTTACAGTCATTTTCACTGAATTATTCATGTTTTCATGTAGTTTCCTATATTCTGCCTTCTGGCCCAAGTATAAGCTTTGCCCACTTTATCAAACACCTTCCTACACTCTGTTATGAACTGAGGCAGCTAGGGAACATTGTCTCTCAACTGTGTTATAGAGTGTAGTACTACATTTCAGTGAAGTGTAAGCCTTTCCAAAGCTGCCGAAAGTGTTTCTTTCTCTATTTCAATGGTATTCTGCCTTGTATAACACACATTTACCATTCTAGTTTCCTTTAAGTAAAGAATATAGGATTCATACAGTGTTTCATGTGATCTTAACTCGAATTAAGGATTTCCCGGATTTTAGCTACCTTTTCTACACTAAGAACTGATTTGGAGATTCTCTTTCAGCTCTTCTAAACAAGTTCTCATCTGTTTACCGGCATTTCCACTGAATTATTCTAGTTTTCATGTAGTTTCCTATATTCTGCCTTCTGGCCCAAGTATAAGCTTTGGCCACTTTATCAAACAACTTCCTACACACTGTTATGAACTGAGGGAGCTAGGGAACATTGTCTCTCAACTGTGTTATAGAGTGTAGTACTACATTTCAGTGAAGTGTAAGGCTTTCCAAAGCTGCCGAACTTGTTTCTTTCTCTATTTCAATGGTATTATGCCTTGTATAACACACATTTACCACTCTAGTCTCCTTTAAGTAATGAATATAGGATTCATACAGTGTTTGATGTTATCTTAACTCGAATTAAGGATTTTCCTTATCTTAGCTACCTTTTCTACACTAAGAACTGACTTGGAGATTCTCTTTCAGCTGTTCTAAACAAGTTCTCATCTGTTTACAGTCATTTTCACTGAATTATTCATGTTTTCATGTAGTTTCCTATATTCTGCCTTCTGGCCCAAGTATAAGCTTTGGCCACTTTATCAAACAACTCCTACACACTGTTATGAACTGAGGTAGCTAGGGAACATTGTCTCTCAACTGTGTTATAGAGTGTAGTACTACGTTTCAGTGAAGTGTAAGGCTTTCCAAAGCTGCCGAACTTGTTTCTTTCTCTATTTCAATGGTATTCTGCCTTGTATAACACACATTTACCACTCTAGTCTACTTTAAGTAATGAATATAGGATTCATACAGTGTTTGATGTTATCTTAACTCGAATTAAGGATTTTCCTTATCTTAGCTACCTTTTCTACACTAAGAACTGACTTGGAGATTCTCTTTCAACTGTTCTAAACAAGTTCTCATCTGTTTACAGTCATTTTCACTGAATTATTCATGTTTTCATGTAGTTTCCAATATTCTGCCTTCTGGCCCGAGTATAAGCTTTGCCCACTTTATCAAACACCTTCCTACACTCTGTTATGAACTGAGGCAGCTAGGGAACATTGTCTCTCAACTGTGTTATAGAGTGTAGTACTACATTTCAGTGAAGTGTAAGGCTTTCCAAAGCTGCCGAAAGTGTTTCTTTCTCTATTTCAATGGTATTCTGCCTTGTATAACACACATTTACCACTCTAGTCTCCTTTAAGTAATGAATATAGGATTCATACAGTGTTTCATGTGATCTTAACTGGAATTAAGGATTTCCCTTATCTTAGCTACCTTTTCTACACTAAGAACTGACTTGGAGATTCTCTTTCAGCTGTTCTAAACAAGTTCTCATCAGTTTACAGTCATTTTCAATGAATTATTCATGTTTTCATGTAGTTTCCTATATTCTGCCTTCTGGCCCAAGTATAAGCTTTGCCTACTTTATCAAACACCTTCCTACACTCTGTTATGAACTGAGGCAGCTAGGGAACATTGTCTCTAAACTGTGTTATAGACTGTAGTACTACATTTCAGTGAAGTGTAAGCATTTCCAAAGCTGCCGAACTTGTTTCTTTCCCTATTTCAATGGTATTCTGCCTTGTATAACACACATTTACCACTCTAGTTTCCTTTAAGTAAAGAATATAGGATTCATACAGTGTTTCATGTGATCTTAACTGGAATTAAGGATTTCCCTTATCTTAGCTACCTTTTCTACACTAAGAACTGACTTGGAGATTCTCTTTCAGCTGTTCTAAACAAGTTCTCATCTGTTTACAGTCATTTTCACTGAATTATTCATGTTTTCATGTAGTTTCCTATATTCTGCCTTCTGGCCCAAGTATAAGCTTTGGCCACTTTATCAAATAACTTCCTACACACTGTTATGAACTGAGGGAGCTAGGGAACATTGTCTCTCAACTGTGTTATAGAGTGTAGTACTACATTTCAGTGAAGTGTAAGGCTTTCCAAAGCTGCCGAAAGTGTTTCTTTCTCTATTTCAATGGTATTCTGCCTTGTATAACACACATTTACCATTCTAGTTTCCTTTAAGTAAAGAATATAGGATTCATACAGTGTTTCATGTGATCTTAACTCGAATTAAGGATTTCCCGGATTTTAGCTACCTTTTCTACACTAAGAACTGACTTGGAGATTCTCTTTCAGCTCTTCTAAACAAGTTCTCATCTGTTTACCGGCATTTCCACTGAATTATTCAAGTTTTCATGTAGTTTCCTATATTCTGCCTTCTGGCCCAAGTATAAGCTTTGGCCACTTTATCAAACAACTTCCTACACACTGTTATGAACTGAGGGAGCTAGGGAACATTGTCTCTCAACTGTGTTATAGAGTGTAGTACTACATTTCAGTGAAGTGTAAGGCTTTCCAAAGCTGCCGAACTTGTTTCTTTCTCTATTTCAATGGTATTCTGCCTTGTATAACACACATTTACCACTCTAGTCTCCTTTAAGTAATGAATATAGGATTCATACAGTGTTTGATGTTATCTTAACTCGAATTAAGGATTTTCCTTATCTTAGCTACCTTTTCTACACTAAGAACTGACTTGGAGATTCTCTTTCAGCTGTTCTAAACAAGTTCTCATCTGTTTACAGTCATTTTCACTGAATTATTCATGTTTTCATGTAGTTTCCTATATTCTGCCTTCTGGCCCAAGTATAAGCTTTGGCCGCTTTATCAAACAACTTCCTACACACTGTTATGAACTGAGGGAGCTAGGGAACATTGTCTCTCAACTGTGTTATAGAGTGTAGTACTACATTTCAGTGAAGTGTAAGGCTTTCCAAAGCTGCCGAACTTGTTTCTTTCTCTATTTCAATGGTATTCTGCCTTGTATAACACACATTTACCACTCTAGTCTCCTTTAAGTAATGAATATAGGATTCATACAGTGTTTGATGTTATCTTAACTCGAATTAAGGATTTTCCTTATCTTAGCTACCTTTTCTACACTAAGAACTGACTTGGAGATTCTCTTTCAGCTGTTCTAAACAAGTTCTCATCTGTTTACAGTCATTTTCACTGAATTATTCATGTTTTCATGTAGTTTCCTATATTCTGCCTTCTGGCCCAAGTATAAGCTTTGGCCGCTTTATCAAACAACTTCCTACACACTGTTATGAACTGAGGGAGCTAGGGAACATTGTCTCTCAACTGTGTTATAGAGTGTAGTACTACATTTCAGTGAAGTGTAACGCTTTCCAAAGCTGCCGAACGTGTTTCTTTCTCTATTTCAATGGTATTCTGCCTTGTATAACACACATTTACCACTCTAGTCTCCTTTAAGTAATGAATATAGGAATCATACAGTGTTTGATGTTATCTTAACTCGAATTAAGGATTTTCCTTATCTTAGCTACCTTTTCTACACTAAGAACTGACTTGGAGATTCTCTTTTAGCTGTTCTAAACAAGTTCTCATCTGTTTACAGTCATTTTCACTGAATTATTCATGTTTTCATGTAGTTTCCTATATTCTGCCTTCTGGCCCAAGTATAAGCTTTGCCCACTTTATCAAACACCTTCCTACACTCTGTTATGAACTGAGGCAGCTAGGGAACATTGTCTCTCAACTGTGTTATAGAGTGTAGTACTACATTTCAGTGAAGTGTAAGCCTTTCCAAAGCTGCCGAAAGTGTTTCTTTCTCTATTTCAATGGTATTCTGCCTTGTATAACACACATTTACCATTCTAGTTTCCTTTAAGTAAAGAATATAGGATTCATACAGTGTTTCATGTGATCTTAACTCGAATTAAGGATTTCCCGGATTTTAGCTACCTTTTCTACACTAAGAACTGATTTGGAGATTCTCTTTCAGCTCTTCTAAACAAGTTCTCATCTGTTTACCGGCATTTCCACTGAATTATTCTAGTTTTCATGTAGTTTCCTATATTCTGCCTTCTGGCCCAAGTATAAGCTTTGGCCACTTTATCAAACAACTTCCTACACACTGTTATGAACTGAGGGAGCTAGGGAACATTGTCTCTCAACTGTGTTATAGAGTGTAGTACTACATTTCAGTGAAGTGTAAGGCTTTCCAAAGCTGCCGAACTTGTTTCTTTCTCTATTTCAATGGTATTATGCCTTGTATAACACACATTTACCACTCTAGTCTCCTTTAAGTAATGAATATAGGATTCATACAGTGTTTGATGTTATCTTAACTCGAATTAAGGATTTTCCTTATCTTAGCTACCTTTTCTACACTAAGAACTGACTTGGAGATTCTCTTTCAGCTGTTCTAAACAAGTTCTCATCTGTTTACAGTCATTTTCACTGAATTATTCATGTTTTCATGTAGTTTCCTATATTCTGCCTTCTGGCCCAAGTATAAGCTTTGGCCACTTTATCAAACAACTCCTACACACTGTTATGAACTGAGGTAGCTAGGGAACATTGTCTCTCAACTGTGTTATAGAGTGTAGTACTACGTTTCAGTGAAGTGTAAGGCTTTCCAAAGATGCCGAACTTGTTTCTTTCTCTATTTCAATGGTATTCTGCCTTGTATAACACACATTTACCACTCTAGTCTACTTTAAGTAATGAATATAGGATTCATACAGTGTTTGATGTTATCTTAACTCGAATTAAGGATTTTCCTTATCTTAGCTACCTTTTCTACACTAAGAACTGACTTGGAGATTCTCTTTCAACTGTTCTAAACAAGTTCTCATCTGTTTACAGTCATTTTCACTGAATTATTCATGTTTTCATGTAGTTTCCAATATTCTGCCTTCTGGCCCGAGTATAAGCTTTGCCCACTTTATCAAACACCTTCCTACACTCTGTTATGAACTGAGGCAGCTAGGGAACATTGTCTCTCAACTGTGTTATAGAGTGTAGTACTACATTTCAGTGAAGTGTAAGGCTTTCCAAAGCTGCCGAAAGTGTTTCTTTCTCTATTTCAATGGTATTCTGCCTTGTATAACACACATTTACCACTCTAGTCTCCTTTAAGTAATGAATATAGGATTCATACAGTGTTTCATGTGATCTTAACTGGAATTAAGGATTTCCCTTATCTTAGCTACCTTTTCTACACTAAGAACTGACTTGGAGATTCTCTTTCAGCTGTTCTAAACAAGTTCTCATCAGTTTACAGTCATTTTCAATGAATTATTCATGTTTTCATGTAGTTTCCTATATTCTGCCTTCTGGCCCAAGTATAAGCTTTGCCTACTTTATCAAACACCTTCCTACACTCTGTTATGAACTGAGGCAGCTAGGGAACATTGTCTCTAAACTGTGTTATAGACTGTAGTACTACATTTCAGTGAAGTGTAAGCATTTCCAAAGCTGCCGAACTTGTTTCTTTCTCTATTTCAATGGTATTCTGCCTTGTATAACACACATTTACCACTCTAGTTTCCTTTAAGTAAAGAATATAGGATTCATACAGTGTTTCATGTGATCTTAACTGGAATTAAGGATTTCCCTTATCTTAGTTACCTTTTCTACACTAAGAACTGACTTGGAGATTCTCTTTCAGCTGTTCTAAACAAGTTCTCATCTGTTTACAGTCATTTTCACTGAATTATTCATGTTTTCATGTAGTTTCCTATATTCTGCCTTCTGGCCCAAGTATAAGCTTTGGCCACTTTATCAAACAACTTCCTACACTCTGTTATGAACAGAGGGAGCTAGGGAACATTGTCTCTCAACTGTGTTATAGAGTGTAGTACTACATTTGAGTGAAGTGTAAAGCTTTCCAAAGCTGCCGAACTTGTTTCTTTCTCTATTTCAATGGTATTCTGCCTTGTATAACACACATTTACCACTCTAGTCTCCTTTAAGTAATGAATATAGGATTCATACAGTGTTTGATGTTATCTTAACTTGAATTAAGGATTTTCCTTATCTTAGCTACCTTTTCTACACTAAGAACTGACTTGGAGATTCTCTTTAAGCTGTTATAAACAAGTTCTCATCTGTTTACAGTCATTTTCAATGAATTATTCATGTTTTCATGTAGTTTCCTATATTCTGCCTTCTGGCCCAAGTATAAGCTTTGCCTACTTTATCAAACACCTTCCTACACTCTGTTATGAACTGAGGCAGCTAGGGAACATTGTCTCTCAACTGTGTTATAGACTGTAGTACTACATTTCAGTGAAGTGTAAGCATTTCCAAAGCTGCCGAACTTGTTTCTTTCTCTATTTTAATGGTATTCTGCCTTGTATTACACAAATTTACCACTCTAGTTTCCTTTAAGTAAAGAATATAGGATTCATACAGTGTTTGATGTTATCTTAACTCGAATTAAGGATTTCCCGGATTTAGCTACCTTTTCTACACTAAGAACTGACTTGGAGAATATTTTTCATCTGTTCTAAACAAGTTCTCATCTGTTTACAGTCATTTTCACTGAATTATTTATGTTTTCATGTAGTTTCCTATATTCTGCCTTCTGGCCCAAGTATATGCTTTGCCCACTTTATCAAACAACTTTCAACACACTGTTATGAACTGAGGCAGCTCAGGAACATTGTCTCTCAACTGTGTTATAGAGTGTAGTACTACATTTCAGTGAAGTGTAAGGCTTTCCAAAGCTGCCGAACGTGTTTGTTTCTCTATTTCAATGGTATTCTCCCTTGTATAACACACATTTACCACTCTAGTCTCCTCTCAGTAAAGAATATAGGATTCATACAGTGTTTCATGTGATCTTAACTGGAATTAAGGATTTCCCTTATCTTAGCTACCTTTTCTACACTAAGAACTGACTTGGAGATTCTCTTTCAGCTGTTCTAAACAAGTTCTCATCTGTTTACAGTCATTTTCAATGAATTATTCATGTTTTCATGTAGTTTCCTATATTCTGCCTTCTGGCCCAAGTATAAGCTTTGGCCACTTTATCAAACAACTTCCTATACACTGTTATGAACTGAGGGAGCTAGGGAACATTGTCTCTCAACTGTGTTATAGAGTGTAGTACTACATTTGAGTGAAGTGTAAGGCTTTCAAAGCTGCCGAACTTGTTTCTTTCTCTATTTCAATGGTATTCTGCCTTGTATAACACACATTTACCACTCTAGTCTCCTTTAAGTAATGAATATAGGATTCATACAGTGTTTGATGTTATCTTAACTCGAATTAAGGATTTTCCTTATCTTAGCTACCTTTTCTACACTAAGAACTGACTTGGAGATTCTCTTTCAGCAGTTCTAAACAAGTTCTCATCTGTTTACAGTCATTTTCAATGAATTATTCATGTTTTCATGTAGTTTCCTATATTCTGCCTTCTGGCCCAAGTATAAGCTTTGCCCACTTTATCAAACACCTTCCTATACTCTGTTATGAACTGAGGAAGCTAGGGAACATTGTCTCTCAACTGTGTTATAGAGTGTAGTACTACATTTCAGTGAAGTGTAAGCCTTTCCAAAGCTGCCGAAAGTGTTTCTTTCTCTATTTCAATGGTATTCTGCCTTGTATAACACACATTTACCACTCTAGTTTCCTTTAAGTAAACAATATAGGATTCATACAGTGTTTGATGTTATCTTAACTCGAATTAAGGATTTCCCGGATTTAGCTACCTTTTCTACACTAAGAACTGACTTGGAGAATATTTTTCATCTGTTCTAAACAAGTTCTCATCTGTTTACAGTCATTTTCACTGAATTATTTATGTTTTCATGTAGTTTCCTATATTCTGCCTTCTGGCCCAAGTATAAGCTTTGCCCACTTTATCAAACAACTTCCTACACACTGTTATGAACTGAGGCAGCTCGGGAACATTGTCTCTCAACTGTGTTATAGAGTGTAGTACTACATTTCAGTGAAGTGTAAGGCTTTCCAAAGCTGCCGAACGTGTTTGTTTCTCTATTTCAATGGTATTCTGCCTTGTATAACACACATTTACTACTCTAGTCTCCTTTAAGTAAAGAATATAGGATTCATACAGTGTTTCATGTGATCTTAACTGGAATTAAGGATTTCCCTTATCTTAGCTACCTTTTCTACACTAAGAACTGACTTGGAGATTCTCTTTCAGCTGTTCTAAACAAGTTCTCATCTGTTTACAGTCATTTTCAATGAATTATTCATGTTTTCATGTAGTTTCCTATATTCTGCCTTCTGGCCCAAGTATAAGCTTTGCCCACCTTATCAAACAACTTCCTACACACTGTTATGAAATGAGGGAGCTAGGGAACATTGTCTCTGAACTGTGTTATAGAGTGTAGTTCTACATTTCAGTGTAGTGTAAGGCTTTCCAAAGCTGCCGAACGTGTTTCTTTCTCTATTTCAATGGTATTCTGCCTTGTATAACACACATTTACCACCCTAGTCTCCTTTAAGTAATGAATATAGGATTCATACAGTGTTTGATGTTATCTTAACTCGAATTAAGGATTTTCCTTATCTTAGCTACCTTTTCTACACTAAGAACTGACTTGGAGATTCTCTTTCAGCTGTTCTAAAAAAGTTCTCATCTGTTTACAGTCATTTTCAATGAATTATTCATGTTTTCATGTAGTTCCCTATATTCTGCCTTCTGACCCAAGTATAAGCTTTGGCCTCTTTATCAAACAACTTCCTACACATTGTTATGAACTGAGGGAGCTAGGGAACATTGTCTCTGAACTGTGTTATAGAGTGTAGTACTACATTTCAGTGTAGTGTAAGGCTTTCCAAAGCTGCCGAACGTGTTTCTTTCTCTATTTCAATGGTATTCTGCCTTGTATAACACACATTTACCACTCTAGTCTCCTTTAAGTAATGAATATTGGATTCATACAGAGTTTGATGTTATCTTAACTCGAATTAAGGATTTTCCTTATCTTAGCTACCTTTTCTACACTAAGAACTGACTTGGAGATTCTCTTTCAGCTGTTCTAAACAAGTTCTCATCTGTTTACAGTCATTTTCAATGAATTATTCATGTTTTCATGTAGTTTCCTATATTCTGCCTTCTGGCCCAAGTATAAGCTTTGGCCACTTTATCAAACAACTTCCTATACACTGTTATGAACTGAAGGAGCTAGGGAACATTGTCTCTCAACTGTGTTATAGAGTGTAGTACTACATTTGAGTGAAGTGTAAGGCTTTCAAAGCTGCCGAACTTGTTTCTTTCTCTATTTCAATGGTATTCTGCCTTGTATAACACACATTTACCACTCTAGTCTCCTTTAAGTAATGAATATAGGATTCATACAGTGTTTGATGTTATCTTAACTCGAATTAAGGATTTTCCTTATCTTAGCTACCTTTTCTACACTAAGAACTGACTTGGAGATTCTCTTTCAGCAGTTCTAAACAAGTTCTCATCTGTTTACAGTCATTTTCAATGAATTATTCATGTTTTCATGTAGTTTCCTATATTCTGCCTTCTGGCCCAAGTATAAGCTTTGCCCACTTTATCAAACACCTTCCTACACTCTGTTATGAACTGAGGAAGCTAGGGAACATTGTCTCTCAACTGTGTTATAGAGTGTAGTACTACATTTCAGTGAAGTGTAAGCCTTTCCAAAGCTGCCGAAAGTGTTTCTTTCTCTATTTCAATGGTATTCTGCCTTGTATAACACACATTTACCACTCTAGTTTCCTTTAAGTAAACAATATAGGATTCATACAGTGTTTGATGTTATCTTAACTCGAATTAAGGATTTCCCGGATTTAGCTACCTTTTCTACACTAAGAACTGACTTGGAGAATATTTTTCATCTGTTCTAAACAAGTTCTCATCTGTTTACAGTCATTTTCACTGAATTATTTATGTTTTCATGTAGTTTCCTATATTCTCCCTTCTGGCCCAAGTATAAGCTTTGCCCACTTTATCAAACAACTTCCTACACACTGTTATGAACTGAGGCAGCTCGGGAACATTGTCTCTCAACTGTGTTATAGAGTGTAGTACTACATTTCAGTGAAGTGTAAGGCTTTCCAAAGCTGCCGAACGTGTTTGTTTCTCTATTTCAATGGTATTCTGCCTTGTATAACACACATTTACTACTCTAGTCTCCTTTAAGTAAAGAATATAGGATTCATACAGTGTTTCATGTGATCTTAACTGGAATTAAGGATTTCCCTTATCTTAGCTACCTTTTCTACACTAAGAACTGACTTGGAGATTCTCTTTCAGCTGTTCTAAACAAGTTCTCATCTGTTTACAGTCATTTTCAATGAATTATTCATGTTTTCATGTAGTTTCCTATATTCTGCCTTCTGGCCCAAGTATAAGCTTTGCCCACCTTATCAAACAACTTCCTACACACTGTTATGAACTGAGGGAGCTAGGGAACATTGTCTCTGAACTGTGTTATAGAGTGTAGTTCTACATTTCAGTGTAGTGTAAGGCTTTCCAAAGCTGCCGAACGTGTTTCTTTCTCTATTTCAATGGTATTCTGCCTTGTATAACACACATTTACCACTCTAGTCTCCTTTAAGTAATGAATATAGGATTCATACAGTGTTTGATGTTATCTTAACTCGAATTAAGGATTTTCCTTATCTTAGCTACCTTTTCTACACTAAGAACTGACTTGGAGATTCTCTTTCAGCTGTTCTAAACAAGTTCTCATCTGTTTACAGTCATTTTCAATGAATTATTCATGTTTTCATGTAGTTCCCTATATTCTGCCTTCTGACCCAAGTATAAGCTTTGGCCTCTTTATCAAACAACTTCCTACACATTGTTATGAACTGAGGCAGCTCGGGAACATTGTCTCTCAACTGTGTTATAGAGTGTAGTACTACATTTCAGTGAAGTGTAAGCCTTTCCAAAGCTGCCGAACGTGTTTCTTTCTCTATTTCAATGGTATTCTGCCTTGTATTACACAAATTTACCACTCTAGTTTCCTTTAAGTAAAGAATATAGGATTCATACAGTGTTTCATGTGATCTTAACTCGAATTAAGGATTTCCCGGATCTTAGCTACCTTTTCTACACTAAGAACTGACTTGGAGATTCTCTTTCAGCTGTTCTAAACAAGTTCTCATGTGTTTACAGTCATTTTCAATGAATTATTCATGTTTTCATGTAGTTTCCTATATTCTGCCTTCTGGCCCATGTATAAGCTTTTCCCACTTTATCAAACAACTTCCTACACACTGTTATGAACTGAGGGAGCTAGGAACATTGTCTCTCAACTGTATTATAGAGTGTAGTACTACATTTCAGTGAAGTGTAAGGCTTTACAAAGCTGCCAAACGTGTTTCTTTCTCTATTTCAATGGTATTCTGCCTTGTATAACACACATTTACCACTCTAGTCTCCTTTAAGTAATGAATATAGGATTCATACAGTGTTTGATGTTATCTTAACTCGAATTAAGGATTTTCCTTATCTTAGCTACCTTTTCTACAATAATAACTGACTTGGAGATTCTCTTTCAGCTGTTCTAAACAAGTTCTCATCTGTTTACAGTCATTTTCACTGAATTATTCATGTTTTCATGTAGTTTCCTATATTCTGCCTTCTGGCCCAAGTATAAGCTTTGCCTACTTTATCAAACACCTTCCTACACTCTGTTATGAACTGAGGCAGCTCGGGAACTTTGTCTCTCAACTGTGTTGTAGACTGTAGTACTACATTTCAGTGAAGTGTAAGCCTTTCCAAAGCTGCCGAACGTGTTTCTTTCTCTATTTCAATGGTATTCTGCCTTGTATAACACACATTTACCACTCTAGTTTCCTTTAAGTAAAGAATATAGGATTCATACAGTGTTTCATGTGATCTTAACTGGAATTTAGGATTTACCTTATCTTAGCTACCTTTTCTACACTAAGAACTGACTTGGAGATTCTCTTTCAGCTGTTCTAAACAAGTTCTCATCTGTTTACAGTCATTTTCAATGAATTATTCATGTTTTTATGTAGTTTCCTATATTCTGCCTTCTGGCCCAAGTATGAGCTTTGGCCACTTTATCAAACAACTTCCTACACACTGTTATGAACTGAGGGAGCTAGGGAACATTGTCTCTCAACTGTGTTATAGAGTGTAGTACTACATTTGAGTGAAGTGTAAGGCTTTCCAAAGCTGCCGAACTTGTTTCTTTCTCTATTTCAATGGTATTCTGCCTTATATAACACACATTTACCACTCTAGTCTCCTTTAAGTAAACAATATAGGATTCATACAGTGTTTGATGTTATCTTAACTCGAATTAAGGATTTCCCGGATTTAGCTACCTTTTCTACACTAAGAACTGACTTGGAGATTCTCTTTCAGCTGTTCTAAACAAGTTCTCATCTGTTTACAGTCATTTTCAATGAATTATTCATGTTTTCATGTAGTTTCCTATATTCTGCCTTCTGGCCCAAGTATAAGCTTTGCCCACTTTATCAAACAACTTTCTACACACTGTTATGAACTGAGGCAGCTCGGGAACATTGTCTCTCAACTGTGTTATAGAGTGTAGTACTACATTTCAGTGAAGTGTAAGGCTTTCCAAAGCTGCCGAACGTGTTTGTTTCTCTATTTCAATGGTATTCTGCCTTGTATAACACACATTTACCACTCTAGTCTACTTTAAGTAATGAATATAGGATTCATACAGTGTTTGATGTTATCTTAACTCGAATTAAGGATTTTCCTTATCTTAGCTACCTTTTCTACACTAAGAACTGACTTGGAGATTCTCTTTCAACTGTTCTAAACCAGTTCTCATCTGTTTACAGTCATTTTCACTGAATTATTCACGTTTTCATGTAGTTTCCAATATTCTGCCTTCTGGCCCGAGTATAAGCTTTGCCCACTTTATCAAACACCTTCCTACACTATGTTATGAACTGAGGCAGCTAGGGAACATTGTCTCTCAACTGTGTTATAGAGTGTAGTACTACATTTCAGTGAAGTGTAAGCCTTTCCAAAGCTGCCGAAAGTTTTTCTTTCTCTATTTCAATGGTATTCTGCCTTGTATAACACACATTTACCACTCTAGTCTCCTTTAAGTAATGAATATAGGATTCATACAGTGTTTCATGTGATCTTAACTGGAATTAAGGATTTCCCTTATCTTAGCTACCTTTTCTACACTAAGAACTGACTTGGAGATTCTCTTTCAGCTGTTCTAAACAAGTTCTCATCAGTTTACAGTCATTTTCAATGAATTATTCATGTTTTCATGTAGTTTCCTATATTCTGCCTTCTGGCCCAAGTATAAGCTTTGCCTACTTTATCAAACACCTTCCTACACTCTGTTATGAACTGAGGCAGCTAGGGAACATTGTCTCTCAACTGTGTTATAGACTGTAGTACTACATTTCAGTGAAGTGTAAGCATTTCCAAAGCTGCCGAACTTGTTTCTTTCTCTATTTCAATGGTATTCTGCCTTGTATAACACACATTTACCACTCTAGTTTCCTTTAAGTAAAGAATATAGGATTCATACAGTGATTCATGTGATCTTAACTGGAATTAAGGATTTCCCTTATCTTAGCTACCTTTTCTACACTAAGAACTGACTTGGAGATTCTCTTTCAGCTGTTCTAAACAAGTTCTCATCTGTTTACAGTCATTTTCACTGAATTATTCATGTTTTCATGTAGTTTCCTATATTCTGCCTTCTGGCCCAAGTATGAGCTTTGGCCACTTTATCAAACAACTTCCTACACTCTGTTATGAACAGAGGGAGCTAGGGAACATTGTCTCTCAACTGTGTTATAGAGTGTAGTACTACATTTGAGTGAAGTGTAAAGCTTTCCAAAGCTGCCGAACTTGTTTCTTTCTCTATTTCAATGGTATTCTGCCTTGTATAACACACATTTACCACTCTAGTCTCCTTTAAGTAATGAATATAGGATTCATACAGTGTTTGATGTTATCTTAACTTGAATTAAGGATTTTCCTTATCTTAGCTACCTTTTCTACACTAAGAACTGACTTGGAGATTCTCTTTCAGCTGTTCTAAACAAGTTCTAATCTGTTTACAGTCATTTTCACTGAATTATTCAAGTTTTCATGTAGTTTCCTATATTCTGCCTTCTGGCCCAAGTATAAGCTTTGGCCACTTTATCAAACAACTTCCTACACACTGTTATGAACTGAGGGAGCTAGGGAACATTGTCTCTCAACTGTGTTATAGAGTGTAGTACTACATTTCAGTGAAGTGTAAGGCTTTCCAAAGCTGCCGAACTTGTTTCTTTCTCTATTTCAATGGTATTCTGCCTTGTATAACACACATTTACCACTCTAGTCTCCTTTAAGTAATGAATATAGGATTCATACAGTGTTTGATGTTATCTTAACTCGAATTAAGGATTTTCCTTATCTTAGCTACCTTTTCTACACTAAGAACTGACTTGGAGATTCTCTTTAAGCTGTTATAAACAAGTTCTCATCTGTTTACAGTCATTTTCACTGAATTATTCATGTTTTCATGTAGTTTCCTATATTCTGCCTTCTGGCCCAAGTATAAGCTTTGCCTACTTTATCAAACACCTTCCTACACTCTGTTATGAACTGAGGCAGCTAGGGAACATTGTCTCTCAACTGTGTTATAGAGTGTAGTACTACATTTCAGTGAAGTGTAAGCCTTTCCAAAGCTGCCGAACATGTTTCTTTCTCTATTTCAATGGTATTCTGCCTTGTATAACACACATTTACCACTCTAGTTTCCTTTAAGTAAAGAATATAGGATTCATACAGTGTTTCATGTGATCTTAACTCGAATTAAGGATTTCCCGGATCTTAGCTACCTTTTCTACACTGAGAACTGACTTAGAGATTCTCTTTCAGCTGTTCTAAACAAGTTCTCATGTGTTTACAGTCATTTTCAATGAATTATTCATGTTTTCATGTAGTTTCCTATATTCTGCCTTCTGGCCCATGTATAAGCTTTTCCCACTTTATCAAACAACTTCCTACACACTGTTATGAACTGAGGGAGCTAGGAACATTGTCTCTCAACTGTGTTATAGAGTGTAGTACTACATTTCAGTGAAGTGTAAGGCTTTCCAAAGCTGCCGAACTTGTTTCTTTCTCTATTTCAATGGTATTCTGCCTTGTATAACACACATTTACCACTCTAGTCTCCTTTAAGTAATGAATATAGGATTCATACAGTGTTTGATGTTATCTTAACTCGAAATAAGGATTTTCCTTATCTTAGCTACCTTTTCTACACTAAGAACTGACTTGGATATTCTCTTTAAGCTGTTATAAACAAGTTCTCATCTGTTTACAGTCAATTTCACTGAATTATTCATGTTTTCATGTAGTTTCCTATATTCTGCCTTCCGGCCCAAGTATAAGCTTTGCCCACTTTATCAAACAACTTCCTACACACTGTTATGAACTGAGGGAGCTAGGGAACATTGTCTCTCAACTGTGTTATAGAGTGTAGTACTACATTTGAGTGAAGTGTAAGGCTTTCCAAAGCTGCCGAACTTGTTTCTTTCTCTATTTCAATGGTATTCTGCCTTATATAACACACATTTACCACTCTAGTCTCCTTTAAGTAAACAATATAGGATTCATACAGTGTTTGATGTTATCTTAACTCGAATTAAGGATTTCCCGGATTTAGCTACCTTTTCTACACTAAGAACTGACTTGGAGATTCTCTTTCAGCTGTTCTAAACAAGTTCTCATCTGTTTACAGTCATTTTCAATGAATTATTCATGTTTTCATGTAGTTTCCTATATTCTGCCTTCTGGCCCAAGTATAAGCTTTGCCCACTTTATCAAACAACTTTCTACACACTGTTATGAACTGAGGCAGCTCGGGAACATTGTCTCTCAACTGTGTTATAGAGTGTAGTACTACATTTCAGTGAAGTGTAAGGCTTTCCAAAGCTGCCGAACGTGTTTGTTTCTCTATTTCAATGGTATTCTGCCTTGTATAACACACATTTACCACTCTAGTCTACTTTAAGTAATGAATATAGGATTCATACAGTGTTTGATGTTATCTTAACTCGAATTAAGGATTTTCCTTATCTTAGCTACCTTTTCTACACTAAGAACTGACTTGGAGATTCTCTTTCAACTGTTCTAAACAAGTTCTCATCTGTTTACAGTCATTTTCACTGAATTATTCATGTTTTCATGTAGTTTCCAATATTCTGCCTTCTGGCCCGAGTATAAGCTTTGCCCACTTTATCAAACACCTTCCTACACTCTGTTATGAACTGAGGCAGCTAGGGAACATTGTCTCTCAACTGTGTTATAGAGTGTAGTACTACATTTCAGTGAAGTGTAAGCCTTTCCAAAGCTGCCGAAAGTGTTTCTTTCTCTATTTCAATGGTATTCTGCCTTGTATAACACACATTTACCACTCTAGTCTCCTTTAAGTAATGAATATAGGATTCATACAGTGTTTCATGTGATCTTAACTGGAATTAAGGATTTCCCTTATCTTAGCTACCTTTTCTACACTAAGAACTGACTTGGAGATTCTCTTTCAGCTGTTCTAAACAAGTTCTCATCAGTTTACAGTCATTTTCAATGAATTATTCATGTTTTCATGTAGTTTCCTATATTCTGCCTTCTGGCCCAAGTATAAGCTTTGCCTACTTTATCAAACACCTTCCTACACTCTGTTATGAACTGAGGCAGCTAGGGAACATTGTCTCTCAACTGTGTTATAGACTGTAGTACTACATTTCAGTGAAGTGTAAGCATTTCCAAAGCTGCCGAACTTGTTTCTTTCTCTATTTCAATGGTATTCTGCCTTGTATAACACACATTTACCACTCTAGTTTCCTTTAAGTAAAGAATATAGGATTCATACAGTGTTTCATGTGATCTTAACTGGAATTAAGGATTTCCCTTATCTTAGCTACCTTTTCTACACTAAGAACTGACTTGGAGATTCTCTTTCAGCTGTTCTAAACAAGTTCTCATCTGTTTACAGTCATTTTCACTGAATTATTCATGTTTTCATGTAGTTTCCTATATTCTGCCTTCTGGCCCAAGTATGAGCTTTGGCCACTTTATCAAACAACTTCCTACACTCTGTTATGAACAGAGGGAGCTAGGGAACATTGTCTCTCAACTGTGTTATAGAGTGTAGTACTACATTTGAGTGAAGTGTAAAGCTTTCCAAAGCTGCCGAACTTGTTTCTTTCTCTATTTCAATGGTATTCTGCCTTGTATAACACACATTTACCACTCTAGTCTCCTTTAAGTAATGAATATAGGATTCATACAGTGTTTGATGTTATCTTAACTTGAATTAAGGATTTTCCTTATCTTAGCTACCTTTTCTACACTAAGAACTGACTTGGAGATTCTCTTTCAGCTGTTCTAAACAAGTTCTAATCTGTTTACAGTCATTTTCACTGAATTATTCAAGTTTTCATGTAGTTTCCTATATTCTGCCTTCTGGCCCAAGTATAAGCTTTGGCCACTTTATCAAACAACTTCCTACACACTGTTATGAACTGAGGGAGCTAGGGAACATTGTCTCTCAACTGTGTTATAGAGTGTAGTACTACATTTCAGTGAAGTGTAAGGCTTTCCAAAGCTGCCGAACTTGTTTCTTTCTCTATTTCAATGGTATTCTGCCTTGTATAACACACATTTACCACTCTAGTCTCCTTTAAGTAATGAATATAGGATTCATACAGTGTTTGATGTTATCTTAACTCGAATTAAGGATTTTCCTTATCTTAGCTACCTTTTCTACACTAAGAACTGACTTGGAGATTCTCTTCCAGCTGTTCTAAACAAGTTCTCATCTGTTTACAGTCATTTTCAATGAATTATTCATGTTTTCATGTAGTTTCCTATATTCTGTCTTCTGGCCCAAGTATAAGCTTTGCCCACCTTATCAAACAACTTCCTACACACTGTTATGAACTGAGGCAGCTAGGGAACATTGTCTCTCAACTGTGTTATAGACTGTAGTACTACATTTCAGTGAAGTGTAAGCCTTTCCAAAGCTGCTGAACGTGTTTCTTTCTCTATTTCAATGGTATTCTGCCTTGTATAACACACATTTACCACTCTAGTTTCCTTTAAGTAAAGAATATAGGATTCATACAGTGTTTCATGGGATCTTAACTCGAATTAAGGATTTTCAGGACCTTAGCTACCTTTTCTACACTAAGAACTGACTTGGAGATTCTCTTTCAGCTGTTCTACACAAGTTCTCATGTGTTTACAGTCATTTGCACTGAATTATTCAAGTTTTCATGTAGTTTCCTATATTCTGCCTTCTGGCCCAAGTATAAGCTTTGGCCACTTTATCAGAAAACTTCCTACACACGGTTATGAACTGAGGGAGCTAGGGAACATTGTCTCTCAACTGTGTTATAGAGTGTAGTACTACATTTCAGTGAAGTGTAAGGCTTTCCAAAGCTGCCGAACTTGTTTCTTTCTCTATTTCAATGGTATTCTGCCTTGTATAACACACATTTACCACTCTAGTCTCCTTTAAGTAATGAATATAGGATTCATACAGTGTTTGATGTTATCTTAACTCGAAATAAGGATTTTCCTTATCTTAGCTACCTTTTCTACACTAAGAACTGACTTGGATATTCTCTTTAAGCTGTTATAAACAAGTTCTCATCTGTTTACAGTCATTTTCACTGAATTATTCATGTTTTCATGTAGTTTCCTATATTCTGCCTTCCGGCCCAAGTATAAGCTTTGCCCACTTTATCAAACAACTTCCTACACACTGTTATGAACTGAGGGAGCTAGGGAACATTGTCTCTCAACTGTGTTATAGAGTGTAGTACTACATTTCTGTGAAGTGTAAGGCTTTCCAAAGCTGCCAAACGTGTTTCTTTCTCTATTTCAATGGTATTCTGCCTTATATAACACACATCTACCACTCTACTCTCCTTTAAGTAAAAAATATAGGATTCATACAGTGTTTCATGTGATCTTAACTGGAATTAAGGATTTCCCTTATCTTAGCTACCTTTTCTACACTAAGAACTGACTTGGAGATTCTCTTTCAGCTGTTCTAAACAAGTTCTCATCTGTTTACAGTCATTTTCAATGAATTATTCATGTTTTCATGTAGTTTCCTATATTCTGCCTTCTGGCCCAAGTATAAGCTTTGCCCACCTCAACAAACAACTTCCTACACACTGTTATGAACTGAGGGAGCTAGGGAACATTGTCTCTCAACTGTGTTATAGACTGTAGTACTACATTTCAGTGAAGTGTAAGGCTTTCCAAAGCTGCCGAACGTGTTTCTTTCTCTATTTCAATGGTATTCTGCCTTGTATAACACACATTTACCATTCTAGTCTCATTTAAGTAATGAATATAGGATTCATACAGTGTTTGATGTTATCTTAACTCGAATTAAGGATTTTTCTTATCTTAGCTACCTTTTCTACACTAAGAACTGACTTGGAGATTCTCTTTAAGCTGTTATAAACAAGTTCTCATCTGTTTACAGTCATTTTCAATGAATTATTCATGTTTTCATGTAGTTTCCTATATTCTGCCTTCTGGCCCAAGTATAAGCTTTGCCCACTTTATCAAACAACTTCCTACACATTGTTATGAACTGAGGCAGCTCGGGAACATTGTCTCTCAACTGTGTTATAGAGTGTAGTACTACATTTCAGTGAAGTGTAAGCCTTTCCAAAGCTGCCGAAAGTGTTTCTTTCTCTATTTCAATGGTATTCTGCCTTGTATAACACACATTTACCACTCTAGTTTCCTTTAAGTAAACAATATAGGATTCATACAGTGTTTGATGTTATCTTAACTCGAATTAAGGATTTCCCGGATTTAGCTACCTTTTCTACACTAAGAACTGACTTGGAGAATATTTTTCATCTGTTCTAAACAAGTTCTCATCTGTTTACAGTCATTTTCACTGAATTATTTATGTTTTCATGTAGTTTCCTATATTCTGCCTTCTGGCCCAAGTATAAGCTTTGCCCACTTTATCAAACAACTTCCTACACACTGTTATGAACTGAGGCAGCTCGGGAACATTGTCTCTCAACTGTGTTATAGAGTGTAGTACTACATTTCAGTGAAGTGTAAGGCTTTCAAAGCTGCCGAACTTGTTTCTTTCTCTATTTCAATGGTATTCTGCCTTGTATAACACACATTTACCACTCTAGTCTCCTTTAAGTAATGAATATAGGATTCATACAGTGTTTGATGTTATCTTAACTCGAATTAAGGATTTTCCTTATCTTAGCTACCTTTTCTACACTAAGAACTGACTTGGAGATTCTCTTTCAGCAGTTCTAAACAAGTTCTCATCTGTTTACAGTCATTTTCAATGAATTATTCATGTTTTCATGTAGTTTCCTATATTCTGCCTTCTGGCCCAAGTATAAGCTTTGCCCACTTTATCAAACACCTTCCTACACTCTGTTATGAACTGAGGAAGCTAGGGAACATTGTCTCTCAACTGTGTTATAGAGTGTAGTACTACATTTCAGTGAAGTGTAAGCCTTTCCAAAGCTGCCGAAAGTGTTTCTTTCTCTATTTCAATGGTATTCTGCCTTGTATAACACACATTTACCACTCTAGTTTCCTTTAAGTAAACAATATAGGATTCATACAGTGTTTGATGTTATCTTAACTCGAATTAAGGATTTCCCGGATTTAGCTACCTTTTCTACACTAAGAACTGACTTGGAGAATATTTTTCATCTGTTCTAAACAAGTTCTCATCTGTTTACAGTCATTTTCACTGAATTATTTATGTTTTCATGTAGTTTCCTATATTCTGCCTTCTGGCCCAAGTATAAGCTTTGCCCACTTTATCAAACAACTTCCTACACACTGTTATGAACTGAGGCAGCTCGGGAACATTGTCTCTCAACTGTGTTATAGAGTGTAGTACTACATTTCAGTGAAGTGTAAGGCTTTCCAAAGCTGCCGAACGTGTTTGTTTCTCTATTTCAATGGTATTCTGCCTTGTATAACACACATTTACCACTCTAGTCTCCTTTAAGTAAAGAATATAGGATTCATACAGTGTTTCATGTGATCTTAACTGGAATTAAGGATTTCCCTTATCTTAGCTACCTTTTCTACACTAAGAACTGACTTGGAGATTCTCTTTCAGCTGTTCTAAACAAGTTCTCATCTGTTTACAGTCATTTTCAATGAATTATTCATGTTTTCATGTAGTTTCCTATATTCTGCCTTCTGGCCCAAGTATGAGCTTTGCCCACCTTATCAAACAACTTCCTACACACTGTTATGAACTGAGGGAGCTAAGGAACATTGTCTCTGAACTGTGTTATAGAGTGTAGTTCTACATTTCAGTGTAGTGTAAGGCTTTCCAAAGCTGCCGAACGTGTTTCTTTCTCTATTTCAATGGTATTCTGCCTTGTATAACACACATTTACCACTCTAGTCTCCTTTAAGTAATGAATATAGGATTCATACAGTGTTTGATGTTATCTTAACTCGAATTAAGGATTTTCCTTATCTTAGCTACCTTTTCTACACTAAGAACTGACTTGGAGATTCTCTTTCAGCTGTTCTAAACAAGTTCTCATCTGTTTACAGTCATTTTCAATGAATTATTCATGTTTTCATGTAGTTCCCTATATTCTGCCTTCTGACCCAAGTATAAGCTTTGGCCTCTTTATCAAACAACTTCCTACACATTGTTATGAACTGAGGCAGCTCGGGAACATTGTCTCTCAACTGTGTTGTAGACTGTAGTACTACATTTCAGTGAAGTGTAAACCTTTCCAAAGCTGCCGAACGTGTTTCTTTCTCTATTTCAATGGTATTCTGCCTTGTATAACACACATTTACCACTCTAGTTTCCTTTAAGTAAAGAATATAGGATTCATACAGTGTTTCATGTGATATTAACTGGAATTAAGGATTTACCTTATCTTAGCTACCTTTTCTACACTAAGAACTGACTTGGAGATTCTCTTTCAGCTGTTCTAAACAAGTTCTCATCTGTTTACAGTCATTTTCAATGAATTATTCATGTTTTCATGTAGTTTCCTATATTCTGCCTTCTGGCCCAAGTATGAGCTTTGGCCACTTTATCAAACAACTTCCTACACACTGTTATGAACTGAGGGAGCTAGGGAACATTGTCTCTCAACTGTGTTATAGAGTGTAGTACTACATTTGAGTGAAGTGTAAGGCTTTCCAAAGCTGCCGAACTTGTTTCTCTCTCTATTTCAATGGTATTCTGCCTTATATAACACACATTTACCACTCTAGTCTCCTTTAAGTAAACAATATAGGATTCATACAGTGTTTGATGTTATCTTAACTCGAATTAAGGATTTCCCGGATTTAGCTACCTTTTCTACACTAAGAACTGACTTGGAGATTCTCTTTCAGCTGTTCTAAACAAGTTCTCATCTGTTTACAGTCATTTTCAATGAATTATTCATGTTTTCATGTAGTTTCCTATATTCTGCCTTCTGGCCCAAGTATAAGCTTTGCCCACTTTATCAAACAACTTTCTACACACTGTTATGAACTGAGGCAGCTCGGGAACATTGTCTCTCAACTGTGTTATAGAGTGTAGTACTACATTTCAGTGAAGTGTAAGGCTTTCCAAAGCTGCCGAACGTGTTTGTTTCTCTATTTCAATGGTATTCTGCCTTGTATAACACACATTTACCACTCTAGTCTCCTTTAAGTAAAGAATATAGGATTCATACAGTGTTTCATGTGATCTTAACTGGAATTAAGGATTTCCCTTATCTTAGCTACCTTTTCTACACTAAGAACTGACTTGGAGATTCTCTTTCAGCTGTTCTAAACAAGTTCTCATCTGTTTACAGTCATTTTCAATGAATTATTCATGTTTTCATGTAGTTTCCTATATTCTGCCTTCTGGCCCAAGTATAAGCTTTGCCCACCTCAACAAACAACTTCCTACACACTGTTATGAACTGAGAGAGCTAGGGAACATTGTCTCTCAACTGTGTTATAGACTGTAGTACTACATTTCAGTGAAGTGTAAGCCTTTCCAAAGCTGCCGAACGTGTTTCTTTCTCTATTTCAATGGTATTCTGCCTTGTATAACACACATTTACCACTCTAGTCTCCTTTAAGTAATGAATATAGGATTCATACAGTGTTTGATGTTATCTTAACTCGAATTAAGGATTTTCCTTATCTTAGCTACCTTTTCTACAATAATAACTGACTTGGAGATTCTCTTTCAGCTGTTCTAAACAAGTTCTCATCTGTTTACAGTCATTTTCACTGAATTATTCATGTTTTCATGTAGTTTCCTATATTCTGCCTTCTGGCCCAAGTATAAGCTTTGCCTACTTTATCAAACACCTTCCTACACTCTGTTATGAACTGAGGCAGCTCGGGTACATTGTCTCTCAACTGTGTTGTAGACTGTAGTACTACATTTCAGTGAAGTGTAAGCCTTTCCAAAGCTGCCGAACGTGTTTCTTTCTCTATTTCAATGGTATTCTGCCTTGTATAACACACATTTACCACTCTAGTTTCCTTTAAGTAAAGAATATAGGATTCATACAGTGTTTCATGTGATCTTAACTGGAATTAAGGATTTACCTTATCTTAGCTACCTTTTCTACACTAAGAACTGACTTGGAGATTCTCTTTCAGCTGTTCTAAACAAGTTCTCATCTGTTTACAGTCATTTTCAATGAATTATTCATGTTTTCATGTAGTTTCCTATATTCTGCCTTCTGGCCCAAGTATGAGCTTTGGCCACTTTATCAAACAACTTCCTACACACTGTTATGAACTGAGGGAGCTAGGGAACATTGTCTCTCAACTGTGTTATAGAGTGTAGTACTACATTTGAGTGAAGTGTAAGGCTTTCCAAAGCTGCCGAACTTGTTTCTCTCTCTATTTCAATGGTATTCTGCCTTATATAACACACATTTACCACTCTAGTCTCCTTTAAGTAAACAATATAGGATTCATACAGTGTTTGATGTTATCTTAACTCGAATTAAGGATTTCCCGGATTTAGCTACCTTTTCTACACTAAGAACTGACTTGGAGATTCTCTTTCAGCTGTTCTAAACAAGTTCTCATCTGTTTACAGTCATTTTCAATGAATTATTCATGTTTTCATGTAGTTTCCTATATTCTGCCTTCTGGCCCAAGTATAAGCTTTGCCCACTTTATCAAACAACTTTCTACACACTGTTATGAACTGAGGCAGCTCGGGAACATTGTCTCTCAACTGTGTTATAGAGTGTAGTACTACATTTCAGTGAAGTGTAAGGCTTTCCAAAGCTGCCGAACGTGTTTGTTTCTCTATTTCAATGGTATTCTGCCTTGTATAACACACATTTACCACTCTAGTCTCCTTTAAGTAAAGAATATAGGATTCATACAGTGTTTCATGTGATCTTAACTGGAATTAAGGATTTCCCTTATCTTAGCTACCTTTTCTACACTAAGAACTGACTTGGAGATTCTCTTTCAGCTGTTCTAAACAAGTTCTCATCTGTTTACAGTCATTTTCAATGAATTATTCATGTTTTCATGTAGTTTCCTATATTCTGCCTTCTGGCCCAAGTATAAGCTTTGCCCACCTCAACAAACAACTTCCTACACACTGTTATGAACTGAGGGAGCTAGGGAACATTGTCTCTCAACTGTGTTATAGACTGTAGTACTACATTTCAGTGAAGTGTAAGCCTTTCCAAAGCTGCCGAACGTGTTTCTTTCTCTATTTCAATGGTATTCTGCCTTGTATAACACACATTTACCATTCTAGTCTCATTTAAGTAATGAATATAGGATTCATACAGTGTTTGATGTTATCTTAACTCGAATTAAGGATTTTCCTTATCTTAGCTACCTTTTCTACACTAAGAACTGACTTGGAGATTCTCTTTAAGCTGTTATAAACAAGTTCTCATCTGTTTACAGTCATTTTCAATGAATTATTCATGTTTTCATGTAGTTTCCTATATTCTGCCTTCTGGCCCAAGTATAAGCTTTGCCCACTTTATCAAACAACTTCCTACACATTGTTATGAACTGAGGCAGCTCGGGAACATTGTCTCTCAACTGTGTTATAGAGTGTAGTACTACATTTCAGTGAAGTGTAAGCCTTTCCAAAGCTGCCGAACGTGTTTCTTTCTCTATTTCAATGGTATTCTGCCTTGTATTACACAAATTTACCACTCTAGTTTCCTTTAAGTAAAGAATATAGGATTCATACAGTGTTTGATGTTATCTTAACTCGAATTAAGGATTTCCCGGATTTAGCTACCTTTTCTACACTAAGAACTGACTTGGAGAATATTTTTCATCTGTTCTAAACAAGTTCTCATCTGTTTACAGTCATTTTCACTGAATTATTTATGTTTTCATGTAGTTTCCTATATTCTGCCTTCTGGCCCAAGTATAAGCTTTGCCCACTTTATCAAACAACTTTCAACACACTGTTATGAACTGAGGCAGCTCAGGAACATTGTCTCTCAACTGTGTTATAGAGTGTAGTACTACATTTCAGTGAAGTGTAAGGCTTTCCAAAGCTGCCGAACGTGTTTGTTTCTCTATTTCAATGGTATTCTGCCTTGTATAACACACATTTACCACTCTAGTCTCCTTTAAGTAAAGAATATAGGATTCATACAGTGTTTCATGTGATCTTAACTGGAATTAAGGATTTCCCTTATCTTAGCTACCTTTTCTACACTAAGAACTGACTTGGAGATTCTCTTTCAGCTGTTCTAAACAAGTTCTCATCTGTTTACAGTCATTTTCAATGAATTATTCATGTTTTCATGTAGTTTCCTATATTCTGCCTTCTGGCCCAAGTATAAGCTTTGCCCACCTTATCAAACAACTTCCTACACACTGTTATGAACTGAGGGAGCTAGGGAACATTGTCTCTGAACTGTGTTATAGAGTGTAGTACTACATTTCAGTGTAGTGTAAGGCTTTCCAAAGCTGCCGAACGTGTTTCTTTCTCTATTTCAATGGTATTCTGCCTTGTATAACACACATTTACCACTCTAGTCTCCTTTAAGTAATGAATATTGGATTCATACAGAGTTTGATGTTATCTTAACTCGAATTAAGGATTTTCCTTATCTTAGCTACCATTTCTACACTAAGAACTGACTTGGAGATTCTCTTTCAGCTGTTCTAAACAAGTTCTCATCTGTTTACAGTCATTTTCAATGAATTATTCATGTTTTCATGTAGTTTCCTATATTCTGCCTTCTGGCCCAAGTATAAGCTTTGGCCACTTTATCAAACAACTTCCTATACACTGTTATGAACTGAGGGAGCTAGGGAACATTGTCTCTCAACTGTGTTATAGAGTGTAGTACTACATTTGAGTGAAGTGTAAGGCTTTCAAAGCTGCCGAACTTGTTTCTTTCTCTATTTCAATGGTATTCTGCCTTGTATAACACACATTTACCACTCTAGTCTCCTTTAAGTAATGAATATAGGATTCATACAGTGTTTGATGTTATCTTAACTCGAATTAAGGATTTTCCTTATCTTAGCTACCTTTTCTACACTAAGAACTGACTTGGAGATTCTCTTTCAGCTGTTCTAAACAAGTTCTCATGTGTTTACAGTCATTTTCAATGAATTATTCATGTTTTCATGTAGTTTCCTATATTCTGCCTTCTGGCCCATGTATAAGCTTTTCCCACTTTATCAAACAACTTCCTACACACTGTTATGAACTGAGGGAGCTAGGAACATTGTCTCTCAACTGTGTTATAGAGTGTAGTACTACATTTCAGTGAAGTGTAAGGCTTTACAAAGCTGCCAAACGTGTTTCTTTCTCTATTTCAATGGTATTCTGCCTTGTATATCACACATTTACCACTCTAGTCTCCTTTAAGTAATGAATATAGGATTCATACAGTGTTTGATGTTATCTTAACTCGAATTAAGGATTTTCCTTATCTTAGCTACCTTTTCTACAATAATAACTGACTTGGAGATTCTCTTTCAGCTGTTCTAAACAAGTTCTCATCTGTTTACAGTCATTTTCACTGAATTATTCATGTTTTCATGTAGTTTCCTATATTCTGCCTTCTGGCCCAAGTATAAGCTTTGCCTACTTTATCAAACACCTTCCTACACTCTGTTATGAACTGAGGCAGCTCGGGAACATTGTCTCTCAACTGTGTTGTAGACTGTAGTACTACATTTCAGTGAAGTGTAAGCCTTTCCAAAGCTGCCGAACGTGTTTCTTTCTCTATTTCAATGGTATTCTGCCTTGTATAACACACATTTACCACTCTAGTTTCCTTTAAGTAAAGAATATAGGATTCATACTGTGTTTCATGTGATCTTAACTGGAATTAAGGATTTACCTTATCTTAGCTACCTTTTCTACACTAAGAACTGACTTGGAGATTCTCTTTCAGCTGTTCTAAACAAGTTCTCATCTGTTTACAGTCATTTTCAATGAATTATTCATGTTTTCATGTAGTTTCCTATATTCTGCCTTCTGGCCCAAGTATGAGCTTTGGCCACTTTATCAAACAACTTCCTACACACTGTTATGAACTGAGGGAGCTAGGGAACATTGTCTCTCAACTGTGTTATAGAGTGTAGTACTACATTTGAGTGAAGTGTAAGGCTTTCCAAAGCTGCCGAACTTGTTTCTTTCTCTATTTCAATGGTATTCTGCCTTGTATAACACACATTTACCACTCTAGTCTCCTTTAAGTAATGAATATAGGATTCATACAGTGTTTGATGTTATCTTAACTCGAATTAAGGATTTTCCTTATCTTAGCTACCTTTTCTACACTAAGAACTGACTTGGAGATTCTCTTTCAGCTGTTCTAAACAAGTTCTCATCTGTTTACAGTCATTTTCACTGAATTATTCAAGTTTTCATGTAGTTTCCTATATTCTGCCTTCTGGTCCAAGTATAAGCTTTGGCCACTTTATCAAACAACTTCCTACACACTGTTATGAACTGAGGGAGCTAGGGAACATTGTCTCTCAACTGTGTTATAGAGTGTAGTACTACATTTCAGTGAAGTGTAATGCTTTCCAAAGCTGCCGAACTTGTTTCTTTCTCTATTTCAATGGTATTCTGCCTTGTTTAACACACATTTACCACTCTAGTCTCCTTTAAGTAATGAATATAGGATTCATACAGTGTTTGATGTTATCTTAACTAGAATTAAGGATTTTCCTTATCTTAGCTACCTTTTCTACACTAAGAACTGACTTGGAGATTCTCTTTAAGCTGTTATAAACAAGTTCTCATCTGTTTACAGTCATTTTCACTGAATTATTCATGTTTTCATGTAGTTTCCTATATTCTGCCTTCTGGCCCAAGTATAAGCTTTGCCTACTTTATCAAACACCTTCCTACACTCTGTTATGAACTGAGGCAGCTAGGGAACATTGTCTCTCAACTGTGTTATAGACTGTAGTACTACATTTCAGTGAAGTGTAAGCCTTTCCAAAGCTGCCAAACGTGTTTCTTTCTCTATTTCAATGGTATTCTGCCTTGTATAACACACATTTACCACTCTAGTTTCCTTTAAGTAAAAAATATAGGATTCATACAGTGTTTCATGTGATCTTAACTCGAATTAAGGATTTTCAGGATCTTAGCTACCTTTTCTACACTAAGAACTGACTTGGAGATTCTCTTTCAGCTGTTCTACACAAGTTCTCATGTGTTTACAGTCATTTTCAATGAATTATTCATGTTTTCATGTAGTTTCCTATATTCTGCCATCTGGCCCAAGTATAAGCTTTGCCCACTTTATCAAACAACTTCCTAAACACTGTTATGAACTGAGGCAGCTCGGGAACATTGTCTCTCAACTGTGTTATAGAGTGTAGTACTACATTTCAGTGAAGTGTAAGCCTTTCGAAAGCTGCCGAACGTGTTTCTTTCTCTATTTCAATGGTATTCTGCGTTGTATAACACACATTTACCACTCTAGTTTCCTTTAAGTAAAGAATATAGGATTCCTACAGTATTTCATGTGATCTTAACTGGAATTAAGGATTTACCTTATCTTAGCTACCTTTTCTACACTAAGAACTGACTTGGAGATTCTCTTTCAGCTGTTCTAAACAAGTTCTTATCTGTTTACAGTCATTTTCAATGAATTATTCATGTTTTCATGTAGTTTCCTATATTCTGCCTTCTGGCCCAAGTATAAGCTTTGCCCACCTCATCAAACAACTTCCTACACACTGTTATGAACTGAGGGAGCTAGGGAACATTGTCTCTGAACTGTGTTATAGAGTGTAGTAGTATATTTCTGTGTAGTGTAAGGCTTTCCAAAGCTGCCGAATGTGTTTTTTTCTCTATTTCAATGGTATTCTGCCTTGTATAACACACATTTACCACTCTAGTCTCCTTTAAGTAATGAATATAGGATTCATACAGTGTTTGATGTTATCTTAACTCAAATTAAGGATTTTCCTTATCTTAGCTACCTTTTCTACACTAAGAACTGACTTGGAGATTCTCTTTCAGCTGTTCTAAACAAGTTCTCATCTGTTTACAGTCATTTTCACTGCATTATTCATGTTTTCATGTAGTTTCCTATATTCTGCCTTCTGGCCCAAGTATGAGCTTTGGCCACTTTATCAAACAACTTCCTACACACTGTTATGAACTGAGGGAGCTAGGGAACATTGTCTCTCAACTGTGTTATAGAGTGTAGTACTACATTTGAGTGAAGTGTAAGGCTTTCCAAAGCTGCCGAACTTGTTTCTTTCTCTATTTCAATGGTATTCTGCCTTGTATAACACACATTTACCACTCTAGTCTCCTTTAAGTAATGAATATAGGATTCATACAGTGTTTCATGTGATCTTAACTGGAATTAAGGATTTCCCTTATCTTAGCTACCTTTTCTACACTAAGAACTGACTTGGAGATTCTCTTTCAGCTGTTCTAAACAAGTTCTCATCTGTTTACAGTCATTTTCAATGAATTATTCATGTTTTCATGTAGTTTCCTATATTCTGCCTTCTGGCCCAAGTATAAGCTTTGCCCACCTCATCAAACAACTTCCTACACACTGTTATGAACTGAGGGAGCTAGGGAACATTGTCTCTGAACTGTGTTATAGAGTGTAGTACTACATTTCAGTGTAGTGTAAGGCTTTCCAAAGCTGCCGAAGGTGTTTTTTTCTCTATTTCAATGGTATTCTGCCTTGTATAACACACATTTACCACTCTAGTCTCCTTTAAGTAATGAATATAGGATTCATACAGTGTTTGATGTTATCTTATCTCGAATTAAGGATTTTCCTTATCTTAGCTACCTTTTCTACACTAAGAACTGACTTGGAGATTCTCTTTCAGCTGTTCTAAACAAGTTCTCATCTGTTTACAGTCATTTTCACTGAATTATTCATGTTTTCATGTAGTTTCCTATATTCTGCCTTCTGGCCCAAGTATGAGCTTTGGCCACTTTATCAAACAACTTCCTACACACTGTTATGAACTGAGGGAGCTAGGGAACATTGTCTCTCAACTGTGTTATAGAGTGTAGTACTACATTTGAATGAAGTGTAAGGCTTTCAAAAGCTGCCGAACTTGTTTCTTTCTCTATTTCAATGGTATTCTGCCTTGTATAACACACATTTACCACTCTAGTCTCCTTTAAGTAATGAATATAGGATTCATACAGTGTTTGATGTTATCTTAACTCGAATTAAGGATTTTCCTTATCTTAGCTACCTTTTCTACACTAAGAACTGACTTGGAGATTCTCTTTCAGCTGTTCTAAATAAGTTCTCATCTGTTTACAGTCATTTTCACTGAATTATTCAAGTTTTCATGTAGTTTCCTATATTCTGCCTTCTGGCCCAAGTATAAGCTTTGGCCACTTTATCAAACAACATCCTACACACTGTTATGAACTGAGGGAGCTAGGGAACATTGTCTCTCAACTGTGTTATAGAGTGTAGTACTACATTTCAGTGAAGTGTAAGCCTTTCCAAAGCTGCCGAACGTGTTTCTTTCTCTATTTCAATGGTATTCTGCCTTGTATAACACACATTTACCACTCTAGTTTCCTTTAAATAAAGAATATAGGATTCATACAGTGTTTCATGTGATCTTAACTGGAATTAAGGATTTCCCTTATCTTAGCTACATTTTCTACACTAAGAACTGACTTGGAGATTCTCTTTCAGCTGTTCTAAACAAGTTCTCATCTGTTTACAGTCATTTTCAATGAATTAATCATGTTTTCATGTAGTTTCCTATATTCTGCCTTCTGGCCCAAGTATAAGCTTTGCCCACCTTATCAAACAACTTCCTACACACTGTTATGAACTGAGGGAGCTAGGGAACATTGTCTCTGAACTGTGTTATAGAGTGTAGTACGACATTTCAGTGTAGTGTAAGGCTTTCCAAAGCTGCCGAACGTGTTTCTTTCTCTATTTCAATGGTATTCTGCCTTGTATAACACACATTTACCACTCTAGTCTCCTTTAAGTAATGAATAAAGGATTCATACAGTGTTTGATGTTATCTTAACTCGAATTAAGGATTTTCCTTATCTTAGCTACCTTTTCTACACTAAGAACTGACTTGGAGATTCTCTTTCAGCTGTTCTAAACAAGTTCTCATCTGTTTACAGTCATTTTCACTGAATTATTCATGTTTTCATGTAGTTTCCTATATTCTGCTTTCTGGCCCAAGTATAAGCTTTGCCCACTTTATCAAACAACTTCCTACACACTGTTATGAACTGAGGCAGCTCGGGAACATTGTCTCTCAACTGTGTTATAGAGTGTAGTACTACATTTCAGTGAAGTGTAAGGCTTTCCAAAGCTGCCGAACGTGTTTCTTTCTCTATTTCAATGGTATTCTGCCTTGTATAACACACATTTACCACTCTAGTCTCCTTTAAGTAAAGAATATAGGATTCATACAGTGTTTCATGTGATCTTAACTGGAATTAAGGATTTCCCTTATCTTAGCTACCTTTTCTACACTAAGAACTGACTTGGAGATTCTCTTTCAGCTGTTCTAAACAAGTTCTCATCTGTTTACAGTCATTTTCAATGAATTATTCATGTTTTCATGTAGTTTCCTATATTCTGCCTTCTGGCCCAAGTATAAGCTTTGGCCACTTTATCAAACAAATTCCTACACACTGTTATGAACTGCGGGAGCTAGGGAACATTGTCTCTCAACTCTGTTATAGAGTGTAGTACTACATTTCAGTGAAGTGTAAGGCTTTCCAAAGCTGCCGAACTTGTTTCTTTCTCTATTTCAATGGTATTTTGCCTTGTATAACACACATTTACCACTCTAGTCTCCTTTAAGTAATGAATATAGGACTCATACAGTGTTTGATGTTATCTTAACTAGAATTAAGGATTTCCCTTATCTTAGCTACCTTTTCTACACTAAGAACTGACTTGGAGATTCTCTTTCAGCTCTTCTAAACAAGTTCTCATCTGTTTACAGTCATTTTCAATGAATTATTCATGTTTTCATGTAGTTTCCTATATTCTGCCTTCTGGCCCAAGTATAAGCTTTGCCCACCTTATCAAACAACTTACTACACACTGTTATGAACTGAGGGAGCTAGAGAACATTGTCTCTGAACTGTGTTATAGAGTGTAGTACTACATTCCAGTGAAGTGTAAGGCTTTCCAAAGCTGCCGAACGTGTTTCTTTCTCTATTTCAATGGTATTCTGCCTTGTATAATACACATTTACCACTCTAGTCTCCTTTAAGTAAAGAATATAGGATTCATACAGTGTTTCATGTGATCTTAACTGGAATTAAGGATTTCCCTTATCTTAGCTACCTTTTCTACACTAAGACCTGACTTGGAGATTCTCTTTCAGCAGTTCTAAACAAGTTCTCATCTGTTTACAGTCATTTTCACTGAATTATTCATGTTTTCATGTAGTTTCCTATATTCTGCCTTCTGGCCCAAGTATAAGCTTTGCCTACTTTATCAAACAACTTCCTACACACTGTTATGAACTGAGGCAGCTAGGGAACATTGTCTCTCAACTGTGTTATAGACTGTAGTACTACATTTCAGTGAAGTGTAAGGCTTTCCAAAGCTGCCAAACGTGTTTCTTTCTCTATTTCAATGGTATTCTGCCTTGTATAACACACATTTACCACTCTAGTCTCCTTTAAGTAATGAATATAGGACTCATACAGTGTTGGATGTTATCTTAACTAGAATTAAGGATTTCCCTTATCTTAGCTACCTTTTCTACACTAAGAACTGACTTGGAGATTCTCTTTCAGCTGTTCTAAACAAGTTCTCTTCTGTTTACAGTCATTTTCAATGAATTATTCATGTTTTCATGTAGTTTCCTATATTCTGCCTTCTGGCCCAAGTATAAGCTTTGCCCACCTTATCAAACAACTTCCTACACACTGTTATGAACTTAGGGAGCTAGAGAACATTGTCTCTGAACTGTGTTATAGAGTGTAGTAGTATATTTCTGTGTAGTGTAAGGCTTTCCAAAGCTGCCGAACGTGTTTCTTTCTCTATTTCAATGGTATTCTGCCTTATATAATACACATTTATCACTCTAGTCTCCTTTAAGTAAGCAATATAGGATTCATACAGTGTTTCATGTGATCTTAACTCGAATTAAGGATTTCCCTTATCTTAGCTACCTTTTCTACACTAAGAACTGACTTGGAGATTCTCTTTCATCTGTTCTAAACAAGTTCTCATCTGTTGAGAGTAATTTTCACTGAATTATTCATGTTTTCATGTAGTTTCCTATATTCTGCCTTCTGGCCCAAGTATAAGCTTTGGCCACTTTATCAAACAACTTCCTACACACTGTTATGAACTGAGGGAGCTAGGGAACATTGTCTCTCAACTGTGTAATAGAGTGTAGTACTACATTTCAGTGAAGTGTAAGGCTTTCCAAAGCTGCCGAACTTGTGTCTTTCTCCATTTCAATGGTATTCTGCCTTGTATAACACACATTTACCACTCTAGTCTCGTTTAAGTAATGAATATAGGACTCATACAGTGTTTGATGTTATCTTAACTAGAATTAAGGATTTCCCTTATCTTAACTACCTTTTCTACACTAAGAACTGACTTGGAGATTCTCTTTCAGCTGTTCTAAACAAGTTCTCATCTGTTTACAGTCATTTACAATGAATTATTCATGTTTTCATGAAGTTTCCTATATTCTGCCTTCTGGCCCAAGTATAAGCTTTGCCCACCTTATCAAACAACTTCCTACACACTGTTATGAACTTAGGGAGCTAGAGAACATTGTCTCTGAACTGTGTTATAGAGTGTAGTAGTATATTTCTGTGTTGTGTAAGGCTTTCCAAAGCTGCCGAACGTGTTTCTTTCTCTATTTCAATGGTATTCTGCCTTATATAATACACATTTATCACTCTAGTCTCCTTTAAGTAAGCAATATAGGATTCATACAGGGTTTCATGTGATCTTAACTCGAATTAAGGATTTCCCTTATCTTAGCTACCTTTTCTACACTAAGAACTGACTTGGAGATTCTCTTTCATCTTTTCTAAACAAGTTCTCATCTCTTTACAGTCATTTTCACTGAATTATTCATGTTTTCATGTAGTTTCCTATATTCTGCCTTCTGGCCCAAGTATAAGCTTTGCCCACTTTATCAAACAACTTCCTACACAATGTTATGAACTGAGGCAGCTCGTGAACATTGTCTCTCAACTGTGTTATAGAGTGTAGTACTACATTTCAGTGTAGTGTAAGGCTTTCCAAAGCTGCCGAACATGTTTCTTTCTCTATTTCAATGGTATTCTGCCTTGTATAACACACATTTACCACTCTAGTCTCCTTTAAGCAATGAATATAGGATTCATACAGTGTTTCATGTGATCTTAACTCGAATTAAGGATTTCCCTTATCTTAGCTACCTTTTCTACACTACGAACTGACTTGGAGATTCTCTTTCAGCTGTTCTAAACAAGTTCTCATCTGTTTACAGTCATTTTCACTGAATTATTCATGTTTTCATGTAGTTTCCTATATTCTGCCTTCTGGCCCATGTATAAGCTTTGCCCACTTTATCAAACAACTTCCTACACACTGTTATGAACTGAGGGAGCTAGGGAACATTGTCTCTCAACTGTGTTATAGAGTGTAGTACTACATTTCAGTGAAGTGTAAGGCTTTCCAAAGCTGCCGAACTTGTTTCTTTCTCTATTTCAATGGTATTCTGCCTTGTATAACACACATTTACCACTCTAGTCTCCTTTAAGTAATGAATATAGGACTCATACAGTGTTTGATGTTATCTTAACTCGAATTAAGGATTTCCCTTATCTTAGCTACCTTTTCTACACTAAGAACTGACTTGGAGATTCTCTTTCAGCTGTTCTAAACAAGTTCTCATCTGTTTACAGTCATTTTCAATGAATTATTCATGTTTTCATGAAGTGTCCTATATTCTGCCTTCTGGCCCAAGTATAAGCTTTGCCCACCTTATCAAACAACTTCCTACACACTGTTATGAACTTAGGGAGCTAGAGAACATTGTCTCTGAACTGTGTTATAGAGTGTAGTAGTATATTTCTGTGTAGTGTAAGGCTTTCCAAAGCTGCCGAACGTGTTTCTTTCTCTATTTCAATGGTATTCTGCCTAATATAATACACATTTTTCACTCTAGTCTCCTTTAAGTAAGCAATATAGGATTCATACAGTGTTTCATGTGATCTTAACTCGAATTAAGGATTTCCCTTATCTTAGCTACCTTTTCTACACTAAGAACTGACTTGGAGATTCTCTTTCATCTGTTCTAAACAAGTTCTCATCTCTTTACAGTCATTTTCACTGAATTATTCATGTTTTCATGTAGTTTCCTATATTCTGCCTTCTGGCCCAAGTATAAGCTTTGCCCACTTTATCAAACAACTTCCTACACACTGTTATGAACTGAGGGAGGTAGGGAACATTGTCTCTCAACTGTGTTATAGAGTGTAGTACTACATTTCAGTGAAGTGTAAGGCTTTCCAAAGCTGCCGAACGTGTTTGTTTCTCTATTTCAATGGTATTCTCCCTTGTATAACACACATTTACCACTCTAGTCTCCTCTCAGTAAAGAATATAGGATTCATACAGTGTTTGATGTGATCTTAACTGGAATTAAGGATTTCCCTTATCTTAGCTACCTTTTCTACACTAAGAACTGACTTGGAGATTCTCTTTCAGCTGTTCTAAACAAGTTCTCATCTGTTTACAGTCATTTTCAATGAATTATTCATGTTTTCATGTAGTTTCCTATATTCTGCCTTCTGGCCCAAGTATAAGCTTTGCCCACTTTATCAAACAACTTCGTACACACTGTTATGAACTGAGGGAGGTAGGGAACATTGTCTCTCAACTGTGTTATAGAGTGTAGTACTACATTTCAGTGTAGTGTAAGGCTTTCCAAAGCTGCCGAACATGTTTCTTTCTCTATTTCAATGGTATTCTGCCTTGTATAACACACATTTACCACTCTAGTCTCCTTTAAGCAATGAATATAGGATTCATACAGTGTTTCATGTGATCTTAACTGGAATTAAGGATTTCCCTTATCTTAGCTACCTTTTCTACACTAAGAACTGACTTGGAGATTCTCTTTCATCTGTTCTAAACAAGTTCTCATCTCTTTACAGTCATTTTCACTGAATTATTCATGTTTTCATGTAGTTTCCTATATTCTGCCTTCTGGCCCAAGTATAAGCTTTGCCCACTTTATCAAACAACTTCCTACACACTGTTATGAACTGAGGGAGGTAGGGAACATTGTCTCTCAACTGTGTTATAGAGTGTAGTACTACATTTCAGTGAAGTGTAAGGCTTTCCAAAGCTGCCGAACGTGTTTGTTTCTCTATTTCAATGGTATTCTCCCTTGTATAACACACATTTACCACTCTAGTCTCCTCTCAGTAAAGAATATAGGATTCATACAGTGTTTGATGTGATCTTAACTGGAATTAAGGATTTCCCTTATCTTAGCTACCTTTTCTACACTAAGAACTGACTTGGAGATTCTCTTTCAGCTGTTCTAAACAAGTTCTCATCTGTTTACAGTCATTTTCAATGAATTATTCATGTTTTCATGTAGTTTCCTATATTCTGCCTTCTGGCCCAAGTATAAGCTTTGCCCACTTTATCAAACAACTTCCTACACACTGTTATGAACTGAGGGAGGTAGGGAACATTGTCTCTCAACTGTGTTATAGAGTGTAGTACTACATTTCAGTGTAGTGTAAGGCTTTCCAAAGCTGCCGAACATGTTTCTTTCTCTATTTCAATGGTATTCTGCCTTGTATAACACACATTTACCACTCTAGTCTCCTTTAAGCAATGAATATAGGATTCATACAGTGTTTCATGTGATCTTAACTCGAATTAAGGATTTCCCTTATCTTAGCTACCTTTTCTACACTACGAACTGACTTGGAGATTCTCTTTCAGCTGTTCTAAACAAGTTCTCATCTGTTTACAGTCATTTTCACTGAATTATTCATGTTTTCATGTAGTTTCCTATATTCTGCCTTCTGGCCCAAGTATAAGCTTTGCCCACTTTATCAAACAACTTCCTACACACTGTTATGAACTGAGGGAGCTAGGGAACATTGTCTCTCAACTGTGTTATAGAGTGTAGTACTACATTTCAGTGAAGTGTAAGGCTTTCCAAAGCTGCCGAACTTGTTTCTTTCTCTATTTCAATGGTATTCTGCCTTGTATAACACACATTTACCACTCTAGTCTCCTTTAAGTAATGAATATAGGACTCATACAGTGTTTGATGTTATCTTAACTCGAATTAAGGATTTCCCTTATCTTAGCTACCTTTTCTACACTAAGGACTGACTTGGAGATTCTCTTTCAGCTGTTCTAAACAAGTTCTCATCTGTTTACAGTCATTTTCAATGAATTATTCATGTTTTCATGAAGTGTCCTATATTCTGCCTTCTGGCCCAAGTATAAGCTTTGCCCACCTTATCAAACAACTTCCTACACACTGTTATGAACTTAGGGAGCTAGAGAACATTGTCTCTGAACTGTGTTATAGAGTGTAGTAGTATATTTCTGTGTAGTGTAAGGCTTTCCAAAGCTGCCGAACGTGTTTCTTTCTCTATTTCAATGGTATTCTGCCTAATATAATACACATTTTTCACTCTAGTCTCCTTTAAGTAAGCAATATAGGATTCATACAGTGTTTCATGTGATCTTAACTCGAATTAAGGATTTCCCTTATCTTAGCTACCTTTTCTACACTAAGAACTGACTTGGAGATTCTCTTTCATCTGTTCTAAACAAGTTCTCATCTCTTTACAGTCATTTTCACTGAATTATTCATGTTTTCATGTAGTTTCCTATATTCTGCCTTCTGGCCCAAGTATAAGCTTTGCCCACTTTATCAAACAACTTCCTACACACTGTTATGAACTGAGGGAGGTAGGGAACATTGTCTCTCAACTGTGTTATAGAGTGTAGTACTACATTTCAGTGAAGTGTAAGGCTTTCCAAAGCTGCCGAACGTGTTTGTTTCTCTATTTCAATGGTATTCTCCCTTGTATAACACACATTTACCACTCTAGTCTCCTCTCAGTAAAGAATATAGGATTCATACAGTGTTTGATGTGATCTTAACTGGAATTAAGGATTTCCCTTATCTTAGCTACCTTTTCTACACTAAGAACTGACTTGGAGATTCTCTTTCAGCTGTTCTAAACAAGTTCTCATCTGTTTACAGTCATTTTCAATGAATTATTCATGTTTTCATGTAGTTTCCTATATTCTGCCTTCTGGCCCAAGTATAAGCTTTGCCCACTTTATCAAACAACTTCGTACACACTGTTATGAACTGAGGGAGGTAGGGAACATTGTCTCTCAACTGTGTTATAGAGTGTAGTACTACATTTCAGTGTAGTGTAAGGCTTTCCAAAGCTGCCGAACATGTTTCTTTCTCTATTTCAATGGTATTCTGCCTTGTATAACACACATTTACCACTCTAGTCTCCTTTAAGCAATGAATATAGGATTCATACAGTGTTTCATGTGATCTTAACTGGAATTAAGGATTTCCCTTATCTTAGCTACCTTTTCTACACTAAGAACTGACTTGGAGATTCTCTTTCATCTGTTCTAAACAAGTTCTCATCTCTTTACAGTCATTTTCACTGAATTATTCATGTTTTCATGTAGTTTCCTATATTCTGCCTTCTGGCCCAAGTATAAGCTTTGCCCACTTTATCAAACAACTTCCTACACACTGTTATGAACTGAGGGAGGTAGGGAACATTGTCTCTCAACTGTGTTATAGAGTGTAGTACTACATTTCAGTGAAGTGTAAGGCTTTCCAAAGCTGCCGAACGTGTTTGTTTCTCTATTTCAATGGTATTCTCCCTTGTATAACACACATTTACCACTCTAGTCTCCTCTCAGTAAAGAATATAGGATTCATACAGTGTTTGATGTGATCTTAACTGGAATTAAGGATTTCCCTTATCTTAGCTACCTTTTCTACACTAAGAACTGACTTGGAGATTCTCTTTCAGCTGTTCTAAACAAGTTCTCATCTGTTTACAGTCATTTTCAATGAATTATTCATGTTTTCATGTAGTTTCCTATATTCTGCCTTCTGGCCCAAGTATAAGCTTTGCCCACTTTATCAAACAACTTCCTACACACTGTTATGAACTGAGGGAGGTAGGGAACATTGTCTCTCAACTGTGTTATAGAGTGTAGTACTACATTTCAGTGTAGTGTAAGGCTTTCCAAAGCTGCCGAACATGTTTCTTTCTCTATTTCAATGGTATTCTGCCTTGTATAACACACATTTACCACTCTAGTCTCCTTTAAGCAATGAATATAGGATTCATACAGTGTTTCATGTGATCTTAACTCGAATTAAGGATTTCCCTTATCTTAGCTACCTTTTCTACACTACGAACTGACTTGGAGATTCTCTTTCAGCTGTTCTAAACAAGTTCTCATCTGTTTACAGTCATTTTCACTGAATTATTCATGTTTTCATGTAGTTTCCTATATTCTGCCTTCTGGCCCAAGTATAAGCTTTGCCCACTTTATCAAACAACTTCCTACACACTGTTATGAACTGAGGGAGCTAGGGAACATTGTCTCTCAACTGTGTTATAGAGTGTAGTACTACATTTCAGTGAAGTGTAAGGCTTTCCAAAGCTGCCGAACGTGTTTGTTTCTCTATTTCAATGGTATTCTCCCTTGTATAACACACATTTACCACTCTAGTCTCCTCTCAGTAAAGAATATAGGATTCATACAGTGTTTGATGTGATCTTAACTGGAATTAAGGATTTCCCTTATCTTAGCTACCTTTTCTACACTAAGAACTGACTTGGAGATTCTCTTTCAGCTGTTCTAAACAAGTTCTCATCTGTTTACAGTCATTTTCAATGAATTATTCATGTTTTCATGTAGTTTCCTATATTCTGCCTTCTGGCCCAAGTATAAGCTTTGCCCACTTTATCAAACAACTTCGTACACACTGTTATGAACTGAGGGAGGTAGGGAACATTGTCTCTCAACTGTGTTATAGAGTGTAGTACTACATTTCAGTGTAGTGTAAGGCTTTCCAAAGCTGCCGAACATGTTTCTTTCTCTATTTCAATGGTATTCTGCCTTGTATAACACACATTTACCACTCTAGTCTCCTTTAAGCAATGAATATAGGATTCATACAGTGTTTCATGTGATCTTAACTGGAATTAAGGATTTCCCTTATCTTAGCTACCTTTTCTACACTAAGAACTGACTTGGAGATTCTCTTTCATCTGTTCTAAACAAGTTCTCATCTCTTTACAGTCATTTTCACTGAATTATTCATGTTTTCATGTAGTTTCCTATATTCTGCCTTCTGGCCCAAGTATAAGCTTTGCCCACTTTATCAAACAACTTCCTACACACTGTTATGAACTGAGGGAGGTAGGGAACATTGTCTCTCAACTGTGTTATAGAGTGTAGTACTACATTTCAGTGAAGTGTAAGGCTTTCCAAAGCTGCCGAACGTGTTTGTTTCTCTATTTCAATGGTATTCTCCCTTGTATAACACACATTTACCACTCTAGTCTCCTCTCAGTAAAGAATATAGGATTCATACAGTGTTTGATGTGATCTTAACTGGAATTAAGGATTTCCCTTATCTTAGCTACCTTTTCTACACTAAGAACTGACTTGGAGATTCTCTTTCAGCTGTTCTAAACAAGTTCTCATCTGTTTACAGTCATTTTCAATGAATTATTCATGTTTTCATGTAGTTTCCTATATTCTGCCTTCTGGCCCAAGTATAAGCTTTGCCCACTTTATCAAACAACTTCCTACACACTGTTATGAACTGAGGGAGGTAGGGAACATTGTCTCTCAACTGTGTTATAGAGTGTAGTACTACATTTCAGTGTAGTGTAAGGCTTTCCAAAGCTGCCGAACATGTTTCTTTCTCTATTTCAATGGTATTCTGCCTTGTATAACACACATTTACCACTCTAGTCTCCTTTAAGCAATGAATATAGGATTCATACAGTGTTTCATGTGATCTTAACTCGAATTAAGGATTTCCCTTATCTTAGCTACCTTTTCTACACTACGAACTGACTTGGAGATTCTCTTTCAGCTGTTCTAAACAAGTTCTCATCTGTTTACAGTCATTTTCACTGAATTATTCATGTTTTCATGTAGTTTCCTATATTCTGCCTTCTGGCCCAAGTATAAGCTTTGCCCACTTTATCAAACAACTTCCTACACACTGTTATGAACTGAGGGAGCTAGGGAACATTGTCTCTCAACTGTGTTATAGAGTGTAGTACTACATTTCAGTGAAGTGTAAGGCTTTCCAAAGCTGCCGAACTTGTTTCTTTCTCTATTTCAATGGTATTCTGCCTTGTATAACACACATTTACCACTCTAGTCTCCTTTAAGTAATGAATATAGGACTCATACAGTGTTTGATGTTATCTTAACTCGAATTAAGGATTTCCCTTATCTTAGCTACCTTTTCTACACTAAGAACTGACTTGGAGATTCTCTTTCAGCTGTTCTAAACAAGTTCTCATCTGTTTACAGTCATTTTCAATGAATTATTCATGTTTTCATGAAGTGTCCTATATTCTGCCTTCTGGCCCAAGTATAAGCTTTGCCCACCTTATCAAACAACTTCCTACACACTGTTATGAACTTAGGGAGCTAGAGAACATTGTCTCTGAACTGTGTTATAGAGTGTAGTAGTATATTTCTGTGTAGTGTAAGGCTTTCCAAAGCTGCCGAACGTGTTTCTTTCTCTATTTCAATGGTATTCTGCCTAATATAATACACATTTTTCACTCTAGTCTCCTTTAAGTAAGCAATATAGGATTCATACAGTGTTTCATGTGATCTTAACTCGAATTAAGGATTTCCCTTATCTTAGCTACCTTTTCTACACTAAGAACTGACTTGGAGATTCTCTTTCATCTGTTCTAAACAAGTTCTCATCTCTTTACAGTCATTTTCACTGAATTATTCATGTTTTCATGTAGTTTCCTATATTCTGCCTTCTGGCCCAAGTATAAGCTTTGCCCACTTTATCAAACAACTTCCTACACACTGTTATGAACTGAGGGAGGTAGGGAACATTGTCTCTCAACTGTGTTATAGAGTGTAGTACTACATTTCAGTGAAGTGTAAGGCTTTCCAAAGCTGCCGAACGTGTTTGTTTCTCTATTTCAATGGTATTCTCCCTTGTATAACACACATTTACCACTCTAGTCTCCTCTCAGTAAAGAATATAGGATTCATACAGTGTTTGATGTGATCTTAACTGGAATTAAGGATTTCCCTTATCTTAGCTACCTTTTCTACACTAAGAACTGACTTGGAGATTCTCTTTCAGCTGTTCTAAACAAGTTCTCATCTGTTTACAGTCATTTTCAATGAATTATTCATGTTTTCATGTAGTTTCCTATATTCTGCCTTCTGGCCCAAGTATAAGCTTTGCCCACTTTATCAAACAACTTCCTACACACTGTTATGAACTGAGGGAGGTAGGGAACATTGTCTCTCAACTGTGTTATAGAGTGTAGTACTACATTTCAGTGTAGTGTAAGGCTTTCCAAAGCTGCCGAACATGTTTCTTTCTCTATTTCAATGGTATTCTGCCTTGTATAACACACATTTACCACTCTAGTCTCCTTTAAGCAATGAATATAGGATTCATACAGTGTTTCATGTGATCTTAACTGGAATTAAGGATTTCCCTTATCTTAGCTACCTTTTCTACACTAAGAACTGACTTGGAGATTCTCTTTCAGCTGTTCTAAACAAGTTCTCATCTGTTTACAGTCATTTTCACTGAATTATTCATGTTTTCATGTAGTTTCCTATATTCTGCCTTCTGGCCCAAGTATAAGCTTTGCCCACTTTATCAAACAACTTCCTACACACTGTTATGAACTGAGGGAGCTAGGGAACATTGTCTCTCAACTGTGTTATAGAGTGTAGTACTACATTTCAGTGTAGTGTAAGGCTTTCCAAAGCTGCCGAACATGTTTCTTTCTCTATTTCAATGGTATTCTGCCTTGTATAACACACATTTACCACTCTAGTCTCCTTTAAGCAATGAATATAGGTTTCATACAGTGTTTCATGTGATCTTAACTCGAATTAAGGATTTCCCTTATCTTAGCTACCTTTTCTACACTAAGAACTGACTTGGAGATTCTCTTTCAGGTGTTCTAAACAAGTTCTCATCTGTTTACAGTCATTTTCACTGAATTATTCATGTTTTCATGTAGTTTCCTATATTCTGCCTTCTGGCCCAAGTATAAGCTTTGCCCACTTTATCAAACAACTTCCTACACACTGTTATGAACTGAGGGAGCTAGGGAACATTGTCTCTCAACTGTGTTATAGAGTGTAGTACTACATTTCAGTGTAGTGTAAGGCTTTCCAAAGCTGCCGAACATGTTTCTTTCTCTATTTCAATGGTATTCTGCCTTGTATAACACACATTTACCACTCTAGTCTCCTTTAAGCAATGAATATAGGATTCATACAGTGTTTCATGTGATCTTAACTCGAATTAAGGATTTCCCTTATCTTAGCTACCTTTTCTACACTAAGAACTGACTTGGAGATTCTCTTTCAGCTGTTCTAAACAAGTTCTCATCTGTTTACAGTCATTTTCACTGAATTATTCATGTTTTCATGTAGTTTCCTATATTCTGCCTTCTGGCCCAAGTATAAGCTTTGGCCACTTTATCAAACAACTTCCTACACACTGTTATGAACTGAGGGAGCTAGGGAACATTGTCTCTCAACTGTGTTATAGAGTGTAGTACTACATTTCAGTGAAGTGTAAGGCTTTCCAAAGCTGCCGAACTTGTTTCTTTCTCTATTTCAATGGTATTCTGCCTTGTATAACACACATTTACCACTCTAGTCTCCTTTAAGTAATGAATATAGGATTCATACAGTGTTTGATGTTATCTTAACTCGAATTAAGGATTTCCCTTATCTTAGCTACCTTTTCTACACTAAGAACTGACTTGGAGATTCTCTTTCAGCTGTTCTAAACAAGTTCTCATCTGTTTACAGTCATTTTCACTGAATTATTCATGTTTTCATGTAGTTTCCTATATTCTGCCTTCTTGCCCAAGTATAAGCTTTGCCCACTTTATCAAACAACTTCCTACACACTGTTATGAACTGAGGGAGCTAGGGAACATTGTCTCTCAACTGTGTTATAGTGTGTAGTACTACATTTCAGTGAAGTGTAAGGCTTTCCAAAGCTGCCGAACTTGTTTCTTTCTCCATTTCAATGGTATTCTGCCTTGTATAACACACATTTACCACTCTAGTCTCCTTTAAGTAATGAATATAGGACTCATACAGTGTTTGATGTTATCTTAACTCGAATTAAGGATTTCCCTTATCTTAGCTACCTTTTCTACACTAAGAACTGACTTGGAGATTCTCTTTCAGCTGTTCTAAACAAGTTCTCATCTGTTTACAGTCATTTTCAATGAATTATTCATGTTTTCATGAAGTGTCCTATATTCTGCCTTCTGGCCCAAGTATAAGCTTTGCCCACTTTATCAAACAACTTCCTACACACTGTTATGAACTGAGGCAGCTCGGGAACATTGTCTCTCAACTGTGTTATAGAGTGTAGTACTACATTTCAGTGAAGTGTAAGGCTTTCCAAAGCTGCCGAACGTGTTTCTTTCTCTATTTCAATGGTATTCTGCCTTGTATAACACACATTTACCACTCTAGTCTCCTTTAAGTAATGAATATAGGACTCATACAGTGTTTGATGTTATCTTAACTAGAATTAAGGATTTCCCTTATCTTAGCTACCATTTCTACACTAAGAACTGACTTGGAGATTCTCTTTCAGCTGTTCTAAACAAGTTCTCATCTGTTTACAGTCATTTTCAATGAATTATTCATGTTTTCATGTAGTTTCCTATATTCTGCCTTCTGGCCCAAGTATAAGCTTTGCCCACCTTATCAAACAACTTCCTACACACTGTTATGAACTTAGGGAGCTAGAGAACATTGTCTCTGAACTGTGTTATAGAGTGTTGTAGTATATTTCTGTGTAGTGTAAGGCTTTCCAAAGCTGCCGAACGTGTTTCTTTCTCTATTTCAATGGTATTCTGCCTTATATAATACACATTTATCACTCTAGTCTCCTTTAAGTAAGCAATATAGGATTCATACAGTGTTTCATGTGATCTTAACTCGAATTAAGGATTTCCCTTATCTTAGCTACCTTTTCTACAATAAGAACTGACTTGGAGATTCTCTTTCATCTGTTCTAAACAAGTTCTCATCTGTTTATAGTCATTTTCACTGAATTATTCATGTTTTCATGTAGTTTCCTATATTCTGCCTTCTGGCCCAAGTATAAGCTTTGCCCACTTTATCAAACAACTTCCTACACACTGTTATGAACTGAGGCAGCTCGTGAACATTTTCTCTCAACTGTGTTATAGAGTTTAGTACTACATTTCAGTGAATTGTAAGGCTTTCCAAAGCTGCCGAACGTGTTTGTTTCTCTATTTCAATGGTATTCTCCCTTGTACAACACACATTTACCACTCTAGTCTCCTTTCAGTAAAGAATATAGGATTCATACAGTGTTTCATGTGATCTTAACTGGAATTAAGGATTTCCCTTATCTTAGCTACCTTTTCTACACTAAGAACTGACTTGGAGATTCTCTTTCAGCTGTTCTAAACAAGTTCTCATCTGTTTACAGTCATTTTCAATGAATTATTCATGTTTTCATGTAGTTTCCTATATTCTGCCTTCTGGCCCAAGTATAAGCTTTGCCCACTTTATCAAACAACTTCCTACACACTGTTATGAACTGAGGGAGCTAGGGAACATTGTCTCTCAACTGTGTTATAGAGTGTAGTACTACATTTCAGTGTAGTGTAAGGCTTTCCAAAGCTGCCGAACGTGTTTCTTTCTCTATTTCAATGGTATTCTGCCTTGAATAACACACATTTACCACTCTAGTCTCCTTTAAGCAATGAATATAGGATTCATACAGTGTTTCATGTGATCTTAACTGGAATTAAGGATTTCCCTTATCTTAGCTACCTTTTCTACACTAAGAACTGACTTGGAGATTCTCTTTCAGCTGTTCTAAACAAGTTCTCATCTGTTTACAGTCATTTTCACTGAATTACTCATGTTTTCATGTAGTTTCCTATATTCTGCCTTCTGGCCCAAGTATAAGCTTTGCCCACTTTATCAAACAACTTCCTACACACTGTTATGAACTGAGGCAGCTCATGAACATTGTCTCTCAACTGTGTTATAGAGTGTAGTACTACATTTCAGTGAAGTGTAAGGCTTTCCAAAGCTGCCGAACGTGTTTGTTTCTCTATTTCAATGGTATTCTCCCTTGTATAACACACATTTACCACTCTAGTCTCCTTACAGTAAAGAATATAGGATTCATACAGTGTTTCATGTGATCTTAACTGGAATTAAGGATTTCCCTTATCTTAGCTACCTTTTCTACACTAAGAACTGACTTGGAGATTCTCTTTCAGCTGTTCTAAACAAGTTCTCATCTGTTTACAGTCATTTTCACTGAATTATTCATATTTTCATGTAGTTTCCTATATTCTGCCTTCTGGCCCAAGTATAAGCTTTGCCCACTTTATCAAACAACTTCCTACACACTGTTATGAACTGAGGGAGCTAGGGAACATTGTCTCTCAACTGTGTTATAGAGTGTAGTACTACATTTCAGTGAAGTGTAAGGCTTTCCAAAGCTGCCGAACTTGTTTCTTTCTCTATTTCAATGGTATTCTGCCTTGTATAACACACATTTACCACTCTAGTCTCCTTTAAGTAATGAATATAGGATTCATACAGTGTTTGATGTTATCTTAACTCGAATTAAGGATTTCCCTTATCTTAGCTACCTTTTCTACACTAAGAACTGACTTGGAGATTCTCTTTCAGCTGTTCTAAACAAGTTCTCATCTGTTTACAGTCATTTTCACTGAATTATTCATGTTTTCATGTAGTTTCCTATATTCTGCCTTTTGGCCCAAGTATAAGCTTTGGCCACTTTATCAAACAACTTCCTACACACTGTTATGAACTGAGGGAGCTAGGGAACATTGTCTCTCAACTGTGTAATAGAGTGTAGTACTACATTTCAGTGAAGTGTAAGGCTTTCCAAAGCTGCCGAACTTGTTTCTTTCTCTATTTCAATGGTATTCTGCCTTGTATAACACACATTTACCACTCTAGTCTCCTTTAAGTAATGAATATAGGACTCATACAGTGTTTGATGTTATCTTAACTAGAATTAAGGATTTCCCTTATCTTAGCTACCATTTCTACACTAAGAACTGACTTGGAGATTCTCTTTCAGCTGTTCTAAACAAGTTCTCATCTGTTTACAGTCATTTTCAATGAATTATTCATGTTTTCATGTAGTTTCCTATATTCTGCCTTCTGGCCCAAGTATAAGCTTTGCCCACCTTATCAAACAACTTCCTACACACTGTTATGAACTTAGGGAGCTAGAGAACATTGTCTCTGAACTGTGTTATAGAGTGTAGTAGTATATTTCTGTGTAGTGTAAGGCTTTCCAAAGCTGCCGAACGTGTTTCTTTCTCTATTTCAATGGTATTCTGCCTTATATAATACACATTTATCACTCTAGTCTCCTTTAAGTAAGCAATATAGGATTCATACAGTGTTTCATGTGATCTTAACTCGAATTAAGGATTTCCCTTATCTTAGCTACCTTTTCTACAATAAGAACTGACTTGGAGATTCTCTTTCATCTGTTCTAAACAAGTTCTCATCTGTTTATAGTCATTTTCAATGAATTATTCATGTTTTCATGTAGTTTCCTATATTCTGCCTTCTGGCCCAAGTATAAGCTTTGCCCACTTTATCAAACAACTTCCTACACACTGTTATGAACTGAGGCAGCTCGTGAACATTGTCTCTCAACTGTGTTATAGAGTTTAGTACTACATTTCAGTGAAGTGTAAGGCTTTCCAAAGCTGCCGAACGTGTTTGTTTCTCTATTTCAATGGTATTCTCCCTTGTATAACACACATTTACCACTCTAGTCTCCTTTCAGTAAAGAATATAGGATTCATACAGTGTTTCATGTGATCTTAACTGGAATTAAGGATTTCCCTTATCTTAGCTACCTTTTCTACACTAAGAACTGACTTGGAGATTCTCTTTCAGCTGTTCTAAACAAGTTCTCATCTGTTTACAGTCATTTTCAATGAATTATTCATGTTTTCATGTAGTTTCCTATATTCTGCCTTCTGGCCCAAGTATAAGCTTTGCCCACTTTATCAAACAACTTCCTACACACTGTTATGAACTGAGGGAGCTAGGGAACATTGTCTCTCAACTGTGTTATAGAGTGTAGTACTACATTTCAGTGTAGTGTAAGGCTTTCCAAAGCTGCCAAACGTGTTTCTTTCTCTATTTCAATGGTATTCTGCCTTGAATAACACACATTTACCACTCTAGTCTCCTTTAAGCAATGAATATAGGATTCATACAGTGTTTCATGTGATCTTAACTGGAATTAAGGATTTCCCTTATCTTAGCTACCTTTTCTACACTAAGAACTGACTTGGAGATTCTCTTTCAGCTGTTCTAAACAAGTTCTCATCTGTTTACAGTCATTTTCACTGAATTACTCATGTTTTCATGTAGTTTCCTATATTCTGCCTTCTGGCCCAAGTATAAGCTTTGCCCACTTTATCAAACAACTTCCTACACACTGTTATGAACTGAGGCAGCTCATGAACATTGTCTCTCAACTGTGTTATAGAGTGTAGTACTACATTTCAGTGAAGTGTAAGGCTTTCCAAAGCTGCCGAACGTGTTTGTTTCTCTATTTCAATGGTATTCTCCCTTGTATAACACACATTTACCACTCTAGTCTCCTTTCAGTAAAGAATATAGGATTCATACAGTGTTTAATGTGATCTTAACTGGAATTAAGGATTTCCCTTATCTTAGCTACCTTTTCTACACTAAGAACTGACTTGGAGATTCTCTTTCAGCTGTTCTAAACAAGTTCTCATCTGTTTACAGTCATTTTCACTGAATTATTCATGTTTTCATGTAGTTTCCTATATTCTGCCTTCTGGCCCAAGTATAAGCTTTGCCCACTTTATCAAACAACTTCCTACACACTGTTATGAACTGAGGGAGCTAGGGAACATTGTCTCTCAACTGTGTTATAGAGTGTAGTACTACATTTCAGTGAAGTGTAAGACTTTCCAAAGCTGCCGAACTTGTTTCTTTCTCTATTTCAATGGTATTCTGCCTTGTATAACACACATTTACCACTCCAGTCTCCTTTAAGTAATGAATATAGGATTCATACAGTGTTTGATGTTATCTTAACTCGAATTAAGGATTTCCCTTATCTTAGCTACCTTTTCTACACTAAGAACTGACTTGGAGATTCTCTTTCAGCTGTTCTAAACAAGTTCTCATCTGTTTACAGTCATTTTCACTGAATTATTCATGTTTTCATGTAGTTTCCTATATTCTGCCTTTTGGCCCAAGTATAAGCTTTGGCCACTTTATCAAACAACTTCCTACACACTGTTATGAACTGAGGGAGCTAGGGAACATTGTCTCTCAACTGTGTAATAGAGTGTAGTACTACATTTCAGTGAAGTGTAAGGCTTTCCAAAGCTGCCGAACTTGTTTCTTTCTCTATTTCAATGGTATTCTGCCTTGTATAACACACATTTACCACTCTAGTCTCCTTTAAGTAATGAATATAGGATTCATACAGTGTTTGATGTTATCTTAACTCGAATTAAGGATTTTCCTTATCTTAGCTACCTTTTCTACACTAAGAACTGACTTGGAGATTCTCTTTCAGCTGTTCTAAACAAGTTCTCATGTGTTTACAGTCATTTTCAATGAATTATTCATGTTTTCATGTAGTTTCCTATATTCTGCCTTCTGGCCCAAGTATAAGCTTTGCCCACTTTATCAAACAACTTCCTACACACTGTTATGAACTGAGGCAGCTCGGGAACATTGTCTCTCAACTGTGTTATAGAGTGTAGTACTACATTTCAGTGAAGTGTAAGGCTTTCCAAAGCTGCCGAACGTGTTTCTTTCTCTATTTCAATGGTATTCTGCCTTGTATAACACACATTTACCACTCTAGTCTCCTTTAAGTAATGAATATAGGACTCATACAGTGTTTGATGTTATCTTAACTAGAATTAAGGATTTCCCTTATCTTAGCTACCATTTCTACACTAAGAACTGACTTGGAGATTCTCTTTCAGCTGTTCTAAACAAGTTCTCATCTGTTTACAGTCATTTTCAATGAATTATTCATGTTTTCATGTAGTTTCCTATATTCTGCCTTCTGGCCCAAGTATAAGCTTTGCCCACCTTATCAAACAACTTCCTACACACTGTTATGAACTTAGGGAGCTAGAGAACATTGTCTCTGAACTGTGTTATAGAGTGTAGTAGTATATTTCTGTGTAGTGTAAGGCTTTCCAAAGCTGCCGAACGTGTTTCTTTCTCTATTTCAATGGTATTCTGCCTTATATAATACACATTTATCACTCTAGTCTCCTTTAAGTAAGCAATATAGGATTCATACAGTGTTTCATGTGATCTTAACTCGAATTAAGGATTTCCCTTATCTTAGCTACCTTTTCTACAATAAGAACTGACTTGGAGATTCTCTTTCATCTGTTCTAAACAAGTTCTCATCTGTTTATAGTCATTTTCAATGAATTATTCATGTTTTCATGTAGTTTCCTATATTCTGCCTTCTGGCCCAAGTATAAGCTTTGCCCACTTTATCAAACAACTTCCTACACACTGTTATGAACTGAGGCAGCTCGTGAACATTGTCTCTCAACTGTGTTATAGAGTTTAGTACTACATTTCAGTGAAGTGTAAGGCTTTCCAAAGCTGCCGAACGTGTTTGTTTCTCTATTTCAATGGTATTCTCCCTTGTATAACACACATTTACCACTCTAGTCTCCTTTCAGTAAAGAATATAGGATTCATACAGTGTTTCATGTGATCTTAACTGGAATTAAGGATTTCCCTTATCTTAGCTACCTTTTCTACACTAAGAACTGACTTGGAGATTCTCTTTCAGCTGTTCTAAACAAGTTCTCATCTGTTTACAGTCATTTTCAATGAATTATTCATGTTTTCATGTAGTTTCCTATATTCTGCCTTCTGGCCCAAGTATAAGCTTTGCCCACTTTATCAAACAACTTCCTACACACTGTTATGAACTGAGGGAGCTAGGGAACATTGTCTCTCAACTGTGTTATAGAGTGTAGTACTACATTTCAGTGTAGTGTAAGGCTTTCCAAAGCTGCCGAACGTGTTTCTTTCTCTATTTCAATGGTATTCTGCCTTGAATAACACACATTTACCACTCTAGTCTCCTTTAAGCAATGAATATAGGATTCATACAGTGTTTCATGTGATCTTAACTGGAATTAAGGATTTCCCTTATCTTAGCTACCTTTTCTACACTAAGAACTGACTTGGAGATTCTCTTTCAGCTGTTCTAAACAAGTTCTCATCTGTTTACAGTCATTTTCACTGAATTACTCATGTTTTCATGTAGTTTCCTATATTCTGCCTTCTGGCCCAAGTATAAGCTTTGCCCACTTTATCAAACAACTTCCTACACACTGTTATGAACTGAGGCAGCTCATGAACATTGTCTCTCAACTGTGTTATAGAGTGTAGTACTACATTTCAGTGAAGTGTAAGGCTTTCCAAAGCTGCCGAACGTGTTTGTTTCTCTATTTCAATGGTATTCTCCCTTGTATAACACACATTTACCACTCTAGTCTCCTTAAGGAAAGAATATAGGATTCATACAGTGTTTCATGTGATCTTAACTGGAATTAAGGATTTCCCTTATCTTAGCTACCTTTTCTACACTAAGAACTGACTTGGAGATTCTCTTTCAGCTGTTCTAAACAAGTTCTCATCTGTTTACAGTCATTTTCACTGAATTATTCATGTTTTCATGTAGTTTCCTATATTGTGCCTTCTGGCCCAAGTATAAGCTTTGCCCACTTTATCAAACAACTTCCTACACACTGTTATGAACTGAGGGAGCTAGGGAACATTGTCTCTCAACTGTGTTATAGAGTGTAGTACTACATTTCAGTGAAGTGTAAGGCTTTCCAAAGCTGCCGAACTTGTTTCTTTCTCTATTTCAATGGTATTCTGCCTTGTATAACACACATTTACCACTCTAGTCTCCTTTAAGCAATGAATATAGGATTCATACAGTGTTTCATGTGATCTTAACTGGAATTAAGGATTTCCCTTATCTTAGCTACCTTTTCTACACTAAGAACTGACTTGGAGATTCTCTTTCAGCTGTTCTAAACAAGTTCTCATCTGTTTACAGTCATTTTCACTGAATTATTCATGTTTTCATGTAGTTTCCTATATTCTGCCTTCTGGCCCAAGTATAAGCTTTGCCCACTTTATCAAACAACTTCCTACACACTGTTATGAACTGAGGGAGCTAGGGAACATTGTCTCTCAACTGTGTTATAGAGTGTAGTACTACATTTCAGTGTAGTGTAAGGCTTTCCAAAGCTGCCGAACATGTTTCTTTCTCTATTTCAATGGTATTCTTCCTTGTATAACACACACTTACCACTCTAGTCTCCTTTAAGCAATGAATATAGGATTCATACAGTGTTTCATGTGATCTTAACTGGAATTAAGGATTTCCCTTATCTTAGCTACCTTTTCTACACTAAGAACTGACTTGGAGATTCTCTTTCAGCTGTTCTAAACAAGTTCTCATCTGTTTACAGTCATTTTCACTGAATTATTCATGTTTTCATGTAGTTTCCTATATTCTGCCTTCTGGCCCAAGTATAAGCTTTGCCCACTTTATCAAACAACTTCCTACACACTGTTATGAACTGAGGGAGCTAGGGAACATTGTCTCTCAACTGTGTTATAGAGTGTAGTACTACATTTCAGTGAAGTGTAAGGCTTTCCAAAGCTGCCGAACTTGTTTCTTTCTCTATTTCAATGGTATTCTGCCTTGTATAACACACATTTACCACTCTAGTCTCCTTTAAGTAATGAATATAGGATTCATACAGTGTTTGATGTTATCTTAACTCGAATTAAGGATTTCCCTTATCTTAGCTACCTTTTCTACACTAAGAACTGACTTGGAGATTCTCTTTCAGCTGTTCTAAACAAGTTCTCATCTGTTTACAGTCATTTTCACTGAATTATTCATGTTTTCATGTAGTTTCCTATATTCTGCCTTCTGGCCCAAGTATAAGCTTTGCCCACTTTATCAAACAACTTCCTACACACTGTTATGAACTGAGGGAGCTAGGGAACATTGTCTCTCAACTGTGTTATAGAGTGTAGTACTACATTTCAGTGTAGTGTAAGGCTTTCCAAAGCTGCCGAACATGTTTCTTTCTCTATTTCAATGGTATTCTTCCTTGTATAACACACATTTACCACTCTAGTCTCCTTTAAGCAATCAATATAGGATTCATACAGTGTTTCATGTGATCTTAACTGGAATTAAGGATTTCCCTTATCTTAGCTACCTTTTCTACACTAAGAACTGACTTGGAGATTCTCTTTCAGCTGTTCTAAACAAGTTCTCATCTGTTTACAGTCATTTTCAATGAATTATTCATGTTTTCATGTAGTTTCCTATATTCTGCCTTCTGGCCCAAGTATAAGCTTTGCCCACTTTATCAAACAACTTCCTACACACTGTTATGAACTGAGGGAGCTAGGGAACATTGTCTCTCAACTGTGTTATAGAGTGTAGTACTACATTTCAGTGAAGTGTAAGGCTTTCCAAAGCTGCCGAACTTGTTTCTTTCTCTATTTCAATGGTATTCTGCCTTGTATAACACACATTTACCACTCTAGTCTCCTTTAAGTAATGAATATAGGATTCATACAGTGTTTGATGTTATCTTAACTAGAATTAAGGATTTCCCTTATCTTAGCTACCTTTTCTACACTAAGAACTGACTTGGAGATTCTCTTTCAGCTGTTCTAAACAAGTTCTCATCTGTTTACAGTCATTTTCACTGAATTATTCATGTTTTCATGTAGTTTCCTATATTCTGCCTTTTGGCCCAAGTATAAGCTTTGGCCACTTTATCAAACAACTTCCTACACACTGTTATGAACTGAGGGAGCTAGGGAACATTGTCTCTCAACTGTGTAATAGAATGTAGTACTACATTTCAGTGAAGTGTAAGGCTTTCCAAAGCTGCCGAACTTGTTTCTTTCTCTATTTCAATGGTATTCTGCCTTGTATAACACACATTTACCACTCTAGTCTCCTTTAAGTAATGAATATAGGATTCATACAGTGTTTGATGTTATCTTAACTCAAATTAAGGATTTTCCTTATCTTAGCTACCTTTTCTACACTAAGAACTGACTTGGAGATTCTCTTTCAGCTGTTCTAAACAAGTTCTCATGTGTTTACAGTCATTTTCAATGAATTATTCATGTTTTCATGTAGTTTCCTATATTCTGCTTTCTGGCCCAAGTATAAGCTTTGCCCACTTTATCAAACAACTTCCTACACACTGTTATGAACTGAGGCAGCTCGGGAACATTGTCTCTCAACTGTGTTATAGAGTGTAGTACTACATTTCAGTGAAGTGTAAGGCTTTCCAAAGCTGCCGAACGTGTTTCTTTCTCTATTTCAATGGTATTCTGCCTTGTATAACACACATTTACCACTCTAGTCTCCTTTAAGTAATGAATATAGGACTCATACAGTGTTTGATGTTATCTTAACTAGAATTAAGGATTTCCCTTATCTTAGCTACCATTTCTACACTAAGAACTGACTTGGAGATTCTCTTTCAGCTGTTCTAAACAAGTTCTCATCTGTTTACAGTCATTTTCAATGAATTATTCATGTTTTCATGTAGTTTCCTATATTCTGCCTTCTGGCCCAAGTATAAGCTTTGCCCACCTTATCAAACAACTTCCTACACACTGTTATGAACTTAGGGAGCTAGAGAACATTGTCTCTGAACTGTGTTATAGAGTGTTGTAGTATATTTCTGTGTAGTGTAAGGCTTTCCAAAGCTGCCGAACGTGTTTCTTTCTCTATTTCAATGGTATTCTGCCTTATATAATACACATTTATCACTCTAGTCTCCTTTAAGTAAGCAATATAGGATTCATACAGTGTTTCATGTGATCTTAACTCGAATTAAGGATTTCCCTTATCTTAGCTACCTTTTCTACAATAAGAACTGACTTGGAGATTCTCTTTCATCTGTTCTAAACAAGTTCTCATCTGTTTATAGTCATTTTCAATGAATTATTCATGTTTTCATGTAGTTTCCTATATTCTGCCTTCTGGCCCAAGTATAAGCTTTGCCCACTTTATCAAACAACTTCCTACACACTGTTATGAACTGAGGCAGCTCGTGAACATTGTCTCTCAACTGTGTTATAGAGTTTAGTACTACATTTCAGTGAAGTGTAAGGCTTTCCAAAGCTGCCGAACGTGTTTGTTTCTCTATTTCAATGGTATTCTCCCTTGTATAACACACATTTACCACTCTAGTCTCCTTTCAGTAAAGAATATAGGATTCATACAGTGTTTCATGTGATCTTAACTGGAATTAAGGATTTCCCTTATCTTAGCTACCTTTTCTACACTAAGAACTGACTTGGAGATTCTCTTTCAGCTGTTCTAAACAAGTTCTCATCTGTTTACAGTCATTTTCAATGAATTATTCATGTTTTCATGTAGTTTCCTATATTCTGCCTTCTGGCCCAAGTATAAGCTTTGCCCACTTTATCAAACAACTTCCTACACACTGTTATGAACTGAGGGAGCTAGGGAACATTGTCTCTCAACTGTGTTATAGAGTGTAGTACTACATTTCAGTGTAGTGTAAGGCTTTCCAAAGCTGCCGAACGTGTTTCTTTCTCTATTTCAATGGTATTCTGCCTTGAATAACACACATTTACCACTCTAGTCTCCTTTAAGCAATGAATATAGGATTCATACAGTGTTTCATGTGATCTTAACTGGAATTAAGGATTTCCCTTATCTTAGCTACCTTTTCTACACTAAGAACTGACTTGGAGATTCTCTTTCAGCTGTTCTAAACAAGTTCTCATCTGTTTACAGTCATTTTCACTGAATTACTCATGTTTTCATGTAGTTTCCTATATTCTGCCTTCTGGCCCAAGTATAAGCTTTGCCCACTTTATCAAACAACTTCCTACACACTGTTATGAACTGAGGCAGCTCATGAACATTGTCTCTCAACTGTGTTATAGAGTGTAGTACTACATTTCAGTGAAGTGTAAGGCTTTCCAAAGCTGCCGAACGTGTTTGTTTCTCTATTTCAATGGTATTCTCCCTTGTATAACACACATTTACCACTCTAGTCTCCTTACAGTAAAGAATATAGGATTCATACAGTGTTTCATGTGATCTTAACTGGAATTAAGGATTTCCCTTATCTTAGCTACCTTTTCTACACTAAGAACTGACTTGGAGATTCTCTTTCAGCTGTTCTAAACAAGTTCTCATCTGTTTACAGTCATTTTCACTGAATTATTCATGTTTTCATGTAGTTTCCTATATTGTGCCTTCTGGTCCAAGTATAAACTTTGGCCACTTTATCAAACAACTTTCTACACACTGTTATGAACTGAGGGAGCTAGGGAACATTGTCTCTCAACTGTGTTATAGAGTGTAGTACTACATTTCAGTGTAGTGTAAGGCTTTCCAAAGCTGCCGAACGTGTTTCTTTCTCTATTTCAATGGTATTCTGCCTTGTATAACACACATTTACCACTCTAGTCTCCTTAAGGAAAGAATATAGGATTCATACAGTGTTTCATGTGATCTTAACTGGAATTAAGGATTTCCCTTATCTTAGCTACCTTTTCTACACTAAGAACTGACTTGGAGATTCTCTTTCAGCTGTTCTAAACAAGTTCTCATCTGTTTACAGTCATTTTCACTGAATTATTCATGTTTTCATGTAGTTTCCTATATTCTGCCTTCTGGCCCAAGTATAAGCTTTGCCCACTTTATCAAACAACTTCCTACACACTGTTATGAACTGAGGGAGCTAGGGAACATTGTCTCTCAACTGTGTTATAGAGTGTAGTACTACATTTCAGTGTAGTGTAAGGCTTTCCAAAGCTGCCGAACATGTTTCTTTCTCTATTTCAATGGTATTCTTCCTTGTATAACACACACTTACCACTCTAGTCTCCTTTAAGCAATGAATATAGGATTCATACAGTGTTTCATGTGATCTTAACTGGAATTAAGGATTTCCCTTATCTTAGCTACCTTTTCTACACTAAGAACTGACTTGGAGATTCTCTTTCAGCTGTTCTAAACAAGTTCTCATCTGTTTACAGTCATTTTCACTGAATTATTCATGTTTTCATGTAGTTTCCTATATTCTGCCTTCTGGCCCAAGTATAAGCTTTGCCCACTTTATCAAACAACTTCCTACACACTGTTATGAACTGAGGGAGCTAGGGAACATTGTCTCTCAACTGTGTTATAGAGTGTAGTACTACATTTCAGTGAAGTGTAAGGCTTTCCAAAGCTGCCGAACTTGTTTCTTTCTCTATTTCAATGGTATTCTGCCTTGTATAACACACATTTACCACTCTAGTCTCCTTTAAGTAATGAATATAGGATTCATACAGTGTTTGATGTTATCTTAACTAGAATTAAGGATTTCCCTTATCTTAGCTACCATTTCTACACTAAGAACTGACTTGGAGATTCTCTTTCAGCTGTTCTAAACAAGTTCTCATCTGTTTACAGTCATTTTCAATGAATTATTCATGTTTTCATGTAGTTTCCTATATTCTGCCTTCTGGCCCAAGTATAAGCTTTGCCCACCTTATCAAACAACTTCCTACACACTGTTATGAACTTAGGGAGCTAGAGAACATTGTCTCTGAACTGTGTTATAGAGTGTAGTAGTATATTTCTGTGTAGTGTAAGGCTTTCCAAAGCTGCCGAACGTGTTTCTTTCTCTATTTCAATGGTATTCTGCCTTATATAATACACATTTATCACTCTAGTCTCCTTTAAGTAAGCAATATAGGATTCATACAGTGTTTCATGTGATCTTAACTCGAATTAAGGATTTCCCTTATCTTAGCTACCTTTTCTACAATAAGAACTGACTTGGAGATTCTCTTTCATCTGTTCTAAACAAGTTCTCATCTGTTTATAGTCATTTTCAATGAATTATTCATGTTTTCATGTAGTTTCCTATATTCTGCCTTCTGGCCCAAGTATAAGCTTTGCCCACTTTATCAAACAACTTCCTACACACTGTTATGAACTGAGGCAGCTCGTGAACATTGTCTCTCAACTGTGTTATAGAGTTTAGTACTACATTTCAGTGAAGTGTAAGGCTTTCCAAAGCTGCCGAACGTGTTTGTTTCTCTATTTCAATGGTATTCTCCCTTGTATAACACACATTTACCACTCTAGTCTCCTTTCAGTAAAGAATATAGGATTCATACAGTGTTTCATGTGATCTTAACTGGAATTAAGGATTTCCCTTATCTTAGCTACCTTTTCTACACTAAGAACTGACTTGGAGATTCTCTTTCAGCTGTTCTAAACAAGTTCTCATCTGTTTACAGTCATTTTCAATGAATTATTCATGTTTTCATGTAGTTTCCTATATTCTGCCTTCTGGCCCAAGTATAAGCTTTGCCCACTTTATCAAACAACTTCCTACACACTGTTATGAACTGAGGGAGCTAGGGAACATTGTCTCTCAACTGTGTTATAGAGTGTAGTACTACATTTCAGTGTAGTGTAAGGCTTTCCAAAGCTGCCGAACGTGTTTCTTTCTCTATTTCAATGGTATTCTGCCTTGAATAACACACATTTACCACTCTAGTCTCCTTTAAGCAATGAATATAGGATTCATACAGTGTTTCATGTGATCTTAACTGGAATTAAGGATTTCCCTTATCTTAGCTACCTTTTCTACACTAAGAACTGACTTGGAGATTCTCTTTCAGCTGTTCTAAACAAGTTCTCATCTGTTTACAGTCATTTTCACTGAATTACTCATGTTTTCATGTAGTTTCCTATATTCTGCCTTCTGGCCCAAGTATAAGCTTTGCCCACTTTATCAAACAACTTCCTACACACTGTTATGAACTGAGGCAGCTCATGAACATTGTCTCTCAACTGTGTTATAGAGTGTAGTACTACATTTCAGTGAAGTGTAAGGCTTTCCAAAGCTGCCGAACGTGTTTGTTTCTCTATTTCAATGGTATTCTCCCTTGTATAACACACATTTACCACTCTAGTCTCCTTAAGGAAAGAATATAGGATTCATACAGTGTTTCATGTGATCTTAACTGGAATTAAGGATTTCCCTTATCTTAGCTACCTTTTCTACACTAAGAACTGACTTGGAGATTCTCTTTCAGCTGTTCTAAACAAGTTCTCATCTGTTTACAGTCATTTTCACTGAATTATTCATGTTTTCATGTAGTTTCCTATATTGTGCCTTCTGGCCCAAGTATAAGCTTTGCCCACTTTATCAAACAACTTCCTACACACTGTTATGAACTGAGGGAGCTAGGGAACATTGTCTCTCAACTGTGTTATAGAGTGTAGTACTACATTTCAGTGAAGTGTAAGGCTTTCCAAAGCTGCCGAACTTGTTTCTTTCTCTATTTCAATGGTATTCTGCCTTGTATAACACACATTTACCACTCTAGTCTCCTTTAAGCAATGAATATAGGATTCATACAGTGTTTCATGTGATCTTAACTGGAATTAAGGATTTCCCTTATCTTAGCTACCTTTTCTACACTAAGAACTGACTTGGAGATTCTCTTTCAGCTGTTCTAAACAAGTTCTCATCTGTTTACAGTCATTTTCACTGAATTATTCATGTTTTCATGTAGTTTCCTATATTCTGCCTTCTGGCCCAAGTATAAGCTTTGCCCACTTTATCAAACAACTTCCTACACACTGTTATGAACTGAGGGAGCTAGGGAACATTGTCTCTCAACTGTGTTATAGAGTGTAGTACTACATTTCAGTGTAGTGTAAGGCTTTCCAAAGCTGCCGAACATGTTTCTTTCTCTATTTCAATGGTATTCTTCCTTGTATAACACACACTTACCACTCTAGTCTCCTTTAAGCAATGAATATAGGATTCATACAGTGTTTCATGTGATCTTAACTGGAATTAAGGATTTCCCTTATCTTAGCTACCTTTTCTACACTAAGAACTGACTTGGAGATTCTCTTTCAGCTGTTCTAAACAAGTTCTCATCTGTTTACAGTCATTTTCACTGAATTATTCATGTTTTCATGTAGTTTCCTATATTCTGCCTTCTGGCCCAAGTATAAGCTTTGCCCACTTTATCAAACAACTTCCTACACACTGTTATGAACTGAGGGAGCTAGGGAACATTGTCTCTCAACTGTGTTATAGAGTGTAGTACTACATTTCAGTGAAGTGTAAGGCTTTCCAAAGCTGCCGAACTTGTTTCTTTCTCTATTTCAATGGTATTCTGCCTTGTATAACACACATTTACCACTCTAGTCTCCTTTAAGTAATGAATATAGGATTCATACAGTGTTTGATGTTATCTTAACTCGAATTAAGGATTTCCCTTATCTTAGCTACCTTTTCTACACTAAGAACTGACTTGGAGATTCTCTTTCAGCTGTTCTAAACAAGTTCTCATCTGTTTACAGTCATTTTCACTGAATTATTCATGTTTTCATGTAGTTTCCTATATTCTGCCTTCTGGCCCAAGTATAAGCTTTGCCCACTTTATCAAACAACTTCCTACACACTGTTATGAACTGAGGGAGCTAGGGAACATTGTCTCTCAACTGTGTTATAGAGTGTAGTACTACATTTCAGTGTAGTGTAAGGCTTTCCAAAGCTGCCGAACATGTTTCTTTCTCTATTTCAATGGTATTCTTCCTTGTATAACACACATTTACCACTCTAGTCTCCTTTAAGCAATCAATATAGGATTCATACAGTGTTTCATGTGATCTTAACTGGAATTAAGGATTTCCCTTATCTTAGCTACCTTTTCTACACTAAGAACTGACTTGGAGATTCTCTTTCAGCTGTTCTAAACAAGTTCTCATCTGTTTACAGTCATTTTCAATGAATTATTCATGTTTTCATGTAGTTTCCTATATTCTGCCTTCTGGCCCAAGTATAAGCTTTGCCCACTTTATCAAACAACTTCCTACACACTGTTATGAACTGAGGGAGCTAGGGAACATTGTCTCTCAACTGTGTTATAGAGTGTAGTACTACATTTCAGTGAAGTGTAAGGCTTTCCAAAGCTGCCGAACTTGTTTCTTTCTCTATTTCAATGGTATTCTGCCTTGTATAACACACATTTACCACTCTAGTCTCCTTTAAGTAATGAATATAGGATTCATACAGTGTTTGATGTTATCTTAACTAGAATTAAGGATTTCCCTTATCTTAGCTACCTTTTCTACACTAAGAACTGACTTGGAGATTCTCTTTCAGCTGTTCTAAACAAGTTCTCATCTGTTTACAGTCATTTTCACTGAATTATTCATGTTTTCATGTAGTTTCCTATATTCTGCCTTTTGGCCCAAGTATAAGCTTTGGCCACTTTATCAAACAACTTCCTACACACTGTTATGAACTGAGGGAGCTAGGGAACATTGTCTCTCAACTGTGTAATAGAATGTAGTACTACATTTCAGTGAAGTGTAAGGCTTTCCAAAGCTGCCGAACTTGTTTCTTTCTCTATTTCAATGGTATTCTGCCTTGTATAACACACATTTACCACTCTAGTCTCCTTTAAGTAATGAATATAGGATTCATACAGTGTTTGATGTTATCTTAACTCAAATTAAGGATTTTCCTTATCTTAGCTACCTTTTCTACACTAAGAACTGACTTGGAGATTCTCTTTCAGCTGTTCTAAACAAGTTCTCATGTGTTTACAGTCATTTTCAATGAATTATTCATGTTTTCATGTAGTTTCCTATATTCTGCTTTCTGGCCCAAGTATAAGCTTTGCCCACTTTATCAAACAACTTCCTACACACTGTTATGAACTGAGGCAGCTCGGGAACATTGTCTCTCAACTGTGTTATAGAGTGTAGTACTACATTTCAGTGAAGTGTAAGGCTTTCCAAAACTGCCGAACGTGTTTCTTTCTCTATTTCAATGGTATTCTGCCTTGTATAACACACATTTACCACTCTAGTCTCCTTTAAGTAATGAATATAGGACTCATACAGTGTTTGATGTTATCTTAACTAGAATTAAGGATTTCCCTTATCTTAGCTACCATTTCTACACTAAGAACTGACTTGGAGATTCTCTTTCAGCTGTTCTAAACAAGTTCTCATCTGTTTACAGTCATTTTCAATGAATTATTCATGTTTTCATGTAGTTTCCTATATTCTGCCTTCTGGCCCAAGTATAAGCTTTGCCCACCTTATCAAACAACTTCCTACACACTGTTATGAACTTAGGGAGCTAGAGAACATTGTCTCTGAACTGTGTTATAGAGTGTTGTAGTATATTTCTGTGTAGTGTAAGGCTTTCCAAAGCTGCCGAACGTGTTTCTTTCTCTATTTCAATGGTATTCTGCCTTATATAATACACATTTATCACTCTAGTCTCCTTTAAGTAAGCAATATAGGATTCATACAGTGTTTCATGTGATCTTAACTCGAATTAAGGATTTCCCTTATCTTAGCTACCTTTTCTACAATAAGAACTGACTTGGAGATTCTCTTTCATCTGTTCTAAACAAGTTCTCATCTGTTTATAGTCATTTTCAATGAATTATTCATGTTTTCATGTAGTTTCCTATATTCTGCCTTCTGGCCCAAGTATAAGCTTTGCCCACTTTATCAAACAACTTCCTACACACTGTTATGAACTGAGGCAGCTCGTGAACATTGTCTCTCAACTGTGTTATAGAGTTTAGTACTACATTTCAGTGAAGTGTAAGGCTTTCCAAAGCTGCCGAACGTGTTTGTTTCTCTATTTCAATGGTATTCTCCCTTGTATAACACACATTTACCACTCTAGTCTCCTTTCAGTAAAGAATATAGGATTCATACAGTGTTTCATGTGATCTTAACTGGAATTAAGGATTTCCCTTATCTTAGCTACCTTTTCTACACTAAGAACTGACTTGGAGATTCTCTTTCAGCTGTTCTAAACAAGTTCTCATCTGTTTACAGTCATTTTCAATGAATTATTCATGTTTTCATGTAGTTTCCTATATTCTGCCTTCTGGCCCAAGTATAAGCTTTGCCCACTTTATCAAACAACTTCCTACACACTGTTATGAACTGAGGGAGCTAGGGAACATTGTCTCTCAACTGTGTTATAGAGTGTAGTACTACATTTCAGTGTAGTGTAAGGCTTTCCAAAGCTGCCGAACGTGTTTCTTTCTCTATTTCAATGGTATTCTGCCTTGAATAACACACATTTACCACTCTAGTCTCCTTTAAGCAATGAATATAGGATTCATACAGTGTTTCATGTGATCTTAACTGGAATTAAGGATTTCCCTTATCTTAGCTACCTTTTCTACACTAAGAACTGACTTGGAGATTCTCTTTCAGCTGTTCTAAACAAGTTCTCATCTGTTTACAGTCATTTTCACTGAATTACTCATGTTTTCATGTAGTTTCCTATATTCTGCCTTCTGGCCCAAGTATAAGCTTTGCCCACTTTATCAAACAACTTCCTACACACTGTTATGAACTGAGGCAGCTCATGAACATTGTCTCTCAACTGTGTTATAGAGTGTAGTACTACATTTCAGTGAAGTGTAAGGCTTTCCAAAGCTGCCGAACGTGTTTGTTTCTCTATTTCAATGGTATTCTCCCTTGTATAACACACATTTACCACTCTAGTCTCCTTACAGTAAAGAATATAGGATTCATACAGTGTTTCATGTGATCTTAACTGGAATTAAGGATTTCCCTTATCTTAGCTACCTTTTCTACACTAAGAACTGACTTGGAGATTCTCTTTCAGCTGTTCTAAACAAGTTCTCATCTGTTTACAGTCATTTTCACTGAATTATTCATGTTTTCATGTAGTTTCCTATATTGTGCCTTCTGGTCCAAGTATAAACTTTGGCCACTTTATCAAACAACTTCCTACACACTGTTATGAACTGAGGGAGCTAGGGAACATTGTCTCTCAACTGTGTTATAGAGTGTAGTACTACATTTCAGTGTAGTGTAAGGCTTTCCAAAGCTGCCGAACATGTTTCTTTCTCTATTTCAATGGTATTCTTCCTTGTATAACACACACTTACCACTCTAGTCTCCTTTAAGCAATGAATATAGGATTCATACAGTGTTTCATGTGATCTTAACTGGAATTAAGGATTTCCCTTATCTTAGCTACCTTTTCTACACTAAGAACTGACTTGGAGATTCTCTTTCAGCTGTTCTAAACAAGTTCTCATCTGTTTACAGTCATTTTCACTGAATTATTCATGTTTTCATGTAGTTTCCTATATTCTGCCTTCTGGCCCAAGTATAAGCTTTGCCCACTTTATCAAACAACTTCCTACACACTGTTATGAACTGAGGGAGCTAGGGAACATTGTCTCTCAACTGTGTTATAGAGTGTAGTACTACATTTCAGTGAAGTGTAAGGCTTTCGAAAGCTGCCGAACTTGTTTCTTTCTCTATTTCAATGGTATTCTGCCTTGTATAACACACATTTACCACTCTAGTCTCCTTTAAGTAATGAATATAGGATTCATACAGTGTTTGATGTTATCTTAACTCGAATTAAGGATTTCCCTTATCTTAGCTACCTTTTCTACACTAAGAACTGACTTGGAGATTCTCTTTCAGCTGTTCTAAACAAGTTCTCATCTGTTTACAGTCATTTTCACTGAATTATTCATGTTTTCATGTAGTTTCCTATATTCTGCCTTCTGGCCCAAGTATAAGCTTTGCCCACTTTATCAAACAACTTCCTACACACTGTTATGAACTGAGGGAGCTAGGGAACATTGTCTCTCAACTGTGTTATAGAGTGTAGTACTACATTTCAGTGTAGTGTAAGGCTTTCCAAAGCTGCCGAACAAGTTTCTTTCTCTATTTCAATGGTATTCTTCCTTGTATAACACACATTTACCACTCTAGTCTCCTTTAAGCAATCAATATAGGATTCATACAGTGTTTCATGTGATCTTAACTGGAATTAAGGATTTCCCTTATCTTAGCTACCTTTTCTACACTAAGAACTGACTTGGAGATTCTCTTTCAGCTGTTCTAAACAAGTTCTCATCTGTTTACAGTCATTTTCACTGAATTATTCATGTTTTCATGTAGTTTCCTATATTCTGCCTTCTGGCCCAAGTATAAGCTTTGCCCACTTTATCAAACAACTTCCTACACACTGTTATGAACTGAGGGAGCTAGGGAACATTGTCTCTCAACTGTGTTATAGAGTGTAGTACTACATTTCAGTGAAGTGTAAGGCTTTCCAAAGCTGCCGAACTTGTTTCTTTCTCTATTTCAATGGTATTCTGCCTTGTATAACACACATTTACCACTCTAGTCTCCTTTAAGTAATGAATATAGGATTCATACAGTGTTTGATGTTATCTTAACTCGAATTAAGGATTTTCCTTATCTTAGCTACCTTTTCTACACTAAGAACTGACTTGGAGATTCTCTTTCAGCTGTTCTAAACAAGTTCTCATGTGTTTACAGTCATTTTCAATGAATTATTCATGTTTTCATGTAGTTTCCTATATTCTGCCTTCTGGCCCAAGTATAAGCTTTGCCCACTTTATCAAACAACTTCCTACACACTGTTATGAACTGAGGCAGCTCGGGAACATTGTCTCTCAACTGTGTTATAGAGTGTAGTACTACATTTCAGTGAAGTGTAAGGCTTTCCAAAGCTGCCGAACGTGTTTCTTTCTCTATTTCAATGGTATTCTGCCTTGTATAACACACATTTACCACTCTAGTCTCCTTTAAGTAATCAATATAGGACTCATACAGTGTTTGATGTTATCTTAACTAGAATTAAGGATTTCCCTTATCTTAGCTACCATTTCTACACTAAGAACTGACTTGGAGATTCTCTTTCAGCTGTTCTAAACAAGTTCTCATCTGTTTACAGTCATTTTCAATGAATTATTCATGTTTTCATGTAGTTTCCTATATTCTGCCTTCTGGCCCAAGTATAAGCTTTGCCCACCTTATCAAACAACTTCCTACACACTGTTATGAACTTAGGGAGCTAGAGAACATTGTCTCTGAACTGTGTTATAGAGTGTAGTAGTATATTTCTGTGTAGTGTAAGGCTTTCCAAAGCTGCCGAACGTGTTTCTTTCTCTATTTCAATGGTATTCTGCCTTATATAATACACATTTATCACTCTAGTCTCCTTTAAGTAAGCAATATAGGATTCATACAGTGTTTCATGTGATCTTAACTCGAATTAAGGATTTCCCTTATCTTAGCTACCTTTTCTACAATAAGAACTGACTTGGAGATTCTCTTTCATCTGTTCTAAACAAGTTCTCATCTGTTTATAGTCATTTTCAATGAATTATTCATGTTTTCATGTAGTTTCCTATATTCTGCCTTCTGGCCCAAGTATAAGCTTTGCCCACTTTATCAAACAACTTCCTACACACTGTTATGAACTGAGGCAGCTCGTGAACATTGTCTCTCAACTGTGTTATAGAGTTTAGTACTACATTTCAGTGAAGTGTAAGGCTTTCCAAAGCTGCCGAACGTGTTTGTTTCTCTATTTCAATGGTATTCTCCCTTGTATAACACACATTTACCACTCTAGTCTCCTTTCAGTAAAGAATATAGGATTCATACAGTGTTTCATGTGATCTTAACTGGAATTAAGGATTTCCCTTATCTTAGCTACCTTTTCTACACTAAGAACTGACTTGGAGATTCTCTTTCAGCTGTTCTAAACAAGTTCTCATCTGTTTACAGTCATTTTCAATGAATTATTCATGTTTTCATGTAGTTTCCTATATTCTGCCTTCTGGCCCAAGTATAAGCTTTGCCCACTTTATCAAACAACTTCCTACACACTGTTATGAACTGAGGGAGCTAGGGAACATTGTCTCTCAACTGTGTTATAGAGTGTAGTACTACATTTCAGTGTAGTGTAAGGCTTTCCAAAGCTGCCGAACGTGTTTCTTTCTCTATTTCAATGGTATTCTGCCTTGAATAACACACATTTACCACTCTAGTCTCCTTTAAGCAATGAATATAGGATTCATACAGTGTTTCATGTGATCTTAACTGGAATTAAGGATTTCCCTTATCTTAGCTACCTTTTCTACACTAAGAACTGACTTGGAGATTCTCTTTCAGCTGTTCTAAACAAGTTCTCATCTGTTTACAGTCATTTTCACTGAATTACTCATGTTTTCATGTAGTTTCCTATATTCTGCCTTCTGGCCCAAGTATAAGCTTTGCCCACTTTATCAAACAACTTCCTACACACTGTTATGAACTGAGGCAGCTCATGAACATTGTCTCTCAACTGTGTTATAGAGTGTAGTACTACATTTCAGTGAAGTGTAAGGCTTTCCAAAGCTGCTGAACGTGTTTGTTTCTCTATTTCAATGGTATTCTCCCTTGTATAACACACATTTACCACTCTAGTCTCCTTTCAGTAAAGAATATAGGATTCATACAGTGTTTCATGTGATCTTAACTGGAATTAAGGATTTCCCTTATCTTAGCTACCTTTTCTACACTAAGAACTGACTTGGAGATTCTCTTTCAGCTGTTCTAAACAAGTTCTCATCTGTTTACAGTCATTTTCACTGAATTATTCATGTTTTCATGTAGTTTCCTATATTGTGCCTTCTGGCCCAAGTATAAACTTTGGCCACTTTATCAAACAACTTCCTACACACTGTTATGAACTGAGGGAGCTAGGGAACATTGTCTCTCAACTGTGTTATAGAGTGTAGTACTACATTTCAGTGTAGTGTAAGGCTTTCCAAAGCTGCCGAACGTGTTTCTTTCTCTATTTCAATGGTATTCTGCCTTGTATAACACACATTTACCACTCTAGTCTCCTTAAGGAAAGAATATAGGATTCATACAGTGTTTCATGTGATCTTAACTGGAATTAAGGATTTCCCTTATCTTAGCTACCTTTTCTACACTAAGAACTGACTTGGAGATTCTCTTTCAGCTGTTCTAAACAAGTTCTCATCTGTTTACAGTCATTTTCACTGAATTATTCATGTTTTCATGTAGTTTCCTATATTCTGCCTTCTGGCCCAAGTATAAGCTTTGCCCACTTTATCAAACAACTTCCTACACACTGTTATGAACTGAGGGAGCTAGGGAACATTGTCTCTCAACTGTGTTATAGAGTGTAGTACTACATTTCAGTGTAGTGTAAGGCTTTCCAAAGCTGCCGAACATGTTTCTTTCTCTATTTCAATGGTATTCTGCCTTGTATAACACACACTTACCACTCTAGTCTCCTTTAAGCAATGAATATAGGATTCATACAGTGTTTCATGTGATCTTAACTGGAATTAAGGATTTCCCTTATCTTAGCTACCTTTTCTACACTAAGAACTGACTTGGAGATTCTCTTTCAGCTGTTCTAAACAAGTTCTCATCTGTTTACAGTCATTTTCACTGAATTACTCATGTTTTCATGTAGTTTCCTATATTCTGCCTTCTGGCCCAAGTATAAGCTTTGCCCACTTTATCAAACAACTTCCTACACACTGTTATGAACTGAGGCAGCTCATGAACATTGTCTCTCAACTGTGTTATAGAGTGTAGTACTACATTTCAGTGAAGTGTAAGGCTTTCCAAAGCTGCTGAACGTGTTTGTTTCTCTATTTCAATGGTATTCTCCCTTGTATAACACACATTTACCACTCTAGTCTCCTTTCAGTAAAGAATATAGGATTCATACAGTGTTTCATGTGATCTTAACTGGAATTAAGGATTTCCCTTATCTTAGCTACCTTTTCTACACTAAGAACTGACTTGGAGATTCTCTTTCAGCTGTTCTAAACAAGTTCTCATCTGTTTACAGTCATTTTCACTGAATTATTCATGTTTTCATGTAGTTTCCTATATTGTGCCTTCTGGCCCAAGTATAAACTTTGGCCACTTTATCAAACAACTTCCTACACACTGTTATGAACTGAGGGAGCTAGGGAACATTGTCTCTCAACTGTGTTATAGAGTGTAGTACTACATTTCAGTGTAGTGTAAGGCTTTCCAAAGCTGCCGAACGTGTTTCTTTCTCTATTTCAATGGTATTCTGCCTTGTATAACACACATTTACCACTCTAGTCTCCTTAAGGAAAGAATATAGGATTCATACAGTGTTTCATGTGATCTTAACTGGAATTAAGGATTTCCCTTATCTTAGCTACCTTTTCTACACTAAGAACTGACTTGGAGATTCTCTTTCAGCTGTTCTAAACAAGTTCTCATCTGTTTACAGTCATTTTCACTGAATTATTCATGTTTTCATGTAGTTTCCTATATTCTGCCTTCTGGCCCAAGTATAAGCTTTGCCCACTTTATCAAACAACTTCCTACACACTGTTATGAACTGAGGGAGCTAGGGAACATTGTCTCTCAACTGTGTTATAGAGTGTAGTACTACATTTCAGTGTAGTGTAAGGCTTTCCAAAGCTGCCGAACATGTTTCTTTCTCTATTTCAATGGTATTCTGCCTTGTATAACACACACTTACCACTCTAGTCTCCTTTAAGCAATGAATATAGGATTCATACAGTGTTTCATGTGATCTTAACTGGAATTAAGGATTTCCCTTATCTTAGCTACCTTTTCTACACTAAGAACTGACTTGGAGATTCTCTTTCAGCTGTTCTAAACAAGTTCTCATCTGTTTACAGTCATTTTCACTGAATTATTCATGTTTTCATGTAGTTTCCTATATTCTGCCTTCTGGCCCAAGTATAAGCTTTGCCCACTTTATCAAACAACTTCCTACACACTGTTATGAACTGAGGGAGCTAGGGAACATTGTCTCTCAACTGTGTTATAGAGTGTAGTACTACATTTCAGTGAAGTGTAAGGCTTTCCAAAGCTGCCGAACTTGTTTCTTTCTCTATTTCAATGGTATTCTGCCTTGTATAACACACATTTACCACTCTAGTCTCCTTTAAGTAATGAATATAGGATTCATACAGTGTTTGATGTTATCTTAACTCGAATTAAGGATTTCCCTTATCTTAGCTACCTTTTCTACACTAAGAACTGACTTGGAGATTCTCTTTCAGCTGTTCTAAACAAGTTCTCATCTGTTTACAGTCATTTTCACTGAATTATTCATGTTTTCATGTAGTTTCCTATATTCTGCCTTCTGGCCCAAGTATAAGCTTTGGCCACTTTATCAAACAACTTCCTACACACTGTTATGAACTGAGGGAGCTTGGGAACATTGTCTCTCAACTGTGTTATAGAGTGTAGTACTACATTTCAGTGTAGTGTAAGGCTTTCCAAAGCTGCCGAACATGTTTCTTTCTCTATTTCAATGGTATTCTTCCTTGTATAACACACATTTACCACTCTAGTCTCCTTTAAGCAATCAATATAGGATTCATACAGTGTTTCATGTGATCTTAACTGGAATTAAGGATTTCCCTTATCTTAGCTACCTTTTCTACACTAAGAACTGACTTGGAGATTCTCTTTCAGCTGTTCTAAACAAGTTCTCATCTGTTTACAGTCATTTTCACTGAATTATTCATGTTTTCATGTAGTTTCCTATATTCTGCCTTCTGGCCCAAGTATAAGCTTTGCCCACTTTATCAAACAACTTCCTACACACTGTTATGAACTGAGGGAGCTAGGGAACATTGTCTCTCAACTGTGTAATAGAGTGTAGTACTACATTTCAGTGAAGTGTAAGGCTTTCCAAAGCTGCCGAACTTGTTTCTTTCTCTATTTCAATGGTATTCTGCCTTGTATAACACACATTTACCACTCTAGTCTCCTTTAAGTAATGAATATAGGATTCATACAGTGTTTGATGTTATCTTAACTCGAATTAAGGATTTTCCTTATCTTAGCTACCTTTTCTACACTAAGAACTGACTTGGAGATTCTCTTTCAGCTGTTCTAAACAAGTTCTCATGTGTTTACAGTCATTTTCATTGAATTATTCATGTTTTCATGTAGTTTCCTATATTCTGCCTTCTGGCCCAAGTATAAGCTTTGCCCACTTTATCAAACAACTTCCTACACACTGTTATGAACTGAGGCAGCTCGGGAACATTGTCTCTCAACTGTGTTATAGAGTGTAGTACTACATTTCAGTGAAGTGTAAGGCTTTCCAAAGCTGCCGAACGTGTTTGTTTCTCTATTTCAATGGTATTCTGCCTTATATAATACACATTTATCACTCTAGTCTCCTTTAAGTAAGCAATATAGGATTCATACAGTGTTTCATGTGATCTTAACTGGAATTAAGGATTTCCCTTATGTTAGCTACCTTTTCTACACTAAGAACTGACTTGGAGATTCTCTTTCAGCTGTTCTAAACAAGTTCTCATCTGTTTACAGTCATTTTCACTGAATTATTCATGTTTTCATGTAGTTTCCTATATTCTGCCTTCTGGCCCAAGTATAAGCTTTGCCCACTTTATCAAACAACTTCCTACACACTGTTATGAACTGAGGGAGCTAGGGAACATTGTCTCTCAACTGTGTTATAGAGTGTAGTACTACATTTCAGTGTAGTGTAAGGCTTTCCAAAGCTGCCGAACATGTTTCTTTCTCTATTTCAATGGTATTCTTCCTTGTATAACACACACTTACCACTCTAGTCTCCTTTAAGCAATGAATATAGGATTCATACAGTGTTTCATGTGATCTTAACTGGAATTAAGGCTTTCCCTTATCTTAGCTACCTTTTCTACACTAAGAACTGACTTGGAGATTCTCTTTCAGCTGTTCTAAACAAGTTCTCATCTGTTTACAGTCATTTTCACTGAATTATTCATGTTTTCATGTAGTTTCCTATATTCTGCCTTCTGGCCCAAGTATAAGCTTTGGCCACTTTATCAAACAACTTCCTACACACTGTTATGAACTGAGGGAGCTAGGGAACATTGTCTCTCAACTGTGTAATAGAGTGTAGTACTATATTTCAGTGAAGTGTAAGGCTTTCCAAAGCTGCCGAACTTGTTTCTTTCTCTATTTCAATGGTATTCTGCCTTGTATAACACACATTTACCACTCTAGTCTCCTTTAAGTAATGAATATAGGATTCATACAGTGTTTGATGTTATCTTAACTCGAATTAAGGATTTCCCTTATCTTAGCTACCTTTTCTACACTAAGAACTGACTTGGAGATTCTCTTTCAGCTGTTCTAAACAAGTTCTCATCTGTTTACAGTCATTTTCACTGAATTATTCATGTTTTCATGTAGTTTCCTATATTCTGCCTTCTGGCCCAAGTATAAGCTTTGCCCACTTTATCAAACAACTTCCTACACACTGTTATGAACTGAGGGAGCTAGGGAACATTGTCTCTCAACTGTGTTATAGAGTGTAGTACTACATTTCAGTGTAGTGTAAGGCTTTCCAAAGCTGCCGAACATGTTTCTTTCTCTATTTCAATGGTATTCTTCCTTGTATAACACACATTTACCACTCTAGTCTCCTTTAAGCAATCAATATAGGATTCATACAGTGTTTCATGTGATCTTAACTGGAATTAAGGATTTCCCTTATCTTAGCTACCTTTTCTACACTAAGAACTGACTGGGAGATTCTCTTTCAGCTGTTCTAAACAAGTTCTCATCTGTTTACAGTCATTTTCACTGAATTATTCATGTTTTCATGTAGTTTCCTATATTCTGCCTTCTGGCCCAAGTATAAGCTTTGGCCACTTTATCAAACAACTTCCTACACACTGTTATGAACTGAGGGAGCTAGGGAACATTGTCTCTCAACTGTGTAATAGAGTGTAGTACTACATTTCAGTGAAGTGTAAGGCTTTCCAAAGCTGCCGAACTTGTTTCTTTCTCTATTTCAATGGTATTCTGCCTTGTATAACACACATTTACCACTCTAGTCTCCTTTAAGTAATGAATATAGGATTCATACAGTGTTTGATGTTATCTTAACTCGAATTAAGGATTTTCCTTATCTTAGCTACCTTTTCTACACTAAGAACTGACTTGGAGATTCTCTTTCAGCTGTTCTAAACAAGTTCTCATGTGTTTACAGTCATTTTCAATGAATTATTCATGTTTTCATGTAGTTTCCTATATTCTGCCTTCTGGCCCAAGTATAAGCTTTGCCCACTTTATCAAACAACTTCCTACACACTGTTATGAACTGAGGCAGCTCGGGAACATTGTCTCTCAACTGTGTTATAGAGTGTAGTACTACATTTCAGTGAAGTGTAAGGCTTTCCAAAGCTGCCGAACGTGTTTCTTTCTCTATTTCAATGGTATTCTGCCTTGTATAACACACATTTACCACTCTAGTCTCCTTTAAGTAATGAATATAGGACTCATACAGTGTTTGATGTTATCTTAACTAGAATTAAGGATTTCCCTTATCTTAGCTACCATTTCTACACTAAGAACTGACTTGGAGATTCTCTTTCAGCTGTTCTAAACAAGTTCTCATCTGTTTACAGTCATTTTCAATGAATTATTCATGTTTTCATGTAGTTTCCTATATTCTGCCTTCTGGCCCAAGTATAAGCTTTGCCCACCTTATCAAACAACTTCCTACACACTGTTATGAACTTAGGGAGCTAGAGAACATTGTCTCTGAACTGTGTTATAGAGTGTAGTAGTATATTTCTGTGTAGTGTAAGGCTTTCCAAAGCTGCCGAACGTGTTTCTTTCTCTATTTCAATGGTATTCTGCCTTATATAATACACATTTATCACTCTAGTCTCCTTTAAGTAAGCAATATAGGATTCATACAGTGTTTCATGTGATCTTAACTCGAATTAAGGATTTCCCTTATCTTAGCTACCTTTTCTACAATAAGAACTGACTTGGAGATTCTCTTTCATCTGTTCTAAACAAGTTCTCATCTGTTTATAGTCATTTTCAATGAATTATTCATGTTTTCATGTAGTTTCCTATATTCTGCCTTCTGGCCCAAGTATAAGCTTTGCCCACTTTATCAAACAACTTCCTACACACTGTTATGAACTGAGGCAGCTCGTGAACATTGTCTCTCAACTGTGTTATAGAGTTTAGTACTACATTTCAGTGAAGTGTAAGGCTTTCCAAAGCTGCCGAACGTGTTTGTTTCTCTATTTCAATGGTATTCTCCCTTGTATAACACACATTTACCACTCTAGTCTCCTTTCAGTAAAGAATATAGGATTCATACAGTGTTTCATGTGATCTTAACTGGAATTAAGGATTTCCCTTATCTTAGCTACCTTTTCTACACTAAGAACTGACTTGGAGATTCTCTTTCAGCTGTTCTAAACAAGTTCTCATCTGTTTACAGTCATTTTCAATGAATTATTCATGTTTTCATGTAGTTTCCTATATTCTGCCTTCTGGCCCAAGTATAAGCTTTGCCCACTTTATCAAACAACTTCCTACACACTGTTATGAACTGAGGGAGCTAGGGAACATTGTCTCTCAACTGTGTTATAGAGTGTAGTACTACATTTCAGTGTAGTGTAAGGCTTTCCAAAGCTGCCGAACGTGTTTCTTTCTCTATTTCAATGGTATTCTGCCTTGAATAACACACATTTACCACTCTAGTCTCCTTTAAGCAATGAATATAGGATTCATACAGTGTTTCATGTGATCTTAACTGGAATTAAGGATTTCCCTTATCTTAGCTACCTTTTCTACACTAAGAACTGACTTGGAGATTCTCTTTCAGCTGTTCTAAACAAGTTCTCATCTGTTTACAGTCATTTTCACTGAATTACTCATGTTTTCATGTAGTTTCCTATATTCTGCCTTCTGGCCCAAGTATAAGCTTTGCCCACTTTATCAAACAACTTCCTACACACTGTTATGAACTGAGGCAGCTCATGAACATTGTCTCTCAACTGTGTTATAGAGTGTAGTACTACATTTCAGTGAAGTGTAAGGCTTTCCAAAGCTGCCGAACGTGTTTGTTTCTCTATTTCAATGGTATTCTCCCTTGTATAACACACATTTACCACTCTAGTCTCCTTTCAGTAAAGAATATAGGATTCATACAGTGTTTCATGTGATCTTAACTGGAATTAAGGATTTCCCTTATCTTAGCTACCTTTTCTACACTAAGAACTGACTTGGAGATTCTCTTTCAGCTGTTCTAAACAAGTTCTCATCTGTTTACAGTCATTTTCACTGAATTATTCATGTTTTCATGTAGTTTCCTATATTGTGCCTTCTGGCCCAAGTATAAACTTTGGCCACTTTATCAAACAACTTCCTACACACTGTTATGAACTGAGGGAGCTAGGGAACATTGTCTCTCAACTGTGTTATAGAGTGTAGTACTACATTTCAGTGTAGTGTAAGGCTTTCCAAAGCTGCCGAACGTGTTTCTTTCTCTATTTCAATGGTATTCTGCCTTGTATAACACACATTTACCACTCTAGTCTCCTTAAGGAAAGAATATAGGATTCATACAGTGTTTCATGTGATCTTAACTGGAATTAAGGATTTCCCTTATCTTAGCTACCTTTTCTACACTAAGAACTGACTTGGAGATTCTCTTTCAGCTGTTCTAAACAAGTTCTCATCTGTTTACAGTCATTTTCACTGAATTATTCATGTTTTCATGTAGTTTCCTATATTCTGCCTTCTGGCCCAAGTATAAGCTTTGCCCACTTTATCAAACAACTTCCTACACACTGTTATGAACTGAGGGAGCTAGGGAACATTGTCTCTCAACTGTGTTATAGAGTGTAGTACTACATTTCAGTGAAGTGTAAGGCTTTCCAAAGCTGCCGAACTTGTTTCTTTCTCTATTTCAATGGTATTCTGCCTTGTATAACACACATTTACCACTCTAGTCTCCTTTAAGCAATGAATATAGGATTCATACAGTGTTTCATGTGATCTTAACTGGAATTAAGGATTTCCCTTATCTTAGCTACCTTTTCTACACTAAGAACTGACTTGGAGATTCTCTTTCAGCTGTTCTAAACAAGTTCTCATCTGTTTACAGTCATTTTCACTGAATTATTCATGTTTTCATGTAGTTTCCTATATTCTGCCTTCTGGCCCAAGTATAAGCTTTGCCCACTTTATCAAACAACTTCCTACACACTGTTATGAACTGAGGGAGCTAGGGAACATTGTCTCTCAACTGTGTTATAGAGTGTAGTACTACATTTCAGTGTAGTGTAAGGCTTTCCAAAGCTGCCGAACATGTTTCTTTCTCTATTTCAATGGTATTCTTCCTTGTATAACACACACTTACCACTCTAGTCTCCTTTAAGCAATGAATATAGGATTCATACAGTGTTTCATGTGATCTTAACTGGAATTAAGGATTTCCCTTATCTTAGCTACCTTTTCTACACTAAGAACTGATTTGGAGATTCTCTTTCAGCTGTTCTAAACAAGTTCTCATCTGTTTACAGTCATTTTCACTGAATTATTCATGTTTTCATGTCGTTTCCTATATTCTGCCTTCTGGCCCAAGTATAAGCTTTGCCCACTTTATCAAACAACTTCCTACACACTGTTATGAACTGAGGGAGCTAGGGAACATTGTCTCTCAACTGTGTTATAGAGTGTAGTACTACATTTCAGTGAAGTGTAAGGCTTTCCAAAGCTGCCGAACTTGTTTCTTTCTCTATTTCAATGGTATTCTGCCTTGTATAACACACATTTACCACTCTAGTCTCCTTTAAGTAATGAATATAGGATTCATACAGTGTTTGATGTTATCTTAACTCGAATTAAGGATTTCCCTTATCTTAGCTACCTTTTCTACACTAAGAACTGACTTGGAGATTCTCTTTCAGCTGTTCTAAACAAGTTCTCATCTGTTTACAGTCATTTTCACTGAATTATTCATGTTTTCATGTAGTTTCCTATATTCTGCCTTCTGGCCCAAGTATAAGCTTTGGCCACTTTATCAAACAACTTCCTACACACTGTTATGAACTGAGGGAGCTAGGAAACATTGTCTCTCAACTGTGTTATAGAGTGTAGTACTACATTTCAGTGTAGTGTAAGGCTTTCCAAAGCTGCCGAACATGTTTCTTTCTCTATTTCAATGGTATTCTTCCTTGTATAACACACATTTACCACTCTAGTCTCCTTTAAGCAATCAATATAGGATTCATACAGTGTTTCATGTGATCTTAACTGGAATTAAGGATTTCCCTTATCTTAGCTACCTTTTCTACACTAAGAACTGACTTGGAGATTCTCTTTCAGCTGTTCTAAACAAGTTCTCATCTGTTTACAGTCATTTTCACTGAATTATTCATGTTTTCATGTAGTTTCCTATATTCTGCCTTCTGGCCCAAGTATAAGCTTTGCCCACTTTATCAAACAACTTCCTACACACTGTTATGAACTGAGGGAGCTAGGGAACATTGTCTCTCAACTGTGTAATAGAGTGTAGTACTACATTTCAGTGTAGTGTAAGGCTTTCCAAAGCTGCCGAACTTGTTTCTTTCTCTATTTCAATGGTATTCTGCCTTGTATAACACACATTTACCACTCTAGTCTCCTTTAAGTAATGAATATAGGATTCATACAGTGTTTGATGTTATCTTAACTCGAATTAAGGATTTTCCTTATCTTAGCTACCTTTTCTACACTAAGAACTGACTTGGAGATTCTCTTTCAGCTGTTCTAAACAAGTTCTCATGTGTTTACAGTCATTTTCAATGAATTATTCATGTTTTCATGTAGTTTCCTATATTCTGCCTTCTGGCCCAAGTATAAGCTTTGCCCACTTTATCAAACAACTTCCTACACACTGTTATGAACTGAGGCAGCTCGGGAACATTGTCTCTCAACTGTGTTATAGAGTGTAGTACTACATTTCAGTGAAGTGTAAGGCTTTCCAAAGCTGCCGAACGTGTTTGTTTCTCTATTTCAATGGTATTCTGCCTTATATAATACACATTTATCACTCTAGTCTCCTTTAAGTAAGCAATATAGGATTCATACAGTGTTTCATGTGATCTTAACTGGAATTAAGGATTTCCCTTATCTTAGCTACCTTTTCTACACTAAGAACTGACTTGGAGATTCTCTTTCAGCTGTTCTAAACAAGTTCTCATCTGTTTACAGTCATTTTCACTGAATTATTCATGTTTTCATGTAGTTTCCTATATTCTGCCTTCTGGCCCAAGTATAAGCTTTGCCCACTTTATCAAACAACTTCCTACACACTGTTATGAACTGAGGGAGCTAGGGAACATTGTCTCTCAACTGTGTTATAGAGTGTAGTACTACATTTCAGTGTAGTGTAAGGCTTTCCAAAGCTGCCGAACATGTTTCTTTCTCTATTTCAATGGTATTCTTCCTTGTATAACACACACTTACCACTCTAGTCTCCTTTAAGCAATGAATATAGGATTCATACAGTGTTTCATGTGATCTTAACTGGAATTAAGGATTTCCCTTATCTTAGCTACCTTTTCTACACTAAGAACTGACTTGGAGATTCTCTTTCAGCTGTTCTAAACAAGTTCTCATCTGTTTACAGTCATTTTCACTGAATTATTCATGTTTTCATGTAGTTTCCTATATTCTGCCTTCTGGCCCAAGTATAAGCTTTGCCCACTTTATCAAACAACTTCCTACACACTGTTATGAACTGAGGGAGCTAGGGAACATTGTCTCTCAACTGTGTTATAGAGTGTAGTACTACATTTCAGTGAAGTGTAAGGCTTTCCAAAGCTGCCGAACTTGTTTCTTTCTCTATTTCAATGGTATTCTGCCTTGTATAACACACATTTACCACTCTAGTCTCCTTTAAGTAATGAATATAGGATTCATACAGTGTTTGATGTTATCTTAACTCGAATTAAGGATTTCCCTTATCTTAGCTACCTTTTCTACACTAAGAACTGACTTGGAGATTCTCTTTCAGCTGTTCTAAACAAGTTCTCATCTGTTTACAGTCATTTTCACTGAATTATTCATGTTTTCATGTAGTTTCCTATATTCTGCCTTCTGGCCCAAGTATAAGCTTTGCCCACTTTATCAAACAACTTCCTACACACTGTTATGAACTGAGGGAGCTAGGGAACATTGTCTCTCAACTGTGTTATAGAGTGTAGTACTACATTTCAGTGAAGTGTAAGGCTTTCCAAAGCTGCCGAACTTGTTTCTTTCTCTATTTCAATGGTATTCTGCCTTGTATAACACACATTTACCACTCTAGTCTCCTTTAAGTAATGAATATAGGATTCATACTGTGTTTGATGTTATCTTAACTCGAATTAAGGATTTCCCTTATCTTAGCTACCTTTTCTACACTAAGAACTGACTTGGAGATTCTCTTTCATCTGTTCTAAACAAGTTCTCATCTGTTTACAGTCATTTTCACTGAATTATTCATGTTTTCATGTAGTTTCCTATATTCTGCCTTCTGGCCCAAGTATAAGCTTTGCCCACTTTATCAAACAACTTCCTACACAATGTTATGAACTGAGGCAGCTCGTGAACATTGTCTCTCAACTGTGTTATAGAGTGTAGTACTACATTTCAGTGAAGTGTAAGGCTTTCCAAAGCTGCCGAACGTGTTTGTTTCTCTATTTCAATGGTATTCTCCCTTGTATAACACACATTTACCACTCTAGTCTCCTCTCAGTAAAGAATATAGGATTCATACAGTGTTTCATGTGATCTTAACTGGAATTAAGGATTTCCCTTATCTTAGCTACCTTTTCTACACTAAGAACTGACTTGGAGATTCTCTTTCAGCTGTTCTAAACAAGTTCTCATCTGTTTACAGTCATTTTCACTGAATTATTCATGTTTTCATGTAGTTTCCTATATTGTGCCTTCTGGCCCAAGTATAAACTTTGCCCACTTTATCAAACAACTTCCTACACACTGTTATGAACTGAGGGAGCTAGGGAACATTGTCTCTCAACTGTGTTATAGAGTGTAGTACTACATTTCAGTGAAGTGTAAGGCTTTCCAAAGCTGCCGAACTTGTTTCTTTCTCTATTTCAATGGTATTCTGCCTTGTATAACACACATTTACCACTCTAGTCTCCTTTAAGTAATGAATATAGGATTCATACAGTGTTTGATGTTATCTTAACTGGAATTAAGGATTTCCCTTATCTTAGCTACCTTTTCTACACTAAGAACTGACTTGGAGATTCTCTTTCAGGTGTTCTAAACAAGTTCTCATCTGTTTACAGTCATTTTCACTGAATTATTCATGTTTTCATGTAGTTTCCTATATTCTGCCTTCTGGCCCAAGTATAAGCTTTGCCCACTTTATCAAACAACTTCCTACACACTGTTATGAACTGAGGCAGCTCGTGAACATTGTCTCTCAACTGTGTTATAGAGTGTAGTACTACATTTCAGTGAAGTGTAAGGCTTTCCAAAGCTGCCGAACGTGTTTGTTTCTCTATTTCAATGGTATTCTGCCTTATATAATACACATTTATCACTCTAGTCTCCTTTAAGTAAGCAATATAGGATTCATACAGTGTTTCATGTGATCTTAACTGGAATTAAGGATTTCCCTTATCTTAGCTACCTTTTCTACACTAAGAACTGACTTGGAGATTCTCTTTCAGCTGTTCTAAACAAGTTCTCATCTGTTTACAGTCATTTTCAATGAATTATTCATGTTTTCATTTAGTTTCCTATATTCTGCCTTCTGGCCCAAGTATAAGCTTTGCCCACTTTATCAAACAACTTCCTACACACTGTTATGAACTGAGGGAGGTAGGGAACATTGTCTCTCAACTGTGTTATAGAGTGTAGTACTACATTTCAGTGTAGTGTAAGGCTTTCCAAAGCTGCCGAACATGTTTCTTTCTCTATTTCAATGGTATTCTGCCTTGTATAACACACATTTACCACTCTAGTCTCCTTTAAGCAATGAATATAGGATTCATACAGTGTTTCATGTGATCTTAACTGGAATTAAGGATTTCCCTTATCTTAGCTACCTTTTCTACACTAAGAACTGACTTGGAGATTCTCTTTCAGCTGTTCTAAACAAGTTCTCATCTGTTTACAGTCATTTTCACTGAATTATTCATGTTTTCATGTAGTTTCCTATATTCTGCCTTCTGGCCAAGTATAAGCTTTGCCCACTTTATCAAACAACTTCCTACACACTGTTATGAACTGAGGGAGCTTGGGAACATTGTCTCTCAACTGTGTTATAGAGTGTAGTACTACATTTCAGTGTAGTGTAAGGCTTTCCAAAGCTGCCGAACATGTTTCTTTCTCTATTTCAATGGTATTCTGCCTTGTATAACACACATTTACCACTCTAGTCTCCTTTAAGTAATGAATATAGGATTCATACAGTGTTTCATGTGATCTTAACTCGAATTAAGGATTTCCCTTATCTTAGCTACCTTTTCTACACTAAGAACTGACTTGGAGATTCTCTTTCAGGTGTTCTAAACAAGTTCTCATCTGTTTACAGTCATTTTCACTGAATTATTCATGTTTTCATGTAGTTTCCTATATTCTGCCTTCTGGCCCAAGTATAAGCTTTGCCCACTTTATCAAACAACTTCCTACACACTGTTATGAACTGAGGGAGCTAGGGAACATTGTCTCTCAACTGTGTTATAGAGTGTAGTACTACATTTCAGTGTAGTGTAAGGGTTTCCAAAGCTGCCGAACATGTTTCTTTCTCTATTTCAATGGTATTCTGCCTTGTATAACACACATTTACCACTCTAGTCTCCTTTAAGCAATGAATATAGGATTCATACAGTGTTTCATGTGATCTTAATTCGAATTAAGGATTTCCCTTATCTTAGCTACCTTTTCTACACTAAGAACTGACTTGGAGATTCTCTTTCAGCTGTTCTAAACAAGTTCTCATCTGTTTACAGTCATTTTCACTGAATTATTCATGTTTTCATGTAGTTTCCTATATTCTGCCTTCTGGCCCAAGTATAAGCTTTGCCCACTTTATCAAACAACTTCCTACACACTGTTATGAACTGAGGGAGCTAGGGAACATTGTCTCTCAACTGTGTTATAGAGTGTAGTACTACATTTCAGTGAAGTGTAAGGCTTTCCAAAGCTGCCGAACTTGTTTCTTTCTCTATTTCAATGGTATTCTGCCTTGTATAACACACATTTACCACTCTAGTCTCCTTTAAGTAATGAATATAGGATTCATACAGTGTTTGATGTTATCTTAACTCGAATTAAGGATTTCCCTTATCTTAGCTACCTTTTCTACACTAAGAACTGACTTGGAGATTCTCTTTCAGCTGTTCTAAACAAGTTCTCATCTGTTTACAGTCATTTTCACTGAATTACTCATGTTTTCATGTAGTTTCCTATATTCTGCCTTCTGGCCCAAGTATAAGCTTTGCCCACTTTATCAAACAACTTCCTACACACTGTTATGAACTGAGGCAGCTCATGAACATTGTCTCTCAACTGTGTTATAGAGTGTAGTACTACATTTCAGTGTAGTGTAAGGCTTTCCAAAGCTGCCGAACATGTTTCTTTCTCTATTTCAATGGTATTCTTCCTTGTATAACACACACTTACCACTCTAGTCTCCTTTAAGCAATGAATATAGGATTCATACAGTGTTTCATGTGATCTTAACTGGAATTAAGGATTTCCCTTATCTTAGCTACCTTTTCTACACTAAGAACTGACTTGGAGATTCTCTTTCAGCTGTTCTAAACAAGTTCTCATCTGTTTACAGTCATTTTCACTGAATTATTCATGTTTTCATGTAGTTTCCTATATTCTGCCTTCTGGCCCAAGTATAAGCTTTGCCCACTTTATCAAACAACTTCCTACACACTGTTATGAACTGAGGGAGCTAGGGAACATTGTCTCTCAACTGTGTTATAGAGTGTAGTACTACATTTCAGTGAAGTGTAAGGCTTTCCAAAGCTGCCGAACTTGTTTCTTTCTCTATTTCAATGGTATTCTGCCTTGTATAACACACATTTACCACTCTAGTCTCCTTTAAGTAATGAATATAGGATTCATACAGTGTTTGATGTTATCTTAACTCGAATTAAGGATTTCCCTTATCTTAGCTACCTTTTCTACACTAAGAACTGACTTGGAGATTCTCTTTCAGCTGTTCTAAACAAGTTCTCATCTGTTTACAGTCATTTTCACTGAATTATTCATGTTTTCATGTAGTTTCCTATATTCTGCCTTCTGGCCCAAGTATAAGCTTTGCCCACTTTATCAAACAACTTCCTACACACTGTTATGAACTGAGGGAGCTAGGGAACATTGTCTCTCAACTGTGTTATAGAGTGTAGTACTACATTTCAGTGAAGTGTAAGGCTTTCCAAAGCTGCCGAACTTGTTTCTTTCTCTATTTCAATGGTATTCTGCCTTGTATAACACACATTTACCACTCTAGTCTCCTTTAAGTAATGAATATAGGATTCATACTGTGTTTGATGTTATCTTAACTCGAATTAAGGATTTCCCTTATCTTAGCTACCTTTTCTACACTAAGAACTGACTTGGAGATTCTCTTTCATCTGTTCTAAACAAGTTCTCATCTGTTTACAGTCATTTTCACTGAATTATTCATGTTTTCATGTAGTTTCCTATATTCTGCCTTCTGGCCCAAGTATAAGCTTTGCCCACTTTATCAAACAACTTCCTACACAATGTTATGAACTGAGGCAGCTCGTGAACATTGTCTCTCAACTGTGTTATAGAGTGTAGTACTACATTTCAGTGAAGTGTAAGGCTTTCCAAAGCTGCCGAACGTGTTTGTTTCTCTATTTCAATGGTATTCTCCCTTGTATAACACACATTTACCACTCTAGTCTCCTCTCAGTAAAGAATATAGGATTCATACAGTGTTTCATGTGATCTTAACTGGAATTAAGGATTTCCCTTATCTTAGCTACCTTTTCTACACTAAGAACTGACTTGGAGATTCTCTTTCAGCTGTTCTAAACAAGTTCTCATCTGTTTACAGTCATTTTCACTGAATTATTCATGTTTTCATGTAGTTTCCTATATTGTGCCTTCTGGCCCAAGTATAAACTTTGCCCACTTTATCAAACAACTTCCTACACACTGTTATGAACTGAGGGAGCTAGGGAACATTGTCTCTCAACTGTGTTATAGAGTGTAGTACTACATTTCAGTGAAGTGTAAGGCTTTCCAAAGCTGCCGAACTTGTTTCTTTCTCTATTTCAATGGTATTCTGCCTTGTATAACACACATTTACCACTCTAGTCTCCTTTAAGTAATGAATATAGGATTCATACAGTGTTTGATGTTATCTTAACTGGAATTAAGGATTTCCCTTATCTTAGCTACCTTTTCTACACTAAGAACTGACTTGGAGATTCTCTTTCAGGTGTTCTAAACAAGTTCTCATCTGTTTACAGTCATTTTCACTGAATTATTCATGTTTTCATGTAGTTTCCTATATTCTGCCTTCTGGCCCAAGTATAAGCTTTGCCCACTTTATCAAACAACTTCCTACACACTGTTATGAACTGAGGCAGCTCGTGAACATTGTCTCTCAACTGTGTTATAGAGTGTAGTACTACATTTCAGTGAAGTGTAAGGCTTTCCAAAGCTGCCGAACGTGTTTGTTTCTCTATTTCAATGGTATTCTGCCTTATATAATACACATTTATCACTCTAGTCTCCTTTAAGTAAGCAATATAGGATTCATACAGTGTTTCATGTGATCTTAACTGGAATTAAGGATTTCCCTTATCTTAGCTACCTTTTCTACACTAAGAACTGACTTGGAGATTCTCTTTCAGCTGTTCTAAACAAGTTCTCATCTGTTTACAGTCATTTTCAATGAATTATTCATGTTTTCATTTAGTTTCCTATATTCTGCCTTCTGGCCCAAGTATAAGCTTTGCCCACTTTATCAAACAACTTCCTACACACTGTTATGAACTGAGGGAGGTAGGGAACATTGTCTCTCAACTGTGTTATAGAGTGTAGTACTACATTTCAGTGTAGTGTAAGGCTTTCCAAAGCTGCCGAACATGTTTCTTTCTCTATTTCAATGGTATTCTGCCTTGTATAACACACATTTACCACTCTAGTCTCCTTTAAGCAATGAATATAGGATTCATACAGTGTTTCATGTGATCTTAACTGGAATTAAGGATTTCCCTTATCTTAGCTACCTTTTCTACACTAAGAACTGACTTGGAGATTCTCTTTCAGCTGTTCTAAACAAGTTCTCATCTGTTTACAGTCATTTTCACTGAATTATTCATGTTTTCATGTAGTTTCCTATATTCTGCCTTCTGGCCCAAGTATAAGCTTTGCCCACTTTATCAAACAACTTCCTACACACTGTTATGAACTGAGGGAGCTTGGGAACATTGTCTCTCAACTGTGTTATAGAGTGTAGTACTACATTTCAGTGTAGTGTAAGGCTTTCCAAAGCTGCCGAACATGTTTCTTTCTCTATTTCAATGGTATTCTGCCTTGTATAACACACATTTACCACTCTAGTCTCCTTTAAGTAATGAATATAGGATTCATACAGTGTTTCATGTGATCTTAACTCGAATTAAGGATTTCCCTTATCTTAGCTACCTTTTCTACACTAAGAACTGACTTGGAGATTCTCTTTCAGGTGTTCTAAACAAGTTCTCATCTGTTTACAGTCATTTTCACTGAATTATTCATGTTTTCATGTAGTTTCCTATATTCTGCCTTCTGGCCCAAGTATAAGCTTTGCCCACTTTATCAAACAACTTCCTACACACTGTTATGAACTGAGGGAGCTAGGGAACATTGTCTCTCAACTGTGTTATAGAGTGTAGTACTACATTTCAGTGTAGTGTAAGGGTTTCCAAAGCTGCCGAACATGTTTCTTTCTCTATTTCAATGGTATTCTGCCTTGTATAACACACATTTACCACTCTAGTCTCCTTTAAGCAATGAATATAGGATTCATACAGTGTTTCATGTGATCTTAACTCGAATTAAGGATTTCCCTTATCTTAGCTACCTTTTCTACACTAAGAACTGACTTGGAGATTCTCTTTCAGCTGTTCTAAACAAGTTCTCATCTGTTTACAGTCATTTTCACTGAATTATTCATGTTTTCATGTAGTTTCCTATATTCTGCCTTCTGGCCCAAGTATAAGCTTTGCCCACTTTATCAAACAACTTCCTACACACTGTTATGAACTGAGGGAGCTAGGGAACATTGTCTCTCAACTGTGTTATAGAGTGTAGTACTACATTTCAGTGAAGTGTAAGGCTTTCCAAAGCTGCCGAACTTGTTTCTTTCTCTATTTCAATGGTATTCTGCCTTGTATAACACACATTTACCACTCTAGTCTCCTTTAAGTAATGAATATAGGATTCATACAGTGTTTGATGTTATCTTAACTCGAATTAAGGATTTCCCTTATCTTAGCTACCTTTTCTACACTAAGAACTGACTTGGAGATTCTCTTTCAGCTGTTCTAAACAAGTTCTCATCTGTTTACACTCATTTTCACTGAATTATTCATGTTTTCATGTAGTTTCCTATATTCTGCCTTCTGGCCCAAGTATAAGCTTTGGCCACTTTATCAAACAACTTCCTACACACTGTTATGAACTGAGGGAGCTAGGGAACATTGTCTCTCAACTGTGTAATAGAGTGTAGTACTACATTTCAGTGAAGTGTAAGGCTTTCCAAAGCTGCCGAACTTGTTTCTTTCTCCATTTCAATGGTATTCTGCCTTGTATAACACACATTTACCACTCTAGTCTCCTTTAAGTAATGAATATAGGACTCATACAGTGTTTGATGTTATCTTAACTAGAATTAAGGATTTCCCTTATCTTAGCTACCTTTTCTACACTAAGAACTGACTTGGAGATTCTCTTTCAGCTGTTCTAAACAAGTTCTCATCTGTTTACAGTCATTTTCAATGAATTATTCATGTTTTCATGAAGTTTCCTATATTCTGCCTTCTGGCCCAAGTATAAGCTTTGCCCACCTTATCAAACAACTTCCTACACACTGTTATGAACTTAGGGAGCTAGAGAACATTGTCTCTGAACTGTGTTATAGAGTGTAGTAGTATATTTCTGTGTAGTGTAAGGCTTTCCAAAGCTGCCGAACGTGTTTCTTTCTCTATTTCAATGGTATTCTGCCTTATATAATACACATTTATCACTCTAGTCTCCTTTAAGTAAGCAATATAGGATTCATACGGTCTTTCATGTGATCTTAACTCGAATTAAGGATTTCCCTTATCTTAGCTACCTTTTCTACACCAAGAACTGACTTGGAGATTCTCTTTCATCTGTTCTAAACAAGTTCTCATCTGTTTACAGTCATTTTCACTGAATTATTCATGTTTTCATGTAGTTTCCTATATTCTGCCTTCTGGCCCAAGTATAAGCTTTGGCCACTTTATCAAACAACTTCCTACACACTGTTATGAACTGAGGGAGCTAGGGAACATTGTCTCTCAACTGTGTAATAGAGTGTAGTACTACATTTCAGTGAAGTGTAAGGCTTTCCAAAGCTGCCGAACTTGTTTCTTTCTCCATTTCAATGGTATTCTGCCTTGTATAACACACATTTACCACTCTAGTCTCCTTTAAGTAATGAATATAGGACTCATACAGTGTTTGATGTTATCTTAACTAGAATTAAGGATTTCCCTTATCTTAGCTACCTTTTCTACACTAAGAACTGACTTGGAGATTCTCTTTCAGGTGTTCTAAACAAGTTCTCATCTGTTTACAGTCATTTTCAATGAATTATTCATGTTTTCATGAAGTTTCCTATATTCTGCCTTCTGGCCCAAGTATAAGCTTTGCCCACCTTATCAAACAACTTCCTACACACTGTTATGAACTTAGGGAGCTAGAGAACATTGTCTCTGAACTGTGTTATAGAGTGTAGTAGTATATTTCTGTGTAGTGTAAGGCTTTCCAAAGCTGCCGAACGTGTTTCTTTCTCTATTTCAATGGTATTCTGCCTTATATAATACACATTTATCACTCTAGTCTCCTTTAAGTAAGCAATATAGGATTCATACGGTCTTTCATGTGATCTTAACTCGAATTAAGGATTTCCCTTATCTTAGCTACCTTTTCTACACCAAGAACTGACTTGGAGATTCTCTTTCATCTGTTCTAAACAAGTTCTCATCTGTTTACAGTCATTTTCACTGAATTATTCATGTTTTCATGTAGTTTCCTATATTCTGCCTTCTGGCCCAAGTATAAGCTTTGCCCACTTTATCAAACAACTTCCTACACACTGTTATGAACAGAGGCAGCTCGTGAACATTGTCTCTCAACTGTGTTATAGAGTGTAGTACTACATTTCAGTGAAGTGTAAGGCTTTCCAAAGCTGCCGAACATGTTTCTTTCTCTATTTCAATGGTATTCTGCCTTGTATAACACACATTTACCACTCTAGTCTCCTTTAAGTAATGAATATAGGATTCATACAGTGTTTCATGTGATCTTAACTCGAATTAAGGATTTCCCTTATCTTAGCTACCTTTTCTACACTAAGAACTGACTTGGAGATTCTCTTTCAGGTGTTCTAAACAAGTTCTCATCTGTTTACAGTCATTTTCACTGAATTATTCAAGTTTTCATGTAGTTTCCTATATTCTGCCTTCTGGCCCAAGTATAAGCTTTGCCCACTTTATCAAACAACTTCCTACACACTGTTATGAACTGAGGCAGCTCGTGAACATTGTCTCTCAACTGTGTTATAGAGTGTAGTACTACATTTCAGTGAAGTGTAAGGCTTTCCAAAGCTGCCGAACGTGTTTGTTTCTCTATTTCAATGGTATTCTGCCTTATATAATACACATTTATCACTCTAGTCTCCTTTAAGTAAGCAATATAGGATTCATACAGTGTTTCATGTGATCTTAACTGGAATTAAGGATTTCCCTTATCTTAGCTACCTTTTCTACACTAAGAACTGACTTGGAGATTCTCTTTCAGCTGTTCTAAACAAGTTCTCATCTGTTTACAGTCATTTTCAATGAATTATTCATGTTTTCATTTAGTTTCCTATATTCTGCCTTCTGGCCCAAGTATAAGCTTTGCCCACTTTATCAAACAACTTCCTACACACTGTTATGAACTGAGGGAGGTAGGGAACATTGTCTCTCAACTGTGTTATAGAGTGTAGTACTACATTTCAGTGTAGTGTAAGGCTTTCCAAAGCTGCCGAACATGTTTCTTTCTCTATTTCAATGGTATTCTGCCTTGTATAACACACATTTACCACTCTAGTCTCCTTTAAGCAATGAATATAGGATTCATACAGTGTTTCATGTGATCTTAACTGGAATTAAGGATTTCCCTTATCTTAGCTACCTTTTCTACACTAAGAACTGACTTGGAGATTCTCTTTCAGCTGTTCTAAACAAGTTCTCATCTGTTTACAGTCATTTTCACTGAATTATTCATGTTTTCATGTAGTTTCCTATATTCTGCCTTCTGGCCCAAGTATAAGCTTTGCCCACTTTATCAAACAACTTCCTACACACTGTTATGAACTGAGGGAGCTTGGGAACATTGTCTCTCAACTGTGTTATAGAGTGTAGTACTACATTTCAGTGTAGTGTAAGGCTTTCCAAAGCTGCCGAACATGTTTCTTTCTCTATTTCAATGGTATTCTGCCTTGTATAACACACATTTACCACTCTAGTCTCCTTTAAGTAATGAATATAGGATTCATACAGTGTTTGATGTTATCTTAACTCGAATTAAGGATTTCCCTTATCTTAGCTACCTTTTCTACACTAAGAACTGACTTGGAGATTCTCTTTCAGCTGTTCTAAACAAGTTCTCATCTGTTTACAGTCATTTTCACTGAATTATTCATGTTTTCATGTAGTTTCCTATATTCTGCCTTCTGGCCCAAGTATAAGCTTTGCCCACTTTATCAAACAACTTCCTACACACTGTTATGAACTGAGGGAGCTAGGGAACATTGTCTCTCAACTGTGTTATAGAGTGTAGTACTACATTTCAGTGTAGTGTAAGGGTTTCCAAAGCTGCCGAACATGTTTCTTTCTCTATTTCAATGGTATTCTGCCTTGTATAACACACACTTACCACTCTAGTCTCCTTTAAGCAATGAATATAGGATTCATACAGTGTTTCATGTGATCTTAACTCGAATTAAGGATTTCCCTTATCTTAGCTACCTTTTCTACACTAAGAACTGACTTGGAGATTCTCTTTCAGCTGTTCTAAACAAGTTCTCATCTGTTTACAGTCATTTTCACTGAATTATTCATGTTTTCATGTAGTTTCCTATATTCTGCCTTCTGGCCCAAGTATAAGCTTTGCCCACTTTATCAAACAACTTCCTACACACTGTTATGAACTGAGGGAGCTAGGGAACATTGTCTCTCAACTGTGTTATAGAGTGTAGTACTACATTTCAGTGAAGTGTAAGGCTTTCCAAAGCTGCCGAACTTGTTTCTTTCTCTATTTCAATGGTATTCTGCCTTGTATAACACACATTTACCACTCTAGTCTCCTTTAAGTAATGAATATAGGATTCATACAGTGTTTGATGTTATCTTAACTCGAATTAAGGATTTCCCTTATCTTAGCTACCTTTTCTACACTAAGAACTGACTTGGAGATTCTCTTTCAGCTGTTCTAAACAAGTTCTCATCTGTTTACACTCATTTTCACTGAATTATTCATGTTTTCATGTAGTTTCCTATATTCTGCCTTCTGGCCCAAGTATAAGCTTTGGCCACTTTATCAAACAACTTCCTACACACTGTTATGAACTGAGGGAGCTAGGGAACATTGTCTCTCAACTGTGTAATAGAGTGTAGTACTACATTTCAGTGAAGTGTAAGGCTTTCCAAAGCTGCCGAACTTGTTTCTTTCTCCATTTCAATGGTATTCTGCCTTGTATAACACACATTTACCACTCTAGTCTCCTTTAAGTAATGAATATAGGACTCATACAGTGTTTGATGTTATCTTAACTAGAATTAAGGATTTCCCTTATCTTAGCTACCTTTTCTACACTAAGAACTGACTTGGAGATTCTCTTTCAGCTGTTCTAAACAAGTTCTCATCTGTTTACAGTCATTTTCAATGAATTATTCATGTTTTCATGAAGTTTCCTATATTCTGCCTTCTGGCCCAAGTATAAGCTTTGCCCACCTTATCAAACAACTTCCTACACACTGTTATGAACTTAGGGAGCTAGAGAACATTGTCTCTGAACTGTGTTATAGAGTGTAGTAGTATATTTCTGTGTAGTGTAAGGCTTTCCAAAGCTGCCGAACGTGTTTCTTTCTCTATTTCAATGGTATTCTGCCTTATATAATACACATTTATCACTCTAGTCTCCTTTAAGTAAGCAATATAGGATTCATACGGTCTTTCATGTGATCTTAACTCGAATTAAGGATTTCCCTTATCTTAGCTACCTTTTCTACACCAAGAACTGACTTGGAGATTCTCTTTCATCTGTTCTAAACAAGTTCTCATCTGTTTACAGTCATTTTCACTGAATTATTCATGTTTTCATGTAGTTTCCTATATTCTGCCTTCTGGCCCAAGTATAAGCTTTGCCCACTTTATCAAACAACTTCCTACACAATGTTATGAACTGAGGCAGCTCGTGAACATTGTCTCTCAACTGTGTTATAGAGTGTAGTACTACATTTCAGTGTAGTGTAAGGGTTTCCAAAGCTGCCGAACATGTTTCTTTCTCTATTTCAATGGTATTCTGCCTTGTATAACACACATTTACCACTCTAGTCTCCTTTAAGCAATGAATATAGGATTCATACAGTGTTTCATGTGATCTTAACTTGAATTAAGGATTTCCCTTATCTTAGCTACCTTTTCTACACTAAGAACTGACTTGGAGATTCTCTTTCAGCTGTTCTAAACAAGTTCTCATCTGTTTACAGTCATTTTCACTGAATTATTCATGTTTTCATGTAGTTTCCTATATTCTGCCTTCTGACCCAAGTATAAGCTTTGCCCACTTTATCAAACAACTTCCTACACACTGTTATGAACTGAGGGAGCTAGGGAACATTGTCTCTCAACTGTGTTATAGAGTGTAGTACTACATTTCAGTGAAGTGTAAGGCTTTCCAAAGCTGCCGAACTTGTTTCTTTCTCTATTTCAATGGTATTCTGCCTTGTATAACACACATTTACCACTCTAGTCTCCTTTAAGTAATGAATATAGGATTCATACAGTGTTTGATGTTATCTTAACTCGAATTAAGGATTTCCCTTATCTTAGCTACCTTTTCTACACTAAGAACTGACTTGGAGATTCTCTTTCAGCTGTTCTAAACAAATTCTCATCTGTTTACACTCATTTTCACTGAATTATTCATGTTTTCATGTAGTTTCCTATATTCTGCCTTCTGGCCCAAGTATAAGCTTTGGCCACTTTATCAAACAACTTCCTACACACTGTTATGAACTGAGGGAGCTAGGGAACATTGTCTCTCAACTGTGTAATAGAGTGTAGTACTACATTTCAGTGAAGTGTAAGGCTTTCCAAAGCTGCCGAACTTGTTTCTTTCTCCATTTCAATGGTATTCTGCCTTGTATAACACACATTTACCACTCTAGTCTCCTTTAAGTAATGAATATAGGACTCATACAGTGTTTGATGTTATCTTAACTAGAATTAAGGATTTCCCTTATCTTAGCTACCTTTTCTACACTAAGAACTGACTTGGAGATTCTCTTTCAGCTGTTCTAAACAAGTTCTCATCTGTTTACAGTCATTTTCAATGAATTATTCATGTTTTCATGAAGTTTCCTATATTCTGCCTTCTGGCCCAAGTATAAGCTTTGCCCACCTTATCAAACAACTTCCTACACACTGTTATGAACTTAGGGAGCTAGAGAACATTGTCTCTGAACTGTGTTATAGAGTGTAGTAGTATATTTCTGGGTAGTGTAAGGCTTTCCAAAGCTGCCGAACGTGTTTCTTTCTCTATTTCAATGGTATTCTGCCTTATATAATACACATTTATCACTCTAGTCTCCTTTAAGTAAGCAATATAGGATTCATACGGTCTTTCATGTGATCTTAACTCGAATTAAGGATTTCCCTTATCTTAGCTACCTTTTCTACACCAAGAACTGACTTGGAGATTCTCTTTCATCTGTTCTAAACAAGTTCTCATCTGTTTACAGTCATTTTCACTGAATTATTCATGTTTTCATGTAGTTTCCTATATTCTGCCTTCTGGGCCAAGTATAAGCTTTGCCCACTTTATCAAACAACTTCCTACACAATGTTATGAACTGAGGCAGCTCGTGAACATTGTCTCTCAACTGTGTTATAGAGTGTAGTACTACATTTCAGTGAAGTGTAAGGCTTTCCAAAGCTGCCGAACGTGTTTGTTTCTCTATTTCAATGGTATTCTCCCTTGTATAACACACATTTACCACTCTAGTCTCCTCTCAGTAAAGAATATAGGATTCATACAGTGTTTGATGTGATCTTAACTGGAATTAAGGATTTCCCTTATCTTAGCTAACTTTTCTACACTAAGAACTGACTTGGAGATTCTCTTTCAGCTGTTCTAAACAAGTTCTCATCTGTTTACAGTCATTTTCAATGAATTATTCATGTTTTCATGTAGTTTCCTATATTCTGCCTTCTGGCCCAAGTATAAGCTTTGCCCACTTTATCAAACAACTTCCTACACACTGTTATGAACTGAGGGAGGTAGGGAACATTGTCTCTCAACTGTGTTATAGAGTGTAGTACTACATTTCAGTGTAGTGTAAGGCTTTCCAAAGCTGCCGAACATGTTTCTTTCTCTATTTCAATGGTATTCTGCCTTGTATAACACACATTTACCACTCTAGTCTCCTTTAAGCAATGAATATAGGATTCATACAGTGTTTCATGTGATCTTAACTGGAATTAAGGATTTCCCTTATCTTAGCTACCTTTTCTACACTAAGAACTGACTTGGAGATTCTCTTTCAGCTGTTCTAAACAAGTTCTCATCTGTTTACAGTCATTTTCACTGAATTATTCATGTTTTCATGTAGTTTCCTATATTCTGCCTTCTGGCCCAAGTATAAGCTTTGCCCACTTTATCAAACACCTTCCTACACACTGTTATGAACTGAGGGAGCTAGGGAACATTGTCTCTCAACTGTGTTATAGAGTGTAGTACTACATTTCAGTGTAGTGTAAGGCTTTCCAAAGCTGCCGAACATGTTTCTTTCTCTATTTCAATGGTATTCTGCCTTGTATAACACACATTTACCACTCTAGTCTCCTTTAAGCAATGAATATAGGATTCATACAGTGTTTCATGTGATTTTAACTCGAATTAAGGATTTCCCTTATTTTAGCTACCTTTTCTACACTAAGAACTGACTTGGAGATTCTCTTTCAGCTGTTCTAAACAAGTTCTCATCTGTTTACAGTCATTTTCACTGAATTATTCATGTTTTCATGTAGTTTCCTATATTCTGCCTTCTGGCCCAAGTATAAGCTTTGCCCACTTTATCAAACAACTTCCTACACACTGTTATGAACTGAGGGAGCTAGGGAACATTGTCTCTCAACTGTGTTATAGAGTGTAGTACTACATTTCAGTGAAGTGTAAGGCTTTCCAAAGCTGCCGAACTTGTTTCTTTCTCTATTTCAATGGTATTCTGCCTTGTATAACACACATTTACCACTCTAGTCTCCTTTAAGTAATGAATATAGGATTCATACAGTGTTTGATGTTATCTTAACACGAATTAAGGATTTCCCTTATCTTAGCTACATTTTCTACACTAAGAACTGACTTGGAGATTCTCTTTCAGCTGTTCTAAACAAGTTCTCATCTGTTTACACTCATTTTCACTGAATTATTCATGTTTTCATGTAGTTTCCTATATTCTGCCTTCTGGCCCAAGTATAAGCTTTGGCCACTTTATCAAACAACTTCCTACACACTGTTATGAACTGAGGGAGCTAGGGAACATTGTCTCTCAACTGTGTAATAGAGTGTAGTACTACATTTCAGTGAAGTGTAAGGCTTTCCAAAGCTGCCGAACTTGTTTCTTTCTCCATTTCAATGGTATTCTGCCTTGTATAACACACAGTTACCACTCTAGTCTCCTTTAAGTAATGAATATAGGACTCATACAGTGTTTGATGTTATCTTAACTAGAATTAAGGATTTCCCTTATCTTAGCTACCTTTTCTACACTAAGAACTGACTTGGAGATTCTCTTTCAGCTGTTCTAAACAAGTTCTCATCTGTTTACAGTCATTTTCAAGGAATTATTCATGTTTTCATGAAGTTTCCTATATTCTGCCTTCTGGCCCAAGTATAAGCTTTGCCCACCTTATCAAACAACTTCCTACACACTGTTATGAACTTAGGGAGCTAGAGAACATTGTCTCTGAACTGTGTTATAGAGTGTAGTAGTATATTTCTGTGTAGTGTAAGGCTTTCCAAAGCTGCCGAACGTGTTTCTTTCTCTATTTCAATGGTATTCTGCCTTATATAATACACATTTATCACTCTAGTCTCCTTTAAGTAAGCAATATAGGATTCATACGGTCTTTCATGTGATCTTAACTCGAATTAAGGATTTCCCTTATCTTAGCTACCTTTTCTACACCAAGAACTGACTTGGAGATTCTCTTTCATCTGTTCTAAACAAGTTCTCATCTGTTTACAGTCATTTTCACTGAATTATTCATCTTTTCATGTAGTTTCCTATATTCTGCCTTCTGGCCCAAGTATAAGCTTTGCCCACTTTATCAAACAACTTCCTACACACTGTTATGAACTGAGGCAGCTCGTGAACATTGTCTCTCAACTGTGTTATAGAGTGTAGTACTACATTTCAGTGAAGTGTAAGGCTTTCCAAAGCTGCCGAAAGTGTTTGTTTCTCTATTTCAATGGTATTCTCCCTTGTATAACACACATTTACCACTCTAGTCTCCTTTCAGTAAAGAATATAGGATTCATACAGTGTTTCATGTGATCTTAACTGCAATTAAGGATTTCCCTTATCTTAGCTACCTTTTCTACACTAAGAACTGACTTGGAGATTCTCTTTCAGCTGTTCTAAACAAGTTCTCATGTGTTTACAGTCATTTTCAATGAATTATTCATGTTTTCATGTAGTTTCCTATATTCTGCCTTCTGGCCCAAGTATAAGCTTTGCCCACTTTATCAAACAACTTCCTACACAATGTTATGAACTGAGGCAGCTCGTGAACATTGTCTCTCAACTGTGTTATAGAGTGTAGTACTACATTTCAGTGAAGTGTAAGGCTTTCCAAAGCTGCCGAACGTGTTTGTTTCTCTATTTCAATGGTATTCTCCCTTGTATAACACACATTTACCACTCGAGTCTCCTCTCAGTAAAGAATATAGGATTCATACAGTGTTTCATGTGATCTTAACTGGAATTAAGGATTTCCCTTATCTTAGCTACTTTTTCTACACTAAGAATTGACTTGGAGATTCTCTTTCAGCTGTTCTAAACAAGTTCTCATCTGTTTACAGTCATTTTCACTGAATTATTCATGTTTTCATGTAGTTTCCTATATTCTGCCTTCTGGCCCAAGTATAAGCTTTGCCCACTTTATCAAACAACTTCCTACACACTGTTATGAACTGAGGGAGCTAGGGAACATTGTCTCTCAACTGTGTTATAGAGTGTAGTACTACATTTCAGTGTAGTGTAAGGCTTTCCAAAGCTGCCGAACGTGTTTCTTTCTCTATTTCAATGGTATTCTTCCTTGTATAACACACATTTACCACTCTAGTCTCCTTTAAGCAATGAATATAGGATTCATACAGTGTTTCATGTGATCTTAACTGGAATTAAGGATTTCCCTTATCTTAGCTACCTTTTGTACACTAAGAACTGACTTGGAGATTCTCTTTCAGCTGTTCTAAACAAGTTCTCATCTGTTTACAGTCATTTTCACTGAATTATTCATGTTTTCATGTAGTTTCCTATATTCTGCCTTCTGGCCCAAGTATAAGCTTTGCCCACTTTATCAAACAACTTCCTACACACTGTTATGAACTGAGGCAGCTCGTGAACATTGTCTCTCAACTGTGTTATAGAGTGTAGTACTACATTTCAGTGAAGTGTAAGGCTTTCCAAAGCTGCCGAACGTGTTTCTTTCTCTATTTCAATGGTATTCTGCCTTGTATAACACACATTTACCACTCTAGTCTCCTTTAAGTAATGAATATAGGATTCATACAGTGTTTGATGTTATCTTAACTCGAATTAAGGATTTCCCTTATCTTAGCTACCTTTTCTACACTAAGAACTGACTTGGAGATTCTCTTTCAGCTGTTCTAAACAAGTTCTCATCTGTTTACAGTCATTTTCACTGAATTATTCATGTTTTCATGTAGTTTCCTATATTCTGCCTTCTGGCCCAAGTATAAGCTTTGGCCACTTTATCAAACAACTTCCTACACACTGTTATGAACTGAGGGAGCTAGGGAACATTGTCTCTCAACTGTGTAATAGAGTGTAGTACTACATTTCAGTGAAGTGTAAGGCTTTCCAAAGCTGCCGAACGTGTTTGTTTCTCTATTTCAATGGTATTCTCCCTTGTATAACACACATTTACCACTCGAGTCTCCTCTCAGTAAAGAATATAGGATTCATACAGTGTTTCATGTGATCTTAACTGGAATTAAGGATTTCCCTTATCTTAGCTACCTTTTCTACACTAAGAATTGACTTGGAGATTCTCTTTCAGCTGTTCTAAACAAGTTCTCATCTGTTTACAGTCATTTTCACTGAATTATTCATGTTTTCATGTAGTTTCCTATATTCTGCCTTCTGGCCCAAGTATAAGCTTTGCCCACTTTATCAAACAACTTCCTACACACTGTTATGAACTGAGGGAGCTAGGGAACATTGTCTCTCAACTGTGTTATAGAGTGTAGTACTACATTTCAGTGAAGTGTAAGGCTTTCCAAAGCTGCCGAACTTGTTTCTTTCTCTATTTCAATGGTATTCTGCCTTGTATAACACACATTTACCACTCTAGTCTCCTTTAAGTAATGAATATAGGATTCATACAGTGTTTGACGTTATCTTAACTCGAATTAAGGATTTCCCTTATCTTAGCTACCTTTTCTACACTAAGAACTGACTTGGAGATTCTCTTTCAGCTGTTCTAAACAAGTTCTCATCTGTTTACAGTCATTTTCACTGAATTATTCATGTTTTCATGTAGTTTCCTATATTCTGCCTTCTGGCCCAAGTATAAGCTTTGCCCACTTTATCAAACAACTTCCTACACACTGTTATGAACTGAGGGAGCTAGGGAACATTGTCTCTCAACTGTGTTATAGAGTGTACTACTACATTTCAGTGTAGTGTAAGGCTTTCCAAAGCTGCCGAACGTGTTTCTTTCTCTATTTCAATGGTATTCTTCCTTGTATAACACACATTTACCACTCTAGTCTCCTTTAAGCAATGAATATAGGATTCATACAGTGTTTCATGTGATCTTAACTGGAATTAAGGATTTCCCTTATCTTAGCTACCTTTTGTATACTAAGAACTGACTTGGAGATTCTCTTTCAGCTGTTCTAAACAAGTTCTCATCTGTTTACAGTCATTTTCACTGAATTATTCATGTTTTCATGTCGTTTCCTATATTCTGCCTTCTGGCCCAAGTATAAGCTTTGCCCACTTTATCAAACAACTTCCTACACACTGTTATGAACTGAGGCAGCTCGTGAACATTGTCTCTCAACTGTGTTATAGAGTGTAGTACTACATTTGAGTGAAGTGTAAGGCTTTCCAAAGCTGCCGAACTTGTTTCTTTCTCTATTTCAATGGTATTCTGCCTTGTATAACACACATTTACCACTCTAGTCTCCTTTAAGTAAAGAATATAGGATTCATACAGTGTTTGATGTTATCTTAACTCGAATTAAGGATTTCCCTTATCTTAGCTACCTTTTCTACACTAAGAACTGACTTGGAGATTCTCTTTCAGCTGTTCTAAACAAGTTCTCATCTGTTTACAGTCATTTTCACTGAATTATTCATGTTTTCATGTAGTTTCCTATATTCTGCCTTCTGGCCCAAGTATAAGCTTTGGCCACTTTATCAAACAACTTCCTACACACTGTTATGAACTGAGGGAGCTAGGGAACATTGTCTCTCAACTGTGTAATAGAGTGTAGTACTACATTTCAGTGAAGTGTAAGGCTTTCCAAAGCTGCCGAACTTGTTTCTTTCTCTATTGCAATGGTATTCTGCCTTGTATAACACACATTTACCACTCTAGTCTCCTTTAAGTAATGAATATAGGATTCATACAGTGTTTCATGTTATCTTAACTCGAATTAAGGATTTTCCTTATCTTAGCTACCTTTTCTACACTAAGAACTGACTTGGAGATTCTCTTTCAGCTGTTCTAAACAAGTTCTCATGTGTTTACAGTCATTTTCAATGAATTATTCATGTTTTCATGTAGTTTCCTATATTCTGCCTTCTGGCCCAAGTATAAGCTTGGGCCACTTTATCAAACAACTTCCTACACAATGTTATGAACTGAGGCAGGTCCTGAACATTGTCTCTCAACTGTGTTATAGAGTGTAGTACTACATTTCAGTGAAGTGTAAGGCTTTCCAAAGCTGCCGAACGTGTTTCTTTCTCTATTTCAATGGTATTCTGCCTTGTATAACACACATTTACCACTCTAGTCTCCTTTAAGTAATGAATATAGGACTCATACAGTGTTTGATGTTATCTTAACTAGAATTAAGGATTTCCCTTATCTTAGCTACCATTTCTACACTAAGAACTGACTTGGAGATTCTCTTTCAGCTGTTCTAAACAAGTTCTCATCTGTTTTAGTCATTTTCAATGAATTATTCATGTTTTCATGTAGTTTCCTATATTCTGCCTTCTGGCCCAAGTATAAGCTTTGCCCACCTTATCAAACAACTTCCTACACACTGTTATGAACTTAGGGAGCTAGAGAACATTGTCTCTGAACTGTGTTATAGAGTGTAGTAGTATATTTCTGTGTAGTGTAAGGCTTTCCAAAGCTGCCGAACGTGTTTCTTTCTCTATTTCAATGGTATTCTGCCTTATATAATACACATTTATCACTCTAGTCTCCTTTAAGTAAGCAATATAGGATTCATACAGTGTTTCATGTGATCTGAACTCGAATTAAGGATTTCCCTTATCTTAGCTACCTTTTCTACACTAAGAACTGACTTGGAGATTCTCTTTCATCTGTTCTAAACAAGTTCTCATCTGTTTACAGTCATTTTCTCTGAATTATTCATGTTTTCATGTAGTTTCCTATATTCTGCCTTCTGGCCCAAGTATAAGCTTTGCCCACTTTATCAAACAACTTTCTACACAATGTTATGAACTGAGGCAGCTCGTGAACATTGTCTCTCAACTGTGTTATAGAGTGTAGTACTACATTTCAGTGAAGTGTAAGGCTTTCCAAAGCTGCCGAACGTGTTTGTTTCTCTATTTCAATGGTATTCTCCCTTGTATAACACACATTTACCACTCGAGTCTCCTCTCAGTAAAGAATATAGGATTCATACAGTGTTTCATGTGATCTTAACTGGAATTAAGGATTTCCCTTATCTTAGCTACCTTTTGTACACTAAGAACTGACTTGGAGATTCTCTTTCAGCTGTTCTAAACAAGTTCTCATCTGTTTACAGTCATTTTCACTGAATTATTCATGTTTTCATGTAGTTTCCTATATTCTGCCTTCTGGCCCAAGTATAAGCTTTGCCCACTTTATCAAACAACTTCCTACACACTGTTATGAACTGAGGGAGCTAGGGAACATTGTCTCTCAACTGTGTTATAGAGTGTAGTACTACATTTCAGTGTAGTGTAAGGCTTTCCAAAGCTGCCGAACATGTTTCTTTCTCTATTTCAATGGTATTCTGCCTTGTATAACACACATTTACCACTCTAGTCTCCTTTAAGTAATGAATATAGGATTCATACAGTGTTTGATGTTATCTTAACTCGAATTAAGGATTTCCCTTATCTTAGCTACCTTTTCTACACTAAGAACTGACTTGGAGATTCTCTTTCAGCTGTTCTAAACAAGTTCTCATCTGTTTACAGTCATTTTCACTGAATTATTCATGTTTTCATGTAGTTTCCTATATTCTGCCTTCTGGCCCAAGTATAAGCTTTGCCCACTTTATCAAACAACTTCCTACACACTGTTATGAACTGAGGGAGCTAGGGAACATTGTCTCTCAACTGTGTTATAGAGTGTAGTACTACATTTCAGTGTAGTGTAAGGGTTTCCAAAGCTGCCGAACATGTTTCTTTCTCTATTTCAATGGTATTCTGCCTTGTATAACACACATTTACCACTCTAGTCTCCTTTAAGTAATGAATATAGGATTCATACAGTGTTTGATGTTATCTTAACTCGAATTAAGGATTTCCCTTATCTTAGCTACCTTTTCTACACTAAGAACTGACTTGGAGATTCTCTTTCAGCTGTTCTAAACAAGTTCTCATCTGTTTACACTCATTTTCACTGAATTATTCATGTTTTCATGTAGTTTCCTATATTCTGCCTTCTGGCCCAAGTATAAGCTTTGGCCACTTTATCAAACAACTTCCTACACACTGTTATGAACTGAGGGAGCTAGGGAACATTGTCTCTCAACTGTGTAATAGAGTGTAGTACTACATTTCAGTGAAGTGTAAGGCTTTCCAAAGCTGCCGAACTTGTTTCTTTCTCCATTTCAATGGTATTCTGCCTTGTATAACACACATTTACCACTCTAGTCTCCTTTAAGTAATGAATATAGGACTCATACAGTGTTTGATGTTATCTTAACTAGAATTAAGGATTTCCCTTATCTTAGCTACCTTTTCTACACTAAGAACTGACTTGGAGATTCTCTTTCAGCTGTTCTAAACAAGTTCTCATCTGTTTACAGTCATTTTCAATGAATTATTCATGTTTTCATGAAGTTTCCTATATTCTGCCTTCTGGCCCAAGTATAAGCTTTGCCCACCTTATCAAACAACTTCCTACACACTGTTATGAACTTAGGGAGCTAGAGAACATTGTCTCTGAACTGTGTTATAGAGTGTAGTAGTATATTTCTGTGTAGTGTAAGGCTTTCCAAAGCTGCCGAACGTGTTTCTTTCTCTATTTCAATGGTATTCTGCCTTATATAATACACATTTATCACTCTAGTCTCCTTTAAGTAAGCAATATAGGATTCATACGGTCTTTCATGTGATCTTAACTCGAATTAAGGATTTCCCTTATCTTAGCTACCTTTTCTACACCAAGAACTGACTTGGAGATTCTCTTTCATCTGTTCTAAACAAGTTCTCATCTGTTTACAGTCATTTTCACTGAATTATTCATGTTTTCATGTAGTTTCCTATATTCTGCCTTCTGGCCCAAGTATAAGCTTTGCCCACTTTATCAAACAACTTCCTACACAATGTTATGAACTGAGGCAGCTCGTGAACATTGTCTCTCAACTGTGTTATAGAGTGTAGTACTACATTTCAGTGTAGTGTAAGGGTTTCCAAAGCTGCCGAACATGTTTCTTTCTCTATTTCAATGGTATTCTGCCTTGTATAACACACATTTACCACTCTAGTCTCCTTTAAGCAATGAATATAGGATTCATACAGTGTTTCATGTGATCTTAACTCGAATTAAGGATTTCCCTTATCTTAGCTACCTTTTCTACACTAAGAACTGACTTGGAGATTCTCTTTCAGCTGTTCTAAACAAGTTCTCATCTGTTTACAGTCATTTTCACTGAATTATTCATGTTTTCATGTAGTTTCCTATATTCTGCCTTCTGACCCAAGTATAAGCTTTGCCCACTTTATCAAACAACTTCCTACACACTGTTATGAACTGAGGGAGCTAGGGAACATTGTCTCTCAACTGTGTTATAGAGTGTAGTACTACATTTCAGTGAAGTGTAAGGCTTTCCAAAGCTGCCGAACTTGTTTCTTTCTCTATTTCAATGGTATTCTGCCTTGTATAACACACATTTACCACTCTAGTCTCCTTTAAGTAATGAATATAGGATTCATACAGTGTTTGATGTTATCTTAACTCGAATTAAGGATTTCCCTTATCTTAGCTACCTTTTCTACACTAAGAACTGACTTGGAGATTCTCTTTCAGCTGTTCTAAACAAATTCTCATCTGTTTACACTCATTTTCACTGAATTATTCATGTTTTCATGTAGTTTCCTATATTCTGCCTTCTGGCCCAAGTATAAGCTTTGGCCACTTTATCAAACAACTTCCTACACACTGTTATGAACTGAGGGAGCTAGGGAACATTGTCTCTCAACTGTGTAATAGAGTGTAGTACTACATTTCAGTGAAGTGTAAGGCTTTCCAAAGCTGCCGAACTTGTTTCTTTCTCCATTTCAATGGTATTCTGCCTTGTATAACACACATTTACCACTCTAGTCTCCTTTAAGTAATGAATATAGGACTCATACAGTGTTTGATGTTATCTTAACTAGAATTAAGGATTTCCCTTATCTTAGCTACCTTTTCTACACTAAGAACTGACTTGGAGATTCTCTTTCAGCTGTTCTAAACAAGTTCTCATCTGTTTACAGTCATTTTCAATGAATTATTCATGTTTTCATGAAGTTTCCTATATTCTGCCTTCTGGCCCAAGTATAAGCTTTGCCCACCTTATCAAACAACTTCCTACACACTGTTATGAACTTAGGGAGCTAGAGAACATTGTCTCTGAACTGTGTTATAGAGTGTAGTAGTATATTTCTGGGTAGTGTAAGGCTTTCCAAAGCTGCCGAACGTGTTTCTTTCTCTATTTCAATGGTATTCTGCCTTATATAATACACATTTATCACTCTAGTCTCCTTTAAGTAAGCAATATAGGATTCATACGGTCTTTCATGTGATCTTAACTCGAATTAAGGATTTCCCTTATCTTAGCTACCTTTTCTACACCAAGAACTGACTTGGAGATTCTCTTTCATCTGTTCTAAACAAGTTCTCATCTGTTTACAGTCATTTTCACTGAATTATTCATGTTTTCATGTAGTTTCCTATATTCTGCCTTCTGGGCCAAGTATAAGCTTTGCCCACTTTATCAAACAACTTCCTACACAATGTTATGAACTGAGGCAGCTCGTGAACATTGTCTCTCAACTGTGTTATAGAGTGTAGTACTACATTTCAGTGAAGTGTAAGGCTTTCCAAAGCTGCCGAACGTGTTTGTTTCTCTATTTCAATGGTATTCTCCCTTGTATAACACACATTTACCACTCTAGTCTCCTCTCAGTAAAGAATATAGGATTCATACAGTGTTTGATGTGATCTTAACTGGAATTAAGGATTTCCCTTATCTTAGCTAACTTTTCTACACTAAGAACTGACTTGGAGATTCTCTTTCAGCTGTTCTAAACAAGTTCTCATCTGTTTACAGTCATTTTCAATGAATTATTCATGTTTTCATGTAGTTTCCTATATTCTGCCTTCTGGCCCAAGTATAAGCTTTGCCCACTTTATCAAACAACTTCCTACACACTGTTATGAACTGAGGGAGGTAGGGAACATTGTCTCTCAACTGTGTTATAGAGTGTAGTACTACATTTCAGTGTAGTGTAAGGCTTTCCAAAGCTGCCGAACATGTTTCTTTCTCTATTTCAATGGTATTCTGCCTTGTATAACACACATTTACCACTCTAGTCTCCTTTAAGCAATGAATATAGGATTCATACAGTGTTTCATGTGATCTTAACTGGAATTAAGGATTTCCCTTATCTTAGCTACCTTTTCTACACTAAGAACTGACTTGGAGATTCTCTTTCAGCTGTTCTAAACAAGTTCTCATCTGTTTACAGTCATTTTCACTGAATTATTCATGTTTTCATGTAGTTTCCTATATTCTGCCTTCTGGCCCAAGTATAAGCTTTGCCCACTTTATCAAACACCTTCCTACACACTGTTATGAACTGAGGGAGCTAGGGAACATTGTCTCTCAACTGTGTTATAGAGTGTAGTACTACATTTCAGTGTAGTGTAAGGCTTTCCAAAGCTGCCGAACATGTTTCTTTCTCTATTTCAATGGTATTCTGCCTTGTATAACACACATTTACCACTCTAGTCTCCTTTAAGCAATGAATATAGGATTCATACAGTGTTTCATGTGATTTTAACTCGAATTAAGGATTTCCCTTATTTTAGCTACCTTTTCTACACTAAGAACTGACTTGGAGATTCTCTTTCAGCTGTTCTAAACAAGTTCTCATCTGTTTACAGTCATTTTCACTGAATTATTCATGTTTTCATGTAGTTTCCTATATTCTGCCTTCTGGCCCAAGTATAAGCTTTGCCCACTTTATCAAACAACTTCCTACACACTGTTATGAACTGAGGGAGCTAGGGAACATTGTCTCTCAACTGTGTTATAGAGTGTAGTACTACATTTCAGTGAAGTGTAAGGCTTTCCAAAGCTGCCGAACTTGTTTCTTTCTCTATTTCAATGGTATTCTGCCTTGTATAACACACATTTACCACTCTAGTCTCCTTTAAGTAATGAATATAGGATTCATACAGTGTTTGATGTTATCTTAACACGAATTAAGGATTTCCCTTATCTTAGCTACATTTTCTACACTAAGAACTGACTTGGAGATTCTCTTTCAGCTGTTCTAAACAAGTTCTCATCTGTTTACACTCATTTTCACTGAATTATTCATGTTTTCATGTAGTTTCCTATATTCTGCCTTCTGGCCCAAGTATAAGCTTTGGCCACTTTATCAAACAACTTCCTACACACTGTTATGAACTGAGGGAGCTAGGGAACATTGTCTCTCAACTGTGTAATAGAGTGTAGTACTACATTTCAGTGAAGTGTAAGGCTTTCCAAAGCTGCCGAACTTGTTTCTTTCTCCATTTCAATGGTATTCTGCCTTGTATAACACACAGTTACCACTCTAGTCTCCTTTAAGTAATGAATATAGGACTCATACAGTGTTTGATGTTATCTTAACTAGAATTAAGGATTTCCCTTATCTTAGCTACCTTTTCTACACTAAGAACTGACTTGGAGATTCTCTTTCAGCTGTTCTAAACAAGTTCTCATCTGTTTACAGTCATTTTCAATGAATTATTCATGTTTTCATGAAGTTTCCTATATTCTGCCTTCTGGCCCAAGTATAAGCTTTGCCCACCTTATCAAACAACTTCCTACACACTGTTATGAACTTAGGGAGCTAGAGAACATTGTCTCTGAACTGTGTTATAGAGTGTAGTAGTATATTTCTGTGTAGTGTAAGGCTTTCCAAAGCTGCCGAACGTGTTTCTTTCTCTATTTCAATGGTATTCTGCCTTATATAATACACATTTATCACTCTAGTCTCCTTTAAGTAAGCAATATAGGATTCATACGGTCTTTCATGTGATCTTAACTCGAATTAAGGATTTCCCTTATCTTAGCTACCTTTTCTACACCAAGAACTGACTTGGAGATTCTCTTTCATCTGTTCTAAACAAGTTCTCATCTGTTTACAGTCATTTTCACTGAATTATTCATCTTTTCATGTAGTTTCCTATATTCTGCCTTCTGGCCCAAGTATAAGCTTTGCCCACTTTATCAAACAACTTCCTACACACTGTTATGAACTGAGGCAGCTCGTGAACATTGTCTCTCAACTGTGTTATAGAGTGTAGTACTACATTTCAGTGAAGTGTAAGGCTTTCCAAAGCTGCCGAAAGTGTTTGTTTCTCTATTTCAATGGTATTCTCCCTTGTATAACACACATTTACCACTCTAGTCTCCTTTCAGTAAAGAATATAGGATTCATACAGTGTTTCATGTGATCTTAACTGGAATTAAGGATTTCCCTTATCTTAGCTACCTTTTCTACACTAAGAACTGACTTGGAGATTCTCTTTCAGCTGTTCTAAACAAGTTCTCATGTGTTTACAGTCATTTTCAATGAATTATTCATGTTTTCATGTAGTTTCCTATATTCTGCCTTCTGGCCCAAGTATAAGCTTTGCCCACTTTATCAAACAACTTCCTACACAATGTTATGAACTGAGGCAGCTCGTGAACATTGTCTCTCAACTGTGTTATAGAGTGTAGTACTACATTTCAGTGAAGTGTAAGGCTTTCCAAAGCTGCCGAACGTGTTTCTTTCTCTATTTCAATGGTATTCTGCCTTATATAATACACATTTATCACTCTAGTCTCCTTTAAGTAAGCAATATAGGATTCATACAGTGTTTCATGTGATCTGAACTCGAATTAAGGATTTCCCTTATCTTAGCTACCTTTTCTACACTAAGAACTGACTTGGAGATTCTCTTTCATCTGTTCTAAACAAGTTCTCATCTGTTTACAGTCATTTTCTCTGAATTATTCATGTTTTCATGTAGTTTCCTATATTCTGCCTTCTGGCCCAAGTATAAGCTTTGCCCACTTTATCAAACAACTTTCTACACAATGTTATGAACTGAGGCAGCTCGTGAACATTGTCTCTCAACTGTGTTATAGAGTGTAGTACTACATTTCAGTGAAGTGTAAGGCTTTCCAAAGCTGCCGAACGTGTTTGTTTCTCTATTTCAATGGTATTCTCCCTTGTATAACACACATTTACCACTCGAGTCTCCTCTCAGTAAAGAATATAGGATTCATACAGTGTTTCATGTGATCTTAACTGGAATTAAGGATTTCCCTTATCTTAGCTACCTTTTCTACACTAAGAACTGACTTGGAGATTCTCTTTCAGCTGTTCTAAACAAGTTCTCATCTGTTTACACTCATTTTCACTGAATTATTCATGTTTTCATGTAGTTTCCTATATTCTGCCTTCTGTCCCAAGTATAAGCTTTGGCCACTTTATCAAACAACTTCCTACACACTGTTATGAACTGAGGGAGCTAGGGAACATTGTCTCTCAACTGTGTAATAGAGTGTAGTACTACATTTCAGTGAAGTGTAAGGCTTTCCAAAGCTGCAGAACTTGTTTCTTTCTCCATTTCAATGGTATTCTGCCTTGTATAACACACATTTACCACTCTAGTCTCCTTTAAGTAATGAATATAGGACTCATACAGTGTTTGATGTTATCTTAACTAGAATTAAGGATTTCCCTTATCTTAGCTACCTTTTCTACACTAAGAACTGACTTGGAGATTCTCTTTCAGCTGTTCTAAACAAGTTCTCATCTGTTTACAGTCATTTTCAATGAATTATTCATGTTTTCATGTAGTTTCCTATATTCTGCCTTCTGGCCCAAGTATAAGCTTTGCCCACTTTATCAAACAACTTCCTACACACTGTTATGAACTGAGGGAGCTAGGGAACATTGTCTCTCAACTGTGTTATAGAGTGTAGTACTACATTTCAGTGAAGTGTAAGGCTTTCCAAAGCTGCCGAACTTGTTTCTTTCTCTATTTCAATGGTATTCTGCCTTGTATAACACACATTTACCACTCTAGTCTCCTTTAAGTAATGAATATAGGATTCATACAGTGTTTGATGTTATCTTAACTCGAATTAAGGATTTCCCTTATCTTAGCTACCTTTTCTACACTAAGAACTGACTTGGAGATTCTCTTTCAGCTGTTCTAAACAAGTTCTCATCTGTTTACAGTCATTTTCACTGAATTATTCATGTTTTCATGTAGTTTCCTATATTCTGCCTTCTGGCCCAAGTATAAGCTTTGCCCACTTTATCAAACAACTTCCTACACACTGTTATGAACTGAGGGAGCTAGGGAACATTGTCTCTCAACTGTGTTATAGAGTGTAGTACTACATTTCAGTGTAGTGTAAGGCTTTCCAAAGCTGCCGAACGTGTTTCTTTCTCTATTTCAATGGTATTCTTCCTTGTATAACACACATTTACCACTCTAGTCTCCTTTAAGCAATGAATATAGGATTCATACAGTGTTTCATGTGATCTTAACTGGAATTAAGGATTTCCCTTATCTTAGCTACCTTTTGTACACTAAGAACTGACTTGGAGATTCTCTTTCAGCTGTTCTAAACAAGTTCTCATCTGTTTACAGTCATTTTCACTGAATTATTCATGTTTTCATGTCGTTTCCTATATTCTGCCTTCTGGCCCAAGTATAAGCTTTGCCCACTTTATCAAACAACTTCCTACACACTGTTATGAACTGAGGCAGCTCGTGAACATTGTCTCTCAACTGTGTTATAGAGTGTAGTACTACATTTCAGTGAAGTGTAAGGCTTTCCAAAGCTGCCGAACTTGTTTCTTTCTCTATTTCAATGGTATTCTGCCTTGTATAACACACATTTACCACTCTAGTCTCCTTTAAGTAATGAATATAGGATTCATACAGTGTTTGATGTTATCTTAACTCGAATTAAGGATTTCCCTTATCTTAGCTACCTTTTCTACACTAAGAACTGACTTGGAGATTCTCTTTCAGCTGTTCTAAACAAGTTCTCATCTGTTTACAGTCATTTTCACTGAATTATTCATGTTTTCATGTAGTTTCCTATATTCTGCCTTCTGGCCCAAGTATAAGCTTTGGCCACTTTATCAAACAACTTCCTACACACTGTTATGAACTGAGGGAGCTAGGGAACATTGTCTCTCAACTGTGTAATAGAGTGTAGTACTACATTTCAGTGAAGTGTAAGGCTTTCCAAAGCTGCCGAACTTGTTTCTTTCTCTATTTCAATGGTATTCTGCCTTGTATAACACACATTTACCACTCTAGTCTCCTTTAAGTAATGAATATAGGATTCATACAGTGTTTCATGTTATCTTAACTCGAATTAAGGATTTTCCTTATCTTAGCTACCTTTTCTACACTAAGAACTGACTTGGAGATTCTCTTTCAGCTGTTCTAAACAAGTTCTCATGTGTTTACAGTCATTTTCAATGAATTATTCATGTTTTCATGTAGTTTCCTATATTCTGCCTTCTGGCCCAAGTATAAGCTTGGGCCACTTTATCAAACAACTTCCTACACAATGTTATGAACTGAGGCAGGTCCTGAACATTGTCTCTCAACTGTGTTATAGAGTGTAGTACTACATTTCAGTGAAGTGTAAGGCTTTCCAAAGCTGCCGAACGTGTTTCTTTCTCTATTTCAATGGTATTCTGCCTTGTATAACACACATTTACCACTCTAGTCTCCTTTAAGTAATGAATATAGGACTCATACAGTGTTTGATGTTATCTTAACTAGAATTAAGGATTTCCCTTATCTTAGCTACCATTTCTACACTAAGAACTGACTTGGAGATTCTCTTTCAGCTGTTCTAAACAAGTTCTCATCTGTTTACAGTCATTTTCAATGAATTATTCATGTTTTCATGTAGTTTCCTATATTCTGCCTTCTGGCCCAAGTATAAGCTTTGCCCACCTTATCAAACAACTTCCTACACACTGTTATGAACTTAGGGAGCTAGAGAACATTGTCTCTGAACTGTGTTATAGAGTGTAGTAGTATATTTCTGTGTAGTGTAAGGCTTTCCAAAGCTGCCGAACGTGTTTCTTTCTCTATTTCAATGGTATTCTGCCTTATATAATACACATTTATCACTCTAGTCTCCTTTAAGTAAGCAATATAGGATTCATACAGTGTTTCATGTGATCTGAACTCGAATTAAGGATTTCCCTTATCTTAGCTACCTTTTCTACACTAAGAACTGACTTGGAGATTCTCTTTCATCTGTTCTAAACAAGTTCTCATCTGTTTACAGTCATTTTCTCTGAATTATTCATGTTTTCATGTAGTTTCCTATATTCTGCCTTCTGGCCCAAGTATAAGCTTTGCCCACTTTATCAAACAACTTTCTACACAATGTTATGAACTGAGGCAGCTCGTGAACATTGTCTCTCAACTGTGTTATAGAGTGTAGTACTACATTTCAGTGAAGTGTAAGGCTTTCCAAAGCTGCCGAACGTGTCTGTTTCTCTATTTCAATGGTATTCTCCCTTGTATAACACACATTTACCACTCGAGTCTCCTCTCAGTAAAGAATATAGGATTCATACAGTGTTTCATGTGATCTTAACTGGAATTAAGGATTTCCCTTATCTTAGCTACCTTTTGTACACTAAGAACTGACTTGGAGATTCTCTTTCAGCTGTTCTAAACAAGTTCTCATCTGTTTACAGTCATTTTCACTGAATTATTCATGTTTTCATGTAGTTTCCTATATTCTGCCTTCTGGCCCAAGTATAAGCTTTGCCCACTTTATCAAACAACTTCCTACACACTGTTATGAACTGAGGGAGCTAGGGAACATTGTCTCTCAACTGTGTTATAGAGTGTAGTACTACATTTCAGTGAAGTGTAAGGCTTTCCAAAGCTGCCGAACTTGTTTCTTTCTCTATTTCAATGGTATTCTGCCTTGTATAACACACATTTACCACTCTAGTCTCCTTTAAGTAATGAATATAGGATTCATACAGTGTTTGATGTTATCTTAACTCGAATTAAGGATTTCCCTTATCTTAGCTACCTTTTCTACACTAAGAACTGACTTGGAGATTCTCTTTCAGCTGTTCTAAACAAGTTCTCATCTGTTTACACTCATTTTCACTGAATTATTCATGTTTTCATGTAGTTTCCTATATTCTGCCTTCTGTCCCAAGTATAAGCTTTGGCCACTTTATCAAACAACTTCCTACACACTGTTATGAACTGAGGGAGCTAGGGAACATTGTCTCTCAACTGTGTAATAGAGTGTAGTACTACATTTCAGTGAAGTGTAAGGCTTTCCAAAGCTGCAGAACTTGTTTCTTTCTCCATTTCAATGGTATTCTGCCTTGTATAACACACATTTACCACTCTAGTCTCCTTTAAGTAATGAATATAGGACTCATACAGTGTTTGATGTTATCTTAACTAGAATTAAGGATTTCCCTTATCTTAGCTACCTTTTCTACACTAAGAACTGACTTGGAGATTCTCTTTCAGCTGTTCTAAACAAGTTCTCATCTGTTTACAGTCATTTTCAATGAATTATTCATGTTTTCATGTAGTTTCCTATATTCTGCCTTCTGGCCCAAGTATAAGCTTTGCCCACTTTATCAAACAACTTCCTACACACTGTTATGAACTGAGGGAGCTAGGGAACATTGTCTCTCAACTGTGTTATAGAGTGTAGTACTACATTTCAGTGAAGTGTAAGGCTTTCCAAAGCTGCCGAACTTGTTTCTTTCTCTATTTCAATGGTATTCTGCCTTGTATAACACACATTTACCACTCTAGTCTCCTTTAAGTAATGAATATAGGATTCATACAGTGTTTGATGTTATCTTAACTCGAATTAAGGATTTCCCTTATCTTAGCTACCTTTTCTACACTAAGAACTGACTTGGAGATTCTCTTTCAGCTGTTCTAAACAAGTTCTCATCAGTTTACAGTCATTTTCACTGAATTATTCATGTTTTCATGTAGTTTCCTATATTCTGCCTTCTGGCCCATGTATAAGCTTTGCCCACTTTATCAAACAACTTCCTACACACTGTTATGAACTGAGGGAGCTAGGGAACATTGTCTCTCAACTGTGTTATAGAGTGTAGTACTACATTTCAGTGTAGTGTAAGGCTTTCCAAAGCTGCCGAACGTGTTTCTTTCTCTATTTCAATGGTATTCTTCCTTGTATAACACACATTTACCACTCTAGTCTCCTTTAAGCAATGAATATAGGATTCATACAGTGTTTCATGTGATCTTAACTGGAATTAAGGATTTCCCTTATCTTAGCTACCTTTTGTACACTAAGAACTGACTTGGAGATTCTCTTTCAGCTGTTCTAAACAAGTTCTCATCTGTTTACAGTCATTTTCACTGAATTATTCATGTTTTCATGTAGTTTCCTATATTCTGCCTTCTGGCCCAAGTATAAGCTTTGCCCACTTTATCAAACAACTTCCTACACACTGTTATGAACTGAGGCAGCTCGTGAACATTGTCTCTCAACTGTGTTATAGAGTGTAGTACTACATTTCAGTGAAGTGTAAGGCTTTCCAAAGCTGCCGAACTTGTTTCTTTCTCTATTTCAATGGTATTCTGCCTTGTATAACACACATTTACCACTCTAGTCTCCTTTAAGTAATGAATATAGGATTCATACAGTGTTTGATGTTATCTTAACTCGAATTAAGGATTTCCCTTATCTTAGCTACCTTTTCTACACTAAGAACTGACTTGGAGATTCTCTTTCAGCTGTTCTAAACAAGTTCTCATCTGTTTACAGTCATTTTCACTGAATTATTCATGTTTTCATGTAGTTTCCTATATTCTGCCTTCTGGCCCAAGTATAAGCTTTGGCCACTTTATCAAACAACTTCCTACACACTGTTATGAACTGAGGGAGCTAGGGAACATTGTCTCTCAACTGTGTAATAGAGTGTAGTACTACATTTCAGTGAAGTGTAAGGCTTTCCAAAGCTGCCGAACTTGTTTCTTTCTCTATTTCAATGGTATTCTGCCTTGTATAACACACATTTACCACTCTAGTCTCCTTTAAGTAATGAATATAGGATTCATACAGTGTTTCATGTTATCTTAACTCGAATTAAGGATTTTCCTTATCTTAGCTACCTTTTCTACACTAAGAACTGACTTGGAGATTCTCTTTCAGCTGTTCTAAACAAGTTCTCATGTGTTTACAGTCATTTTCAATGAATTATTCATGTTTTCATGTAGTTTCCTATATTCTGCCTTCTGGCCCAAGTATAAGCTTGGGCCACTTTATCAAACAACTTCCTACACAATGTTATGAACTGAGGCAGGTCCTGAACATTGTCTCTCAACTGTGTTATAGAGTGTAGTACTACATTTCAGTGAAGTGTAAGGCTTTCCAAAGCTGCCGAACGTGTTTCTTTCTCTATTTCAATGGTATTCTGCCTTGTATAACACACATTTACCACTCTAGTCTCCTTTAAGTAATGAATATAGGACTCATACAGTGTTTGATGTTATCTTAACTCGAATTAAGGATTTCCCTTATCTTAGCTACCATTTCTACACTAAGAACTGACTTGGAGATTCTCTTTCAGCTGTTCTAAACAAGTTCTCATCTGTTTACAGTCATTTTCAATGAATTATTCATGTTTTCATGTAGTTTCCTATATTCTGCCTTCTGGCCCAAGTATAAGCTTTGCCCACCTTATCAAACAACTTCCTACACACTGTTATGAACTTAGGGAGCTAGAGAACATTGTCTCTGAACTGTGTTATAGAGTGTAGTAGTATATTTCTGTGTAGTGTAAGGCTTTCCAAAGCTGCCGAACGTGTTTCTTTCTCTATTTCAATGGTATTCTGCCTTATATAATACACATTTATCACTCTAGTCTCCTTTAAGTAAGCAATATAGGATTCATACAGTGTTTCATGTGATCTGAACTCGAATTAAGGATTTCCCTTATCTTAGCTACCTTTTCTACACTAAGAACTGACTTGGAGATTCTCTTTCATCTGTTCTAAACAAGTTCTCATCTGTTTACAGTCATTTTCTCTGAATTATTCATGTTTTCATGTAGTTTCCTATATTCTGCCTTCTGGCCCAAGTATAAGCTTTGCCCACTTTATCAAACAACTTTCTACACAATGTTATGAACTGAGGCAGCTCGTGAACATTGTCTCTCAACTGTGTTATAGAGTGTAGTACTACATTTCAGTGAAGTGTAAGGCTTTCCAAAGCTGCCGAACGTGTTTGTTTCTCTATTTCAATGGTATTCTCCCTTGTATAACACACATTTACCACTCGAGTCTCCTCTCAGTAAAGAATATAGGATTCATACAGTGTTTCATGTGATCTTAACTGGAATTAAGGATTTCCCTTATCTTAGCTACCTTTTGTACACTAAGAACTGACTTGGAGATTCTCTTTCAGCTGTTCTAAACAAGTTCTCATCTGTTTACAGTCATTTTCACTGAATTATTCATGTTTTCATGTAGTTTCCTATATTCTGCCTTCTGGCCCAAGTATAAGCTTTGCCCACTTTATCAAACAACTTCCTACACACTGTTATGAACTGAGGGAGCTAGGGAACATTGTCTCTCAACTGTGTTATAGAGTGTAGTACTACATTTCAGTGAAGTGTAAGGCTTTCCAAAGCTGCCGAACTTGTTTCTTTCTCTATTTCAATGGTATTCTGCCTTGTATAACACACATTTACCACTCTAGTCTCCTTTAAGTAATGAATATAGGATTCATACAGTGTTTGATGTTATCTTAACTCGAATTAAGGATTTCCCTTATCTTAGCTACCTTTTCTACACTAAGAACTGACTTGGAGATTCTCTTTCAGCTGTTCTAAACAAGTTCTCATCTGTTTACACTCATTTTCACTGAATTATTCATGTTTTCATGTAGTTTCCTATATTCTGCCTTCTGTCCCAAGTATAAGCTTTGGCCACTTTATCAAACAACTTCCTACACACTGTTATGAACTGAGGGAGCTAGGGAACATTGTCTCTCAACTGTGTAATAGAGTGTAGTACTACATTTCAGTGAAGTGTAAGGCTTTCCAAAGCTGCAGAACTTGTTTCTTTCTCCATTTCAATGGTATTCTGCCTTGTATAACACACATTTACCACTCTAGTCTCCTTTAAGTAATGAATATAGGACTCATACAGTGTTTGATGTTATCTTAACTAGAATTAAGGATTTCCCTTATCTTAGCTACCTTTTCTACACTAAGAACTGACTTGGAGATTCTCTTTCAGCTGTTCTAAACAAGTTCTCATCTGTTTACAGTCATTTTCAATGAATTATTCATGTTTTCATGTAGTTTCCTATATTCTGCCTTCTGGCCCAAGTATAAGCTTTGCCCACTTTATCAAACAACTTCCTACACACTGTTATGAACTGAGGGAGCTAGGGAACATTGTCTCTCAACTGTGTTATAGAGTGTAGTACTACATTTCAGTGAAGTGTAAGGCTTTCCAAAGCTGCCGAACTTGTTTCTTTCTCTATTTCAATGGTATTCTGCCTTGTATAACACACATTTACCACTCTAGTCTCCTTTAAGTAATGAATATAGGATTCATACAGTGTTTGATGTTATCTTAACTCGAATTAAGGATTTCCCTTATCTTAGCTACCTTTTCTACACTAAGAACTGACTTGGAGATTCTCTTTCAGCTGTTCTAAACAAGTTCTCATCAGTTTACAGTCATTTTCACTGAATTATTCATGTTTTCATGTAGTTTCCTATATTCTGCCTTCTGGCCCATGTATAAGCTTTGCCCACTTTATCAAACAACTTCCTACACACTGTTATGAACTGAGGGAGCTAGGGAACATTGTCTCTCAACTGTGTTATAGAGTGTAGTACTACATTTCAGTGTAGTGTAAGGCTTTCCAAAGCTGCCGAACGTGTTTCTTTCTCTATTTCAATGGTATTCTTCCTTGTATAACACACATTTACCACTCTAGTCTCCTTTAAGCAATGAATATAGGATTCATACAGTGTTTCATGTGATCTTAACTGGAATTAAGGATTTCCCTTATCTTAGCTACCTTTTGTACACTAAGAACTGACTTGGAGATTCTCTTTCAGCTGTTCTAAACAAGTTCTCATCTGTTTACAGTCATTTTCACTGAATTATTCATGTTTTCATGTCGTTTCCTATATTCTGCCTTCTGGCCCAAGTATAAGCTTTGCCCACTTTATCAAACAACTTCCTACACACTGTTATGAACTGAGGCAGCTCGTGAACATTGTCTCTCAACTGTGTTATAGAGTGTAGTACTACATTTCAGTGAAGTGTAAGGCTTTCCAAAGCTGCCGAACTTGTTTCTTTCTCTATTTCAATGGTATTCTGCCTTGTATAACACACATTTACCACTCTAGTCTCCTTTAAGTAATGAATATAGGATTCATACAGTGTTTGATGTTATCTTAACTCGAATTAAGGATTTCCCTTATCTTAGCTACCTTTTCTACACTAAGAACTGACTTGGAGATTCTCTTTCAGCTGTTCTAAACAAGTTCTCATCTGTTTACAGTCATTTTCACTGAATTATTCATGTTTTCATGTAGTTTCCTATATTCTGCCTTCTGGCCCAAGTATAAGCTTTGGCCACTTTATCAAACAACTTCCTACACACTGTTATGAACTGAGGGAGCTAGGGAACATTGTCTCTCAACTGTGTAATAGAGTGTAGTACTACATTTCAGTGAAGTGTAAGGCTTTCCAAAGCTGCCGAACTTGTTTCTTTCTCTATTTCAATGGTATTCTGCCTTGTATAACACACATTTACCACTCTAGTCTCCTTTAAGTAATGAATATAGGATTCATACAGTGTTTCATGTTATCTTAACTCGAATTAAGGATTTTCCTTATCTTAGCTACCTTTTCTACACTAAGAACTGACTTGGAGATTCTCTTTCAGCTGTTCTAAACAAGTTCTCATGTGTTTACAGTCATTTTCAATGAATTATTCATGTTTTCATGTAGTTTCCTATATTCTGCCTTCTGGCCCAAGTATAAGCTTGGGCCACTTTATCAAACAACTTCCTACACAATGTTATGAACTGAGGCAGGTCCTGAACATTGTCTCTCAACTGTGTTATAGAGTGTAGTACTACATTTCAGTGAAGTGTAAGGCTTTCCAAAGCTGCCGAACGTGTTTCTTTCTCTATTTCAATGGTATTCTGCCTTGTATAACACACATTTACCACTCTAGTCTCCTTTAAGTAATGAATATAGGACTCATACAGTGTTTGATGTTATCTTAACTCGAATTAAGGATTTCCCTTATCTTAGCTACCATTTCTACACTAAGAACTGACTTGGAGATTCTCTTTCAGCTGTTCTAAACAAGTTCTCATCTGTTTACAGTCATTTTCAATGAATTATTCATGTTTTCATGTAGTTTCCTATATTCTGCCTTCTGGCCCAAGTATAAGCTTTGCCCACCTTATCAAACAACTTCCTACACACTGTTATGAACTTAGGGAGCTAGAGAACATTGTCTCTGAACTGTGTTATAGAGTGTAGTAGTATATTTCTGTGTAGTGTAAGGCTTTCCAAAGCTGCCGAACGTGTTTCTTTCTCTATTTCTATGGTATTCTGCCTTATATAATACACATTTATCACTCTAGTCTCCTTTAAGTAAGCAATATAGGATTCATACAGTGTTTCATGTGATCTGAACTCGAATTAAGGATTTCCCTTATCTTAGCTACCTTTTCTACACTAAGAACTGACTTGGAGATTCTCTTTCATCTGTTCTAAACAAGTTCTCATCTGTTTACAGTCATTTTCTCTGAATTATTCATGTTTTCATGTAGTTTCCTATATTCTGCCTTCTGGCCCAAGTATAAGCTTTGCCCACTTTATCAAACAACTTTCTACACAATGTTATGAACTGAGGCAGCTCGTGAACATTGTCTCTCAACTGTGTTATAGAGTGTAGTACTACATTTCAGTGAAGTGTAAGGCTTTCCAAAGCTGCCGAACGTGTTTGTTTCTCTATTTCAATGGTATTCTCCCTTGTATAACACACATTTACCACTCGAGTCTCCTCTCAGTAAAGAATATAGGATTCATACAGTGTTTCATGTGATCTTAACTGGAATTAAGGATTTCCCTTATCTTAGCTACCTTTTCTACACTAAGAACTGACTTGGAGATTCTCTTTCAGCTGTTCTAAACAAGTTCTCATCTGTTTACAGTCATTTTCACTGAATTATTCATGTTTTCATGTAGTTTCCTATATTCTGCCTTCTGGCCCAAGTATAAGCTTTGCCCACTTTATCAAACAACTTCCTACACACTGTTATGAACTGAGGGAGCTAGGGAACATTGTCTCTCAACTGTGTTATAGAGTGTAGTACTACATTTCAGTGAAGTGTAAGGCTTTCCAAAGCTGCCGAACTTGTTTCTTTCTCTATTTCAATGGTATTCTGCCTTGTATAACACACATTTACCACTCTAGTCTCCTTTAAGTAATGAATATAGGATTCATACAGTGTTTGATGTTATCTTAACTCGAATTAAGGATTTCCCTTATCTTAGCTACCTTTTCTACACTAAGAACTGACTTGGAGATTCTCTTTCAGCTGTTCTAAACAAGTTCTCATCTGTTTACACTCATTTTCACTGAATTATTCATGTTTTCATGTAGTTTCCTATATTCTGCCTTCTGTCCCAAGTATAAGCTTTGGCCACTTTATCAAACAACTTCCTACACACTGTTATGAACTGAGGGAGCTAGGGAACATTGTCTCTCAACTGTGTAATAGAGTGTAGTACTACATTTCAGTGAAGTGTAAGGCTTTCCAAAGCTGCCGAACTTGTTTCTTTCTCCATTTCAATGGTATTCTGCCTTGTATAACACACATTTACCACTCTAGTCTCCTTTAAGTAATGAATATAGGACTCATACAGTGTTTGATGTTATCTTAACTAGAATTAAGGATTTCCCTTATCTTAGCTACCTTTTCTACACTAAGAACTGACTTGGAGATTCTCTTTCAGCTGTTCTAAACAAGTTCTCATCTGTTTACAGTCATTTTCAATGAATTATTCATGTTTTCATGAAGTTTCCTATATTCTGCCTTCTGGCCCAAGTATAAGCTTTGCCCACCTTATCAAACAACTTCCTACAAACTGTTATGAACTTAGGGAGCTAGAGAACATTGTCTCTGAACTGTGTTATAGAGTGTAGTAGTATATTTCTGTGTAGTGTAAGGCTTTCCAAAGCTGCCGAACGTGTTTCTTTCTCTATTTCAATGGTATTCTGCCTTATATAATACACATTTATCACTCTAGTCTCCTTTAAGTAAGCAATATAGGATTCATACAGTGTTTCATGTGATCTGAACTCGAATTAAGGATTTCCCTTATCTTAGCTACCTTTTCTACACTAAGAACTGACTTGGAGATTCTCTTTCATCTGTTCTAAACAAGTTCTCATCTGTTTACAGTCATTTTCACTGAATTATTCATGTTTTCATGTAGTTTCCTATATTCTGCCTTCTGGCCCAAGTATAAGCTTTGCCCACTTTATCAAACAACTTTCTACACAATGATATGAACTGAGGCAGCTCGTGAACATTGTCTCTCAACTGTGTTATAGAGTGTAGTACTACATTTCAGTGAAGTGTAAGGCTTTCCAAAGCTGCCGAACGTGTTTGTTTCTCTATTTCAATGGTATTCTCCCTTGTATAACACACATTTACCACTCGAGTCTCCTCTCAGTAAAGAATATAGGATTCATACAGTGTTTCATGTGATCTTAACTGGAATTAAGGATTTCCCTTATCTTAGCTACCTTTTCTACACTAAGAACTGACTTGGAGATTCTCTTTCAGCTGTTCTAAACAAGTTCTCATCTGTTTACAGTCATTTTCACTGAATTATTCATGTTTTCATGTAGTTTCCTATATTCTGCCTTCTGGCCCAAGTATAAGCTTTGCCCACTTTATCAAACAACTTCCTACACACTGTTATGAACTGAGGGAGCTAGGGAACATTGTCTCTCAACTGTGTTATAGAGTGTAGTACTACATTTCAGTGAAGTGTAAGGCTTTCCAAAGCTGCCGAACTTGTTTCTTTCTCTATTTCAATGGTATTCTGCCTTGTATAACACACATTTACCACTCTAGTCTCCTTTAAGTAATGAATATAGGATTCATACAGTGTTTGATGTTATCTTAACTCGAATTAAGGATTTCCCTTATCTTAGCTACCTTTTCTACACTAAGAACTGACTTGGAGATTCTCTTTCAGCTGTTCTAAACAAGTTCTCATCTGTTTACACTCATTTTCACTGAATTATTCATGTTTTCATGTAGTTTCCTATATTCTGCCTTCTGGCCCAAGTATAAGCTTTGGCCACTTTATCAAACAACTTCCTACACACTGTTATGAACTGAGGGAGCTAGGGAACATTGTCTCTCAACTGTGTAATAGAGTGTAGTACTACATTTCAGTGAAGTGTAAGGCTTTCCAAAGCTGCCGAACTTGTTTCTTTCTCCATTTCAATGGTATTCTGCCTTGTATAACACACATTTACCACTCTAGTCTCCTTTAAGTAATGAATATAGGACTCATACAGTGTTTGATGTTATCTTAACTAGAATTAAGGATTTCCCTTATCTTAGCTACCTTTTCTACACTAAGAACTGACTTGGAGATTCTCTTTCAGCTGTTCTAAACAAGTTCTCATCTGTTTACAGTCATTTTCAATGAATTATTCATGTTTTCATGAAGTTTCCTATATTCTGCCTTCTGGCCCAAGTATAAGCTTTGCCCACCTTATCAAACAACTTCCTACACACTGTTATGAACTTAGGGAGCTAGAGAACATTGTCTCTGAACTGTGTTATAGAGTGTAGTAGTATATTTCTGTGTAGTGTAAGGCTTTCCAAAGCTGCCGAACGTGTTTCTTTCTCTATTTCAATGGTATTCTGCCTTATATAATACACATTTATCACTCTAGTCTCCTTTAAGTAAGCAATATAGGATTCATACGGTCTTTCATGTGATCTTAACTCGAATTAAGGATTTCCCTTATCTTAGCTACCTTTTCTACACCAAGAACTGACTTGGAGATTCTCTTTCATCTGTTCTAAACAAGTTCTCATCTGTTTACAGTCATTTTCACTGAATTATTCATGTTTTCATGTAGTTTCCTATATTCTGCCTTCTGGCCCAAGTATAAGCTTTGGCCACTTTATCAAACAACTTCCTACACACTGTTATGAACTGAGGGAGCTAGGGAACATTGTCTCTCAACTGTGTAATAGAGTGTAGTACTACATTTCAGTGAAGTGTAAGGCTTTCCAAAGCTGCCGAACTTGTTTCTTTCTCCATTTCAATGGTATTCTGCCTTGTATAACACACATTTACCACTCTAGTCTCCTTTAAGTAATGAATATAGGACTCATACAGTGTTTGATGTTATCTTAACTAGAATTAAGGATTTCCCTTATCTTAGCTACCTTTTCTACACTAAGAACTGACTTGGAGATTCTCTTTCAGCTGTTCTAAACAAGTTCTCATCTGTTTACAGTCATTTTCAATGAATTATTCATGTTTTCATGAAGTTTCCTATATTCTGCCTTCTGGCCCAAGTATAAGCTTTGCCCACCTTATCAAACAACTTCCTACACACTGTTATGAACTTAGGGAGCTAGAGAACATTGTCTCTGAACTGTGTTATAGAGTGTAGTAGTATATTTCTGTGTAGTGTAAGGCTTTCCAAAGCTGCCGAACGTGTTTCTTTCTCTATTTCAATGGTATTCTGCCTTATATAACACACATTTATCACTCTAGTCTCCTTTAAGTAAGCAATATAGGATTCATACGGTCTTTCATGTGATCTTAACTCGAATTAAGGATTTCCCTTATCTTAGCTACCTTTTCTACACCAAGAACTGACTTGGAGATTCTCTTTCATCTGTTCTAAACAAGTTCTCATCTGTTTACAGTCATTTTCACTGAATTATTCATGTTTTCATGTAGTTTCCTATATTCTGCCTTCTGGCCCAAGTATAAGCTTTGCCCACTTTATCAAACAACTTCCTACACACTGTTATGAACAGAGGCAGCTCGTGAACATTGTCTCTCAACTGTGTTATAGAGTGTAGTACTACATTTCAGTGAAGTGTAAGGCTTTCCAAAGCTGCCGAACATGTTTCTTTCTCTATTTCAATGGTATTCTGCCTTGTATAACACACATTTACCACTCTAGTCTCCTTTAAGTAATGAATATAGGATTCATACAGTGTTTCATGTGATCTTAACTCGAATTAAGGATTTCCCTTATCTTAGCTACCTTTTCTACACTAAGAACTGACTTGGAGATTCTCTTTCAGGTGTTCTAAACAAGTTCTCATCTGTTTACAGTCATTTTCACTGAATTATTCATGTTTTCATGTAGTTTCCTATATTCTGCCTTCTGGCCCAAGTATAAGCTTTGCCCACTTTATCAAACAACTTCCTACACACTGTTATGAACTGAGGCAGCTCGTGAACATTGTCTCTCAACTGTGTTATAGAGTGTAGTACTACATTTCAGTGAAGTGTAAGGCTTTCCAAAGCTGCCGAACGTGTTTGTTTCTCTATTTCAATGGTATTCTGCCTTATATAATACACATTTATCACTCTAGTCTCCTTTAAGTAAGCAATATAGGATTCATACAGTGTTTCATGTGATCTTAACTGGAATTAAGGATTTCCCTTATCTTAGCTACCTTTTCTACACTAAGAACTGACTTGGAGATTCTCTTTCAGCTGTTCTAAACAAGTTCTCATCTGTTTACAGTCATTTTCAATGAATTATTCATGTTTTCATTTAGTTTCCTATATTCTGCCTTCTGGCCCAAGTATAAGCTTTGCCCACATTATCAAACAACTTCCTACACACTGTTATGAACTGAGGGAGGTAGGGAACATTGTCTCTCAACTGTGTTATAGAGTGTAGTACTACATTTCAGTGTAGTGTAAGGCTTTCCAAAGCTGCCGAACATGTTTCTTTCTCTATTTCAATGGTATTCTGCCTTGTATAACACACATTTACCACTCTAGTCTCCTTTAAGCAATGAATATAGGATTCATACAGTGTTTCATGTGATCTTAACTGGAATTAAGGATTTCCCTTATCTTAGCTACCTTTTCTACACTAAGAACTGACTTGGAGATTCTCTTTCAGCTGTTCTAAACAAGTTCTCATCTGTTTACAGTCATTTTCACTGAATTATTCATGTTTTCATGTAGTTTCCTATATTCTGCCTTCTGGCCCAAGTATAAGCTTTGCCCACTTTATCAAACAACTTCCTACACACTGTTATGAACTGAGGGAGCTTGGGAACATTGTCTCTCAACTGTGTTATAGAGTGTAGTACTACATTTCAGTGTAGTGTAAGGCTTTCCAAAGCTGCCGAACATGTTTCTTTCTCTATTTCAATGGTATTCTGCCTTGTATAACACACATTTACCACTCTAGTCTCCTTTAAGTAATGAATATAGGATTCATACAGTGTTTCATGTGATCTTAACTCGAATTAAGGATTTCCCTTATCTTAGCTACCTTTTCTACACTAAGAACTGACTTGGAGATTCTCTTTCAGGTGTTCTAAACAAGTTCTCATCTGTTTACAGTCATTTTCACTGAATTATTCATGTTTTCATGTAGTTTCCTATATTCTGCCTTCTGGCCCAAGTATAAGCTTTGCCCACTTTATCAAACAACTTCCTACACACTGTTATGAACTGAGGGAGCTAGGGAACATTGTCTCTCAACTGTGTTATAGAGTGTAGTACTACATTTCAGTGTAGTGTAAGGGTTTCCAAAGCTGCCGAACATGTTTCTTTCTCTATTTCAATGGTATTCTGCCTTGTATAACACACATTTACCACTCTAGTCTCCTTTAAGCAATGAATATAGGATTCATACAGTGTTTCATGTGATCTTAACTCGAATTAAGGATTTCCCTTATCTTAGCTACCTTTTCTACACTAAGAACTGACTTGGAGATTCTCTTTCAGCTGTTCTAAACAAGTTCTCATCTGTTTACAGTCATTTTCACTGAATTATTCATGTTTTCATGTAGTTTCCTATATTCTGCCTTCTGGCCCAAGTATAAGCTTTGCCCACTTTATCAAACAACTTCCTACACACTGTTATGAACTGAGGGAGCTAGGGAACATTGTCTCTCAACTGTGTTATAGAGTGTAGTACTACATTTCAGTGAAGTGTAAGGCTTTCCAAAGCTGCCGAACTTGTTTCTTTCTCTATTTCAATGGTATTCTGCCTTGTATAACACACATTTACCACTCTAGTCTCCTTTAAGTAATGAATATAGGATTCATACAGTGTTTGATGTTATCTTAACTCGAATTAAGGATTTCCCTTATCTTAGCTACCTTTTCTACACTAAGAACTGACTTGGAGATTCTCTTTCAGCTGTTCTAAACAAGTTCTCATCTGTTTACACTCATTTTCACTGAATTATTCATGTTTTCATGTAGTTTCCTATATTCTGCCTTCTGGCCCAAGTATAAGCTTTGGCCACTTTATCAAACAACTTCCTACACACTGTTATGAACTGAGGGAGCTAGGGAACATTGTCTCTCAACTGTGTAATAGAGTGTAGTACTACATTTCAGTGAAGTGTAAGGCTTTCCAAAGCTGCCGAACTTGTTTCTTTCTCCATTTCAATGGTATTCTGCCTTGTATAACACACATTTACCACTCTAGTCTCCTTTAAGTAATGAATATAGGACTCATACAGTGTTTGATGTTATCTTAACTAGAATTAAGGATTTCCCTTATCTTAGCTACCTTTTCTACACTAAGAACTGACTTGGAGATTCTCTTTCAGCTGTTCTAAACAAGTTCTCATCTGTTTACAGTCATTTTCAATGAATTATTCATGTTTTCATGAAGTTTCCTATATTCTGCCTTCTGGCCCAAGTATAAGCTTTGCCCACCTTATCAAACAACTTCCTACACACTGTTATGAACTTAGGGAGCTAGAGAACATTGTCTCTGAACTGTGTTATAGAGTGTAGTAGTATATTTCTGTGTAGTGTAAGGCTTTCCAAAGCTGCCGAACGTGTTTCTTTCTCTATTTCAATGGTATTCTGCCTTATATAATACACATTTATCACTCTAGTCTCCTTTAAGTAAGCAATATAGGATTCATACGGTCTTTCATGTGATCTTAACTCGAATTAAGGATTTCCCTTATCTTAGCTACCTTTTCTACACCAAGAACTGACTTGGAGATTCTCTTTCATCTGTTCTAAACAAGTTCTCATCTGTTTACAGTCATTTTCACTGAATTATTCATGTTTTCATGTAGTTTCCTATATTCTGCCTTCTGGCCCAAGTATAAGCTTTGCCCACTTTATCAAACAACTTCCTACACAATGTTATGAACTGAGGGAGCTAGGGAACATTGTCTCTCAACTGTGTTATAGAGTGTAGTACTACATTTCAGTGTAGTGTAAGGGTTTCCAAAGCTGCCGAACATGTTTCTTTCTCTATTTCAATGGTATTCTGCCTTGTATAACACACATTTACCACTCTAGTCTCCTTTAAGCAATGAATATAGGATTCATACAGTGTTTCATGTGATCTTAACTCGAATTAAGGATTTCCCTTATCTTAGCTACCTTTTCTACACTAAGAACTGACTTGGAGATTCTCTTTCAGCTGTTCTAAACAAGTTCTCATCTGTTTACAGTCATTTTCACTGAATTATTCATGTTTTCATGTAGTTTCCTATATTCTGCCTTCTGGCCCAAGTATAAGCTTTGCCCACTTTATCAAACAACTTCCTACACACTGTTATGAACTGAGGGAGCTAGGGAACATTGTCTCTCAACTGTGTTATAGAGTGTAGTACTACATTTCAGTGAAGTGTAAGGCTTTCCAAAGCTGCCGAACTTGTTTCTTTCTCTATTTCAATGGTATTCTGCCTTGTATAACACACATTTACCACTCTAGTCTCCTTTAAGTAATGAATATAGGATTCATACAGTGTTTGATGTTATCTTAACTCGAATTAAGGATTTCCCTTATCTTAGCTACCTTTTCTACACTAAGAACTGACTTGGAGATTCTCTTTCAGCTGTTCTAAACAAGTTCTCATCTGTTTACACTCATTTTCACTGAATTATTCATGTTTTCATGTAGTTTCCTATATTCTGCCTTCTGGCCCAAGTATAAGCTTTGGCCACTTTATCAAACAACTTCCTACACACTGTTATGAACTGAGGGAGCTAGGGAACATTGTCTCTCAACTGTGTAATAGAGTGTAGTACTACATTTCAGTGAAGTGTAAGGCTTTCCAAAGCTGCCGAACTTGTTTCTTTCTCCATTTCAATGGTATTCTGCCTTGTATAACACACATTTACCACTCTAGTCTCCTTTAAGTAATGAATATAGGACTCATACAGTGTTTGATGTTATCTTAACTAGAATTAAGGATTTCCCTTATCTTAGCTACCTTTTCTACACTAAGAACTGACTTGGAGATTCTCTTTCAGCTGTTCTAAACAAGTTCTCATCTGTTTACAGTCATTTTCAATGAATTATTCATGTTTTCATGAAGTTTCCTATATTCTGCCTTCTGGCCCAAGTATAAGCTTTGCCCACCTTATCAAACAACTTCCTACACACTGTTATGAACTTAGGGAGCTAGAGAACATTGTCTCTGAACTGTGTTATAGAGTGTAGTAGTATATTTCTGTGTAGTGTAAGGCTTTCCAAAGCTGCCGAACGTGTTTCTTTCTCTATTTCAATGGTATTCTGCCTTATATAATACACATTTATCACTCTAGTCTCCTTTAAGTAAGCAATATAGGATTCATACGGTCTTTCATGTGATCTTAACTCGAATTAAGGATTTCCCTTATCTTAGCTACCTTTTCTACACCAAGAACTGACTTGGAGATTCTCTTTCATCTGTTCTAAACAAGTTCTCATCTGTTTACAGTCATTTTCACTGAATTATTCATGTTTTCATGTAGTTTCCTATATTCTGCCTTCTGGCCCAAGTATAAGCTTTGCCCACTTTATCAAACAACTTCCTACACAATGTTATGAACTGAGGCAGCTCGTGAACATTGTCTCTCAACTGTGTTATAGAGTGTAGTACTACATTTCAGTGTAGTGTAAGGGTTTCCAAAGCTGCCGAACATGTTTCTTTCTCTATTTCAATGGTATTCTGCCTTGTATAACACACATTTACCACTCTAGTCTCCTTTAAGCAATGAATATAGGATTCATACAGTGTTTCATGTGATCTTAACTCGAATTAAGGATTTCCCTTATCTTAGCTACCTTTTCTACACTAAGAACTGACTTGGAGATTCTCTTTCAGCTGTTCTAAACAAGTTCTCATCTGTTTACAGTCATTTTCACTGAATTATTCATGTTTTCATGTAGTTTCCTATATTCTGCCTTCTGACCCAAGTATAAGCTTTGCCCACTTTATCAAACAACTTCCTACACACTGTTATGAACTGAGGGAGCTAGGGAACATTGTCTCTCAACTGTGTTATAGAGTGTAGTACTACATTTCAGTGAAGTGTAAGGCTTTCCAAAGCTGCCGAACTTGTTTCTTTCTCTATTTCAATGGTATTCTGCCTTGTATAACACACATTTACCACTCTAGTCTCCTTTAAGTAATGAATATAGGATTCATACAGTGTTTGATGTTATCTTAACTCGAATTAAGGATTTCCCTTATCTTAGCTACCTTTTCTACACTAAGAACTGACTTGGAGATTCTCTTTCAGCTGTTCTAAACAAATTCTCATCTGTTTACACTCATTTTCACTGAATTATTCATGTTTTCATGTAGTTTCCTATATTCTGCCTTCTGGCCCAAGTATAAGCTTTGGCCACTTTATCAAACAACTTCCTACACACTGTTATGAACTGAGGGAGCTAGGGAACATTGTCTCTCAACTGTGTAATAGAGTGTAGTACTACATTTCAGTGAAGTGTAAGGCTTTCCAAAGCTGCCGAACTTGTTTCTTTCTCCATTTCAATGGTATTCTGCCTTGTATAACACACATTTACCACTCTAGTCTCCTTTAAGTAATGAATATAGGACTCATACAGTGTTTGATGTTATCTTAACTAGAATTAAGGATTTCCCTTATCTTAGCTACCTTTTCTACACTAAGAACTGACTTGGAGATTCTCTTTCAGCTGTTCTAAACAAGTTCTCATCTGTTTACAGTCATTTTCAATGAATTATTCATGTTTTCATGAAGTTTCCTATATTCTCCCTTCTGGCCCAAGTATAAGCTTTGCCCACCTTATCAAACAACTTCCTACACACTGTTATGAACTTAGGGAGCTAGAGAACATTGTCTCTGAACTGTGTTATAGAGTGTAGTAGTATATTTCTGTGTAGTGTAAGGCTTTCCAAAGCTGCCGAACGTGTTTCTTTCTCTATTTCAATGGTATTCTGCCTTATATAATACACATTTATCACTCTAGTCTCCTTTAAGTAAGCAATATAGGATTCATACGGTCTTTCATGTGATCTTAACTCGAATTAAGGATTTCCCTTATCTTAGCTACCTTTTCTACACCAAGAACTGACTTGGAGATTCTCTTTCATCTGTTCTAAACAAGTTCTCATCTGTTTACAGTCATTTTCACTGAATTATTCATGTTTTCATGTAGTTTCCTATATTCTGCCTTCTGGGCCAAGTATAAGCTTTGCCCACTTTATCAAACAACTTCCTACACAATGTTATGAACTGAGGCAGCTCGTGAACATTGTCTCTCAACTGTGTTATAGAGTGTAGTACTACATTTCAGTGAAGTGTAAGGCTTTCCAAAGCTGCCGAACGTGTTTGTTTCTCTATTTCAATGGTATTCTCCCTTGTATAACACACATTTACCACTCTAGTCTCCTCTCAGTAAAGAATATAGGATTCATACAGTGTTTGATGTGATCTTAACTGGAATTAAGGATTTCCCTTATCTTAGCTACCTTTTCTACACTAAGAACTGACTTGGAGATTCTCTTTCAGCTGTTCTAAACAAGTTCTCATCTGTTTACAGTCATTTTCAATGAATTATTCATGTTTTCATGTAGTTTCCTATATTCTGCCTTCTGACCCAAGTATAAGCTTTGCCCACTTTATCAAACAACTTCCTACACACTGTTATGAACTGAGGGAGGTAGGGAACATTGTCTCTCAACTGTGTTATAGAGTGTAGTACTACATTTCAGTGTAGTGTAAGGCTTTCCAAAGCTGCCGAACATGTTTCTTTCTCTATTTCAATGGTATTCTGCCTTGTATAACACACATTTACCACTCTAGTCTCCTTTAAGCAATGAATATAGGATTCATACAGTGTTTCATGTGATCTTAACTGGAATTAAGGATTTCCCTTATCTTAGCTACCTTTTCTACACTAAGAACTGACTTGGAGATTCTCTTTCAGCTGTTCTAAACAAGTTCTCATCTGTTTACAGTCATTTTCACTGAATTATTCATGTTTTCATGTAGTTTCCTATATTCTGCCTTCTGGCCCAAGTATAAGCTTTGCCCACTTTATCAAACACCTTCCTACACACTGTTATGAACTGAGGGAGCTAGGGAACATTGTCTCTCAACTGTGTTATAGAGTGTAGTACTACATTTCAGTGTAGTGTAAGGCTTTCCAAAGCTGCCGAACATGTTTCTTTCTCTATTTCAATGGTATTCTGCCTTGTATAACACACATTTACCACTCTAGTCTCCTTTAAGCAATGAATATAGGATTCATACAGTGTTTCATGTGATTTTAACTCGAATTAAGGATTTCCCTTATTTTAGCTACCTTTTCTACACTAAGAACTGACTTGGAGATTCTCTTTCAGCTGTTCTAAACAAGTTCTCATCTGTTTACAGTCATTTTCACTGAATTATTCATGTTTTCATGTAGTTTCCTATATTCTGCCTTCTGGCCCAAGTATAAGCTTTGCCCACTTTATCAAACAACTTCCTACACACTGTTATGAACTGAGGGAGCTAGGGAACATTGTCTCTCAACTGTGTTATAGAGTGTAGTACTACATTTCAGTGAAGTGTAAGGCTTTCCAAAGCTGCCGAACTTGTTTCTTTCTCTATTTCAATGGTATTCTGCCTTGTATAACACACATTTACCACTCTAGTCTCCTTTAAGTAATGAATATAGGATTCATACAGTGTTTGATGTTATCTTAACTCGAATTAAGGATTTCCCTTATCTTAGCTACATTTTCTACACTAAGAACTGACTTGGAGATTCTCTTTCAGCTGTTCTAAACAAGTTCTCATCTGTTTACACTCATTTTCACTGAATTATTCATGTTTTCATGTAGTTTCCTATATTCTGCCTTCTGGCCCAAGTATAAGCTTTGGCCACTTTATCAAACAACTTCCTACACACTGTTATGAACTGAGGGAGCTAGGGAACATTGTCTCTCAACTGTGTAATAGAGTGTAGTACTACATTTCAGTGAAGTGTAAGGCTTTCCAAAGCTGCCGAACTTGTTTCTTTCTCCATTTCAATGGTATTCTGCCTTGTATAACACACAGTTACCACTCTAGTCTCCTTTAAGTAATGAATATAGGACTCATACAGTGTTTGATGTTATCTTAACTAGAATTAAGGATTTCCCTTATCTTAGCTACCTTTTCTACACTAAGAACTGACTTGGAGATTCTCTTTCAGCTGTTCTAAACAAGTTCTCATCTGTTTACAGTCATTTTCAATGAATTATTCATGTTTTCATGAAGTTTCCTATATTCTGCCTTCTGGCCCAAGTATAAGCTTTGCCCACCTTATCAAACAACTTCCTACACACTGTTATGAACTTAGGGAGCTAGAGAACATTGTCTCTGAACTGTGTTATAGAGTGTAGTAGTATATTTCTGTGTAGTGTAAGGCTTTCCAAAGCTGCCGAACGTGTTTCTTTCTCTATTTCAATGGTATTCTGCCTTATATAATACACATTTATCACTCTAGTCTCCTTTAAGTAAGCAATATAGGATTCATACGGTCTTTCATGTGATCTTAACTCGAATTAAGGATTTCCCTTATCTTAGCTACCTTTTCTACACCAAGAACTGACTTGGAGATTCTCTTTCATCTGTTCTAAACAAGTTCTCATCTGTTTACAGTCATTTTCACTGAATTATTCATGTTTTCATGTAGTTTCCTATATTCTGCCTTCTGGCCCAAGTATAAGCTTTGCCCACTTTATCAAACAACTTCCTACACACTGTTATGAACTGAGGCAGCTCGTGAACATTGTCTCTCAACTGTGTTATAGAGTGTAGTACTACATTTCAGTGAAGTGTAAGGCTTTCCAAAGCTGCCGAAAGTGTTTGTTTCTCTATTTCAATGGTATTCTCCCTTGTATAACACACATTTACCACTCTAGTCTCCTTTCAGTAAAGAATATAGGATTCATACAGTGTTTCATGTGATCTTAACTGGAATTAAGGATTTCCCTTATCTTAGCTACCTTTTCTACACTAAGAACTGACTTGGAGATTCTCTTTCAGCTGTTCTAAACAAGTTCTCATGTGTTTACAGTCATTTTCAATGAATTATTCATGTTTTCATGTAGTTTCCTATATTCTGCCTTCTGGCCCAAGTATAAGCTTTGCCCACTTTATCAAACAACTTCCTACACAATGTTATGAACTGAGGCAGCTCGTGAACATTGTCTCTCAACTGTGTTATAGAGTGTAGTACTACATTTCAGTGTAGTGTAAGGCTTTCCAAAGCTGCCGAACGTGTTTCTTTCTCTATTTCAATGGTATTCTTCCTTGTATAACACACATTTACCACTCTAGTCTCCTTTAAGCAATGAATATAGGATTCATACAGTGTTTCATGTGATCTTAACTGGAATTAAGGATTTCCCTTATCTTAGCTACCTTTTGTACACTAAGAACTGACTTGGAGATTCTCTTTCAGCTGTTCTAAACAAGTTCTCATCTGTTTACAGTCATTTTCACTGAATTATTCATGTTTTCATGTAGTTTCCTATATTCTGCCTTCTGGCCCAAGTATAAGCTTTGCCCACTTTATCAAACAACTTCCTACACACTGTTATGAACTGAGGCAGCTCGTGAACATTGTCTCTCAACTGTGTTATAGAGTGTAGTACTACATTTCAGTGAAGTGTAAGGCTTTCCAAAGCTGCCGAACGTGTTTCTTTCTCTATTTCAATGGTATTCTGCCTTGTATAACACACATTTACCACTCTAGTCTCCTTTAAGTAATGAATATAGGATTCATACAGTGTTTGATGTTATCTTAACTCGAATTAAGGATTTCCCTTATCTTAGCTACCTTTTCTACACTAAGAACTGACTTGGAGATTCTCTTTCAGCTGTTCTAAACAAGTTCTCATCTGTTTACAGTCATTTTCACTGAATTATTCATGTTTTCATGTAGTTTCCTATATTCTGCCTTCTGGCCCAAGTATAAGCTTTGGCCACTTTATCAAACAACTTCCTACACACTGTTATGAACTGAGGGAGCTAGGGAACATTGTCTCTCAACTGTGTAATAGAGTGTAGTACTACATTTCAGTGAAGTGTAAGGCTTTCCAAAGCTGCCGAACGTGTTTGTTTCTCTATTTCAATGGTATTCTCCCTTGTATAACACACATTTACCACTCGAGTCTCCTCTCAGTAAAGAATATAGGATTCATACAGTGTTTCATGTGATCTTAACTGGAATTAAGGATTTCCCTTATCTTAGCTACCTTTTCTACACTAAGAATTGACTTGGAGATTCTCTTTCAGCTGTTCTAAACAAGTTCTCATCTGTTTACAGTCATTTTCACTGAATTATTCATGTTTTCATGTAGTTTCCTATATTCTGCCTTCTGGCCCAAGTATAAGCTTTGCCCACTTTATCAAACAACTTCCTACACACTGTTATGAACTGAGGGAGCTAGGGAACATTGTCTCTCAACTGTGTTATAGAGTGTAGTACTACATTTCAGTGAAGTGTAAGGCTTTCCAAAGCTGCCGAACTTGTTTCTTTCTCTATTTCAATGGTATTCTGCCTTGTATAACACACATTTACCACTCTAGTCTCCTTTAAGTAATGAATATAGGATTCATACAGTGTTTGACGTTATCTTAACTCGAATTAAGGATTTCCCTTATCTTAGCTACCTTTTCTACACTAAGAACTGACTTGGAGATTCTCTTTCAGCTGTTCTAAACAAGTTCTCATCTGTTTACAGTCATTTTCACTGAATTATTCATGTTTTCATGTAGTTTCCTATATTCTGCCTTCTGGCCCAAGTATAAGCTTTGCCCACTTTATCAAACAACTTCCTACACACTGTTATGAACTGAGGGAGCTAGGGAACATTGTCTCTCAACTGTGTTATAGAGTGTAGTACTACATTTCAGTGTAGTGTAAGGCTTTCCAAAGCTGCCGAACGTGTTTCTTTCTCTATTTCAATGGTATTCTTCCTTGTATAACACACATTTACCACTCTAGTCTCCTTTAAGCAATGAATATAGGATTCATACAGTGTTTCATGTGATCTTAACTGGAATTAAGGATTTCCCTTATCTTAGCTACCTTTTGTATACTAAGAACTGACTTGGAGATTCTCTTTCAGCTGTTCTAAACAAGTTCTCATCTGTTTACAGTCATTTTCACTGAATTATTCATGTTTTCATGTCGTTTCCTATATTCTGCCTTCTGGCCCAAGTATAAGCTTTGCCCACTTTATCAAACAACTTCCTACACACTGTTATGAACTGAGGCAGCTCGTGAACATTGTCTCTCAACTGTGTTATAGAGTGTAGTACTACATTTGAGTGAAGTGTAAGGCTTTCCAAAGCTGCCGAACTTGTTTCTTTCTCTATTGCAATGGTATTCTGCCTTGTATAACACACATTTACCACTCTAGTCTCCTTTAAGTAATGAATATAGGATTCATACAGTGTTTCATGTTATCTTAACTCGAATTAAGGATTTTCCTTATCTTAGCTACCTTTTCTACACTAAGAACTGACTTGGAGATTCTCTTTCAGCTGTTCTAAACAAGTTCTCATGTGTTTACAGTCATTTTCAATGAATTATTCATGTTTTCATGTAGTTTCCTATATTCTGCCTTCTGGCCCAAGTATAAGCTTGGGCCACTTTATCAAACAACTTCCTACACAATGTTATGAACTGAGGCAGGTCCTGAACATTGTCTCTCAACTGTGTTATAGAGTGTAGTACTACATTTCAGTGAAGTGTAAGGCTTTCCAAAGCTGCCGAACGTGTTTCTTTCTCTATTTCAATGGTATTCTGCCTTGTATAACACACATTTACCACTCTAGTCTCCTTTAAGTAATGAATATAGGACTCATACAGTGTTTGATGTTATCTTAACTAGAATTAAGGATTTCCCTTATCTTAGCTACCATTTCTACACTAAGAACTGACTTGGAGATTCTCTTTCAGCTGTTCTAAACAAGTTCTCATCTGTTTACAGTCATTTTCAATGAATTATTCATGTTTTCATGTAGTTTCCTATATTCTGCCTTCTGGCCCAAGTATAAGCTTTGCCCACCTTATCAAACAACTTCCTACACACTGTTATGAACTTAGGGAGCTAGAGAACATTGTCTCTGAACTGTGTTATAGAGTGTAGTAGTATATTTCTGTGTAGTGTAAGGCTTTCCAAAGCTGCCGAACGTGTTTCTTTCTCTATTTCAATGGTATTCTGCCTTATATAATACACATTTATCACTCTAGTCTCCTTTAAGTAAGCAATATAGGATTCATACAGTGTTTCATGTGATCTGAACTCGAATTAAGGATTTCCCTTATCTTAGCTACCTTTTCTACACTAAGAACTGACTTGGAGATTCTCTTTCATCTGTTCTAAACAAGTTCTCATCTGTTTACAGTCATTTTCTCTGAATTATTCATGTTTTCATGTAGTTTCCTATATTCTGCCTTCTGGCCCAAGTATAAGCTTTGCCCACTTTATCAAACAACTTTCTACACAATGTTATGAACTGAGGCAGCTCGTGAACATTGTCTCTCAACTGTGTTATAGAGTGTAGTACTACATTTCAGTGAAGTGTAAGGCTTTCCAAAGCTGCCGAACGTGTTTGTTTCTCTATTTCAATGGTATTCTGCCTTGTATAACACACATTTACCACTCTAGTCTCCTTTAAGTAATGAATATAGGATTCATACAGTGTTTGATGTTATCTTAACTCGAATTAAGGATTTCCCTTATCTTAGCTACCTTTTCTACACTAAGAACTGACTTGGAGATTCTCTTTCAGCTGTTCTAAACAAGTTCTCATCTGTTTACACTCATTTTCACTGAATTATTCATGTTTTCATGTAGTTTCCTATATTCTGCCTTCTGTCCCAAGTATAAGCTTTGGCCACTTTATCAAACAACTTCCTACACACTGTTATGAACTGAGGGAGCTAGGGAACATTGTCTCTCAACTGTGTAATAGAGTGTAGTACTACATTTCAGTGAAGTGTAAGGCTTTCCAAAGCTGCAGAACTTGTTTCTTTCTCCATTTCAATGGTATTCTGCCTTGTATAACACACATTTACCACTCTAGTCTCCTTTAAGTAATGAATATAGGACTCATACAGTGTTTGATGTTATCTTAACTAGAATTAAGGATTTCCCTTATCTTAGCTACCTTTTCTACACTAAGAACTGACTTGGAGATTCTCTTTCAGCTGTTCTAAACAAGTTCTCATCTGTTTACAGTCATTTTCAATGAATTATTCATGTTTTCATGTAGTTTCCTATATTCTGCCTTCTGGCCCAAGTATAAGCTTTGCCCACTTTATCAAACAACTTCCTACACACTGTTATGAACTGAGGGAGCTAGGGAACATTGTCTCTCAACTGTGTTATAGAGTGTAGTACTACATTTCAGTGAAGTGTAAGGCTTTCCAAAGCTGCCGAACTTGTTTCTTTCTCTATTTCAATGGTATTCTGCCTTGTATAACACACATTTACCACTCTAGTCTCCTTTAAGTAATGAATATAGGATTCATACAGTGTTTGATGTTATCTTAACTCGAATTAAGGATTTCCCTTATCTTAGCTACCTTTTCTACACTAAGAACTGACTTGGAGATTCTCTTTCAGCTGTTCTAAACAAGTTCTCATCTGTTTACAGTCATTTTCACTGAATTATTCATGTTTTCATGTAGTTTCCTATATTCTGCCTTCTGGCCCAAGTATAAGCTTTGCCCACTTTATCAAACAACTTCCTACACACTGTTATGAACTGAGGGAGCTAGGGAACATTGTCTCTCAACTGTGTTATAGAGTGTAGTACTACATTTCAGTGTAGTGTAAGGCTTTCCAAAGCTGCCGAACGTGTTTCTTTCTCTATTTCAATGGTATTCTTCCTTGTATAACACACATTTACCACTCTAGTCTCCTTTAAGCAATGAATATAGGATTCATACAGTGTTTCATGTGATCTTAACTGGAATTAAGGATTTCCCTTATCTTAGCTACCTTTTGTACACTAAGAACTGACTTGGAGATTCTCTTTCAGCTGTTCTAAACAAGTTCTCATCTGTTTACAGTCATTTTCACTGAATTATTCATGTTTTCATGTCGTTTCCTATATTCTGCCTTCTGGCCCAAGTATAAGCTTTGCCCACTTTATCAAACAACTTCCTACACACTGTTATGAACTGAGGCAGCTCGTGAACATTGTCTCTCAACTGTGTTATAGAGTGTAGTACTACATTTCAGTGAAGTGTAAGGCTTTCCAAAGCTGCCGAACTTGTTTCTTTCTCTATTTCAATGGTATTCTGCCTTGTATAACACACATTTACCACTCTAGTCTCCTTTAAGTAATGAATATAGGATTCATACAGTGTTTGATGTTATCTTAACTCGAATTAAGGATTTCCCTTATCTTAGCTACCTTTTCTACACTAAGAACTGACTTGGAGATTCTCTTTCAGCTGTTCTAAACAAGTTCTCATCTGTTTACAGTCATTTTCACTGAATTATTCATGTTTTCATGTAGTTTCCTATATTCTGCCTTCTGGCCCAAGTATAAGCTTTGGCCACTTTATCAAACAACTTCCTACACACTGTTATGAACTGAGGGAGCTAGGGAACATTGTCTCTCAACTGTGTAATAGAGTGTAGTACTACATTTCAGTGAAGTGTAAGGCTTTCCAAAGCTGCCGAACTTGTTTCTTTCTCTATTTCAATGGTATTCTGCCTTGTATAACACACATTTACCACTCTAGTCTCCTTTAAGTAATGAATATAGGATTCATACAGTGTTTCATGTTATCTTAACTCGAATTAAGGATTTTCCTTATCTTAGCTACCTTTTCTACACTAAGAACTGACTTGGAGATTCTCTTTCAGCTGTTCTAAACAAGTTCTCATGTGTTTACAGTCATTTTCAATGAATTATTCATGTTTTCATGTAGTTTCCTATATTCTGCCTTCTGGCCCAAGTATAAGCTTGGGCCACTTTATCAAACAACTTCCTACACAATGTTATGAACTGAGGCAGGTCCTGAACATTGTCTCTCAACTGTGTTATAGAGTGTAGTACTACATTTCAGTGAAGTGTAAGGCTTTCCAAAGCTGCCGAACGTGTTTCTTTCTCTATTTCAATGGTATTCTGCCTTGTATAACACACATTTACCACTCTAGTCTCCTTTAAGTAATGAATATAGGACTCATACAGTGTTTGATGTTATCTTAACTAGAATTAAGGATTTCCCTTATCTTAGCTACCATTTCTACACTAAGAACTGACTTGGAGATTCTCTTTCAGCTGTTCTAAACAAGTTCTCATCTGTTTACAGTCATTTTCAATGAATTATTCATGTTTTCATGTAGTTTCCTATATTCTGCCTTCTGGCCCAAGTATAAGCTTTGCCCACCTTATCAAACAACTTCCTACACACTGTTATGAACTTAGGGAGCTAGAGAACATTGTCTCTGAACTGTGTTATAGAGTGTAGTAGTATATTTCTGTGTAGTGTAAGGCTTTCCAAAGCTGCCGAACGTGTTTCTTTCTCTATTTCAATGGTATTCTGCCTTATATAATACACATTTATCACTCTAGTCTCCTTTAAGTAAGCAATATAGGATTCATACAGTGTTTCATGTGATCTGAACTCGAATTAAGGATTTCCCTTATCTTAGCTACCTTTTCTACACTAAGAACTGACTTGGAGATTCTCTTTCATCTGTTCTAAACAAGTTCTCATCTGTTTACAGTCATTTTCTCTGAATTATTCATGTTTTCATGTAGTTTCCTATATTCTGCCTTCTGGCCCAAGTATAAGCTTTGCCCACTTTATCAAACAACTTTCTACACAATGTTATGAACTGAGGCAGCTCGTGAACATTGTCTCTCAACTGTGTTATAGAGTGTAATACTACATTTCAGTGAAGTGTAAGGCTTTCCAAAGCTGCCGAACGTGTTTGTTTCTCTATTTCAATGGTATTCTCCCTTGTATAACACACATTTACCACTCGAGTCTCCTCTCAGTAAAGAATATAGGATTCATACAGTGTTTCATGTGATCTTAACTGGAATTAAGGATTTCCCTTATCTTAGCTACCTTTTGTACACTAAGAACTGACTTGGAGATTCTCTTTCAGCTGTTCTAAACAAGTTCTCATCTGTTTACAGTCATTTTCACTGAATTATTCATGTTTTCATGTAGTTTCCTATATTCTGCCTTCTGGCCCAAGTATAAGCTTTGCCCACTTTATCAAACAACTTCCTACACACTGTTATGAACTGAGGGAGCTAGGGAACATTGTCTCTCAACTGTGTTATAGAGTGTAGTACTACATTTCAGTGAAGTGTAAGGCTTTCCAAAGCTGCCGAACTTGTTTCTTTCTCTATTTCAATGGTATTCTGCCTTGTATAACACACATTTACCACTCTAGTCTCCTTTAAGTAATGAATATAGGATTCATACAGTGTTTGATGTTATCTTAACTCGAATTAAGGATTTCCCTTATCTTAGCTACCTTTTCTACACTAAGAACTGACTTGGAGATTCTCTTTCAGCTGTTCTAAACAAGTTCTCATCTGTTTACACTCATTTTCACTGAATTATTCATGTTTTCATGTAGTTTCCTATATTCTGCCTTCTGTCCCAAGTATAAGCTTTGGCCACTTTATCAAACAACTTCCTACACACTGTTATGAACTGAGGGAGCTAGGGAACATTGTCTCTCAACTGTGTAATAGAGTGTAGTACTACATTTCAGTGAAGTGTAAGGCTTTCCAAAGCTGCAGAACTTGTTTCTTTCTCCATTTCAATGGTATTCTGCCTTGTATAACACACATTTACCACTCTAGTCTCCTTTAAGTAATGAATATAGGACTCATACAGTGTTTGATGTTATCTTAACTAGAATTAAGGATTTCCCTTATCTTAGCTACCTTTTCTACACTAAGAACTGACTTGGAGATTCTCTTTCAGCTGTTCTAAACAAGTTCTCATCTGTTTACAGTCATTTTCAATGAATTATTCATGTTTTCATGTAGTTTCCTATATTCTGCCTTCTGGCCCAAGTATAAGCTTTGCCCACTTTATCAAACAACTTCCTACACACTGTTATGAACTGAGGGAGCTAGGGAACATTGTCTCTCAACTGTGTTATAGAGTGTAGTACTACATTTCAGTGAAGTGTAAGGCTTTCCAAAGCTGCCGAACTTGTTTCTTTCTCTATTTCAATGGTATTCTGCCTTGTATAACACACATTTACCACTCTAGTCTCCTTTAAGTAATGAATATAGGATTCATACAGTGTTTGATGTTATCTTAACTCGAATTAAGGATTTCCCTTATCTTAGCTACCTTTTCTACACTAAGAACTGACTTGGAGATTCTCTTTCAGCTGTTCTAAACAAGTTCTCATCAGTTTACAGTCATTTTCACTGAATTATTCATGTTTTCATGTAGTTTCCTATATTCTGCCTTCTGGCCCATGTATAAGCTTTGCCCACTTTATCAAACAACTTCCTACACACTGTTATGAACTGAGGGAGCTAGGGAACATTGTCTCTCAACTGTGTTATAGAGTGTAGTACTACATTTCAGTGTAGTGTAAGGCTTTCCAAAGCTGCCGAACGTGTTTCTTTCTCTATTTCAATGGTATTCTTCCTTGTATAACACACATTTACCACTCTAGTCTCCTTTAAGCAATGAATATAGGATTCATACAGTGTTTCATGTGATCTTAACTGGAATTAAGGATTTCCCTTATCTTAGCTACCTTTTGTACACTAAGAACTGACTTGGAGATTCTCTTTCAGCTGTTCTAAACAAGTTCTCATCTGTTTACAGTCATTTTCACTGAATTATTCATGTTTTCATGTCGTTTCCTATATTCTGCCTTCTGGCCCAAGTATAAGCTTTGCCCACTTTATCAAACAACTTCCTACACACTGTTATGAACTGAGGCAGCTCGTGAACATTGTCTCTCAACTGTGTTATAGAGTGTAGTACTACATTTCAGTGAAGTGTAAGGCTTTCCAAAGCTGCCGAACTTGTTTCTTTCTCTATTTCAATGGTATTCTGCCTTGTATAACACACATTTACCACTCTAGTCTCCTTTAAGTAATGAATATAGGATTCATACAGTGTTTGATGTTATCTTAACTCGAATTAAGGATTTCCCTTATCTTAGCTACCTTTTCTACACTAAGAACTGACTTGGAGATTCTCTTTCAGCTGTTCTAAACAAGTTCTCATCTGTTTACAGTCATTTTCACTGAATTATTCATGTTTTCATGTAGTTTCCTATATTCTGCCTTCTGGCCCAAGTATAAGCTTTGGCCACTTTATCAAACAACTTCCTACACACTGTTATGAACTGAGGGAGCTAGGGAACATTGTCTCTCAACTGTGTAATAGAGTGTAGTACTACATTTCAGTGAAGTGTAAGGCTTTCCAAAGCTGCCGAACTTGTTTCTTTCTCTATTTCAATGGTATTCTGCCTTGTATAACACACATTTACCACTCTAGTCTCCTTTAAGTAATGAATATAGGATTCATACAGTGTTTCATGTTATCTTAACTCGAATTAAGGATTTTCCTTATCTTAGCTACCTTTTCTACACTAAGAACTGACTTGGAGATTCTCTTTCAGCTGTTCTAAACAAGTTCTCATGTGTTTACAGTCATTTTCAATGAATTATTCATGTTTTCATGTAGTTTCCTATATTCTGCCTTCTGGCCCAAGTATAAGCTTGGGCCACTTTATCAAACAACTTCCTACACAATGTTATGAACTGAGGCAGGTCCTGAACATTGTCTCTCAACTGTGTTATAGAGTGTAGTACTACATTTCAGTGAAGTGTAAGGCTTTCCAAAGCTGCCGAACGTGTTTCTTTCTCTATTTCAATGGTATTCTGCCTTGTATAACACACATTTACCACTCTAGTCTCCTTTAAGTAATGAATATAGGACTCATACAGTGTTTGATGTTATCTTAACTCGAATTAAGGATTTCCCTTATCTTAGCTACCATTTCTACACTAAGAACTGACTTGGAGATTCTCTTTCAGCTGTTCTAAACAAGTTCTCATCTGTTTACAGTCATTTTCAATGAATTATTCATGTTTTCATGTAGTTTCCTATATTCTGCCTTCTGGCCCAAGTATAAGCTTTGCCCACCTTATCAAACAACTTCCTACACACTGTTATGAACTTAGGGAGCTAGAGAACATTGTCTCTGAACTGTGTTATAGAGTGTAGTAGTATATTTCTGTGTAGTGTAAGGCTTTCCAAAGCTGCCGAACGTGTTTCTTTCTCTATTTCTATGGTATTCTGCCTTATATAATACACATTTATCACTCTAGTCTCCTTTAAGTAAGCAATATAGGATTCATACAGTGTTTCATGTGATCTGAACTCGAATTAAGGATTTCCCTTATCTTAGCTACCTTTTCTACACTAAGAACTGACTTGGAGATTCTCTTTCATCTGTTCTAAACAAGTTCTCATCTGTTTACAGTCATTTTCTCTGAATTATTCATGTTTTCATGTAGTTTCCTATATTCTGCCTTCTGGCCCAAGTATAAGCTTTGCCCACTTTATCAAACAACTTTCTACACAATGTTATGAACTGAGGCTGCTCGTGAACATTGTCTCTCAACTGTGTTATAGAGTGTAGTACTACATTTCAGTGAAGTGTAAGGCTTTCCAAAGCTGCCGAACGTGTTTGTTTCTCTATTTCAATGGTATTCTCCCTTGTATAACACACATTTACCACTCGAGTCTCCTCTCAGTAAAGAATATAGGATTCATACAGTGTTTCATGTGATCTTAACTGGAATTAAGGATTTCCCTTATCTTAGCTACCTTTTCTACACTAAGAACTGACTTGGAGATTCTCTTTCAGCTGTTCTAAACAAGTTCTCATCTGTTTACAGTCATTTTCACTGAATTATTCATGTTTTCATGTAGTTTCCTATATTCTGCCTTCTGGCCCAAGTATAAGCTTTGCCCACTTTATCAAACAACTTCCTACACACTGTTATGAACTGAGGGAGCTAGGGAACATTGTCTCTCAACTGTGTTATAGAGTGTAGTACTACATTTCAGTGAAGTGTAAGGCTTTCCAAAGCTGCCGAACTTGTTTCTTTCTCTATTTCAATGGTATTCTGCCTTGTATAACACACATTTACCACTCTAGTCTCCTTTAAGTAATGAATATAGGATTCATACAGTGTTTGATGTTATCTTAACTCGAATTAAGGATTTCCCTTATCTTAGCTACCTTTTCTACACTAAGAACTGACTTGGAGATTCTCTTTCAGCTGTTCTAAACAAGTTCTCATCTGTTTACACTCATTTTCACTGAATTATTCATGTTTTCATGTAGTTTCCTATATTCTGCCTTCTGTCCCAAGTATAAGCTTTGGCCACTTTATCAAACAACTTCCTACACACTGTTATGAACTGAGGGAGCTAGGGAACATTGTCTCTCAACTGTGTAATAGAGTGTAGTACTACATTTCAGTGAAGTGTAAGGCTTTCCAAAGCTGCAGAACTTGTTTCTTTCTCCATTTCAATGGTATTCTGCCTTGTATAACACACATTTACCACTCTAGTCTCCTTTAAGTAATGAATATAGGACTCATACAGTGTTTGATGTTATCTTAACTAGAATTAAGGATTTCCCTTATCTTAGCTACCTTTTCTACACTAAGAACTGACTTGGAGATTCTCTTTCAGCTGTTCTAAACAAGTTCTCATCTGTTTACAGTCATTTTCAATGAATTATTCATGTTTTCATGTAGTTTCCTATATTCTGCCTTCTGGCCCAAGTATAAGCTTTGCCCACTTTATCAAACAACTTCCTACACACTGTTATGAACTGAGGGAGCTAGGGAACATTGTCTCTCAACTGTGTTATAGAGTGTAGTACTACATTTCAGTGAAGTGTAAGGCTTTCCAAAGCTGCCGAACTTGTTTCTTTCTCTATTTCAATGGTATTCTGCCTTGTATAACACACATTTACCACTCTAGTCTCCTTTAAGTAATGAATATAGGATTCATACAGTGTTTGATGTTATCTTAACTCGAATTAAGGATTTCCCTTATCTTAGCTACCTTTTCTACACTAAGAACTGACTTGGAGATTCTCTTTCAGCTGTTCTAAACAAGTTCTCATCAGTTTACAGTCATTTTCACTGAATTATTCATGTTTTCATGTAGTTTCCTATATTCTGCCTTCTGGCCCATGTATAAGCTTTGCCCACTTTATCAAACAACTTCCTACACACTGTTATGAACTGAGGGAGCTAGGGAACATTGTCTCTCAACTGTGTTATAGAGTGTAGTACTACATTTCAGTGTAGTGTAAGGCTTTCCAAAGCTGCCGAACGTGTTTCTTTCTCTATTTCAATGGTATTCTTCCTTGTATAACACACATTTACCACTCTAGTCTCCTTTAAGCAATGAATATAGGATTCATACAGTGTTTCATGTGATCTTAACTGGAATTAAGGATTTCCCTTATCTTAGCTACCTTTTGTACACTAAGAACTGACTTGGAGATTCTCTTTCAGCTGTTCTAAACAAGTTCTCATCTGTTTACAGTCATTTTCACTGAATTATTCATGTTTTCATGTCGTTTCCTATATTCTGCCTTCTGGCCCAAGTATAAGCTTTGCCCACTTTATCAAACAACTTCCTACACACTGTTATGAACTGAGGCAGCTCGTGAACATTGTCTCTCAACTGTGTTATAGAGTGTAGTACTACATTTCAGTGAAGTGTAAGGCTTTCCAAAGCTGCCGAACTTGTTTCTTTCTCTATTTCAATGGTATTCTGCCTTGTATAACACACATTTACCACTCTAGTCTCCTTTAAGTAATGAATATAGGATTCATACAGTGTTTGATGTTATCTTAACTCGAATTAAGGATTTCCCTTATCTTAGCTACCTTTTCTACACTAAGAACTGACTTGGAGATTCTCTTTCAGCTGTTCTAAACAAGTTCTCATCTGTTTACAGTCATTTTCACTGAATTATTCATGTTTTCATGTAGTTTCCTATATTCTGCCTTCTGGCCCAAGTATAAGCTTTGGCCACTTTATCAAACAACTTCCTACACACTGTTATGAACTGAGGGAGCTAGGGAACATTGTCTCTCAACTGTGTAATAGAGTGTAGTACTACATTTCAGTGAAGTGTAAGGCTTTCCAAAGCTGCCGAACTTGTTTCTTTCTCTATTTCAATGGTATTCTGCCTTGTATAACACACATTTACCACTCTAGTCTCCTTTAAGTAATGAATATAGGATTCATACAGTGTTTCATGTTATCTTAACTCGAATTAAGGATTTTCCTTATCTTAGCTACCTTTTCTACACTAAGAACTGACTTGGAGATTCTCTTTCAGCTGTTCTAAACAAGTTCTCATGTGTTTACAGTCATTTTCAATGAATTATTCATGTTTTCATGTAGTTTCCTATATTCTGCCTTCTGGCCCAAGTATAAGCTTGGGCCACTTTATCAAACAACTTCCTACACAATGTTATGAACTGAGGCAGGTCCTGAACATTGTCTCTCAACTGTGTTATAGAGTGTAGTACTACATTTCAGTGAAGTGTAAGGCTTTCCAAAGCTGCCGAACGTGTTTCTTTCTCTATTTCAATGGTATTCTGCCTTGTATAACACACATTTACCACTCTAGTCTCCTTTAAGTAATGAATATAGGACTCATACAGTGTTTGATGTTATCTTAACTCGAATTAAGGATTTCCCTTATCTTAGCTACCATTTCTACACTAAGAACTGACTTGGAGATTCTCTTTCAGCTGTTCTAAACAAGTTCTCATCTGTTTACAGTCATTTTCAATGAATTATTCATGTTTTCATGTAGTTTCCTATATTCTGCCTTCTGGCCCAAGTATAAGCTTTGCCCACCTTATCAAACAACTTCCTACACACTGTTATGAACTTAGGGAGCTAGAGAACATTGTCTCTGAACTGTGTTATAGAGTGTAGTAGTATATTTCTGTGTAGTGTAAGGCTTTCCAAAGCTGCCGAACGTGTTTCTTTCTCTATTTCTATGGTATTCTGCCTTATATAATACACATTTATCACTCTAGTCTCCTTTAAGTAAGCAATATAGGATTCATACAGTGTTTCATGTGATCTGAACTCGAATTAAGGATTTCCCTTATCTTAGCTACCTTTTCTACACTAAGAACTGACTTGGAGATTCTCTTTCATCTGTTCTAAACAAGTTCTCATCTGTTTACAGTCATTTTCTCTGAATTATTCATGTTTTCATGTAGTTTCCTATATTCTGCCTTCTGGCCCAAGTATAAGCTTTGCCCACTTTATCAAACAACTTTCTACACAATGTTATGAACTGAGGCAGCTCGTGAACATTGTCTCTCAACTGTGTTATAGAGTGTAGTACTACATTTCAGTGAAGTGTAAGGCTTTCCAAAGCTGCCGAACGTGTTTGTTTCTCTATTTCAATGGTATTCTCCCTTGTATAACACACATTTACCACTCGAGTCTCCTCTCAGTAAAGAATATAGGATTCATACAGTGTTTCATGTGATCTTAACTGGAATTAAGGATTTCCCTTATCTTAGCTACCTTTTCTACACTAAGAACTGACTTGGAGATTCTCTTTCAGCTGTTCTAAACAAGTTCTCATCTGTTTACAGTCATTTTCACTGAATTATTCATGTTTTCATGTAGTTTCCTATATTCTGCCTTCTGGCCCAAGTATAAGCTTTGCCCACTTTATCAAACAACTTCCTACACACTGTTATGAACTGAGGGAGCTAGGGAACATTGTCTCTCAACTGTGTTATAGAGTGTAGTACTACATTTCAGTGAAGTGTAAGGCTTTCCAAAGCTGCCGAACTTGTTTCTTTCTCTATTTCAATGGTATTCTGCCTTGTATAACACACATTTACCACTCTAGTCTCCTTTAAGTAATGAATATAGGATTCATACAGTGTTTGATGTTATCTTAACTCGAATTAAGGATTTCCCTTATCTTAGCTACCTTTTCTACACTAAGAACTGACTTGGAGATTCTCTTTCAGCTGTTCTAAACAAGTTCTCATCTGTTTACACTCATTTTCACTGAATTATTCATGTTTTCATGTAGTTTCCTATATTCTGCCTTCTGTCCCAAGTATAAGCTTTGGCCACTTTATCAAACAACTTCCTACACACTGTTATGAACTGAGGGAGCTAGGGAACATTGTCTCTCAACTGTGTAATAGAGTGTAGTACTACATTTCAGTGAAGTGTAAGGCTTTCCAAAGCTGCCGAACTTGTTTCTTTCTCCATTTCAATGGTATTCTGCCTTGTATAACACACATTTACCACTCTAGTCTCCTTTAAGTAATGAATATAGGACTCATACATTGTTTGATGTTATCTTAACTAGAATTAAGGATTTCCCTTATCTTAGCTACCTTTTCTACACTAAGAACTGACTTGGAGATTCTCTTTCAGCTGTTCTAAACAAGTTCTCATCTGTTTACAGTCATTTTCAATTAATTATTCATGTTTTCATGAAGTTTCCTATATTCTGCCTTCTGGCCCAAGTATAAGCTTTGCCCACCTTATCAAACAACTTCCTACACACTGTTATGAACTTAGGGAGCTAGAGAACATTGTCTCTGAACTGTGTTATAGAGTGTAGTAGTATATTTCTGTGTAGTGTAAGGCTTTCCAAAGCTGCCGAACGTGTTTCTTTCTCTATTTCAATGGTATTCTGCCTTATATAATACACATTTATCACTCTAGTCTCCTTTAAGTAAGCAATATAGGATTCATACGGTGTTTCATGTGATCTGAACTCGAATTAAGGATTTCCCTTATCTTAGCTACCTTTTCTACACTAAGAACTGACTTGGAGATTCTCTTTCATCTGTTCTAAACAAGTTCTCATCTGTTTACAGTCATTTTCACTGAATTATTCATGTTTTCATGTAGTTTCCTATATTCTGCCTTCTGGCCCAAGTATAAGCTTTGCCCACTTTATCAAACAACTTTCTACACAATGTTATGAACTGAGGCAGCTCGTGAACATTGTCTCTCAACTGTGTTATAGAGTGTAGTACTACATTTCAGTGAAGTGTAAGGCTTTCCAAAGCTGCCGAACATGTTTGTTTCTCTATTTCAATGGTATTCTCCCTTGTATAACACACATTTACCACTCGAGTCTCCTCTCAGTAAAGAATATAGGATTCATACAGTGTTTCATGTGATCTTAACTGGAATTAAGGATTTCCCTTATCTTAGCTACCTTTTCTACACTAAGAACTGACTTGGAGATTCTCTTTCAGCTGTTCTAAACAAGTTCTCATCTGTTTACAGTCATTTTCACTGAATTATTCATGTTTTCATGTAGTTTCCTATATTCTGCCTTCTGGCCCAAGTATAAGCTTTGCCCACTTTATCAAACAACTTCCTACACACTGTTATGAACTGAGGGAGCTAGGGAACATTGTCTCTCAACTGTGTTATAGAGTGTAGTACTACATTTCAGTGAAGTGTAAGGCTTTCCAAAGCAGCCGAACTTGTTTCTTTCTCTATTTCAATGGTATTCTGCCTTGTATAACACACATTTACCACTCTAGTCTCCTTTAAGTAATGAATATAGGATTCATACAGTGTTTGATGTTATCTTAACTCGAATTAAGGATTTCCCTTATCTTAGCTACCTTTTCTACACTAAGAACTGACTTGGAGATTCTCTTTCAGCTGTTCTAAACAAGTTCTCATCTGTTTACACTCATTTTCACTGAATTATTCATGTTTTCATGTAGTTTCCTATATTCTGCCTTCTGTCCCAAGTATAAGCTTTGGCCACTTTATCAAACAACTTCCTACACACTGTTATGAACTGAGGGAGCTAGGGAACATTGTCTCTCAACTGTGTAATAGAGTGTAGTACTACATTTCAGTGAAGTGTAAGGCTTTCCAAAGCTGCCGAACTTGTTTCTTTCTCCATTTCAATGGTATTCTGCCTTGTATAACACACATTTACCACTCTAGTCTCCTTTAAGTAATGAATATAGGACTCATACAGTGTTTGATGTTATCTTAACTAGAATTAAGGATTTCCCTTATCTTAGCTACCTTTTCTACACTAAGAACTGACTTGGAGATTCTCTTTCAGCTGTTCTAAACAAGTTCTCATCTGTTTACAGTCATTTTCAATGAATTATTCATGTTTTCATGAAGTTTCCTATATTCTGCCTTCTGGCCCAAGTATAAGCTTTGCCCACCTTATCAAACAACTTCCTACAAACTGTTATGAACTTAGGGAGCTAGAGAACATTGTCTCTGAACTGTGTTATAGAGTGTAGTAGTATATTTCTGTGTAGTGTAAGGCTTTCCAAAGCTGCCGAACGTGTTTCTTTCTCTATTTCAATGGTATTCTGCCTTATATAATACACATTTATCACTCTAGTCTCCTTTAAGTAAGCAATATAGGATTCATACAGTGTTTCATGTGATCTGAACTCGAATTAAGGATTTCCCTTATCTTAGCTACCTTTTCTACACTAAGAACTGACTTGGAGATTCTCTTTCATCTGTTCTAAACAAGTTCTCATCTGTTTACAGTCATTTTCACTGAATTATTCATGTTTTCATGTAGTTTCCTATATTCTGCCTTCTGGCCCAAGTATAAGCTTTGCCCACTTTATCAAACAACTTTCTACACAATGATATGAACTGAGGCAGCTCGTGAACATTGTCTCTCAACTGTGTTATAGAGTGTAGTACTACATTTCAGTGAAGTGTAAGGCTTTCCAAAGCTGCCGAACGTGTTTGTTTCTCTATTTCAATGGTATTCTCCCTTGTATAACACACATTTACCACTCGAGTCTCCTCTCAGTAAAGAATATAGGATTCATACAGTGTTTCATGTGATCTTAACTGGAATTAAGGATTTCCCTTATCTTAGCTACCTTTTCTACACTAAGAACTGACTTGGAGATTCTCTTTCAGCTGTTCTAAACAAGTTCTCATCTGTTTACAGTCATTTTCACTGAATTATTCATGTTTTCATGTAGTTTCCTATATTCTGTCTTCTGGCCCAAGTATAAGCTTTGCCCACTTTATCAAACAACTTCCTACACACTGTTATGAACTGAGGGAGCTAGGGAACATTGTCTCTCAACTGTGTTATAGAGTGTAGTACTACATTTCAGTGAAGTGTAAGGCTTTCCAAAGCTGACGAACTTGTTTCTTTCTCTATTTCAATGGTATTCTGCATTGTATAACACACATTTACCACTCTAGTCTCCTTTAAGTAATGAATATAGGATTCATACAGTGTTTGATGTTATCTTAACTCGAATTAAGGATTTCCCTTATCTTAGCTACCTTTTCTACACTAAGAACTGACTTGGAGATTCTCTTTCAGCTGTTCTAAACAAGTTCTCATCTGTTTACACTCATTTTCACTGAATTATTCATGTTTTCATGTAGTTTCCTATATTCTGCCTTCTGTCCCAAGTATAAGCTTTGGCCACTTTATCAAACAACTTCCTACACACTGTTATGAACTGAGGGAGCTAGGGAACATTGTCTCTCAACTGTGTAATAGAGTGTAGTACTACATTTCAGTGAAGTGTAAGGCTTTCCAAAGCTGCCGAACTTGTTTCTTTCTCCATTTCAATGGTATTCTGCCTTGTATAACACACATTTACCACTCTAGTCTCCTTTAAGTAATGAATATAGGACTCATACATTGTTTGATGTTATCTTAACTAGAATTAAGGATTTCCCTTATCTTAGCTACCTTTTCTACACTAAGAACTGACTTGGAGATTCTCTTTCAGCTGTTCTAAACAAGTTCTCATCTGTTTACAGTCATTTTCAATTAATTATTCATGTTTTCATGAAGTTTCCTATATTCTGCCTTCTGGCCCAAGTATAAGCTTTGCCCACCTTATCAAACAACTTCCTACACACTGTTATGAACTTAGGGAGCTAGAGAACATTGTCTCTGAACTGTGTTATAGAGTGTAGTAGTATATTTCTGTGTAGTGTAAGGCTTTCCAAAGCTGCCGAACGTGTTTCTTTCTCTATTTCAATGGTATTCTGCCTTATATAATACACATTTATCACTCTAGTCTCCTTTAAGTAAGCAATATAGGATTCATACGGTGTTTCATGTGATCTGAACTCGAATTAAGGATTTCCCTTATCTTAGCTACCTTTTCTACACTAAGAACTGACTTGGAGATTCTCTTTCATCTGTTCTAAACAAGTTCTCATCTGTTTACAGTCATTTTCACTGAATTATTCATGTTTTCATGTAGTTTCCTATATTCTGCCTTCTGGCCCAAGTATAAGCTTTGCCCACTTTATCAAACAACTTTCTACACAATGTTATGAACTGAGGCAGCTCGTGAACATTGTCTCTCAACTGTGTTATAGAGTGTAGTACTACATTTCAGTGAAGTGTAAGGCTTTCCAAAGCTGCCGAACATGTTTGTTTCTCTATTTCAATGGTATTCTCCCTTGTATAACACACATTTACCACTCGAGTCTCCTCTCAGTAAAGAATATAGGATTCATACAGTGTTTCATGTGATCTTAACTGGAATTAAGGATTTCCCTTATCTTAGCTACCTTTTCTACACTAAGAACTGACTTGGAGATTCTCTTTCAGCTGTTCTAAACAAGTTCTCATCTGTTTACAGTCATTTTCACTGAATTATTCATGTTTTCATGTAGTTTCCTATATTCTGCCTTCTGGCCCAAGTATAAGCTTTGCCCACTTTATCAAACAACTTCCTACACACTGTTATGAACTGAGGGAGCTAGGGAACATTGTCTCTCAACTGTGTTATAGAGTGTAGTACTACATTTCAGTGAAGTGTAAGGCTTTCCAAAGCAGCCGAACTTGTTTCTTTCTCTATTTCAATGGTATTCTGCCTTGTATAACACACATTTACCACTCTAGTCTCCTTTAAGTAATGAATATAGGATTCATACAGTGTTTGATGTTATCTTAACTCGAATTAAGGATTTCCCTTATCTTAGCTACCTTTTCTACACTAAGAACTGACTTGGAGATTCTCTTTCAGCTGTTCTAAACAAGTTCTCATCTGTTTACACTCATTTTCACTGAATTATTCATGTTTTCATGTAGTTTCCTATATTCTGCCTTCTGTCCCAAGTATAAGCTTTGGCCACTTTATCAAACAACTTCCTACACACTGTTATGAACTGAGGGAGCTAGGGAACATTGTCTCTCAACTGTGTAATAGAGTGTAGTACTACATTTCAGTGAAGTGTAAGGCTTTCCAAAGCTGCCGAACTTGTTTCTTTCTCCATTTCAATGGTATTCTGCCTTGTATAACACACATTTACCACTCTAGTCTCCTTTAAGTAATGAATATAGGACTCATACAGTGTTTGATGTTATCTTAACTAGAATTAAGGATTTCCCTTATCTTAGCTACCTTTTCTACACTAAGAACTGACTTGGAGATTCTCTTTCAGCTGTTCTAAACAAGTTCTCATCTGTTTACAGTCATTTTCAATGAATTATTCATGTTTTCATGAAGTTTCCTATATTCTGCCTTCTGGCCCAAGTATAAGCTTTGCCCACCTTATCAAACAACTTCCTACAAACTGTTATGAACTTAGGGAGCTAGAGAACATTGTCTCTGAACTGTGTTATAGAGTGTAGTAGTATATTTCTGTGTAGTGTAAGGCTTTCCAAAGCTGCCGAACGTGTTTCTTTCTCTATTTCAATGGTATTCTGCCTTATATAATACACATTTATCACTCTAGTCTCCTTTAAGTAAGCAATATAGGATTCATACAGTGTTTCATGTGATCTGAACTCGAATTAAGGATTTCCCTTATCTTAGCTACCTTTTCTACACTAAGAACTGACTTGGAGATTCTCTTTCATCTGTTCTAAACAAGTTCTCATCTGTTTACAGTCATTTTCACTGAATTATTCATGTTTTCATGTAGTTTCCTATATTCTGCCTTCTGGCCCAAGTATAAGCTTTGCCCACTTTATCAAACAACTTTCTACACAATGATATGAACTGAGGCAGCTCGTGAACATTGTCTCTCAACTGTGTTATAGAGTGTAGTACTACATTTCAGTGAAGTGTAAGGCTTTCCAAAGCTGCCGAACGTGTTTGTTTCTCTATTTCAATGGTATTCTCCCTTGTATAACACACATTTACCACTCGAGTCTCCTCTCAGTAAAGAATATAGGATTCATACAGTGTTTCATGTGATCTTAACTGGAATTAAGGATTTCCCTTATCTTAGCTACCTTTTCTACACTAAGAACTGACTTGGAGATTCTCTTTCAGCTGTTCTAAACAAGTTCTCATCTGTTTACAGTCATTTTCACTGAATTATTCATGTTTTCATGTAGTTTCCTATATTCTGTCTTCTGGCCCAAGTATAAGCTTTGCCCACTTTATCAAACAACTTCCTACACACTGTTATGAACTGAGGGAGCTAGGGAACATTGTCTCTCAACTGTGTTATAGAGTGTAGTACTACATTTCAGTGAAGTGTAAGGCTTTCCAAAGCTGACGAACTTGTTTCTTTCTCTATTTCAATGGTATTCTGCATTGTATAACACACATTTACCACTCTAGTCTCCTTTAAGTAATGAATATAGGATTCATACAGTGTTTGATGTTATCTTAACTCGAATTAAGGATTTCCCTTATCTTAGCTACCTTTTCTACACTAAGAACTGACTTGGAGATTCTCTTTCAGCTGTTCTAAACAAGTTCTCATCTGTTTACACTCATTTTCACTGAATTATTCATGTTTTCATGTAGTTTCCTATATTCTGCCTTCTGTCCCAAGTATAAGCTTTGGCCACTTTATCAAACAACTTCCTACACACTGTTATGAACTGAGGGAGCTAGGGAACATTGTCTCTCAACTGTGTAATAGAGTGTAGTACTACATTTCAGTGAAGTGTAAGGCTTTCCAAAGCTGCCGAACTTGTTTCTTTCTCCATTTCAATGGTATTCTGCCTTGTATAACACACATTTACCACTCTAGTCTCCTTTAAGTAATGAATATAGGACTCATACAGTGTTTGATGTTATCTTAACTAGAATTAAGGATTTCCCTTATCTTAGCTACCTTTTCTACACTAAGAACTGACTTGGAGATTCTCTTTCAGCTGTTCTAAACAAGTTCTCATCTGTTTACAGTCATTTTCAATGAATTATTCATGTTTTCATGAAGTTTCCTATATTCTGCCTTCTGGCCCAAGTATAAGCTTTGCCCACCTTATCAAACAACTTCCTACACACTGTTATGAACTTAGGGAGCTAGAGAACATTGTCTCTGAACTGTGTTATAGAGTGTAGTAGTATATTTCTGTGTAGTGTAAGGCTTTCCAAAGCTGCCGAACGTGTTTCTTTCTCTATTTCAATGGTATTCTGCCTTATATAATACACATTTATCACTCTAGTCTCCTTTAGGTAAGCAATATAGGATTCATACGGTGTTTCATGTGATCTGAACTCGAATTAAGGATTTCCCTTATCTTAGCTACCTTTTCTACACTAAGAACTGACTTGGAGATTCTCTTTCATCTGTTCTAAACAAGTTCTCGTCTGTTTACAGTCATTTTCACTGAATTATTCATGTTTTCATGTAGTTTCCTATATTCTGCCTTCTGGCCCAAGTATAAGCTTTGCCCACTTTATCAAACAACTTTCTACACAATGTTATGAACTGAGGCAGCTCGTGAACATTGTCTCTCAACTGTGTTATAGAGTGTAGTACTACATTTCAGTGAAGTGTAAGGCTTTCCAAAGCTGCCGAACGTGTTTGTTTCTCTATTTCAATGGTATTCTCCCTTGTATAACACACATTTACCACTCGAGTCTCCTCTCAGTAAAGAATATAGGATTCATACAGTGTTTCATGTGATCTTAACTGGAATTAAGGATTTCCCTTATCTTAGCTACCTTTTCTACACTAAGAACTGACTTGGAGATTCTCTTTCAGCTGTTCTAAACAAGTTCTCATCTGTTTACAGTCATTTTCACTGAATTATTCATGTTTTCATGTAGTTTCCTATATTCTGCCTTCTGGCCCAAGTATAAGCTTTGCCCACTTTATCAAACAACTTCCTACACACTGTTATGAACTGAGGGAGCTAGGGAACATTGTCTCTCAACTGTGTTATAGAGTGTAGTACTACATTTCAGTGAAGTGTAAGGCTTTCCAAAGCTGCCGAACTTGTTTCTTTCTCTATTTCAATGGTATTCTGCCTTGTATAACACACATTTACCACTCTAGTCTCCTTTAAGTAATGAATATAGGATTCATACAGTGTTTGATGTTATCTTAACTCGAATTAAGGATTTCCCTTATCTTAGCTACCTTTTCTACACTAAGAACTGACTTGGAGATTCTCTTTCAGCTGTTCTAAACAAGTTCTCATCTGTTTACACTCATTTTCACTGAATTATTCATGTTTTCATGTAGTTTCCTATATTCTGCCTTCTGTCCCAAGTATAAGCTTTGGCCACTTTATCAAACAACTTCCTACACACTGTTATGAACTGAGGGAGCTAGGGAACATTGTCTCTCAACTGTGTAATAGAGTGTAGTACTACATTTCAGTGAAGTGTAAGGCTTTCCAAAGCTGCCGAACTTGTTTCTTTCTCCATTTCAATGGTATTCTGCCTTGTATAACACACATTTACCACTCTAGTCTCCTTTAAGTAATGAATATAGGACTCATACAGTGTTTGATGTTATCTTAACTAGAATTAAGGATTTCCCTTATCTTAGCTACCTTTTCTACACTAAGAACTGACTTGGAGATTCTCTTTCAGCTGTTCTAAACAAGTTCTCATCTGTTTACAGTCATTTTCAATTAATTATTCATGTTTTCATGAAGTTTCCTATATTCTGCCTTCTGGCCCAAGTATAAGCTTTGCCCACCTTATCAAACAACTTCCTACACACTGTTATGAACTTAGGGAGCTAGAGAACATTGTCTCTGAACTGTGTTATAGAGTGTAGTAGTATATTTCTGTGTAGTGTAAGGCTTTCCAAAGCTGCCGAACGTGTTTCTTTCTCTATTTCAATGGTATTCTGCCTTATATAATACACATTTATCACTCTAGTCTCCTTTAAGTAAGCAATATAGGATTCATACGGTGTTTCATGTGATCTGAACTCGAATTAAGGATTTCCCTTATCTTAGCTACCTTTTCTACACTAAGAACTGACTTGGAGATTCTCTTTCATCTGTTCTAAACAAGTTCTCATCTGTTTACAGTCATTTTCACTGAATTATTCATGTTTTCATGTAGTTTCCTATATTCTGCCTTCTGGCCCAAGTATAAGCTTTGCCCACTTTATCAAACAACTTTCTACACAATGTTATGAACTGAGGCAGCTCGTGAACATTGTCTCTCAACTGTGTTATAGAGTGTAGTACTACATTTCAGTGAAGTGTAAGGCTTTCCAAAGCTGCCGAACGTGTTTGTTTCTCTATTTCAATGGTATTCTCCCTTGTATAACACACATTTACCACTCGAGTCTCCTCTCAGTAAAGAATATAGGATTCATACAGTGTTTCATGTGATCTTAACTGGAATTAAGGATTTCCCTTATCTTAGCTACCTTTTCTACACTAAGAACTGACTTGGAGATTCTCTTTCAGCTGTTCTAAACAAGTTCTCATCTGTTTACAGTCATTTTCACTGAATTATTCATGTTTTCATGTAGTTTCCTATATTCTGCCTTCTGGCCCAAGTATAAGCTTTGCCCACTTTATCAAACAACTTCCTACACACTGTTATGAACTGAGGGAGCTAGGGAACATTGTCTCTCAACTGTGTTATAGAGTGTAGTACTACATTTCAGTGAAGTGTAAGGCTTTCCAAAGCTGCCGAACTTGTTTCTTTCTCTATTTCAATGGTATTCTGCCTTGTATAACACACATTTACCACTCTAGTCTCCTTTAAGTAATGAATATAGGATTCATACAGTGTTTGATGTTATCTTAACTCGAATTAAGGATTTCCCTTATCTTAGCTACCTTTTCTACACTAAGAACTGACTTGGAGATTCTCTTTCAGCTGTTCTAAACAAGTTCTCATCTGTTTACACTCATTTTCACTGAATTATTCATGTTTTCATGTAGTTTCCTATATTCTGCCTTCTGTCCCAAGTATAAGCTTTGGCCACTTTATCAAACAACTTCCTACACACTGTTATGAACTGAGGGAGCTAGGGAACATTGTCTCTCAACTGTGTAATAGAGTGTAGTACTACATTTCAGTGAAGTGTAAGGCTTTCCAAAGCTGCCGAACTTGTTTCTTTCTCCATTTCAATGGTATTCTGCCTTGTATAACACACATTTACCACTCTAGTCTCCTTTAAGTAATGAATATAGGACTCATACAGTGTTTGATGTTATCTTAACTAGAATTAAGGATTTCCCTTATCTTAGCTACCTTTTCTACACTAAGAACTGACTTGGAGATTCTCTTTCAGCTGTTCTAAACAAGTTCTCATCTGTTTACAGTCATTTTCAATGAATTATTCATGTTTTCATGAAGTTTCCTATATTCTGCCTTCTGGCCCAAGTATAAGCTTTGCCCACCTTATCAAACAACTTCCTACACACTGTTATGAACTTAGGGAGCTAGAGAACATTGTCTCTGAACTGTGTTATAGAGTGTAGTAGTATATTTCTGTGTAGTGTAAGGCTTTCCAAAGCTGCCGAACGTGTTTCTTTCTCTATTTCAATGGTATTCTGCCTTATATAATACACATTTATCACTCTAGTCTCCTTTAAGTAAGCAATATAGGATTCATACGGTGTTTCATGTGATCTTAACTCGAATTAAGGATTTCTCTTATCTTAGCTACCTTTTCTACACCAAGAACTGACTTGGAGATTCTCTTTCATCTGTTCTAAACAAGTTCTCATCTGTTTACAGTCATTTTCACTGAATTATTCATGTTTTCATGTAGTTTCCTATATTCTGCCTTCTGGCCCAAGTATAAGCTTTGCCCACTTTATCAAACAACTTCCTACACAATGTTATGAACTGAGGCAGCTCGTGAACATTGTCTCTCAACTGTGTTATAGAGTGTAGTACTACATTTCAGTGAAGTGTAAGGCTTTCCAAAGCTGCCGAACGTGTTTGTTTCTCTATTTCAATGGTATTCTCCCTTGTATAACACACATTTACCACTCTAGTCTCCTCTCAGTAAAGAATATAGGATTCATACAGTGTTTGATGTGATCTTAACTGGAATTAAGGATTTCCCTTATCTTAGCTACCTTTTCTACACTAAGAACTGACTTGGAGATTCTCTTTCAGCTGTTCTAAACAAGTTCTCATCTGTTTACAGTCATTTTCAATGAATTATTCATGTTTTCATGTAGTTTCCTATATTCTGCCTTCTGGCCCAAGTATAAGCTTTGCCCACTTTATCAAACAACTTCCTACACACTGTTATGAACTGAGGGAAGTAGGGAACATTGTCTCTCAACTGTGTTATAGAGTGTAGTACTACATTTCAGTGTAGTGTAAGGCTTTCCAAAGCTGCCGAACATGTTTCTTTCTCTATTTCAATGGTATTCTGCCTTGTATAACACACATTTACCACTCTAGTCTCCTTTAAGCAATGAATATAGGATTCATACAGTGTTTCATGTGATCTTAACTGGAATTAAGGATTTCCCTTATCTTAGCTACCTTTTCTACACTAAGAACTGACTTGGAGATTCTCTTTCAGCTGTTCTAAACAAGTTCTCATCTGTTTACAGTCATTTTTACAGAATTATTCATGTTTTCATGTAGTTTCCTATATTCTGCCTTCTGGCCCAAGTATAAGCTTTGCCCACTTTATCAAACAACTTCCTACACACTGTTATGAACTGAGGGAGCTAGGGAACATTGTCTCTCAACTGTGTTATAGAGTGTAGTACTACATTTCAGTGTAGTGTAAGGCTTTCCAAAGCTGCCGAACATGTTTCTTTCTCTATTTCAATGGTATTCTGCCTTGTATAACACACATTTACCACTCTAGTCTCCTTTAAGCAATGAATATAGGATTCATACGGTGTTTCATGTGATCTTAACTCGAATTAAGGATTTCCCTTATCTTAGCTACCTTTTCTACACTAAGAACTGACTTGGAGATTCTCTTTCAGGTGTTCTAAACAAGTTCTCATCTGTTTACAGTCATTTTCACTGAATTATTCATGTTTTCATGTAGTTTCCTATATTCTGCCTTCTGGCCCAAGTATAAGCTTTGCCCACTTTATCAAACAACTTCCTACACACTGTTATGAACTGAGGGAGCTAGGGAACATTGTCTCTCAACTGTGTTATAGAGTGTAGTACTACATTTCAGTGAAGTGTAAGGCTTTCCAAAGCTGCCGAACTTGTTTCTTTCTCTATTTCAATGGTATTCTGCCTTGTATAACACACATTTACCACTCTAGTCTCCTTTAAGTAATGAATATAGGATTCATACAGTGTTTGATGTTATCTTAACTCGAATTAAGGATTTCCCTTATCTTAGCTACCTTTTCTACACTAAGAACTGACTTGGAGATTCTCTTTCAGCTGTTCTAAACAAGTTCTCATCTGTTTACACTCATTTTCACTGAATTATTCATGTTTTCATGTAGTTTCCTATATTCTGCCTTCTGGCCCAAGTATAAGCTTTGGCCACTTTATCAAACAACTTCCTACACACTGTTATGAACTGAGGGAGCTAGGGAACATTGTCTCTCAACTGTGTAATAGAGTGTAGTACTACATTTCAGTGAAGTGTAAGGCTTTCCAAAGCTGCCGAACTTGTTTCTTTCTCCATTTCAATGGTATTCTGCCTTGTATAACACACATTTACCACTCTAGTCTCCTTTAAGTAATGAATATAGGACTCATACAGTGTTTGATGTTATCTTAACTAGAATTAAGGATTTCCCTTATCTTAGCTACCTTTTCTACACTAAGAACTGACTTGGAGATTCTCTTTCAGCTGTTCTAAACAAGTTCTCATCTGTTTACAGTCATTTTCAATGAATTATTCATGTTTTCATGAAGTTTCCTATATTCTGCCTTCTGGCCCAAGTATAAGCTTTGCCCACCTTATCAAACAACTTCCTACACACTGTTATGAACTTAGGGAGCTAGAGAACATTGTCTCTGAACTGTGTTATAGAGTGTAGTAGTATATTTCTGTGTAGTGTAAGGCTTTCCAAAGCTGCCGAACGTGTTTCTTTCTCTATTTCAATGGTATTCTGCCTTATATAATACACATTTATCACTCTAGTCTCCTTTAAGTAAGCAATATAGGATTCATACGGTGTTTCATGTGATCTTAACTCGAATTAAGGATTTCCCTTATATTAGCTACCTTTTCTACACCAAGAACTGACTTGGAGATTCTCTTTCATCTGTTCTAAACAAGTTCTCATCTGTTTACAGTCATTTTCACTGAATTATTCATGTTTTCATGTAGTTTCCTATATTCTGCCTTCTGGCCCAAGTATAAGCTTTGCCCACTTTATCAAACAACTTCCTACACACTGTTATGAACTGAGGCAGCTCGTGAACATTGTCTCTCAACTGTGTTATAGAGTGTAGTACTACATTTCAGTGAAGTGTAAGGCTTTCCAAAGCTGCCGAAAGTGTTTGTTTCTCTATTTCAATGGTATTCTCCCTTGTATAACACACATTTACCACTCTAGTCTCCTTTCAGTAAAGAATATAGGATTCATACAGTGTTTCATGTGATCTTAACTGGAATTAAGGATTTCCCTTATCTTAGCTACCTTTTCTACACTAAGAATTGACTTGGAGATTCTCTTTCAGCTGTTCTAAACAAGTTCTCATCTGTTTACAGTCATTTTCACTGAATTATTCATGTTTTCATGTAGTTTCCTATATTCTGCCTTCTGGCCCAAGTATAAGCTTTGCCCACCTTATCAAACAACTTCCTACACACTGTTATGAACTGAGGGAGCTAGGGAACATTGTCTCTCAACTGTGTTATAGAGTGTAGTACTACATTTCAGTGAAGTGTAAGGCTTTCCAAAGCTGCCGAACGTGTTTTTTTCTCTATTTAAATGGTATTCTGCCTTGTATAAAACACATTTACCACTCTAGTCTCCTTTAAGTAAAGAATATAGGATTCATACAGTGTTTCATGTGATCTTAACTGGAATTAAGGATTTCCCTTATCTTAGCTACCTTTTCTACACTAAGAACTGACTTGGAGATTCTCTTTCAGCTGTTCTAAACAAGTTCTCATCTGTTTACAGTCATTTTCACTGAATTATTCATGTTTTCATGTAGTTTCCTATATTCTGCCTTCTGGCCCAAGTATAAGCTTTGTCCACCTTATCAAACAACTTCCTACACACTGTTATGAACTGAGGGAGCTAGGGAACATTGTCTCTCAACTGTGTTATAGAGTGTAGTACTACATTTCAGTGAAGTGTAAGGCTTTCCAAAGCTGCCGAACTTGTTTCTTTCTCTATTTCAATGGTATTCTGCCTTGTATAACACACATTTACCACTCTAGTCTCCTTTAAGTAATGAATATAGGATTCATACAGTGTTTGATGTTATCTTAACTCAAATTAAGGATTTTCCTTATCTTAGCTACCTTTTCTACACTAAGAACTGACTTGGAGATTCTCTTTCAGCTGTTCTAAACAAGTTCTCATCTGTTTACAGTCATTTTCACTGAATTATTCATGTTTTCATGTAGTTTCCTATATTCTGCCTTCTGGCCCAAGTATAAGCTTTGCCTACTTTATCAAACAACTTCCTACACACTGTTATGAACTGAGGCAGCTAGGGAACATTGTCTCTCAACTGTGTTATAGACTGTAGTACTACATTTCAGTGAAGTGTAAGCCTTTCCAAAGCTGCCGAACATGTTTCTTTCTCTATTTCAATGGTATTCTGCCTTGTATAACACACATTTACCACTCTAGTTTCCTTTAAGTAAAGAATATAGGATTCATACAGTGTTTCATGTGATCTTAACTCGAATTAAGGATTTCCCGGATCTTAGCTATCTTTTCTACTCTAAGAACTGACTTGGAGATTCTCTTTCAGCTGTTCTAAACAAGTTCTCATGTGTTTACAGTCATTTTCAATGAATTATTCATGTTTTCATGTAGTTTCCTATATTCTGCCTTCTGGCCCAAGTATAAGCTTTGCCCACTTTATCAAACAACTTCCTACACACTGTTATGAACTGAGGCAGCTCGGGAACATTGTCTCTCAACTGTGTTATAGAGTGTAGTACTACATTTCAGTGAAGTGTAAGCCTTTCCAAAGCTGCCGAACGTGTTTCTTTCTCTTTTTCAATGGTATTCTGCCTTGTATAACACACATTTACCACTCTAGTTTCCTTTAAGTAAAGAATATAGGATTCATACAGTGTTTCATGTGATCTTAACTCGAATTAAGGATTTCCCGGATCTTAGCTATCTTTTCTACTCTAAGGACTGACTTGGAGATTCTCTTTCAGCTGTTCTAAACAAGTTCTCATGTGTTTACAGTCATTTTCAATGAATTATTCATGTTTTCATGTAGTTTCCTATATTCTGCCTTCTGGCCCAAGTATAAGCTTTGCCCACTTTATCAAACAACTTCCTACACACTGTTATGAACTGAGGCAGCTCGGAAACATTGTCTCTCAACTGTGTTATAGAGTGTAGTACTACATTTCAGTGAAGTGTAAGGCTTTCCAAAGCTGCCGAACGTGTTTTTTTCTCTATTTCAATGGTATTCTGCCTTGTATAAAACACATTTACTACTCTAGTCTCCTTTAAGTAAAGAATATAGGATTCATACAGTGTTTCATGTGATCTTAACAGGAATTAAGGATTTCCCTTATCTTAGCTACCTTTTCTACACTAAGAACTGACTTGGAGATTCTCTTTCAGCTGTTCTAAACAAGTTCTCATGTGTTTACAGTCATTTTCACTGAATTATTCATGTTTTCATGTAGTTTCCTATATTCTGCCTTCTGGCCCAAGTATAAGCTTTGCCCACCTTATCAAACAACTTCCTACACACTGTTATGAACTTAGGGAGCTAGAGAACATTGTCTCTGAACTGTGTTATAGAGTGTAGTAGTATATTTCTGTGTAGTGTAAGGCTTTCCAAAGCTGCCGAACGTGTTTCTTTCTCTATTTCAATGGTATTCTGCCTTATATAATACACATTTATCACTCTAGTCTCCTTTAAGTAAGCAATATAGGATTCATACAGTGTTTCATGTGATCTTAACTCGAATTAAGGATTTCCCGGATCTTAGCTACATTTTCTTCTCTAAGAACTGACTTGGAGATTCTCTTTCAGCTGTTCTAAACAAGTTCTCATGTGTTTATAGTCATTTTCAATGAATTATTCATGTTTTCATGTAGTTTCCTATATTCTGCCTTTTGGCCCAAGTATAAGCTTTGGCCACTTTATCAAACAACTTCCTACACACTGTTATGAACTGAGGGAGCTAGGGAACATTGTCTCTCAACTGTGTTATAGAGTGTAGTACTACATTTCAGTGAAGTGTAAGGCTTTCCAAAGCTGCCGTACTTGTTTCTTTCTCTATTTCAATGGTATTCTGCCTTGTATAACACACATTTACCTCTCTAGTCTCCTTTAAGTAATGAATATAGGACTCATACAGTGTTTGATGTTATCTTAACTAGAATTAAGGATTTCCCTTATCTTAGCTACCTTTTCTACACTAAGAACTGACTTGGAGATTCTCTTTCAGCTGTTCTAAACAAGTTCTCATCTGTTTACAGTCATTTTCAATGAATTATTCATGTTTTCATGTAGTTTCCTTTATTCTGCCTTCTGGCCCAAGTATAAGCTTTGCCCACCTTATCAAACAACTTCCTACACACTGTTATGAACTTAGGGAGCTAGAGAACATTGTCTCTGAACTGTGTTATAGAGTGTAGTAGTATATTTCTGTGTAGTGTAAGGCTTTCCAAAGCTGCCGAACGTGTTTCTTTCTCTATTTCAATGGTATTCTGCCTTATATAATACACATTTATCACTCTAGTCTCCTTTAAGTAATGAATATAGGACTCATACAGTGTTTGATGTTATCTTAACTAGAATTAAGGATTTCCCTTATCTTAGCTACCTTTTCTACACTAAGAACTGACTTGGAGATTCTCTTTCAGCTGTTCTAAACAAGTTCTCATCTGTTTACAGTCATTTTCAATGAATTATTCATGTTTTCATGTAGTTTCCTATATTCTGCCTTCTGGCCCAAGTGTAAGCTTTGCCCACCTTATCAAACAACTTCCTACACACTGTTATGAACTTAGGGAGCTAGAGAACATTGTCTCTGAACTGTGTTATAGAGTGTAGTAGTATATTTCTGTGTAGTGTAAGGCTTTCCAAAGCTGCCGAACGTGTTTCTTTCTCTATTTCAATGGTATTCTGCCTTATATAATGCACATTTATCACTCTAGTCTCCTTTAAGTAAGCAATGTAGGATTCATACAGTGTTTCATGTGATCTTAACTCGAATTAAGGATTTCCCTTATCTTAGCTACCTTTTCTACACTAAGAACTGACTTGGAGATTCTCTTTCATCTGTTCTAAACAAGTTCTCATCTGTTTACAGTCATTTTCACTGAATTATTCATGTTTTCATGTAGTTTCCTATATTCTGCCTTCTGGCCCAAGTATAAGCTTTGCCCACTTTATCAAACAACTTCCTACACACTGTTATGAACTGACGCAGCTCGTGAACATTGTCTCTCAACTGTGTTATAGAGTGTAGTACTACATTTCAGTGAAGTGTAAGGCTTTCCAAAGCTGCCGAACGTGTTTGTTTCTCTATTTCAATGGTATTCTCCCTTGTATAACACACATTTACCACTCTAGTCTCCTTTAAGTAATGAATATAGGATTCATACAGTGTTTGATGTTATCTTAACTCGAATTAAGGATTTTCCTTATCTTAGCTACCTTTTCTACACTAAGAACTGACTTGGAGTTTCTCTTTCAGCTTTCTAAACAAGTTCTCATCTGTTTACAGTCATTTTCACTGAATTATTCATGTTTTCATGTAGTTTCCTATATTCTGCCTTCTGGCCCAAGTATAAGCTTTGCCTACTTTATCAAACAACTTCCTACACACTGTTATGAACTGAGGCAGCTAGGGAACATTGTCTCTCAACTGTGTTATAGACTGTAGTACTACATTTCAGTGAAGTGTAAGCCTTTCCAAAGCTGCCGAACTTGTTTCTTTCTCTATTTCAATGGTATTCTGCCTTGTATAACACACATTTACCACTCTAGTCTCCTTTAAGTAATGAATATAGGACTCATACAGTGTTTGATGTTATCTTAACTAGAATTAAGGATATCCCTTATCTTAGCTACCTTTTCTACACTAAGAACTGACTTGGAGATTCTCTTTCAGCTGTTCTAAACAAGTTCTCATGTGTTTACAGTCATTTTCAATAATTATTCATGTTTTCATGTAGTTTCCTATATTCTGCCTTCTGGCCCAAGTATAAGCTTTGGCCACTTTATCAAACAACTTCCTACACACTGTTATGAACTGAGGGAGCTAGGGAACATTGTCTCTCAACTGTGTTATAGAGTGTAGTACTACATTTCAGTGAAGTGTAACGCTTTCCAAAGCTGCCGAACTTGTTTCTTTCTCTATTTCAATGGTATTCTGCCTTGTATAACACACATTTACCACTCTAGTCTCCTTTAAGTAATGAATATAGGACTAATACAGTGTTTGATGTTATCTTAACTAGAATTAAGGATATCCCTTATCTAAGCTACCTTTTCTACACTAAGAACTGACTTGGAGATTCTCTTTCAGCTGTTCTAAACAAGTTCTCATCTGTTTACAGTCATTTTCAATGAATTATTCATGTTTTCATGTAGTTTCCTATATTCTGCCTTCTGGCCCAAGAATAAGCTTTGGCCACTTTATCAAACAACTTCCTACACACTGTTATGAACTGAGGCAGCTCGGGAACATTGTCTCTCAACTGTGTTATAGAGTGTAGTACTACATTTCAGTGAAGTGTAAGGCTTTCCAAAGCTGCCGAACGTGTTTCTTTCTCTATTTCAATGGTATTCTGCCTTGTATAACACACATTTACCACTCTAGTCTCCTTTAAGTAAAGAATATAGGATTCATACAGTGTTTCATGTGATCTTAACTGGAATTAAGGATTTCCCTTATCTTAGCTACATTTTCTACACTAAGAACTGACTTGGAGATTCTCTTTCAGCTGTTCTAAACAAGTTCTCATCTGTTTACAGTCATTTTTAATGAATTATTCATGTTTTCATGTAGTTTCCTATATTCTGCCTTCTGGCCCAAGTATAAGCTTTGCCCACCTTATCAAACAACTTCCTACACACTGTTATGAACTTAGGGAGCTAGAGAACATTGTCTCTGAACTGTGTTATAGAGTGTAGTAGTATATTTCTGTGTAGTGTAAGGCTTTCCAAAGCTGCCGAATGTGTTTCTTTCTCTATTTCAATGGTATTCTGCCTTATATAATACACATTTATCACTCTAGTCTCCTTTAAGTAATGAATATAGGACTCATACAGTGTTTGATGTTATCTTAACTAGAATTAAGGATTTCCCTTATCTTAGCTACCTTTTCTACACTAAGAACTGACTTGGAGATTCTCTTTCAGCTGTTCTAAACAAGTTCTCATCTGTTTACAGTCATTTTCAATGAATTATTCATGTTTTCATGTAGTTTCCTATATTCTGCCTTCTGGCCCAAGTATAAGCTTTGCCCACCTTATCAAACAACTTCCTACACACTGTTATGAACTTAGGGAGCTAGAGAACATTGTCTCTGAACTGTGTTATAGAGTGTAGTAGTATATTTCTGTGTAGTGTAAGGCTTTCCAAAGCTGCCGAACGTGTTTCTTTCTCTATTTCAATGGTATTCTGCCTTATATAATACACATTTATCACTCTAGTCTCCTTTAAGTAAGCAATATAGGATTCATACAGTGTTTCATGTGATCTTAACTCTAATTAAGGATTTCCCTTATCTTAGCTACCTTTTCTACACTAAGAACTGACTTGGAGATTCTCTTTCATCTGTTTTAAACAAGTTCTCATCTGTTTACAGTCATTTTCACTGAATTATTCATGTTTTCATGTAGTTTCCTATATTCTGCCTTCTGGCCAAAGTATAAGCTTTGCCCACTTTATCAAACAACTTCCTACACACTGTTATGAACTGAGGCAGCTCGTGAACATTGTCTCTCAACTGTGTTATAGAGTGTAGTACTACATTTCAGTGAAGTGTAAGGCTTTCCAAAGCTGCCGAACGTGTTTGTTTCTCTATTTCAATGGTATTCTCCCTTGTATAACACACATTTACCACTCTAGTCTCCTTTAAGTAATGAATATAGGATTCATACAGTGTTTGATGTTATCTTAACTCTAATTAAAAATTTTCCTTATCTTAGCTACCTTTTCTACACTAAGAACTGACTTGGAGATTCTCTTTCAGCTGTTCTAAACAAGTTCTCATCTGTTTACAGTCATTTTCAATGAATTATTCATGTTTTCATGTAGTTTCCTATATTCTGCCTTCTGGCCCAAGTATAAGCTTTGCCCACCTTATCAAACAACTTCCTACACACAGTTATGAACTTAGGGAGCTAGAGAACAATGTCTCTGAACTGTGTTATAGAGTGTAGTAGTATATTTCTGTGTAGTGTAAGGCTTTCCAAAGCTGCCGAACGTGTTTCTTTCTCTATTTCAATGGTATTCTGCCTTATATAATACACATTTATCACTCTAGTCTCCTTTAAGTAATGAATATAGGACTCATACAGTGTTTGATGTTATCTTAACTAGAATTAAGGATTTCCCTTATCTTAGCTACCTTTTCTACACTAAGAACTGACTTGGAGATTCTCTTTCAGCTGTTCTAAACAAGTTCTCATCTGTTTACAGTCCTTTTCAATGAATTATTCATGTTTTCATGTAGTTTCCTATATTCTGCCTTCTGGCCCAAGTATAAGCTTTGCCCACCTTATCAAACAACTTCCTACACACTGTTATGAACTTAGGGAGCTAGAGAACATTGTCTCTGAACTGTGTTATAGAGTGTAGTAGTATATTTCTGTGTAGTGTAAGGCTTTCCAAAGCTGCCGAACGTGTTTCTTTCTCTATTTCAATGGTATTCTGCCTTATATAGTACACATTTATCACTCTAGTCTCCTTTAAGTAAGCAATATAGGATTCATACAGTGTTTCATGTGATCTTAACTCGAATTAAGTATTTCCCTTATCTTAGCTACCTTTTCTACACTAAGAACTGACTTGGAGATTCTCTTTCATCTGTTCTAAACAGGTTCTCATCTGTTTACAGTCATTTTCACTGAATTATTCATGTTTTCATGTAGTTTCCTATATTCTGCCTTCTGGCCCAAGTATAAGCTTTGGCCACTTTATCAAACAACTTCCTACACACTGTTATGAACTGAGGCAGCTCGTGAACATTGTCTCTCAACTGTGTTATAGAGTGTAGTACTACATTTCAGTGAAGTGTAAGGCTTTCCAAAGCTGCCGAACGTGTTTCTTTCTCTATTTCAATGGTATTCTGCCTTGTATAACACACATTTACCTCTCTAGTCTCCTTTAAGTAATGAATATAGGACTCATACAGTGTTTGATGTTATCTTAACTAGAATTAAGGATTTCCCTTATCTTAGCTACCTTTTCTACACTAAGAACTGACTTGGAGATTCTCTTTCAGCTGTTCTAAACAAGTTCTCATCTGTTTACAGTCATTTTCAATGAATTATTCATGTTTTCATGTAGTTTCCTATATTCTGCCTTCTGGCCCAAGTATAAGCTTTGCCCACCTTATCAAACAACTTCCTACACACTGTTATGAACTTAGGGAGCTAGAGAACATTGTCTCTGAACTGTGTTATAGAGTGTAGTAGTATATTTCTGTGTAGTGTAAGGCTTTCCAAAGCTGCCGAACGTGTTTCTTTCTCTATTTCAATGGTATTCTGCCTTATATAATACACATTTATCACTCTAGTCTCCTTTAAGTAATGAATATAGGACTCATACAGTGTTTGATGTTATCTTAACTAGAATTAAGGATTTCCCTTATGTTAGCTACCTTTTCTACACTAAGAACTGACTTGGAGATTCTCTTTCAGCTGTTCTAAACAAGTTCTCATCTGTTTACAGTCATTTTCAATGAATTATTCATGTTTTCATGTAGTTTCCTATATTCTGCCTTCTGGCCCAAGTATAAGCTTTGCCCACCTTATCAAACAACTTCCTACACACTGTTATGAACTTAGGGAGCTAGAGAACATTGTCTCTGAACTGTGTTATAGAGTGTAGTAGTATATTTCTGTGTAGTGTAAGGCTTTCCAAAGCTGCCGAACGTGTTTCTTTCTCTATTTCAATGGTATTCTGCCTTATATAATACACATTTATCACTCTAGTCTCCTTTAAGTAAGCAATATAGGATTCATACAGTGTTTCATGTGATCTTAACTCGAATTAAGGATTTCCCTTATCTTAGCTACCTTTTCTACACTAAGAACTGACTTGGAGATTCTCTTTCATCTGTTCTAAACAAGTTCTCATCTGTTTACAGTCATTTTCACTGAATTATTCATGTTTTCATGTAGTTTCCTATATTCTGCCTTCTGGCCAAAGTATAAGCTTTGCCCACTTTATCAAACAACTTCCTACACACTGTTATGAACTGAGGCAGCTCGTGAACATTGTCTCTCAACTGTGTTATAGAGTGTAGTACTACATTTCAGTGAAGTGTAAGGCTTTCCAAAGCTGCCGAACGTGTTTGTTTCTCTATTTCAATGGTATTCTCCCTTGTATAACACACATTTACCACTCTAGTCTCCTTTAAGTAATGAATATAGGATTCATACAGTGTTTGATGTTATCTTAACTCTAATTAAGGATTTCCCTTATCTTAGCTACCTTTTCTACACTAAGAACTGACTTGGAGATTCTCTTTCAGCTGTTCTAAACAAGTTCTCATCTGTTTACAGTCATTTTCACTGAATTATTCATGTTTTCATGTAGTTTCCTATATTCTGCCTTCTGGCCCAAGTATAAGCTTTGCCTACTTTATCAAACAACTTCCTACACACTGTTATGAACTGAGGGAGCTAGGGAACATTGTCTCTCAACTGTGTTATAGAGTGTAGTACTACATTTCAGTGAAGTGTAAGGCTTTCCAAAGCTGCCGAACTTGTTTCTTTCTCTATTTCAATGGTATTCTGCCTTGTATAACACACATTTACCACTCTAGTCTCCTTTAAGTAAAGAATATAGGATTCATACAGTGTTTCATGTGATCTTAACTGGAATTAAGGATTTCCCTTATCTTAGCTACCTTTTCTACACTAAGAACTGACTTGGAGATTCTCTTTCAGCTGTTCTAAACAAGTTCTCATCTGTTTACAGTCATTTTCAATGAATTATTCATGTTTTCATGTAGTTTCTTATATTCTGCCTTCTGGCCCAAGTATAAGCTTTGGCCACTTTATCAAACAACTTCCTACACACTGTTATGAACTGAGGGAGCTAGGGAACATTGTCTCTCAACTGTGTTATAGAGTGTAGTACTACATTTCAGTGAAGTGTAAGGCTTTCCAAAGCTGCCGAACTTGTTTCTTTCTCTATTTCAATGGTATTCTGCCTTGTATAACACACATTTACCACTCTAGTCTCCTTTAAGTAATGAATATAGGACTCATACAGTGTTTGATGTTATCTTAACTAGAATTAAGGATTTCCCTTATCTTAGCTACCTTTTCTACACTAAGAACTGACTTGGAGATTCTCTTTCAGCTGTTCTAAACAAGTTCTCATGTGTTTACAGTCATTTTCAATGAATTATTCATGTTTTCATGTAGTTTCCTATATTCTGCCTTCTTTCCCAAGTATAAGCTTTGCCCACCTTATCAAACAACTTCCTACACACTGTTATGAACTTAGGGAGCTAGAGAACATTGTCTCTGAACTGTGTTATAGAGTGTAGTAGTATATTTCTGTGTAGTGTAAGGCTTTCCAAAGCTGCCGAACGTGTTTCTTTCTCTATTTCAATGGTATTCTGCCTTATATAATACACATTTATCACTCTAGTCTCCTTTAAGTAAGCAATATAGGATTCATACAGTGTTTAATGTGATCTTAACTCGAATTAAGGATTTCCCTTATCTTAGCTACCTTTTCTACACTAAGAACTGACTTGGAGATTCTCTTTCATCTGTTCTAAACAAGTTCTCATCTGTTTACAGTCATTTTCACTGAATTATTCATGTTTTCATGTAGTTTCCTATATTCTGCCTTCTGGCCCAAGTATAAGCTTTGCCCACTTTATCAAACAACTTCCTACACACTGTTATGAACTGAGGCAGCTCGTGAACATTGTCTCTCAACTGTGTTATAGAGTGTAGTACTACATTTCAGTGAAGTGTAAGGCTTTCCAAAGCTGCCGAACGTGTTTCTTTCTCTATTTCAATGGTATTCTGCCTTGTATAACACACATTTACCACTGTAGTCTCCTTTAAGTAAAGAATATAGGATTCATACAGTGTTTCATGTGATCTTAACTGGAATTAAGGATTTCCCTTATCTTAGCTACCTTTTCTACACTAAGAACTGACTTGGAGATTCTCTTTCAGCTGTTCTAAACAAGTTCTCATCTGTTTACAGTCATTTTCACTGAATTATTCATGTTTTCATGTAGTTTCCTATATTCTGCCTTCTGGCCCAAGTATAAGCTTTGGCCACTTTATCAAACAACTTCCTACACACTGTAATGAACTGAGGGAGCTAGGGAACATTGTCTCTCAACTGTGTTATAGAGTGTAGTACTACATTTCAGTGAAGTGTAAGGCTTTCCAAAGCTGCCGAACTTGTTTCTTTCTCTATTTCAATGGTATTCTGCCTTGTATAACACACATTTACCACTCTAGTCTCCTTTAAGTAATGAATATAGGACTCATACAGTGTTTGATGTTATCTTAACTAGAATTAAGGATTTCCCTTATCTTAGCTACCTTTTCTACACTAAGAACTGACTTGGAGATTCTCTTTCAGCTGTTCTAAACAAGTTCTCATCTGTTTACAGTCATTTTCACTGAATTATTCATGTTTTCATGTAGTTTCCTATATTCTGACTTCTGGCCCAAGTATAAGCTTTGCCCACCTTATCAAACAACTTCCTACACACTGTTATGAACTTAGGGAGCTAGAGAACATTGTCTCTGAACTGTGTTATAGAGTGTAGTAGTATATTTCTGTGTAGTGTAAGGCTTTCCAAAGCTGCCGAACGTGTTTCTTTCTCTATTTCAATGGTATTCTGCCTTATATAATACACATTTATCACTCTAGTCTCCTTTAAGTAAGCAATATATAATTCATACAGTGTTTAATGTGATCTTAACTCGAATTAAGGATTTCCCTTATCTTAGCTACCTTTTCTACACTAAGAACTGACTTGGAGATTCTCTTTCATCTGTTCTAAACAAGTTCTCATCTGTTTACAGTCATTTTCACTGAATTATTCATGTTTTCATGTAGTTTCGTATATTCTGCCTTCTGGCAAAAGTATAAGCTTTGCCCACTTTATCAAACAACTTCCTACACACTGTTATGAACTGAGGCAGCTCGTGAACATTGTCTCTCAACTGTGTTATAGAGTGTAGTACTACATTTCAGTGAAGTGTAAGGCTTTCCAAAGCTGCCGAACGTGTTTGTATCTCTATTTCAATGGTATTCTCCCTTGTATAACACACATTTACCACTCTAGTCTCCTTTAAGTAAAGAATATAGGATTCATACAGTGTTTCATGTGATCTTAACTGGAATTAAGGATTTCCCTTATCTTAGCTACCTTTTCTACACTAAGAACTGACTTGGAGATTCTCTTTCAGCTGTTCTAAACAAGTTCTCATCTGTTTACAGTCATTTTCAATGAATTATTCATGTTTTCATGTAGTTTCCTATATTCTGCCTTCTGGCCCAAGTATAAGCTTTGCCCACTTTATCAAACAACTTCCTACACACTGTTATGAACTGAGGGAGCTAGGGAACATTGTCTCTCAACTGTGTTATAGAGTGTAGTACTACATTTCAGTGTAGTGTAAGGCTTTCCAAAGCTGCCGAACGTGTTTCTTTCTCTATTTCAATGGTATTCTGCCTTGTATAACACACATTTACCACTCTAGTCTCCTTTAAGTAAAGAATATAGGATTCATACAGTGTTTCATGTGATCTTAACTGGAATTAAGGATTTCCCTTATCTTAGCTACCTTTTCTACACTAAGAACTGACTTGGAGATTCTCTTTCAGCTGTTCTAAACAAGTTCTCATCTGTTTACAGTCATTTTCACTGAATTATTCATGTTTTCATGTAGTTTCCTATATTCTGCCTTCTGGCCCAAGTATAAGCTTTGGCCACTTTATCAAACAACTTCCTACACACTGTTATTAACTGAGGGAGCTAGGGAACATTGTCTCTCAACTGTGTTATAGAGTGTAGTACTACATTTCAGTGAAGTGTAAGGCTTTCCAAAGCTGTCGAACTTGTTTCTTTCTCTATTTCAATGGTATTCTGCCTTGTATAACACACATTTACCACTCTAGTCTCCTTTAAGTAATGAATATAGGACTCATACAGTGTTTGATGTTATCTTAACTGGAATTAAGGATTTCCCTTATCTTAGCTACCTTTTCTACACTACGAACTGACTTGGAGATTCTCTTTCAGCTGTTCTAAACAAGTTCTCATCTGTTTACAGTCACTTTCACTGAATTATTCATGTTTTCATGTAGTTTCCTATATTCTGCCTTCTGGCCCAAGTATAAGCTTTGTCCACTTTATCAAACAACTTCCTACACACTGTTATGAACTGAGGGAGCTAGGAACATTGTCTCTCATCTGTGTTATAGAGTGTAGTACTACATTTCAGTGAAGTGTAAGGCTTTCCAAAGCTGCCAAACGTGTTTCTTTCTCCATTTCAATGGTATTCTGCCTTATATAACACACATTTACCACTGTAGTTTCCTTTAAGTAAAGAATATAGGATTCATACAATTTTTCATGGGATCTTAACTGGTATTAAGTATTTCCCTTATCTTAGCTACCTTTTCTACACTAAGAACTGACTTGGAGTTTCTCTTTCAGCTGTTCTAAACAAGTTCTCATCTGTTTACAGTCATTTTCACTGAATTATTCATGTTTTCATGTAGTTTCCTATATTCTGCCTTCTGGCCCAAGTATAAGCTTTGCCCACTTTATCAAACAACTTCCTACACACTGTTATGAACTTAGGGAGCTAGAGAACATTGTCTCTGAACTGTGTTATAGAGTGTAGTAGTATATTTCTGTGTAGTGTAAGGCTTTCCAAAGCTGCCGAACGTGTTTCTTTCTCTATTTCAATGGTATTCTGCCTTATATAATACACATTTATCACTCTAGTCTCCTTTAAGTAAGCAATATAGGATTCATACAGTGTTTCATGTGATCTTAACTCGAATTAAGGATTTCCCTTATCTTAGCTACCTTTTCTACACTAAGAACTGACTTGGAGATTCTCTTTCAGCTGTTCTAAACAAGTTCTCATCTGTTTACAGTCATTTTCAATGAATTATTCATGTTTTCATGTAGTTTCCTATATTCTGCCTTCTGGCCCAAGTATAAGCTTTGGCCACTTTATCAAACAACTTCCTACACACTGTTATGAACTGAGGGAGCTAGGGAACATTGTCTCTCAACTGTGTTATAGAGTGTAGTACTACATTTCAGTGAAGTGTAAGGCTTTCCAAAGCTGCCGAACTTGTTTCTTTCTCTATTTCAATGGTATTCTGCCTTGTATAACACACATTTACCACTCTAGTCTCCTTTAAGTAATGAATATAGGACTCATACAGTGTTTGATGTTATCTTAACTAGAATTAAGGATTTCCCTTATCTTAGCTACCTTTTCTACACTAAGAACTGACTTGGAGATTCTCTTTCAGCTGTTCTAAACAAGTTCTCATCTGTTTACAGTCATTTTCACTGAATTATTCATGTTTTCATGTAGTTTCCTATATTCTGCCTTCTGGCCCAAGTATAAGCTTTGCCTACTTTATCAAACAACTTCCTACACACTGTTATGAACTGAGGGAGCTAGGGAACATTGTCTCTCAACTGTGTTATAGAGTGTAGTACTACATTTCAGTGAAGTGTAAGGCTTTCCAAAGCTGCCGAACTTGTTTCTTTCTCTATTTCAATGGTATTCTGCCTTGTATAACACACATTTACCACTCTAGTCTCCTTTAAGTAAAGAATATAGGATTCATACAGTGTTTCATGTGATCTTAACTGGAATTAAGGATTTCCCTTATCTTAGCTACCTTTTCTACACTAAGAACTGACTTGGAGATTCTTTTTCAGCTGTTCTAAACAAGTTCTCATCTGTTTACAGTCATTTTCAATGAATTATTCATGTTTTCATGTAGTTTCTTATATTCTGCCTTCTGGCCCAAGTATAAGCTTTGGCCACTTTATCAAACAACTTCCTACACACTGTTATGAACTGAGGGAGCTAGGGAACATTGTCTCTCAACTGTGTTATAGAGTGTAGTACTACATTTCAGTGAAGTGTAAGGCTTTCCAAAGCTGCCGAACTTGTTTCTTTCTCTATTTCAATGGTATTCTGCCTTGTATAACACACATTTACCACTCTAGTCTCCTTTAAGTAATGAATATAGGACTCATACAGTGTTTGATGTTATCTTAACTAGAATTAAGGATTTCCCTTATCTAAGCTACCTTTTCTACACTAAGAACTGACTTGGAGATTCTCTTTCAGCTGTTCTAAACAAGTTCTCATGTGTTTACAGTCATTTTCAATGAATTATTCATGTTTTCATGTAGTTTCCTATATTCTGCCTACTTGCCCAAGTATAAGCTTTGCCCACCTTATCAAACAACTTCCTACACACTGTTATGAACTGAGGGAGCTAGGGAACATTGTCTCTCAACTGTGTTATAGAGTGTAGTACTACATTTCAGTGTAGTGTAAGGCTTTCCAAAGCTGCCGAACGTGTTTCTTTCTCTATTTCAATGGTATTCTGCCTTGTATAACACACATTTACCACTCTAGTCTCCTTTAAGTAAAGAATATAGGATTCATACAGTGTTTCATGTGATCTTAACTGGAATTAAGGATTTCCCTTATCTTAGCTACCTTTTCTACACTAAGAACTGACTTGGAGATTCTCTTTCAGCTGTTCTAAACAAGTTCTCATCTGTTTACAGTCATTTTCACTGAATTATTCATGTTTTCATGTAGTTTCCTATATTCTGCCTTCTGGCCCAAGTATAAGCTTTGGCCACTTTATCAAACAACTTCCTACACACTGTTATTAACTGAGGGAGCTAGGGAACATTGTCTCTCAACTGTGTTATAGAGTGTAGTACTACATTTCAGTGAAGTGTAAGGCTTTCCAAAGCTGTCGAACTTGTTTCTTTCTCTATTTCAATGGTATTCTGCCTTGTATAACACACATTTACCACTCTAGTCTCCTTTAAGTAATGAATATAGGACTCATACAGTGTTTGATGTTATCTTAACTGGAATTAAGGATTTCCCTTATCTTAGCTACCTTTTCTACACTACGAACTGACTTGGAGATTCTCTTTCAGCTGTTCTAAACAAGTTCTCATCTGTTTACAGTCACTTTCACTGAATTATTCATGTTTTCATGTAGTTTCCTATATTCTGCCTTCTGGCCCAAGTATAAGCTTTGTCCACTTTATCAAACAACTTCCTACACACTGTTATGAACTGAGGGAGCTAGGAACATTGTCTCTCATCTGTGTTATAGAGTGTAGTACTACATTTCAGTGAAGTGTAAGGCTTTCCAAAGCTGCCAAACGTGTTTCTTTCTCCATTTCAATGGTATTCTGCCTTATATAACACACATTTACCACTGTAGTTTCCTTTAAGTAAAGAATATAGGATTCATACAATTTTTCATGGGATCTTAACTGGTATTAAGTATTTCCCTTATCTTAGCTACCTTTTCTACACTAAGAACTGACTTGGAGTTTCTCTTTCAGCTGTTCTAAACAAGTTCTCATCTGTTTACAGTCATTTTCACTGAATTATTCATGTTTTCATGTAGTTTCCTATATTCTGCCTTCTGGCCCAAGTATAAGCTTTGCCCACTTTATCAAACAACTTCCTACACACTGTTATGAACTTAGGGAGCTAGAGAACATTGTCTCTGAACTGTGTTATAGAGTGTAGTAGTATATTTCTGTGTAGTGTAAGGCTTTCCAAAGCTGCCGAACGTGTTTCTTTCTCTATTTCAATGGTATTCTGCCTTATATAATACACATTTATCACTCTAGTCTCCTTTAAGTAAGCAATATAGGATTCATACAGTGTTTCATGTGATCTTAACTCGAATTAAGGATTTCCCTTATCTTAGCTACCTTTTCTACACTAAGAACTGACTTGGAGATTCTCTTTCAGCTGTTCTAAACAAGTTCTCATCTGTTTACAGTCATTTTCAATGAATTATTCATGTTTTCATGTAGTTTCCTATATTCTGCCTTCTGGCCCAAGTATAAGCTTTGGCCACTTTATCAAACAACTTCCTACACACTGTTATGAACTGAGGGAGCTAGGGAACATTGTCTCTCAACTGTGTTATAGAGTGTAGTACTACATTTCAGTGAAGTGTAAGGCTTTCCAAAGCTGCCGAACTTGTTTCTTTCTCTATTTCAATGGTATTCTGCCTTGTATAACACACATTTACCACTCTAGTCTCCTTTAAGTAATGAATATAGGACTCATACAGTGTTTGATGTTATCTTAACTAGAATTAAGGATTTCCCTTATCTTAGCTACCTTTTCTACACTAAGAACTGACTTGGAGATTCTCTTTCAGCTGTTCTAAACAAGTTCTCATCTGTTTACAGTCATTTTCACTGAATTATTCATGTTTTCATGTAGTTTCCTATATTCTGCCTTCTGGCCCAAGTATAAGCTTTGCCTACTTTATCAAACAACTTCCTACACACTGTTATGAACTGAGGGAGCTAGGGAACATTGTCTCTCAACTGTGTTATAGAGTGTAGTACTACATTTCAGTGAAGTGTAAGGCTTTCCAAAGCTGCCGAACTTGTTTCTTTCTCTATTTCAATGGTATTCTGCCTTGTATAACACACATTTACCACTCTAGTCTCCTTTAAGTAAAGAATATAGGATTCATACAGTGTTTCATGTGATCTTAACTGGAATTAAGGATTTCCCTTATCTTAGCTACCTTTTCTACACTAAGAACTGACTTGGAGATTCTTTTTCAGCTGTTCTAAACAAGTTCTCATCTGTTTACAGTCATTTTCAATGAATTATTCATGTTTTCATGTAGTTTCTTATATTCTGCCTTCTGGCCCAAGTATAAGCTTTGGCCACTTTATCAAACAACTTCCTACACACTGTTATGAACTGAGGGAGCTAGGGAACATTGTCTCTCAACTGTGTTATAGAGTGTAGTACTACATTTCAGTGAAGTGTAAGGCTTTCCAAAGCTGCCGAACTTGTTTCTTTCTCTATTTCAATGGTATTCTGCCTTGTATAACACACATTTACCACTCTAGTCTCCTTTAAGTAATGAATATAGGACTCATACAGTGTTTGATGTTATCTTAACTAGAATTAAGGATTTCCCTTATCTAAGCTACCTTTTCTACACTAAGAACTGACTTGGAGATTCTCTTTCAGCTGTTCTAAACAAGTTCTCATGTGTTTACAGTCATTTTCAATGAATTATTCATGTTTTCATGTAGTTTCCTATATTCTGCCTACTTGCCCAAGTATAAGCTTTGCCCACCTTATCAAACAACTTCCTACACACTGTTATGAACTTAGGGAGCTAGAGAACATTGTCTCTGAACTGTGTTATAGAGTGTAGTAGTATATTTCTGTGTAGTGTAAGGCTTTCCAAAGCTGCCGAACGTGTTTCTTTCTCTATTTCAATGGTATTCTGCCTTATATAATACACATTTATCACTCTAGTCTCCTTTAAGTAAGCAATATAGGATTCATACAGTGTTTAATGTGATCTTAACTCGAATTAAGGATTTCCCTTATCTTAGCTACCTTTTCTACACTAAGAACTGACTTGGAGATTCTCTTTCATCTGTTCTAAACAAGTTCTCATCTGTTTACAGTCATTTTCACTGAATTATTCATGTTTTCATGTAGTTTCCTATATTCTGCCTTCTGGCCCAAGTATAAGCTTTGCCCACCTTATCAAACAACTTCCTACACACTGTTATGAACTTAGGGAGCTAGAGAACATTGTCTCTGAACTGTGTTATAGAGTGTAGTAGTATATTTCTGTGTAGTGTAAGGCTTTCCAAAGCTGCCGAACGTGTTTCTTTCTCTATTTCAATGGTATTCTGCCTTATATAATACACATTTATCACTCTAGTCTCCTTTAAGTAAGCAATATATAATTCATACAGTGTTTAATGTGATCTTAACTCGAATTAAGGATTTCCCTTATCTTAGCTACCTTTTCTACACTAAGAACTGACTTGGAGATTCTCTTTCATCTGTTCTAAACAAGTTCTCATCTGTTTACAGTCATTTTCACTGAATTATTCATGTTTTCATGTAGTTTCGTATATTCTGCCTTCTGGCAAAAGTATAAGCTTTGCCCACTTTATCAAACAACTTCCTACACACTGTTATGAACTGAGGCAGCTCGTGAACATTGTCTCTCAACTGTGTTATAGAGTGTAGTACTACATTTCAGTGAAGTGTAAGGCTTTCCAAAGCTGCCGAACGTGTTTGTATCTCTATTTCAATGGTATTCTCCCTTGTATAACACACATTTACCACTCTAGTCTCCTTTAAGTAAAGAATATAGGATTCATACAGTGTTTCATGTGATCTTAACTGGAATTAAGGATTTCCCTTATCTTAGCTACCTTTTCTACACTAAGAACTGACTTGGAGATTCTCTTTCAGCTGTTCTAAACAAGTTCTCATCTCTTTACAGTCATTTTCAATGAATTATTCATGTTTTCATGTAGTTTCCTATATTCTGCCTTCTGGCCCAAGTATAAGCTTTGCCCACTTTATCAAACAACTTCCTACACACTGTTATGAACTGAGGGAGCTAGGAACATTGTCTCTCATCTGTGTTATAGAGTGTAGTACTACATTTCAGTGAAGTGTAAGGCTTTCCAAAGCTGCCAAACGTGTTTCTTTCTCCATTTCAATGGTATTCTGCCTTATATAACACACATTTACCACTGTAGTTTCCTTTAAGTAAAGAATATAGGATTCATACAATTTTTCATGGGATCTTAACTGGTATTAAGTATTTCCCTTATCTTAGCTACCTTTTCTACACTAAGAACTGACTTGGAGTTTCTCTTTCAGCTGTTCTAAACAAGTTCTCATCTGTTTACAGTCATTTTCACTGAATTATTCATGTTTTCATGTAGTTTCCTATATTCTGCCTTCTGGCCCAAGTATAAGCTTTGCCCACTTTATCAAACAACTTCCTACACACTGTTATGAACTTAGGGAGCTAGAGAACATTGTCTCTGAACTGTGTTATAGAGTGTAGTAGTATATTTCTGTGTAGTGTAAGGCTTTCCAAAGCTGCCGAACGTGTTTCTTTCTCTATTTCAATGGTATTCTGCCTTATATAATACACATTTATCACTCTAGTCTCCTTTAAGTAAGCAATATAGGATTCATACAGTGTTTCATGTGATCTTAACTCGAATTAAGGATTTCCCTTATCTTAGCTACCTTTTCTACACTAAGAACTGACTTGGAGATTCTCTTTCAGCTGTTCTAAACAAGTTCTCATCTGTTTACAGTCATTTTCAATGAATTATTCATGTTTTCATGTAGTTTCCTATATTCTGCCTTCTGGCCCAAGTATAAGCTTTGGCCACTTTATCAAACAACTTCCTACACACTGTTATGAACTGAGGGAGCTAGGGAACATTGTCTCTCAACTGTGTTATAGAGTGTAGTACTACATTTCAGTGAAGTGTAAGGCTTTCCAAAGCTGCCGAACTTGTTTCTTTCTCTATTTCAATGGTATTCTGCCTTGTATAACACACATTTACCACTCTAGTCTCCTTTAAGTAATGAATATAGGACTCATACAGTGTTTGATGTTATCTTAACTAGAATTAAGGATTTCCCTTATCTTAGCTACCTTTTCTACACTAAGAACTGACTTGGAGATTCTCTTTCAGCTGTTCTAAACAAGTTCTCATCTGTTTACAGTCATTTTCACAGAATTATTCATGTTTTCATGTAGTTTACTATATTCTGCCTTCTGGCCCAAGTATAAGCTTTGCCTACTTTATCAAACAACTTCCTACACACTGTTATGAACTGAGGGAGCTAGGGAACATTGTCTCTCAACTGTGTTATAGAGTGTAGTACTACATTTCAGTGAAGTGTAAGGCTTTCCAAAGCTGCCGAACTTGTTTCTTTCTCTATTTCAATGGTATTCTGCCTTGTATAACACACATTTACCACTCTAGTCTCCTTTAAGTAAAGAATATAGGATTCATACAGTGTTTCATGTGATCTTAACTGGAATTAAGGATTTCCCTTATCTTAGCTACCTTTTCTACACTAAGAACTGACTTGGAGATTCTTTTTCAGCTGTTCTAAACAAGTTCTCATCTGTTTACAGTCATTTTCAATGAATTATTCATGTTTTCATGTAGTTTCTTATATTCTGCCTTCTGGCCCAAGTATAAGCTTTGGCCACTTTATCAAACAACTTCCTACACACTGTTATGAACTGAGGGAGCTAGGGAACATTGTCTCTCAACTGTGTTATAGAGTGTAGTACTACATTTCAGTGAAGTGTAAGGCTTTCCAAAGCTGCCGAACTTGTTTCTTTCTCTATTTCAATGGTATTCTGCCTTGTATAACACACATTTACCACTCTAGTCTCCTTTAAGTAATGAATATAGGACTCATACAGTGTTTGATGTTATCTTAACTAGAATTAAGGATTTCCCTTATCTTAGCTACCTTTTCTACACTAAGAACTGACTTGGAGATTCTCTTTCAGCTGTTCTAAACAAGTTCTCATGTGTTTACAGTCATTTTCAATGAATTATTCATGTTTTCATGTAGTTTCCTATATTCTGCCTTCTTGCCCAAGTATAAGCTTTGCCCACCTTATCAAACAACTTCCTACACACTGTTATGAACTTAGGGAGCTAGAGAACATTGTCTCTGAACTGTGTTATAGAGTGTAGTAGTATATTTCTGTGTAGTGTAAGGCTTTCCAAAGCTGCCGAACGTGTTTCTTTCTCTATTTCAATGGTATTCTGCCTTATATAATACACATTTATCACTCTAGTCTCCTTTAAGTAAGCAATATAGGATTCATACAGTGTTTAATGTGATCTTAACTCGAATTAAGGATTTCCCTTATCTTAGCTACCTTTTCTACACTAAGAACTGACTTGGAGATTCTCTTTCATCTGTTCTAAACAAGTTCTCATCTGTTTACAGTCATTTTCACTGAATTATTCATGTTTTCATGTAGTTTCCTATATTCTGCCTTCTGGCCCAAGTATAAGCTTTGGCCACTTTATCAAACAACTTCCTACACACTGTTATGAACTGAGGGAGCTAGGGAACATTGTCTCTCAACTGTGTTATAGAGTGTAGTACTACATTTCAGTGAAGTGTAAGGCTTTCCAAAGCTGCCGAACGTGTTTGTTTCTCTATTTCAATGGTATTCTGCCTTGTATAACACACATTTACCACTCTAGTCTCCTTTAAGTAATGAATATAGGACTCATACAGTGTTTGATGTTATCTTAACTAGAATTAAGGATTTCCCTTATCTTAGCTACCTTTTCTACACTAAGAACTGGCTTGGAGATTCTCTTTCAGCTGTTCTAAACAAGTTCTCATCTGTTTACAGTCATTTTCACTGAATTATTCATGTTTTCATGTAGTTTTCTATATTCTGCCTTCTGGCCCAAGTATAAGCTTTGCCTACTTTATCAAACAACTTCCTACACACTGTTATGAACTGAGGGAGCTAGGGAACATTGTCTCTCAACTGTGTTATAGAGTGTAGTACTACATTTCAGTGAAGTGTAAGGCTTTCCAAAGCTGCCGAACTTGTTTCTTTCTCTATTTCAATGGTATTCTGCCTTGTATAACACACATTTACCACTCTAGTCTCCTTTAAGTAAAGAATATAGGATTCATACAGTGTTTCATGTGATCTTAACTGGAATTAAGGATTTCCCTTATCTTAGCTACCTTTTCTACACTAAGAACTGACTTGGAGATTCTCTTTCAGCTGTTCTAAACAAGTTCTCATCTGTTTACAGTCATTTTCAATGAATTATTCATGTTTTCATGTAGTTTCTTATATTCTGCCTTCTGGCCCAAGTATAAGCTTTGGCCACTTTATCAAACAACTTCCTACACACTGTTATGAACTGAGGGAGCTAGGGAACATTGTCTCTCAACTGTGTTATAGAGTGTAGTACTACATTTCAGTGAAGTGTAAGGCTTTCCAAAGCTGCCGAACTTGTTTCTTTCTCTATTTCAATGGTATTCTGCCTTGTATAACACACATTTACCACTCTAGTCTCCTTTAAGTAATGAATATAGGACTCATACAGTGTTTGATGTTATCTTAACTAGAATTAAGGATTTCCCTTATCTTAGCTACCTTTTCTACACTAAGAACTGACTTGGAGATTCTCTTTCAGCTGTTCTAAACAAGTTCTCATGTGTTTACAGTCATTTTCAATGAATTATTCATGTTTTCATGTAGTTTCCTATATTCTGCCTTCTTGCCCAAGTATAAGCTTTGCCCACCTTATCAAACAACTTCCTACACACTGTTATGAACTTAGGGAGCTAGAGAACATTGTCTCTGAACTGTGTTATAGAGTGTAGTAGTATATTTCTGTGTAGTGTAAGGCTTTCCAAAGCTGCCGAACGTGTTTCTTTCTCTATTTCAATGGTATTCTGCCTTATATAATACACATTTATCACTCTAGTCTCCTTTAAGTAAGCAATATAGGATTCATACAGTGTTTAATGTGATCTTAACTCGAATCAAGGATTTCCCTTATCTTAGCTACCTTTTCTACACTAAGAACTGACTTGGAGATTCTCTTTCATCTGTTCTAAACAAGTTCTCATCTGTTTACAGTCATTTTCACTGAATTATTCATGTTTTCATGTAGTTTCCTATATTCTGCCTTCTGACCCAAGTATAAGCTTTGGCCACTTTATCAAACAACTTCCTACACACTGTTATGAACTGAGGGAGCTAGGGAACATTGTCTCTCAACTGTGTTATAGAGTGTAGTACTACATTTCAGTGAAGTGTAAGGCTTTCCAAAGCTGCCGAACTTGTTTCTTTCTCTATTTCAATGGTATTCTGCCTTGTATAACACACATTTACCACTCTAGTCTCCTTTAAGTAATGAATATAGGACTCATACAGTGTTTGATGTTATCTTAACTAGAATTAAGGATTTCCCTTATCTTAGCTACCTTTTCTACACTAAGAACTGACTTGGAGATTCTCTTTCAGCTGTTCTAAACAAGTTCTCATCTGTTTACAGTCATTTTCAATGAATTATTCATGTTTTCATGTAGTTTCTTATATTCTGCCTTCTGGCCCAAGTATAAGCTTTGGCCACTTTATCAAACAACTTCCTACACACTGTTATGAACTGAGGGAGCTAGGGAACATTGTCTCTCAACTGTGTTATAGAGTGTAGTACTACATTTCAGTGAAGTGTAAGGCTTTCCAAAGCTGCCGAACTTGTTTCTTTCTCTATTTCAATGGTATTCTGCCTTGTATAACACACATTTACCACTCTAGTCTCCTTTAAGTAATGAATATAGGACTCATACAGTGTTTGATGTTATCTTAACTAGAATTAAGGATTTCCCTTATCTTAGCTACCTTTTCTACACTAAGAACTGACTTGGAGATTCTCTTTCAGCTGTTCTAAACAAGTTCTCATGTGTTTACAGTCATTTTCAATGAATTATTCATGTTTTCATGTAGTTTCCTATATTCTGCCTTCTTGCCCAAGTATAAGCTTTGCCCACCTTATCAAACAACTTCCTACACACTGTTATGAACTTAGGGAGCTAGAGAACATTGTCTCTGAACTGTGTTATAGAGTGTAGTAGTATATTTCTGTGTAGTGTAAGGCTTTCCAAAGCTGCCGAACGTGTTTCTTTCTCTATTTCAATGGTATTCTGCCTTATATAATACACATTTATCACTCTAGTCTCCTTTAAGTAAGCAATATAGGATTCATACAGTGTTTAATGTGATCTTAACTCGAATTAAGGATTTCCCTTATCTTAGCTACCTTTTCTACACTAAGAACTGACTTGGAGATTCTCTTTCATCTGTTCTAAACAAGTTCTCATCTGTTTACAGTCATTTTCACTGAATTATTCATGTTTTCATGTAGTTTCCTATATTCTGCCTTCTGGCCCAAGTATAAGCTTTGGCCACTTTATCAAACAACTTCCTACACACTGTTATGAACTGAGGGAGCTAGGGAACATTGTCTCTCAACTGTGTTATAGAGTGTAGTACTACATTTCAGTGAAGTGTAAGGCTTTCCAAAGCTGCCGAACGTGTTTGTTTCTCTATTTCAATGGTATTCTGCCTTGTATAACACACATTTACCACTCTAGTCTCCTTTAAGTAATGAATATAGGACTCATACAGTGTTTGATGTTATCTTAACTAGAATTAAGGATTTCCCTTATCTTAGCTACCTTTTCTACACTAAGAACTGGCTTGGAGATTCTCTTTCAGCTGTTCTAAACAAGTTCTCATCTGTTTACAGTCATTTTCACTGAATTATTCATGTTTTCATGTAGTTTTCTATATTCTGCCTTCTGGCCCAAGTATAAGCTTTGCCTACTTTATCAAACAACTTCCTACACACTGTTATGAACTGAGGGAGCTAGGGAACATTGTCTCTCAACTGTGTTATAGAGTGTAGTACTACATTTCAGTGAAGTGTAAGGCTTTCCAAAGCTGCCGAACTTGTTTCTTTCTCTATTTCAATGGTATTCTGCCTTGTATAACACACATTTACCACTCTAGTCTCCTTTAAGTAAAGAATATAGGATTCATACAGTGTTTCATGTGATCTTAACTGGAATTAAGGATTTCCCTTATCTTAGCTACCTTTTCTACACTAAGAACTGACTTGGAGATTCTCTTTCAGCTGTTCTAAACAAGTTCTCATCTGTTTACAGTCATTTTCAATGAATTATTCATGTTTTCATGTAGTTTCTTATATTCTGCCTTCTGGCCCAAGTATAAGCTTTGGCCACTTTATCAAACAACTTCCTACACACTGTTATGAACTGAGGGAGCTAGGGAACATTGTCTCTCAACTGTGTTATAGAGTGTAGTACTACATTTCAGTGAAGTGTAAGGCTTTCCAAAGCTGCCGAACTTGTTTCTTTCTCTATTTCAATGGTATTCTGCCTTGTATAACACACATTTACCACTCTAGTCTCCTTTAAGTAATGAATATAGGACTCATACAGTGTTTGATGTTATCTTAACTAGAATTAAGGATTTCCCTTATCTTAGCTACCTTTTCTACACTAAGAACTGACTTGGAGATTCTCTTTCAGCTGTTCTAAACAAGTTCTCATGTGTTTACAGTCATTTTCAATGAATTATTCATGTTTTCATGTAGTTTCCTATATTCTGCCTTCTTGCCCAAGTATAAGCTTTGCCCACCTTATCAAACAACTTCCTACACACTGTTATGAACTTAGGGAGCTAGAGAACATTGTCTCTGAACTGTGTTATAGAGTGTAGTAGTATATTTCTGTGTAGTGTAAGGCTTTCCAAAGCTGCCGAACGTGTTTCTTTCTCTATTTCAATGGTATTCTGCCTTATATAATACACATTTATCACTCTAGTCTCCTTTAAGTAAGCAATATAGGATTCATACAGTGTTTAATGTGATCTTAACTCGAATCAAGGATTTCCCTTATCTTAGCTACCTTTTCTACACTAAGAACTGACTTGGAGATTCTCTTTCATCTGTTCTAAACAAGTTCTCATCTGTTTACAGTCATTTTCACTGAATTATTCATGTTTTCATGTAGTTTCCTATATTCTGCCTTCTGACCCAAGTATAAGCTTTGGCCACTTTATCAAACAACTTCCTACACACTGTTATGAACTGAGGGAGCTAGGGAACATTGTCTCTCAACTGTGTTATAGAGTGTAGTACTACATTTCAGTGAAGTGTAAGGCTTTCCAAAGCTGCCGAACTTGTTTCTTTCTCTATTTCAATGGTATTCTGCCTTGTATAACACACATTTACCACTCTAGTCTCCTTTAAGTAATGAATATAGGACTCATACAGTGTTTGATGTTATCTTAACTAGAATTAAGGATTTCCCTTATCTTAGCTACCTTTTCTACACTAAGAACTGACTTGGAGATTCTCTTTCAGCTGTTCTAAACAAGTTCTCATCTGTTTACAGTCATTTTCAATGAATTATTCATGTTTTCATGTAGTTTCTTATATTCTGCCTTCTGGCCCAAGTATAAGCTTTGGCCACTTTATCAAACAACTTCCTACACACTGTTATGAACTGAGGGAGCTAGGGAACATTGTCTCTCAACTGTGTTATAGAGTGTAGTACTACATTTCAGTGAAGTGTAAGGCTTTCCAAAGCTGCCGAACGTGTTTCTTTCTCTATTTCAATGGTATTCTGCCTTGTATAACACACATTTACCACTCTAGTCTCCTTTAAGTAAAGAATATAGGATTCATACAGTGTTTCATGTGATCTTAACTGGAATTAAGGATTTCCCTTATCTTAGCTACCTTTTCTACACTAAGAACTGACTTGGAGATTCTCTTTCAGCTGTTCTAAACAAGTTCTCATCTGTTTACAGTCATTTTCACTGAATTATTCATGTTTTCATGTAGTTTCCTATATTCTGCCTTCTGGCCCAAGTATAAGCTTTGGCCACTTTATCAATCAACTTCCTACACACTGTAATGAACTGAGGGAGCTAGGGAACATTGTCTCTCAACTGTGTTATAGAGTGTAGTACTACATTTCAGTGAAGTGTAAGGCTTTCCAAAGCTGCCGAACTTGTTTCTTTCTCTATTTCAATGGTATTCTGCCTTGTATAACACACATTTACCACTCTAGTCTCCTTTAAGTAATGAATATAGGACTCATACAGTGTTTGATGTTATCTTAACTAGAATTAAGGATTTCCCTTATCTTAGCTACCTTTTCTACACTAAGAACTGACTTGGAGATTCTCTTTCAGCTGTTCTAAACAAGTTCTCATGTGTTTACAGTCATTTTCAATGAATTATTCATGTTTTCATGTAGTTTCCTATATTCTGCCTTCTTGCCCAAGTATAAGCTTTGCCCACCTTATCAAACAACTTCCTACACACTGTTATGAACTTAGGGAGCTAGAGAACATTGTCTCTGAACTGTGTTATAGAGTGTAGTAGTATATTTCTGTGTAGTGTAAGGCTTTCCAAAGCTGCCGAACCTGTTTCTTTCTCTATTTCAATGGTATTCTGCCTTATATAATACACATTTATCACTCTAGTCTCCTTTAAGTAAGCAATATAGGATTCATACAGTGTTTAATGTGATCTTAACTCGAATTAAGGATTTCCCTTATCTTAGCTACCTTTTCTACACTAAGAACTGACTTGGAGATTCTCTTTCATCTGTTCTAAACAAGTTCTCATCTGTTTACAGTCATTTTCACTGAATTATTCATGTTTTCATGTAGTTTCCTATATTCTGCCTTCTGGCCCAAGTATAAGCTTTGCCCACTTTATCAAACAACTTCCTACACACTGTTATGAACTGAGGCAGCTCGTGAACATTGTCTCTCAACTGTGTTATAGAGTGTAGTACTACATTTCAGTGAAGTGTAAGGCTTTCCAAAGCTGCCGAACGTGTTTCTTTCTCTATTTCAATGGTATTCTGCCTTGTATAACACACATTTACCACTCTAGTCTCCTTTAAGTAAAGAATATAGGATTCATACAGTGTTTCATGTGATCTTAACTGGAATTAAGGATTTCCCTTATCTTAGCTACCTTTTCTACACTAAGAACTGACTTGGAGATTCTCTTTCAGCTGTTCTAAACAAGTTCTCATCTGTTTACAGTCATTTTCACTGAATTATTCATGTTTTCATGTAGTTTCCTATATTCTGCCTTCTGGCCCAAGTATAAGCTTTGGCCACTTTATCAAACAACTTCCTACACACTGTAATGAACTGAGGGAGCTAGGGAACATTGTCTCTCAACTGTGTTATAGAGTGTAGTACTACATTTCAGTGAAGTGTAAGGCTTTCCAAAGCTGCCGAACTTGTTTCTTTCTCTATTTCAATGGTATTCTGCCTTGTATAACACACATTTACCACTCTAGTCTCCTTTAAGTAATGAATATAGGACTCATACAGTGTTTGATGTTATCTTAACTAGAATTAAGGATTTCCCTTATCTTAGCTACCTTTTCTACACTAAGAACTGACTTGGAGATTCTCTTTCATCTGTTCTAAACAAGTTCTCATCTGTTTACAGTCATTTTCACTGAATTATTCATGTTTTCATGTAGTTTCCTATATTCTGCCTTCTGGCCCAAGTATAAGCTTTGCCCACTTTATCAAACAACTTCCTACACACTGTTATGAACTGAGGCAGCTCGTGAACATTGTCTCTCAACTGTGTTATAGAGTGTAGTACTACATTTCAGTGAAGTGTAAGGCTTTCCAAAGCTGCCGAACGTGTTTCTTTCTCTATTTCAATGGTATTCTGCCTTGTATAACACACATTTACCACTCTAGTCTCCTTTAAGTAAAGAATATAGGATTCATACAGTGTTTCATGTGATCTTAACTGGAATTAAGGATTTCCCTTATCTTAGCTACCTTTTCTACACTAAGAACTGACTTGGAGATTCTCTTTCAGCTGTTCTAAACAAGTTCTCATCTGTTTACAGTCATTTTCACTGAATTATTCATGTTTTCATGTAGTTTCCTATATTCTGCCTTCTGGCCCAAGTATAAGCTTTGGCCACTTTATCAAACAACTTCCTACACACTGTAATGAACTGAGGGAGCTAGGGAACATTGTCTCTCAACTGTGTTATAGAGTGTAGTACTACATTTCAGTGAAGTGTAAGGCTTTCCAAAGCTGCCGAACTTGTTTCTTTCTCTATTTCAATGGTATTCTGCCTTGTATAACACACATTTACCACTCTAGTCTCCTTTAAGTAATGAATATAGGACTCATACAGTGTTTGATGTTATCTTAACTAGAATTAAGGATTTCCCTTATCTTAGCTACCTTTTCTATACTAAGAACTGACTTGGAGATTCTCTTTCAGCTGTTCTAAACAAGTTCTCATCTGTTTACAGTCATTTTCACTGAATTATTCATGTTTTCATGTAGTTTCCTATATTCTGCCTTCTGGCCCAAGTATAAGCTTTGCCTACTTTATCAAACAACTTCCTACACACTGTTATGAACTGAGGGAGCTAGGGAACATTGTCTCTCAACTGTGTTATAGAGTGTAGTACTACATTTCAGTGAAGTGTAAGGCTTTCCAAAGCTGCCGAACTTGTTTCTTTCTCTATTTCAATGGTATTCTGCCTTGTATAACACACATTTACCACTCTAGTCTCCTTTAAGTAATGAATATAGGACTCATACAGTGTTTGATGTTATCTTAACTAGAATTAAGGATTTCCCTTATCTTAGCTACCTTTTCTACACTAAGAACTGACTTGGAGATTCTCTTTCAGCTGTTCTAAACAAGTTCTCATCTGTTTACAGTCATTTTCACTGAATTATTCATGTTTTCATGTAGTTTCCTATATTCTACCTTCTGGCCCAAGTATAAGCTTTGCCTACTTTATCAAACAACTTCCTACACACTGTTATGAACTGAGGGAGCTAGGGAACATTGTCTCTCAACTGTGTTATAGAGTGTAGTACTACATTTCAGTGAAGTGTAAGCCTTTCCAAAGCTGCCGAACGTGTTTCTTTCTCTATTTCAATGGTATTCTGCCTTGGATAACACACATTTACCACTCTAGTCTCCTTTAAGTAATGAATATAGGACTCATACAGTGTTTGATGTTATCTTAACTAGAATTAAGGATTTCCCTTATCTTAGCTACCTTTTCTACACTAAGAACTGACTTGGAGATTCTCTTTCAGCTGTTCTAAACAAGTTCTCATCTGTTTACAGTCATTTTCACTGAATTATTCATGTTTTCATGTAGTTTCCTATATTCTGCCTTCTGGCCCAAGTATAAGCTTTGCCCACCTTATCAAACAACTTCCTACACACTGTTATGAACTTAGGGAGCTGGAGAACATTGTCTCTGAACTGTGTTATAGAGTGTAGTAGTATATTTCTGTGTAGTGTAAGGCTTTCCAAAGCTGCCGAACGTGTTTCTTTCTCTATTTCAATGGTATTCTGCCTTATATAATACACATTTATCACTCTAGTCTCCTTTAAGTAAGCAATATAGGATTCATACAGTGTTTAATGTGATCTTAACTCGAATTAAGGATTTCCCTTATCTTAGCTACCTTTTCTACACTAAGAACTGACTTGGAGATTCTCTTTCATCTGTTCTAAACAAGTTCTCATCTGTTTACAGTCATTTTCACTGAATTATTCATGTTTTCATGTAGTTTCCTATATTCTGCCTTCTGGCAAAAGTATAAGCTTTGCCCACTTTATCAAACAACTTCCTACACACTGTTATGAACTGAGGCAGCTCGTGAACATTGTCTCTCAACTGTGTTATAGAGTGTAGTACTACATTTCAGTGAAGTGTAAGGCTTTCCAAAGCTGCCGAACGTGTTTGTTTCTCTATTTCAATGGTATTCTCCCTTGTATAACACACATTTACCACTCTAGTCTCCTTTAAGTAAAGAATATAGGATTCATACAGTGTTTCATGTGATCTTAACTGGAATTAAGGATTTCCCTTATCTTAGCTACCTTTTCTACACTAAGAACTGACTTGGAGATTCTCTTTCAGCTGTTCTAAACAAGTTCTCATCTGTTTACAGTCATTTTCAATGAATTATTCATGTTTTCATGTAGTTTCCTATATTCTGCCTTCTGGCCCAAGTATAAGCTTTGCCCACTTTATCAAACAACTTCCTACACACTGTTATGAACTGAGGGAGCTAGGGAACATTGTCTCTCAACTGTGTTATAGAGTGTAGTACTACATTTCAGTGTAGTGTAAGGCTTTCCAAAGCTGCCGAACGTGTTTCTTTCTCTATTTCAATGGTATTCTGCCTTGTATAACACACATTTACCACTCTAGTCTCCTTTAAGTAAAGAATATAGGATTCATACAGTGTTTCATGTGATCTTAACTGGAATTAAGGATTTCCCTTATCTTAGCTACCTTTTCTACACTAAGAACTGACTTGGAGATTCTCTTTCAGCTGTTCTAAACAAGTTCTCATCTGTTTACAGTCATTTTCACTGAATTATTCATGTTTTCATGTAGTTTCCTACATTCTGCCTTCTGGCCCAAGTATAAGCTTTGCCTACTTTATCAAACAACTTCCTACACACTGTTATGAACTGAGGGAGCTAGGGAACATTGTCTCTCAACTGTGTTATAGAGTGTAGTACTACATTTCAGTGAAGTGAAAGGCTTTCCAAAGCTGCCGAACTTGTTTCTTTCTCTATTTCAATGGTATTCTGCCTTGTATAACACACATTTACCACTCTAGTCTCCTTTAAGTAATGAATATAGGACTCATACAGTGTTTGATGTTATCTTAACTAGAATTAAGGATTTCCCTTATCTTAGCTACCTTTTCTACACTAAGAACTGACTTGGAGATTCTCTTTCAGCTGTTCTAAACAAGTTCTCATCTGTTTACAGTCATTTTCACTGAATTATTCATGTTTTCATGTAGTTTCCTATATTCTGCCTTCTGGCCCAAGTATAAGCTTTGCCTACTTTATCAAACAACTTCCTACACACTGTTATGAACTGAGGGAGCTAGGGAACATTGTCTCTCAACTGTGTTATAGAGTGTAGTACTACATTTCAGTGAAGTGTAAGGCTTTCCAAAGCTGCCGAACTTGTTTCTTTCTCTATTTCAATGGTATTCTGCCTTGTATAACACACATTTACCACTCTAGTTTCCTTTAAGTAAAGAATATAGGATTCATACAGTGTTTCATGTGATCTTAACTCGAATTAAGGATTTCCTGGATCTTAGCTACCTTTTCTACACTAAGAACTGACTTGGAGATTCTCTTTCAGCTGTTCTAAACAAGTTCTCATGTGTTTACAGTCATTTTCAATGAATTATTCATGTTTTCATGTAGTTTCCTATATTCTGCCTTCTGGCCCAAGTATAAGCTTTCCCACTTTATCAAACAACTTCCTACACACTGTTATGAACTGAGGGAGCTAGGAACATTGTCTCTCAACTGTGTTATAGAGTGTAGTACTACATTTCAGTGAAGTGTAAGGCTTTCCAAAGCTGCCAAACGTGTTTCTTTCTCTATTTCAATGGTATTCTGCCTTATATAACACACATTTACCACTCTAGTCTCCTTTAAGTAAACAATATAGGATTCATACAGTGTTTGATGTTATCTTAACTCAAATTAAGGATTTCCCGCATTTAGCTACCTTTTCTACACTAAGAACTGACTTGGAGAATCTCTTTCATCTGTTCTAAACAAGTTCTCATCTGTTTACAGTCATTTTCACTGAATTATTCATGTTTTCATGTAGTTTCCTATATTCTTCCTTCTGGCCCAAGTATAAGCTTTGCCCACCTTATCAAACAACTTCCTACACACTGTTATGAACTGAGGGAGCTAGGGAACATTGTCTCTGAACTGTGTTATAGAGTGTAGTACTACATTTCAGTGTAGTGTAAGGCTTTCCAAAGCTGCCGAACGTGTTTGTTTCTCTATTTCAATGGTATTCTGCCTTGTATAACACACATTTACCACTCTAGTCTCCTTTAAGTAATGAATATAGGATTCATACACTGTTTGATGTTATCTTAACTCGAATTAAGGATTTTCCTTATCTTAGCTACCTTTTCTACACTAAGAGCTGACTTGCAGATTCTCTTTCAGCTGTTCTAAACAAGTTCTCATCTGTTTACAGTCATTTTCACTGAATTATTCATGTTTTCATGTAGTTTCCTATATTCTGCCTTCTGGCCCAAGTATAAGCTTTGCCCACTTTATCAAACACCTTCCTACACTCTGTTATGAACTGAGGCAGCTAGGGAACATTGTCTCTCAACTGTGTTATAGAGTGTAGTACTACATTTCAGTGAAGTGTAAGCCTTTCCAAAGCTGCCGAAAGTGTTTCTTTCTCTATTTCAAGATATTCTGCATTGTATAACACACATTTACCACTCTAGTTTCCTTTAAGTAAAGAATATAGGATTCATACAGTGTTTCATGTGATCTTAACTCGAATTAAGGATTTCCTGGATCTTAGCTACCTTTTCTACACTAAGAACTGAGTTGGAGATTCTCTTTCAGCTGTTCTAAACAAGTTCTCATGTGTTTACAGTCATTTTCAATGAATTATTCATGTTTTCATGTAGTTTCCTATATTCTGCCTTCTGGCCCAAGTATAAGCTTTCCCACTTTATCAAACAACTTCCTACACACTGTTATGAACTGAGGGAGCTAGGAACATTGTCTCTCAACTGTGTTATAGAGTGTAGTACTACATTTCAGTGAAGTGTAAGGCTTTCCAAAGCTGCCAGACGTGTTTCTTTCTCTATTTCAATGGTATTCTGCCTTATATAACACACATTTACCACTCTAGTCTCCTTTAAGTAAACAATATAGGATTCATACAGTGTTTGATGTTATCTTAACTCAAATTAAGGATTTCCCGCATTTAGCTACCTTTTCTACACTAAGAACTGACTTGGAGAATCTCTTTCATCTGTTCTAAACAAGTTCTCATCTGTTTACAGTCATTTTCACTGAATTATTCATGTTTTCATGTAGTTTCCGATATTCTGCCTTCTGGCCCAAGTATAAGCTTTGCCCACTTAATCAAACAACTTCCTACACACTGTTATGAACTGAGGCAGCTCGGGAACATTGTCTCTCAACTGTGTTATAGAGTGTAGTACTACATTTCAGTGAAGTGTAAGGCTTTCCAAAGCTGCTGAACGTGTTTGTTTCTCTATTTCAATGGTATTCTGCCTTGTATAACACACATTTACCACTCTAGTCTCCTTTAAGTAAAGAATATAGGATTCATAGAGTGTTTCATGTGATCTTAACTGGAATTAAGGATTTCCCTTATCTTAGCTACCTTTTCTACACTAAGAACTGACTTGGAGATTCTCTTTCAGCTGTTCTCAACAAGTTCTCATCTGTTTACAGTCATTTTCAATGAATTATTCATGTTTTCATGTAGTTTCCTATATTCTTCCTTCTGGCCCAAGTATAAGCTTTGCCCACCTTATCAAACAACTTCCTACACACTGTTATGAACTGAGGGAGCTAGGGAACATTGTCTCTGAACTGTGTTATAGAGTGTAGTACTACATTTCAGTGTAGTGTAAGGCTTTCCAAAGCTGCCGAACGTGTTTGTTTCTCTATTTCAATGGTATTCTGCCTTGTATAACACACATTTACCACTCTAGTCTCCTTTAAGTAATGAATATAGGATTCATACACTGTTTGATGTTATTTTAACTCGAATTAAGGATTTTCCTTATCTTAGCTACCATTTCTACACTAAGAACTGACTTGCAGATTCTCTTTCAGCTGTTCTAAACAAGTTCTCATCTGTTTACAGTCATTTTCACTGAATTATTCATGTTTTCATGTAGTTTCCTATATTCTGCCTTCTGGACCAAGTATAAGCTTTGCCCACTTTATCAAACACCTTCCTACACTCTGTTATGAACTGAGGCAGCTAGGGAACATTGTCTCTCAACTGTGTTATAGAGTGTAGTACTACATTTCAGTGAAGTGTAAGCCTTTCCAAAGCTGCCGAAAGTGTTTCTTTCTCTATTTCAAGGTATTCTGCATTGTATAACACACATTTACCACTCTAGTTTCCTTTAAGTAAAGAATATAGGATTCATACAATGTTTCATGTGATCTTAACTGGTATTAAGGATTTCCCTTATCTTAGCTACCTTTTCTACACTAAGAAATGACTTGGAGTTTCTCTTTCAGCTGTTCTAAACAAGTTCTCATCTGTTTACAGTCATTTTCACTGAATTATTCATGTTTTCATGTAGTTTCCTATATTCTGCCTTCTGGCCCAAGTATAAGCTTTGCCTACTTTATCAAACACCTTCCTACACTCTGTTATGAACTGAGGCAGCTAGGGAACATTGTCTCTCAACTGTGTTATAGAGTGTAGTACTACATTTCAGTGAAGTGTAAGCCTTTCCAAAGCTGCCGAACGTGTTTCTTTCTCTATTTCAATGGTATTCTGCCTTGTATAACACACATTTACCACACTAGTTTCCTTTAAGTAAAGAATATAGGATTCCTACAGTGTTTCATGTGATCTTAACTCGAATTAAGGATTTCCCGGATCTTAGCTACCTTTTCTACACTAAGAACTGACTTGGAGATTCTCTTTCAGCTGTTCTAAACAAGTTCTCATGTGTTTACAGTCATTTTCAATGAATTATTCATGTTTTCATGTAGTTTCCTATATTCTGCCTTCTGGCCCAAGTATAAGCTTTGCCCACTTTATCAAACAACTTCCTACACACTGTTATGAACTGAGGGAGCTAGGAACATTGTCTCTCAACTGTGTTATAGAGTGTAGTACTACATTTCAGTGAAGTCTAAGGATTTCCAAAGCTTCCAAACGTGTTTCTTTCTCTATTTCAATGGTATTCTGCCTTATATAACACACATTTACCACTCTAGTCTCCTTTAAGTAAACAATATAGGATTCATACAGTGTTTGATGTTATCTTAACTCGAATTAAGGATTTCCCGGATTTAGCTACCTTTTCTACACTAAGAACTGACTTGGAGATTCTCTTTCAGCTGTTCTAAACAAGTTCTCATCTGTTTACAGTCATTTTCAATGAATTATTCATGTTTTCATGTAGTTTCCTATATTCTGCCTTCTGGCCCAAGTATAAGCTTTGCCCACCTTAACAAACAACTTCCTACACACTGTTATGAACTGAGGAAGCTAGGGAACATTGTCTCTCAACTGTGTTATAGAGTGTAGTACTACATTTCAGTGAAGTGTAAGGCTTTCCAAAGCTGCCGAACGTGTTTGTTTCTCTATTTCAATGGTATTCTGCCTTGTATAACACACATTTACCACTCTAGTCTCCTTTAAGTAAAGAATATAGGATTCCTAGAGTGTTTCATGTGATCTTAACTGCAATTAAGGATTTTCCTTATCTTAGCTACCTTTTCTACACTAAGAACTGACTTGGAGATTCTCTTTCATCTGTTCTAAACAAGTTCTCATCTGTTTACAGTCATTTGCACTGAATTATTCATGTTTTCATGTAGTTTCCTATATTCTGCCTTCTGGCACAAGTATAAGCTTTGCCCACTTTATCAAACACCTTCCTACACTCTGTTATGAACTGAGGCAGCTAGGGAACATTGTCTCTCAACTGTGTTATAGAGTGTAGTACTACATTTCAGTGAAGTGTAATGCTTTCCAAAGCTGCCGAACGTGTTTGTTTCTATATTTCAATGGTATTCTGCCTTGTATAACACACATTTACCACTCTAGTCTCCTTTAAGTAAAGAATATAGGATTCATAGAGTGTTTCATGTGATCTTAACTGGAATTAAGGATTTTCCTTATCTTAGCTACCTTTTCTACACTAAGAACTGACTTGGAGATTCTCTTTCAGCTGTTCTAAAGAAGTTCTCATCTGTTTACAGTCATTTTCACTGAATTATTCATGTTTTCATGTAGTTTCCTATATTCTGCCTTCTGGCCCAAGTATAAGCTTTGTCCACTTTATCAAACAACTTCCTACACACTGTTATGAACTGAGGGAGCTAGGAACATTGTCTCTCATCTGTGTTATAGAGTGTAGTACTACATTTCAGTGAAGTGTAAGTCTTTCCAAAGCTGCCAAACGTGTTTCTTTCTCCATTTCAATGGTATTCTGCCTTATATAACACACATTTACCACTCTAGTCTCCTTTAAGTAATGAATATAGGATTCATACAGTGTTTGATGTTATCTTAACTCGAATTAAGGATTTTCCTTATCTTAGCTACCTTTTCTACACTAAGAACTGACTTGGAGAATCTCTTTCATCTGTTCTAAACAAGTTCTCATCTGTTTACAGTCATTTGCACTGAATTATTCATGTTTTCATGTAGTTTCCTATATTCTGCCTTCTGGCACAAGTATAAGCTTTGCCCACTTTATCAAACACCTTCCTACACTCTGTTATGAACTGAGGCAGCTAGGGAACATTGTCTCTCAACTGTGTTATAGAGTGTAGTACTACATTTCAGTGAAGTGTAAGGCTTTCCAAAGCTGCCGAACGTGTTTGTTTCTCTATTTCAATGGTATTCTGCCTTGTATAACACACATTTACCACTCTAGTCTCCTTTAAGTAAAGAATATAGGATTCATAGAGTGTTTCATGTGATCTTAACTGGAATTAAGGATTTTCCTTATCTTAGCTACCTTTTCTACACTAAGAACTGACTTGGAGATTCTCTTTCAGCTGTTCTAAAGAAGTTCTCATCTGTTTACAGTCATTTTCACTGAATTATTCATGTTTTCATGTAGTTTCCTATATTCTGCCTTCTGGCCCAAGTATAAGCTTTGGCCACTTTATCAAACAACTTCCTACACACTGTAATGAACTGAGGGAGCTAGGGAACATTGTCTCTCAACTGTGTTATAGAGTGTAGTACTACATTTCAGTGAAGTGTAAGGCTTTCCAAAGCTGCCGAACTTGTTTCTTTCTCTATTTCAATGGTATTCTGCCTTGTATAACACACATTTACCACTCTAGTCTCCTTTAAGTAATGAATATAGGACTCATACAGTGTTTGATGTTATCTTAACTAGAATTAATGATTTCCCTTATCTTAGCTACCTTTTCTACACTAAGAACTGACTTGGAGATTCTCTTTCAGCTGTTCTAAACAAGTTCTCATCTGTTTACAGTCATTTTCACTGAATTATTCATGTTTTCATGTAGTTTCCTATATTCTGCCTTCTGGCCCAAGTATAAGCTTTGGCCACTTTATCAAACAACTTCCTACACACTGTTATGAACTGAGGGAGATAGGGAACATTGTCTCTCAACTGTGTTATAGAGTGTAGTACTACATTTCAGTGAAGTGTAAGGCTTTACAAAGCTGTCGAACTTGTTTCTTTCTCTATTTCAATGGTATTCTGCCTTGTATAACACACATTTACCACTCTAGTCTCCTTTAAGTAATGAATATAGGACTCATACAGTGTTTGATGTTATCTTAACTAGAATTAAGGATTTCCCTTATCTTAGCTACCTTTTCTACACTACGAACTGACTTGGAGATTCTCTTTCAGCTGTTCTAAACAAGTTCTCATCTGTTTACAGTCACTTTCACTGAATTAATCATGTTTTCATGTAGTTTCCTATATTCTGCCTTCTGGCCCAAGTATAAGCTTTGTCCACTTTATCAAACAACTTCCTACACACTGTTATGAACTGAGGGAGCTAGGAACATTGTCTCTCATCTGTGTTATAGAGTGTAGTACTACATTTCAGTGAAGTGTAAGTCTTTCCAAAGCTGCCAAACGTGTTTTTTTCTCCATTTCAATGGTATTCTGCCTTATATAACACACATTTACCACTCTAGTCTCCTTTAAGTAATGAATATAGGATTCATACAGTGTTTGATGTTATCTTAACTCGAATTAAGGATTTTCCTTATCTTAGCTACCTTTTCTACACTAAGAACTGACTTGGAGAATCTCTTTCATCTGTTCTAAACAAGTTCTCATCTGTTTACAGTCATTTTCACTGAATTATTCATGTTTTCATGTAGTTTCCTATATTCTGCCTTCTGGCCCAAGTATAAGCTTTGCCCACTTTATCAAACACCTTCCTACACTCTGTTATGAACTGAGGCAGCTAGGGAACATTGTCTCTCAACTGTGTTATAGAGTGTAGTACTACATTTCAGTGAAGTGTAAGATTTTACAAAGCTGCCGAAAGTGTTTCTTTCTCTATTTCAATGGTATTCTGCCTTGTATAACACACATTTACCACTCTAGTTTCCTTTAAGTAAAGATTATAGGATTCATACAATGTTTCATGGGATCTTAACTGGTATTAAGGATTTCCCTTATCTTAGCTACCTTTTCTACACTAAGAACTGACTTGGAGTTTCTCTTTCAGCTGTTCTAAACTAGTTCTCATCTGTTTACAGTCATTTTCACTGAATTATTCATGTTTTCATGTAGTTTCCTATATTCTGCCTTCTGGCCCAAGTATAAGCTTTGCCTACTTTATCAAACACCTTCCTACACTCTTTCATGAACTGAGGCAGCTAGGGAACATTGTCTCTCAACTGTGTTATAGAGTGTAGTACTACATTTCAGTGAAGTGTAAGCCTTTCCAAAGCTGCCGAACGTGTTTCTTTCTCTATTTCAATGGTATTCTGCTTTGTATAACACACATTTACCACTCTAGTTTCCTTTAAGTAAAGAATATAGGATTCATACAGTGTTTCATGTGATCTTAACTCGAATTAAGGATTTCCAGGATCTTAGCTACCTTTTCTACACTAAGAAATGACTTGGAGATTCTCTTTCAGCTGTTCTAAACAAGTTCTCATGTGTTTACAGTCATTTTCAATGAATTATTCATGTTTTCATGTAGTTTCCTATATTCTGCCTTCTGGCCCAAGTATAAGCTTTGCCCACTTTATCAAACAACTTCCTACACACTGTTATGAACTGAGGGAGCTAGGAACATTGTCTCTCAACTGTGTTATAGAGTGTAGTACTACATTTCAGTGAAGTGTAAAGCTTTCCAAAGCTGCCAAACGTGTTTCTTTCTCTATTTCAATGGTATTCTGCCTTATATAACACACATTTACGACTCTAGTCTCCTTTAAGTAAACAATATAGGATTCATACAGTGTTTGATGTTATCTTAACTCGAATTAAGGATTTTCCGGATATAGCTAAATTTTCTACACTAAGAACTGACTTGCAGAATCTCTTTCATCTGTTCTAAACAAGTTCTCATCTGTTTACAGTCATTTTCACTGAATTATTCATGTTTTCATGTAGTTTCATATATTCTGCCTTCTGGCCCAAGTATAAGCTTTGCCCACTTTATCAAACAACTTCCTACACACTGTTATGAACTGAGGCAGCTCGGGAACATTGTCTCTCAACTGTGTTATAGAGTGTAGTACTACATTTCAGTGAAGTGTAAGGCTTTCCAAAGCTGCCGAACGTGTTTGTTTCTCTATTTCAATGGTATTCTGCCTTGTATAACACACATTTACCACTCTAGTCTCCTTTAAGTAAAGAATATAGGATTCATAGAGTGTTTCATGTGATCTTAACTGGAATTAAGGATTTCCCTTATCTTAGCTACCTTTTCTACACTAAGAACTGACTTGGAGATTCTCTTTCAGCTGTTCTAAAGAAGTTCTCATCTGTTTACAGTCATTTTCAATGAATTATTCATGTTTTCATGTAGTTTCCTATATTCTGCCTTCTGGCCCAAGTATAAGGTTTGCCCACCTTATCAAACAACTTCCTACACACTGTTATGAACTGAGGGAGCTAGGGAACATTGTCTCTGAACTGTGTTATAGAGTGTAGTACTACATTTCAGTGTAGTGTAAGGCTTTCCAAAGCTGCCGAACGTGTTTCTTTCTCTATTTCAATGGTATTCTGCCTTGTATAACACACATTTACCACTCTAGTCTCCTTTAAGTAATGAATATAGGATTCATACAGTTTTTGATGTTATCTTAACTCGAATTAAGGATTTTCCTTATCTTAGCTACCTTTTGTACACTAAGAACTGACTTGGAGAATCTCTTTCATCTGTTCTAAACAAGTTCTCATCTGTTTACAGTCATTTGCACTGAATTATTCATGTTTTCATGTAGTTTCCTATATTCTGCCTTCTGGCACAAGTATAAGCTTTGCCCACTTTATCAAACACCTTCCTACACTCTGTTATGAACTGAGGCAGCTAGGGAACATTGTCTCTCAACTGTGTTATAGAGTGTAGTACTACATTTCAGTGAAGTGTAAGGCTTTCCAAAGCTGCCGAACGTGTTTGTTTCTCTATTTCAATGGTATTCTGCCTTGTATAACACACATTTACCACTCTAGTCTCCTTTAAGTAAAGAATATAGGATTCATAGAGTGTTTCATGTGATCTTAACTGGAATTAAGGATTTTCCTTATCTTAGCTACCTTTTCTACACTAAGAACTGACTTGGAGATTCTCTTTCAGCTGTTCTAAACAAGTTCTCATCTGTTTACAGTCATTTTCACTGAATTATTCATGTTTTCATGTAGTTTCCTATATTCTGCCTTCTGGCCCAAGTATAAGCTTTGGCCACTTTATCAAACAACTTCCTACACACTGTAATGAACTGAGGGAGCTAGGGAACATTGTCTCTCAACTGTGTTATAGAGTGTAGTACTACATTTCAGTGAAGTGTAAGGCTTTCCAAAGCTGCCGAACTTGTTTCTTTCTCTATTTCAATGGTATTCTGCCTTGTATAACACACATTTACCACTCTAGTCTCCTTTAAGTAATGAATATAGGACTCATACAGTGTTTGATGTTATCTTAACTAGAATTAATGATTTCCCTTATCTTAGCTACCTTTTCTACACTAAGAACTGACTTGGAGATTCTCTTTCAGCTGTTCTAAACAAGTTCTCATCTGTTTACAGTCATTTTCACTGAATTATTCATGTTTTCATGTAGTTTCCTATATTCTGCCTTCTGGCCCAAGTATAAGCTTTGGCCACTTTATCAAACAACTTCCTACACACTGTTATGAACTGAGGGAGCTAGGGAACATTGTCTCTCAACTGTGTTATAGAGTGTAGTACTACATTTCAGTGAAGTGTAAGGCTTTACAAAGCTGTCGAACTTGTTTCTTTCTCTATTTCAATGGTATTCTGCCTTGTATAACACACATTTACCACTCTAGTCTCCTTTAAGTAATGAATATAGGACTCATACAGTGTTTGATGTTATCTTAACTAGAATTAAGGATTTCCCTTATCTTAGCTACCTTTTCTACACTACGAACTGACTTGGAGATTCTCTTTCAGCTGTTCTAAACAAGTTCTCATCTGTTTACAGTCACTTTCACTGAATTAATCATGTTTTCATGTAGTTTCCTATATTCTGCCTTCTGGCCCAAGTATAAGCTTTGTCCACTTTATCAAACAACTTCCTACACACTGTTATGAACTGAGGGAGCTAGGAACATTGTCTCTCATCTGTGTTATAGAGTGTAGTACTACATTTCAGTGAAGTGTAAGTCTTTCCAAAGCTGCCAAACGTGTTTTTTTCTCCATTTCAATGGTATTCTGCCTTATATAACACACATTTACCACTCTAGTCTCCTTTAAGTAATGAATATAGGATTCATACAGTGTTTGATGTTATCTTAAGTCGAATTAAGGATTTTCCTTATCTTAGCTACCTTTTCTACACTAAGAACTGACTTGGAGAATCTCTTTCATCTGTTCTAAACAAGTTCTCATCTGTTTACAGTCATTTTCACTGAATTATTCATGTTTTCATGTAGTTTCCTATATTCTGCCTTCTGGCCCAAGTATAAGCTTTGCCCACTTTATCAAACACCTTCCTACACTCTGTTATGAACTGAGGCAGCTAGGGAACATTGTCTCTCAACTGTGTTATAGAGTGTAGTACTACATTTCAGTGAAGTGTAAGCCTTTACAAAGCTGCCGAAAGTGTTTCTTTCTCTATTTCAATGGTATTCTGCCTTGTATAACACACATTTACCACTCTAGTTTCCTTTAAGTAAAGATTATAGGATTCATACAATGTTTCATGGGATCTTAACTGGTATTAAGGATTTCCCTTATCTTAGCTACCTTTTCTACACTAAGAACTGACTTGGAGTTTCTCTTTCAGCTGTTCTAAACAAGTTCTCATCTGTTTACAGTCATTTTCACTGAATTATTCATGTTTTCATGTAGTTTCCTATATTCTGCCTTCTGGCCCAAGTATAAGCTTTGCCTACTTTATCAAACACCTTCCTACACTCTTTCATGAACTGAGGCAGCTAGGGAACATTGTCTCTCAACTGTGTTATAGAGTGTAGTACTACATTTCAGTGAAGTGTAAGCCTTTCCAAAGCTGCCGAACGTGTTTCTTTCTCTATTTCAATGGTATTCTGCTTTGTATAACACACATTTACCACTCTAGTTTCCTTTAAGTAAAGAATATAGGATTCATACAGTGTTTCATGTGATCTTAACTCGAATTAAGGATTTCCAGGATCTTAGCTACCTTTTCTACACTAAGAAATGACTTGGAGATTCTCTTTCAGCTGTTCTAAACAAGTTCTCATGTGTTTACAGTCATTTTCAATGAATTATTCATGTTTTCATGTAGTTTCCTATATTCTGCCTTCTGGCCCAAGTATAAGCTTTGCCCACTTTATCAAACAACTTCCTACACACTGTTATGAACTGAGGGAGCTAGGAACATTGTCTCTCAACTGTGTTATAGAGTGTAGTACTACATTTCAGTGAAGTGTAAAGCTTTCCAAAGCTGCCAAACGTGTTTCTTTCTCTATTTCAATGGTATTCTGCCTTATATAACACACATTTACGACTCTAGTCTCCTTTAAGTAAACAATATAGGATTCATACAGTGTTTGATGTTATCTTAACTCGAATTAAGGATTTTCCGGATATAGCTAACTTTTCTACACTAAGAACTGACTTGCAGAATCTCTTTCATCTGTTCTAAACAAGTTCTCATCTGTTTACAGTCATTTTCACTGAATTATTCATGTTTTCATGTAGTTTCATATATTCTGCCTTCTGGCCCAAGTATAAGCTTTGCCCACTTTATCAAACAACTTCCTACACACTGTTATGAACTGAGGCAGCTCGGGAACATTGTCTCTCAACTGTGTTATAGAGTGTAGTACTACATTTCAGTGAAGTGTAAGGCTTTCCAAAGCTGCCGAACGTGTTTGTTTCTCTATTTCAATGGTATTCTGCCTTGTATAACACACATTTACCACTCTAGTCTCCTTTAAGTAAAGAATATAGGATTCATAGAGTGTTTCATGTGATCTTAACTGGAATTAAGGATTTCCCTTATCTTAGCTACCTTTTCTACACTAAGAACTGACTTGGAGATTCTCTTTCAGCTGTTCTAAAGAAGTTCTCATCTGTTTACAGTCATTTTCAATGAATTATTCATGTTTTCATGTAGTTTCCTATATTCTGCCTTCTGGCCCAAGTATAAGGTTTGCCCACCTTATCAAACAACTTCCTACACACTGTTATGAACTGAGGGAGCTAGGGAACATTGTCTCTGAACTGTGTTATAGAGTGTAGTACTACATTTCAGTGTAGTGTAAGGCTTTCCAAAGCTGCCGAACGTGTTTCTTTCTCTATTTCAATGGTATTCTGCCTTGTATAACACACATTTACCACTCTAGTCTCCTTTAAGTAATGAATATAGGATTCATACAGTTTTTGATGTTATCTTAACTCGAATTAAGGATTTTCCTTATCTTAGCTACCTTTTGTACACTAAGAACTGACTTAGAGATTCTCTTTCAGCTGTTCTAAACAAGTTCTCATCTGTTTACAGTCATTTTCACTGAATTATTCATGTTTTCATGTAGTTTCCTATATTCTGCCTTCTGGCCCAAGTATAAGCTTTGCCCACTTTATCAAACACCTTCCTACACTCTGTTATGAACTGAGGCAGCTAGGGAACATTGTCTCTCAACTGTGTTATAGAGTGTAGTACTACATTTCAGTGAAGTGTAAGCCTTTCCAAAGCTGCCGAAAGTGTTTCTTTCTCTATTTCAATGGTATTCTGCCTTGTATAACACACATTTACCACTCTAGTTTCCTTTAAGTAAAGATTATAGGATTCATACAATGTTTCATGGGATCTTAACTGGTATTAAGGATTTCCCTTATCTTAGCTACCATTTCTACACTAAGAACTGACTTGGAGTTTCTCTTTCAGCTGTTCTAAACAAGTTCTCATCTGTTTACAGTCATTTTCACTGAATTATTCATGTTTTCATGTAGTTTCCTATATTCTGCCTTCTGGCCCAAGTATAAGCTTTGCCTACTTTATCAAACACCTTCCTACACTCTTTCATGAACTGAGGCAGCTAGGGAACATTGTCTCTCAACTGTGTTATAGAGTGTAGTACTACATTTCAGTGAAGTGTAAGCCTTTCCAAAGCTGCCGAACGTGTTTCTTTCTCTATTTCAATGGTATTCTGCCTTGTATAACACACATTTACCACTCTAGTTTCCTTTAAGTAAAGAATATAGGATTCATACAGTGTTTCATGTGATCTTAACTCGAATTAAGGATTTCCAGGATCTTAGCTACCTTTTCTACAGTAAGAAATGACTTGGAGATTCTCTTTCAGCTTTTCTAAACAAGTTCTCATCTGTTTACAGTCATTTTCAATGAATTATTCATGTTTTCTTGTAGTTTCCTATATTCTGCCTTCTGGCCCAAGTATAAGCTTTGCCCACTTTATCAAACAACTTCCTACACACTGTTATGAACTGAGGCAGCTCGGGAACATTGTCTCTCAACTGTGTTATAGAGTGTAGTACTACATTTCAGTGAAGTGTAAGGCTTTCCAAAGCTGCCGAACGTGTTTGTTTCTCTATTTCAATGGTATTCTGCCTTGTATAACACACATTTACCACTCTAGTCTCCTTTAAGTAAAGAATATAGGATTCATAGAGTGTTTCATGTGATCTTAACTGGAATTAAGGATTTTCCTTATCTTAGCTACCTTTTCTACACTAAGAACTGACTTGGAGATTCTCTTTCAGCTGTTCTAAAGAAGTTCTCATCTGTTTACAGTCATTTTCACTGAATTATTCATGTTTTCATGTAGTTTCCTATATTCTGCCTTCTGGCCCAAGTATAATCTTTGGCCACTTTATCAAACAACTTCCTACACACTGTAATGAACTGAGGGAGCTAGGGAACATTGTCTCTCAACTGTGTTATAGAGTGTAGTACTACATTTCAGTGAAGTGTAAGGCTTTCCAAAGCTGCCGAACTTGTTTCTTTCTCTATTTCAATGGTATTCTGCCTTGTATAACACACATTTACCACTCTAGTCTCCTTTAAGTAATGAATATAGGACTCATACAGTGTTTGATGTTATCTTAACTAGAATTAAGGATTTCCCTTATCTTAGCTACCTTTTCTACACTAAGAACTGACTTGGAGATTCTCTTTCAGCTGTTCTAAACAAGTTCTCATCTGTTTAAAGTCATTTTCACTGAATTATTCATGTTTTCATGTAGTTTCCTATATTCTGCCTTCTGGCCCAAGTATAAGCTTTGGCCACTTTATCAAACAACTTCCTACACACTGTTATGAACTGAGGAAGCTAGGGAACATTGTCTCTCAACTGTGTTATAGAGTGTAGTACTACATTTCAGTGAAGTGTAAGGCTTTCCAAAGCTGTCGAACTTGTTTCTTTCTCTATTTCAATGGTATTCTGCCTTATATAACACACATTTACCACTCTAGTGTCCTTTAAGTAATGAATATAGGACTCATACAGTGTTTGATGTTATCTTAACTAGAATTAAGGATTTCCCTTATCTTAGCTACCTTTTCTACACTACGAACTGACTTGGAGATTCTCTTTCAGCTGTTCTAAACAAGTTCTCATCTGTTTACAGTCACTTTCACTGAATTATTCATGTTTTCATGTAGTTTCCTATATTCTGCCTTCTGGCCCAAGTATAAGCTTTGTCCACTTTATCAAACAACTTCCTACACGCTGTTATGAACTGAGGGAGCTAGGAACATTGTCTCTCATCTGTGTTATAGAGTGTAGTACTACATTTCAGTGAAGTGTAAGTCTTTCCAAAGCTGCCAAACGTGTTTCTTTCTCCATTTCAATGGTATTCTGTCTTATATAACACACATTTACCACTCTAGTCTCCTTTAAGTAATGAATATAGGATTCATACAGTGTTTGATGTTATCTTAACTCGAATTAAGGATTTTCCTTATCTTAGCTACCTTTTCTACACTAAGAACTGACTTGGAGAATCTGTTTCATCTGTTCTAAACAAGTTCTCATCTGTTTACAGTCATTTTCACTGAATTATTCATGTTTTCATGTAGTTTCCTATATTCTGCCTTCTGGCCCAAGTATAAGCTTTGCCCACTTTATCAAACACCTTCCTACACTCTGTTATGAACTGAGGCAGCTAGGGAACATTGTCTCTCAACTGTGTTATAGAGTGTAGTACTACATTTCAGTGAAGTGTAAGCCTTTCCAAAGCTGCCGAAAGTGTTTCTTTCTCTATTTTAATGGTATTCTGCCTTGTATAACACACATTTATCACTCTAGTTTCCTTTAAGTAAAGAATATAGGATTCATACAATTTTTCATGGGATCTTAACTGGTATTAAGGATTTCCCTTATCTTAGCTACCTTTTCTACACTAAGAACTGACTTGGAGTTTCTCTTTCAGCTGTTCTAAACATGTTCTCATCTGTTTACAGTCATTTTCACTGAATTATTCATGTTTTCATGTAGTTTCCTATATTCTGCCATCTGGCCCAAGTATAAGCTTTGCCCACCTTATCAAACAACTTACTACACACTGTTATGAACTGAGGGAGCTAGGGAACATTGTCTCTCAACTGTGTTATAGAGTGTAGTACTACATTTCAGTGAAGTGTAAGGCTTTCCAAAGCTGCCGAACTTGTTTCTTTCTCTATTTCAATGGTATTCTGCCTTGTATAACACACATTTACCACTCTAGTTTCCTTTAAGTAAAGAATATAGGATTCATACAGTGTTTCATGTGATCTTAACTCGAATTAAGGATTTCCTGGATCTTAGCTACCTTTTCTACACTAAGAACTGAGTTGGAGATTCTCTTTCAGCTGTTCTAAACAAGTTCTCATGTGTTTACAGTCATTTTCAATGAATTATTCATGTTTTCATGTAGTTTCCTATATTCTGCCTTCTGGCCCAAGTATAAGCTTTCCCACTTTATCAAACAACTTCCTACACACTGTTATGAACTGAGGGAGCTAGGAACATTGTCTCTCAACTGTGTTATAGAGTGTAGTACTACATTTCAGTGAAGTGTAAGGCTTTCCAAAGCTGCCAAACGTGTTTCTTTCTCTATTTCAATGGTATTCTGCCTTATATAACACACATTTACCACTCTAGTCTCCTTTAAGTAAACAATATAGGATTCATACAGTGTTTGATGTTATCTTAACTCGAATTAAGGATTTCCCGGATTTAGCTACCTTTTCTACACTAAGAACTGACTTGGAGAATCTCTTTCATCTGTTCTAAACAAGTTCTCATCTGTTTACAGTCATTTTCACTGAATTATTCATGTTTTCATGTAGTTTCCGATATTCTGCCTTCTGGCCCAAGTATAAGCTTTGCCCACTTTATCAAACAACTTCCTACACACTGTTATGAACTGAGGGAGCTAGGGAACATTGTCTCTGAACTGTGTTATAGAGTGTAGTACTACATTTCAGTGTAGTGTAAGGCTTTCCAAAGCTGCCGAACGTGTTTCTTTCTCTATTTCAATGGTATTCTGCCTTGTATAACACACATTTACCACTCTAGTCTCCTTTAAGTAATGAATATAGGATTCATACACTGTTTGATGTAATCTTAACTCGAATTAAGGATTTTCCTTATCTTAGCTACCTTTTCTACACTAAGAACTGACTTGCAGATTCTCTTTCAGCTGTTCTAAACAAGTTCTCATCTGTTTACAGTCATTTTCACTGAATTATTCATGTTTTCATGTAGTTTCCTATATTCTGCCTTCTGGCCCAAGTATAAGCTTTGCCCACTTTATCAAACACCTTCCTACACTCTGTTATGAACTGAGGCAGCTAGGGAACATTGTCTCTCAACTGTGTTATAGAGTGTAGTACTACATTTCAGTGAAGTGTAAGCCTTTCCAAAGCTGCCGAAAGTGTTTCTTTCTCTATTTCAATGTATTCTGCATTGTATAACACACATTTACCACTCTAGTCTCCTTTAAGTAAAGAATATAGGATTCATAGAGTGTTTCATGTGATCTTAACTGGAATTAAGGATTTCCCTTATCTTAGCTACCTTTTCTACACTAAGAACTGACTTGGAGATTCTCTTTCAGCTGTTCTCAACAAGTTCTCATCTGTTTTCAGTCATTTTCAATGAATTATTCATGTTTTCATGTAGTTTCCTATATTCTTCCTTCTGGCCCAAGTATAAGCTTTGCCCACCTTATCAAACAACTTCCTACACACTGTTATGAACTGAGGGAGCTAGGGAACATTGTCTCTGAACTGTGTTATAGAGTGTAGTACTACATTTCAGTGTAGTGTAAGGCTTTCCAAAGCTGCCGAACGTGTTTCTTTCTCTATTTCAATGGTATTCTGCCTTGTATAACACACATTTACCACTCTAGTCTCCTTTAAGTAATGAATATAGGATTCATACACTGTTTGATGTAATCTTAACTCGAATTAAGGATTTTCCTTATCTTAGCTACCTTTTCTACACTAAGAACTGACTTGCAGATTCTCTTTCAGCTGTTCTAAACAAGTTCTCATCTGTTTACAGTCATTTTCACTGAATTATTCATGTTTTCATGTAGTTTCCTATATTCTGCCTTCTGGCCCAAGTATAAGCTTTGCCCACTTTATCAAACACCTTCCTACACTCTGTTATGAACTGAGGCAGCTAGGGAACATTGTCTCTCAACTGTGTTATAGAGTGTAGTACTACATTTCAGTGAAGTGTAAGCCTTTCCAAAGCTGCCGAAAGTGTTTCTTTCTCTATTTCAAGGTATTCTGCATTGTATAACACACATTTACCACTCTAGTCTCCTTTAAGTAAAGAATATAGGATTCATAGAGTGTTTCATGTGATCTTAACTGGAATTAAGGATTTTCCTTATCTTAGCTACCTTTTCTACACTAAGAACTGACTTGGAGATTCTCTTTCAGCTGTTCTAAAGAAGTTCTCATCTGTTTACAGTCATTTTCACTGAATTATTCATGTTTTCATGTAGTTTCCTATATTCTGCCTTCTGGCCCAAGTATAATCTTTGGCCACTTTATCAAACAACTTCCTACACACTGTAATGAACTGAGGGAGCTAGGGAACATTGTCTCTCAACTGTGTTATAGAGTGTAGTACTACATTTCAGTGAAGTGTAAGGCTTTCCAAAGCTGCCGAACTTGTTTTTTTCTCTATTTCAATGGTATTCTGCCTTGTATAACACACATTTACCACTCTAGTCTCCTTTAAGTAATGAATATAGGACTCATACAGTGTTTGATGTTATCTTAACTAGAATTAAGGATTTCCCTTATCTTAGCTACCTTTTCTACACTAAGAACTGACTTGGAGATTCTCTTTCAGCTGTTCTAAACAAGTTCTCATCTGTTTACAGTCATTTTCACTGAATTATTCATGTTTTCATGTAGTTTCCTATATTCTGCCTTCTGGCCCAAGTATAAGCTTTGGCCACTTTATCAAACAACTTCCTACACACTGTTATGAACTGAGGAAGCTAGGGAACATTGTCTCTCAACTGTGTTATAGAGTGTAGTACTACATTTCAGTGAAGTGTAAGGCTTTCCAAAGCTGTCGAACTTGTTTCTTTCTCTATTTCAATGGTATTCTGCCTTGTATAACACACATTTACCACTCTAGTCTCCTTTAAGTAATGAATATAGGACTCATACAGTGTTTGATGTTATCTTAACTAGAATTAAGGATTTCCCTTATCTTAGCTACCTTTTCTACACTACGAACTGACTTGGAGATTCTCTTTCAGCTGTTCTAAACAAGTTCTCATCTGTTTACAGTCACTTTCACTGAATTATTCATGTTTTCATGTAGTTTCCTATATTCTGCCTTCTGGCCCAAGTATAAGCTTTGTCCACTTTATCAAACAACTTCCTACACGCTGTTATGAACTGAGGGAGCTAGGAACATTGTCTCTCATCTGTGTTATAGAGTGTAGTACTACATTTCAGTGAAGTGTAAGTCTTTCCAAAGCTGCCAAACGTGTTTCTTTCTCCATTTCAATGGTATTCTGCCTTATATAACACACATTTACCACTCTAGTCTCCTTTAAGTAATGAATATAGGATTCATACAGTGTTTGATGTTATCTTAACTCGAATTAAGGATTTTCCTTATCTTAGCTACCTTTTCTACACTAAGAACTGACTTGGAGAATCTCTTTCATCTGTTCTAAACAAGTTCTCATCTGTTTACAGTCATTTTCACTGAATTATTCATGTTTTCATGTAGTTTCCTATATTCTGCCTTCTGGCCCAAGTATAAGCTTTGCCCACTTTATCAAACACCTTCCTACACTCTGTTATGAACTGAGGCAGCTAGGGAACATTGTCTCTCAACTGTGTTATAGAGTGTAGTACTACATTTCAGTGAAGTGTAAGCCTTTCCAAAGCTGCCGAAAGTGTTTCTTTCTCTATTTTAATGGTATTCTGCCTTGTATAACACACATTTACCACTCTAGTTTCCTTTAAGTAAAGAATATAGGATTCATACAATTTTTCATGGGATCTTAACTGGTATTAAGGATTTCCCTTATCTTAGCTACCTTTTCTACACTAAGAACTGACTTGGAGTTTCTCTTTCAGCTGTTCTAAACATGTTCTCATCTGTTTACAGTCATTTTCACTGAATTATTCATGTTTTCATGTAGTTTCCTATATTCTGCCTTCTGGCCCAAGTATAAGCTTTGCCTACTTTATCAAACACCTTCCTACACTCTGTTATGAACTTAGGCAGCTAGGGAACATTGTCTCTCAACTGAGTTATAGAGTGTAGTACTACATTTCAGTGAAGTGTAAGCCTTTCCAAAGCTGCCGAACGTGTTTCTTTCTCTATTTCAATGGTATTCTGCCTTGTATAACACACATTTACCACTCTAGTTTCCTTTAAGTAAAGAATATAGGATTCATACAGTGTTTCATGTGATCTTAACTGGGATTAAGGATTTCCCTTATCTTAGCTACCTTTTCTACACTAAGAACTGACTTGGAGATTCTCTTTCAGCTGTTCTCAACAAGTTCTCATCTGTTTTCAGTCATTTTCAATGAATTATTCATGTTTTCATGTAGTTTCCTATATTCTTCCTTCTGGCCCAAGTATAAGCTTTGCCCACCTTATCAAACAACTTCCTACACACTGTTATGAACTGAGGGAGCTAGGGAACATTGTCTCTGAACTGTGTTATAGAGTGTAGTACTACATTTCAGTGTAGTGTAAGGCTTTCCAAAGCTGCCGAACGTGTTTCTTTCTCCATTTCAATGGTATTCTGCCTTGTATAACACACATTTACCACTCTAGTCTCCTTTAAGTAATGAATATAGGATTCATACACTGTTTGATGTAATCTTAACTCGAATTAAGGATTTTCCTTATCTTAGCTACCTTTTCTACACTAAGAACTGACTTGCAGATTCTCTTTCAGCTGTTCTAAACAAGTTCTCATCTGTTTACAGTCATTTTCACTGAATTATTCATGTTTTCATGTAGTTTCCTATATTCTGCCTTCTGGCCCAAGTATAAGCTTTGCCCACTTTATCAAACACCTTCCTACACTCTGTTATGAACTGAGGCAGCTAGGGAACATTGTCTCTCAACTGTGTTATAGAGTGTAGTACTACATTTCAGTGAAGTGTAAGCCTTTCCAAAGCTGCCGAAAGTGTTTCTTTCTCTATTTCAAGGTATTCTGCATTGTATAACACACATTTACCACTCTAGTTTCCTTTAAGTAAAGAATATAGGATTCATACAATGTTTCATGGGATCTTAACTGGTATTAAGGATTTCCCTTATCTTAGCTACCTTTTCTACACTAAGAAATGACTTGGAGTTTCTCTTTCAGCTGTTCTAAACAAGTTCTCATCTGTTTACAGTCATTTTCACTGAATTATTCATGTTTTCATGTAGTTTCCTATATTCTGCCTTCTGTCCCAAGTATAAGCTTTGCCTACTTTATCAAACACCTTCCTACACTCTGTTATGAACTGAGGCAGCTAGGGAACATTGTCTCTCAACTGTGTTATAGAGTGTAGTACTACATTTCAGTGAAGTGTAAGCCTTTCCAAAGCTGCCGAACGTGTTTCTTTCTCTATTTCAATGGTATTCTGCCTTGTATAACACACATTTACCACACTAGTTTCCTTTAAGTAAAGAATATAGGATTCCTACAGTGTTTCATGTGATCTTAACTCGAATTAAGGATTTCCCGGATCTTAGCTACCTTTTCTACACTAAGAACTGACTTGGAGATTCTCTTTCAGCTGTTCTAAACAAGTTCTCATGTGTTTACAGTCATTTTCAATGAATTATTCATGTTTTCATGTAGTTTCCTATCTTCTGCCTTCTGGCCCAAGTATAAGCTTTGCCCACTTTATCAAACAACTTCCTACACACTGTTATGAACTGAGGGAGCTAGGAACATTGTCTCTCAACTGTGTTATAGAGTGTAGTACTACATTTCAGTGAAGTGTAAGGCTTTCCAAAGCTTCCAAACGTGTTTCTTTCTCTATTTCAATGGTTTTCTGCCTTATATAACACACATTTACCACTCTAGTCTCCTTTAAGTAAACAATATAGGATTCATACAGTGTTTGATGTTATCTTAAATCGAATTAAGGATTTCCCGGATTTAGCTACCTTTTCTACACTAAGAACTGACTTGGAGATTCTCTTTCAGCTGTTCTAAACAAGTTCTCATCTGTTTACAGTCATTTTCAATGAATTATTCATGTTTTCATGTAGTTTCCTATATTCTGCCTTCTGGCCCAAGTATAAGCTTTGCCCACCTTATCAAACAACTTCCTACACACTGTTATGAACTGAGGGAGCTAGGGAACATTGTCTCTGAACTGTGTTATAGAGTGTAGTACTACATTTCAGTGTAGTGTAAGGCTTTCCAAAGCTGCCGAACGTGTTTCTTTCTCTATTTCAATGGTATTCTGCCTTGTATAACACACATTTACCACTCTAGTCTCCTTTAAGTAATGAATATAGGATTCATACAGTCTTTGATGTTATCTTAACTCGAATTAAGGATTTTCCTTATCTTAGCTACCTTTTCTACACTAAAAACTGACTTGGAGATTCTCTTTCAGCTGTTCTAAACAAGTTCTCATCTGTTTACAGTCATTTTCACTGAATTATTCATGTTTTCATGTAGTTTCCTATATTCTGCCTTCTGGCCCAAGTATAAGCTTTGCCCACTTTATCAAACACCTTCCTACACTCTGTTATGAACTGAGGCAGCTAGGGAACATTGTCTCTCAACTGTGTTATAGAGTGTAGTACTACATTTCAGTGAAGTGTAAGCCTTTCCAAAGCTGCCGAAAGTGTTTCTTTCTCTATTTCAATGGTATTCTGCCTTGTATAACACACATTTACCACTCTAGTTTCCTTTAAGTAAAGATTATAGGATTCATACAATGTTTCATGGGTTCTTAACTGGTATTAAGGATTTCCCTTATCTTAGCTACCTTTTCTACACTAAGAACTGACTTGGAGTTTCTCTTTCAGCTGTTCTAAACAAGTTCTCATCTGTTTACAGTCATTTTCACTGAATTATTCATGTTTTCATGTAGTTTCCTATATTCTGCCTTCTGGCCCAAGTGTAAGCTTTGCCTACTTTATCAAACACCTTCCTACACTCTTTCATGAACTGAGGCAGCTAGGGAACATTGTCTCTCAACTGTGTTATAGAGTGTAGTACTACATTTCAGTGAAGTGTAAGCCTTTCCAAAGCTGCCGAACGTGTTTCTTTCTCTTTTCAATGGTATTCTGCCTTGTATAACACACATTTACCACTCTAGTTTCCTTTAAGTAAAGAATATAGGATTCATACAGTGTTTCATGTGATCTTAACTCGAATTAAGAATTTCCAGGATCTTAGCTACCTTTTCTACACTTAGAAATGACTTGGAGATTCTCTTTCAGCTGTTCTAAACAAGTTCTCATGTGTTTACAGTCATTTTCAATGAATTATTCATGTTTTCATGTAGTTTCCTATATTCTGCCTTCTGGCCCAAGTATAAGCTTTGCCCACTTTATCAAACAACTTCCTACACACTGTTATGAACTGAGGGAGCTAGGAACATTGTCTCTCAACTGTGTTATTGAGTGTAGTACTACATTTCAGTGAAGTGTAAGGCATTCCAAAGCTGCCAAACGTGTTTCTTTCTCTATTTCAATGGTATTCTGCCTTATATAACACACATTTACGACTCTAGTCTCCTTTAAGTAAACAATATAGGATTCATACAGTGTTTGATGTTATCTTAACTCGAATTAAGGATTTTCCGGATTTAGCTACCTTTTCTACACTAAGAACTGACTTGGAGAATCTCTTTCATCTGTTCTAAACAAGTTCTCATCTGTTTACAGTCATTTTCACTGAATTATTCATGTTTTCATGTAGTTTCATATATTCTGCCTTCTGGCCCAAGTATAAGGTTTGCCCACCTTATCAAACAACTTCCTACACACTGTTATGAACTGAGGGAGCTAGGGAACATTGTCTCTGAACTGTGTTATAGAGTGTAGTACTACATTTCAGTGTAGTGTAAGGCTTTCCAAAGCTGCCGAACGTGTTTCTTTCTCTATTTCAATGGTATTCTGCCTTGTATAACACACATTTACCACTCTAGTCTCCTTTAAGTAATGAATATAGGATTCATACAGTTTTTGATGTTATCTTAACTCGAATTAAGGATTTTCCTTATCTTAGCTACCTTTTGTACACTAAGAACTGACTTGGAGATTCTCTTTCAGCTGTTCTAAACAAGTTCTCATCTGTTTACAGTCATTTTCACTGAATTATTCATGTTTTCATGTAGTTTCCTATATTCTGCCTTCTGGCCCAAGTATAAGGTTTGCCCACCTTATCAAACAACTTCCTACACACTGTTATGAACTGAGGGAGCTAGGGAACATTGTCTCTGAACTGTGTTATAGAGTGTAGTACTACATTTCAGTGTAGTGTAAGGCTTTCCAAAGCTGCCGAACGTGTTTCTTTCTCTATTTCAATGGTATTCTGCCTTGTATAACACACATTTACCACTCTAGTCTCCTTTAAGTAATGAATATAGGATTCATACAGTTTTTGATGTTATCTTAACTCGAATTAAGGATTTTCCTTATCTTAGCTACCTTTTGTACACTAAGAACTGACTTGGAGATTCTCTTTCAGCTGTTCTAAACAAGTTCTCATCTGTTTACAGTCATTTTCACTGAATTATTCATGTTTTCATGTAGTTTCCTATATTCTGCCTTCTGGCCCAAGTATAAGCTTTGCCTACTTTATCAAACACCTTCCTACACTCTTTCATGAACTGAGGCAGCTAGGGAACATTGTCTTTCAACTGTGTTATAGAGTGTAGTACTACATTTCAGTGAAGTGTAAGCCTTTCCAAAGCTGCAGAACGTGTTTCTTTCTCTATTTCAATGGTATTCTGCCTTGTATAACACACATTTACCACTCTAGTTTCCTTTAAGTAAAGAATATAGGATTCATACAGTGTTTCATGTGATCTTAACTCGAATTAAGGATTTCCAGGATCTTAGCTACCTTTTCTACACTAAGAACTGACTTGGAGATTCTCTTTCAGCTGTTCTAAACAAGTTCTCATGTGTTTACAGTCATTTTCAATGAATTATTCATGTTTTCATGTAGTTTCCTATATTCTGCCTTCTGGCCCAAGTATAAGCTTTGCCCACTTTATCAAACAACTTCCTACACACTGTTATGAACTGAGGGAGCTAGGAACATTGTCTCTCAACTGTGTTATAGAGTGTAGTACTACATTTCAGTGAAGTGTAAGGCTTTCCAAAGCTGCCAAACGTGTTTCTTTCTCTATTTCAATGGTATTCTGCCTTATATAACACACATTTACCACTCTAGTCTCCTTTAAGTAAACAATATAGGATTCATACAGTGTTTGATGTTATCTTAACTCGAATTAAGGATTTTCCTTATCTTAGCTACCTTTTCTACACTAAAAACTGACTTGGAGATTCTCTTTCAGCTGTTCTAAACAAGTTCTCATCTGTTTACAGTTATTTTCACTGAATTATTCATGTTTTCATGTAGTTTCCTATATTCTGCCTTCTGGCCCAAGTATAAGCTTTGCCCACTTTATCAAACACCTTCCTACACTCTGTTATGAACTGAGGCAGCTAGGGAACATTGTCTCTCAACTGTGTTATAGAGTGTAGTACTACATTTCAGTGAAGTGTAAGCCTTTCCAAAGCTGCCGAAAGTGTTTCTTTCTCTATTTCAATGGTATTCTGCCTTGTATAACACACATTTACCACTCTAGTTTCCTTTAAGTAAAGATTATAGGACTCATACAATGTTTCATGGGTTCTTAACTGGTATTAAGGATTTCCCTTATCTTAGCTACCTTTTCTACACTAAGAACTGACTTGGAGTTTCTCTTTCAGCTGTTCTAAACAAGTTCTCATCTGTTTACAGTCATTTTCACTGAATTATTCATGTTTTCATGTAGTTTCCTATATTCTGCCTTCTGGCCCAAGTGTAAGCTTTGCCTACTTTATCAAACACCTTCCTACACTCTTTCATGAACTGAGGCAGCTAGGGAACATTGTCTCTCAACTGTGTTATAGAGTGTAGTACTACATTTCAGTGAAGTGTAAGCCTTTCCAAAGCTGCCGAACGTGTTTCTTTCTCTATTTCAATGGTATTCTGCCTTGTATAACACACATTTACCACACTAGTTTCCTTTAAGTAAAGAATATAGGATTCCTACAGTGTTTCATGTGATCTTAACTCGAATTAAGGATTTCCCGGATCTTAGCTACCTTTTCTACACTAAGAACTGACTTGGAGATTCTCTTTCAGCTGTTCTAAAGAAGTTCTCATGTGTTTACAGTCATTTTCAATGAATTATTCATGTTTTCATGTAGTTTCCTATATTCTGCCTTCTGGCCCAAGTATAAGCTTTGCCCACTTTATCAAACAACTTCCTACACACTGTTATGAACTGAGGGAGCTAGGAACATTGTCTCTCAACTGTGTTATAGAGTGTAGTACTACATTTCAGTGAAGTCTAAGGATTTCCAAAGCTTCCAAACGTGTTTCTTTCTCTATTTCAATGGTATTCTGCCTTATATAACACACATTTACCACTCTAGTCTCCTTTAAGTAAACAATATAGGATTCATACAGTGTTTGATGTTATCTTAACTCGAATTAAGGATTTCCCGGATTTAGCTACCTTTTCTACACTAAGAACTGACTTGGAGATTCTCTTTCAGCTGTTCTAAACAAGTTCTCATCTGTTTACAGTCATTTTCAATGAATTATTCATGTTTTCATGTAGTTTCCTATATTCTGCCTTCTGGCCCAAGTATAAGCTTTGCCCACCTTATCAAACAACTTCCTACACACTGTTATGAACTGAGGGAGCTAGGGAACATTGTCTCTGAACTGTGTTATAGAGTGTAGTACTACATTTCAGTGTAGTGTAAGGCTTTCCAAAGCTGCCGAACGTGTTTCTTTCTCTATTTCAATGGTATTCTGCCTTGTATAACACACATTTACCACTCTAGTCTCCTTTAAGTAATGAATATAGGATTCATACAGTCTTTGATGTTATCTTAACTCAAATTAAGGATTTTCCTTATCTTAGCTACCTTTTCTACACTAAAAACTGACTTGGAGATTCCATTTCTGCTGTTCTAAACAAGTTCTCATCTGTTTACAGTCATTTTCACTGAATTATTCATGTTTTCATGTAGTTTCCTATATTCTGCCTTCTGGCCCAAGTATAAGCTTTGCCCACTTTATCAAACACCTTCCTACACTCTGTTATGAACTGAGGCAGCTAGGGAACATTGTCTCTCAACTGTGTTATAGAGTGTAGTACTACATTTCAGTGAAGTGTAAGCCTTTCCAAAGCTGCCGAAAGTGTTTCTTTCTCTATTTCAATGGTATTCTGCCTTGTATAACACACATTTACCACTCTAGTTTCCTTTAAGTAAAGATTATAGGATTCATACAATGTTTCATGGGTTCTTAACTGGTATTAAGGATTTCCCTTATCTTAGCTACCTTTTCTACACTAAGAACTGACTTGGAGTTTCTCTTTCAGCTGTTCTAAACAAGTTCTCATCTGTTTACAGTCATTTTCACTGAATTATTCATGTTTTCATGTAGTTTCCTATATTCTGCCTTCTGGCCCAAGTGTAAGCTTTGCCTACTTTATCAAACACCTTCCTACACTCTTTCATGAACTGAGGCAGCTAGGGAACATTGTCTCTCAACTGTGTTATAGAGTGTAGTACTACATTTCAGTGAAGTGTAAGCCTTTCCAAAGCTGCCGAACGTGTTTCTTTCTCTTTTCAATGGTATTCTGCCTTGTATAACACACATTTACCACTCTAGTTTCCTTTAAGTAAAGAATATAGGATTCATACAGTGTTTCATGTGATCTTAACTCGAATTAAGAATTTCCAGGATCTTAGCTACCTTTTCTACACTAAGAAATGACTTGGAGATTCTCTTTCAGCTGTTCTAAACAAGTTCTCATGTGTTTACAGTCATTTTCAATGAATTATTCATGTTTTCATGTAGTTTCCTATATTCTGCCTTCTGGCCCAAGTATAAGCTTTGCCCACTTTATCAAACAACTTCCTACACACTGTTATGAACTGAGGGAGCTAGGAACATTGTCTCTCAACTGTGTTATAGAGTGTAGTACTACATTTCAGTGAAGTGTAAGGCTTTCCAAAGCTGCCAAACGTGTTTCTTTCTCTATTTCAATGGTATTCTGCCTTATATAACACACATTTACGACTCTAGTCTCCTTTAAGTAAACAATATAGGATTCATACAGTGTTTGATGTTATCTTAACTCGAATTAAGGATTTTCCGGATTTAGCTACCTTTTCTACACTAAGAACTGACTTGGAGAATCTCTTTCATCTGTTCTAAACAAGTTCTCATCTGTTTACAGTCATTTTCACTGAATTATTCATGTTTTCATGTAGTTTCATATATTCTGCCTTCTGGCCCAAGTATAAGGTTTGCCCACCTTATCAAACAACTTCCTACACACTGTTATGAACTGAGGGAGCTAGGGAACATTGTCTCTGAACTGTGTTATAGAGTGTAGTACTACATTTCAGTGTAGTGTAAGGCTTTCCAAAGCTGCCGAACGTGTTTCTTTCTCTATTTCAATGGTATTCTGCCTTGTATAACACACATTTACCACTCTAGTCTCCTTTAAGTAATGAATATAGGATTCATACAGTTTTTGATGTTATCTTAACTCGAATTAAGGATTTTCCTTATCTTAGCTACCTTTTGTACACTAAGAACTGACTTGGAGATTCTCTTTCAGCTGTTCTAAACAAGTTCTCATGTGTTTACAGTCATTTTCAATGAATTATTCATGTTTTCATGTAGTTTCCTATATTCTGCCTTCTGGCCCAAGTATAAGCTTTGCCCACCTTATCAAACAACTTCCTACACACTGTTATGAACTGAGGCAGCTAGGGAACATTGTCTCTGAACTGTGTTATAGAGTGTAGTCCTACATTTCAGTGTAGTGTAAGGCTTTCCAAAGCTGCCGAACGTGTTTCTTTCTCTATTTCAATGGTATTCTGCCTTGTATAACACACATTTACCACTCTAGTCCCCTTTAAGTAATGAATATAGGATTCATACAGTTTTTGATGTTATCTTAACTCGAATTAAGGATTTTCCTTATCTTAGCTACCTTTTGTACACTAAGAACTGACTTGGAGATTCTCTTTCAGCTGTTCTAAACAAGTTCTCATCTGTTTACAGTCATTTTCACTGAATTATTCATGTTTTCATGTAGTTTCCTATATTCTGCCTTCTGGCCCAAGTATAAGCTTTGCCCACTTTATCAAACACCTTCCTACACTCTGTTATGAACTGAGGCAGCTAGGGAACATTGTCTCTCAACTGTGTTATAGAGTGTAGTACTACATTTCAGTGAAGTGTAAGCCTTTCCAAAGCTGCCGAAAGTGTTTCTTTCTCTATTTCAATGGTATTCTGCCTTGTATAACACACATTTACCACTCTAGTTTCCTTTAAGTAAAGATTATAGGATTCATACAATGTTTCATGGGATCTTAACTGGTATTAAGGATTTCCCTTATCTTAGCTACCTTTTCTACACTAAGAACTGACTTGGAGTTTCTCTTTCAGCTGTTCTAAACAAGTTCTCATCTGTTTACAGTCATTTTCACTGAATTATTCATGTTTTCATGTAGTTTCCTATATTCTGCCTTCTGGCCCAAGTATAAGCTTTGCCTACTTTATCAAACACCTTCCTACACTCTTTCATGAACTGAGGCAGCTAGGGAACATTGTCTCTCAACTGTGTTATAGAGTGTAGTACTACATTTCAGTGAAGTGTAAGCCTTTCCAAAGCTGCCGAACGTGTTTCTTTCTCTATTTCAATGGTATTCTGCCTTGTATAACACACATTTACCACTCTAGTTTCCTTTAAGTAAAGAATATAGGATTCATACAGTGTTTCATGTGATCTTAACTCGAATTAAGGATTTCCAGGATCTTAGCTACCTTTTCTACACTAAGAAATGACTTGGAGATTCTCTTTCAGCTGTTCTAAACAAGTTCTCATGTGTTTACAGTCATTTTCAATGAATTATTCATGTTTTCATGTAGTTTCCTATATTCTGCCTTCTGGCCCAAGTATAAGCTTTGCCCACTTTATCAAACAACTTCCTACACACTGTTATGAACTGAGGGAGCTAGGAACATTGTCTCTCAACTGTGTTATAGAGTGTAGTACTACATTTCAGTGAAGTGTAAGGCTTTCCAAAGCTGCCGAACGTTTTTGTTTCTCTATTTCAATGGTATTCTGCCTTGTATAACACACATTTACCACTCTAGTCTCCTTTAAGTAATGAATATAGGATTCATACACTGTTTGATGTTATCTTAACTCGAATTAAGGATTTTCCTTATCTTAGCTACCTTTTCTACACTAAGAACTGACTTGCAGATTCTCTTTCAGTTGTTCTAAACAAGTTCTCATCTGTTTACAGTCATTTTCACTGAATTATTCATGTTTTCATGTAGTTTCCTACATTCTGCCTTCTGGCCCAAGTATAAGCTTTGCCCACTTTATCAAACACCTTCCTACACTCTGTTATGAACTGAGGCAGCTAGGGAACATTGTCTCTCAACTGTGTTATAGAGTGTAGTACTACATTTCAGTGAAGTGTAAGCCTTTCCAAAGCTGCCGAAAGTGTTTCTTTCTCTATTTCAAGGTATTCTGCATTGTATAACACACATTTACCACTCTAGTTTCCTTTAAGTAAAGAATATAGGATTCATACAATGTTTCATGGGATCTTAACTGGTATTAAGGATTTCCCTTATCTTAGCTACCTTTTCTACACTAAGAAATGACTTGGAGTTTCTCTTTCAGCTGTTCTAAACAAGTTCTCATCTGTTTACAGTCATTTTCACTGAATTATTCATGTTTTCATGTAGTTTCCTATATTCTGCCTTCTGGCCCAAGTATAAGCTTTGCCCACTTTATCAAACACCTTCCTACACTCTGTTATGAACTGAGGCAGCTAGGGAACATTGTCTCTCAACTGTGTTATAGAGTGTAGTACTACATTTCAGTGAAGTGTAAGCCTTTCCAAAGCTGCCGAAAGTGTTTCTTTCTCTATTTCAAGGTATTCTGCATTGTATAACACACATTTACCACTCTAGTTTCCTTTAAGTAAAGAATATAGGATTCATACAATGTTTCATGGGATCTTAACTGGTATTAAGGATTTCCCTTATCTTAGCTACCTTTTCTACACTAAGAAATGACTTGGAGTTTCTCTTTCAGCTGTTCTAAACAAGTTCTCATCTGTTTACAGTCATTTTCACTGAATTATTCATGTTTTCATGTAGTTTCCTATATTCTGCCTTCTGGCCCAAGTATAAGCTTTGCCTACTTTATCAAACACCTTCCTACACTCTGTTATGAACTGAGGCAGCTAGGGAACATTGTCTCTCAACTGTGTTATAGAGTGTAGTACTACATTTCAGTGAAGTGTAAGCCTTTCCAAAGCTGCCGAACGTGTTTCTTTCTCTATTTCAATGGTATTCTGCCTTGTATAACACACATTTACCACACTAGTTTCCTTTAAGTAAAGAATATAGGATTCCTACAGTGTTTCATGTGATCTTAACTCGAATTAAGGATTTCCCGGATCTTAGCTACCTTTTCTACACTAAGAACTGACTTGGAGATTCTCTTTCAGCTGTTCTAAACAAGTTCTCATGTGTTTACAGTCATTTTCAATGAATTATTCATGTTTTCATGTAGTTTCCTATATTCTGCCTTTTGGCCCAAGTATAAGCTTTGCCCACTTTATCAAACAACTTCCTACACACTGTTATGAACTGAGGGAGCTAGGAACATTGTCTCTCAACTGTGTTATAGAGTGTAGTACTACATTTCAGTGAAGTCTAAGGATTTCCAAAGCTTCCAAACGTGTTTCTTTCTCTATTTCAATGGTATTCTGCCTTATATAACACACATTTACCACTCTAGTCTCCTTTAAGTAAACAATATAGGATTCATACAGTGTTTGATGTTATCTTAACTCGAATTAAGGATTTCCCGGATTTAGCTACCTTTTCTACACTAAGAACTGACTTGGAGATTCTCTTTCAGCTGTTCTAAACAAGTTCTCATCTGTTTACAGTCATTTTCAATGAATTATTCATGTTTTCATGTAGTTTCCTATATTCTGCCTTCTGGCCCAAGTATAAGCTTTGCCCACCTTATCAAACAACTTCCTACACACTGTTATGAACTGAGGGAGCTAGGGAACATTGTCTCTGAACTGTGTTATAGAGTGTAGTACTACATTTCAGTGTAGTGTAAGGCTTTCCAAAGCTGCCGAACGTGTTTCTTTCTCTATTTCAATGGTATTCTGCCTTGTATAACACACATTTACCACTCTAGTCTCCTTTAAGTAATGAATATAGGATTCATACAGTCTTTGATGTTATCTTAACTCGAATTAAGGATTTTCCTTATCTTAGCTACCTTTTCTACACTAAAAACTGACTTGGAGATTCTCTTTCAGCTGTTCTAAACAAGTTCTCATCTGTTTACAGTCATTTTCACTGAATTATTCATGTTTTCATGTAGTTTCCTATATTCTGCCTTCTGGCCCAAGTATAAGCTTTGCCCACTTTATCAAACACCTTCCTACACTCTGTTATGAACTGAGGCAGCTAGGGAACATTGTCTCTCAACTGTGTTATAGAGTGTAGTACTACATTTCAGTGAAGTGTAAGCCTTTCCAAAGCTGCCGAAAGTGTTTCTTTCTCTATTTCAATGGTATTCTGCCTTGTATAACACACATTTACCACTCTAGTTTCCTTTAAGTAAAGATTATAGGATTCATACATTGTTTCATGGGTTCTTAACTGGTATTAAGGATTTCCCTTATCTTAGCTACCTTTTATACACTAAGAACTGACTTGGAGTTTCTCTCAGCTGTTCTAAACAAGTTCTCATCTGTTTACAGTCATTTTCACTGAATTATTCATGTTTTCATGTAGTTTCCTATATTCTGCCTTCTGGCCCAAGTGTAAGCTTTGCCTACTTTATCAAACACCTTCCTACACTCTTTCATGAACTGAGGCAGCTAGGGAACATTGTCTCTCAACTGTGTTATAGAGTGTAGTACTACATTTCAGTGAAGTGTAAGCCTTTCCAAAGCTGCCGAACGTGTTTCTTTCTCTATTTCAATGGTATTCTGCCTTGTATAACACACATTTACCACACTAGTTTCCTTTAAGTAAAGAATATAGGATTCCTACAGTGTTTCATGTGATCTTAACTCGAATTAAGGATTTCCCGGATCTTAGCTACCTTTTCTACACTAAGAACTGACTTGGAGATTCTCTTTCAGCTGTTCTAAACAAGTTCTCATGTGTTTACAGTCATTTTCAATGAATTATTCATGTTTTCATGTAGTTTCCTATATTCTGCCTTCTGGCCCAAGTATAAGCTTTGCCCACTTTATCAAACAACTTCCTACACACTGTTATGAACTGAGGGAGCTAGGAACATTGTCTCTCAACTGTGTTATAGAGTGTAGTACTACATTTCAGTGTAGTGTAAGGCTTTCCAAAGCTGCCGAACGTGTTTCTTTCTCTATTTCAATGGTATTCTGCCTTGTATAACACACATTTACCACTCTAGTCTCCTTTAAGTAATGAATATAGGATTCATACAGTCTTTGATGTTATCTTAACTCAAATTAAGGATTTTCCTTATCTTAGCTACCTTTTCTACACTAAAAACTGACTTGGAGATTCCATTTCTGCTGTTCTAAACAAGTTCTCATCTGTTTACAGTCATTTTCACTGAATTATTCATGTTTTCATGTAGTTTCCTATATTCTGCCTTCTGGCCCAAGTATAAGCTTTGCCCACTTTATCAAACACCTTCCTACACTCTGTTATGAACTGAGGCAGCTAGGGAACATTGTCTCTCAACTGTGTTATAGAGTGTAGTACTACATTTCAGTGAAGTGTAAGCCTTTCCAAAGCTGCCAAAAGTGTTTCTTTCTCTATTTCAATGGTATTCTGCCTTGTATAACACACATTTACCACTCTAGTTTCCTTTAAGTAAAGATTATAGGATTCATACAATGTTTCATGGGTTCTTAACTGGTATTAAGGATTTCCCTTATCTTAGCTACCTTTTCTACACTAAGAACTGACTTGGAGTTTCTCTTTCAGCTGTTCTAAACAAGTTCTCATCTGTTTACAGTCATTTTCACTGAATTATTCATGTTTTCATGTAGTTTCCTATATTCTGCCTTCTGGCCCAAGTGTAAGCTTTGCCTACTTTATCAAACACCTTCCTACACTCTTTCATGAACTGAGGCAGCTAGGGAACATTGTCTCTCAACTGTGTTATAGAGTGTAGTACTACATTTCAGTGAAGTGTAAGCCTTTCCAAAGCTGCCGAACGTGTTTCTTTCTCTTTTCAATGGTATTCTGCCTTGTATAACACACATTTACCACTCTAGTTTCCTTTAAGTAAAGAATATAGGATTCATACAGTGTTTCATGTGATCTTAACTCGAATTAAGAATTTCCAGGATCTTAGCTACCTTTTCTACACTAAGAAATGACTTGGAGATTCTCTTTCAGCTGTTCTAAACAAGTTCTCATGTGTTTACAGTCATTTTCAATGAATTATTCATGTTTTCATGTAGTTTCCTATATTCTGCCTTCTGGCCCAAGTATAAGCTTTGCCCACTTTATCAAACAACTTCCTACACACTGTTATGAACTGAGGGAGCTAGGAACATTGTCTCTCAACTGTGTTATAGAGTGTAGTACTACATTTCAGTGAAGTGTAAGGCTTTCCAAAGCTGCCAAACGTGTTTCTTTCTCTATTTCAATGGTATTCTGCCTTATATAACACACATTTACGACTCTAGTCTCCTTTAAGTAAACAATATAGGATTCATACAGTGTTTGATGTTATCTTAACTCGAATTAAGGATTTTCCGGATTTAGCTACCTTTTCTACACTAAGAACTGACTTGGAGAATCTCTTTCATCTGTTCTAAACAAGTTCTCATCTGTTTACAGTCATTTTCACTGAATTATTCATGTTTTCATGTAGTTTCATATATTCTGCCTTCTGGCCCAAGTATAAGGTTTGCCCACCTTATCAAACAACTTCCTACACACTGTTATGAACTGAGGGAGCTAGGGAACATTGTCTCTGAACTGTGTTATAGAGTGTAGTACTACATTTCAGTGTAGTGTAAGGCTTTCCAAAGCTGCCGAACGTGTTTCTTTCTCTATTTCAATGGTATTCTGCCTTGTATAACACACATTTACCACTCTAGTCTCCTTTAAGTAATGAATATAGGATTCATACAGTTTTTGATGTTATCTTAACTCGAATTAAGGATTTTCCTTATCTTAGCTACCTTTTGTACACTAAGAACTGACTTGGAGATTCTCTTTCAGCTGTTCTAAACAAGTTCTCATGTGTTTACAGTCATTTTCAATGAATTATTCATGTTTTCATGTAGTTTCCTATATTCTGCCTTCTGGCCCAAGTATAAGCTTTGCCCACCTTATCAAACAACTTCCTACACACTGTTATGAACTGAGGCAGCTAGGGAACATTGTCTCTGAACTGTGTTATAGAGTGTAGTCCTACATTTCAGTGTAGTGTAAGGCTTTCCAAAGCTGCCGAACGTGTTTCTTTCTCTATTTCAATGGTATTCTGCCTTGTATAACACACATTTACCACTCTAGTCTCCTTTAAGTAATGAATATAGGATTCATACAGTTTTTGATGTTATCTTAACTCGAATTAAGGATTTTCCTTATCTTAGCTACCTTTTGTACACTAAGAACTTACTTGGAGATTCTCTTTCAGCTGTTCTAAACAAGTTCTCATCTGTTTACAGTCATTTTCACTGAATTATTCATGTTTTCATGTAGTTTCCTATATTCTGCCTTCTGGCCCAAGTATAAGCTTTGCCCACTTTATCAAACACCTTCCTACACTCTGTTATGAACTGAGGCAGCTAGGGAACATTGTCTCTCAACTGTGTTATAGAGTGTAGTACTACATTTCAGTGAAGTGTAAGCCTTTCCAAAGCTGCCGAAAGTGTTTCTTTCTCTATTTCAATGGTATTCTGCCTTGTATAACACACATTTACCACTCTAGTTTCCTTTAAGTAAAGATTATAGGATTCATACAATGTTTCATGGGATCTTAACTGGTATTAAGGATTTCCCTTATCTTAGCTACCTTTTCTACACTAAGAACTGACTTGGAGTTTCTCTTTCAGCTGTTCTAAACAAGTTCTCATCTGTTTACAGTCATTTTCACTGAATTATTCATGTTTTCATGTAGTTTCCTATATTCTGCCTTCTGGCCCAAGTATAAGCTTTGCCTACTTTATCAAACACCTTCCTACACTCTTTCATGAACTGAGGCAGCTAGGGAACATTGTCTCTCAACTGTGTTATAGAGTGTAGTACTACATTTCAGTGAAGTGTAAGCCTTTCCAAAGCTGCCGAACGTGTTTCTTTCTCTATTTCAATGGTATTCTGCCTTGTATAACACACATTTACCACTCTAGTTTCCTTTAAGTAAAGAATATAGGATTCATACAGTGTTTCATGTGATCTTAACTCGAATTAAGGATTTCCAGGATCTTAGCTACCTTTTCTACACTAAGAAATGACTTGGAGATTCTCTTTCAGCTGTTCTAAACAAGTTCTCATGTGTTTACAGTCATTTTCAATGAATTATTCATGTTTTCATGTAGTTTCCTATATTCTGCCTTCTGGCCCAAGTATAAGCTTTGCCCACTTTATCAAACAACTTCCTACACACTGTTATGAACTGAGGGAGCTAGGAACATTGTCTCTCAACTGTGTTATAGAGTGTAGTACTACATTTCAGTGAAGTGTAAGGCTTTCCAAAGCTGCCAAACGTGTTTCTTTCTCTATTTCAATGGTATTCTGCCTTATATAACACACATTTACCACTCTAGTCTCCTTTAAGTAAACAATATAGGATTCATACAGTGTTTGATGTTATCTTAACTCGAATTAAGGATTTCCCGGATTTAGCTACCTTTTCTACACTAAGAACTGACTTGGAGAATCTCTTTCATCTGTTCTAAACAAGTTCTCATCTGTTTACAGTCATTTTCACTGAATTATTCATGTTTTCATGTAGTTCCCTATATTCTGCCTTCTGGCCCAAGTATAAGCTTTGCCCACTTTATCAAACACCTTCCTACACTCTGTTATGAACTGAGGCAGCTAGGGAACATTGTCTCTCAACTGTGTTATAGAGTGTAGTACTACATTTCAGTGAAGTGTAAGCCTTTCCAAAGCTGCCAAAAGTGTTTCTTTCTCTATTTCAATGGTATTCTGCCTTGTATAACACACATTTACCACTCTAGTTTCCTTTAAGTAAAGATTATAGGATTCATACAATGTTTCATGGGTTCTTAACTGGTATTAAGGATTTCCCTTATCTTAGCTACCTTTTCTACACTAAGAACTGACTTGGAGTTTCTCTTTCAGCTGTTCTAAACAAGTTCTCATCTGTTTACAGTCATTTTCACTGAATTATTCATGTTTTCATGTAGTTTCCTATATTCTGCCTTCTGGCCCAAGTGTAAGCTTTGCCTACTTTATCAAACACCTTCCTACACTCTTTCATGAACTGAGGCAGCTAGGGAACATTGTCTCTCAACTGTGTTATAGAGTGTAGTACTACATTTCAGTGAAGTGTAAGCCTTTCCAAAGCTGCCGAACGTGTTTCTTTCTCTTTTCAATGGTATTCTGCCTTGTATAACACACATTTACCACTCTAGTTTCCTTTAAGTAAAGAATATAGGATTCATACAGTGTTTCATGTGATCTTAACTCGAATTAAGAATTTCCAGGATCTTAGCTACCTTTTCTACACTAAGAAATGACTTGGAGATTCTCTTTCAGCTGTTCTAAACAAGTTCTCATGTGTTTACAGTCATTTTCAATGAATTATTCATGTTTTCATGTAGTTTCCTATATTCTGCCTTCTGGCCCAAGTATAAGCTTTGCCCACTTTATCAAACAACTTCCTACACACTGTTATGAACTGAGGGAGCTAGGAACATTGTCTCTCAACTGTGTTATAGAGTGTAGTACTACATTTCAGTGAAGTGTAAGGCTTTCCAAAGCTGCCAAACGTGTTTCTTTCTCTATTTCAATGGTATTCTGCCTTATATAACACACATTTACGACTCTAGTCTCCTTTAAGTAAACAATATAGGATTCATACAGTGTTTGATGTTATCTTAACTCGAATTAAGGATTTTCCGGATTTAGCTACCTTTTCTACACTAAGAACTGACTTGGAGAATCTCTTTCATCTGTTCTAAACAAGTTCTCATCTGTTTACAGTCATTTTCACTGAATTATTCATGTTTTCATGTAGTTTCATATATTCTGCCTTCTGGCCCAAGTATAAGGTTTGCCCACCTTATCAAACAACTTCCTACACACTGTTATGAACTGAGGGAGCTAGGGAACATTGTCTCTGAACTGTGTTATAGAGTGTAGTACTACATTTCAGTGTAGTGTAAGGCTTTCCAAAGCTGCCGAACGTGTTTCTTTCTCTATTTCAATGGTATTCTGCCTTGTATAACACACATTTACCACTCTAGTCTCCTTTAAGTAATGAATATAGGATTCATACAGTTTTTGATGTTATCTTAACTCGAATTAAGGATTTTCCTTATCTTAGCTACCTTTTGTACACTAAGAACTGACTTGGAGATTCTCTTTCAGCTGTTCTAAACAAGTTCTCATGTGTTTACAGTCATTTTCAATGAATTATTCATGTTTTCATGTAGTTTCCTATATTCTGCCTTCTGGCCCAAGTATAAGCTTTGCCCACCTTATCAAACAACTTCCTACACACTGTTATGAACTGAGGCAGCTAGGGAACATTGTCTCTGAACTGTGTTATAGAGTGTAGTCCTACATTTCAGTGTAGTGTAAGGCTTTCCAAAGCTGCCGAACGTGTTTCTTTCTCTATTTCAATGGTATTCTGCCTTGTATAACACACATTTACCACTCTAGTCTCCTTTAAGTAATGAATATAGGATTCATACAGTTTTTGATGTTATCTTAACTCGAATTAAGGATTTTCCTTATCTTAGCTACCTTTTGTACACTAAGAACTGACTTGGAGATTCTCTTTCAGCTGTTCTAAACAAGTTCTCATCTGTTTACAGTCATTTTCACTGAATTATTCATGTTTTCATGTAGTTTCCTATATTCTGCCTTCTGGCCCAAGTATAAGCTTTGCCCACTTTATCAAACACCTTCCTACACTCTGTTATGAACTGAGGCAGCTAGGGAACATTGTCTCTCAACTGTGTTATAGAGTGTAGTACTACATTTCAGTGAAGTGTAAGCCTTTCCAAAGCTGCCGAAAGTGTTTCTTTCTCTATTTCAATGGTATTCTGCCTTGTATAACACACATTTACCACTCTAGTTTCCTTTAAGTAAAGATTATAGGATTCATACAATGTTTCATGGGATCTTAACTGGTATTAAGGATTTCCCTTATCTTAGCTACCTTTTCTACACTAAGAACTGACTTGGAGTTTCTCTTTCAGCTGTTCTAAACAAGTTCTCATCTGTTTACAGTCATTTTCACTGAATTATTCATGTTTTCATGTAGTTTCCTATATTCTGCCTTCTGGCCCAAGTATAAGCTTTGCCTACTTTATCAAACACCTTCCTACACTCTTTCATGAACTGAGGCAGCTAGGGAACATTGTCTCTCAACTGTGTTATAGAGTGTAGTACTACATTTCAGTGAAGTGTAAGCCTTTCCAAAGCTGCCGAACGTGTTTCTTTCTCTATTTCAATGGTATTCTGCCTTGTATAACACACATTTACCACTCTAGTTTCCTTTAAGTAAAGAATATAGGATTCATACAGTGTTTCATGTGATCTTAACTCGAATTAAGGATTTCCAGGATCTTAGCTACCTTTTCTACACTAAGAAATGACTTGGAGATTCTCTTTCAGCTGTTCTAAACAAGTTCTCATGTGTTTACAGTCATTTTCAATGAATTATTCATGTTTTCATGTAGTTTCCTATATTCTGCCTTCTGGCCCAAGTATAAGCTTTGCCCACTTTATCAAACAACTTCCTACACACTGTTATGAACTGAGGGAGCTAGGAACATTGTCTCTCAACTGTGTTATAGAGTGTAGTACTACATTTCAGTGAAGTGTAAGGCTTTCCAAAGCTGCCAAACGTGTTTCTTTCTCTATTTCAATGGTATTCTGCCTTATATAACACACATTTACCACTCTAGTCTCCTTTAAGTAAACAATATAGGATTCATACAGTGTTTGATGTTATCTTAACTCGAATTAAGGATTTCCCGGATTTAGCTACCTTTTCTACACTAAGAACTGACTTGGAGAATCTCTTTCATCTGTTCTAAACAAGTTCTCATCTGTTTACAGTCATTTTCACTGAATTATTCATGTTTTCATGTAGTTTCCGATATTCTGCCTTCTGGCCCAAGTATAAGCTTTGCCCACTTTATCAAACAACTTCCTACACACTGTTATGAACTGAGGCAGCTCGGGAACATTGTCTCTCAACTGTGTTATAGAGTGTAGTACTACATTTCAGTGAAGTGTAAGGCTTTCCAAAGCTGCCGAACGTGTTTGTTTCTCTATTTCAATGGTATTCTGCCTTGTATAACACACATTTACCACTCTAGTCTCCTTTAAGTAAAGAATATAGGATTCATAGAGTGTTTCATGTGATCTTAACTGGAATTAAGGATTTCCCTTACCTTAGCTACCTTTTCTACACTAAGAACTGACTTGGAGATTCTCTTTCAGCTGTTCTCAACAAGTTCTCATCTGTTTACAGTCATTTTCAATGAATTATTCATGTTTTCATGTAGTTTCCTATATTCTTCCTTCTGGCCCAAGTATAAGCTTTGCCCACCTTATCAAACAACTTCCTACACACTGTTATGAACTGAGGGAGCTAGGGAACATTGTCTCTGAACTGTGTTATAGAGTGTAGTACTACATTTCAGTGTAGTGTAAGGCTTTCCAAAGCTGCCGAACGTGTTTCTTTCTCTATTTCAATGGTATTCTGCCTTGTATAACACACATTTACCACTCTAGTCTCCTTTAAGTAATGAATATAGGATTCATACACTGTTTGATGTTATCTTAACTCGAATTAAGGATTTTCCTTATCTTAGCTACCTTTTCTACACTAAGAACTGACTTGCAGATTCTCTTTCAGTTGTTCTAAACAAGTTCTCATCTGTTTACAGTCATTTTCACTGAATTATTCATGTTTTCATGTAGTTTCCTACATTCTGCCTTCTGGCCCAAGTATAAGCTTTGCCCACTTTATCAAACACCTTCCTACACTCTGTTATGAACTGAGGCAGCTAGGGAACATTGTCTCTCAACTGTGTTATAGAGTGTAGTACTACATTTCAGTGAAGTGTAAGCCTTTCCAAAGCTGCCGAAAGTGTTTCTTTCTCTATTTCAAGGTATTCTGCATTGTATAACACACATTTACCACTCTAGTTTCCTTTAAGTAAAGAATATAGGATTCATACAATGTTTCATAGGATCTTAACTGGTATTAAGGATTTCCCTTATCTTAGCTACCTTTTCTACACTAAGAAATGACTTGGAGTTTCTCTTTCAGCTGTTCTAAACAAGTTCTCATCTGTTTACAGTCATTTTCACTGAATTATTCATGTTTTCATGTAGTTTCCTATATTCTGCCTTCTGGCCCAAGTATAAGCTTTGCCTACTTTATCAAACACCTTCCTACACTCTGTTATGAACTGAGGCAGCTAGGGAACATTGTCTCTCAACTGTGTTATAGAGTGTAGTACTACATTTCAGTGAAGTGTAAGCCTTTCCAAAGCTGCCGAACGTGTTTCTTTCTCTATTTCAATGGTATTCTGCCTTGTATAACACACATTTACCACACTAGTTTCCTTTAAGTAAAGAATATAGGATTCCTACAGTGTTTCATGTGATCTTAACTCGAATTAAGGATTTCCCGGATCTTAGCTACCTTTTCTACACTAAGAACTGACTTGGAGATTCTCTTTCAGCTGTTCTAAACAAGTTCTCATGTGTTTACAGTCATTTTCAATGAATTATTCATGTTTTCATGTAGTTTCCTATATTCTGCCTTCTGGCCCAAGTATAAGCTTTGCCCACTTTATCAAACAACTTCCTACACACTGTTATGAACTGAGGGAGCTAGGAACATTGTCTCTCAACTGTGTTATAGAGTGTAGTACTACATTTCAGTGAAGTCTAAGGATTTCCAAAGCTTCCAAACGTGTTTCTTTCTCTATTTCAATGGTATTCTGCCTTATATAACACACATTTACCACTCTAGTCTCCTTTAAGTAAACAATATAGGATTCATACAGTGTTTGATGTTATCTTAACTCGAATTAAGGATTTCCCGGATTTAGCTACCTTTTCTACACTAAGAACTGACTTGGAGATTCTCTTTCAGCTGTTCTAAACAAGTTCTCATCTGTTTACAGTCATTTTCAATGAATTATTCATGTTTTCATGTAGTTTCCTATATTCTGCCTTCTGGCCCAAGTATAAGCTTTGCCCACCTTATCAAACAACTTCCTACACACTGTTATGAACTGAGGGAGCTAGGGAACATTGTCTCTGAACTGTGTTATAGAGTGTAGTACTACATTTCAGTGTAGTGTAAGGCTTTCCAAAGCTGCCGAACGTGTTTCTTTCTCTATTTCAATGGTATTCTGCCTTGTATAACACACATTTACCACTCTAGTCTCCTTTAAGTAATGAATATAGGATTCATACAGTCTTTGATGTTATCTTAACTCGAATTAAGGATTTTCCTTATCTTAGCTACCTTTTCTACACTAAAAACTGACTTGGAGATTCTCTTTCAGCTGTTCTAAACAAGTTCTCATCTGTTTACAGTCATTTTCACTGAATTATTCATGTTTTCATGTAGTTTCCTATATTCTGCCTTCTGGCCCAAGTATAAGCTTTGCCCACTTTATCAAACACCTTCCTACACTCTGTTATGAACTGAGGCAGCTAGGGAACATTGTCTCTCAACTGTGTTATAGAGTGTAGTACTACATTTCAGTGAAGTGTAAGCCTTTCCAAAGCTGCCGAAAGTGTTTCTTTCTCTATTTCAATGGTATTCTGCCTTGTATAACACACATTTACCACTCTAGTTTCCTTTAAGTAAAGATTATAGGATTCATACATTGTTTCATGGGTTCTTAACTGGTATTAAGGATTTCCCTTATCTTAGCTACCTTTTATACACTAAGAACTGACTTGGAGTTTCTCTCAGCTGTTCTAAACAAGTTCTCATCTGTTTACAGTCATTTTCACTGAATTATTCATGTTTTCATGTAGTTTCCTATATTCTGCCTTCTGGCCCAAGTGTAAGCTTTGCCTACTTTATCAAACACCTTCCTACACTCTTTCATGAACTGAGGCAGCTAGGGAACATTGTCTCTCAACTGTGTTATAGAGTGTAGTACTACATTTCAGTGAAGTGTAAGCCTTTCCAAAGCTGCCGAACGTGTTTCTTTCTCTATTTCAATGGTATTCTGCCTTGTATAACACACATTTACCACTCTAGTTTCCTTTAAGTAAAGAATATAGGATTCATACAGTGTTTCATGTGATCTTAACTCGAATTAAGGATTTCCAGGATCTTAGCTACCTTTTCTACACTAAGAAATGACTTGGAGATTCTCTTTCAGCTGTTCTAAACAAGTTCTCATGTGTTTACAGTCATTTTCAATGAATTATTCATGTTTTCATGTAGTTTCCTATATTCTGCCTTCTGGCCCAAGTATAAGCTTTGCCCACTTTATCAAACAACTTCCTACACACTGTTATGAACTGAGGGAGCTAGGAACATTGTCTCTCAACTGTGTTATAGAGTGTAGTACTACATTTCAGTGAAGTGTAAGGCTTTCCAAAGCTGCCAAACGTGTTTCTTTTTCTATTTCAATGGTATTCTGCCTTATATAACACACATTTACCACTCTAGTCTCCTTTAAGTAAACAATATAGGATTCATACAGTGTTTGATGTTATCTTAACTCGAATTAAGGATTTCCCGGATTTAGCTACCTTTTCTACACTAAGAACTGACTTGGAGAATCTCTTTCATCTGTTCTAAACAAGTTCTCATCTGTTTACAGTCATTTTCACTGAATTATTCATGTTTTCATGTAGTTTCCGATATTCTGCCTTCTGGCCCAAGTATAAGCTTTGCCCACTTTATCAAACAACTTCCTACACACTGTTATGAACTGAGGCAGCTCGGGAACATTGTCTCTCAACTGTGTTATAGAGTGTAGTACTACATTTCAGTGAAGTGTAAGGCTTTCCAAAGCTGCCGAACGTGTTTGTTTCTCTATTTCAATGGTATTCTGCCTTGTATAACACACATTTACCACTCTAGTCTCCTTTAAGTAAAGAATATAGGATTCATAGAGTGTTTCATGTGATCTTAACTGGAATTAAGGATTTCCCTTACCTTAGCTACCTTTTCTACACTAAGAACTGACTTGGAGATTCTCTTTCAGCTGTTCTCAACAAGTTCTCATCTGTTTACAGTCATTTTCAATGAATTATTCATGTTTTCATGTAGTTTCCTATATTCTTCCTTCTGGCCCAAGTATAAGCTTTGCCCACCTTATCAAACAACTTCCTACACACTGTTATGAACTGAGGGAGCTAGGGAACATTGTCTCTGAACTGTGTTATAGAGTGTAGTACTACATTTCAGTGTAGTGTAAGGCTTTCCAAAGCTGCCGAACGTGTTTCTTTCTCTATTTCAATGGTATTCTGCCTTGTATAACACACATTTACCACTCTAGTCTCCTTTAAGTAATGAATATAGGATTCATACACAGTTTGATGTTATCTTAACTCGAATTAAGGATTTTTCTTAGCTACCTTTTCTACACTAAGAACTGACTTGCAGATTCTCTTTCAGTTGTTCTAAACAAGTTCTCATCTGTTTACAGTCATTTTCACTGAATTATTCATGTTTTCATGTAGTTTCCTACATTCTGCCTTCTGGCCCAAGTATAAGCTTTGCCCACTTTATCAAACACCTTCCTACACTCTGTTATGAACTGAGGCAGCTAGGGAACATTGTCTCTCAACTGTGTTATAGAGTGTAGTACTACATTTCAGTGAAGTGTAAGCCTTTCCAAAGCTGCCGAAAGTGTTTCTTTCTCTATTTCAAGGTATTCTGCATTGTATAACACACATTTACCACTCTAGTTTCCTTTAAGTAAAGAATATAGGATTCATACAATGTTTCATGGGATCTTAACTGGTATTAAGGATTTCCCTTATCTTAGCTACCTTTTCTACACTAAGAAATGACTTGGAGTTTCTCTTTCAGCTGTTCTAAACAAGTTCTCATCTGTTTACAGTCATTTTCACTGAATTATTCATGTTTTCATGTAGTTTCCTATATTCTGCCTTCTGGCCCAAGTATAAGCTTTGCCCACTTTATCAAACACCTTCCTACACTCTGTTATGAACTGAGGCAGCTAGGGAACATTGTCTCTCAACTGTGTTATAGAGTGTAGTACTACATTTCAGTGAAGTGTAAGCCTTTCCAAAGCTGCCGAAAGTGTTTCTTTCTCTATTTCAAGGTATTCTGCATTGTATAACACACATTTACCACTCTAGTTTCCTTTAAGTAAAGAATATAGGATTCATACAATGTTTCATGGGATCTTAACTGGTATTAAGGATTTCCCTTATCTTAGCTACCTTTTCTACACTAAGAAATGACTTGGAGTTTCTCTTTCAGCTGTTCTAAACAAGTTCTCATCTGTTTACAGTCATTTTCACTGAATTATTCATGTTTTCATGTAGTTTCCTATATTCTGCCTTCTGGCCCAAGTATAAGCTTTGCCTACTTTATCAAACACCTTCCTACACTCTGTTATGAACTGAGGCAGCTAGGGAACATTGTCTCTCAACTGTGTTATAGAGTGTAGTACTACATTTCAGTGAAGTGTAAGCCTTTCCAAAGCTGCCGAACGTGTTTCTTTCTCTATTTCAATGGTATTCTGCCTTGTATAACACACATTTACCACACTAGTTTCCTTTAAGTAAAGAATATAGGATTCCTACAGTGTTTCATGTGATCTTAACTCGAATTAAGGATTTCCCGGATCTTAGCTACCTTTTCTACACTAAGAACTGACTTGGAGATTCTCTTTCAGCTGTTCTAAACAAGTTCTCATGTGTTTACAGTCATTTTCAATGAATTATTCATGTTTTCATGTAGTTTCCTATATTCTGCCTTCTGGCCCAAGTATAAGCTTTGCCCACTTTATCAAACAACTTCCTACACACTGTTATGAACTGAGGGAGCTAGGAACATTGTCTCTCAACTGTGTTATAGAGTGTAGTACTACATTTCAGTGAAGTCTAAGGATTTCCAAAGCTTCCAAACGTGTTTCTTTCTCTATTTCAATGGTATTCTGCCTTATATAACACACATTTACCACTCTAGTCTCCTTTAAGTAAACAATATAGGATTCATACAGTGTTTGATGTTATCTTAACTCGAATTAAGGATTTCCCGGATTTAGCTACCTTTTCTACACTAAGAACTGACTTGGAGATTCTCTTTCAGCTGTTCTAAACAAGTTCTCATCTGTTTACAGTCATTTTCAATGAATTATTCATGTTTTCATGTAGTTTCCTATATTCTGCCTTCTGGCCCAAGTATAAGCTTTGCCCACCTTATCAAACAACTTCCTACACACTGTTATGAACTGAGGGAGCTAGGGAACATTGTCTCTGAACTGTGTTATAGAGTGTAGTACTACATTTCAGTGTAGTGTAAGGCTTTCCAAAGCTGCCGAACGTGTTTCTTTCTCTATTTCAATGGTATTCTGCCTTGTATAACACACATTTACCACTCTAGTCTCCTTTAAGTAATGAATATAGGATTCATACAGTCTTTGATGTTATCTTAACTCGAATTAAGGATTTTCCTTATCTTAGCTACCTTTTCTACACTAAAAACTGACTTGGAGATTCTCTTTCAGCTGTTCTAAACAAGTTCTCATCTGTTTACAGTCATTTTCACTGAATTATTCATGTTTTCATGTAGTTTCCTATATTCTGCCTTCTGGCCCAAGTATAAGCTTTGCCCACTTTATCAAACACCTTCCTACACTCTGTTATGAACTGAGGCAGCTAGGGAACATTGTCTCTCAACTGTGTTATAGAGTGTAGTACTACATTTCAGTGAAGTGTAAGCCTTTCCAAAGCTGCCGAAAGTGTTTCTTTCTCTACTTCAATGGTATTCTGCCTTGTATAACACACATTTACCACTCTAGTTTCCTTTAAGTAAAGATTATAGGATTCATACATTGTTTCATGGGTTCTTAACTGGTATTAAGGATTTCCCTTATCTTAGCTACCTTTTCTACACTAAGAACTGACTTGGAGTTTCTCTCAGCTGTTCTAAACAAGTTCTCATCTGTTTACAGTCATTTTCACTGAATTATTCATGTTTTCATGTAGTTTCCTATATTCTGCCTTCTGGCCCAAGTGTAAGCTTTGCCTACTTTATCAAACACCTTCCTACACTCTTTCATGAACTGAGGCAGCTAGGGAACATTGTCTCTCAACTGTGTTATAGAGTGTAGTACTACATTTCAGTGAAGTGTAAGCCTTTCCAAAGCTGCCGAACGTGTTTCTTTCTCTATTTCAATGGTATTCTGCCTTGTATAACACACATTTACCACACTAGTTTCCTTTAAGTAAAGAATATAGGATTCCTACAGTGTTTCATGTGATCTTAACTCGAATTAAGGATTTCCCGGATCTTAGCTACCTTTTCTACACTAAGAACTGACTTGGAGATTCTCTTTCAGCTGTTCTAAACAAGTTCTCATGTGTTTACAGTCATTTTCAATGAATTATTCATGTTTTCATGTAGTTTCCTATATTCTGCCTTCTGGCCCAAGTATAAGCTTTGCCCACTTTATCAAACAACTTCCTACACACTGTTATGAACTGAGGGAGCTAGGAACATTGTCTCTCAACTGTGTTATAGAGTGTAGTACTACATTTCAGTGTAGTGTAAGGCTTTCCAAAGCTGCCGAACGTGTTTCTTTCTCTATTTCAATGGTATTCTGCCTTGTATAACACACATTTACCACTCTAGTCTCCTTTAAGTAATGAATATAGGATTCATACAGTCTTTGATGTTATCTTAACTCAAATTAAGGATTTTCCTTATCTTAGCTACCTTTTCTACACTAAAAACTGACTTGGAGATTCCATTTCTGCTGTTCTAAACAAGTTCTCATCTGTTTACAGTCATTTTCACTGAATTATTCATGTTTTCATGTAGTTTCCTATATTCTGCCTTCTGGCCCAAGTATAAGCTTTGCCCACTTTATCAAACACCTTCCTACACTCTGTTATGAACTGAGGCAGCTAGGGAACATTGTCTCTCAACTGTGTTATAGAGTGTAGTACTACATTTCAGTGAAGTGTAAGCCTTTCCAAAGCTGCCGAAAGTGTTTCTTTCTCTATTTCAATGGTATTCTGCCTTGTATAACACACATTTACCACTCTAGTTTCCTTTAAGTAAAGATTATAGGATTCATACAATGTTTCATGGGTTCTTAACTGGTATTAAGGATTTCCCTTATCTTAGCTACCTTTTCTACACTAAGAACTGACTTGGAGTTTCTCTTTCAGCTGTTCTAAACAAGTTCTCATCTGTTTACAGTCATTTTCACTGAATTATTCATGTTTTCATGTAGTTTCCTATATTCTGCCTTCTGGCCCAAGTGTAAGCTTTGCCTACTTTATCAAACACCTTCCTACACTCTTTCATGAACTGAGGCAGCTAGGGAACATTGTCTCTCAACTGTGTTATAGAGTGTAGTACTACATTTCAGTGAAGTGTAAGCCTTTCCAAAGCTGCCGAACGTGTTTCTTTCTCTTTTCAATGGTATTCTGCCTTGTATAACACACATTTACCACTCTAGTTTCCTTTAAGTAAAGAATATAGGATTCATACAGTGTTTCATGTGATCTTAACTCGAATTAAGAATTTCCAGGATCTTAGCTACCTTTTCTACACTAAGAAATGACTTGGAGATTCTCTTTCAGCTGTTCTAAACAAGTTCTCATGTGTTTACAGTCATTTTCAATGAATTATTCATGTTTTCATGTAGTTTCCTATATTCTGCCTTCTGGCCCAAGTATAAGCTTTGCCCACTTTATCAACCAACTTCCTACACACTGTTATGAACTGAGGGAGCTAGGAACATTGTCTCTCAACTGTGTTATAGAGTGTAGTACTACATTTCAGTGAAGTGTAAGGCTTTCCAAAGCTGCCAAACGTGTTTCTTTCTCTATTTCAATGGTATTCTGCCTTATATAACACACATTTACGACTCTAGTCTCCTTTAAGTAAACAATATAGGATTCATACAGTGTTTGATGTTATCTTAACTCGAATTAAGGATTTTCCGGATTTAGCTACCTTTTCTACACTAAGAACTGACTTGGAGAATCTCTTTCATCTGTTCTAAACAAGTTCTCATCTGTTTACAGTCATTTTCACTGAATTATTCATGTTTTCATGTAGTTTCATATATTCTGCCTTCTGGCCCAAGTATAAGGTTTGCCCCCCTTATCAAACAACTTCCTACACACTGTTATGAACTGAGGGAGCTAGGGAACATTGTCTCTGAACTGTGTTATAGAGTGTAGTACTACATTTCAGTGTAGTGTAAGGCTTTCCAAAGCTGCCGAACGTGTTTCTTTCTCTATTTCAATGGTATTCTGCCTTGTATAACACACATTTACCACTCTAGTCTCCTTTAAGTAATGAATATAGGATTCATACAGTTTTTGATGTTATCTTAACTCGAATTAAGGATTTTCCTTATCTTAGCTACCTTTTGTACACTAAGAACTGACTTGGAGATTCTCTTTCAGCTGTTCTAAACAAGTTCTCATGTGTTTACAGTCATTTTCAATGAATTATTCATGTTTTCATGTAGTTTCCTATATTCTGCCTTCTGGCCCAAGTATAAGCTTTGCCCACCTTATCAAACAACTTCCTACACACTGTTATGAACTGAGGCAGCTAGGGAACATTGTCTCTGAACTGTGTTATAGAGTGTAGTCCTACATTTCAGTGTAGTGTAAGGCTTTCCAAAGCTGCCGAACGTGTTTCTTTCTCTATTTCAATGGTATTCTGCCTTGTATAACACACATTTACCACTCTAGTCTCCTTTAAGTAATGAATATAGGATTCATACAGTTTTTGATGTTATCTTAACTCGAATTAAGGATTTTCCTTATCTTAGCTACCTTTTGTACACTAAGAACTGACTTGGAGATTCTCTTTCAGCTGTTCTAAACAAGTTCTCATCTGTTTACAGTCATTTTCACTGAATTATTCATGTTTTCATGTAGTTTCCTATATTCTGCCTTCTGGCCCAAGTATAAGCTTTGCCCACTTTATCAAACACCTTCCTACACTCTGTTATGAACTGAGGCAGCTAGGGAACATTGTCTCTCAACTGTGTTATAGAGTGTAGTACTACATTTCAGTGAAGTGTAAGCCTTTCCAAAGCTGCCGAAAGTGTTTCTTTCTCTATTTCAATGGTATTCTGCCTTGTATAACACACATTTACCACTCTAGTTTCCTTTAAGTAAAGATTATAGGATTCATACAATGTTTCATGGGATCTTAACTGGTATTAAGGATTTCCCTTATCTTAGCTACCTTTTCTACACTAAGAACTGACTTGGAGTTTCTCTTTCAGCTGTTCTAAACAAGTTCTCATCTGTTTACAGTCATTTTCACTGAATTATTCATGTTTTCATGTAGTTTCCTATATTCTGCCTTCTGGCCCAAGTATAAGCTTTGCCTACTTTATCAAACACCTTCCTACACTCTTTCATGAACTGAGGCAGCTAGGGAACATTGTCTCTCAACTGTGTTATAGAGTGTAGTACTACATTTCAGTGAAGTGTAAGCCTTTCCAAAGCTGCCGAACGTGTTTCTTTCTCTATTTCAATGGTATTCTGCCTTGTATAACACACATTTACAACTATAGTCTCCTTTAAGTAAAGAATATAGGATTCATACAGTGTTTCATGTGATCTTATCTGGAATTAAGGATTTCCCGTATCTTAGCTACCTTTTCTACACTAAGAACTGACTTGGAGAATATCTTTCAGCTGTTCTAAAACAAGTTCTCATCTGTTTACAGTCATTTTCACTGAATTATTCATGTTTTCATGTAGTTTCCTATATTCTGCCTTCTGGTCCAAGTATAAGCTTTGCCCACTTTATCAAACAACTTCCTACAAACTGTTATGAACTGAGACAGCTCGGGAACATTGTCTCTCAACTGTGTTATAGAGTGTAGTACTACATTTCAGTGAAGTGTAAGGCTTTCCAAAGCTGCCGAACGTGTTTCTTTCTCTATTTCAATGGTATTCGGCCTTGTATAACACACATTTACAACTCTAGTCTCCTTTAAGTAAAGAATATAGGATTCATACAGTGTTTCATGTGATCTTAACTGGAATTAAGGATTTCCCTTATCTTAGCTACCTTTTCTACACTAAGAACTGACTTGGAGATTCTCTTTCAGCTGTTCTAAGCAAGTTCTCCTCTGTTTACAGTCATTTTCACTGAATTATTCATGTTTTCATGTAGTTTCCTATATTCTGCCTTCTGGTCCAAGTATAAGCTTTGCCCACTTTATCAAACAACTTCCTACACAGTGTTATGAACTGAGGCAGCTCGGGAACATTGTCTCTGAACTGTGTTATAGAGTGTAGTACTACATTTCTGTGAAGTGTAAGGCTTTCCGAAGCTGCCGAACATGTTTCTTTCTCTATTTCAATGGTATTCTGCCTTGTATAACACACATTTATCACTCTCGTCTCCTTTAAGTAATGAATATAGGATTCATAGAGTGTTTGATGTTATCTTAACTCGAATTAAGGATTTCCCTTACCTTAGCTACCTTTTCTACACTAAGAACTGACTTGGAGATTCTCTTTCAGCTGTTCTAAACAACTTCTCATCTGTTTACAGTCATTTTCACTGAATTATTCATGTTTTCATGTAGTTTCCTATATTCTGCCTTCTGGCCCAAGTATAAGCTTTACCCACTTTATCAAACAACTTCCTACACACTGTTATGAACTGAGGCAGCAAGGGAACATTGTCTCTCAACTGTGTTATACAGTGTAGTACTACATTTCAGTGAAGTGTAAGGGTTTCCAAAGCTGCCGAACGTGTTTTTTTCTCTATTTCAATGGTATTCTGCCTTGTATAACACACATTTACCACTCTAGTCTCCTTTAAGTAAAGAATATAGGATTCATACAGTGTTTCATGTGATCTTAACTGGAATTAAGGATTTCCCTTATCTTAGCTACCTTTTCTACACTAAGAACTGACTTGGAGAATATCTTTCAACTGTTCTAAAACAAGTTCTCATCTGTTTACAGTCATTTTCACTGAATTATTCATGTTTTCATGTACTTTCCAATATTCTGCCTTCTGGAGCAAGTATAACATTTGCCCACTTTATCAAACAACTTCCTACACACTGTTATGAACTGAGGCAGTTAGGGAACATTGTCTCTCAACTGTGTTATAGAGTGTAGTACTACATTTCAGTGAAGTGTAAGGGTTTCCAAAGCTGCTGAACGTGTTTCTTTCTCTATTTCAATGGTATTCTCCCTTGTATAACACACATTTACCACTCTAGTCTCCTTTAAGTAAAGAATATAGGATTCATACAGTGTTTCATGTGTTCTTAACTGGAATTAAGGATTTCCCTTATCTTAGCTACCTTTTCTACATTGAGAACTGACTTGGAGAATATCTTTCAGCTGTTCTAAAACAAGTTCTCATCCGTTTACAGTCATTTTCACTGAATTATTCATGTTTTCATGTACTTTCCTATATTCTGCGTTCTGGCCCAAGTATAAGCTTTGCCCACTTTATCAAACAACTTCCAACACACTGTTATGAACTGAGGCAGCTCGGGAACATTGTCTCTCAACTGTGTTATAGAGTGTAGTACTACATTTCAGTGAAGTGTAAGGCTTTCCAAAGCTGCCGAACGTGTTTCTTTCTCTACTTCAATGGTATTCTGCCTTGTATAACACACATTTACCAATCTAGTCTCCTTTAAGTAATGAATATAGGATTCATACATTGTTTCATGTGATCTTAACTGGAATTAAGGATTTCCCTTATCTTAGCTACCTTTTCTACACTAAGAACTGACATGGAGAATATCTTTCAGCTGTTCTAAAACAAGTTCTCATCTGTTTACAGTCATTTTCACTGAATTATTCATGTTTTCATGTACTTTCCTATATTCTGCCTTCTGGCCCAAGTATAAGCTTTGCCCACTTTATCAAACAACTTCCTACACACTGTTATGAACTGATGCAGCTCGGGAATATTGTCTCTCAAATGTGTTATAGAGTGTAGTACTACATTTCAGTGAAGTGTAAGGCTTTCCAAAGCTGCCGAACGTGTTTCTTTCTCTATTTCAATGGTATTCTGCCTTGTATAACACACATTTACAACTCTAGTCTCCTTTAAGTAAAGAATATAGGATTCATACAGTGTTTCATGTGATCTTAACTGGAATTAAGGATTTCCCTTATCTTAGCTACCTTTTCTACACTAAGAACTGACTTGGAGATTCTCTTTCAGCTGTTCTAAGCAAGTTCTCATCTGTTTACAGTCATTTTCACTGAATTATTCATGTTTTCATGTAGTTTCCTATATTCTGCCTTCTGGTCCAAGTATAAGCTTTGCCCACTTTATCAAACAACTTCCTACACAGTGTTATGAACTGAGGCAGCTCGGGAACATTGTCTCTCAACTGTGTTATAGAGTGTAGTACTACATTTCTGTGAAGTGTAAGGCTTTCCGAAGCTGCCGAACATGTTTCTTTCTCTATTTCAATGGTATTCTGCCTTGTATAACACACATTTATCACTCTAGTCTCCTTTAAGTAATGAATATAGGATTCATAGAGTGTTTGATGTTATCTTAACTCGAATTAAGGATTTCCCTTACCTTAGCTACCTTTTCTACACTAAGAACTGACTTGGAGATTCTCTTTCAGCTGTTCTAAACAACTTCTCATCTGTTTACAGTCATTTTCACTGAATTATTCATGTTTTCATGTAGTTTCCTATATTCTGCCTTCTGGCCCAAGTATAAGCTTTACCCACTTTATCAAACAACTTCCTACACACTGTTATGAACTGAGGCAGCAAGGGAACATTGTCTCTCAACTGTGTTATACAGTGTAGTACTACATTTCAGTGAAGTGTAAGGGTTTCCAAAGCTGCCGAACGTGTTTTTTTCTCTATTTCAATGGTATTCTGCCTTGTATAACACACATTTACCACTCTAGTCTCCTTTAAGTAAAGAATATAGGATTCATACAGTGTTTCATGTGATCTTAACTGGAATTAAGGATTTCCCTTATCTTAGCTACCTTTTCTACACTAAGAACTGACTTGGAGAATATCTTTCAGCTGTTCTAAAACAAGTTCTCATCTGTTTACAGTCATTTTCACTGAATTATTCATGTTTTCATGTACTTTCCTATATTCTGCCTTCTGGAGCAAGTATAACATTTGCCCACTTTATCAAACAACTTCCTACACACTGTTATGAACTGAGGCAGCTAGGGAACATTGTCTCTCAACTGTGTTATAGAGTGTAGTACTACATTTCTGTGAAGTGTAAGGGTTTCCAAAGCTGCCGAACGTGTTTCTTTCTCTATTTCAATGGTATTCTCCCTTGTATAACACACATTTACCACTCTAGTCTCCTTTAAGTAAAGAATATAGGATTCATACAGTGTTTCATGTGTTCTTAACTGGAATTAAGGATTTCCCTTATCTTAGCTACCTTTTCTACACTGAGAACTGACTTGGAGAATATCTTTTAGCTGTTCTAAAACAAGTTCTCATCTGTTTACAGTCATTTTCACTGAATTATTCATGTTTTCATGTACTTTCCTATATTCTGCGTTCTGGCCCAAGTATAAGCTTTGCCCACTTTATCAAACAACTTCCAACACACTGTTATGAACTGAGGCAGCTCGGGAACATTGTCTATCAACTGTGTTATAGAGTGTAGTACTACATTTCAGTGAAGTGTAAGGCTTTCCAAAGCTGCCGAACGTGTTTCTTTCTCTATTTCAATGGTATTCTGCCTTGTATAACACACATTTACAACTATAGTCTCCTTTAAGTAAAGAATATAGGATTCATACAGTGTTTCATGTGATCTTATCTGGAATTAAGGATTTCCCGTATCTTAGCTACCTTTTCTACACTAAGAACTGACTTGGAGAATATCTTTCAGCTGTTCTAAAACAAGTTCTCATCTGTTTACAGTCATTTTCACTGAATTATTCATGTTTTCATGTAGTTTCCTATATTCTGCCTTCTGGTCCAAGTATAAGCTTTGCCCACTTTATCAAACAACTTCCTACAAACTGTTATGAACTGAGACAGCTCGGGAACATTGTCTCTCAACTGTGTTATAGAGTGTAGTACTACATTTCAGTGAAGTGTAAGGGTTTCCAAAGCTGCCGAACGTGTTTCTTTCTCTATTTCAATGGTATTCGGCCTTGCATAACACACATTTACCACTCTAGTCTCCTTTAAGTAAAGAATATAGGATTCATACAGTGTTTCATGTGATCTTAACTCGAATTAAGGATTTCCCGGATCTTAGCTACCTTTTCTACACTGAGAACTGACTTGGAGAATTTCTTTCAGCTGTTCTAAAACAAGTTCTCATCTGTTTACAGTCATTTTCACTGAATTAATCATGTTTTCATGTAGTTTCCTATATTCTGCCTTCTGGTCCAAGTATAAGCTTTGCCCACTTTATCAAACAACTTCCTACACAGTGTTATGAACTGAGGCAGCTCGGGAACATTGTCTCTCAACTGTGTTATAGAGTGTAGTACTACATTTCTGTGAAGTGTAAGGCTTTCCGAAGCTGCCGAACATGTTTCTTTCTCTATTTCAATGGTATTCTGCCTTGTATAACACACATTTATCACTCTAGTCTCCTTTAAGTAATGAATATAGGATTCATAGAGTGTTTGATGTTATCTTAACTCGAATTAAGGATTTCCCTTACCTTAGCTACCTTTTCTACACTAAGAACTGACTTGGAGATTCTCTTTCAGCTGTTCTAAACAACTTCTCATCTGTTTACAGTCATTTTCACTGAATTATTCATGTTTTCATGTACTTTCCTATATTCTGCCTTCTGGCCCAAGTATAAGCTTTACCCACTTTATCAAACAACTTCCTACACACTGTTATGAATTGAGGCAGCAAGGGAACATTGTCTCTCAACTGTGTTATAGAGTGTAGTACTACATTTCAGTGAAGTGTAAGGGTTTCCAAAGCTGCCGAACATGTTTCTTTCTCTATTTCAATGGTATTCTGCCTTGTATAACACACATTTACCACTCTAGTCTCCTTTAAGTAAAGAATATAGGATTCATACATTGTTTCATGTGATCTTAACTGGAATTAAGGATTTCCCTTATCTTAGCTACCTTTTCTACACTAAGAACTGACATGGAGAATATCTTTCAGCTGTTCTAAAACAAGTTCTCATCTGTTTACAGTCATTTTCACTGAATTATTCATGTTTTCATGTACTTTCCTATATTCTGCCTTCTGGCCCAAGTATAAGCTATGCCCACTTTATCAAACAACTTCCTACACACTGTTATGAACTGAGGCAGCTCGGGAATATTGTCTCTCAAATGTGTTATAGAGTGTAGTACTACATTTCAGTGAAGTGTAAGGCTTTCCAAAGCTGCCAAACGTGTTTCTTTCTCTATTTCAATGGTATTCTGCCTTGTATAACACACATTTACCACTCTAGTCTCCTTTAAGTAAAGAATATAGGATTCATACAGTGTTTCATGTGATCTTAACTGGAATTAAGGATTTCCCTTATCTTAGCTACCTTTTCTACACTAAGAACTGACTTGGAGAATATCTTTCAGCTGTTCTAAAACAAGTTCTCATCTGTTTACAGTTTTTTTCACTGAATTATTCATGTTTTCATGTAGTTTCCTATATTCTGCCTTCTGGTCCAAGTATAAGCTTTGCCCACTTTATCAAACAACTTCCTACACACTGTTATGAACTGAGGCAGCTAGGGAACATTGTCTCTCAACTGTGTTATAGAGTGTAGTACTACATTTCTGTGAAGTGTAAGGCTTTCCGAAGCTGCCGAACATGTTTCTTTCACTATTTCAATGGTATTCTGCCTTGTATAAGACACATTTATCACTCTAGTCTCCTTTAAGTAATGAATATAGGATTCATAGAGTGTTTGATGTTATCTTAACTCGAATTAAGGATTTCCCTTACCTTAGCTACCTTTTCTACACTAAGAACTGACTTGGAGATTCTCTTTCAGCTGTTCTAAACAACTTCTCATCTGTTTACAGTCATTTTCACTGAATTATTCATGTTTTCATGTAGTTTCCTATATTCTGCCTTCTGGCCCAAGTATAAGCTTTACCCACTTTATCAAACAACTTCCTACACACTGTTATGAACTGAGGCAGCAAGGGAACATTGTCTCTCAACTGTGTTATAGAGTGTAGTACTACATTTCAGTGAAGTGTAAGGGTTTCCTAAGCTGCCGAACGTGTTTCTTTCTCTATTTCAATGGTATTCTGCCTTGTATAACACACATTTACCACTCTAGTCTCCTTTAAGTAAAGAATATAGGATTCATACAGTGTTTCATGTGATCTTAACTGGAATTAAGGATTTCCCTTATCTTAGCTACCTTTTCTACACTAAGAACTGACTTGGAGAATATCTTTCAACTGTTCTAAAACAAGTTCTCATCTGTTTACAGTCATTTTCACTGAATTATTCATGTTTTCATGTACTTTCCTATATTGTGCCTTCTGGAGCAAGTATAAGCTTTGCCCACTTTATCAAACAACTTCCTACACACTGTTATGAACTGATGCAACTCGGGAACATTGTCTCTCAACTGTGTTATAGAGTGTAGTACTACATTTCAGTGAAGTGTAAGGGTTTCCAAAGCTGCCGAACGTGTTTCTTTCTCTATTTCAATGGTATTCTCCCTTGTATAACACACATTTACCACTCTAGTCTCCTTTAAGTAAAGAATATAGGATTCATAAAGTGTTTAATGTGATCTTAACTCAAATTAAGGATTTCCCGGATCTTAGCTACCTTTTCTACACTGAGAACTGACTTGGAGAATCTCTTTCAGCTGTTCTAAACAAGTTCTCATCTGTTTACAGTCATTTTCAGTGAATTAATCATGTTTTCATGTAGTTTCCTATATTCTGCCTTCTGGTCCAAGTATAAGCTTTGCCCACTTTATCAAACAACTTCCTACACAGTGTTATGAACTGAGGCAGCTCGGGAACATTGTCTCTCAACTGAGTTATAGAGTGTAGTACTACATTTCAGTGAAGTGTAAGGCTTTCCGAAGCTGCCGAACATGTTTCTTTCTCTATTTCAATGGTATTCTGTCTTGTATAACACACATTTATCACTCTCGTCTCCTTTAAGTAATGAATATAGGATTCATAGAGTGTTTGATGTTATCTTAACTCGAATTAAGGATTTCCCTTACCTTAGCTACCTTTTCTACACTAAGAACTGACTTGGAGATTCTCTTTCAGCTGTTCTAAACAACTTCTTTTCTGTTTACAGTCATTTTCACTGAATTATTCATGTTTTCATGTAGTTTCCTATATTCTGCCTTATGGCCCAAGTATAAGCTTTACCCACTTTATCAAACAACTTCCTACACACTGTTATGAACTGAGGCAGCAAGGGAACATTGTCTCTCAACTGTGTTATACAGTGTAGTACTACATTTCAGTGAAGTGTAAGGCTTTCCAAAGCTGCCGAACGTGTTTCTTTCTCTATTTCAATGGTATTCTGCCTTGTATAACACACATTTACCACTCTAGTCTCCTTTAAGTAAAGAATATAGGATTCATACAGTGTTTGATGTTATCTTAACTCGAATTAAGGATTTCCCTTATCTTAGCTACCTTTTCTACACTAAGAAGTGACTTGGAGATTCTCTTTCAGCTGTTCTACACAAGTTCTCATCTGTTTACAGTCATTTTCACTGAATTATTATGTTTTCATGTAGTTTCCTATATTCTGTCTTCTGGTCCAAGTATAAGCTTTGCCCACTTTATCAAACAACTTCCTACACAGTGTTAAGGACTGAGGCAGCTAGGGAATATTGTCTCTCAACTGTGTTATAGAGTGTAGTACTACATTTCAGTGAAGTGTAAGGCTTTTCAAAGCTGCCGAACGTGTTTCTTTCTCTATTTCAATGGTATTCTGCCTTGTATAACACACATTTACCACTCTGGTCTCCTTTAAGTAATGAATATAGGATTCATACAGTGTTTGATGTTATCTTAACTCGAATTAAGGATTTCCCTTATCTTAGCTACCTTTTCTACACTAAGAACTGACTTGGAGATTCTCTTTCAGCTGTTCTAAACAAGTTCAAATCAGTTTACAGTCATTTTCACTGAATTAATCATGTTTTCATGTAGTTTCCTATATTCTGTCGTCTGGTCCAAGTATAAGCTTTGCCCACTTTATCAAACAACTTCCTACACAGTGTTAAGGACTGAGGCAGCTAGGGAACATTGTCTCTCAACTGTGTTATAGAGTGTAGTACTACATTTCAGTGAAGTGTAAGGCTTTTCAAAGCTGCCGAACCTGTTTCTTTCTCTATTTCAATGGTATTCTGCCTTGTATAACACACATTTACCACTCTAGTCTCCTTTAAGTAAAGAATATAGGAGTCATACAGTGTTTCATGTAATCTTAACTCAATTAAGGATTTCCCGGATCTTAGCTACCTTTTCTACACTGAGAACTGACTTGGAGTTTCTCTTTCAGCTGTTTTACACAAGTTCTCATCTGTTTACAGTAATTTTCACTGAATTATTCATGTTTTCACGTAGTTTCCTATATTCTGCCGTCTGGCCCAAGTATAAGCTTTGCCGACTTTATCAAACAACTTCCTACACACTGTTATGAACTGAGGCAACTCGGGAACATTGTCTCTCAACTGTGTTATAGAGTGTAGTACTACATTTCAGTGAAGTGTAAGGCTTTCCAAAGCTGCCGAACATGTTTCTTTCTCTATTTCAATGGTATTCTGCCTTGTATAACACACATTTACCACTCTAGTCTCCTTTAAGTAAAGAATATAGGATTCATACATTGTTTCATGTGATCTTAACTGGAATTAAGGATTTCCCTTATCTTAGCTACCTTTTCTACACTAAGAACTGACATGGAGAATATCTTCCAGCTGTTCTAAAACAAGTTCTCATCTGTTTACAGTCATTTTCACTGAATTATTCATGTTTTCATGTACTTTCCTATATTCTGCCTTCTGGCCCAAGTATAAGCTTTGCCCACTTTATCAAACAACTTCCTACACACTGTTATGAACTGAGGCAGCTCGGGAATATTGTCTCTCAAATGTGTTATAGAGTGTAGTACTACATTTCAGTGAAGTGTAAGGCTTTCCAAAGCTGCCGAACGTGTTTCTTTCTCTATTTCAATGGTATTCTGCCTTGTATAACACACATTTACCACTCTAGTCTCCTTTAAGTAAAGAATATAGGATTCATACAGTGTTTGATGTTATCTTAACTCGAATTAAGGATTTCCCGGATTTAGCTACCTTTTCTATACTAAGAACTGACTTGGAGAATCTCTTTCAGCTGTTCTAAACAAGTTCTCATCTGTTTACAGTCATTTTCACTCAATTAATCATGTTTGCATGTAGTTTCCTATATTCTGCCTCCTGGTTCAAGTATAAACTTTGCCCACTTTAACAAACAACATCCTACACACTGTTATGAACTGAGGCAGCTAGGGAACATTGTCTCTCAACTGTGTTATAGAGTGTAGTACTACATTTCAGTGAAGTGTAAGGCTTTCCAAAGCTGCCGAACGTGTTTCTTTCTCTATTTCAATGGTATTCTGCCTTGTATAACACACATTTACCACTCTAGTCTTCTTTAAGTAAAGAATATAGGATTCATACAGTGTTTCATGTAATCTTAACTCGAATTAAGGATTTCCCGGATCTTAGCTACCTTTTCTACACTAAGAACTGACTTAGAGATTCTCTTTCAGTTGTTCTACACAAGTTCTCATCTGTTTACAGACATTTTCACTGAATTATAAATGTGTTCATGTAGTTTCCTATATTCTGCCTTCTGGTCCAAGTATAAGCTTTGCCCACTTTATCAAACAACTTCCTACACACTGTTATGAACTGAAGCAGCTCGGGAACATTGTCTCTCAACTGTGTTATAGAGTGTAGTACTACATTTAAGTGAAGTGTAAGGCTTTCCAAAGCTGCCGAACGTGTTTCTTTCTCTATTTCAATGGTATTCTGCCTTGTATAACACACATTTACCACTCTAGTCTCCTTTAAGTAAAGAATATAGGATTCATACAGTGTTTGATGTTATCTTAACTCGAATTAAGGATTTCCCTTATCTTAGCTACCTTTTCTACACTAAGAACTGACTTGGAGATTCTCTTTCAGCTGTTCTACACAAGTTCTCATCTGTTTACAGTCATTTTCACTGAATTATTATGTTTTCATGTAGTTTCCTCTATTCTGTCTTCTGGTCCAAGTATAAGCTTTGCCCACTTTATCAAACAACTTCCTACACAGTGTTAAGGACTGAGGCAGCTAGGGAACATTGTCTCTCAACTGTGTTATAGAGTGTAGTACTACATTTCAGTGAAGTGTAAGGCTTTTCAAAGCTGCCGAACGTGTTTCTTTCTCTATTTCAATGGTATTCTGCCTTGTATAACACACATTTACCACTCTGGTCTCCTTTAAGTAATGAATATAGGATTCATACTGTGTTTGATGTTATCTTAACTCGAATTAAGGATTTCCCTTATCTTAGCTACCTTTTCTACACTAAGAACTGACTTGGAGATTCTCTTTCAGCTGTTCTAAACAAGTTTAAATCAGTTTACAGTCATTTTCACTGAATTAATCATGTTTTCATGTAGTTTCCTATATTCTATCTTCTGGTCCAAGTATAAGCTTTGCCGACTTTATCAAACAACTTCCTACACACTGTTATGAACTGAGGCAGCTCGGGAACATTGTCTCTCAACTGTGTTATAGAGTGTAGTACTACATTTCAGTGAAGTGTAAGGCTTTCCAAAGCTGCCGAACATGTTTCTTTCTCTATTTCAATGGTATTCTGCCTTGTATAACACACATTTACCACTCTAGTCTCCTTTAAGTAAAGAATATAGGATTCATACAGTGTTTCATGTGATCTTAACTGGAATGAAGGATTTCCCTTATCTTAGCTACCTTTTCTACACTAAGAACTGACTTGGAGATTCTCTTTCAGCTTTTCTAAACAAGTTCTCATCTGTTTACAGTCATTTTCACTGAATTATTATGTTTTCATGTAGTTTCCTATATTCTGCCTTCTGGCCCAAGTATAAACTTTGCCCACTTTATCAAACAACTTCCTACACACTGTTATGAACTGAGGCAGCTAGGGAACATTTTCTCTCAACTGTGTTATAGAGTGTAGTACTACATTTCAGTGTAGTGTAAGGCTTTCCAAAGCTGCCGAACGTGTTTCTTTCTCTATTTCAATGGTATTCTGCCTTGTATAACACACATTTACCACTCTAGTCTCCTTTCAGTAAAGAATATAGGATTCATACAGTGTTTGATGTTATCTTAACTCGAATTAAGGATTTCCCTTATCTTAGCTACCTTTTCTACACAAAGAACTGACTTGGAGATTCTCTTTCAGCTGTTCTACACAAGCTCTCATCTGTTTACAGTCATTTTCACTGAATTATTCATGTTTTCATGTACTTTCCTATATTCTGCCTTCTGGAGCAAGTATAACATTTGCCCACTTTATCAAACAACTTCCTACACACTGTTATGAACTGAGGCAGCTAGGGAACATTGTCTCTCAACTGTGTTATAGAGTGTAGTACTACATTTCAGTGAAGTGTAAGGGTTTCCAAAGCTGCCGAACGTGTTTCTTTCTCTATTTCAATGGTATTCTGCCTTGTATAACACACATTTACAACTATAGTCTCCTTTAAGTAAAGAATATAGGATTCATACAGTGTTTCATGTGATCTTAACTGGAATTAAGGATTTCCCGTATCTTAGCTACCTTTTCTACACTAAGAACTGACTTGGAGAATATCTTTCAGCTGTTCTAAAACAAGTTCTCATCTGTTTACAGTCATTTTCACTGAATTATTCATGTTTTCATGTAGTTTCCTATATTCTGCCTTCTGGCCCAAGTATAAGCTTTGCCCACTTTATCAAACAACTTCCTACACACTGTTATGAACTGAGGCAGCTAGGGAACATTGTCTCTCAACTGTGTTATAGAGTGTAGTACTACATTTCAGTGAAGTGTAAGGGTTTCCAAAGCTGCCGAACGTGTTTCTTTCTCTATTTCAATGGTATTCTGCCTTGTTTAACACACATTTACCACTCTAGTCTCCTTTAAGTAAAGAATATAGGATTCATACAGTGTTTCATGTGATCTTAACTCGAATTAAGGATTTCCCGGATCTTAGCTACCTTTTCTACACTGAGAACTGACTTAGAGAATCTCTTTCAGCTCTTCTAAACAAGTTCTCATCAGTTTACAGTCATTTTCACTGAATTAATCATGTTTTCATGTACTTTCCTATATTCTGCCTTCTGGAGCAAGTATAACATTTGCCCACTTTATCAAACAACTTCCTACACACTGTTATGAACTGAGGCAGCTAGGGAACATTGTCTCTCAACTGTGTTATAGAGTGTAGTACTACATTTCAGTGAAGTGTAAGGGTTTCCAAAGCTGCCGAACGTGTTTCTTTCTCTATTTCAATGGTATTCTCCCTTGTATAACACACATTTACCACTCTAGTCTCCTTTAAGTAAAGAATATAGGATTCATACAGTGTTTCATGTGTTCTTAACTGGAATTAAGGATTTCCCTTATCTTAGCTACCTTTTCTACACTGAGAACTGACTTGGAGAATATCTTTCAGCTGTTCTAAAACAAGTTCTCATCTGTTTACAGTCATTTTCACTGAATTATTCATGTTTTCATGTACTTTCCTATATTCTGCCTTCTGGAGCAAGTATAACATTTGCCCACTTTATCAAACAACTTCCTACACACTGTTATGAACTGAGGCAGCTAGGGAACATTGTCTCTCAACTGTGTTATAGAGTGTAGTACTACATTTCAGTGAAGTGTAAGGCTTTCCAAAGCTGCCGAACGTGTTTCTTTCTCTATTTCAATGGTATTCTGCCTTGTATAACACACATTTACAACTATAGTCTCCTTTAAGTAAAGAATATAGGATTCATACAGTGTTTCATGTGATCTTAACTGGAATTAAGGATTTCCCGTATCTTAGCTACCTTTTCTACACTAAGAACTGACTTGGAGAATATCTTTCAGCTGTTCTAAAACAAGTTCTCATCTGTTTACAGTCATTTTCACTGAATTATTCATGTTTTCATGTAGTTTCCTATATTCTGCCTTCTGGCCCAAGTATAAGCTTTGCCCACTTTATCAAACAACTTCCTACACACTGTTATGAACTGAGGCAGCTAGGGAACATTGTCTCTCAACTGTGTTATAGAGTGTAGTACTACATTTCAGTGAAGTGTAAGGGTTTCCAAAGCTGCCGAACGTGTTTCTTTCTCTATCTCAATGGTATTCTGCCTTGTATAACACACATTTACCACTCTAGTCTCCTTTAAGTAAAGAATATAGGATTCATACAGTGTTTCATGTGATCTTAACTCGAATTAAGGATTTCCCGGATCTTAGCTACCTTTTCTACACTGAGAACTGACTTAGAGAATCTCTTTCAGCTCTTCTAAACAAGTTCTCATCAGTTTACAGTCATTTTCACTGAATTAATCATGTTTTCATGTAGTTTCCTATATTCTGCCTTCTGGTCCAAGTATAAGCTTTGCCCACTTTATCAAACAACTTCCTACAAACTGTTATGAACTGAGACAGCTCGGGAACATTGTCTCTCAACTGTGTTATAGAGTGTAGTACTACATTTCAGTGAAGTGTAAGGCTTTCCAAAGCTGCCGAACGTGTTTCTTTCTCTATTTCAATGGTATTCGGCCTTGCATAACACACATTTACCACTATAGTCTCCTTTAAGTAATGAATATAGGATTCATACAGTGTTTCATGTGATCTTAACTGGAATTAAGGATTTCCCTTATCTTAGCTACCTTTTCTACACTAAGAACTGACTTGGAGAATATCTTTCAGCTGTTCTAAAACAAGTTCTCATCTGTTTACAGTCATTTTCACTGAATTATTCATGTTTTCATGTACTTTCCTATATTCTGCCTTCTGGAGCAAGTATAACATTTGCCCACTTTATCAAACAACTTCCTACACACTGTTATGAACTGAGGCAGCTAGGGAACATTGTCTCTCAACTGTGTTATAGAGTGTAGTACTACATTTCAGTGAAGTGTAAGGGTTTCCAAAGCTGCCGAACGTGTTTCTTTCTCTATTTCAATGGTATTCTCCCTTGTATAACACACATTTACCACTCTAGTCTCCTTTAAGTAAAGAATATAGGATTCATACAGTGTTTCATGTGTTCTTAACTGGAATTAAGGATTTCCCTTATCTTAGCTACCTTTTCTACACTGAGAACTGACTTGGAGAATATCTTTCAGCTGTTCTAAAACAAGTTCTCATCTGTTTACAGTCATTTTCACTGAATTATTCATGTTTTCATGTACTTTCCTATATTCTGCGTTCTGGCCCAAGTATAAGCTTTGCCCACTTTATCAAACAACTTCCAACACACTGTTATGAACTGAGGCAGCTCGGGAACATTGTCTCTCAACTGTGTTATAGAGTGTAGTACTACATTTCAGTGAAGTGTAAGGCTTTCCAAAGCTGCCGAACGTGTTTCTTTCTCTATTTCAATGGTATTCTGCCTTGTATAACACACATTTACAACTATAGTCTCCTTTAAGTAAAGAATATAGGATTCATACAGTGTTTCATGTGATCTTAACTGGAATTAAGGATTTCCCGTATCTTAGCTACCTTTTCTACACTAAGAACTGACTTGGAGAATATCTTTCAGCTGTTCTAAAACAAGTTCTCATCTGTTTACAGTCATTTTCACTGAATTATTCATGTTTTCATGTAGTTTCCTATATTCTGCCTTCTGGCCCAAGTATAAGCTTTGCCCACTTTATCAAACAACTTCCTACACACTGTTATGAACTGAGGCAGCTAGGGAACATTGTCTCTCAACTGTGTTATAGAGTGTAGTACTACATTTCAGTGAAGTGTAAGGGTTTCCAAAGCTGCCGAACGTGTTTCTTTCTCTATCTCAATGGTATTCTGCCTTGTATAACACACATTTACCACTCTAGTCTCCTTTAAGTAAAGAATATAGGATTCATACAGTGTTTCATGTGATCTTAACTCGAATTAAGGATTTCCCGGATCTTAGCTACCTTTTCTACACTGAGAACTGACTTAGAGAATCTCTTTCAGCTCTTCTAAACAAGTTCTCATCAGTTTACAGTCATTTTCACTGAATTAATCATGTTTTCATGTAGTTTCCTATATTCTGCCTTCTGGTCCAAGTATAAGCTTTGCCCACTTTATCAAACAACTTCCTACAAACTGTTATGAACTGAGACAGCTCGGGAACATTGTCTCTCAACTGTGTTATAGAGTGTAGTACTACATTTCAGTGAAGTGTAAGGCTTTCCAAAGCTGCCGAACGTGTTTCTTTCTCTATTTCAATGGTATTCGGCCTTGCATAACACACATTTACCACTATAGTCTCCTTTAAGTAATGAATATAGGATTCATACAGTGTTTCATGTGATCTTAACTGGAATTAAGGATTTCCCTTATCTTAGCTACCTTTTCTACACTAAGAACTGACTTGGAGAATATCTTTCAGCTGTTCTAAAACAAGTTCTCATCTGTTTACAGTCATTTTCACTGAATTATTCATGTTTTCATGTACTTTCCTATATTCTGCCTTCTGGAGCAAGTATAACATTTGCCCACTTTATCAAACAACTTCCTACACACTGTTATGAACTGAGGCAGCTAGGGAATATTGTCTCTCAACTGTGTTATAGAGTGTAGTACTACATTTCAGTGAAGTGTAAGGGTTTCCAAAGCTGCCGAACGTGTTTCTTTCTCTATTTCAATGGTATTCTCCCTTGTATAACACACATTTACCACTCTAGTCTCCTTTAAGTAAAGAATATAGGATTCATACAGTGTTTCATGTGTTCTTAACTGGAATTAAGGATTTCCCTTATCTTAGCTACCTTTTCTACACTGAGAACTGACTTGGAGAATATCTTTCAGCTGTTCTAAAACAAGTTCTCATCTGTTTACAGTCATTTTCACTGAATTATTCATGTTTTCATGTACTTTCCTATATTCTGCCTTCTGGAGCAAGTATAACATTTGCCCACTTTATCAAACAACTTCCTACACACTGTTATGAACTGAGGCAGCTAGGGAACATTGTCTCTCAACTGTGTTATAGAGTGTAGTACTACATTTCAGTGAAGTGTAAGGGTTTCCAAAGCTGCCGAACGTGTTTCTTTCTCTATTTCAATGGTATTCTCCCTTGTATAACACACATTTACCACTCTAGTCTCCTTTAAGTAAAGAATATAGGATTCATACAGTGTTTCATGTGTTCTTAACTGGAATTAAGGATTTCCCTTATCTTAGCTACCTTTTCTACACTGAGAACTGACTTGGAGAATATCTTTCAGCTGTTCTAAAACAAGTTCTCATCTGTTTACAGTCATTTTCACTGAATTATTCATGTTTTCATGTACTTTCCTATATTCTGCGTTCTGGCCCAAGTATAAGCTTTGCCCACTTTATCAAACAACTTCCAACACACTGTTATGAACTGAGGCAGCTCGGGAACATTGTCTCTCAACTGTGTTATAGAGTGTAGTACTACATTTCAGTGAAGTGTAAGGCTTTCCAAAGCTGCCGAACGTGTTTCTTTCTCTATTTCAATGGTATTCTGCCTTGTATAACACACATTTACAACTATAGTCTCCTTTAAGTAAAGAATATAGGATTCATACAGTGTTTCATGTGATCTTAACTGGAATTAAGGATTTCCCGTATCTTAGCTACCTTTTCTACACTAAGAACTGACTTGGAGAATATCTTTCAGCTGTTCTAAAACAAGTTCTCATCTGTTTACAGTCATTTTCACTGAATTATTCATGTTTTCATGTAGTTTCCTATATTCTGCCTTCTGGCCCAAGTATAAGCTTTGCCCACTTTATCAAACAACTTCCTACACACTGTTATGAACTGAGGCAGCTAGGGAACATTGTCTCTCAACTGTGTTATAGAGTGTAGTACTACATTTCAGTGAAGTGTAAGGGTTTCCAAAGCTGCCGAACGTGTTTCTTTCTCTATTTCAATGGTATTCTGCCTTGTATAACACACATTTACCACTCTAGTCTCCTCTAAGTAAAGAATATAGGATTCATACAGTGTTTCATGTGATCTTAACTCGAATTAAGGATTTCCCGGATCTTAGCTACCTTTTCTACACTGAGAACTGACTTAGAGAATCTCTTTCAGCTCTTCTAAACAAGTTCTCATCAGTTTACAGTCATTTTCACTGAATTAATCATGTTTTCATGTAGTTTCCTATATTCTGCCTTCTGGTCCAAGTATAAGCTTTGCCCACTTTATCAAACAACTTCCTACAAACTGTTATGAACTGAGACAGCTCGGGAACATTGTCTCTCAATTGTGTTATAGAGTGTAGTACTACATTTCAGTGAAGTGTAAGGCTTTCCAAAGCTGCCGAACGTGTTTCTTTCTCTATTTCAATGGTATTCGGCCTTGCATAACACACATTTACCACTATAGTCTCCTTTAAGTAATGAATATAGGATTCATACAGTGTTTCATGTGATCTTAACTGGAATTAAGGATTTCCCTTATCTTAGCTACCTTTTCTACACTAAGAACTGACTTGGAGAATATCTTTCAGCTGTTCTAAAACAAGTTCTCATCTGTTTACAGTCATTTTCACTGAATTATTCATGTTTTCATGTACTTTCCTATATTCTGCCTTCTGGAGCAAGTATAACATTTGCCCACTTTATCAAACAACTTCCTACACACTGTTATGAACTGAGGCAGCTAGGGAACATTGTCTCTCAACTGTGTTATAGAGTGTAGTACTACATTTCAGTGAAGTGTAAGGGTTTCCAAAGCTGCCGAACGTGTTTCTTTCTCTATTTCAATGGTATTCTCCCTTGTATAACACACATTTACCACTCTAGTCTCCTTTAAGTAAAGAATATAGGATTCATACAGTGTTTCATGTGTTCTTAACTGGAATTAAGGATTTCCCTTATCTTAGCTACCTTTTCTACACTGAGAACTGACTTGGAGAATATCTTTCAGCTGTTCTAAAACAAGTTCTCATCTGTTTACAGTCATTTTCACTGAATTATTCATGTTTTCATGTAGTTTCCTATATTCTGCCTTCTGGCCCAAGTATAAGCTTTGCCCACTTTATCAAACAACTTCCTACACACTGTTATGAACTGAGGCAGCTAGGGAACATTGTCTCTCAACTGTGTTATAGAGTGTAGTACTACATTTCAGTGAAGTGTAAGGGTTTCCAAAGCTGCCGAACGTGTTTCTTTCTCTATTTCAATGGTATTCTGCCTTGTATAACACACATTTACCACTCTAGTCTCCTTTAAGTAAAGAATATAGGATTCATACAGTGTTTCATGTGATCTTAACTCGAATTAAGGATTTCCCGGATCTTAGCTACCTTTTCTACACTGAGAACTGACTTGGAGTTTCTCTTTCAGCTGTTCTACACAAGTTCTCATCTGTTTAAAGTCATTTTCACTGAATTATTATGTTTTCATGTAGTTTCCTATATTCTGCCTTCTGGCCCAAGTATAAGCTTTGTCCACTTTATCAAACAACTTCCTACACACTGTTATGAACTGAGGCAGCTAGGGAACATTGTCTCTCAACTGTGTTATAGAGTGTAGTACTACATTTCAGTGAAGTGTAAGGGTTTCCAAAGCTGCCGAACGTGTTTCTTTCTCTATTTCAATGGTATTCTGCCTTGTATAACACACATTTACCACTCTAGTCTCCTTTAAGTAAATAATATAGGATTCATACAGTGTTTGATGTTATCTTAACTCGAATTAAGGATTTCCCTTATCTTAGCTACCTTTTCTACACTAAGAAGTGACTTGGAGATTCTCTTTCAGCTGTTCTACACAAGTTCTCATCTGTTTACAGTCATTTTCACTGAATTATTATGTTTTCATGTAGTTTCCTATATTCTGTCTTCTGGTCCAAGTATAAGCTTTGCCCACTTTATCAAACAACTTCCTACACAGTGTTAAGGACTGAGGCAGCTAGGGAACATTGTCTCTCAACTGTGTTATAGAGTGTAGTACTACATTTCAGTGAAGTGTAAGGCTTTTCAAAGCTGCCGAACGTGTTTCTTTCTCTATTTCAATGGTATTCTGCCTTGTATAACACACATTTACCACTCTGGTCTCCTTTAAGTAATGAATATAGGATTCATACAGTGTTTGATGTTATCTTAACTCGAATTAAGGATTTCCCTTATCTTAGCTACCTTTTCTACACTAAGAACTGACTTGGAGATTCTCTTTCAGCTGTTCTAAACAAGTTCAAATCAGTTTACAGTCATTTTCACTGAATTAATCATGTTTTCATGTAGTTTCCTATATTCTGTCTTCTGGTCCAAGTATAAGCTTTGCCCACTTTATCAAACAACTTCCTACACAGTGTTAAGGACTGAGGCAGCTAGGGAACATTGTCTCTCAACTGTGTTATAGAGTGTAGTACTACATTTCAGTGAAGTGTAAGGCTTTTCAAAGCTGCCGAACCTGTTTCTTTCTCTATTTCAATGGTATTCTGCCTTGTATAACACACATTTACCACTCTAGTCTTCTTTAAGTAAAGAATATAGGATTCATACAGTGTTTCATGTAATCTTAACTCGAATTAAGGATTTCCCGGATCTTAGCTACCTTTTCTACACTAAGAACTGACTTAGAGATTCTCTTTCAGTTGTTCTACACAAGTTCTCATCTGTTTACAGACATTTTCACTGAATTATAAATGTGTTCATGTAGTTTCCTATATTCTGCCTTCTGGTCCAAGTATAAGCTTTGCCCACTTTATCAAACAACTTCCTACACACTGTTATGAACTGAAGCAGCTCGGGAACATTGTCTCTCAACTGTGTTATAGAGTGTAGTACTACATTTCAGTGAAGTGTAAGGCTTTCCAAAGCTGCCGAACGTGTTTCTTTCTCTATTTCAATGGTATTCTGCCTTGTATAACACACATTTACCACTCTAGTCTCCTTTAAGTAAAGAATATAGGATTCATACAGTGTTTGATGTTATCTTAACTCGAATTAAGGATTTCCCTTATCTTAGCTACCTTTTCTACACTAAGAACTGACTTGGAGATTCTCTTTCAGCTGTTCTACACAAGTTCTCATCTGTTTACAGTCATTTTCACTGAATTATTATGTTTTCATGTAGTTTCCTCTATTCTGTCTTCTGGTCCAAGTATAAGCTTTGCCCACTTTATCAAACAACTTCCTACACAGTGTTAAGGACTGAGGCAGCTAGGGAACATTGTCTCTCAACTGTGTTATAGAGTGTAGTACTACATTTCAGTGAAGTGTAAGGCTTTTCAAAGCTGCCGAACGTGTTTCTTTCTCTATTTCAATGGTATTCTGCCTTGTATAACACACATTTACCACTCTGGTCTCCTTTAAGTAATGAATATAGGATTCATACTGTGTTTGATGTTATCTTAACTCGAATTAAGGATTTCCCTTATCTTAGCTACCTTTTCTACACTAAGAACTGACTTGGAGATTCTCTTTCAGCTGTTCTAAACAAGTTTAAATCAGTTTACAGTCATTTTCACTGAATTAATCATGTTTTCATGTAGTTTCCTATATTCTGTCTTCTGGTCCAAGTATAAGCTTTGCCCACTTTATCAAACAACTTCCTACACAGTGTTAAGGACTGAGGCAGCTAGGGAACATTGTCTCTCAACTGTGTTATAGAGTGTAGTACTACATTTCAGTGAAGTGTAAGGCTTTTCAAAGCTGCCGAACGTGTTTCTTTCTCTATTTCAATGGTATTCTGCCTTGTATAACACACATTTACCACTCTAGTCTCCTTTAAGTAAAGAATATAGGAGTCATACAGTGTTTCATGTAATCTTAACTCGAATTAAGGATTTCCCGGATCTTAGCTACCTTTTCTACACTGAGAACTGACTTGGAGTTTCTCTTTCAGCTGTTCTACACAAGTTCTCATCTGTTTAAAGTCATTTTCACTGAATTATTATGTTTTCATGTAGTTTCCTATATTCTGCCTTCTGGCCCAAGTATAAACTTTGCCCACTTTATCAAACAACTTCCTACACACTGTTATGAACTGAGGCAGCTAGGGAACATTGTCTCTCAACTGTGTTATAGAGTGTAGTACTACATTTCAGTGTAGTGTAAGGCTTTCCAAAGCTGCCGAACGTGTTTCTTTCTCTATTTCAATGGTATTCTGCCTTGTATAACACACATTTACCACTCTAGTCTCCTTTAAGTAAACAATATAGGATTCATACAGTGTTTAATGTGATCTTAACTCGATTTAAGGATTTCCCGGATTTAGCTACCTTTTCTATACTAAGAACTGACTTGGAGAATCTCTTTCAGCTGTTCTAAGCAAGTTCTCATCTGTTTACAGTCATTTTCACTCAATTAATCATGTTTGCATGTAGTTTCCTATATTCTGCCTCCTGGTTCAAGTATAAACTTTGCCCACTTTAACAAAAAACTTCCTACACACTGTTATGAACTGAGGCAGCTAGGGAACATTGTCTCTCAACTGTGTTATAGAGTGTAGTACTACATTTCAGTGAAGTGTAAGGCTTTCCAAAGCTGCCGAACGTGTTTCTTTCTCTATTTCAATGGTATTCTGCCTTGTATAACACACATTTACCACTCTAGTCTTCTTTAAGTAAAGAATATAGGATTCATACAGTGTTTCATGTAATCTTAACTCGAATTAAGGATTTCCCGGATCTTAGCTACCTTTTCTACACTAAGAACTGACTTGGAGATTCTCTTTCAGTTGTTCTACACAAGTTCTCATCTGTTTACAGACATTTTCACTGAATTATAAATGTGTTCATGTAGTTTCCTATATTCTGCCTTCTGGTCCAAGTATAAGCTTTGCCCACTTTATCAAACAACTTCCTACACACTGTTATGAACTGAGGCAGCTCGGGAACATTGTCTCTCAACTGTGTTATAGAGTGTAGTACTACATTTCAGTGAAGTGTAAGGCTTTCCAAAGCTGCCGAACGTGTTTCTTTCTCTATTTCAATGGTATTCTGCCTTGTATAACACACATTTACCACTCTAGTCTCCTTTCAGTAAAGAATATAGGATTCATACAGTGTTTGATGTTATCTTAACTCGAATTAAGGATTTCCCTTATCTTAGCTACCTTTTCTACACTAAGAACTGACTTGGAGATTCTCTTTCAGCTGTTCTACACAAGCTCTCATCTGTTTACAGTCATTTTCACTGAATTATTATGTTTTCATGTAGTTTCCTATATTCTGTCTTCTGGTCCAAGTATAAGCTTTGCCCACTTTATCAAACAACTTCCTACAAAGTGTTAAGGACTGAGGCAGCTAGGGAACATTGTCTCTCAACTGTGTTATAGAGTGTAGTACTACATTTCAGTGAAGTGTAAGGCTTTTCAAAGCTGCCGAACGTGTTTCTTTCTCTATTTCAATGGTATTCTGCCTTGTATAACACACATTTACCACTCTAGTCTCCTTTAAGTAAAGAATATAGGAGTCATACAGTGTTTAATGTAATCTTAACTCGAATTAAGATTTTCCCGGATCTTAGCTACCTTTTCTACACTAAGAACTGACTTGGAGATTCTCTTTCAGCTGTTCTAAACAAGTTTAAATCAGTTTACAGTCATTTTCACTGAATTAATCATGTTTTCATGTAGTTTCCTATATTCTGTCTTCTGGTCCAAGTATAAGCTTTGCCCACTTTATCAAACAACTTCCTACACAGTGTTAAGGACTGAGGCAGCTAGGGAACATTGTCTCTCAACTGTGTTATAGAGTGTAGTACTACATTTCAGTGAAGTGTAAGGCTTTTCAAAGCTGCCGAACGTGTTTCTTTCTCTATTTCAATGGTATTCTGCCTTGTATAACACACATTTACCACTCTAGTCTCCTTTAAGTAAAGAATATAGGAGTCATACAGTGTTTCATGTAATCTTAACTCGAATTAAGGATTTCCCGGATCTTAGCTACCTTTTCTACACTGAGAACTGACTTGGAGTTTCTCTTTCAGCTGTTCTACACAAGTTCTCATCTGTTTAAAGTCATTTTCACTGAATTATTATGTTTTCATGTAGTTTCCTATATTCTGCCTTCTGGCCCAAGTATAAACTTTGCCCACTTTATCAAACAACTTCCTACACACTGTTATGAACTGAGGCAGCTAGGGAACATTGACTCTCAACTGTGTTATAGAGTGTAGTACTACATTTCAGTGTAGTGTAAGGCTTTCCAAAGCTGCCGAACGTGTTTCTTTCTCTATTTCAATGGTATTCTGCCTTGTATAACACACATTTACCACTCTAGTCTCCTTTAAGTAAACAATATAGGATTCATACAGTGTTTAATGTGATCTTAACTCGATTTAAGGATTTCCCGGATTTAGCTACCTTTTCTATACTAAGAACTGACTTGGAGAATCTCTTTCAGCTGTTCTAAGCAAGTTCTCATCTGTTTACAGTCATTTTCACTCAATTAATCATGTTTGCATGTAGTTTCCTATATTCTGCCTCCTGGTTCAAGTATAAACTTTGCCCACTTTAACAAAAAACTTCCTACACACTGTTATGAACTGAGGCAGCTAGGGAACATTGTCTCTCAACTGTGTTATAGAGTGTAGTACTACATTTCAGTGAAGTGTAAGGCTTTCCAAAGCTGCCGAACGTGTTTCTTTCTCTATTTCAATGGTATTCTGCCTTGTATAACACACATTTACCACTCTAGTCTTCTTTAAGTAAAGAATATAGGATTCATACAGTGTTTCATGTAATCTTAACTCGAATTAAGGATTTCCCGGATCTTAGCTACCTTTTCTACACTAAGAACTGACTTGGAGATTCTCTTTCAGTTGTTCTACACAAGTTCTCATCTGTTTACAGACATTTTCACTGAATTATAAATGTGTTCATGTAGTTTCCTATATTCTGCCTTCTGGTCCAAGTATAAGCTTTGCCCACTTTATCAAACAACTTCCTACACACTGTTATGAACTGAGGCAGCTCGGGAACATTGTCTCTCAACTGTGTTATAGAGTGTAGTACTACATTTCAGTGAAGTGTAAGGCTTTCCAAAGCTGCCGAACGTGTTTCTTTCTCTATTTCAATGGTATTCTGCCTTGTATAACACACATTTACCACTCTAGTCTCCTTTCAGTAAAGAATATAGGATTCATACAGTGTTTGATGTTATCTTAACTCGAATTAAGGATTTCCCTTATCTTAGCTACCTTTTCTACACTAAGAACTGACTTGGAGATTCTCTTTCAGCTGTTCTACACAAGCTCTCATCTGTTTACAGTCATTTTCACTGAATTATTATGTTTTCATGTAGTTTCCTATATTCTGTCTTCTGGTCCAAGTATAAGCTTTGCCCACTTTATCAAACAACTTCCTACAAAGTGTTAAGGACTGAGGCAGCTAGGGAACATTGTCTCTCAACTGTGTTATAGAGTGTAGTACTACATTTCAGTGAAGTGTAAGGCTTTTCAAAGCTGCCGAACGTGTTTCTTTCTCTATTTCAATGGTATTCTGCCTTGTATAACACACATTTACCACTCTAGTCTCCTTTAAGTAAAGAATATAGGAGTCATACAGTGTTTAATGTAATCTTAACTCGAATTAAGATTTTCCCGGATCTTAGCTACCTTTTCTACACTAAGAACTGACTTGGAGATTCTCTTTCAGCTGTTCTAAACAAGTTTAAATCAGTTTACAGTCATTTTCACTGAATTAATCATGTTTTCATGTAGTTTCCTATATTCTGTCTTCTGGTCCAAGTATAAGCTTTGCCCACTTTATCAAACAACTTCCTACACAGTGTTAAGGACTGAGGCAGCTAGGGAACATTGTCTCTCAACTGTGTTATAGAGTGTAGTACTACATTTCAGTGAAGTGTAAGGCTTTTCAAAGCTGCCGAACGTGTTTCTTTCTCTATTTCAATGGTATTCTGCCTTGTATAACACACATTTACCACTCTAGTCTCCTTTAAGTAAAGAATATAGTAGTCATACAGTGTTTCATGTAATCTTAACTCGAATTAAGGATTTCCCGGATCTTAGCTACCTTTTCTACACTGAGAACTGACTTGGAGTTTCTCTTTCAGCTGTTCTACACAAGTTCTCATCTGTTTAAAGTCATTTTCACTGAATTATTCATGTTTTCACGTAGTTTCCTATATTCTGCCGTCTGGCCCAAGTATAAGCTTTGCCGACTTTATCAAACAACTTCCTACACACTGTTATGAACTGAGGCAGCTCGGGAACATTGTCTCTCAACTGTGTTATAGAGTGTAGTACTACATTTCAGTGAAGTGTAAGGCTTTCCAAAGCTGCCGAACATGTTTCTTTCTCTATTTCAATGGTATTCTGCCTTGTATAACACACATTTACCACTCTAGTCTCCTTTAAGTAAAGAATATAGGATTCATACAGTGTTTCATGTGATCTTAACTGGAATGAAGGATTTCCCTTATCTTAGCTACCTTTTCTACACTAAGAACTGACTTGGAGATTCTCTTTCAGCTTTTCTAAACAAGTTCTCATCTGTTTACAGTCATTTTCACTGAATTATTATGTTTTCATGTAGTTTCCTATATTCTGCCTTCTGGCCCAAGTATAAACTTTGCCCACTTTATCAAACAACTTCCTACACACTGTTATGAACTGAGGCAGCTAGGGAACATTGTCTCTCAACTGTGTTATAGAGTGTAGTACTACATTTCAGTGTAGTGTAAGGCTTTCCAAAGCTGCCGAACGTGTTTCTTTCTCTATTTCAATGGTATTCTGCCTTGTATAACACACATTTACCACTCTAGTCTCCTTTAAGTAAAGAATATAGGATTCATACAGTGTTTAATGTGATCTTAACTCGATTTAAGGATTTCCCGGATTTAGCTACCTTTTCTATACTAAGAACTGACTTGGAGAATCTCTTTCAGCTGTTCTAAGCAAGTTCTCATCTGTTTACAGTCATTTTCACTCAATTAATCATGTTTGCATGTAGTTTCCTATATTCTGCCTCCTGGTACAAGTATAAACTTTGCCCACTTTAACAAACAACTTCCTACACACTGTTATGAACTGAGGCAGCTAGGGAACATTGTCTCTCAACTGTGTTATAGAGTGTAGTACTACATTTCAGTGAAGTGTAAGGCTTTCCAAAGCTGCCGAACGTGTTTCTTTCTCTATTTCAATGGTATTCTGCCTTGTATAACACACATTTACCACTCTAGTCTTCTTTAAGTAAAGAATATAGGATTCATACAGTGTTTCATGTAATCTTAACTCGAATTAAGGATTTCCCGGATCTTAGCTACCTTTTCTACACTAAGAACTGACTTGGAGATTCTCTTTCAGTTGTTCTACACAAGTTCTCATCTGTTTACAGACATTTTCACTGAATTATAAATGTGTTCATGTAGTTTCCTATATTCTGCCTTCTGGTCCAAGTATAAGCTTTGCCCACTTTATCAAACAACTTCCTACACACTGTTATGAACTGAGGCAGCTCGGGAACATTGTCTCTCAACTGTGTTATAGAGTGTAGTACTACATTTCAGTGAAGTGTAAGGCTTTCCAAAGCTGCCGAACGTGTTTCTTTCTCTATTTCAATGGTATTCTGCCTTGTATAACACACATTTACCACTCTAGTCTCCTTTCAGTAAAGAATATAGGATTCATACAGTGTTTGATGTTATCTTAACTCGAATTAAGGATTTCCCTTATCTTAGCTACCTTTTCTACACTAAGAACTGACTTGGAGATTCTGTTTCAGCTGTTCTACACAAGCTCTCATCTGTTTACAGTCATTTTCACTGAATTATTATGTTTTCATGTAGTTTCCTATATTCTGTCTTCTGGTCCAAGTATAAGCTTTGCCCACTTTATCAAACAACTTCCTACACAGTGTTAAGGACTGAGGCAGCTAGGGAACATTGTCTCTCAACTGTGTTATAGAGTGTAGTACTACATTTCAGTGAAGTGTAAGGCTTTTCAAAGCTGCCGAACGTGTTTCTTTCTCTATTTCAATGGTATTCTGCCTTGTATAACACACATTTACCACTCTAGTCTCCTTTAAGTAAAGAATATAGGAGTCATACAGTGTTTCATGTAATCTTAACTCGAATTAAGGATTTCCCGGATCTTAGCTACCTTTTCTACACTGAGAACTGACTTGGAGTTTCTCTTTCAGCTGTTCTACACAAGTTCTCATCTGTTTACAGTCATTTTCACTGAATTATTCATGTTTTCCTGTAGTTTCCTATATTCTGCCTTCTGGCCCAAGTATAAGCTTTGCTGACTTTATCAAACAACTTCCTACACACTGTTATGAACTGAGGCAGCTCGGGAACATTGTCTCTCAACTGTGTTATAGAGTGTAGTACTACATTTCAGTGAAGTGTAAGGCTTTCCAAAGCTTCCGAACGTGTTTCTTTCTCTATTTCAATGGTATTCTGCCTTGTATAACACACATTTACCACTCAAGTCTCCTTTAAGTAAAGAATATAGGATTCATAGTGTTTCATGTGATTTTAACTTCAATTAAGGATTTCTCGGATTTAGCTACCTTTTCTACACTAAGAACTGACTTGGAGATTCTCTTTCAGCTGTTCTACACAAGTTCTCATCTGTTTACAGACATTTTCACTGAATTATAAATGTGTTCATGTAGTTACCTATATTCTGCCTTCTGGTCCAAGTATAAGCTTTGCCCACTTTATCAAACAACTTCCTACACACTGTTGTGAACTGAGGCAGCTCGGGAACATTGTCTCTCAACTGTGTTATAGAGTGTAGTACTACATTTCAGTGAAGTGTAAGGCTTTTCAAAGCTGTCGAACGTGTTTCTTTCTCTATTTCAATGGTATTCTGCCTTGTATAACACACATTTACCACTCAAGTCTCCTTTAAGTAAAGAATATAGGATTCATAGTGTTTCATGTGATTTTAACTCGAATTAAGGATTTCCCGGATTTAGCTACCTTTTCTATACTAAGAACTGACTTGGAGAATCTCTTTCAGCTGTTCTAAGCAAGTTCTTATCTGTTTACAGTCATTTTCACTCAATTAATCATGTTTGCATGTAGTTTCCTATATTCTGCCTCCTGGTTCAAGTATAAACTTTGCCCACTTTAACAAACAACTTCCTACACACTGTTATGAACTGAGGCAGCTAGGGAACATTGTCTCTCAACTGTGTTATAGAGTGTAGTACTACATTTCAGTGAAGTGTAAGGCTTTCCAAAGCTGCCGAACGTGTTTCTTTCTCTATTTCAATGGTATTCTGCCTTGTATAACACACATTTAACACTCTAGTCTTCTTTAAGTAAAGAATATAGGATTCATACAGTGTTTCATGTAATCTTAACTCGAATTAAGGATTTCCCGGATCTTAGCTACCTTTTCTACACTAAGAACTGACTTGGAGATTCTCTTTCAGTTGTTCTACACAAGTTCTCATCTGTTTACAGACATTTTCACTGAATTATAAATGTGTTCATGTAGTTTCCTATATTCTGCCTTCTGGTCCAAGTATAAGCTTTGCCCACTTTATCAAACAACTTCCTACACACTGTTATGAACTGAGGCAGCTCGGGAACATTGTCTCTCAACTGTGTTATAGAGTGTAGTACTACATTTCAGTGAAGTGTAAGGCTTTCCAAAGCTGCCGAACGTGTTTCTTTCTCTATTTCAATGGTATTCTGCCTTGTATAACACACATTTACCACTCTAGTCTCCTTTCAGTAAAGAATATAGGATTCATACAGTGTTTGATGTTATCTTAACTCGAATTAAGGATTTCCCTTATCTTAGCTACCTTTTCTACACTAAGAACTGACTTGGAGATTCTGTTTCAGCTGTTCTACACAAGCTCTCATCTGTTTACAGTCATTTTCACTGAATTATTATGTTTTCATGTAGTTTCCTATATTCTGTCTTCTGGTCCAAGTATAAGCTTTGCCCACTTTATCAAACAACTTCCTACACAGTGTTAAGGACTGAGGCAGCTAGGGAACATTGTCTCTCAACTGTGTTATAGAGTGTAGTACTACATTTCAGTGAAGTGTAAGGCTTTTCAAAGCTGCCGAACGTGTTTCTTTCTCTATTTCAATGGTATTCTGCCTTGTATAACACACATTTACCACTCTAGTCTCCTTTAAGTAAAGAATATAGGAGTCATACAGTGTTTCATGTAATCTTAACTCGAATTAAGGATTTCCCGGATCTTAGCTACCTTTTCTACACTGAGAACTGACTTGGAGTTTCTCTTTCAGCTGTTCTACACAAGTTCTCATCTGTTTACAGTCATTTTCACTGAATTATTCATGTTTTCCTGTAGTTTCCTATATTCTGCCTTCTGGCCCAAGTATAAGCTTTGCTGACTTTATCAAACAACTTCCTACACACTGTTATGAACTGAGGCAGCTCGGGAACATTGTCTCTCAACTGTGTTATAGAGTGTAGTACTACATTTCAGTGAAGTGTAAGGCTTTCCAAAGCTTCCGAACGTGTTTCTTTCTCTATTTCAATGGTATTCTGCCTTGTATAACACACATTTACCACTCAAGTCTCCTTTAAGTAAAGAATATAGGATTCATAGTGTTTCATGTGATTTTAACTTCAATTAAGGATTTCTCGGATTTAGCTACCTTTTCTACACTAAGAACTGACTTGGAGATTCTCTTTCAGCTGTTCTACACAAGTTCTCATCTGTTTACAGACATTTTCACTGAATTATAAATGTGTTCATGTAGTTTCCTATATTCTGCCTTCTGGTCCAAGTATAAGCTTTGCCCACTTTATCAAACAACTTCCTACACACTGTTGTGAACTGAGGCAGCTCGGGAACATTGTCTCTCAACTGTGTTATAGAGTGTAGTACTACATTTCAGTGAAGTGTAAGGCTTTTCAAAGCTGTCGAACGTGTTTCTTTCTCTATTTCAATGGTATTCTGCCTTGTATAACACACATTTACCACTCTAGTCTCCTTTAAGTAAAGAATATAGGAGTCATACAGTGTTTCATGTAATCTTAACTCGAATTAAGGATTTCCCGGATCTTAGCTACCTTTTCTACACTGAGAACTGACTTGGAGTTTCTCTTTCAGCTGTTCTACACAAGTTCTCATCTGTTTACAGTCATTTTCACTGAATTATTCATGTTTTCCTGTAGTTTCCTATATTCTGCCTTCTGGCCCAAGTATAAGCTTTGCTGACTTTATCAAACAACTTCCTACACACTGTTATGAACTGAGGCAGCTCGGGAACATTGTCTCTCAACTGTGTTATAGAGTGTAGTACTACATTTCAGTGAAGTGTAAGGCTTTCCAAAGCTGCCGAACGTGTTTCTTTCTCTATTTCAATGGTATTCTGCCTTGTATAACACACATTTACCACTCAAGTCTCCTTTAAGTAAAGAATATAGGATTCATAGTGTTTCATGTGATTTTAACTCGAATTAAGGATTTCTCGGATTTAGCTACCTTTTCTACACTAAGAACTGACTTGGAGATTCTCTTTCAGCTGTTCTAAACAAGTTCAAATCAGTTTACAGTCATTTTCACTGAATTAATCATGTTTTCATGTAGTTTCCTATATTCTGTCTTCTGGTCCAAGTATAAGCTTTGCCCACTTTATCAAACAACTTCCTACACAGTGTTAAGGACTGAGGCAGCTAGGAAACATTGTCTCTCAACTGTGTTATAGAGTGTAGTACTACATTTCAGTGAAGTGTAAGGCTTTTCAAAGCTGCCGAACGTGTTTCTTTCTCTATTTCAATGGTATTCTGCCTTGTATAACACACATTTACCACTCTAGTCTCCTTTAAGTAAAGAATATAGGATTCATACAGTGTTTCATGTGATCTTAACTGGAATGAAGGATTTCCCTTATCTTAGCTACCTTTTCTACACTAAGAACTGACTTGGAGATTCTCTTTCAGCTTTTCTAAACAAGTTCTCATCTGTTTACAGTCATTTTCACTGAATTATTATGTTTTCATGTAGTTTCCTATATTCTGCCTTCTGGCCCAAGTATAAACTTTGCCCACTTTATCAAACAACTTCCTACACACTGTTATGAACTGAGGCAGCTAGGGAACATTGTCTCTCAACTGTGTTATAGAGTGTAGTACTACATTTCAGTGAAGTGTAAGGCTTTCCAAAGCTGCCGAACGTGTTTCTTTCTCTATTTCAATGGTATTCTGCCTTGTATAACACACATTTACCACTCTAGTCTCCTTTAAGTAAACAATATAGGATTCATACAGTGTTTAATGTGATCTTAACTCGATTTAAGGATTTCCCGGATTTAGCTACCTTTTCTATACTAAGAACTGACTTGGAGAATCTCTTTCAGCTGTTCTAAACAAGTTCTCATCTGTTTACAGTCATTTTCACTCAATTAATCATGTTTGCATGTAGTTTCCTATATTCTGCCTCCTGGTTCAAGTATAAACTTTGCCCACTTTAACAAACAACTTCCTACACACTGTTATTAACTGAGGCAGCTAGGGAACATTGTCTCTCAACTGTGTTATAGAGTGTAGTACTACATTTCAGTGAAGTGTAAGGCTTTTCAAAGCTGCCAAACGTGTTTCTTTCTCTATTTCAATGGTATTCTGCCTTGTATAACACACATTTACCACTCTGGTCTCCTTTAAGTAATGAATATAGGATTCATACTGTGTTTGATGTTATCTTAACTCGAATTAAGGATTTCCCTTATCTTAGCTACCTTTTCTACACTAAGAACTGACTTGGAGATTCTCTTTCAGCTGTTCTAAACAAGTTCAAATCAGTTTACAGTCATTTTCACTGAATTAATCATGTTTTCATGTAGTTTCCAATATTCTGTCTTCTGGTCCAAGTATAAGCTTTGCCCACTTTATCAAACAACTTCCTACACAGTGTTAAGGACTGAGGCAGCTAGGGAACATTGTCTCTCAACTGTGTTATAGAGTGTAGTACTACATTTCAGTGAAGTGTAAGGCTTTTCAAAGCTGCCGAACGTGTTTCTTTCTCTATTTCAATGGTATTCTGCCTTGTATAACACACATTTACCACTCTAGTCTCCTTTAAGTAAACAATATAGGATTCATACAGTGTTTAATGTGATCTTAACTCGATTTAAGGATTTCCCGGATTTAGCTACCTTTTCTATACTAAGAACTGACTTGGAGAATCTCTTTCAGCTGTTCTAAGCAAGTTCTCATCTGTTTACAGTCATTTTCACTCAATTAATCATGTTTGCATGTAGTTTCCTATATTCTGCCTCCTGGTACAAGTATAAACTTTGCCCACTTTAACAAACAACTTCCTACACACTGTTATGAACTGAGGCAGCTAGGGAACATTGTCTCTCAACTGTGTTATAGAGTGTAGTACTACATTTCAGTGAAGTGTAAGGCTTTCCAAAGCTGCCGAACGTGTTTCTTTCTCTATTTCAATGGTATTCTGCCTTGTATAACACACATTTACCACTCTAGTCTTCTTTAAGTAAAGAATATAGGATTCATACAGTGTTTCATGTAATCTTAACTCGAATTAAGGATTTCCCGGATCTTAGCTACCTTTTCTACACTAAGAACTGACTTGGAGATTCTCTTTCAGTTGTTCTACACAAGTTCTCATCTGTTTACAGACATTTTCACTGAATTATAAATGTGTTCATGTAGTTTCCTATATTCTGCCTTCTGGTCCAAGTATAAGCTTTGCCCACTTTATCAAACAACTTCCTACACACTGTTATGAACTGAGGCAGCTCGGGAACATTGTCTCTCAACTGTGTTATAGAGTGTAGTACTACATTTCAGTGAAGTGTAAGGCTTTCCAAAGCTGCCGAACGTGTTTCTTTCTCTATTTCAATGGTATTCTGCCTTGTATAACACACATTTACCACTCTAGTCTCCTTTCAGTAAAGAATATAGGATTCATACAGTGTTTGATGTTATCTTAACTCGAATTAAGGATTTCCCTTATCTTAGCTACCTTTTCTACACTAAGAACTGACTTGGAGATTCTGTTTCAGCTGTTCTACACAAGCTCTCATCTGTTTACAGTCATTTTCACTGAATTATTATGTTTTCATGTAGTTTCCTATATTCTGTCTTCTGGTCCAAGTATAAGCTTTGCCCACTTTATCAAACAACTTCCTACACAGTGTTAAGGACTGAGGCAGCTAGGGAACATTGTCTCTCAACTGTGTTATAGAGTGTAGTACTACATTTCAGTGAAGTGTAAGGCTTTTCAAAGCTGCCGAACGTGTTTCTTTCTCTATTTCAATGGTATTCTGCCTTGTATAACACACATTTACCACTCTAGTCTCCTTTAAGTAAAGAATATAGGAGTCATACAGTGTTTCATGTAATCTTAACTCGAATTAAGGATTTCCCGGATCTTAGCTACCTTTTCTACACTGAGAACTGACTTGGAGTTTCTCTTTCAGCTGTTCTACACAAGTTCTCATCTGTTTACAGTCATTTTCACTGAATTATTCATGTTTTCCTGTAGTTTCCTATATTCTGCCTTCTGGCCCAAGTATAAGCTTTGCTGACTTTATCAAACAACTTCCTACACACTGTTATGAACTGAGGCAGCTCGGGAACATTGTCTCTCAACTGTGTTATAGAGTGTAGTACTACATTTCAGTGAAGTGTAAGGCTTTCCAAAGCTTCCGAACGTGTTTCTTTCTCTATTTCAATGGTATTCTGCCTTGTATAACACACATTTACCACTCAAGTCTCCTTTAAGTAAAGAATATAGGATTCATAGTGTTTCATGTGATTTTAACTTCAATTAAGGATTTCTCGGATTTAGCTACCTTTTCTACACTAAGAACTGACTTGGAGATTCTCTTTCAGCTGTTCTACACAAGTTCTCATCTGTTTACAGACATTTTCACTGAATTATAAATGTGTTCATGTAGTTACCTATATTCTGCCTTCTGGTCCAAGTATAAGCTTTGCCCACTTTATCAAACAACTTCCTACACACTGTTGTGAACTGAGGCAGCTCGGGAACATTGTCTCTCAACTGTGTTATAGAGTGTAGTACTACATTTCAGTGAAGTGTAAGGCTTTTCAAAGCTGTCGAACGTGTTTCTTTCTCTATTTCAATGGTATTCTGCCTTGTATAACACACATTTACCACTCAAGTCTCCTTTAAGTAAAGAATATAGGATTCATAGTGTTTCATGTGATTTTAACTCGAATTAAGGATTTCCCGGATTTAGCTACCTTTTCTATACTAAGAACTGACTTGGAGAATCTCTTTCAGCTGTTCTAAGCAAGTTCTTATCTGTTTACAGTCATTTTCACTCAATTAATCATGTTTGCATGTAGTTTCCTATATTCTGCCTCCTGGTTCAAGTATAAACTTTGCCCACTTTAACAAACAACTTCCTACACACTGTTATGAACTGAGGCAGCTAGGGAACATTGTCTCTCAACTGTGTTATAGAGTGTAGTACTACATTTCAGTGAAGTGTAAGGCTTTCCAAAGCTGCCGAACGTGTTTCTTTCTCTATTTCAATGGTATTCTGCCTTGTATAACACACATTTAACACTCTAGTCTTCTTTAAGTAAAGAATATAGGATTCATACAGTGTTTCATGTAATCTTAACTCGAATTAAGGATTTCCCGGATCTTAGCTACCTTTTCTACACTAAGAACTGACTTGGAGATTCTCTTTCAGTTGTTCTACACAAGTTCTCATCTGTTTACAGACATTTTCACTGAATTATAAATGTGTTCATGTAGTTTCCTATATTCTGCCTTCTGGTCCAAGTATAAGCTTTGCCCACTTTATCAAACAACTTCCTACACACTGTTATGAACTGAGGCAGCTCGGGAACATTGTCTCTCAACTGTGTTATAGAGTGTAGTACTACATTTCAGTGAAGTGTAAGGCTTTCCAAAGCTGCCGAACGTGTTTCTTTCTCTATTTCAATGGTATTCTGCCTTGTATAACACACATTTACCACTCTAGTCTCCTTTCAGTAAAGAATATAGGATTCATACAGTGTTTGATGTTATCTTAACTCGAATTAAGGATTTCCCTTATCTTAGCTACCTTTTCTACACTAAGAACTGACTTGGAGATTCTGTTTCAGCTGTTCTACACAAGCTCTCATCTGTTTACAGTCATTTTCACTGAATTATTATGTTTTCATGTAGTTTCCTATATTCTGTCTTCTGGTCCAAGTATAAGCTTTGCCCACTTTATCAAACAACTTCCTACACAGTGTTAAGGACTGAGGCAGCTAGGGAACATTGTCTCTCAACTGTGTTATAGAGTGTAGTACTACATTTCAGTGAAGTGTAAGGCTTTTCAAAGCTGCCGAACGTGTTTCTTTCTCTATTTCAATGGTATTCTGCCTTGTATAACACACATTTACCACTCTAGTCTCCTTTAAGTAAAGAATATAGGAGTCATACAGTGTTTCATGTAATCTTAACTCGAATTAAGGATTTCCCGGATCTTAGCTACCTTTTCTACACTGAGAACTGACTTGGAGTTTCTCTTTCAGCTGTTCTACACAAGTTCTCATCTGTTTACAGTCATTTTCACTGAATTATTCATGTTTTCCTGTAGTTTCCTATATTCTGCCTTCTGGCCCAAGTATAAGCTTTGCTGACTTTATCAAACAACTTCCTACACACTGTTATGAACTGAGGCAGCTCGGGAACATTGTCTCTCAACTGTGTTATAGAGTGTAGTACTACATTTCAGTGAAGTGTAAGGCTTTCCAAAGCTTCCGAACGTGTTTCTTTCTCTATTTCAATGGTATTCTGCCTTGTATAACACACATTTACCACTCAAGTCTCCTTTAAGTAAAGAATATAGGATTCATAGTGTTTCATGTGATTTTAACTTCAATTAAGGATTTCTCGGATTTAGCTACCTTTTCTACACTAAGAACTGACTTGGAGATTCTCTTTCAGCTGTTCTACACAAGTTCTCATCTGTTTACAGACATTTTCACTGAATTATAAATGTGTTCATGTAGTTTCCTATATTCTGCCTTCTGGTCCAAGTATAAGCTTTGCCCACTTTATCAAACAACTTCCTACACACTGTTGTGAACTGAGGCAGCTCGGGAACATTGTCTCTCAACTGTGTTATAGAGTGTAGTACTACATTTCAGTGAAGTGTAAGGCTTTTCAAAGCTGTCGAACGTGTTTCTTTCTCTATTTCAATGGTATTCTGCCTTGTATAACACACATTTACCACTCTAGTCTCCTTTAAGTAAAGAATATAGGAGTCATACAGTGTTTCATGTAATCTTAACTCGAATTAAGGATTTCCCGGATCTTAGCTACCTTTTCTACACTGAGAACTGACTTGGAGTTTCTCTTTCAGCTGTTCTACACAAGTTCTCATCTGTTTACAGTCATTTTCACTGAATTATTCATGTTTTCCTGTAGTTTCCTATATTCTGCCTTCTGGCCCAAGTATAAGCTTTGCTGACTTTATCAAACAACTTCCTACACACTGTTATGAACTGAGGCAGCTCGGGAACATTGTCTCTCAACTGTGTTATAGAGTGTAGTACTACATTTCAGTGAAGTGTAAGGCTTTCCAAAGCTGCCGAACGTGTTTCTTTCTCTATTTCAATGGTATTCTGCCTTGTATAACACACATTTACCACTCAAGTCTCCTTTAAGTAAAGAATATAGGATTCATAGTGTTTCATGTGATTTTAACTCGAATTAAGGATTTCTCGGATTTAGCTACCTTTTCTACACTAAGAACTGACTTGGAGATTCTCTTTCAGCTGTTCTAAACAAGTTCAAATCAGTTTACAGTCATTTTCACTGAATTAATCATGTTTTCATGTAGTTTCCTATATTCTGTCTTCTGGTCCAAGTATAAGCTTTGCCCACTTTATCAAACAACTTCCTACACAGTGTTAAGGACTGAGGCAGCTAGGAAACATTGTCTCTCAACTGTGTTATAGAGTGTAGTACTACATTTCAGTGAAGTGTAAGGCTTTTCAAAGCTGCCGAACGTGTTTCTTTCTCTATTTCAATGGTATTCTGCCTTGTATAACACACATTTACCACTCTAGTCTCCTTTAAGTAAAGAATATAGGATTCATACAGTGTTTCATGTGATCTTAACTGGAATGAAGGATTTCCCTTATCTTAGCTACCTTTTCTACACTAAGAACTGACTTGGAGATTCTCTTTCAGCTTTTCTAAACAAGTTCTCATCTGTTTACAGTCATTTTCACTGAATTATTATGTTTTCATGTAGTTTCCTATATTCTGCCTTCTGGCCCAAGTATAAACTTTGCCCACTTTATCAAACAACTTCCTACACACTGTTATGAACTGAGGCAGCTAGGGAACATTGTCTCTCAACTGTGTTATAGAGTGTAGTACTACATTTCAGTGAAGTGTAAGGCTTTCCAAAGCTGCCGAACGTGTTTCTTTCTCTATTTCAATGGTATTCTGCCTTGTATAACACACATTTACCACTCTAGTCTCCTTTAAGTAAACAATATAGGATTCATACAGTGTTTAATGTGATCTTAACTCGATTTAAGGATTTCCCGGATTTAGCTACCTTTTCTATACTAAGAACTGACTTGGAGAATCTCTTTCAGCTGTTCTAAACAAGTTCTCATCTGTTTACAGTCATTTTCACTCAATTAATCATGTTTGCATGTAGTTTCCTATATTCTGCCTCCTGGTTCAAGTATAAACTTTGCCCACTTTAACAAACAACTTCCTACACACTGTTATGAACTGAGGCAGCTAGGGAACATTGTCTCTCAACTGTGTTATAGAGTGTAGTACTACATTTCAGTGAAGTGTAAGGCTTTTCAAAGCTGCCAAACGTGTTTCTTTCTCTATTTCAATGGTATTCTGCCTTGTATAACACACATTTACCACTCTGGTCTCCTTTAAGTAATGAATATAGGATTCATACTGTGTTTGATGTTATCTTAACTCGAATTAAGGATTTCCCTTATCTTAGCTACCTTTTCTACACTAAGAACTGACTTGGAGATTCTCTTTCAGCTGTTCTAAACAAGTTCAAATCAGTTTACAGTCATTTTCACTGAATTAATCATGTTTTCATGTAGTTTCCAATATTCTGTCTTCTGGTCCAAGTATAAGCTTTGCCCACTTTATCAAACAACTTCCTACACAGTGTTAAGGACTGAGGCAGCTAGGGAACATTGTCTCTCAACTGTGTTATAGAGTGTAGTACTACATTTCAGTGAAGTGTAAGGCTTTTCAAAGCTGCCGAACGTGTTTCTTTCTCTATTTCAATGGTATTCTGCCTTGAATAACACACATTTACCACTCTAGTCTCCTTTAAGTAAAGAATATAGGAGTCATACAGTGTTTCATGTAATCTTAACTCGAATTAAGGATTTCCCGGATCTTAGCTACCTTTTCTACACTGAGAACTGACTTGGAGTTTCTCTTTCAGCTGTTCTACACAAGTTCTCATCTGTTTAAAGTCATTTTCACTAAATTATTCATGTTTTCACGTAGTTTCCTATATTCTGCCGTCTGGCCCAAGTATAAGCTTTGCCGACTTTATCAAACAACTTCCTACACACTGTTATGAACTGAGGCAGCTCGGGAACATTGTCTCTCAACTGTGTTATAGAGTGTAGTACTGCATTTCAGTGAAGTGTAAGGCTTTCCAAAGCTGCCGAACATGTTTCTTTCTCTATTTCAATGGTATTCTGCCTTGTATAACACACATTTACCACTCTAGTCTCCTTTAAGTAAAGAATATAGGATTCATACAGTGTTTCATGTGATCTTAACTGGAATGAAGGATTTCCCTTATCTTAGCTACCTTTTCTACACTAAGAACTGACTTGGAGATTCTCTTTCAGCTTTTCTAAACAAGTTCTCATCTGTTTACAGTCATTTTCACTGAATTATTATGTTTTCATGTAGTTTCCTATATTCTGCCTTCTGGCCCAAGTATAAACTTTGCCCACTTTATCAAACAACTTCCTACACACTGTTATGAACTGAGGCAGCTAGGGAACATTGTCTCTCAACTGTGTTATAGAGTGTAGTACTACATTTCAGTTAAGTGTAAGGCTTTCCAAAGCTGCCGAACGTGTTTCTTTCTCTATTTCAATGGTATTCTGCCTTGTATAACACACATTTACCACTCTAGTCTCCTTTAAGTAAACAATATAGGATTCATACAGTGTTTAATGTGATCTTAACTCGATTTAAGGATTTCCCGGATTTAGCTACCTTTTCTATACTAATAACTGACTTGGAGAATCTCTTTCAGCTGTTCTAAACAAGTTCTCATCTGTTTACAGTCATTTTCACTCAATTAATCATGTTTGCATGTAGTTTCCTATATTCTGCCTCCTGGTTCAAGTATAAACTTTGCCCACTTTAACAAACAACTTCCTACACACTGTTATGAACTGAGGCAGCTAGGGAACATTGTCTCTCAACTGTGTTGTAGAGTGTAGTACTACATTTCAGTGAAGTGTAAGGCTTTCCAAAGCTGCCGAACGTGTTTCTTTCTCTATTTCAATGGTATTCTGCCTTGTATAACACACATTTACCACTCTAGTCTTCTTTAAGTAAAGAATATAGGATTCATAGTGTTTCATGTGATTTTAACTCGAATTAAGGATTTCTCGGATTTAGCTACCTTTTCTACACTAAGAACTGACTTGGAGATTCTCTTTCAGCTGTTCTACACAAGTTCTCATCTGTTTACAGACATTTTCACTGAATTATAAATGTGTTCATGTAGTTTCCTATATTCTGCCTTCTGGTCCAAGTATAAGCTTTGCCCACTTTATCAAACAACTTCCTACACACTGTTGTGAACTGAGGCAGCTCGGGAACATTGTCTCTCAACTGTGTTATAGAGTGTAGTACTACATTTCAGTGAAGTGTAAGGCTTTTCAAAGCTGTCGAACGTGTTTCTTTCTCTATTTCAATGGTATTCTGCCTTGTATAACACACATTTACCACTCAAGTCTCCTTTAAGTAAAGAATATAGGATTCATAGTGTTTCATGTGATTTTAACTCGAATTAAGGATTTCCCGGATTTAGCTACCTTTTCTATACTAAGAACTGACTTGGAGAATCTCTTTCAGCTGTTCTAAGCAAGTTCTCATCTGTTTACAGTCATTTTCACTCAATTAATCATGTTTGCATGTAGTTTCCTATATTCTGCCTCCTGGTTCAAGTATAAACTTTGCCCACTTTAACAAACAACTTCCTACACACTGTTATGAACTGAGGCAGCTAGGGAACATTGTCTCTCAACTGTGTTATAGAGTGTAGTACTACATTTCAGTGAAGTGTAAGGCTTTCCAAAGCTGCCGAACGTGTTTCTTTCTCTATTTCAATGGTATTCTGCCTTGTATAACACACATTTACCACTCTAGTCTTCTTTAAGTAAAGAATATAGGATTCATACAGTGTTTCATGTAATCTTAACTCGAATTAAGGATTTCCCGGATCTTAGCTACCTTTTCTACACTAAGAACTGACTTGGAGATTCTCTTTCAGTTGTTCTACACAAGTTCTCATCTGTTTACAGACATTTTCACTGAATTATAAATGTGTTCATGTAGTTTCCTATATTCTGCCTTCTGGTCCAAGTATAAGCTTTGCCCACTTTATCAAACAACTTCCTACACACTGTTATGAACTGAGGCAGCTCGGGAACATTGTCTCTCAACTGTGTTATAGAGTGTAGTACTACATTTCAGTGAAGTGTAAGGCTTTCCAAAGCTGCCGAACGTGTTTCTTTCTCTATTTCAATGGTATTCTGCCTTGTATAACACACATTTACCACTCTAGTCTCCTTTCAGTAAAGAATATAGGATTCATACAGTGTTTGATGTTATCTTAACTCGAATTAAGGATTTCCCTTATCTTAGCTACCTTTTCTACACTAAGAACTGACTTGGAGATTCTGTTTCAGCTGTTCTACACAAGCTCTCATCTGTTTACAGTCATTTTCACTGAATTATTATGTTTTCATGTAGTTTCCTATATTCTGTCTTCTGGTCCAAGTATAAGCTTTGCCCACTTTATCAAACAACTTCCTACACAGTGTTAAGGACTGAGGCAGCTAGGGAACATTGTCTCTCAACTGTGTTATAGAGTGTAGTACTACATTTCAGTGAAGTGTAAGGCTTTTCAAAGCTGCCGAACGTGTTTCTTTCTCTATTTCAATGGTATTCTGCCTTGTATAACACACATTTACCACTCTAGTCTCCTTTAAGTAAAGAATATAGGAGTCATACAGTGTTTCATGTAATCTTAACTCGAATTAAGGATTTCCCGGATCTTAGCTACCTTTTCTACACTGAGAACTGACTTGGAGTTTCTCTTTCAGCTGTTCTACACAAGTTCTCATCTGTTTACAGTCATTTTCACTGAATTATTCATGTTTTCCTGTAGTTTCCTATATTCTGCCTTCTGGCCCAAGTATAAGCTTTGCTGACTTTATCAAACAACTTCCTACACACTGTTATGAACTGAGGCAGCTCGGGAACATTGTCTCTCAACTGTGTTATAGAGTGTAGTACTACATTTCAGTGAAGTGTAAGGCTTTCCAAAGCTTCCGAACGTGTTTCTTTCTCTATTTCAATGGTATTCTGCCTTGTATAACACACATTTACCACTCAAGTCTCCTTTAAGTAAAGAATATAGGATTCATAGTGTTTCATGTGATTTTAACTTCAATTAAGGATTTCTCGGATTTAGCTACCTTTTCTACACTAAGAACTGACTTGGAGATTCTCTTTCAGCTGTTCTACACAAGTTCTCATCTGTTTACAGACATTTTCACTGAATTATAAATGTGTTCATGTAGTTTCCTATATTCTGCCTTCTGGTCCAAGTATAAGCTTTGCCCACTTTATCAAACAACTTCCTACACACTGTTGTGAACTGAGGCAGCTCGGGAACATTGTCTCTCAACTGTGTTATAGAGTGTAGTACTACATTTCAGTGAAGTGTAAGGCTTTTCAAAGCTGTCGAACGTGTTTCTTTCTCTATTTCAATGGTATTCTGCCTTGTATAACACACATTTACCACTCTAGTCTCCTTTAAGTAAAGAATATAGGAGTCATACAGTGTTTCATGTAATCTTAACTCGAATTAAGGATTTCCCGGATCTTAGCTACCTTTTCTACACTGAGAACTGACTTGGAGTTTCTCTTTCAGCTGTTCTACACAAGTTCTCATCTGTTTACAGTCATTTTCACTGAATTATTCATGTTTTCCTGTAGTTTCCTATATTCTGCCTTCTGGCCCAAGTATAAGCTTTGCTGACTTTATCAAACAACTTCCTACACACTGTTATGAACTGAGGCAGCTCGGGAACATTGTCTCTCAACTGTGTTATAGAGTGTAGTACTACATTTCAGTGAAGTGTAAGGCTTTCCAAAGCTGCCGAACGTGTTTCTTTCTCTATTTCAATGGTATTCTGCCTTGTATAACACACATTTACCACTCAAGTCTCCTTTAAGTAAAGAATATAGGATTCATAGTGTTTCATGTGATTTTAACTCGAATTAAGGATTTCTCGGATTTAGCTACCTTTTCTACACTAAGAACTGACTTGGAGATTCTCTTTCAGCTGTTCTAAACAAGTTCAAATCAGTTTACAGTCATTTTCACTGAATTAATCATGTTTTCATGTAGTTTCCTATATTCTGTCTTCTGGTCCAAGTATAAGCTTTGCCCACTTTATCAAACAACTTCCTACACAGTGTTAAGGACTGAGGCAGCTAGGGAACATTGTCTCTCAACTGTGTTATAGAGTGTAGTACTACATTTCAGTGAAGTGTAAGGCTTTTCAAAGCTGCCGAACGTGTTTCTTTCTCTATTTCAATGGTATTCTGCCTTGTATAACACACATTTACCACTCTAGTCTCCTTTAAGTAAAGAATATAGGATTCATACAGTGTTTCATGTGATATTAACTGGAATGAAGGATTTCCCTTATCTTAGCTACCTTTTCTACACTAAGAACTGACTTGGAGATTCTCTTTCAGCTTTTCTAAACAAGTTCTCATCTGTTTACAGTCATTTTCACTGAATTATTATGTTTTCATGTAGTTTCCTATATTCTGCCTTCTGGCCCAAGTATAAACTTTGCCCACTTTATCAAACAACTTCCTACACACTGTTATGAACTGAGGCAGCTAGGGAACATTGTCTCTCAACTGTGTTATAGAGTGTAGTACTACATTTCAGTGAAGTGTAAGGCTTTCCAAAGCTGCCGAACGTGTTTCTTTCTCTATTTCAATGGTATTCTGCCTTGTATAACACACATTTACCACTCTAGTCTCCTTTAAGTAAACAATATAGGATTCATACAGTGTTTAATGTGATCTTAACTCGATTTAAGGATTTCCCGGATTTAGCTACCTTTTCTATACTAAGAACTGACTTGGAGAATCTCTTTCAGCTGTTCTAAACAAGTTCTCATCTGTTTACAGTCATTTTCACTCAATTAATCATGTTTGCATATAGTTTCCTATATTCTGCCTCCTGGTTCAAGTATAAACTTTGCCCACTTTAACAAACAACTTCCTACACACTGTTATGAACTGAGGCAGCTAGGGAACATTGTCTCTCAACTGTGTTATAGAGTGTAGTACTACATTTCAGTGAAGTGTAAGGCTTTCCAAAGCTGCCGAACGTGTTTCTTTCTCTATTTCAATGGTATTCTGCCTTGTATAACACACATTTACCACTCTAGTCTTCTTTAAGTAAAGAATATAGGATTCATACAGTGTTTCATGTAATCTTAACTCGAATTAAGGATTTCCCGGATCTTAGCTACCTTTTCTACACTAAGAACTGACTTAGAGATTCTCTTTCAATTGTGCTACACAAGTTCTCATCTGTTTACAGACATTTTCACTGAATTATAAATGTGTTCATGTAGTTTCCTATATTCTGCCTTCTGGTCCAAGTATAAGCTTTGCCCACTTTATCAAACAACTTCCTACACACTGTTATGAACTGAAGCAGCTCGGGAACATTGTCTCTCAACTGTGTTATAGAGTGTAGTACTACATTTCAGTGAAGTGTAAGGCTTTCCAAAGCTGCCGAACGTGTTTCTTTCTCTATTTCAATGGTATTCTGCCTTGTATAACACACATTTACCACTCTAGTCTCCTTTAAGTAAAGAATATAGGATTCATACAGTGTTTGATGTTATCTTAACTCGAATTAAGGATTTCCCTTATCTTAGCTACCTTTTCTACACTAAGAACTGACTTGGAGATTCTCTTTCAGCTGTTCTACACAAGTTCTCATCTGTTTACAGTCATTTTCACTGAATTATTATGTTTTCATGTAGTTTCCTATATTCTGTCTTCTGGTCCAAGTATAAGCTTTGCCCACTTTATCAAACAACTTCCTACACAGTGATAAGGACTGAGGCAGCTAGGGAACATTGTCTCTCAACTGTGTTATATAGTGTAGTACTACATTTCAGTGAAGTGTAAGGCTTTTCAAAGCTGCCAAACGTGTTTCTTTCTCTATTTCAATGGTATTCTGCCTTGTATAACACACATTTACCACTCTGGTCTCCTTTAAGTAATGAATATAGGATTCATACTGTGTTTGATGTTATCTTAACTCGAATTAAGGATTTCCCTTATCTTAGCTACCTTTTCTACACTAAGAACTGACTTGGAGATTCTCTTTCAGCTGTTCTAAACAAGTTCAAATCAGTTTACAGTCATTTTCACTGAATTAATCATGTTTTCATGTAGTTTCCAATATTCTGTCTTCTGGTCCAAGTATAAGCTTTGCCCACTTTATCAAACAACTTCCTACACAGTGTTAAGGACTGAGGCAGCTAGGGAACATTGTCTCTCAACTGTGTTATAGAGTGTAGTACTACATTTCAGTGAAGTGTAAGGCTTTTCAAAGCTGCCGAACGTGTTTCTTTCTCTATTTCAATGGTATTCTGCCTTGTATAACACACATTTACCACTCTAGTCTCCTTTAAGTAAAGAATATAGGAGTCATACAGTGTTTCATGTAATCTTAACTCGAATTAAGGATTTCCCGGATCTTAGCTACCTTTTCTACACTGAGAACTGACTTGGAGTTTCTCTTTCAGCTGTTCTACACAAGTTCTCATCTGTTTAAAGTCATTTTCACTAAATTATTCATGTTTTCACGTAGTTTCCTATATTCTACCGTCTGGCCCAAGTATAAGCTTTGCCGACTTTATCAAACAACTTCCTACACACTGTTATGAACTGAGGCAGCTCGGGAACATTGTCTCTCAACTGTGTTATAGAGTGTAGTACTGCATTTCAGTGAAGTGTAAGGCTTTCCAAAGCTGCCGAACATGTTTCTTTCTCTATTTCAATGGTATTCTGCCTTGTATAACACACATTTACCACTCTAGTCTCCTTTAAGTAAAGAATATAGGATTCATACAGTGTTTCATGTGATCTTAACTGGAATGAAGGATTTCCCTTATCTTAGCTACCTTTTCTACACTAAGAACTGACTTGGAGATTCTCTTTCAGCTTTTCTAAACAAGTTCTCATCTGTTTACAGTCATTTTCACTGAATTATTATGTTTTCATGTAGTTTCCTATATTCTGCCTTCTGGCCCAAGTATAAACTTTGCCCACTTTATCAAACAACTTCCTACACACTGTTATGAACTGAGGCAGCTAGGGAACATTGTCTCTCAACTGTGTTATAGAGTGTAGTACTACATTTCAGTTAAGTGTAAGGCTTTCCAAAGCTGCCGAACGTGTTTCTTTCTCTATTTCAATGGTATTCTGCCTTGTATAACACACATTTACCACTCTAGTCTCCTTTAAGTAAACAATATAGGATTCATACAGTGTTTAATGTGATCTTAACTCGATTTAAGGATTTCCCGGATTTAGCTACCTTTTCTATACTAATAACTGACTTGGAGAATCTCTTTCAGCTGTTCTAAACAAGTTCTCATCTGTTTACAGTCATTTTCACTCAATTAATCATGTTTGCATGTAGTTTCCTATATTCTGCCTCCTGGTTCAAGTATAAACTTTGCCCACTTTAACAAACAACTTCCTACACACTGTTATCAACTGAGGCAGCTAGGGAACATTGTCTCTCAACTGTGTTGTAGAGTGTAGTACTACATTTCAGTGAAGTGTAAGGCTTTCCAAAGCTGCCGAACGTGTTTCTTTCTCTATTTCAATGGTATTCTGCCTTGTATAACACACATTTACCACTCTAGTCTTCTTTAAGTAAAGAATATAGGATTCATAGTGTTTCATGTGATTTTAACTCGAATTAAGGATTTCTCGGATTTAGCTACCTTTTCTACACTAAGAACTGACTTGGAGATTCTCTTTCAGCTGTTCTACACAAGTTCTCATCTGTTTACAGACATTTTCACTGAATTATAAATGTGTTCATGTAGTTTCCTATATTCTGCCTTCTGGTCCAAGTATAAGCTTTGCCCACTTTATCAAACAACTTCCTACACACTGTTGTGAACTGAGGCAGCTCGGGAACATTGTCTCTCAACTGTGTTATAGAGTGTAGTACTACATTTCAGTGAAGTGTAAGGCTTTTCAAAGCTGCCGAACGTGTTTCTTTCTCTATTTCAATGGTATTCTGCCTTGTATAACACACATTTACCACTCTAGTCTCCTTTAAGTAAAGAATATAGGAGTCATACAGTGTTTCATGTGATTTTAACTCGAATTAAGGATTTCTCGGATTTAGCTACCTTTTCTACACTAAGAACTGACTTGGAGATTCTCTTTCAGCTGTTCTAAACAAGTTCAAATCAGTTTACAGTCATTTTCACTGAATTAATCATGTTTTCATGTAGTTTCCTATATTCTGTCTTCTGGTCCAAGTATAAGCTTTGCCCATTTTATCAAACAACTTCCTACACAGTGTTAAGGACTGAGGCAGCTAGGGAACATTGTCTCTCAACTGTGTTATAGAGTGTAGTACTACATTTCAGTGAAGTGTAAGGCTTTCCAAAGCTGCCGAACGTGTTTCTTTCTCTATTTCAATGGTATTCTGCCTTGTATAACACACATTTACCACTCTAGTCTTCTTTAAGTAAAGAATATAGGATTCATACAGTGTTTCATGTAATCTTAACTCGAATTAAGGATTTCCCGGATCTTAGCTACCTTTTCTACACTAAGAACTGACTTGGAGATTCTCTTTCAGTTGTTCTACACAAGTTCTCATCTGTTTACAGACATTTTCACTGAATTATAAATGTGTTCATGTAGTTTCCTATATTCTGCCTTCTGGTCCAAGTATAAGCTTTGCCCACTTTATCAAACAACTTCCTACACACTGTTATGAACTGAGGCAGCTCGTGAACATTGTCTCTCAACTGTGTTATAGAGTGTAGTACTACATTTCAGTGAAGTGTAAGGCTTTCCAAAGCTGCCGAACGTGTTTCTTTCTCTATTTCAATGGTATTCTGCCTTGTATAACACACATTTACCACTCTAGTCTCCTTTAAGTAAAGAATATAGGATTCATACAGTGTTTGATGTTATCTTAACTCGAATTAAGGATTTCCCTTATCTTAGCTACCTTTTCTACACTAAGAACTGACTTGGAGATTCTCTTTCAGCTGTTCTACACAAGCTCTCATCTGTTTACAGTCATTTTCACTGAATTATTATGTTTTCCTGTAGTTTCCTATATTCTGCCTTCTGGCCCAAGTATAAGCTTTGCTGACTTTATCAAACAACTTCCTACACACTGTTATGAACTGAGGCAGCTCGGGAACATTGTCTCTCAACTGTGTTATAGAGTGTAGTACTACATTTCAGTGAAGTGTAAGGCTTTCCAAAGCTGCCGAACGTGTTTCTTTCTCTATTTCAATGGTATTCTGCCTTGTATAACACACATTTACCACTCAATTCTCCTTTAAGTAAAGAATATAGGATTCATAGTGTTTCATGTGATTTTAACTCGAATTAAGGATTTCTCGGATTTAGCTACCTTTTCTACACTAAGAACTGACTTGGAGATTCTCTTTCAGCTGTTCTACACAAGTTCTCATCTGTTTACAGACATTTTCACTGAATTATAAATGTGTTCATGTAGTTTCCTATATTCTGCCTTCTGGTCCAAGTATAAGCTTTGCCCACTTTATCAAACAACTTCCTACACACTGTTATGAACTGAGGCAGCTCGGGAACATTGTCTCTCAACTGTGTTATAGAGTGTAGTACTACATTTCAGTGAAGTGTAAGGCTTTCCAAAGCTGCCGAACGTGTTTCTTTCTCTATTTCAATGGTATTCTGCCTTGTATAACACACATTTACCACTCTAGTCTCCTTTAAGTAATGAATATAGGATTCATACAGTGTTTGATGTTATCTTAACTCGAATTAAGGATTTCCCGGCTTTAGCTACCTTTTCTACACTAAGAACTGACTTGGAGATTCTCTTTCAGCTGTTCTACACAAGTTCTCATGTGTTTACAGTCATTTTCACTGAATTATTATGTTTTCATGTAGTTTCCTATATTCTGCCTTCTGGCCCAAGTATAAACTTTGCCCACTTTATCAAACAACTTCCTACACACTGTTATGAACTGAGGCAGCTAGGGAACATTGTCTCTCAACTGTGTTATAGAGTGTAGTACTACATTTCAGTGAAGTGTAAGGTTTTCCAAAGCTGCCAAACGTGTTTCTTTCTCTATTTCAATGGCATTCTGCCTTGTATAACACACATTTACCACTCTAGTCTCCTTTAAGTAAACAATATAGGATTCATACAGTGTTTCATGTGATCTTAACTCGATTTAAGGATTTCCCGGATTTAGCTACCTTTTCTATACTAAGAACTGACTTGGAGAATCTCTTTCAGCTGTTCTAAAACAAGTTCTCATCTGTTTACAGACATTTTCACTGAATTATTCATGTGTTCATGTAGTTTCCTATATTCGGCCTTTTGTTCCAAGTATAAGCTTTGCCCACTTTATCAAACAACTTCCTACACACTGTTATGAACTGAGGCAGCTCGGGAACATTGTCTCTCAACTGTGTTATAGAGTGTAGTACTACATTTTAGTGAAGTGTAAGGCTTTCCAAAGCTGCCGAACGTGTTTCTTTCTTTATTTCAATGGTATTCTGCCTTGTATAACACAAATTTACCACTCTAGTCTCCTTTAAGTAAAGAATATAGGATTCATACAGTGTTTCATGTGATCTTAACTGGAATTAAGTATTTTCCGGATTTTGCTACCTTTTCTACACTAAGAACTGACTTGGAGGATCTCTTTCAACTGTTCTCAAACAAGTTCTCATCTGTTTACAGTCATTTTCACTGAATTATTCATGTTTTCATGTAGTTTCCTATATTCTGCCTTCTGGTCCAAGTATAACCTTTGCCCACTTTATCAAACAACTTCCCAAACACTGTTATGAATGGAGGCAGCTCGGGAACATTGTCTCTCAACTGTGTTATAGAGTGTAGTTCTACATTTCAGTGAAGTGTAAGGCTTTCCAAAGCTGCCGAACGTGTTTCTTTCTCTATTTCAATGGTATTCTGCCTTGTATAACACACATTTACCACTCTAGTCTCCTTTAAGTAAAGAATATAGGATTCATACAGTGTTTCAGGTAATCTTAACTCGAATTAAGGATTTCCCGGATCTTAGCTACCTTTTCTACACTAAGAACTGACTTGGAGAATCTCTGTCAGCTGTTCTAAACAAGTTCTCATCTGTTTACAGTCATTTTCACTGAATTAATCATGTTTTCATGTAGTTTCCTATATTCTGCCTCCTGGTTCAAGTATAAGCTTTGCCCACTTTAACAAACAACTTCCTACACACTGTTATGAACTGAGGCAGCTAGGGAACATTGTCTCTCAACTGTGTTATAGAGTGTAGTACTACATTTCAGTGAAGTGTAAGGCTTTTCAAAGCTGCCGAACGTGTTTCTTTCTCTATTTCAATGGTATTCTGCCTTGTATAACACACATTTACCACTCTAGTCTCCTTTAAGTAAAGAATATAGGAGTCATACAGTGTTTCATGTAATCTTAACTCGAATTAAGGATTTCCCGGATCTTAGCTACCTTTTCTACACTGAGAACTGACTTGGAGTTTCTCTTTCAGCTGTTCTACACAAGTTCTCATCTGTTTACAGACATTTTCACTGAATTATAAATGTGTTCATGTAGTTTCCTATATTCTGCCTTCTGGGCCAAGTATAAGCTTTGCCCACTTTATCAAACAACTTCCTACACACTGTTATGAACTGAGGCAGCTCGGGAACATTGTCTCTCAACTGTGTTATAGAGTGTAGTACTACATTTCAGTGAAGTGTAAGGCTTTCCAAAGCTGCCGAACGTGTTTCTTTCTCTATTTCAATGGTATTCGGCGTTGTATAACACACATTTACCACTCTAGTCTCCTTTAAGTAAAGAATATAGGAGTCATACAGTGTTTCATGTAATCTTAACTCGAATTAAGGATTTCCCGGATCTTAGCTACCTTTTCTACACTAAGAACTGACTTGGAGATTCTCTTTCAGCTGTTCTAAACAAGTTCTCATCTGTTTACAGACATTTTCACTGAATTATTCATGTGTTGATGTAGTTTCCTATATTCTGCCTTCTGGTCCAAGTATAAGCTTTGCCCACTTTATCAAACAACTTCCTACACACTGTTTTGAACTGAGGCAGCTCGGGAATATTGTCTCTCAACTGTGTTATAGAGTGTAGTACTACATTTCAGTGAAGTGTAAGGCTTTCCAAAGCTGCCGAACGTGTTTCTTTCTCTATTTCAATGGTATTGTGCCTTGTATAACACAGATTTACCACTCTAGTCTCCTTTAAGTAATGAATATAGGATTCATACAGTGTTTGATGTTATCTTAACTCTAATTAAGGATTTCCCGGATTTAGCTACCTTTTCTACACTAAGAACTGACTTGGAGATTCTCTTTCAGCTGTTGTACACAAGTTCTCATCTGTTTACAGTCATTTTCACTGAATTATTATGTTTTCATGTAGTTTCCTATATTCTGCCTTCTGGCCCAAGTATAAACTTTGCCCACTTTATCAAACAACTTCCTACACACTGTTATGAACTGAGGCAGCTAGGGAACATTGTCTCTCAACTGTGTTATAGAGTGTAGTACTACATTTCAGTGAAGTGTAAGGCTTTCCAAAGCTGCCGAACGTGTTTCTTTCTCTATTTCAATGGTATTCTGCCTTGTATAACACACATTTACCACTCTAGTCTCCTTTAAGTAAAGAACATAGGATTCATACAGTGTTTGATGTTATCTTAACTCGAATTAAGGATTTCCCTTATCTTAGCTACCTTTTCTACACTAAGAACTGACTTGGAGATTCTCTTTCAGCTGTTCTACACAAGCTCTCATCTGTTTACAGTCATTTTCACTGAATTATTATGTTTTCCTGTAGTTTCCTATATTCTGCCTTCTGGCCCAAGTATAAGCTTTGCTGACTTTATCAAACAACTTCCTACACACTGTTATGAACTGAGGCAGCTCGGGAACATTGTCTCTCAACTGTGTTATAGAGTGTAGTACTACATTTCAGTGAAGTGTAAGGCTTTCCAAAGCTGCCGAACGTGTTTCTTTCTCTATTTCAATGGTATTCTGCCTTGTATAACACACATTTACCACTCAATTCTCCTTTAAGTAAAGAATATAGGATTCATAGTGTTTCATGTGATTTTAACTCGAATTAAGGATTTCTCGGATTTAGCTACCTTTTCTACACTAAGAACTGACTTGGAGATTCTCTTTCAGCTGTTCTACACAAGTTCTCATCTGTTTACAGACATTTTCACTGAATTATAAATGTGTTCATGTAGTTTCCTATATTCTGCCTTCTGGTCCAAGTATAAGCTTTGCCCACTTTATCAAACAACTTCCTACACACTGTTATGAACTGAGGCAGCTCGGGAACATTGTCTCTCAACTGTGTTATAGAGTGTAGTACTACATTTCAGTGAAGTGTAAGGCTTTCCAAAGCTGCCGAACGTGTTTCTTTCTCTATTTCAATGGTATTCTGCCTTGTATAACACACATTTACCACTCTAGTCTCCTTTAAGTAATGAATATAGGATTCATACAGTGTTTGATGTTATCTTAACTCGAATTAAGGATTTCCCGGCTTTAGCTACCTTTTCTACACTAAGAACTGACTTGGAGATTCTCTTTCAGCTGTTCTACACAAGTTCTCATGTGTTTACAGTCATTTTCACTGAATTATTATGTTTTCATGTAGTTTCCTATATTCTGCCTTCTGGCCCAAGTATAAACTTTGCCCACTTTATCAAACAACTTCCTACACACTGTTATGAACTGAGGCAGCTAGGGAACATTGTCTCTCAACTGTGTTATAGAGTGTAGTACTACATTTCAGTGAAGTGTAAGGTTTTCCAAAGCTGCCAAACGTGTTTCTTTCTCTATTTCAATGGCATTCTGCCTTGTATAACACACATTTACCACTCTAGTCTCCTTTAAGTAAACAATATAGGATTCATACAGTGTTTCATGTGATCTTAACTCGATTTAAGGATTTCCCGGATTTAGCTACCTTTTCTATACTAAGAACTGACTTGGAGAATCTCTTTCAGCTGTTCTAAAACAAGTTCTCATCTGTTTACAGACATTTTCACTGAATTATTCATGTGTTCATGTAGTTTCCTATATTCGGCCTTTTGTTCCAAGTATAAGCTTTGCCCACTTTATCAAACAACTTCCTACACACTGTTATGAACTGAGGCAGCTCGGGAACATTGTCTCTCAACTGTGTTATAGAGTGTAGTACTACATTTTAGTGAAGTGTAAGGCTTTCCAAAGCTGCCGAACGTGTTTCTTTCTTTATTTCAATGGTATTCTGCCTTGTATAACACAAATTTACCACTCTAGTCTCCTTTAAGTAAAGAATATAGGATTCATACAGTGTTTCATGTGATCTTAACTGGAATTAAGTATTTTCCGGATTTTGCTACCTTTTCTACACTAAGAACTGACTTGGAGGATCTCTTTCAACTGTTCTCAAACAAGTTCTCATCTGTTTACAGTCATTTTCACTGAATTATTCATGTTTTCATGTAGTTTCCTATATTCTGCCTTCTGGTCCAAGTATAACCTTTGCCCACTTTATCAAACAACTTCCCAAACACTGTTATGAATGGAGGCAGCTCGGGAACATTGTCTCTCAACTGTGTTATAGAGTGTAGTTCTACATTTCAGTGAAGTGTAAGGCTTTCCAAAGCTGCCGAACGTGTTTCTTTCTCTATTTCAATGGTATTCTGCCTTGTATAACACACATTTACCACTCTAGTCTCCTTTAAGTAAAGAATATAGGATTCATACAGTGTTTCAGGTAATCTTAACTCGAATTAAGGATTTCCCGGATCTTAGCTACCTTTTCTACACTAAGAACTGACTTGGAGAATCTCTGTCAGCTGTTCTAAACAAGTTCTCATCTGTTTACAGTCATTTTCACTGAATTAATCATGTTTTCATGTAGTTTCCTATATTCTGCCTCCTGGTTCAAGTATAAGCTTTGCCCACTTTAACAAACAACTTCCTACACACTGTTATGAACTGAGGCAGCTAGGGAACATTGTCTCTCAACTGTGTTATAGAGTGTAGTACTACATTTCAGTGAAGTGTAAGGCTTTTCAAAGCTGCCGAACGTGTTTCTTTCTCTATTTCAATGGTATTCTGCCTTGTATAACACACATTTACCACTCTAGTCTCCTTTAAGTAAAGAATATAGGAGTCATACAGTGTTTCATGTAATCTTAACTCGAATTAAGGATTTCCCGGATCTTAGCTACCTTTTCTACACTGAGAACTGACTTGGAGTTTCTCTTTCAGCTGTTCTACACAAGTTCTCATCTGTTTACAGACATTTTCACTGAATTATAAATGTGTTCATGTAGTTTCCTATATTCTGCCTTCTGGGCCAAGTATAAGCTTTGCCCACTTTATCAAACAACTTCCTACACACTGTTATGAACTGAGGCAGCTCGGGAACATTGTCTCTCAACTGTGTTATAGAGTGTAGTACTACATTTCAGTGAAGTGTAAGGCTTTCCAAAGCTGCCGAACGTGTTTCTTTCTCTATTTCAATGGTATTCGGCGTTGTATAACACACATTTACCACTCTAGTCTCCTTTAAGTAAAGAATATAGGAGTCATACAGTGTTTCATGTAATCTTAACTCGAATTAAGGATTTCCCGGATCTTAGCTACCTTTTCTACACTAAGAACTGACTTGGAGATTCTCTTTCAGCTGTTCTAAACAAGTTCTCATCTGTTTACAGACATTTTCACTGAATTATTCATGTGTTGATGTAGTTTCCTATATTCTGCCTTCTGGTCCAAGTATAAGCTTTGCCCACTTTATCAAACAACTTCCTACACACTGTTTTGAACTGAGGCAGCTCGGGAATATTGTCTCTCAACTGTGTTATAGAGTGTAGTACTACATTTCAGTGAAGTGTAAGGCTTTCCAAAGCTGCCGAACGTGTTTCTTTCTCTATTTCAATGGTATTCTGCCTTGTATAACACAGATTTACCACTCTAGTCTCCTTTAAGTAATGAATATAGGATTCATACAGTGTTTGATGTTATCTTAACTCTAATTAAGGATTTCCCGGATTTAGCTACCTTTTCTACACTAAGAACTGACTTGGAGATTCTCTTTCAGCTGTTCTACACAAGTTCTCATCTGTTTTCAGTCATTTTCACTGAATTAATCATGTTTTCATGTAGTTTCCTATATTCTGCCTCATGGTTCAAGTATAAGCTTTGCCCACTTTAACAAACAACTTCCTACACACTGTTATGAACTGAGGCAGCTAGGGAACATTGTCTCTCAACTGTGTTATAGAGTGTAGTACTACATTTCAGTGAAGTGTAAGGCTTTCCAAAGCTGCCGAACGTGTTTCTTTCTCTATTTCAATGGTATTCTGCCTTGTATAACACACATTTACCACTCTAGTCTCCTTTAAGTAAAGAACATAGGATTCATACAGTGTTTGATGTTATCTTAACTGGAATGAAGGATTTCCCTTATCTTAGCTACCTTTTCTACACTAAGAACTGACTTGGAGATTCTCTCAGCTGTTCTACACAAGTTCTCATCTGTTTACAGTCATTTTCACTGAATTATTATGTTTTCATGTAGTTTCCTATATTCTGCCTTCTGGCCCAAGTATAAACTTTGCCCACTTTATCAAACAACTTCCTACACACTGTTATGAACTGAGGCAGCTAGGGAACATTGTCTCTCAACTGTGTTATAGAGTGTAGTACTACATTTCAGTGAAGTGTAAGGCTTTCCAAAGCTGCCGAACGTGTTTCTTTCTCTATTTCAATGGTATTCTGCCTTGTATAACACACATTTACCACTCTAGTCTCCTTTAAGTAAACAATATAGGATTCATGCAGTGTTTAATGTGATCTTAACTCGATTTAAGGATTTCCCGGATTTAGCTACCTTTTCTATACTAAGAACTGACTTGGAGAATCTCTTTCAGCTGTTCTAAACAAGTTCTCATCGGTTTACAGTCATTTTCACTGAATTAATCATGTTTTCATGTAGTTTCCTATATTCTGCCTCCTGGTTCAAGTATAAACTTTGCCCACTTTAACAAACAACTTCCTACACACTGTTATGAACTGAGGCAGCTCGGGAACATTGTCTCTCAACTGTGTTATAGAGTGTAGTACTACATTTCAGTGAAGTGTAAGGCTTTTCAAAGCCGCCGAACGTGTTTCTTTCTCTATTTCAATGGTATTCTGCCTTGTATAACACACATTTACCACTCTAGTCTCCTTTAAGTAAAGAATATAGGAGTCATACAGTGTTTCATGTAATCTTAACTCGAATTAAGGATTTCCCGGATCTTAGCTACCTTTTCTACACTGAGAACTGACTTGGAGTTTCTCTTTCAGCTGTTCTACACAAGTTCTCATCTGTTTACAGACATTTTCACTGAATTATAAATGTGTTCATGTAGTTTCCTATATTCTGCCTTCTGGTCCAAGTATAAGCTTTGCCCATTTTATCAAACAACTTCCTACACACTGTTATGAACTGAGGCAGCTAGTGAACATTGTCTCTCAACTGTGTTATAGAGTGTAGTACTACATTTCAGTGAAGTGTAAGGCTTTCCAAAGCTGCCGAACGTGTTTCTTTCTCTATTTCAATGGTATTCTGCCTTGTATAACACACATTTACCACTCTAGTCTCCTTTAAGTAAAGAACATAGGATTCATACAGTGTTTGATGTTATCTTAACTGGAATGAAGGATTTCCCTTATCTTAGCTACCTTTTCTACACTAAGAACTGACTTGGAGATTCTCTCAGCTGTTCTACACAAGTTCTCATCTGTTTACAGTCATTTTCACTGAATTATTATGTTTTCATGTAGTTTCCTATATTCTGCCTTCTGGCCCAAGTATAAACTTTGCCCACTTTATCAAACAACTTCCTACACACTGTTATGAACTGAGGCAGCTAGGGAACATTGTCTCTCAACTGTGTTATAGAGTGTAGTACTACATTTCAGTGAAGTGTAAGGCTTTCCAAAGCTGCCGAACGTGTTTCTTTCTCTATTTCAATGGTATTCTGCCTTGTATAACACACATTTACCACTCTAGTCTCCTTTAAGTAAACAATATAGGATTCATACAGTGTTTAATGTGATCTTAACTCGATTTAAGGATTTCCCGGATTTAGCTACCTTTTCTATACTAAGAACTGACTTGGAGAATCTCTTTCAGCTGTTCTAAACAAGTTCTCATCGGTTTACATTCATTTTCACTGAATTAATCATGTTTTCATGTAGTTTCCTATATTCTGCCTCCTGGTTCAAGTATAAACTTTGCCCACTTTAACAAACAACTTCCTACACACTGTTATGAACTGAGGCATCTCGGGAACATTGTCTCTCAACTGTGTTATAGAGTGTAGTACTACATTTCAGTGAAGTGTAAGGCTTTTCAAAGCCGCCGAACGTGTTTCTTTCTCTATTTCAATGGTATTCTGCCTTGTATAACACACATTTACCACTCTAGTCTCCTTTAAGTAAAGAATATAGGAGTCATACAGTGTTTCATGTAATCTTAACTCGAATTAAGGATTTCCCGGATCTTAGCTACCTTTTCTACACTGAGAACTGACTTGGAGTTTCTCTTTCAGCTGTTCTACACAAGTTCTCATCTGTTTACAGACATTTTCACTGAATTATAAATGTGTTCATGTAGTTTCCTATATTCTGCCTTCTGGTCCAAGTATAAGCTTTGCCCACTTTATCAAACAACTTCCTACGCACTGTTGTGAACTGAGGCAGCTCGGGAACATTGTCTCTCAACTGTGTTATAGAGTGTAGTACTACATTTCAGTGAAGTGTAAGGCTTTCCAAAGCTGCCGAACGTGTTTCTTTCTCTATTTCAATGGTATTCTGCGTTGTATAACACACATTTACCACTCAAGTCTCCTTTAAGTAAAGAATATAGGATTCATAGTGTTTCATGTGATTTTAACTCGAATTAAGGATTTCCCGGATTTAGCTACCTTTTCTACACTAAGAACTGACCTGGAGATTCTCTTTCAGCTGTTCTACACAAGTTCTAATCTGTTTACAGACATTTTCACTGAATTATAAATGTGTTCATGTAGTTTCCTATATTCTGCCTTCCGGTCCAAGTATAAGCTTTGCCCACTTTATCAAACAACTACCTACACACTGTTATGAACTGAGGCAGCTCGGGAACATTGTCTCTCAACTGTGTTATAGAGTGTAGTACTACATTTCAGTGAAGTGTAAGGCTTTCCAAAGCTGCCGAACGTGTTTCTTTCTCTATTTCAATGGTATTCGGCGTTGTATAACACACATTTACCACTCTAGTCTCCTTTAAGTAAAGAATATAGGATTCATACAGTGTTTCATGTGATCTTAACTGGAATGAAGGATTTCCTTATCTTAGCTACCTTTTCTACACTAAGAACTGACTTGGAGATTCTCTTTCAGCTGTTCTAAACAAGTTCTCATCTGTTTACAGACATTTTCACTGAATTATTCATGTGTTGATGTAGTTTCCTATATTCTGCCTTCTGGTCCAAGTATAAGCTTTGCCCACTTTATCAAACAACTTCCTACACACTGTTTTGAACTGAGGCAGCTCGGGAATATTGTCTCTCAACTGTATTATAGAGTGTAGTACTACATTTCAGTGAAGTGTAAGGCTTTCCAAAGCTGCCGAACGTGTTTCTTTCTCTATTTCAATGGTATTCTTCCTTGTATAACACACATTTACCACTCTAGTCTCCTTTAAGTAATGAATATAGGATTCATACAGTGTTTGATGTTATCTTAACTCGAATTAAGGATTTCCCGGATTTAGCTACCTTTTCTACACTAAGAACTGACTTGGAGATTCTCTTTCAGCTGTTCTACACAAGTTCTCATCTGTTTACAGTCATTTTCACTGAATTATTATGTTTTCATGTAGTTTCCTATATTCTGCCTTCTGGCCCAAGTATAAACTTTGCCCACTTTATCAAACAACTTCCTACACACTGTTATGAACTGAGGCAGCTAGGGAACATTGTCTCTCAACTGTGTTATAGAGTGTAGTACTACATTTCAGTGAAGTGTAAGGCTTTCCAAAGCTGCAGAACGTATTTATTTCTCTATTTCAATGGTATTCTGCCTTGTATAACACACATTAACCACTCTAGTCTCCTTTAAGTAAACAATATAGGATTCTTACAGTGTTTCATGTGATCTTAACTGGAATGAAGGATTTCCTTATCTTAGCTACCTTTTCTACACTAAGAACTGACTTGGAGATTCTCTTTCAGCTGTTCTAAACAAGTTCTCATCTGTTTACAGACATTTTCACTGAATTATTCATGTGTTGATGTAGTTTCCTATATTCTGCCTTCCGGTCCAAGTATAAGCTTTGCCCACTTTATCAAACAACTTCCTACACACTGTTATGAACTGAGGCAGCTCGGGAACATTGTCTCTCAACTGTGTTATAGAGTGTAGTACTACATTTCAGTGAAGTGTAAGGCTTTCCAAAGCTGCCGAACGTGTTTCTTTCTCTATTTCAATGGTATTCTGCCTTGTATAACACACATTTACCACTCTAATCTCCTTTAAGTAAAGAATATAGGATTCATACAGTGTTTCATGTGATCTTAACTGGAATGAAGGATTTCCTTATCTTAGCTACATTTTCTACACTAAGAACTGACTTGGAGATTCTCTTTCAGCTGTTCTAAACAAGTTCTCATCTGTTTACATACATTTTCACTGAATTATTCATGTGTTGATGTAGTTTCCTATACTCTGCCTTCTGGTCCAAGTATAAGCTTTGCCCACTTTATCAAACAACTTCCTACACACTGTTATGAACTGAGGCAGCTCGGGAACATTGTCTCTCAACTGTGTTATAGAGTGTAGTACTACATTTCAGTGTAGTGTAAGGCTTTCCAAAGCTGCCGAACGTGTTCCTTTCTCTATTTCAATGGTATTCTGCCTTGTATAACACACATTTACCACTCTAGTCTCCTTTAAGTAATGAATATAGGATTCATACAGTGTTTGATGTTATCTTAACTCGAATTAAGGATTTCCCGGATTTAGCTACCTTTTCTACACTAAGAACTGACTTGGAGATTCTCTATCAGCTGTTCTACACAAGTTCTCATCTGTTTACAGTCATTTTCACTGAATTATTATGTTTTCATGTAGTTTCCTATATTCTGCCTTCTGGCCCAAGTATAAACTTTGCCCACTTTATCAAACAACTTCCTACACACTGTTATGAACTGAGGCAGCTAGGGAACATTGTCTCTCAACTGTGTTATAGAGTGTAGTACTACATTTCAGTGAAGTGTAAGGCTTTCCAAAGCTGCCGAACGTGTTTCTTTCTCTATTTCAATGGTATTCTGCCTTGTATAACACACATTTACCACTCTAGTCTCCTTTAAGTAAACGATATAGGATTCATACAGTGTTTCATGTGATCTTAACTCGATTTAAGGATTTCCCGGATTTAGCTACCTTTTCTATACTAAGAACTGACTTGGAGAATCTCTTTCAGCTGTTCTAAAACAAGTTCTCATCTGTTTACAGACATTTTCACTGAATTATACATGTGTTCATGTAGTTTCCTATATTCTGCCTTCTGGTCCAAGTATAAGCTTTGCCCACTTTATCAAACAACTTCCTACACAGTGTTATGAACTGAGGCAGCTCGGGAACATTGTCTCTCAACTGTGTTATAGAGTGTAGTACTACATTTCAGTGAAGTGTAAGGCTTTCCAAAGCTGCCGAACGTGTTTCTTTCTCTATTTCAATGGTATTCTGCCTTGTATAACACACATTTACCACTCTAGTCTCCTTTAAGTAAAGAATATAGGATTCATACAGTGTTTCATGTAATCTTAACTCAAATTAAGGATTTCCCGGATTTAGCTACCTTTTCTACACTAAGAACTGACTTGGAGATTCTCTTTCAGCTGTTCTAAACAAGTTCTCTTCTGTTTACAGTCATTTTCACTGAATTAATCATGTTTTCATGTAGTTTCCTATATTCTGCCTCCTGGTTCAAGTACAAGCTTTGCCCACTTTATCAAACAACTTCCTACACAGTGTTAAGGACTGAGGCAGCTAGGGACCATTGTCTCTCAACTGTGTTATAGAGTGTAGTACTACATTTCAGTGAAGTGTAAGGCTTTCCAAAGCTGCCGAACGTGTTTCTTTCTCTATTTCAATGGTATTCGGCGTTGTATAACACACATTTACCACTCTAGTCTCCTTTAAGTAAAGAATATAGGATTCATACAGTGTTTCATGTGATCTTAACTGGAATGAAGGATTTCCTTATCTTAGCTACCTTTTCTACACTAAGAACTGACTTGGAGATTCTCTTTCAGCTGTTCTAAACAAGTTCTCATCTGTTTACAGACATTTTCACTGAATTATTCATGTGTTGATGTAGTTTCCTATATTCTGCCTTCTGGTCCAAGTATAAGCTTTGCCCACTTTATCAAACAACTTGCTACACACTGTTTTGAACTGAGGCAGCTCGGGAATATTGTCTCTCAACTGTGTTATAGAGTGTAGTACTACATTTCAGTGAAGTGTAAGGCTTTCCAAAGCTGCCGAACGTGTTTCTTTCTCTATTTCAATGGTATTCTGCCTTGTATAACACAGATTTACCACTCTAGTCTCCTTTAAGTAATGAATATAGGATTCATACAGTGTTTGATGTTATCTTAACTCGAATTAAGGATTTCCCGGATTTAGCTACCTTTTCTACACTAAGAACTGACTTGGAGATTCTCTTTCAGCTGTTCTACACAAGTTCTCATCTGTTTACAGTCATTTTCACTGAATTATTATGTTTTCATGTAGTTTCCTATATTCTGCCTTCTGGCCCAAGTATAAACTTTGCCCACTTTATCAAACAACTTCCTACACACTGTTATGAACTGAGGCAGCTAGGGAACATTGTCTCTCAACTGTGTTATAGAGTGTAGTACTACATTTCAGTGAAATGTAAGGCTTTCCAAAGCTGCCGAACGTGTTTCTTTCTCTATTTCAATGGTATTCTGCCTTGTATAACACACATTTACCACTCTAATCTCCTTTAAGTAAACAATATAGGATTCATACAGTGTTTCATGTGATCTTAACTGGAATGAAGGATTTCCTTATCTTAGCTACCTTTTCTACACTAAGAACTGACTTGGAGATTCTCTTTCAGCTGTTCTAAACAAGTTCTCATCTGTTTACAGACATTTTCACTGAATTATTCATGTGTTGATGTAGTTTCCTATATTCTGCCTTCTGGTCCAAGTATAAGCTTTGCCCACTTTATCAAACAACTTCCTACACACTGTTATGAACTGAGGCAGCTAGGGAACATTGTCTCTCAACTGTGTTATAGAGTGTAGTACTACATTTCAGTGAAATGTAAGGCTTTCCAAAGCTGCCGAACGTGTTTCTTTCTCTATTTCAATGGTATTCTGCCTTGTATAACACACATTTACCACTCTAGTCTCCTTTAAGTAAAGAATATAGGATTCATACAGTGTTTCAGGTAATCTTAACTCGAATTAAGGATTTCCCGGATCTTAGCTACCTTTTCTACACTAAGAACTGACTTGGAGAATCTCTGTCAGCTGTTCTAAACAAGTTCTCTTCTGTTTACAGTCATTTTAACTGAATTAATCATGTTTTCATGTAGTTTCCTATATTCTGCCTCATGGTTCAAGTATAAGCTTTGCCCACTTTAACAAACAACTTCCTACACACAGTTATGAACTGAGGCAGCTAGGGAACATTGTCTCTCAACTGTGTTATAGAGTGTAGTACTACATTTCAGTGAAGTGTAAGGCTTTCCAAAGCTGCCGAACGTGTTTCTTTCTCTATTTCAATGGTATTCTGCCTTGTATAACACACATTTACCACTCTAGTCTCCTTTAAGTAAAGAATATAGGATTCATACGGTGTTTCATGTAATCTTAACTCAAATTAAGGATTTCCCGGATTTAGCTACCTTTTCTACACTAAGAACTGACTTGGAGATTCTCTTTCAGCTGTTCTACACAAGTTCTCATCTGTTTACAGACATTTTCACTGAATTATAAATGTGTTCATGTAGTTACCTATATTCTGCCTTCTGGTCCAAGTATAAGCTTTGCCCACTTTATCAAACAACTTCCTACACACTGTTATTAACTGAGGCAGCTCCGGAATATTGTCTCTCAACTGTGTTATAGAGTGTTACTACATTTCTGTGAAGTGTAAGGCTTACCAAAGCTGCTGAACGTGTTTCTTTCTCTATATCATTGGTATTCTGCCTTGTATAACACAAATTTACCACTCTAGTCTCCTTTAAGTAAAGAATATAGGATTCATACAGAGTTTCAGGTAATCTTAACTCGAATTAAGGATTTCCCGGATCTTAGCTACCTTTTCTACACTAAGAACTGACTTGGAGAATCTCTGTCAGCTGTTCTAAACAAGTTCTCTTCTGTTTACAGTCATTTTCACTGAATTAATCATGTTTTCATGTAGTTTCCTATATTCTGCCTCCTGGTTCAAGTACAAGCTTTGCCCACTTTATCAAACAACTTCCTACACAGTGTTAAGGACTGAGGAAGCTAGGGACCATTGTCTCTCAACTGTGTTATAGAGTGTAGTACTACATTTCAGTGAAGTGTAAGGCTTTCCAAAGCTGCCGAACGTGTTTCTTTCTCTATTTCAATGGTATTCTGCCTTGTATAACACAGATTTACCACTCTAGTCTCCTTTAAGTAATGAATATAGGATTCATACAGTGTTTGATGTTATCTTAACTCGAATTAAGGATTTCCCGGATTTAGCTACCTTTTCTACACTAAGAACTTACTTGGAGATTCTCTTTCAGCTGTTCTACACAAGTTCTCATCTGTTTACAGTCATTTTCACTGAATTATTATGTTTTCATGTAGTTTCCTATATTCTGCCTTCTGGCCCAAGTATAAACTTTGCCCACTTTATCAAACAACTTCCTACACACTGTTATGAACTGAGGCAGCTAGGGAACATTGTCTCTCAACTGTGTTATAGAGTGTAGTACTACATTTCAGTGAAATGTAAGGCTTTCCAAAGCTGCCGAACGTGTTTCTTTCTCTATTTCAATGGTATTCTGCCTTGTATAACACACATTTACCACTCTAATCTCCTTTAAGTAAACAATATAGGATTCATACAGTGTTTCATGTGATCTTAACTGGAATGAAGGATTTCCTTATCTTAGCTACCTTTTCTATACTAAGAACTGACTTGGAGATTCTCTTTCTGCTGTTCTAAACAAGTTCTCATCTGTTTACAGACATTTTCACTGAATTATTCATGTGTTGATGTAGTTTCCTATATTCTGCCTTCTGGTCCAAGTATAAGCTTTGCCCACTTTATCAAACAACTTCCTACACACTGTTATGAACTGAGGCAGCTAGGGAACATTGTCTCTCAACTGTGTTATAGAGTGTAGTACTACATTTCAGTGAAGTGTAAGGCTTTCCAAAGCTGCCGAACGTGTTTCTTTCTCTATTTCAATGGTATTCTGCCTTGTATAACACACATTTACCACTCTAGTCTCCTTTAAGTAAAGAACATAGGATTCATACAGTGTTTGATGTTATCTTAACTCGAATTAAGGATTTCCCTTATCTTAGCTACCTTTTCTACACTAAGAACTGACTTGGAGATTCTCTTTCAGCTGTTCTACACAAGTTCTCATCTGTTTACAGTCATTTTCACTGAATTATTATGTTTTCATGTAGTTTCCTATATTCTGCCTTCTGGCCCAAGTATAAACTTTGCCCACTTTATCAAACAACTTCCTACACACTGTTATGAACTGAGGCAGCTCGGGAACATTGTCTCTCAACTGTGTTATAGAGTGTAGTACTACATTTCAGTGAAGTGTAAGGCTTTCCAAAGCTGCCGAACGTGTTTCTTTCTCTATTTCAATGGTATTCTGCCTTGTATAACACACATTTACCACTCAAGTCTCCTTTAAGTGAAGAATATAGGATTCATAGTGTTTCATGTGATTTTAACTCAAATTAAGGATTTCCCGGATTTAGCTACCTTTTCTACACTAAGAACTGACTTGGAGAATCTCTGTCAGCTGTTCTAAACAAGTTCTCTTCTGTTTACAGTCATTTTAACTGAATTAATCATGTTTTCATGTAGTTTCCTATATTCTGCCTCATGGTTCAAGTATAAGCTTTGCCCACTTTAACAAACAACTTCCTACACACAGTTATGAACTGAGGCAGCTAGGGAACATTGTCTCTCAACTGTGTTATAGAGTGTAGTACTACATTTCAGTGAAGTGTAAGGCTTTCCAAAGCTGCCGAACGTGTTTCTTTCTCTATTTCAATGGTATTCTGCCTTGTATAACACACATTTACCACTCTAGTCTCCTTTAAGTAAAGAATATAGGATTCATACAGTGTTTCATGTAATCTTAACTCAAATTAAGGATTTCCCGGATTTAGCTACCTTTTCTACACTAAGAACTGACTTGGAGATTCTCTTTCAGCTGTTCTACACAAGTTCTCATCTGTTTACAGACATTTTCACTGAATTATAAATGTGTTCATGTAGTTACCTATATTCTGCCTTCTGGTCCAAGTATAAGCTTTGCCCACTTTATCAAACAACTTCCTACACACTGTTATTAACTGAGGCAGCTCCGGAATATTGTCTCTCAACTGTGTTATAGAGTGTTACTACATTTCTGTGAAGTGTAAGGCTTACCAAAGCTGCTGAACGTGTTTCTTTCTCTATATCATTGGTATTCTGCCTTTTATAACACAAATTTACCACTCTAGTCTCCTTTAAGTAAAGAATATAGGATTCATACAGAGTTTCAGGTAATCTTAACTCGAATTAAGGATTTCCCGGATCTTAGCTACCTTTTCTACACTAAGAACTGACTTGGAGAATCTCTGTCAGCTGTTCTAAACAAGTTCTCTTCCGTTTACAGTCATTTTCACTGAATTAATCATGTTTTCATGTAGTTTCCTATATTCTGCCTCCTGGTTCAAGTACAAGCTTTGCCCACTTTATCAAACAACTTCCTACACAGTGTTAAGGACTGAGGAAGCTAGGGACCATTGTCTCTCAACTGTGTTATAGAGTGTAGTACTACATTTCAGTGAAGTGTAAGGCTTTCCAAAGCTGCCGAACGTGTTTCTTTCTCTATTTCAATGGTATTCTGCCTTGTATAACACAGATTTACCACTCTAGTCTCCTTTAAGTAATGAATATAGGATTCATACAGTGTTTGATGTTATCTTAACTCGAATTAAGGATTTCCCGGATTTAGCTACCTTTTCTACACTAAGAACTTACTTGGAGATTCTCTTTCAGCTGTTCTACACAAGTTCTCATCTGTTTACAGTCATTTTCACTGAATTATTATGTTTTCATGTAGTTTCCTATATTCTGCCTTCTGGCCCAAGTATAAACTTTGCCCACTTTATCAAACAACTTCCTACACACTGTTATGAACTGAGGCAGCTAGGGAACATTGTCTCTCAACTGTGTTATAGAGTGTAGTACTACATTTCAGTGAAATGTAAGGCTTTCCAAAGCTGCCGAACGTGTTTCTTTCTCTATTTCAATGGTATTCTGCCTTGTATAACACACATTTACCACTCTAATCTCCTTTAAGTAAACAATATAGGATTCATACAGTGTTTCATGTGATCTTAACTGGAATGAAGGATTTCCTTATCTTAGCTACCTTTTCTATACTAAGAAATGACTTGGAGATTCTCTTTCTGCTGTTCTAAACAAGTTCTCATCTGTTTACAGACATTTTCACTGAATTATTCATGTGTTGATGTAGTTTCCTATATTCTGCCTTCTGGTCCAAGTATAAGCTTTGCCCACTTTATCAAACAACTTCCTACACACTGTTATGAACTGAGGCAGCTAGGGAACATTGTCTCTCAACTGTGTTATAGAGTGTAGTACTACATTTCAGTGAAGTGTAAGGCTTTCCAAAGCTGCCGAACGTGTTTCTTTCTCTATTTCAATGGTATTCTGCCTTGTATAACACACATTTACCACTCTAGTCTCCTTTAAGTAAAGAACATAGGATTCATACAGTGTTTGATGTTATCTTAACTCGAATTAAGGATTTCCCTTATCTTAGCTACCTTTTCTACACTAAGAACTGACTTGGAGAGTCTCTTTCAGCTGTTCTACACAAGTTCTCATCTGTTTACAGTCATTTTCACTGAATTATTATGTTTTCATGTAGTTTCCTATATTCTGCCTTCTGGCCCAAGTATAAACTTTGCCCACTTTATCAAACAACTTCCTACACACTGTTATGAACTGAGGCAGCTCGGGAACATTGTCTCTCAACTGTGTTATAGAGTGTAGTACTACATTTCAGTGAAGTGTAAGGCTTTCCAAAGCTGCCGAACGTGTTTCTTTCTCTATTTCAATGGTATTCTGCCTTGTATAACACACATTTACCACTCAAGTCTCCTTTAAGTGAAGAATATAGGATTCATAGTGTTTCATGTGATTTTAACTCAAATTAAGGATTTCCCGGATTTAGCTACCTTTTCTACACTAAGAACTGACTTGGAGATTCTCTTTCAGCTGTTCTACACAAGTTCTCATCTTTTTACAGACATTTTCACTGAATTATAAATGTGTTCATGTAGTTTCCTATATTCTGCCTTCCGGTCCAAGTATAAGCTTTGCCCACTTTATCAAACAACTTCCTACACACTGTTATGAACTGAGGCAGCTCGGGAACATTGTCTCTCAACTGTGTTATAGAGTGTAGTACTACATTTCAGTGAAGTGTAAGGCTTTCCAAAGCTGCCGAACGTGTTTCTTTCTCTATTTCAATGGTATTCTGCCTTGTATAACACAGATTTACCACTCTAGTCTCCTTTAAGTAATGAATATAGGATTCATACAGTGTTTGATGTTATCTTAACTCGAATGAAGGATTTCCCGGATTTAGCTACCTTTTCTACACTAAGAACTGACTTGGAGATTCTCTTTCAGCTGTTCTACACAAGTTCTCATCTGTTTACAGTCATTTTCACTGAATTATTATGTTTTCATGTAGTTTCCTATATTCTGCCTTCTGGCCCAAGTATAAACTTTGCCCACTTTATCAAACAACTTCCTACACACTGTTATGAACTGAGGCAGCTAGGGAACATTGTCTCTCAACTGTGTTATAGAGTGTAGTACTACATTTCAGTGAAGTGTAAGGCTTTCAAAAGCTGCCGAACGTGTTTCTTTCTCTATTTCAATGGTATTCTGCCTTGTATAACACACATTTACCACTCTAGTCTCCTTTAAGTAAACAATATAGGATTCATACAGTGTTTAATGTGATCTTAACTCGATTTAAGGATTTCCCGGATTTAGCTACCTTTTCTATACTAAGAACTGACTTGGAGAATCTCTTTCAGCTGTTCTAAACAAGTTCTCATCGGTTTACAGTCATTTTCACTGAATTAATCATGTTTTCATGTAGTTTCCTATATTCTGCCTCCTGGTTCAAGTATAAACTTTGCCCACTTTAACAAACAACTTCCTACACACTGTTATGAACTGAGGCAGCTCGGGAACATTGTCTCTCAACTGTGTTATAGAGTGTAGTACTACATTTCAGTGAAGTGTAAGGCTTTTCAAAGCTGCCGAACGTGTTTCTTTCTCTATTTCAATGGTATTCTGCCTTGTATAACACACATTTACCACTCTAGTCTCCTTTAAGTAAAGAATATAGGAGTCATACAGTGTTTCATGTAATCTTAACTCGAATTAAGGATTTCCCGGATCTTAGCTACCTTTTCTACACTGAGAACTGACTTGGAGTTTCTCTTTCAGCTGTTCTACACAAGTTCTCATCTTTTTACAGACATTTTCACTGAATTATAAATGTGTTCATGTAGTTTCCTATATTTTGACTTCTGGTCCAAGTATAAGCTTTGCCCACTTTATCAAACAACTTCCTACGCACTGTTGTGAACTGAGGCAGCTCGGGAACATTGTCTCTCAACTGTGTTATAGAGTGTAGTACTACATTTCAGTGAAGTGTAAGGCTTTCCAAAGCTGCCGAACGTGTTTCTTTCTCTATTTCAATGGTATTCTGCCTTGTATAACACACATTTACCACTCAAGTCTCCTTTAAGTAAAGAATATAGGATTCATAGTGTTTCATGTGATTTTAACTCGAATTAAGGATTTCCCGGATTTAGCTACCTTTTCTACACTAAGAACTGACTTGGAGATTCTCTTTCAGCTGTTCTACACCAGTTCTCATCTGTTTACAGACATTTTCACTGAATTATAAATGTGTTCATGTAGTTTCCTATATTCTGCCTTCCGGTCCAAGTATAAGCTTTGCCCACTTTATCAAACAACTTCCTACACACTGTTATGAACTGAGGCAGCTCGGGAACATTGTCTCTCAACTGTGTTATAGAGTGTAGTACTACATTTCAGTGAAGTGTAAGGCTTTCCAAAGCTGCCGAAAGTGTTTCTTTCTCTATTTCAATGGTATTCGGCGTTGTATAACACACATTTACCACTCTAGTCTCCTTTAAGTAAAGAATATAGGATTCATACAGTGTTTCATGTGATCTTAACTGGAATGAAGGATTTCCTTATCTTAGCTACCTTTTCTACACTAAGAACTGACTTGGAGATTCTCTTTCAGCTGTTCTAAACAAGTTCTCATCTGTTTACAGACATTTTCACTGAATTATTCATGTGTTGATGTAGTTTCCTATATTCTGCCTTCTGGTCCAAGTATAAGCTTTGCACACTTTATCAAACAACTTCCTACACACTGTTTTGAACTGAGGCAGCTCGGGAATATTGTCTCTCAACTGTATTATAGAGTGTAGTACTACATTTCAGTGAAGTGTAAGGCTTTCCAAAGCTGCCGAACGTGTTTCTTTCTCTATTTCAATGGTATTCTGCCTTGTATAACACACATTTACCACTCTAGTCTCCTTTAAGTAATGAATATAGGAGTCATACAGTGTTTGATGTTATCTTAACTCGAATTAAGGATTTCCCGGATTTAGCTACCTTTTCTACACTAAGAACTGACTTGGAGATTCTCTTTCAGCTGTTCTACACAAGTTCTCATCTGTTTACAGTCATTTTCACTGAATTATTATGTTTTCATGTAGTTTCCTATATTCTGCCTTCTGGCCCAAGTATAAACTTTGCCCACTTTATCAAACAACTTCCTACACACTGTTATGAACTGAGGCAGCTAGGGAACATTGTCTCTCAACTGTGTTATAGAGTGTAGTACTACATTTCAGTGAAGTGTAAGGCTTTCCAAAGCTGCAGAACGTGTTTATTTCTCTATTTCAATGGTATTCTGCCTTGTATAACACACATTTACCACTCTAGTCTCCTTTAAGTAAACAATATAGGATTCATACAGTGTTTCATGTGATCTTAACTGGAATGAAGGATTTCCTTATCTTAGCTACCTTTTGTACACTAAGAACTGACTTGGAGATTCTCTTTCAGCTGTTCTAAACAAGTTCTCATCTGTTTACAGACATTTTCACTGAATTATTCATGTGTTGATGTAGTTTCCTATATTCTGCCTTCCGGTCCAAGTATAAGCTTTGCCCACTTTATCAAACAACTTCCTACACACTGTTATGAACTGAGGCAGCTCGGGAACATTGTCTCTCAACTGTGTTATAGAGTGTAGTACTACATTTCAGTGAAGTGTAAGGCTTTCCAAAGCTGCCGAACGTGTTTCTTTCTCTATTTCAATGGTATTCTGCCTTGTATAACACACATTTACCACTCTAATCTCCTTTAAGTAAAGAATATAGGATTCATACAGTGTTTCATGTGATCTTAACTGGAATGAAGGATTTCCTTATCTTAGCTACATTTTCTACACTAAGAACTGACTTGGAGATTCTCTTTCAGCTGTTCTAAACAAGTTCTCATCTGTTTACATACATTTTAACTGAATTATTCATGTGTTGATGTAGTTTCCTATACTCTGCCTTCTGGTCCAAGTATAAGCTTTGCCCACTTTATCAAACAACTTCCTACACACTGTTATGAACTGAGGCAGCTCGGGAACATTGTCTCTCAACTGTGTTATAGAGTGTAGTACTACATTTCAGTGTAGTGTAAGGCTTTCCAAAGCTGCCGAACGTGTTCCTTTCTCTATTTCAATGGTATTCTGCCTTGTATAACACACATTTACCACTCTAGTCTCCTTTAAGTAATGAATATAGGATTCATCCAGTGTTTGATGTTATCTTAACTCGAATTAAGGATTTCCCGGATTTAGCTACCTTTTCTACACTAAGAACTGACTTGGAGATTTTCTATCAGCTGTTCTACACAAGTTCTCATCTGTTTACAGTCATTTTCACTGAATTATTATGTTTTAATGTAGTTTCCTATATTCTGCCTTCTGGCCCAAGTATAAACTTTGCCCACTTTATCAAACAACTTCCTACACACTGTTTTGAACTGAGGCAGCTAGGGAACATTGTCTCTCAACTGTGTTATAGAGTGTAGTACTACATTTCAGTGAAGTGTAAGGCTTTCCAAAGCTGCCGGACGTGTTTCTTTCTCTATTTCAATGGTATTCTGCCTTGTATAACACACATTTACCACTCTAGTCTCCTTTAAGTAAACGATATAGGATTCATACAGTGTTTCATGTGATCTTAACTCGATTTAAGGATTTCCCGGATTTAGCTACCTTTTCTATACTAAGAACTGACTTGGAGAATCTCTTTCAGCTGTTCTAAAACAAGTTCTCATCTGTTTACAGACATTTTCACTGAATTATACATGTGTTCATGTAGTTTCCTATATTCTGCCTTCTGGTCCAAGTATAAGCTTTGCCCACTTTATCAAACAACTTCCTACACACTGTTATGAACTGAGGCAGCTCGGGAACATTGTCTCTCAACTGTGTTATAGAGTGTAGTACTACATTTCAGTGAAGTGTAAGGCTTTCCAAAGCTGCCGAACGTGTTTCTTTCTCTATTTCAATGGTATTCTGCCTTGTATAACACACATTTACCACTCTAGTCTCCTTTAAGTAAAGAATATAGGATTCATACAGTGTTTTATGTAATCTTAACTCAAATTAAGGATTTCCCGGATTTAGCTACCTTTTCTACACTAAGAACTGACTTGGAGATTCTCTTTCAGCTGTTCTACACAAGTTCTCATCTGTTTACAGACATTTTCACTGAATTATAAATGTGTTCATGTAGTTACCTATATTCTGCCTTCTGGTCCAAGTATAAGCTTTGCCCACTTTATCAAACAACTTCCTACACACTGTTATGAACTGAGGCAGCTCGGGAACATTGTCTCTCAACTGTGTTATAGAGTGTAGTACTACATTTCCGTGAAGTGTAAGGCTTTCCAAAGCTGCCGAACGTGTTTCTTACTCTATTTCAATGGTATTCTGCCTTGTATAACACACATTTACCACTCTAGTCTCCTTTAAGTAATGAATATAGGATTCATACAGTGTTTGATGTTATCTTAACTCGAATTAAGGATTTCCCTTATCTTAGCTACCTTTTCTACACTAAAAACTGACTTGGAGATTCTCTTTCAGCTGTTTTAAACAATTTCAAATCTATTTACAGTCATTTTCACTGAATTAATCATGTTTTCATGTAGTTTCCTACATTCTGTCTTCTGGTCCAAGTATAAGCTTTGCCCTCTTTATCAAACAACTTCCAACACACTGTTATTAACTGAGGCAGCTCGGGAATATTGTCTCTCAACTGTGTTATAGAGTGTTACTACATTTCAGTGAAGTGTAAGGCTTACCAAAGCTGCTGAACGTGTTTCTTTCTCTATATCATTGGTATTCTGCCTTGTATAACACAAATTTACCACTCTAGTCTCCTTTAAGTAAAGAATATAGGATTCATACAGTGTTTCAGGTAATCTTAACTCGAATTAAGGATTTCCCGGATCTTAGCTACCTTTTCTACACTAAGAACTGACTTGGAGAATCTCTGTCAGCTGTTCTAAACAAGTTCTCTTCTGTTTACAGTCATTTTCACTGAATTAATCATGTTTTCATGTAGTTTCCTATATTCTGCCTCCTGGTTCAAGTACAAGCTTTGCCCACTTTATCAAACAACTTCCTACACAGTGTTAAGGACTGAGGCAGCTAGGGACCATTGTCTCTCAACTGTGTTATAGAGTGTAGTACTACATTTCAGTGAAGTGTAAGGCTTTCCAAAGCTGCCGAACGTGTTTCTTTCTCTATTTCAATGGTATTCGGCGTTGTATAACACACATTTACCACTCTAGTCTCCTTTAAGTAAAGAATATAGGATTCATACAGTGTTTCATGTGATCTTAACTGGAATGAAGGATTTCCTTATCTTAGCTACCTTTTCTACACTAAGAACTGACTTGGAGATTCTCTTTCAGCTGTTCTAAACAAGTTCTCATCTGTTTACAGACATTTTCACTGAATTATCCATGTGTTGATGTAGTTTCCTATATTCTGCCTTCTGGTCCAAGTATAAGCTTTGCCCACTTTATCAAACAACTTGCTACACACTGTTTTGAACTGAGGCAGCTCGGGAATATTGTCTCTCAACTGTGTAATAGAGTGTAGTACTACATTTCAGTGAAGTGTAAGGCTTTCCAAAGCTGCCGAACGTGTTTCTTTCTCTATTTCAATGGTATTCTGCCTTGTATAACACAGATTTACCACTCTAGTCTCCTTTAAGTAATGAATATAGGATTCATACAGTGTTTGATGTTATCTTAACTCGAATTAAGGATTTCCCGGATTTAGCTACCTTTTCTACACTAAGAACTGACTTGGAGATTCTCTTTCAGCTGTTCTACACAAGTTCTCATCTGTTTACAGTCATTTTCACTGAATTATTATGTTTTCATGTAGTTTCCTATATTCTGCCTTCTGGCCCAAGTATAAACTTTGCCCACTTTATCAAACAACTTTCTACACACTGTTATGAACTAAGGCAGCTAGGGAACATTGTCTCTCAACTGTGTTATAGAGTGTAGTACTACATTTCAGTGAAATGTAAGGCTTTCCAAAGCTGCCGAACGTGTTTCTTTCTCTATTTCAATGGTATTCTGCCTTGTATAACACACATTTACCACTCTAATCTCCTTTAAGTAAACAATATAGGATTCATACAGTGTTTCATGTGATCTTAACTGGAATGAAGGATTTCCTTATCTTAGCTACCTTTTCTACACTAAGAACTGACTTGGAGATTCTCTTTCAGCTGTTCTAAACAAGTTCTCATCTGTTTACAGACATTTTCACTGAATTATTCATGTGTTGATGTAGTTTCCTATATTCTGCCTTCTGGTCCAAGTATAAGCTTTGCCCACTTTATCAAACAACTTCCTACACACTGTTATGAACTGAGGCAGCTAGGGAACATTGTCTCTCAACTGTGTAATAGAGTGTAGTACTACATTTCAGTGAAGTGTAAGGCTTTCCAAAGATGCCGAACGTGTTTCTTTCTCTATTTCAATGGTATTCTGCCTTGTATAACACACATTTACCACTCTAGTCTCCTTTAAGTAAAGAATATAGGATTCATACAGTGTTTCAGGTAATCTTAACTCGAATTAAGGATTTCCCGGATCTTAGCTACCTTTTCTACACTAAGAACTGACTTGGAGAATCTCTGTCAGCTGTTCTAAACAAGTTCTCATCTGTTTACAGTCATTTTCACTGAATTAATCATGTTTTCATGTAGTTTCCTATATTCTGCCTCATGGTTCAAGTATAAGCTTTGCCCACTTTAACAAACAACTTCCTACACACTGTTATGAACTGAGGCAGCTAGGGAACATTGTCTCTCAACTGTGTTATAGAGTGTAGTACTACATTTCAGTGAAGTGTAAGGCTTTCCAAAGCTGCCGAACGTGTTTCTTTCTCTATTTCAATGGTATTCTGCCTTGTATAACACACATTTACCACTCTAGTCTCCTTTAAGTAAAGAACATAGGATTCATACAGTGTTTGATGTTATCTTAACTCGAATTAAGGATTTCCCTTATCTTAGCTACCTTTTCTACACTAAGAACTGACTTGGAGATTCTCTTTCAGCTGTTCTACACAAGTTCTCATCTGTTTACAGTCATTTTCACTGAATTATTATGTTTTCATGTAGTTTCCTATATTCTGCCTTCTGGCCCAAGTATAAACTTTGCCCACTTTATCAAACAACTTCCTACACACTGTTATGAACTGAGGCAGCTAGGGAACATTGTCTCTCAACTGTGTTATAGAGTGTAGTACTACATTTCAGTGAAGTGTAAGGCTTTCCAAAGCTGCCGAACGTGTTTCTTTCTCTATTTCAATGGTATTCTGCCTTGTATAACACACATTTACCACTCTAGTCTCCTTTAAGTAAACAATATAGGATTCATACAGTGTTTAATGTGATCTTAACTCGATTTAAGGATTTCCCGGATTTAGCTACCTTTTCTATACTAAGAACTGACTTGGAGAATCTCTTTCAGCTGTTCTAAACAAGTTCTCATCGGTTTACAGTCATTTTCACTGAATTAATCATGTTTTCATGTAGTTTCCTATATTCTGCCTCCTGGTTCAAGTATAAACTTTGCCCACTTTAACAAACAACTTCCTACACACTGTTATGAACTGAGGCAGCTCGGGAACATTGTCTCTCAACTGTGTTATAGAGTGTAGTACTACATTTCAGTGAAGTGTAAGGCTTTTCAAAGCTGCCGAACGTGTTTCTTTCTCTATTTCAATGGTATTCTGCCTTGTATAACACACATTTACCACTCTAGTCTCCTTTAAGTAAAGAATATAGGAGTCATACAGTGTTTCATGTAATCTTAACTCGAATTAAGGATTTCCCGGATCTTAGCTACCTTTTCTACACTGAGAACTGACTTGGAGTTTCTCTTTCAGCTGTTCTACACAAGTTCTCATCCGTTTACAGACATTTTCACTGAATTATAAATGTGTTCATGTAGTTTCCTATATTCTACCTTCTGGTCCAAGTATAAGCTTTGCCCACTTTATCAAACAACTTCCTACGCACTGTTGTGAACTGAGGCAGCTCGGGAACATTGTCTCTCAACTGTGTTATAGAGTGTAGTACTACATTTCAGTGAAGTGTAAGGCTTTCCAAAGCTGCCGAACGTGTTTCTCTCTCTATTTCAATGGTATTCTGCCTTGTATAACACACATTTACCACTCAAGTCTCCTTTAAGTAAAGAATATAGGATTCATAGTGTTTCATGTGATTTTAACCCGAATTAAGGATTTCCCGGATTTAGCTACCTTTTCTACACTAAGAACTGACTTGGAGATTCTCTTTCAGCTGTTCTACACAAGTTCTCATCTGTTTACAGACATTTTCACTGAATTATAAATGTGTTCATGTAGTTTCCTATATTCTGCCTTCCGGTCCAAGTATAAGCTTTGCCCACTTTATCAAACAACTTCCTACACACTGTTATGAACTGAGGCAGCTCGGGAACATTGTCTCTCAACTGTGTTATAGAGTGTAGTACTACATTTCAGTGAAGTGTAAGGCTTTCCAAAGCTGCCGAACGTGTTTCTTTCTCTATTTCAATGGTATTCGGCGTTGTATAACACACATTTACCACTCTAGTCTCCTTTAAGTAAAGAATATAGGATTCATACAGTGTTTCATGTGATCTTAACTGGAATGAAGGATTTCCTTATCTTAGCTACCTTTTCTACACTAAGAACTGACTTGGAGATTCTCTTTCAGCTGTTCTAAACAAGTTCTCATCTGTTTACAGACATTTTCACTGAATTATTCATGTGTTGATGTAGTTTCCTATATTCTGCCTTCTGGTCCAAGTATAAGCTTTGCCCACTTTATCAAACAACTTCCTACACAGTGTTTTGAACTGAGGCAGCTCGGGAATATTGTCTCTCAACTGTATTATAGAGTGTAGTACTACATTTCAGTGAAGTGTAAGGCTTTCCAAAGCTGCCGAACGTGTTTCTTTCTCTATTTCAATGGTATTCTGCCTTGTATAACACACATTTACCACTCTAGTCTCCTTTAAGTAATGAATATAGGATTCATACAGTGTTTGATGTTATCTTAACTCGAATTAAGGATTTCCCGGATTTAGCTACCTTTTCTACACTAAGAACTGACTTGGAGATTCTCTTTCAGTTGTTCTACACAAGTTCTCATCTGTTTACAGTCATTTTCACTGAATTATTATGTTTTCATGTAGTTTCCTATATTCTGCCTTCTGGCCCAAGTATAAACTTTGCCCACTTTATCAAACAACTTCCTACACACTGTTATGAACTGAGGCAGCTAGGGAACATTGTCTCTCAACTGTGTTATAGAGTGTAGTACTACATTTCAGTGAAGTGTAAGGCTTTCCAAAGCTGCAGAACGTGTTTCTTTCTCTATTTCAATGGTATTCTGCCTTGTATAACACAAATTTACCACTCTAGTCTCCTTTAAGTAAACAATATAGGATTCATACAGTGTTTCATGTGATCTTAACTGGAATGAAGGATTTCCTTATCTTAGCTACCTTTTCTACACTAAGAACTGACTTGGAGATTCTCTTTCAGCTGTTTTAAACAAGTTCTCATCTGTTTACAGACATTTTCACTGAATTATTCATGTGTTGATGTAGTTTCCTATATTCTGCCTTCTGGTCCAAGTATAAGCTTTGCCCACTTTATCAAACAACTTCCTACACACTGTTATGAACTGAGGCAGCTAGGGAACATTGTCTCTCAACTGTGTTATAGAGTGTAGTACTACATTTCAGTGAAGTGTAAGGCTTTCCAAAGATGCCGAACGTGTTTCTTTCTCTATTTCAATGGTATTCTGCCTTGTATAACACACATTTACCACTCTAGTCTCCTTTAAGTAATGAATATAGGATTCATACAGTGTTTGATGTTATCTTAACTCGAATTAAGGATTTCCCGGATTTAGCTACCTTTTCTACACTAAGAACTGACTTGGAGATTCTCTTTCAGCTGTTCTACACAAGTTCTCATCTGTTTACAGTCATTTTCACTGAATTATTATGTTTTCATGTAGTTTCCTATATTCTGCCTTCTGGCCCAAGTATAAACTTTGCCCACTTTATCTAACAACTTCCTACACACTGTTATGAACTGAGGCAGCTAGGGAACATTGTCTCTCAACTGTGTTATAGAGTGTAGTACTACATTTCAGTGAAATGTAAGGCTTTCCAAAGCTGCCCAACGTGTTTCTTTCTCTATTTCAATGGTATTCTGCCTTGTATAACACACATTTACCACTCTAATCTCCTTTAAGTAAACAATATAGGATTCATACAGTGTTTCATGTGATCTTAACTGGAATGAAGGATTTCCTTATCTTAGCTACCATTTCTACACTAAGAACTGACTTGGAGATTCTCTTTCAGCTGTTCTAAACAAGTTCTCATCTGTTTACAGACATTTTCACTGAATTATTCATGTGTTGATGTAGTTTCCTATATTCTGCCTTCTGGTCCAAGTATAAGCTTTGCCCACTTTATCAAACAACTTCCTACACACTGTTATGAACTGAGGCAGCTCGGGAACATTGTCTCTCAACTGTGTTATAGAGTGTAGTACTACATTTCAGTGAAGTGTAAGGCTTTCCAAAGCTGCCGAACGTGTTTCTTTCTCTATTTCAATGGTATTCTGCCTTGTATAACACACATTTACCACTCTAGTCTCCTTTAAGTAAAGAATATAGGAGTCATACAGTGTTTCATGTAATCTTAACTCGAATTAAGGATTTCCCGGATCTTAGCTACCTTTTCTACACTGAGAACTGACTTGGAGTTTCTCTTTCAGCTGTTCTACACAAGTTCTCATCTGTTTACAGTCATTTTCACTGAATTATTCATGTTTTCATGTAGTTTCCTATATTCTGCCTTCTGGCCCAAGTATAAGCTTTGCCGACTTTATCAAACAACTTCCTACACACTGTTGTGAACTGAGGCAGCTCGGGAACATTGTCTCTCAACTGTGTTATAGAGTGTAGTACTACATTTCAGTGAAGTGTAAGGCTTTCCAAAGCTGCCGAACGTGTTTCTTTGTCTATTTCAATGGTATTCTGCCTTGTATAACACACATTTACCACTCTAATCTCCTTTAAGTAAAGAATATAGGATTCATACAGTGTTTCATGTGATCTTAACTGGAATGAAGGATTTCCTTATCTTAGCTACATTTTCTACACTAAGAACTGACTTGGAGATTCTCTTTCAGCTGTTCTAAACAAGTTCTCATCTGTTTACATACATTTTCACTGAATTATTCATGTGTTGATGTAGTTTCCTATACTCTGCCTTCTGGTCCAAGTATAAGCTTTGCCCACTTTATCAAAGAACTTCCTACACACTGTTATGAACTGAGGCAGCTCGGGAACATTGTCTCTCAACTGTGTTATAGAGTGTAGTACTACATTTCAGTGAAGTGTAAGGCTTTCCAAAGCTGCCGAACGTGTTTCTTTCTCTATTTCAATGGTATTCTGCCTTGTATAACACACATTTACCACTCTAGTCTCCGTTAAGTAATGAATATAGGATTCATACAGTGTTTGATGTTATCTTAACTCGAATTAAGGATTTCCCGGTTTAGCTACCTTTTCTACACTAAGAACTGACTTGGAGATTCTCTATCAGCTGTTCTACACGAGTTCTCATCTGTTTACAGTCATTTTCACTGAATTATTATGTTTTCATGTAGTTTCCTATATTCTGCCTTCTGGCCCAAGTATAAACTTTGCCCACTTTATCAAACAACTTCCTACACACTGTTATGAACTGAGGCAGCTAGGGAACATTGTCTCTCAACTGTGTTATAGAGTGTAGTACTACATTTCAGTGAAGTGTAAGGCTTTCCAAAGCTGCCGAACGTGTTTCTTTCTCTATTTCAATGGTATTCTGCCTTGTATAACACACATTTACCACTCTAGTCTCCTTTAAGTAAACGATATAGGATTCATACAGTGTTTCATGTGATCTTAACTCGATTGAAGGATTTCCCGGATTTAGCTACCTTTTCTATACTAAGAACTGACTTGGAGAATCTCTTTCAGCTGTTCTAAAACAAGTTCTCATCTGTTTACAGACATTTTCACTGAATTATACATGTGTTCATGTAGTTTCCTATATTCTGCCTTCTGGTCCAAGTATAAGCTTTGCCCACTTTATCAAACAACTTCCTACACACTGTTATGAACTGAGGCAGCTCGGGAACATTGTCTCTCAACTGTGTTATAGAGTGTAGTACTACATTTCAGTGAAGTGTAAGGCTTTCCAAAGCTGCCGAACGTGTTTCTTACTTTATTTCAATGGTATTCTGCCTTGTATAACACACATTTACCACTCTAGTCTCCTTTAAGTAAAGAATATAGGATTCATACAGTGTTTCAGGTAATCTTAAGTCGAATTAAGGATTTCCCGGATCTTAGCTACCTTTTCTACACTAAGAACTGACTTGGAGAATCTCTGTCAGCTGTTCTAAACAAGTTCTCTTCTGTTTACAGTCATTTTCACTGAATTAATCATGTTTTCATGTACTTTCCTATATTCTGCCTCCTGGTTCAAGTACAAGCTTTGCCCACTTTATCAAACAACTTCCTACACACTGTTATGAACTGAGGCAGCTCGGGAACATTGTCTCTCAACTGTGTTATAGAGTGTAGTACTACATTTCAGTGAAGTGTAAGGCTTTCCAAAGCTGCCGAACGTGTTTCTTTCTTTATTTCAATGGTATTCTGCCTTGTATAACACACATTTACCACTCTAGTCTCCTTTAAGTAAAGAATATAGGATTCATACAGTGTTTCAGGTAATCTTAACTCGAATTAAGGATTTCCCGGATCTTAGCTACCTTTTCTACACTAAGAACTGACTTGGAGAATCTCTGTCAGCTGTTCTAAACAAGTTCTCATCTGTTTACAGTCATTTTCACTGAATTAATCATGTTTTCATGTAGTTTCCTATATTCTGCCTACTGGTTCAAGTATAAGCTTTGCCCACTTTAACAAACAACTTCCTACACACTGTTATGAACTGAGGCAGCTAGGGAACATTGTCTCTCAACTGTGTTATAGAGTGTAGTACTACATTTCAGTGAAGTGTAAGGCTTTCCAAAGCTGCCGAACGTGTTTCTTTCTCTATTTCAATGGTATTCTGCCTTGTATAACACACATTTACCACTCTAGTCTCCTTTAAGTAATGAATATAGGATTCATACAGTTTTTGATGTTATCTTAACTCGAATTAAGGATTTCCCTTATCTTAGCTACCTTTTCTACACTAAAAACTGACTTGGAGATTCTCTTTCAGCTGTTTTAAACAATTTCAAATCTATTTACAGTCATTTTCACTGAATTAATCATGTTTTCATGTAGTTTCCTATATTCTGTCTTCTGGTCCAAGTATAAGATTTGCCCTCTTTATCAAACAACTTCCAACACACTGTTATTAACTGAGGCAACTCGGGAATATTGTCTGTCAACTGTGTTATAGAGTGTTACTACATTTCAGTGAAGTGTAAGGCTTACCAAAGCTGCTGAACGTGTTTCTTTCTCTATATCATTGGTATTCTGCCTTGTATAACACAAATTTACCACTCTAGTCTCCTTTAAGTAAAGAATATAGGATTCATACAGTGTTTCAGGTAATCTTAACTCGAATTAAGGATTTCCCGGATCTTAGCTACCTTTTCTACACAAAGAACTGACTTGGAGAATCTCTGTCAGCTGTTCTAAACAAGTTCTCTTCTGTTTACAGTCATTTTCACTGAATTAATCATGTTTTCATGTAGTTTCCTATATTCTGCCTCCTGGTTCAAGTACAAGCTTTGCCCACTTTATCAAACAACTTCCTACACAGTGTTAAAGACTGAGGCAGCTAGGGAACATTGTCTCTCAACTGTGTTATAGAGTGTAGTACTACATTTCAGTGAAGTGTAAGGCTTTTCAAAGCTGCCGAACGTGTTTCTTTCTCTATTTCAATGGTATTCTGCCTTGTATAACACACATTTACCACTCTAGCCTCCTTTAAGTAAAGAATATAGGAGTCATACAGTGTTTGATGTTATCTTAACTCGAATTAAGGATTTCCCTTATCTTAGCTACCTTTTCTACACTAAAAACTGACTTGGAGATTGTCTTTCAGCTGTTTTAAACAAGTTCAAATCTGTTTACAGTCATTTTCACTGACTTAATCATGTTTTCAGGTAGTTTCCTATATTCTGCCTTCTGGCCCAAGTATAAACTTTGCCCACTTTGTCAAACAACTTCCTACAAACTGTTATGAACTGAGGCAGCTAGGGAACATTGTCTCTCAACTGTGTTATAGAGTGTAGTACTACATTTCAGTGAAGTGTAAGGCTTTCCAATGCTGCCGAACGTGTTTCTTTCTCTATTTCAATGGTATTCTGCCTTGTATAACACACATTTACCACTCTAGTCTCCTTTAAGTAAACAATATAGGATTCATACAGTGTTTCATGTGATCTTAACTCGAATTAAGGATTCTCTGGATTTAGCTACCTTTTGTACACTAAGAACTGACTTGGAGAATCTGTTTCAGCTGTTCTAAAACAAGTTCACATCTGTTTACAGACATTTTCACTGAATTATTCATGTGTTCATGTAGTTTCCTATATTCTGCCTTCTGGTCCAAGTATAAGCTTTGCCCACTTTATCAAACAACTTCCTACACAGTGTTATGAACTGAGGCAGCTCGGGAACATTGTCTCTCAACTGTGTTATAGAGTGTAGTACTACATTTCAGTGAAGTGTAAGGCTTTCCAAAGCTACCGAACGTGTTTCTTTCTCTATTTCAATGGTATTCTGCCTTGTATAACACACATTTACCACTCTAGTCTCCTTTAAGTAATGAATATAGGATTCATACAGTGTTTGATGTTATCTTAACTCGAATTAAGGATTTCCCTTATCTTAGCTACCTTTTCTACACTAAGAACTGACTTGGAGATTCTCTTTCAGCTGTTCTAAACAAGTTCTCATCTGTTTACATTCATTTTCAAAGAATTATTCATGTTTTCATGTAGTTTCCTGTATTCTGCCTTCTGGTCCAAGTATAAGCTTTGCCCACTTTATCAAACAACTTCCCACACACTGTTATGAACTGAGGCAGCTCGGGAACATTATCTCTCAACTGTGTTATAGAGTGTAGTACTTCATTTCAGTGAAGTGTAAGGCTTTCCAAAGCTGCCGAACGTGTTTCTTTCTCTATTTCAATGGTATTCTGCCTTGTATAACACACATTTACCACTCTAGTCTCCTTTAAGTAATGAATATAGGATTCATACAGTGTTTGATGTTATCTTAACTCGAATTAAGGATTTCCCTTATCTTAGCTACCTTTTCTACACTAAGAACTGACTTGGAGATTCTCTTTCAGCTGTTCTAAACAAGTTCTCATCTGTTTACAGTCATTTTCACTGAATTATTCATGTTTTCATGTAGTTTCCTGTATTCTGCCTTCTGATCCAAGTATAAGCTTTGCCCACTTTATCAAACAACTTCCCACACACTGTTATGAACTGAGGTAGCTCGGGAACATTGTCTCTCAACTGTGTTATAGAGTGTAGTACTACATTTCAGTGAAGTGTAAGGCTTTCCAAAGCTGCCGAACGTGTTTCTTTCTCTATTTCAATAGTATTCTGCCTTGTATAACACACATTTACCACTCTAGTCTCCTTTAAGTAAACAATATAGGATTCATACAGTGTTTCATGTGATCTTAACTAGAATTAAGGATTTCCCTTATCTTAGCTACCTTTTCTACACTAAGAACTGACTTGGAGATTCTCTTTCAGCTGTTCTAAACAAGTTCTCATCTGTTTACAGTCATTTTCACTGAATTATTCATGTTTTCATGTAGTTTCCTATATTCTGCCTTCTGGCCCAAGTATAACCTTTGCCCGCTTTATCAAACAACTTCCTACACACTGTTATGAACTGAGGCAGCTCGGGAACATTGTCTCTCAACTGTGTTATAGAGTGTAGTACTACATTTCAGTGAAGTGTAAGGCTTTCCAAAGCTGCCGAACGTGTTTCTTTCTCTATTTCAATGGTATTCTGCCTTGTATAACACACATTTAACACTCTAGTCTCCTTTAAGTAAACAATATAGGATTCATACAGTGTTTCATGTGATCTTAACTCGAATTAAGGATTTCGTGGATTTAGCTACCTTTTCTACACTAAGAACTGACTTGGAGAATCTGTTTCAGCTGTTCTAAAACAAGTTCTCATCTGTTCACAGACATTTTCACTGAATTATTCATGTTTCCATGTAGTTTCCTATATTCTGCCTTCTGGTCCAAGTATAAGCTTTGCCCGCTTTATCAAACAACTTCCTACACACTGTTATGAACTGAGGCAGCTCGGGAACATTGTCTCTCAACTGTGTTATAGAGTGTAGTACTACATTTCAGTGAAGTGTAAGGCTTTCCAAAGCTGCCGAACGTGTTTCTTTCTCTATTTCAATGGTATTCTGCCTTGTATAACACACATTTACCACTCTAGTCTCCTTTAAGTAATGAATATAGGATTCATACAGTGTTTGATGTTATCTTAACTCGAATTAAGGATTTCCCTTATCTTAGCTACCTTTTCTACACTAAGAACTGACTTGGAGATTCTCTTTCAGCTGTTCTAAACAAGTTCTCATCTGTTTACAGTCATTTTCACTGAATTATTCATGTTTTCATGTAGTTTCCTATATTCTGCCTTCTGGCCCAAGTATAAGCTTTGCCCGCTTTATCAAACAACTTCCTACACACTGTTATGAACTGAGGCAGCTCGGGAACATTGTCTCTCAACTGTGTTTTAGAGTGTAGTACTACATTTCAGTGAAGTGTAAGGCTTTCCAAAGCTGCCGAACGTGTTTCTTGATCTATTTCAATGGTATTCTGCCTTGTATAACACACATTTACCACTCTAGTCTCCTTTAAGTAATGAATATAGGATTCATACAGTGTTTGATGTTATCTTAACTCGAATTAAGGATTTCTCTTATCTTAGCTACATTTTCTACACTAAGAACTGACTTGGAGATTCGCTTTCAGCTGTTCTAAACAAGTTCTCATCTGTTTACAGACATTTTCACTGAATTATTCATGTGTTCATGTAGTTTCCTATATTCTGCCTTCTGGTCCAAGTATAAGCTTTGCCCACCTTATCAAACAACTTCCTACACACTGTTATCAACTGAGGCAGCTCGGGAACATTGTCTCTCAACTGTGTTATAGAGTGTAGTACTACATTTCAGTGAAGTGTAAGGCTTTCCAAAGCTGCCGAACGTGTTTCTTTCTCTATTTCAATGGTATTCTGCCTTGTATAACACACATTTACCACTCTAGTCTACTTTAAGTAAAGAATATAGGATTCCTACAGTGTTTCATGTGATCTTAACTCGAATTAAGGATTTTCCGGATTTCGCTACCTTTTCTACACTAAGAACTGACTTGGAGATTCGCTTTCAGCTGTTCTAAACAAGTTCTCATCTGTTTACAGACATTTTCACTGAATTATTCATGTGTTCATGTAGTTTCCTATATTCTGCCATCTGGTCCAAGTATAAGCTTTGCCCACTTTATCAAACAACTTCCTACACACTGTTATCAACTGAGGCAGCTCGGGAACATTGTCTCTCAACTGTGTTATAGAGTGTAGTACTACATTTCAGTGAAGTGTAAGGCTTTCCAAAGCTGCCGAACGTGTTTCTTTCTCTATTTCAATGGTATTCTGCCTTGTATAACACACATTTACCACTCTAGTCTCCTTTAAGTAAACAACATAGGATTCATACAGTGTTTCATGTGATCTTAACTAGAATTAAGGATTTCCCTTATCTTAGCTACCTTTTCTACACTAAGAACTGACTTGGAGATTGTCTTTCAGCTGTTCTAAACAAGTTCTCATCTGTTTACAGTCATTTTCACTGAATTATTCATGTTTTCATGTAGTTTCTTATATTCTGCCTTCTGGCCAAAGTATAAGCTTTGCCCGCTTTATCAAACAACTTCCTACACACTGTTATGAACTGAGGCAGCTAGGGAACATTGTCTCTCAACTGTGTTATAGAGTGTAGTACTACATTTCAGTGAAGTGTAAGGCTTTCCAAAGCTGCCGAACGTGTTTCTTTCTCTATTTCAATGGTATTCTGCCTTGTATAACACACATTTAACAATCTAGTCTCCTTTAAGTAAACAATATAGGATTCATACAGTGTTTCATGTGATCTTAACTCGAATTAAGGATTTCGTGGATTTAGCTACCTTTTCTACACTAAGAACTGACTTGGAGAATCTGTTTCAGCTGTTCTAAAACAAGTTCTCATCTGTTCACAGACATTTTCACTGAATTATTCATGTGTTCATGTAGTTTCCTATATTCTGCCTTCTGGTCCAAGTATAAGCTTTGCCCACTTTATCAAACAACTTCGTACACACTGTTATGAACTGAGGCAGCTCGGGAACATTGTCTCTCAACTGTGTTATGGAGTGTAGTACTACATTTCAGTGAAGTGTAAGCCTTTTCAAAGCTGCCGAACGTGTTTCTTTTTCTATTTCAATGGTATTCTGCCTTGTATAACACACATTTACCACTCTAGTCTCCTTTAAGTAAACGATATAGGATTCATTCAGTGTTTCATGTGATCTTAATTCGAATTAAGGATTTCCCTTACCTTAGCTACCTTTTATACAATAAGAACTGACTTGGAGAATCTCTTTCAGCTGTTCTAAACAAGTTCTTATCAGTTTACAGTCATTTTCACTGAATTATTCATATTTTCGTGTAGTTTCCTATATTCTGCCTTCTGGCCCAAGTATAAGCTTTGCCCACTTTATCAAACAACTTCCTACACACTGTTATGAACTGAGGCAGCTTGGGAACATTGTCTCTCAACTGTGTTATAGAGTGTAGTACTAAATTTCAGTGAAGTGTAAGGCTTTCCAAAGCTGCAGAACGTGTTTCTTTCTCTATTTCAATGGTATTATGCCTTGTATAACACAAATTTACCACTGTAGTCTCCTTTCAGTAAAGAATATAGGATTCATACAGTGTTTCATGTGATCTTAACTGGAATTATGGATTTTCCGGATTTCGCTACCTTTTCTACACTAAGAACTGACTTGGAGGATCTCTTTCAGCTGTTCTCAAACAAGTTCTCATCTGTTTACAGTCATTTTCACTGAATTATTCATGTTTTCATTTAGTTTCCTATATTCTGCCTTCTGGTCCAAGTATAAGCTTTGCCCACTTTATCAAACAACTTCATACACACTGTTAAGGACTGAGGTAGCTAGGGAACATTGTCTCTCAACTGTGTTATAGAGGGTAGTACTACATTTCAGTGAAGTGTAAGGCTTTCCAAAGCTGCCGAACGTGTTTCTTTCTCTATTTCAATGGTATTCTGCCTTGTATAACACACATTTACCACTCTAGTCTCCTTTAAGTAAACAACATAGGATTCATACAGTGTTTCATGTGATCTTAACTAGAATTAAGGATTTCCCTTATCTTAGCTACCTTTTCTACACTAAGAACTGACTTGGAGATTCTCTTTCAGCTGTTCTAAACAAGTTCTCATCTGTTTACAGTCATTTTCACTGAATTATTCATGTTTTCATGTAGTTTCCTATATTCTGCCTTCTGGCCCAAGTATAACCTTTGCCCGCTTTATCAAACAACTTCCTACACACTGTTATGAACTGAGGCAGCTCGGGAACATTGTCTCTCAACTGTGTTACAGAGTGTAGTACTACATTTCAGTGAAGTGTAAGGCTTTCCAAAGCTGCCGAACGTGTTTCTTTCTCTATTTCAATGGTATTCTGCCTTGTATAACACACATTTACCACTCTAGTCTCCTTTAAGTAAACAATATAGGATTCATACAGTGTTTCATGTGATCTTAACTCGAATTAAGGATTTCGTGGATTTAGCTACCTTTTCTACACTAAGAACTGACTTGGAGAATCTGTTTAAGCTGTTCTAAAACAAGTTCTCATCTGTTCACAGACATTTTCACTGAATTATTCATGTGTTCATGTAGTTTTCTATATTCTGCCTTCTGGTCCAAGTATAAGCTTTGCCCACTTTATCAAACAACTTCCTACACACTGTTATGAACTGAGGCAGCTCGGGAACATTGTCTCTCAACTGTGTTATGGAGTGTAGTACTACATTTCAGTAAAGTGTAAGCCTTTTCAAATCTGCCGAACGTGTTTCTTTCTCTATTTCAATGGTATTCTACCTTGTATAACACACATTTACCACTCTAGTCTCCTTTAAGTAAACGATATAGGATTCATTCAGTGTTTCATGTGATCTTAATTCGAATTAAGGATTTCCCTTATCTTAGCTACCTTTTATACAATAAGAACTGACTTGGAGGATCTCTTTCAGCTGTTCTCAAACAAGTTCTCATCTGTTTACAGTCATTTTCACTGAATTATTCATGTTTTCATTTAGTTTCCTATTTTCTGCCTTCTGGCCCAAGTATAAGCTTTGCCCACTTTATCAAACAACTTCCTACACACTGTTATGAACTGAGGCAGCTTGGGAACATTGTCTCTCAACTGTGTTATAGAGTGTAGTACTAAATTTCAGTGAAGTGTAAGGCTTTCCAAAGCTGCAGAACGTGTTTCTTTCTCTATTTCAATGGTATTATGCCTTGTATAACACAAATTTACCACTGTAGTCTCCTTTCAGTAAAGAATATAGGATTCATACAGTGTTTCATGTGATCTTAACTGGAATTATGGATTTTCCGGATTTCGCTACCTTTTCTACACTAAGAACTGACTTGGAGGATCTCTTTCAGATGTTCTCAAACAAGTTCTCATCTGTTTACAGTCATTTTCACTGAATTATTCATGTTTTCATTTAGTTTCCTATATTCTGCCTTCTGGTCCAAGTATAAGCTTTGCCCACTTTATCAAACAACTTCATACACACTGTTAAGGACTGAGGTAGCTAGGGAACATTGTCTCTCAACTGTGTTATAGAGGGTAGTACTACATTTCAGTGAAGTGTAAGGCTTTCCAAAGCTGCCGAACGTGTTTCTTTCTCTATTTCAATGGTATTCTGCCTTGTATAACACACATTTACCACTCTAGTCTCCTTTAAGTAAACAACATAGGATTCATACAGTGTTTCATGTGATCTTAACTAGAATTAAGGATTTCCCTTATCTTAGCTACCTTTTCTACACTAAGAACTGACTTGGAGATTCTCTTTCAGCTGTTCTAAACAAGTTCTCATCTGTTTACAGTCATTTTCACTGAATTATTCATGTTTTCATGTAGTTTCCTATATTCTGCCTTCTGGCCCAAGTATAACCTTTGCCCGCTTTATCAAACAACTTCCTACACACTGTTATGAACTGAGGCAGCTCGGGAACATTGTCTCTCAACTGTGTTACAGAGTGTAGTACTACATTTCAGTGAAGTGTAAGGCTTTCCAAAGCTGCCGAACGTGTTTCTTTCTCTATTTCAATGGTATTCTGCCTTGTATAACACACATTTACCACTCTAGTCTCCTTTAAGTAAACAATATAGGATTCATACAGTGTTTCATGTGATCTTAACTCGAATTAAGGATTTCGTGGATTTAGCTACCTTTTCTACACTAAGAACTGACTTGGAGAATCTGTTTAAGCTGTTCTAAAACAAGTTCTCATCTGTTCACAGACATTTTCACTGAATTATTCATGTGTTCATGTAGTTTTCTATATTCTGCCTTCTGGTCCAAGTATAAGCTTTGCCCACTTTATCAAACAACTTCCTACACACTGTTATGAACTGAGGCAGCTCGGGAACATTGTCTCTCAACTGTGTTATGGAGTGTAGTACTACATTTCAGTAAAGTGTAAGCCTTTTCAAATCTGCCGAACGTGTTTCTTTCTCTATTTCAATGGTATTCTACCTTGTATAACACACATTTACCACTCTAGTCTCCTTTAAGTAAACGATATAGGATTCATTCAGTGTTTCATGTGATCTTAATTCGAATTAAGGATTTCCCTTATCTTAGCTACCTTTTATACAATAAGAACTGACTTGGAGGATCTCTTTCAGCTGTTCTCAAACAAGTTCTCATCTGTTTACAGTCATTTTCACTGAATTATTCATGTTTTCATTTAGTTTCCTATTTTCTGCCTTCTGGCCCAAGTATAAGCTTTGCCCACTTTATCAAACAACTTCCTACACACTGTTATGAACTGAGGCAGCTTGGGAACATTGTCTCTCAACTGTGTTATAGAGTGTAGTACTAAATTTCAGTGAAGTGTAAGGCTTTCCAAAGCTGCAGAACGTGTTTCTTTCTCTATTTCAATGGTATTATGCCTTGTATAACACAAATTTACCACTGTAGTCTCCTTTCAGTAAAGAATATAGGATTCATACAGTGTTTCATGTGATCTTAACTGGAATTATGGATTTTCCGGATTTCGCTACCTTTTCTACACTAAGAACTGACTTGGAGGATCTCTTTCAGATGTTCTCAAACAAGTTCTCATCTGTTTACAGTCATTTTCACTGAATTATTCATGTTTTCATTTAGTTTCCTATATTCTGCCTTCTGGTCCAAGTATAAGCTTTGCCCACTTTATCAAACAACTTCATACACACTGTTAAGGACTGAGGTAGCTAGGGAACATTGTCTCTCAACTGTGTTATAGAGGGTAGTACTACATTTCAGTGAAGTGTAAGGCTTTCCAAAGCTGCCGAACGTGTTTCTTTCTCTATTTCAATGGTATTCTGCCTTGTATAACACACATTTACCACTCTAGTCTCCTTTAAGTAAACAACATAGGATTCATACAGTGTTTCATGTGATCTTAACTAGAATTAAGGATTTCCCTTATCTTAGCTACCTTTTCTACACTAAGAACTGACTTGGAGATTCTCTTTCAGCTGTTCTAAACAAGTTCTCATCTGTTTACAGTCATTTTCAGTGAATTATTCATGTTTTCATGTAGTTTCCTATATTCTGCCTTCTGGCCCAAGTATAACCTTTGCCCGCTTTATCAAACAACTTCCTACACACTGTTATGAACTGAGGCAGCTCGGGAACATTGTCTCTCAACTGTGTTACAGAGTGTAGTACTACATTTCAGTGAAGTGTAAGGCTTTCCAAAGCTGCCGAACGTGTTTCTTTCTCTATTTCAATGGTATTCTGCCTTGTATAACACACATTTACCACTCTAGTCTCCTTTAAGTAAACAATATAGGATTCATACAGTGTTTCATGTGATCTTAACTCGAATTAAGGATTTCGTGGATTTAGCTACCTTTTCTACACTAAGAACTGACTTGGAGAATCTGTTTAAGCTGTTCTAAAACAAGTTCTCATCTGTTCACAGACATTTTCACTGAATTATTCATGTGTTCATGTAGTTTTCTATATTCTGCCTTCTGGTCCAAGTATAAGCTTTGCCCACTTTATCAAACAACTTCATACACACTGTTATGAACTGAGGCAGCTCGGGAACATTGTCTCTCAACTGTGTTATGGAGTGTAGTACTACATTTCAGTAAAGTGTAAGCCTTTTCAAATCTGCCGAACGTGTTTCTTTCTCTATTTCAATGGTATTCTACCTTGTATAACACACATTTACCACTCTAGTCTCCTTTAAGTAAACGATATAGGATTCATTCAGTGTTTCATGTGATCTTAATTCGAATTAAGGATTTCCCTTATCTTAGCTACCTTTTATACAATAAGAACTGACTTGGAGGATCTCTTTCAGCTGTTCTCAAACAAGTTCTCATCTGTTTACAGTCATTTTCACTGAATTATTCATGTTTTCATTTAGTTTCCTATATTTTGCCTTCTGGTCCAAGTATAAGCTTTGCCCACTTTATCAAACAACTTCATACACACTGTTAAGGACTGAGGTAGCTAGGGAACATTGTCTCTCAACTGTGTTATAGAGGGTAGTACTACATTTCAGTGAAGTGTAAGGCTTTCCAAAGCTGCCGAACGTGTTTCTTTCTCTATTTCAATGGTATTCTGCCTTGTATAACACACATTTACCACTCTAGTCTCCTTTAAGTAAACAACATAGGATTCATACAGTGTTTCATGTGATCTTAACTAGAATTAAGGATTTCCCTTATCTTAGCTAACTTTTCTACACTAAGAACTGACTTGGAGATTCTCTTTCAGCTGTTCTAAACAAGTTCTCATCTGTTTACAGTCATTTTCACTGAATTATTCATGTTTTCATGTAGTTTCCTATATTCTGCCTTCTGGCCCAAGTATAACCTTTGCCCGCTTTATCAAACAACTTCCTACACACTGTTATGAACTGAGGCATCTCGGGAACATTGTCTCTCAACTGTGTTATAGAGTGTAGTACTAAATTTCAGTGAAGTGTAAGGCTTTCCAAAGCTGCAGAACGTGTTTCTTTCTCTATTTCAATGGTATTCTGCCTTGTATAACACACATTTACCACTCTAGTCTCCTTTAAGTAAACAATATAGGATACATACAGTGTTTCATGTGATCTTAACTCGAATTAAGGATTTCCCGGATTTAGCTACCTTTTCTACACTAAGAACTGACTTGGAGAATCTCTTTCACCTGTTCTAAAACAAGTTCTCATCTGTTTACAGACATTTTCACTGAATTATTCATGTGTTCATGTAGTTTCCTATATTCTGCCTTCTGGTCCAAGTATAAGGTTTGCCCACTTTATCAAACAACTTCCTACACACTGTTATGAACTGACGCAGCTCGGGAACATTGTCTCTCAACTCTGTTATAGAGTGTAGTACTACATTTCAGTGAAGTGTAAGGCTTTCCAAAGCTGCCGAACGTGTTTCTTTCTCTATTTCAATGGTATTCTGCCTTGTATAACACACATTTACCACTCTAGTATCCTTTAAGTAAAGAATATAGGATTCATACAATGTTTCATGTGATCTTAACTCGAATTCAGGATTTTCTGGATTTCGCTACCTTTTCTACACTAAGAACTGACTTGGAGGATCTCTTTCAGCTGTTCTCAAACAAGTTCTCATCTGTTTACTGTCATTTTCACTGAATTATTCATGTTTTCATGTAGTTTCCTATATTCTGCCTTCTGGTCCTAGTATAAGCTTTGCCCGCTTTATCAAACAACTTCCTACACACTGTTATGAAGTGAGGCAGCTCGGGAACATTGTCTCTCAACTGTGTTATAGAGTGTAGTACTACATTTCAGTGAAGTGTAAGGCTTTCCAAAGCTGCCGAACGTGTTTCTTTCTCTATTTCAATGGTATTCTGCCTTGTATAACACACATTTACCACTCTAGTCTCCTTTAAGTAATGAATATAGGATTCATACAGTGTTTGATGTTATCTTAACTCGAATTAAGGATTTCCCTTATCTTAGCTACATTTTCTACACTAAGAACTGACTTGGAGATTCGCTTTCAGCTGTTCTAAACAAGTTCTCATCTGTTTACAGTCATTTTCACTGAATTACTATGTTTTCATGTAGTTTCCTATATTCTGCCTTCTGGCCCAAGCATAAACTTTGCCCACGTTATCAAACAACTTCCTACACACTGTTATGAACTGAGGCAGCTAGGGAACATTGTCTCTCAACAGAGTTATAGAGTGTAGTACTACATTTCAGTGAAGTGTAAGGCTTTCCAAAGCTGCCGAACGTGTTTCTTTCTCTATTTCAATGGTATTCTGCCTTGTATAACATACATTTACCACTCTAGTCTCCTTTAAGTAAACAATATAGGATTCATACAGTGTTTCATGTGATCTTAACTCGAATTAAGGATTTCCCGGATTTAGCTACCTTTTCTACACTAAGAACTGACTTGGAGAATCTCTTTCACCTGTTCTAAAACAAGTTCTCATCTGTTTACAGACATTTTCACTGAATTATTCATGTGTTCATGTAGTTTCCTATATTCTGCCTTCTGGTCCAAGTATAAGCTTTGCCCACTTTATCAAACAACTTCCTACACACTGTTATGAACTGAGGCAGCTCGGGAACATTGTCTCTCAACTGTGTTATAGAGTGTAGTACTACATTTCAGTGAAGTGTAAGGCTTTCCAAAGCTGCCGAACGTGTTTCTTTCTCTATTTCAATGGTATTCTGCCTTGTATAACACACATTTACCACTCTAGTCTCCTTTCAGTAAAGAATATAGGATTCATACAGTATTTCATGTGATCTTAACTGGAATTAAGGATTTTCCGGATTTCGCTACCTTTTCTACACTAAGAACTGACTTGGAGGATCTCTTTCAGCTGTTCTCAAACAAGTTCTCATTTGTTTACAGTCATTTTCACTGAATTATTCATGTTTTCATGTAGTTTCCTATATTCTGCCTTCTTGTCCAAGTATAAGCTTTGCCCGCTTTATCAAACAACTTCCTACACACTGTTATGAACTGAGGCAGCTGGGGAACATTGTCTCTCAACTGTGTTATAGAGTGTAGTACTACATTTCAGTGAAGTGTAAGGCTTTCCAAAGCTGCCGAACGTGTTTCTTTCTCTATTTCAATGGTATTCTGCCTTGTATAACACACATTTACCACTCTAGTCTCCTTTAAGTAAACAACATAGGATTCATACAGTGTTTCATGTGATCTTAACTCGAATTAAGGATTTCGTGGATTTAGCTACCTTTTCTACACTAAGAACTGACTTGGAGAATCTGTTTCAGCTGTTCTAAAACAAGTTCTCATCTGTTCACAGACATTTTCACTGAATTATTCATGTGTTCATGTAGTTTCCTATATTCTGCCTTCTGGTCCAAGTATAAGCTTTGCCCACTTTATCAAACAACTTCCTACACACTGTTATGAACTGAGGCAGCTCGGGAACATTGTCTCTCAACTGTGTTATGGAGTGTAGTACTACATTTCAGTAAAGTGTAAGCCTTTTCAAATCTGCCGAACGTGTTTCTTTCTCTATTTCAATGGTATTCTGCCTTGTATAACACACATTTACCACTCTAGTCTACTTTAAGTAAAGAATATAGGATTCCTACAGTGTTTCATGTGATCTTAACTCGAATTAAGGATTTTCCGGATTTCGCTACCTTTTCTACACTAAGAACTGACTTGGAGGATCTCTTTCAGCAGTTCTCAAACAAGTTCTCATCTGTTTACAGTCATTTTCACTGAATTATTCATGTTTTCATGTAGTTTCCTATATTCTGCCTTCTGGTCCAAGTATAAGCTTTGCCCGCTTTATCAAACAACTTCCTACACACTGTTATGAACTGAGGCAGCTGGGGAACATTGTCTCTCAACTGTGTTATAGAGTGTAGTACTACATTTCAGTGAAGTGTAAGGCTTTCCAAAGCTGCCGAACATGTTTCTTTCTCTATTTCAATGGTATTCTGCCTTGTATAACACACATTTACCACTCTAGTCTCCTTTAAGTAAACAACATAGGATTCATACAGTGTTTCATGTGATCTTAACTAGAATTAAGGATTTCCCTTATCTTAGCTACCTTTTCTACACTAAGAACTGACTTGGAGATTCTCTTTCAGCTGTTCTAAACAAGTTCTCATCTGTTTACAGTCATTTTCACTGAATTATTCATGTTTTCATGTAGTTTCCTATATTCTGCCTTCTGGCCCAAGTATAAGCTTTGCCCGCTTTATCAAACAACTTCCTACACACTGTTATGAACTGAGGCAGCTAGGGAACATTGTCTCTCAACTGTGTTATAGAGTGTAGTACTACATTTCAGTGAAGTGTAAGGCTTTCCAAAGCTGCCGAACGTGTTTCTTTCTCTATTTCAATGGTATTCTGCCTTGTATAACACACATTTAACACTCTAGTCTCCTTTAAGTAAACAATATAGGATTCATACAGTGTTTCATGTGATCTTAACTCGAATTAAGGATTTCGTGGATTTAGCTACCTTTTCTACACTAAGAACTGACTTGGAGAATCTGTTTCAGCTGTTCTAAAACAAGTTCTCATCTGTTCACAGACATTTTCACTGAATTATTCATGTGTTCATGTAGTTTCCTATATTCTGCCTTCTGGTCCAAGTATAAGCTTTGCCCACTTTATCAAACAACTTCCTACACACTGTTATGAAGTGAGGCAGCTCGGGAACATTGTCTCTCAACTGTGTTATGGAGTGTAGTACTACATTTCAGTGAAGTGTAAGCCTTTCCAAAGCTGCCGAACGTGTTTCTTTCTCTATTTCAATGGTATTCTGCCTTGTATAACATACATTTACCACTCTAGTCTCCTTTAAGTAAACAATATAGGATTCATACAGTGTTTCATGTGATCTTAACTCGAATTAAGGATTTCCCGGATTTAGCTACCTTTTCTACACTAAGAACTGACTTGGAGAATCTCTTTCACCTGTTCTAAAACAAGTTCTCATCTGTTTACAGACATTTTCACTGAATTATTCATGTGTTCATGTAGTTTCCTATATTCTGCCTTCTGGTCCAAGTATAAGCTTTGCCCACTTTATCAAACAACTTCCTACACACTGTTATGAACTGAGGCAGCTCGGGAACATTGTCTCTCAACTGTGTTATAGAGTGTAGTACTACATTTCAGTGAAGTGTAAGGCTTTCCAAAGCTGCCGAACGTGTTTCTTTCTCTATTTCAATGGTATTCTGCCTTGTATAACACACATTTACCACTCTAGTCTCCTTTAAGTAAACAACATAGGATTCATACAGTGTTTCATGTGATCTTAACTAGAATTAAGGATTTCCCTTATCTTAGCTACCTTTTCTACACTAAGAACTGACTTGGAGATTCTCTTTCAGCTGTTCTAAACAAGTTCTCATCTGTTTACAGTCATTTTCACTGAATTATTCATGTTTTCATGTAGTTTCCTATATTCTGCCTTCTGGCCAAAGTATAAGCTTTGCCCGCTTTATCAAACAACTTCCTACACACTGTTATGAACTGAGGCAGCTCGGGAATATTGTCTCTCAACTGTGTTATAGAGTGTAGTACTACATTTCAGTGAAGTGTAAGGCTTTCCAAAGCTGCCAAACGTGTTTCTTTCTCTATTTCAATGGTATTCTGCCTTGTTTAACACACATTTACCACTCTAGTCTCCTTTAAGTAAACAATATAGGATTCATACAGTGTTTCATGTGATCTTAACTCGAATTAAGGATTTCGTGGATTTAGCTACCTTTTCTACACTAAGAACTGACTTGGAGAATCTGTTTCAGCTGTTCTAAAACAAGTTCTCATCTGTTCACAGACATTTTCACTGAATTATTCATGTGTTCATGTAGTTTCCTATATTCTGCCTTCTGGTCCAAGTATAAGCTTTGCCCACTTTATCAAACAACTTCCTACACACTGTTATGAACTGAGGCAGCTCGGGAACATTGTCTCTCAACTGTGTTATGGAGTGTAGTACTACATTTCAGTAAAGTGTAAGCCTTTTCAAATCTGCCGAACGTGTTTCTTTCTCTATTTCAATGGTATTCTGCCTTGTATAACACACATTTACCACTCTAGTCTCCTTTAAGTAAACGATATAGGATTCATTCAGTGTTTCATGTGATCTTAATTCGAATTAAGGATTTCCCTTATCTTAGCTACCTTTTATACAATAAGAACTTACTTGGAGGATCTCTTTCAGCTGTTCTCAAACAAGTTCTCATCTGTTTACAGTCATTTTCACTGAATTATTCATGTTTTCATTTAGTTTCCTATATTTTGCCTTCTGGTCCAAGTATAAGCTTTGCCCACTTTATCAAACAACTTCATACACACTGTTAAGGACTGAGGTAGCTAGGGAACATTGTCTCTCAACTGTGTTATAGAGGGTAGTACTACATTTCAGTGAAGTGTAAGGCTTTCCAAAGCTGCCGAACGTGTTTCTTTCTCTATTTCAATGGTATTCTGCCTTGTATAACACACATTTACCACTCTAGTCTCCTTTAAGTAAACAACATAGGATTCATACAGTGTTTCATGTGATCTTAACTCGAATTAAGGATTTTCCGGATTTAGCTACCTTTTCTACACTAAGAACTGACTTGGAGAATCTCTTTCACCTGTTCTAAAACAAGTTCTCATCTGTTTACAGACATTTTCACTGAATTATTCATGTGTTCATGTAGTTTCCTATATTCTGCCTTCTGGTCCAAGTATAAGCTTTGCCCACTTTATCAAACAACTTCCTACACACTGTTATGAACTGACGCAGCTCGGGAACATTGTCTCTCAACTCTGTTATAGAGTGTAGTACTACATTTCAGTGAAGTGTAAGGCTTTCCAAAGCTGCCGAACGTGTTTCTTTCTCTATTTCAATGGTATTCTGCCTTGTATAACACACATTTACCACTCTAGTATCCTTTAAGTAAAGAATATAGGATTCATACAATGTTTCATGTGATCTTAACTCGAATTCAGGATTTTTTGTATTTCGCTACCTTTTCTACACTAAGAACTGACTTGGAGGATCTCTTTCAGCTGTTCTCCAACAAGTTCTCATCTGTTTATTGTCATTTTCACTGAATTATTCATGTTTTCATGTAGTTTCCTATATTCTGCCTTCTGGTCCTAGTATAAGCTTTGCCCGCTTTATCAAACAACTTCCTACACACTGTTATGAAGTGAGGCAGCTCGGGAACATTGTCTCTCAACTGTGTTATAGAGTGTAGTACTACATTTCAGTGAAGTGTAAGGCTTTCCAAAGCTGCCGAACGTGTTTCTTTCTCTATTTCAATGGTATTCTGCCTTGTATAACACACATTTACCACTCTAGTCTCCTTTAAGTAATGAATATAGGATTCATACAGTGTTTGATGTTATCTTAACTCGAATTAAGGATTTCCCTTATCTTAGCTACATTTTCTACACTAAGAACTGACTTGGAGATTCTCTTTCAGCTGTTCTAAACAAGTTCTCATCTGTTTACAGTCATTTTCACTGAATTATTCATATTTTCATGTAGTTTCCTATATTCTGCCTTCTGGCCAAAGTATAAGCTTTGCCCGCTTTATCAAACAACTTCCTACACACTGTTATGAACTGAGGCAGCTCGGGAATATTGTCTCTCAACTGTGTTATAGAGTGTAGTACTACATTTCAGTGAAGTGTAAGGCTTTCCAAAGCTGCCGAACGTGTTTCTTTCTCTATTTCAATGGTATTCTGCCTTGTTTAACACACATTTACCACTCTAGTCTCCTTTAAGTAAACAATATAGGATTCATACAGTGTTTCATGTGATCTTAACTCGAATTAAGGATTTCGTGGATTTAGCTACCTTTTCTACACTAAGAACTGACTTGGAGAATCTGTTTCAGCTGTTCTAAAACAAGTTCTCATCTGTTCACAGACATTTTCACTGAATTATTCATGTGTTCATGTAGTTTCCTATATTCTGCCTTCTGGTCCAAGTATAAGCTTTGCCCACTTTATCAAACAACTTCCTACACACTGTTATGAACTGAGGCAGCTCGGGAACATTGTCTCTCAACTGTGTTATGGAGTGTAGTACTACATTTCAGTAAAGTGTAAGCCTTTTCAAATCTGCCGAACGTGTTTCTTTCTCTATTTCAATGGTATTCTGCCTTGTATAACACACATTTACCACTCTAGTCTACTTTAAGTAAAGAATATAGGATTCCTACAGTGTTTCATGTGATCTTAACTCGAATTAAGGATTTTCCGGATTTCGCTACCTTTTCTACACTAAGAACTGACTTGGAGGATCTCTTTCAGCTGTTCTCAAACAAGTTCTCATCTGTTTACAGTCATTTTCACTGAATTATTCATGTTTTCATGTAGTTTCCTATATTCTGCCTTCTGGTCCAAGTATAAGCTTTGCCCGCTTTATCAAACAACTTCCTACACACTGTTATGAACTGAGGCAGCTGGGGAACATTGTCTCTCAACTGTGTTATAGAGTGTAGTACTACATTTCAGTGAAGTGTAAGGCTTTCCAAAGCTGCCGAACATGTTTCTTTCTCTATTTCAATGGTATTCTGCCTTGTATAACACACATTTACCACTCTAGTCTCCTTTAAGTAAACAACATAGGATTCATACAGTGTTTCATGTGATCTTAACTAGAATTAAGGATTTCCCTTATCTTAGCTACCTTTTCTACACTAAGAACTGACTTGGAGATTCTCTTTCAGCTGTTCTAAACAAGTTCTCATCTGTTTACAGTCATTTTCACTGAATTATTCATGTTTTCATGTAGTTTCCTATATTCTGCCTTCTGGCCAAAGTATAAGCTTTGCCCGCTTTATCAAACAACTTCCTACACACTGTTATGAACTGAGGCAGCTCGGGAATATTGTCTCTCAACTGTGTTATAGAGTGTAGTACTACATTTCAGTGAAGTGTAAGGCTTTCCAAAGCTGCCAAACGTGTTTCTTTCTCTATTTCAATGGTATTCTGCCTTGTTTAACACACATTTACCACTCTAGTCTCCTTTAAGTAAACAATATAGGATTCATACAGTGTTTCATGTGATCTTAACTCGAATTAAGGATTTCGTGGATTTAGCTACCTTTTCTACACTAAGAACTGACTTGGAGAATCTGTTTCAGCTGTTCTAAAACAAGTTCTCATCTGTTCACAGACATTTTCACTGAATTATTCATGTGTTCATGTAGTTTCCTATATTCTGCCTTCTGGTCCAAGTATAAGCTTTGCCCACTTTATCAAACAACTTCCTACACACTGTTATGAACTGAGGCAGCTCGGGAACATTGTCTCTCAACTGTGTTATGGAGTGTAGTACTACATTTCAGTAAAGTGTAAGCCTTTTCAAATCTGCCGAACGTGTTTCTTTCTCTATTTCAATGGTATTCTGCCTTGTATAACACACATTTACCACTCTAGTCTCCTTTAAGTAAACGATATAGGATTCATTCAGTGTTTCATGTGATCTTAATTCGAATTAAGGATTTCCCTTATCTTAGCTACCTTTTATACAATAAGAACTTACTTGGAGGATCTCTTTCAGCTGTTCTCAAACAAGTTCTCATCTGTTTACAGTAATTTTCACTGAATTATTCATGTTTTCATTTAGTTTCCTATATTTTGCCTTCTGGTCCAAGTATAAGCTTTGCCCACTTTATCAAACAACTTCATACACACTGTTAAGGACTGAGGTAGCTAGGGAACATTGTCTCTCAACTGTGTTATAGAGGGTAGTACTACATTTCAGTGAAGTGTAAGGCTTTCCAAAGCTGCCGAACGTGTTTCTTTCTCTATTTCAATGGTATTCTGCCTTGTATAACACACATTTACCACTCTAGTCTCCTTTAAGTAAACAACATAGGATTCATACAGTGTTTCATGTGATCTTAACTCGAATTAAGGATTTTCCGGATTTAGCTACCTTTTCTACACTAAGAACTGACTTGGAGAATCTCTTTCACCTGTTCTAAAACAAGTTCTCATCTGTTTACAGACATTTTCACTGAATTATTCATGTGTTCATGTAGTTTCCTATATTCTGCCTTCTGGTCCAAGTATAAGCTTTGCCCACTTTATCAAACAACTTCCTACACACTGTTATGAACTGACGCAGCTCGGGAACATTGTCTCTCAACTCTGTTATAGAGTGTAGTACTACATTTCAGTGAAGTGTAAGGCTTTCCAAAGCTGCCGAACGTGTTTCTTTCTCTATTTCAATGGTATTCTGCCTTGTATAACATACATTTACCACTCTAGTATCCTTTAAGTAAAGAATATAGGATTCATACAATGTTTCATGTGATCTTAACTCGAATTCAGGATTTTCTGTATTTCGCTACCTTTTCTACACTAAGAACTGACTTGGAGGATCTCTTTCAGCTGTTCTCAAACAAGTTCTCATCTGTTTACTGTCATTTTCACTGAATTATTCATGTTTTCATGTAGTTTCCTATATTCTGCCTTCTGGTCCTAGTATAAGCTTTGCCCGCTTTATCAAACAACTTCCTACACACTGTTATGAAGTGAGGCAGCTCGGGAACATTGTCTCTCAACTGTGTTATAGAGTGTAGTACTACATTTCAGTGAAGTGTAAGGCTTTCCAAAGCTGCCCAACGTGTTTCTTTCTCTATTTCAATGGTATTCTGCCTTGTATAACACACATTTACCACTCTAGTCTCCTTTAAGTAATGAATATAGGATTCATACAGTGTTTGATGTTATCTTAACTCGAATTAAGGATTTCCCTTATCTTAGCTACATTTTCTACACTAAGAACTGACTTGGAGATTCTCTTTCAGCTGTTCTAAACAAGTTCTCATCTGTTTACAGTCATTTTCACTGAATTATTCATATTTTCATGTAGTTTCCTATATTCTGCCTTCTGGCCAAAGTATAAGCTTTGCCCGCTTTATCAAACAACTTCCTACACACTGTTATGAACTGAGGCAGCTCGGGAATATTGTCTCTCAACTGTGTTATAGAGTGTAGTACTACATTTCAGTGAAGTGTAAGGCTTTCCAAAGCTGCCGAACGTGTTTCTTTCTCTATTTCAATGGTATTCTGCCTTGTTTAACACACATTTACCACTCTAGTCTCCTTTAAGTAAACAATATAGGATTCATACAGTGTTTCATGTGATCTTAACTCGAATTAAGGATTTCGTGGATTTAGCTACCTTTTCTACACTAAGAACTGACTTGGAGAATCTGTTTCAGCTGTTCTAAAACAAGTTCTCATCTGTTCACAGACATTTTCACTGAATTATTCATGTGTTCATGTAGTTTCCTATATTCTGCCTTCTGGTCCAAGTATAAGCTTTGCCCACTTTATCAAACAACTTCCTACACACTGTTATGAACTGAGGCAGCTCGGGAACATTGTCTCTCAACTGTGTTATGGAGTGTAGTACTACATTTCAGTAAAGTGTAAGCCTTTTCAAATCTGCCGAACGTGTTTCTTTCTCTATTTCAATGGTATTCTGCCTTGTATAACACACATTTACCACTCTAGTCTACTTTAAGTAAAGAATATAGGATTCCTACAGTGTTTCATGTGATCTTAACTCGAATTAAGGATTTTCCGGATTTCGCTACCTTTTCTACACTAAGAACTGACTTGGAGGATCTCTTTCAGCTGTTCTCAAACAAGTTCTCATCTGTTTACAGTCATTTTCACTGAATTATTCATGTTTTCATGTAGTTTCCTATATTCTGCCTTCTGGTCCAAGTATAAGCTTTGCCCGCTTTATCAAACAACTTCCTACACACTGTTATGAACTGAGGCAGCTGGGGAACATTGTCTCTCAACTGTGTTATAGAGTGTAGTACTACATTTCAGTGAAGTGTAAGGCTTTCCAAAGCTGCCGAACATGTTTCTTTCTCTATTTCAATGGTATTCTGCCTTGTATAACACACATTTACCACTCTAGTCTCCTTTAAGTAAACAACATAGGATTCATACAGTGTTTCATGTGATCTTAACTAGAATTAAGGATTTCCCTTATCTTAGCTACCTTTTCTACACTAAGAACTGACTTGGAGATTCTCTTTCAGCTGTTCTAAACAAGTTCTCATCTGTTTACAGTCATTTTCACTGAATTATTCATGTTTTCATGTAGTTTCCTATATTCTGCCTTCTGGCCAAAGTATAAGCTTTGCCCGCTTTATCAAACAACTTCCTACACACTGTTATGAACTGAGGCAGCTCGGGAATATTGTCTCTCAACTGTGTTATAGAGTGTAGTACTACATTTCAGTGAAGTGTAAGGCTTTCCAAAGCTGCCAAACGTGTTTCTTTCTCTATTTCAATGGTATTCTGCCTTGTTTAACACACATTTACCACTCTAGTCTCCTTTAAGTAAACAATATAGGATTCATACAGTGTTTCATGTGATCTTAACTCGAATTAAGGATTTCGTGGATTTAGCTACCTTTTCTACACTAAGAACTGACTTGGAGAATCTGTTTCAGCTGTTCTAAAACAAGTTCTCATCTGTTCACAGACATTTTCACTGAATTATTCATGTGTTCATGTAGTTTCCTATATTCTGCCTTCTGGTCCAAGTATAAGCTTTGCCCACTTTATCAAACAACTTCCTACACACTGTTATGAACTGAGGCAGCTCGGGAACATTGTCTCTCAACTGTGTTATGGAGTGTAGTACTACATTTCAGTAAAGTGTAAGCCTTTTCAAATCTGCCGAACGTGTTTCTTTCTCTATTTCAATGGTATTCTGCCTTGTATAACACACATTTACCACTCTAGTCTCCTTTAAGTAAACGATATAGGATTCATTCAGTGTTTCATGTGATCTTAATTCGAATTAAGGATTTCCCTTATCTTAGCTACCTTTTATACAATAAGAACTTACTTGGAGGATCTCTTTCAGCTGTTCTCAAACAAGTTCTCATCTGTTTACAGTCATTTTCACTGAATTATTCATGTTTTCATTTAGTTTCCTATATTTTGCCTTCTGGTCCAAGTATAAGCTTTGCCCACTTTATCAAACAACTTCATACACACTGTTAAGGACTGAGGTAGCTAGGGAACATTGTCTCTCAACTGTGTTATAGAGGGTAGTACTACATTTCAGTGAAGTGTAAGGCTTTCCAAAGCTGCCGAACGTGTTTCTTTCTCTATTTCAATGGTATTCTGCCTTGTATAACACACATTTACCACTCTAGTCTCCTTTAAGTAAACAACATAGGATTCATACAGTGTTTCATGTGATCTTAACTCGAATTAAGGATTTTCCGGATTTAGCTACCTTTTCTACACTAAGAACTGACTTGGAGAATCTCTTTCACCTGTTCTAAAACAAGTTCTCATCTGTTTACAGACATTTTCACTGAATTATTCATGTGTTCATGTAGTTTCCTATATTCTGCCTTCTGGTCCAAGTATAAGCTTTGCCCACTTTATCAAACAACTTCCTACACACTGTTATGAACTGACGCAGCTCGGGAACATTGTCTCTCAACTCTGTTATAGAGTGTAGTACTACATTTCAGTGAAGTGTAAGGCTTTCCAAAGCTGCCGAACGTGTTTCTTTCTCTATTTCAATGGTATTCTGCCTTGTATAACACACATTTACCACTCTAGTATCCTTTAAGTAAAGAATATAGGATTCATACAATGTTTCATGTGATCTTAACTCGAATTCAGGATTTTCTGTATTTCGCTACCTTTTCTACACTAAGAACTGACTTGGAGGATCTCTTTCAGCTGTTCTCAAACAAGTTCTCATCTGTTTACTGTCATTTTCACTGAATTATTCATGTTTTCATGTAGTTTCCTATATTCTGCCTTCTGGTCCTAGTATAAGCTTTGCCCGCTTTATCAAACAACTTCCTACACACTGTTATGAAGTGAGGCAGCTCGGGAACATTGTCTCTCAACTGTGTTATAGAGTGTAGTACTACATTTCAGTGAAGTGTAAGGCTTTCCAAAGCTGCCGAACGTGTTTCTTTCTCTATTTCAATGGTATTCTGCCTTGTATAACACACATTTACCACTCTAGTCTCCTTTAAGTAATGAATATAGGATTCATACAGTGTTTGATGTTATCTTAACTCGAATTAAGGATTTCCCTTATCTTAGCTACATTTTCTACACTAAGAACTGACTTGGAGATTCTCTTTCAGCTGTTCTAAACAAGTTCTCATCTGTTTACAGTCATTTTCACTGAATTATTCATATTTTCATGTAGTTTCCTATATTCTGCCTTCTGGCCAAAGTATAAGCTTTGCCCGCTTTATCAAACAACTTCCTACACACTGTTATGAACTGAGGCAGCTCGGGAATATTGTCTCTCAACTGTGTTATAGAGTGTAGTACTACATTTCAGTGAAGTGTAAGGCTTTCCAAAGCTGCCGAACGTGTTTCTTTCTCTATTTCAATGGTATTCTGCCTTGTTTAACACACATTTACCACTCTAGTCTCCTTTAAGTAAACAATATAGGATTCATACAGTGTTTCATGTGATCTTAACTCGAATTAAGGATTTCGTGGATTTAGCTACCTTTTCTACACTAAGAACTGACTTGGAGAATCTGTTTCAGCTGTTCTAAAACAAGTTCTCATCTGTTCACAGACATTTTCACTGAATTATTCATGTGTTCATGTAGTTTCCTATATTCTGCCTTCTGGTCCAAGTATAAGCTTTGCCCACTTTATCAAACAACTTCCTACACACTGTTATGAACTGAGGCAGCTCGGGAACATTGTCTCTCAACTGTGTTATGGAGTGTAGTACTACATTTCAGTAAAGTGTAAGCCTTTTCAAATCTGCCGAACGTGTTTCTTTCTCTATTTCAATGGTATTCTGCCTTGTATAACACACATTTACCACTCTAGTCTACTTTAAGTAAAGAATATAGGATTCCTACAGTGTTTCATGTGATCTTAACTCGAATTAAGGATTTTCCGGATTTCGCTACCTTTTCTACACTAAGAACTGACTTGGAGGATCTCTTTCAGCTGTTCTCAAACAAGTTCTCATCTGTTTACAGTCATTTTCACTGAATTATTCATGTTTTCATGTAGTTTCCTATATTCTGCCTTCTGGTCCAAGTATAAGCTTTGCCCGCTTTATCAAACAACTTCCTACACACTGTTATGAACTGAGGCAGCTGGGGAACATTGTCTCTCAACTGTGTTATAGAGTGTAGTACTACATTTCAGTGAAGTGTAAGGCTTTCCAAAGCTGCCGAACATGTTTCTTTCTCTATTTCAATGGTATTCTGCCTTGTATAACACACATTTACCACTCTAGTCTCCTTTAAGTAAACAACATAGGATTCATACAGTGTTTCATGTGATCTTAACTAGAATTAAGGATTTCCCTTATCTTAGCTACCTTTTCTACACTAAGAACTGACTTGGAGATTCTCTTTCAGCTGTTCTAAACAAGTTCTCATCTGTTTACAGTCATTTTCACTGAATTATTCATGTTTTCATGTAGTTTCCTATATTCTGCCTTCTGGCCCAAGTATAAGCTTTGCCCGCTTTATCAAACAACTTCCTACACACTGTTATGAACTGAGGCAGCTAGGGAACATTGTCTCTCAACTGTGTTATAGAGTGTAGTACTACATTTCAGTGAAGTGTAAGGCTTTCCAAAGCTGCCGAACGTGTTTCTTTCTCTATTTCAATGGTATTCTGCCTTGTATAACACACATTTAACACTCTAGTCTCCCTTAAGTAAACAATATAGGATTCATACAGTGTTTCATGTGATCTTAACTCGAATTAAGGATTTCGTGGATTTAGCTACCTTTTCTACACTAAGAACTGACTTGGAGAATCTGTTTCAGCTGTTCTAAAACAAGTTCTCATCTGTTCACAGACATTTTCACTGAATTATTCATGTGTTCATGTAGTTTCCTATATTCTGCCTTCTGGTCCAAGTATAAGCTTTGCCCACTTTATCAAACAACTTCCTACACACTGTTATGAAGTGAGGCAGCTCGGGAACATTGTCTCTCAACTGTGTTATGGAGTGTAGTACTACATTTCAGTGAAGTGTAAGCCTTTTCAAAGCTGCCGAACGTGTTTCTTTCTCTATTTCAATGGTATTCTGCCTTGTATAACACACATTTACCACTCTAGTCTCCTTTAAGTAAACGATATAGGATTCATTCAGTGTTTCATGTGATCTTAATTCGAATTAAGGATTTCCCTTATCTTAGCTACCTTTTATACAATAAGAACTGACTTGGAGAATCTCTTTCAGCTGTTCTAAACAAGTTCTGATCAGTTTACAGTCATTTTCACTGAATTATTCATATTTTCGTGTAGTTTCCTATATTCTGCCTTCTGGCCCAAGTATAAGCTTTGCCCACTTTATCAAACAACTTCCTACACACTGTTATGAACTGAGGCAGCTTGGGAACATTGTCTCTCAACTGTGTTATAGAGTGTAGTACTAAATTTCAGTGAAGTGTAAGGCTTTCCAAAGCTGCAGAACGTGTTTCTTTCTCTATTTCAATGGTATTATGCCTTGTATAACACAAATTTACCACTGTAGTCTCCTTTCAGTAAAGAATATAGGATTCATACAGTGTTTCATGTGATCTTAACTGGAATTAAGGATTTTCCGGATTTCGCTACCTTTTCTACACTAAGAACTGACTTGGAGGATCTCTTTCAGCTGTTCTCAAACAAGTTCTCATTTGTTTACAGTCATTTTCACTGAATTATTCATGTTTTCATGTAGTTTCCTATATTCTGCCTTCTGGTCCAAGTATAAGCTTTGCCCGCTTTATCAAACAACTTCCTACACACTGTTATGAACTGAGGCAGCTGGGGAACATTGTCTCTCAACTGTGTTATAGAGTGTAGTACTACATTTCAGTGAAGTGTAAGGCTTTTCAAAGCTGCCGAACGTGTTTCTTTCTCTATTTCAATGGTATTCTGCCTTGTATAACACACATTTACCACTCTAGTCTCCTTTAAGTAAACAACATAGGATTCATACAGTGTTTCATGTGATCTTAACTAGAATTAAGGATTTCCCTTATCTTAGCTACCTTTTCTACACTAAGAACTGACTTGGAGATTCTCTTTCAGCTGTTCTAAACAAGTTCTCATCTGTTTACAGTCATTTTCACTGAATTATTCATGTTTTCATGTAGTTTCCTATATTCTGCCTTGTGGCCAAAGTATAAGCTTTGCCCGCTTTATCAAACAACTTCCTACACACTGTTATGAACTGAGGCAGCTCGGGAACATTGTCTCTCAACTGTGTTATAGAGTGTAGTACTACATTTCAGTGAAGTGTAAGGCTTTCCAAAGCTGCCGAACGTGTTTCTTTCTCTATTTCAATGGTATTCTGCCTTGTATAACACACATTTACCACTCTAGTCTCCTTTAAGTAAACAATATAGGATTCATACAGTGTTTCATGTGATCTTAACTCGAATTAAGGATTTCGTGTATTTAACTACCTTTTCTACACTAAGAACTGACTTGGAGAATCTGTTTCAGCTGTTCTAAAACAAGTTCTCATCTGTTCACAGACATTTTCACTGAATTATTCATGTGTTCATGTAGTTTCCTATATTCTGCCTTCTGGTCCAAGTATAAGCTTTGCCCACTTTATCAAACAACTTCCTACACACTGTTATGAACTGAGGCAGCTCGGGAACATTGTCTCTCAACTGTGTTATGGAGTGTAGTACTACATTTCAGTAAAGTGTAAGCCTTTTCAAATCTGCCGAAGGTGTTTCTTTCTCTATTTCAATGGTATTCTGCCTTGTATAACACACATTTACCACTCTAGTGTCCTTTAAGTAAACGATATAGGATTCATTCAGTGTTTCATGTGATCTTAATTCGAATTAAGGATTTCCCTTATCTTAGCTACCTTTTATACAATAAGAACTGACTTGGAGAATCTCTTTCAGCTGTTCTAAACAAGTTCTGATCAGTTTACAGTCATTTTCACTGAATTATTCATATTTTCGTGTAGTTTCCTATATTATGCCTTCTGGCCCAAGTATAAGCTTTGCCCACTTTATCAAACAACTTCCTACACACTGTTATGAACTGAGGCAGCTTGGGAACATTGTCTCTCAACTGTGTTATAGAGTGTAGTACTAAATTTCAGTGAAGTGTAAGGCTTTCCAAAGCTGCAGAACGTGTTTCTTTCTCTATTTCAATGGTATTATGCCTTGTATAACACAAATTTACCACTGTAGTCTCCTTTCAGTAAAGAATATAGGATTCATACAGTGTTTCATGTGATCTTAACTGGAATTATGGATTTTCCGGATTTCGCTACCTTTTCTACACTAAGAACTGACTTGGAGGATCTCTTTCAGCTGTTCTCAAACAAGTTCTCATCTGTTTACAGTCATTTTCACTGAATTATTCATGTTTTCATTTAGTTTCCTATATTCTGCCTTCTGGTCCAAGTATAAGCTTTGCCCACTTTATCAAACAACTTCATACACACTGTTAAGGACTGAGGTAGCTAGGGAACATTGTCTCTCAACTGTGTTATAGAGGGTAGTACTACATTTCAGTGAAGTGTAAGGCTTTCCAAAGCTGCCGAACGTGTTTCTTTCTCTATTTCAATGGTATTCTGCCTTGTATAACACACATTTACCACTCTAGTCTCCTTTAAGTAAACAATATAGGATTCATACAGTGTTTCATGTGATCTTAACTCGAATTAAGGATTTCGTGGATTTAGCTACCTTTTCTACACTAAGAACTGACTTGGAGAATCTGTTTAAGCTGTTCTAAAACAAGTTCTCATCTCTTCACAGACATTTTCACTGAATTATTCATGTGTTCATGTAGTTTTCTATATTCTGCCTTCTGGTCCAAGTATAAGCTTTGCCCACTTTATCAAACAACTTCCTACACACTGTTATGAACTGAGGCAGCTCGGGAACATTGTCTCTCAACTGTGTTATGGAGTGTAGTACTACATTTCAGTAAACTGTAAGCCTTTTCAAATCTGCCGAACGTGTTTCTTTCTCTATTTCAATGGTATTCTACCTTGTATAACACACATTTACCACTCTAGTCTCCTTTAAGTAAACGATATAGGATTCATTCAGTGTTTCATGTGATCTTAATTCGAATTAAGGATTTCCCTTATCTTAGCTACCTTTTATACAATAAGAACTGACTTGGAGGATCTCTTTCAGCTGTTCTCAAACAAGTTCTCATCTGTTTACAGTCATTTTCACTGAATTATTCATGTTTTCATTTAGTTTCCTATATTTTGCCTTCTGGTCCAAGTATAAGCTTTGCCCACTTTATCAAACAACTTCATACACACTGTTAAGGACTGAGGTAGCTAGGGAACATTGTCTCTCAACTGTGTTATACAGGGTAGTACTACATTTCAGTGAAGTGTAAGGCTTTCCAAAGCTGCCGAACGTGTTTCTTTCTCTATTTCAATGGTATTCTGCCTTGTATAACACACATTTACCACTCTAGTCTCCTTTAAGTAAACAACATAGGATTCATACAGTGTTTCATGTGATCATAACTCGAATTAAGGATTTCCCTTATCTTAGCTACATTTTCTACACTAAGAACTGACTTGGAGATTCGCTTTCAGCTGTTCTAAACAAGTTCTCATCTGTTTACAGTCATTTTCACTGAATTACTATGTTTTCATGTAGTTTCCTATATTCTGCCTTCTGGCCCAAGCATAAACTTTGCCCACGTTATCAAACAACTTCCTACACACTGTTATGAACTGAGGCAGCTAGGGAACATTGTCTCTCAACAGTGTTATAGAGTGTAGTACTACATTTCAGTGAAGTGTAAGGCTTTCCAAAGCTGCCGAACGTGTTTCTTTCTCTATTTCAATGGTATTCTGCCTTGTATAACATACATTTACCACTCTAGTCTCCTTTAAGTAAACAATATAGGATTCATACAGTGTTTCATGTGATCTTAACTCGAATTAAGGATTTCCCGGATTTAGCTACCTTTTCTACACTAAGAACTGACTTGGAGAATCTCTTTCACCTGTTCTAAAACAAGTTCTCATCTGTTTACAGACATTTTCACTGAATTATTCATGTGTTCATGTAGTTTCCTATATTCTGCCTTCTGGTCCAAGTATAAGCTTTGCCCACTTTATCAAACAACTTCCTACACACTGTTATGAACTGAGGCAGCTCGGGAACATTGTCTCTCAACTGTGTTATAGAGTGTAGTACTACATTTCAGTGAAGTGTAAGGCTTTCCAAAGCTGCCGAACGTGTTTCTTTCTCTATTTCAATGGTATTCTGCCTTGTATAACACACATTTACCACTCTAGTCTCCTTTCAGTAAAGAATATAGGATTCATACAGTATTTCATGTGATCTTAACTGGAATTAAGGATTTTCCGGATTTCGCTACCTTTTCTACACTAAGAACTGACTTGGAGGATCTCTTTCAGCTGTTCTCAAACAAGTTCTCATTTGTTTACAGTCATTTTCACTGAATTATTCATGTTTTCATGTAGTTTCCTATATTCTGCCTTCTTGTCCAAGTATAAGCTTTGCCCGCTTTATCAAACAACTTCCTACACACTGTTATGAACTGAGGCAGCTGGGGAACATTGTCTCTCAACTGTGTTATAGAGTGTAGTACTACATTTCAGTGAAGTGTAAGGCTTTCCAAAGCTGCCGAACGTGTTTCTTTCTCTATTTCAATGGTATTCTGCCTTGTATAACACACATTTACCACTCTAGTCTCCTTTAAGTAAACAACATAGGATTCATACAGTGTTTCATGTGATCTTAACTAGAATTAAGGATTTCCCTTATCTTAGCTAACTTTTCTACACTAAGAACTGACTTGGAGATTCTCTTTCAGCTGTTCTAAACAAGTTCTCATCTGTTTACAGTCATTTTCACTGAATTATTCATGTTTTCATGTAGTTTCCTATATTCTGCCTTCTGGCCCAAGTATAACCTTTGCCCGCTTTATCAAACAACTTCCTACACACTGTTATGAACTGAGGCAGCTCGGGAACATTGTCTCTCAACTGTGTTATAGAGTGTAGTACTAAATTTCAGTGAAGTGTAAGGCTTTCCAAAGCTGCAGAACGTGTTTCTTTCTCTATTTCAATGGTATTCTGCCTTGTATAACACACATTTACCACTCTAGTCTCCTTTAAGTAAACAATATAGGATACATACAGTGTTTCATGTGATCTTAACTCGAATTAAGGATTTCCCGGATTTAGCTACCTTTTCTACACTAAGAACTGACTTGGAGAATCTCTTTCACCTGTTCTAAAACAAGTTCTCATCTGTTTACAGACATTTTCACTGAATTATTCATGTGTTCATGTAGTTTCCTATATTCTGCCTTCTGGTCCAAGTATAAGCTTTGCCCACTTTATCAAACAACTTCCTACACACTGTTATGAACTGACGCAGCTCGGGAACATTGTCTCTCAACTCTGTTATAGAGTGTAGTACTACATTTCAGTGAAGTGTAAGGCTTTCCAAAGCTGCCGAACGTGTTTCTTTCTCTATTTCAATGGTATTCTGCCTTGTATAACACACATTTACCACTCTAGTATCCTTTAAGTAAAGAATATAGGATTCATACAATGTTTCATGTGATCTTAACTCGAATTCAAGATTTTCTGGATTTCGCTACCTTTTCTACACTAAGAACTGACTTGGAGGATCTCTTTCAGCTGTTCTCAAACAAGTTCTCATCTGTTTACTGTCATTTTCACTGAATTATTCATATTTTCATGTAGTTTCCTATATTCTGCCTTCTGGTCCTAGTATAAGCTTTGCCCGCTTTATCAAACAACTTCCTACACACTGTTATGAAGTGAGGCAGCTCGGGAACATTGTCTCTCAACTGTGTTATAGAGTGTAGTACTACATTTCAGTGAAGTGTAAGGCTTTCCAAAGCTGCCGAACGTGTTTCTTTCTCTATTTCAATGGTATTCTGACTTGTATAACACACATTTACCACTCTAGTCTCCTTTAAGTAATGAATATAGGATTCATACAGTGTTTGATGTTATCTTAACTCGAATTAAGGATTTCCCTTATCTTAGCTACATTTTCTACACTAAGAACTGACTTGGAGATTCGCTTTCAGCTGTTCTAAACAAGTTCTCATCTGTTTACAGTCATTTTCACTGAATTACTATGTTTTCATGTAGTTTCCTATATTCTGCCTTCTGGCCCAAGCATAAACTTTGCCCACCTTATCAAACAACTTCCTACACACTGTTATGAACTGAGGCAGCTAGGGAACATTGTCTCTCAACAGTGTTATAGAGTGTAGTACTACATTTCAGTGAAGTGTAAGGCTTTCCAAAGCTGCCGAACGTGTTTCTTTCTCTATTTCAATGGTATTCTGCCTTGTATAACATACATTTACCACTCTAGTCTCCTTTAAGTAAACAATATAGGATTCATACAGTGTTTCATGTGATCTTAACTGAAATTAAGGATTTTCCGGATTTCGCTACCTTTTCTACACTAAGAACTGACTTGGAGGATCTCTTTCAGCTGTTCTCAAACAAGTTCTCATCTGTTCACAGACATTTTCACTGAATTATTCATGTGTTCATGTAGTTTCCTATATTCTGCCTTCTGGTCCAAGTATAAGCTTTGCCCACTTCATCAAACAACTTCCTACACACTGTTATGAACTGAGGCAGCTCGGGAACATTGTCTCTCAACTGTGTTATGGAGTGTAGTACTACATTTCAGTAAAGTGTAAGCCTTTTCAAATCTGCGGAACGTGTTTCTTTCTCTATTTCAATGGTATTCTGCCTTGTATAACACACATTTACCACTCTAGTCTCCTTTAAGTAAACGATATAGGATTCATTCAGTGTTTCATGTGATCTTAATTCGAATTAAGGATTTCCCTTATCTTAGCTACCTTTTATACAATAAGAACTGACTTGGAGAATCTCTTTCAGCTGTTCTAAACAAGTTCTGATTAGTTTACAGTCATTTTCACTGAATTATTCATATTTTCGTGTAGTTTCCTATATTCTGCCTTCTGGTCCAAGTATAAGCTTTGCCCACTTTATCAAACAACTTCCTACACACTGTTATGAACTGACGCAGCTCGGGAACATTGTCTCTCAACTCTGTTATAGAGTGTAGTACTACATTTCAGTGAAGTGTAAGGCTTTCCAAAGCTGCCGAACGTGTTTCTTTCTCTATTTCAATGGTATTCTGCCTTGTATAACACACATTTACCACGCTAGTATCCTTTAAGTAAAGAATATAGGATTCATATAGTGTTTCATGTGATCTTAACTCGAATTCAGGATTTTCCGGATTTCGCTACCTTTTCTACACTAAGAACTGACTTGGAGGATCTCTTTCAGCTGTTCTCAAACAAGTTCTCATCTGTTTACAGTCATTTTCACTGAATTATTCATGTTTTCATGTAGTTTCCTATATTCTGCCTTCTTGTCCAAGTATAAGCTTTGCCCGCTTTATCAAACAACTTCCTACACACTGTTATGAACTGAGGCAGCTGGGGAACATTGTCTCTCAACTGTGTTATAGAGTGTAGTACTACATTTCAGTGAAGTGTAAGGCTTTCCAAAGCTGCCGAACGTGTTTCTTTCTCTATTTCAATGGTATTCTGCCTTGTATAACACACATTTACCACTCTAGTCTCCTTTAAGTAAACAACATAGGATTCATACAGTGTTTCATGTGATCTTAACTAGAATTAAGGATTTCCCTTATCTTAGCTAACTTTTCTACACTAAGAACTGACTTGGAGATTCTCTTTCAGCTGTTCTAAACAAGTTCTCATCTGTTTACAGTCATTTTCACTGAATTATTCATGTTTTCATGTAGTTTCCTATATTCTGCCTTCTGGCCCAAGTATAACCTTTGCCCGCTTTATCAAACAACTTCCTACACACTGTTATGAACTGAGGCAGCTCGGGAACATTGTCTCTCAACTGTGTTATAGAGTGTAGTACTAAATTTCAGTGAAGTGTAAGGCTTTCCAAAGCTGCAGAACGTGTTTCTTTCTCTATTTCAATGGTATTCTGCCTTGTATAACACACATTTACCACTCTAGTCTCCTTTAAGTAAACAATATAGGATACATACAGTGTTTCATGTGATCTTAACTCGAATTAAGGATTTCCCGGATTTAGCTACCTTTTCTACACTAAGAACTGACTTGGAGAATCTCTTTCACCTGTTCTAAAACAAGTTCTCATCTGTTTACAGACATTTTCACTGAATTATTCATGTGTTCATGTAGTTTCCTATATTCTGCCTTCTGGTCCAAGTATAAGCTTTGCCCACTTTATCAAACAACTTCCTACACACTGTTATGAACTGACGCAGCTCGGGAACATTGTCTCTCAACTCTGTTATAGAGTGTAGTACTACATTTCAGTGAAGTGTAAGGCTTTCCAAAGCTGCCGAACGTGTTTCTTTCTCTATTTCAATGGTATTCTGCCTTGTATAACACACATTTACCACTCTAGTATCCTTTAAGTAAAGAATATAGGATTCATACAATGTTTCATGTGATCTTAACTCGAATTCAAGATTTTCTGGATTTCGCTACCTTTTCTACACTAAGAACTGACTTGGAGGATCTCTTTCAGCTGTTCTCAAACAAGTTCTCATCTGTTTACTGTCATTTTCACTGAATTATTCATATTTTCATGTAGTTTCCTATATTCTGCCTTCTGGTCCTAGTATAAGCTTTGCCCGCTTTATCAAACAACTTCCTACACACTGTTATGAAGTGAGGCAGCTCGGGAACATTGTCTCTCAACTGTGTTATAGAGTGTAGTACTACATTTCAGTGAAGTGTAAGGCTTTCCAAAGCTGCCGAACGTGTTTCTTTCTCTATTTCAATGGTATTCTGACTTGTATAACACACATTTACCACTCTAGTCTCCTTTAAGTAATGAATATAGGATTCATACAGTGTTTGATGTTATCTTAACTCGAATTAAGGATTTCCCTTATCTTAGCTACATTTTCTACACTAAGAACTGACTTGGAGATTCGCTTTCAGCTGTTCTAAACAAGTTCTCATCTGTTTACAGTCATTTTCACTGAATTACTATGTTTTCATGTAGTTTCCTATATTCTGCCTTCTGGCCCAAGCATAAACTTTGCCCACCTTATCAAACAACTTCCTACACACTGTTATGAACTGAGGCAGCTAGGGAACATTGTCTCTCAACAGTGTTATAGAGTGTAGTACTACATTTCAGTGAAGTGTAAGGCTTTCCAAAGCTGCCGAACGTGTTTCTTTCTCTATTTCAATGGTATTCTGCCTTGTATAACATACATTTACCACTCTAGTCTCCTTTAAGTAAACAATATAGGATTCATACAGTGTTTCATGTGATCTTAACTGAAATTAAGGATTTTCCGGATTTCGCTACCTTTTCTACACTAAGAACTGACTTGGAGGATCTCTTTCAGCTGTTCTCAAACAAGTTCTCATTTGTTTACAGTCATTTTCACTGAATTATTCATGTTTTCATGTAGTTTCCTATATTCTGCCTTCTTGTCCAAGTATAAGCTTTGCCCGCTTTATCAAACAACTTCCTACACACTGTTATGAACTGAGGCAGCTGGGGAACATTGTCTCTCAACTGTGTTATAGAGTGTAGTACTACATTTCAGTGAAGTGTAAGGCTTTCCAAAGCTGCCGAACGTGTTTCTTTCTCTATTTCAATGGTATTCTGCCTTGTATAACACACATTTACCACTCTAGTCTCCTTTAAGTAAACAACATAGGATTCATACAGTGTTTCATGTGATCTTAACTAGAATTAAGGATTTCCCTTATCTTAGCTACCTTTTCTACATTAAGAACTGACTTGGAGATTCTCTTTCAGCTGTTCTAAACAAGTTCTCATCTGTTTACAGTCATTTTCACTGAATTATTCATGTTTTCATGTAGTTTCCTATATTCTGCCTTCTGGCCAAAGTATAAGCTTTGCCCGCTTTATCAAACAACTTCCTATACACTGTTATGAACTGAGGCATCTCGGGAATATTGTCTCTCAACTGTGTTATAGAGTGTAGTACTACATTTCAGTGAAGTGTAAGGCTTTCCAAAGCTGCCGAACGTGTTTCTTTCTCTATTTCAATGGTATTCTGCCTTGTTTAACACACATTTACCACTCTAGTCTCCTTTAAGTAAACAATATAGGATTCATACAGTGTTTCATGTGATCTTAACTCGAATTAAGGATTTCGTGGATTTAGCTACCTTTTCTACACTAAGAACTGACTTGGAGAATCTGTTTCAGCTGTTCTAAAACAAGTTCTCATCTGTTCACAGACATTTTCACTGAATTATTCATGTGTTCATGTAGTTTCCTATATTCTGCCTTCTGGTCCAAGTATAAGCTTTGCCCACTTCATCAAACAACTTCCTACACACTGTTATGAACTGAGGCAGCTCGGGAACATTGTCTCTCAACTGTGTTATGGAGTGTAGTACTACATTTCAGTAAAGTGTAAGCCTTTTCAAATCTGCCGAACGTGTTTCTTTCTCTATTTCAATGGTATTCTGCCTTGTATAACACACATTTACCACTCTAGTCTCCTTTAAGTAAACGATATAGGATTCATTCAGTGTTTCATGTGATCTTAATTCGAATTAAGGATTTCCCTTATCTTAGCTACCTTTTATACAATAAGAACTGACTTGGAGAATCTCTTTCAGCTGTTCTAAACAAGTTCTGATCAGTTTACAGTCATTTTCACTGAATTATTCATATTTTCGTGTAGTTTCCTATATTCTGCCTTCTGGTCCAAGTATAAGCTTTGCCCACTTTATCAAACAACTTCCTACACACTGTTATGAACTGACGCAGCTCGGGAACATTGTCTCTCAACTCTGTTATAGAGTGTAGTACTACATTTCAGTGAAGTGTAAGGCTTTCCAAAGCTGCCGAACGTGTTTCTTTCTCTATTTCAATGGTATTCTGCCTTGTATAACACACATTTACCACGCTAGTATCCTTTAAGTAAAGAATATAGGATTCATACAGTGTTTCATGTGATCTTAACTCGAATTCAGGATTTTCCGGATTTCGCTACCTTTTCTACACTAAGAACTGACTTGGAGGATCTCTTTCAGCTGTTCTCAAACAAGTTCTCATCTGTTTACAGTCATTTTCACTGAATTATTCATGTTTTCATGTAGTTTCCTATATTCTGCCTTCTGGTCCAAGTATAAGCTTTGCCCGCTTTATCAAACAACTTCCTACACACTGTTATGAACTGAGGCAGCTCGGGAACATTGTCTCTCAACTGTGTTATAGAGTGTAGTACTACATTTCAGTGAAGTGTAAGGCTTTCCAAAGCTGCCGAACGTGTTTCTTTCTCTATTTCAATGGTATTCTGCCTTGTATAACACACATTTACCACTCTAGTCTCCTTTAAGTAATGAATATAGGATTCATACAGTGTTTGATGTTATCTTAACTCGAATTAAGGATTTCCCTTATCTTAGCTACATTTTCTACACTAAGAACTGACTTGGAGATTCGCTTTCAGCTGTTCTAAACAAGTTCTCATCTGTTTACAGTCATTTTCACTGAATTACTATGTTTTCATGTAGTTTCCTATATTCTGCCTTCTGGCCCAAGCATAAACTTTGCCCACGTTATCAAACAACTTCCTACACACTGTTATGAACTGAGGCAGCTAGGGAACATTGTCTCTCAACAGTGTTATAGAGTGTAGTACTACATTTCAGTGAAGTGTAAGGCTTTCCAAAGCTGCCGAACATGTTTCTTTCTCTATTTCAATGGTATTCTGCCTTGTATAACATACATTTACCACTCTAGTCTCCTTTAAGTAAACAATATAGGATTCATACAGTGTTTCATGTGATCTTAACTCGAATTAAGGATTTCCCGGATTTAGCTACCTTTTCTACACTAGGAACTGACTTGGAGAATCTCTTTCACCTGTTCTAAAACAAGTTCTCATCTGTTTACAGACATTTTCACTGAATTATTCATGTGTTCATGTAGTTTCCTATATTCTGCCTTCTGGTCCAAGTATAAGCTTTGCCCACTTTATCAAACAACTTCCTACACACTGTTATGAACTGACGCAGCTCGGGAACATTGTCTCTCAACTCTGTTATAGAGTGTAGTACTACATTTCAGTGAAGTGTAAGGCTTTCCAAAGCTGCCGAACGTGTTTCTTTCTCTATTTCAATGGTATTCTGCCTTGTATAACACACATTTACCACTCTAGTCTACTTTAAGTAGAGAATATAGGATTCCTACAGTGTTTCATGTGATCTTAACTCGAATTAAGGATTTTCCGGATTTCGCTACCTTTTCTACTCTAAGAACTGACGTGGAGGATCTCTTTCAGCTGTTCTCAAACAAGTTCTCATCTGTTTACAGTCATTTTCACTGAATTATTCATGTTTTCATGTAGTTTGCTATATTCTGCCTTCTGGTCCAAGTATAAGCTTTGCCCGCTTTATCAAACAACTTCCTACACACTGTTATGAACTGAGGCAGCTGGGGAACATTGTCTCTCAACTGTGTTATAGAGTGTAGTACTACATTTCAGTGAAGTGTAAGGCTTTCCAAAGCTGCCGAACGTGTTTCTTTCTCTATTTCAATGGTATTCTGCCTTGTATAACACACATTTACCACTCTAGTCTCCTTTAAGTAAACAACATAGGATTCATACAGTGTTTCATGTGATCTTAACTAGAATTAAGGATTTCCCTTATCTTAGCTACCTTTTCTACACTAAGAACTGACTTGGAGATTCTCTTTCAGCTGTTCTAAACAAGTTCTCATCTGTTTACAGTCATTTTCACTGAATTATTCATGTTTTCATGTAGTTTCCTATATTCTGCCTTCTGGCCCAAGTATAAGCTTTGCCCGCTTTATCAAACAACTTCCTACACACTGTTATGAACTGAGGCAGCTCGGGAACATTGTCTCTCAACTGTGTTATAGAGTGTAGTACTACATTTCAGTGAAGTGTAAGGCTTTCCAAAGCTGCCGAACGTGTTTCTTTCTCTATTTCAATGGTATTCTGCCTTGTATAACACACATTTAAAACTCTAGTCTCCTTTAAATAAACAATAAAGGATTCATACAGTGTTTCATGTGATCTTAACTCGAATTAAGGATTTCATGGATTTAGCTACCTTTTCTACACTAAGAACTGACTTGGAGAATCTGTTTCAGCTGTTCTAAAACAAGTTCTCATCTGTTCACAGACATTTTCACTGAATTATTCATGTGTTCATGTAGTTTCCTATATTCTGCCTTCTGGTCCAAGTATAAGCTTTGCCCACTTTATCAAACAACTTCCTACACACTGTTATGAACTGAGGCAGCTCGGGAACATTGTCTCTCAACTCTGTTATGGAGTGTAGTACTACATTTCAGTGAAGTGTAAGCCTTTTCAAATCTGCCGAACGTGTTTCTTTCTCTATTTCAATGGTATTCTGCCTTGTATAACACACATTTACCACTCTAGTCTCCTTTAAGTAAACGATATAGGATTCATTCAGTGTTTCATGTGATCTTAATTCGAATTAAGGATTTCCCTTATCTTAGCTACCTTTTATATAATAAGAACTGACTTGGAGAATCTCTTTCAGCTGTTCTAAACAAGTTCTGATCAGTTTACAGTCATTTTCACTGAATTATTCATATTTTCGTGTAGTTTCCTATATTCTGCCTTCTGGCCCAAGCATAAGCTTTGCCCACTTTATCAAACAACTTCCTACACACTGTTATGAACTGAGGCAGCTTGGGAACATTGTCTCTCAACTGTGTTATAGAGTGTAGTACTAAATTTCTGTGAAGTGTAAGGCTTTCCAAAGCTGCAGAACGTGTTTCTTTCTCTATTTCAATGGTATTATGCCTTGTATAACACACATTTACCACTCTAGTCTACTTTAAGTAGAGAATATAGGATTCCTACAGTGTTTCATGTGATCTTAACTCGAATTAAGGATTTTCCGGATTTCGCTACCTTTTCTACTCTAAGAACTGACGTGGAGGATCTCTTTCAGCTGTTCTCAAACAAGTTCTCATCTGTTTACAGTCATTTTCACTGAATTATTCATGTTTTCATGTAGTTTGCTATATTCTGCCTTCTGGTCCAAGTATAAGCTTTGCCCGCTTTATCAAACAACTTCCTACACACTGTTATGAACTGAGGCAGCTGGGGAACATTGTCTCTCAACTGTGTTATAGAGTGTAGTACTACATTTCAGTGAAGTGTAAGGCTTTCCAAAGCTGCCGAACGTGTTTCTTTCTCTATTTCAATGGTATTCTGCCTTGTATAACACACATTTACCACTCTAGTCTCCTTTAAGTAAACAACATAGGATTCATACAGTGTTTCATGTGATCTTAACTAGAATTAAGGATTTCCCTTATCTTAGCTACCTTTTCTACACTAAGAACTGACTTGGAGATTCTCTTTCAGCTGTTCTAAACAAGTTCTCATCTGTTTACAGTCATTTTCACTGAATTATTCATGTTTTCATGTAGTTTCCTATATTCTGCCTTCTGGCCCAAGTATAAGCTTTGCCCGCTTTATCAAACAACTTCCTACACACTGTTATGAACTGAGGCAGCTCGGGAACATTGTCTCTCAACTGTGTTATAGAGTGTAGTACTACATTTCAGTGAAGTGTAAGGCTTTCCAAAGCTGCCGAACGTGTTTCTTTCTCTACTTCAATGGTATTCTGCCTTGCATAACACACATTTAAAACTCTAGTCTCCTTTAAATAAACAATAAAGGATTCATACAGTGTTTCATGTGATCTTAACTCGAATTAAGGATTTCATGGATTTAGCTACCTTTTCTACACTAAGAACTGACTTGGAGAATCTGTTTCAGCTGTTCTAAAACAAGTTTTCATCTGTTCACAGACATTTTCACTGAATTATTCATGTGTTCATGTAGTTTCCTATATTCTGCCTTCTGGTCCAAGTATAAGCTTTGCCCACTTTATCAAACAACTTCCTACACACTGTTATGAACTGAGGCAGCTCGGGAACATTGTCTCTCAACTCTGTTATGGAGTGTAGTACTACATTTCAGTGAAGTGTAAGCCTTTTCAAATCTGCCGAACGTGTTTCTTTTTCTATTTCAATGGTATTCTGCCTTGTATAACACACATTTACCACTCTAGTCTCCTTTAAGTAAACGATATAGGATTCATTCAGTGTTTCATGTGATCTTAATTCGAATTAAGGATTTCCCTTATCTTAGCTACCTTTTCTACACTAAGAACTGACTTGGAGATTCTCTTTCACCTGTTCTAAACAAGTTCTCATCTGTTTACAGTCATTTTCACTGAATTATTCATGTTTTCATGTAGTTTCCTATATTCTGCCTTCTGGCCCAAGTATAAGCTTTGCCCGCTTTATCAAACAACTTCCTACACACTGTTATGAACTGAGGCAGCTCGGGAACATTGTCTCTCAACTGTGTTATAGAGTGTAGTACTACATTTCAGTGAAGTGTAAGGCTTTCCAAAGCTGCCGAACGTGTTTCTTTCTCTATTTCAATGGTATTCTGCCTTGTATAACGCACATTTAAAACTCTAGTCTCCTTTAAATAAACAATAAAGGATTCATACAGTGTTTCATGTGATCTTAACTCGAATTAAGGATTTCATGGATTTAGCTACCTTTTCTACACTAAGAACTGACTTGGAGAATCTGTTTCAGCTGTTCTAAAACAAGTTCTCATCTGTTCACAGACATTTTCACTGAATTATTCATGTGTTCATGTAGTTTCCTATATTCTGCCTTCTGGTCCAAGTATAAGTTTTGCCCACTTTATCAAACAACTTCCTACACACTGTTATGAACTGAGGCAGCTCGGGAACATTGTCTCTCAACTGTGTTATAGAGTGTAATACTAAATTTCAGTGAAGTGTAAGGCTTTCCAAAGCTGCAGAACGTGTTTCTTTCTCTATTTCAATGGTATTATGCCTTGTATAACACTCATTTACCACTCTAGTCTACTTTAAGTAGAGAATATAGGATTCCTACAGTGTTTCATGTGATCTTAACTCGAATTAAGGATTTTCCGGATTTCGCTACCTTTTCTACTCTAAGAACTGACGTGGAGGATCTCTTTCAGCTGTTCTCAAACAAGTTCTCATCTGTTTACAGTCATTTTCACTGAATTATTCATGTTTTCATGTAGTTTGCTATATTCTGCCTTCTGGTCCAAGTATAAGCTTTGCCCGCTTTATCAAACAACTTCCTACACACTGTTATGAACTGAGGCAGCTGGGGAACATTGTCTCTCAACTGTGTTATAGAGTGTAGTACTACATTTCAGTGAAGTGTAAGGCTTTCCAAAGCTGCCGAACGTGTTTCTTTCTCTATTTCAATGGTATTCTGCCTTGTATAACACACATTTACCACTCTAGTCTCCTTTAAGTAAACAACATAGGATTCATACAGTGTTTCATGTGATCTTAACTAGAATTAAGGATTTCCCTTATCTTAGCTACCTTTTCTACACTAAGAACTGACTTGGAGATTCTCTTTCAGCTGTTCTAAACAAGTTCTCATCTGTTTACAGTCATTTTCACTGAATTATTCATGTTTTCATGTAGTTTCCTATATTCTGCCTTCTGGCCCAAGTATAAGCTTTGCCCGCTTTATCAAACAACTTCCTACACACTGTTATGAACTGAGGCAGCTCGGGAACATTGTCTCTCAACTGTGTTATAGAGTGTAGTACTACATTTCAGTGAAGTGTAAGGCTTTCCAAAGCTGCCGAACGTGTTTCTTTCTCTATTTCAATGGTATTCTGCCTTGTATAACACACATTTAAAACTCTAGTCTCCTTTAAATAAACAATAAAGGATTCATACAGTGTTTCATGTGATCTTAACTCGAATTAAGGATTTCATGGATTTAGCTACCTTTTCTACACTAAGAACTGACTTGGAGAATCTGTTTCAGCTGTTCTAAAACAAGTTTTCATCTGTTCACAGACATTTTCACTGAATTATTCATGTGTTCATGTAGTTTCCTATATTCTGCCTTCTGGTCCAAGTATAAGCTTTGCCCACTTTATCAAACAACTTCCTACACACTGTTATGAACTGAGGCAGCTCGGGAACATTGTCTCTCAACTCTGTTATGGAGTGTAGTACTACATTTCAGTGAAGTGTAAGCCTTTTCAAATCTGCCGAACGTGTTTCTTTCTCTATTTCAATGGTATTCTGCCTTGTATAACACACATTTACCACTCTAGTCTCCTTTAAGTAAACGATATAGGATTCATTCAGTGTTTCATGTGATCTTAATTCGAATTAAGGATTTCCCTTATCTTAGCTACCTTTTCTACACTAAGAACTGACTTGGAGATTCTCTTTCACCTGTTCTAAACAAGTTCTCATCTGTTTACAGTCATTTTCACTGAATTATTCATGTTTTCATGTAGTTTCCTATATTCTGCCTTCTGGCCCAAGTATAAGCTTTGCCCGCTTTATCAAACAACTTCCTACGCACTGTTATGAACTGAGGCAGCTCGGGAACATTGTCTCTCAACTGTGTTATAGAGTGTAGTACTACATTTCAGTGAAGTGTAAGGCTTTCCAAAGCTGCCGAACGTGTTTCTTTCTCTATTTCAATGGTATTCTGCCTTGTATAACACACATTTAAAACTCTAGTCTCCTTTAAATAAACAATAAAGGATTCATACAGTGTTTCATGTGATCTTAACTCGAATTAAGGATTTCATGGATTTAGCTACCTTTTCTACACTAAGAACTGACTTGGAGAATCTGTTTCAGCTGTTCTAAAACAAGTTCTCATCTGTTCACAGACATTTTCACTGAATTATTCATGTGTTCATGTAGTTTCCTATATTCTGCCTGCTGGTCCAAGTATAAGCTTTGCCCACTTTATCAAACAACTTCCTACACACTGTTATGAACTGAGGCAGCTCGGGAACATTGTCTCTCAACTCTGTTATGGAGTGTAGTACTACATTTCAGTGAAGTGTAAGCCTTTTCAAATCTGCCGAACGTGTTTCTTTCTCTATTTCAATGGTATTCTGCCTTGTATAACACACATTTACCACTCTAGTCTCCTTTAAGTGAACGATATAGGATTCATTCAGTGTTTCATGTGATCTTAATTCGAATTAAGGATTTCCCTTATCTTAGCTACCTTTTATACAATAAGAACTGACTTGGAGAATCTCTTTCAGCTGTTCTAAACAAGTTCTGATCAGTTTACAGTCATTTTCACTGAATTATTCATATTTTCGTGTAGTTTCCTATATTCTGCCTTCTGGTCCAAGTATAAGCTTTGCCCACTTTATCAAACAACTTCCTACACACTGTTATGAACTGACGCAGCTCGGGAACATTGTCTCTCAACTCTGTTATAGAGTGTAGTACTACATTTCAGTGAAGTGTAAGGCTTTCCAAAGCTGCCGAACGTGTTTCTTTCTCTATTTCAATGGTATTCTGCCTTGTATAACACACATTTACCACTCTAGTATCCTTTAAGTAAAGAATATAGGATTCATACAGTGTTTCATGTGATCTTAACTCGAATTCAGGATTTTCCGGATTTCGCTACCTTTTCTACACTAAGAACTGACTTGGAGGATCTCTTTCAGCTGTTCTCAAACAAGTTCTCATCTGTTTACAGTCATTTTCACTGAATTATTCATGTTTTCATGTAGTTTCCTATATTCTGCCTTCTGGTCCAAGTATAAGCTTTGCCCGCTTTATCAAACAACTTCCTACACACTGTTATGAACTGAGGCAGCTCGGGAACATTGTCTCTCAACTGTGTTATAGAGTGTAGTACTACATTTCAGTGAAGTGTAAGGCTTTCCAAAGCTGCCGAACGTGTTTCTTTCTCAATTTCAATGGTATTCTGCCTTGTATAACACACATTTACCACTCTAGTCTCCTTTAAGTAATGAATATAGGATTCATACAGTGTTTGATGTTATCTTAACTCGAATTAAGGATTTCCCTTATCTTAGCTACATTTTCTACACTAAGAACTGACTTGGAGATTCGCTTTCAGCTGTTCTAAACAAGTTCTCATCTGTTTACAGTCATTTTCACTGAATTACTATGTTTTCATGTAGTTTCCTATATTCTGCCTTCTGGCCCAAGCATAAACTTTGCCCACGTTATCAAACAACTTCCTACACACTGTTATGAACTGAGGCAGCTAGGGAACATTGTCTCTCAACAGTGTTATAGAGTGTAGTACTACATTTCAGTGAAGTGTAAGGCTTTCCAAAGCTGCCGAACATGTTTCTTTCTCTATTTCAATGGTATTCTGCCTTGTATAACATACATTTACCACTCTAGTCTCCTTTAAGTAAACAATATAGGATTCATACAGTGTTTCATGTGATCTTAACTCGAATTAAGGATTTCCCGGATTTAGCTACCTTTTCTACACTAGGAACTGACTTGGAGAATCTCTTTCACCTGTTCTAAAACAAGTTCTCATCTGTTTACAGACATTTTCACTGAATTATTCATGTGTTCATGTAGTTTCCTATATTCTGCCTTCTGGTCCAAGTATAAGCTTTGCCCACTTTATCAAACAACTTCCTACACACTGTTATGAACTGACGCAGCTCGGGAACATTGTCTCTCAACTCTGTTATAGAGTGTAGTACTACATTTCAGTGAAGTGTAAGGCTTTCCAAAGCTGCCGAACGTGTTTCTTTCTCTATTTCAATGGTATTCTGCCTTGTATAACACACATTTACCACTCTAGTCTACTTTAAGTAGAGAATATAGGATTCCTACAGTGTTTCATGTGATCTTAACTCGAATTAAGGATTTTCCGGATTTCGCTACCTTTTCTACTCTAAGAACTGACGTGGAGGATCTCTTTCAGCTGTTCTCAAACAAGTTCTCATCTGTTTACAGTCATTTTCACTGAATTATTCATGTTTTCATGTAGTTTGCTATATTCTGCCTTCTGGTCCAAGTATAAGCTTTGCCCGCTTTATCAAACAACTTCCTACACACTGTTATGAACTGAGGCAGCTGGGGAACATTGTCTCTCAACTGTGTTATAGAGTGTAGTACTACATTTCAGTGAAGTGTAAGGCTTTCCAAAGCTGCCGAACGTGTTTCTTTCTCTATTTCAATGGTATTCTGCCTTGTATAACACACATTTACCACTCTAGTCTCCTTTAAGTAAACAACATAGGATTCATACAGTGTTTCATGTGATCTTAACTAGAATTAAGGATTTCCCTTATCTTAGCTACCTTTTCTACACTAAGAACTGACTTGGAGATTCTCTTTCAGCTGTTCTAAACAAGTTCTCATCTGTTTACAGTCATTTTCACTGAATTATTCATGTTTTCATGTAGTTTCCTATATTCTGCCTTCTGGCCCAAGTATAAGCTTTGCCCGCTTTATCAAACAACTTCCTACACACTGTTATGAACTGAGGCAGCTCGGGAACATTGTCTCTCAACTGTGTTATAGAGTGTAGTACTACATTTCAGTGAAGTGTAAGGCTTTCCAAAGCTGCCGAACGTGTTTCTTTCTCTATTTCAATGGTATTCTGCCTTGTATAACACACATTTAAAACTCTAGTCTCCTTTAAATAAACAATAAAGGATTCATACAGTGTTTCATGTGATCTTAACTCGAATTAAGGATTTCATGGATTTAGCTACCTTTTCTACACTAAGAACTGACTTGGAGAATCTGTTTCAGCTGTTCTAAAACAAGTTCTCATCTGTTCACAGACATTTTCACTGAATTATTCATGTGTTCATGTAGTTTCCTATATTCTGCCTTCTGGTCCAAGTATAAGCTTTGCCCACTTTATCAAACAACTTCCTACACACTGTTATGAACTGAGGCAGCTCGGGAACATTGTCTCTCAACTCTGTTATGGAGTGTAGTACTACATTTCAGTGAAGTGTAAGCCTTTTCAAATCTGCCGAACGTGTTTCTTTCTCTATTTCAATGGTATTCTGCCTTGTATAACACACATTTACCACTCTAGTCTCCTTTAAGTAAACGATGTAGGATTCATTCAGTGTTTCATGTGATCTTAATTCGAATTAAGGATTTCCCTTATCTTAGCTACCTTTTATATAATAAGAACTGACTTGGAGAATCTCTTTCAGCTGTTCTAAACAAGTTCTGATCAGTTTACAGTCATTTTCACTGAATTATTCATATTTTCGTGTAGTTTCCTATATTCTGCCTTCTGGCCCAAGCATAAGCTTTGCCCACTTTATCAAACAACTTCCTACACACTGTTATGAACTGAGGCAGCTTGGGAACATTGTCTCTCAACTGTGTTATAGAGTGTAGTACTAAATTTCAGTGAAGTGTAAGGCTTTCCAAAGCTGCAGAACGTGTTTCTTTCTCTATTTCAATGGTATTATGCCTTGTATAACACACATTTACCACTCTAGTCTACTTTAAGTAGAGAATATAGGATTCCTACAGTGTTTCATGTGATCTTAACTCGAATTAAGGATTTTCCGGATTTCGCTACCTTTTCTACTCTAAGAACTGACGTGGAGGATCTCTTTCAGCTGTTCTCAAACAAGTTCTCATCTGTTTACAGTCATTTTCACTGAATTATTCATGTTTTCATGTAGTTTGCTATATTCTGCCTTCTGGTCCAAGTATAAGCTTTGCCCGCTTTATCAAACAACTTCCTACACACTGTTATGAACTGAGGCAGCTGGGGAACATTGTCTCTCAACTGTGTTATAGAGTGTAGTACTACATTTCAGTGAAGTGTAAGGCTTTCCAAAGCTGCCGAACGTGTTTCTTTCTCTATTTCAATGGTATTCTGCCTTGTATAACACACATTTACCACTCTAGTCTCCTTTAAGTAAACAACATAGGATTCATACAGTGTTTCATGTGATCTTAACTAGAATTAAGGATTTCCCTTATCTTAGCTACCTTTTCTACACTAAGAACTGACTTGGAGATTCTCTTTCAGCTGTTCTAAACAAGTTCTCATCTGTTTACAGTCATTTTCACTGAATTATTCATGTTTTCATGTAGTTTCCTATATTCTGCCTTCTGGCCCAAGTATAAGCTTTGCCCGCTTTATCAAACAACTTCCTACACACTGTTATGAACTGAGGCAGCTCGGGAACATTGTCTCTCAACTGTGTTATAGAGTGTAGTACTACATTTCAGTGAAGTGTAAGGCTTTCCAAAGCTGCCGAACGTGTTTCTTTCTCTATTTCAATGGTATTCTGCCTTGTATAACACACATTTAAAACTCTAGTCTCCTTTAAATAAACAATAAAGGATTCATACAGTGTTTCATGTGATCTTAACTCGAATTAAGGATTTCATGGATTTAGCTACCTTTTCTACACTAAGAACTGACTTGGAGAATCTGTTTCAGCTGTTCTAAAACAAGTTCTCATCTGTTCACAGACATTTTCACTGAATTATTCATGTGTTCATGTAGTTTCCTATATTCTGCCTTCTGGTCCAAGTATAAGCTTTGCCCACTTTATCAAACAACTTCCTACACACTGTTATGAACTGAGGCAGCTCGGGAACATTGTCTCTCAACTCTGTTATGGAGTGTAGTACTACATTTCAGTGAAGTGTAAGCCTTTTCAAATCTGCCGAACGTGTTTCTTTCTCTATTTCAATGGTATTCTGCCTTGTATAACACACATTTACCACTCTAGTCTCCTTTAAGTAAACGATGTAGGATTCATTCAGTGTTTCATGTGATCTTAATTCGAATTAAGGATTTCCCTTATCTTAGCTACCTTTTATATAATAAGAACTGACTTGGAGAATCTCTTTCAGCTGTTCTAAACAAGTTCTGATCAGTTTACAGTCATTTTCACTGAATTATTCATATTTTCGTGTAGTTTCCTATATTCTGCCTTCTGGCCCAAGCATAAGCTTTGCCCACTTTATCAAACAACTTCCTACACACTGTTATGAACTGAGGCAGCTTGGGAACATTGTCTCTCAACTGTGTTATAGAGTGTAGTACTAAATTTCAGTGAAGTGTAAGGCTTTCCAAAGCTGCAGAACGTGTTTCTTTCTCTATTTCAATGGTATTATGCCTTGTATAACACACATTTACCACTCTAGTCTACTTTAAGTAGAGAATATAGGATTCCTACAGTGTTTCATGTGATCTTAACTCGAATTAAGGATTTTCCGGATTTCGCTACCTTTTCTACTCTAAGAACTGACGTGGAGGATCTCTTTCAGCTGTTCTCAAACAAGTTCTCATCTGTTTACAGTCATTTTCACTGAATTATTCATGTTTTCATGTAGTTTGCTATATTCTGCCTTCTGGTCCAAGTATAAGCTTTGCCCGCTTTATCAAACAACTTCCTACACACTGTTATGAACTGAGGCAGCTGGGGAACATTGTCTCTCAACTGTGTTATAGAGTGTAGTACTACATTTCAGTGAAGTGTAAGGCTTTCCAAAGCTGCCGAACGTGTTTCTTTCTCTATTTCAATGGTATTCTGCCTTGTATAACACACATTTACCACTCTAGTCTCCTTTAAGTAAACAACATAGGATTCATACAGTGTTTCATGTGATCTTAACTAGAATTAAGGATTTCCCTTATCTTAGCTACCTTTTCTACACTAAGAACTGACTTGGAGATTCTCTTTCAGCTGTTCTAAACAAGTTCTCATCTGTTTACAGTCATTTTCACTGAATTATTCATGTTTTCATGTAGTTTCCTATATTCTGCCTTCTGGCCCAAGTATAAGCTTTGCCCGCTTTATCAAACAACTTCCTACACACTGTTATGAACTGAGGCAGCTCGGGAACATTGTCTCTCAACTGTGTTATAGAGTGTAGTACTACATTTCAGTGAAGTGTAAGGCTTTCCAAAGCTGCCGAACGTGTTTCTTTCTCTACTTCAATGGTATTCTGCCTTGCATAACACACATTTAAAACTCTAGTCTCCTTTAAATAAACAATAAAGGATTCATACAGTGTTTCATGTGATCTTAACTCGAATTAAGGATTTCATGGATTTAGCTACCTTTTCTACACTAAGAACTGACTTGGAGAATCTGTTTCAGCTGTTCTAAAACAAGTTTTCATCTGTTCACAGACATTTTCACTGAATTATTCATGTGTTCATGTAGTTTCCTATATTCTGCCTTCTGGTCCAAGTATAAGCTTTGCCCACTTTATCAAACAACTTCCTACACACTGTTATGAACTGAGGCAGCTCGGGAACATTGTCTCTCAACTCTGTTATGGAGTGTAGTACTACATTTCAGTGAAGTGTAAGCCTTTTCAAATCTGCCGAACGTGTTTCTTTTTCTATTTCAATGGTATTCTGCCTTGTATAACACACATTTACCACTCTAGTCTCCTTTAAGTAAACGATATAGGATTCATTCAGTGTTTCATGTGATCTTAATTCGAATTAAGGATTTCCCTTATCTTAGCTACCTTTTCTACACTAAGAACTGACTTGGAGATTCTCTTTCACCTGTTCTAAACAAGTTCTCATCTGTTTACAGTCATTTTCACTGAATTATTCATGTTTTCATGTAGTTTCCTATATTCTGCCTTCTGGCCCAAGTATAAGCTTTGCCCGCTTTATCAAACAACTTCCTACACACTGTTATGAACTGAGGCAGCTCGGGAACATTGTCTCTCAACTGTGTTATAGAGTGTAGTACTACATTTCAGTGAAGTGTAAGGCTTTCCAAAGCTGCCGAACGTGTTTCTTTCTCTATTTCAATGGTATTCTGCCTTGTATAACGCACATTTAAAACTCTAGTCTCCTTTAAATAAACAATAAAGGATTCATACAGTGTTTCATGTGATCTTAACTCGAATTAAGGATTACATGGATTTAGCTACCTTTTCTACACTAAGAACTGACTTGGAGAATCTGTTTCAGCTGTTCTAAAACAAGTTCTCATCTGTTCACAGACATTTTCACTGAATTATTCATGTGTTCATGTAGTTTCCTATATTCTGCCTTCTGGTCCAAGTATAAGCTTTGCCCACTTTATCAAACAACTTCCTACACACTGTTATGAACTGAGGCAGCTCGGGAACATTGTCTCTCAACTGTGTTATAGAGTGTAATACTAAATTTCAGTGAAGTGTAAGGCTTTCCAAAGCTGCAGAACGTGTTTCTTTCTCTATTTCAATGGTATTATGCCTTGTATAACACTCATTTACCACTCTAGTCTACTTTAAGTAGAGAATATAGGATTCCTACAGTGTTTCATGTGATCTTAACTCGAATTAAGGATTTTCCGGATTTCGCTACCTTTTCTACTCTAAGAACTGACGTGGAGGATCTCTTTCAGCTGTTCTCAAACAAGTTCTCATCTGTTTACAGTCATTTTCACTGAATTATTCATGTTTTCATGTAGTTTGCTATATTCTGCCTTCTGGTCCAAGTATAAGCTTTGCCCGCTTTATCAAACAACTTCCTACACACTGTTATGAACTGAGGCAGCTGGGGAACATTGTCTCTCAACTGTGTTATAGAGTGTAGTACTACATTTCAGTGAAGTGTAAGGCTTTCCAAAGCTGCCGAACGTGTTTCTTTCTCTATTTCAATGGTATTCTGCCTTGTATAACACACATTTACCACTCTAGTCTCCTTTAAGTAAACAACATAGGATTCATACAGTGTTTCATGTGATCTTAACTAGAATTAAGGATTTCCCTTATCTTAGCTACCTTTTCTACACTAAGAACTGACTTGGAGATTCTCTTTCAGCTGTTCTAAACAAGTTCTCATCTGTTTACAGTCATTTTCACTGAATTATTCATGTTTTCATGTAGTTTCCTATATTCTGCCTTCTGGCCCAAGTATAAGCTTTGCCCGCTTTATCAAACAACTTCCTACACACTGTTATGAACTGAGGCAGCTCGGGAACATTGTCTCTCAACTGTGTTATAGAGTGTAGTACTACATTTCAGTGAAGTGTAAGGCTTTCCAAAGCTGCCGAACGTGTTTCTTTCTCTATTTCAATGGTATTCTGCCTTGTATAACACACATTTAAAACTCTAGTCTCCTTTAAATAAACAATAAAGGATTCATACAGTGTTTCATGTGATCTTAACTAGAATTAAGGATTTCATGGATTTAGCTACCTTTTCTACACTAAGAACTGACTTGGAGAATCTGTTTCAGCTGTTCTAAAACAAGTTCTCATCTGTTCACAGACATTTTCACTGAATTATTCATGTGTTCATGTAGTTTCCTATATTCTGCCTTCTGGTCCAAGTATAAGCTTTGCCCACTTTATCAAACAACTTCCTACACACTGTTATGAACTGAGGCAGCTCGGGAACATTGTCTCTCAACTCTGTTATGGAGTGTAGTACTACATTTCAGTGAAGTGTAAGCCTTTTCAAATCTGCCGAACGTGTTTCTTTCTCTATTTCAATGGTATTCTGCCTTGTATAACACACATTTACCACTCTAGTCTCCTTTAAGTAAACGATATAGGATTCATTCAGTGTTTCATGTGATCTTAATTCGAATTAAGGATTTCCCTTATCTTAGCTACCTTTTATATAATAAGAACTGACTTGGAGAATCTCTTTCAGCTGTTCTAAACAAGTTCTGATCAGTTTACAGTCATTTTCACTGAATTATTCATATTTTCGTGTAGTTTCCTATATTCTGCCTTCTGGCCCAAGCATAAGCTTTGCCCACTTTATCAAACAACTTCCTACACACTGTTATGAACTGAGGCAGCTTGGGAACATTGTCTCTCAACTGTGTTATAGAGTGTAGTACTAAATTTCTGTGAAGTGTAAGGCTTTCCAAAGCTGCAGAACGTGTTTCTTTCTCTATTTCAATGGTATTATGCCTTGTATAACACACATTTACCACTCTAGTCTACTTTAAGTAGAGAATATAGGATTCCTACAGTGTTTCATGTGATCTTAACTCGAATTAAGGATTTTCCGGATTTCGCTACCTTTTCTACTCTAAGAACTGACGTGGAGGATCTCTTTCAGCTGTTCTCAAACAAGTTCTCATCTGTTTACAGTCATTTTCACTGAATTATTCATGTTTTCATGTAGTTTGCTATATTCTGCCTTCTGGTCCAAGTATAAGCTTTGCCCGCTTTATCAAACAACTTCCTACACACTGTTATGAACTGAGGCAGCTGGGGAACATTGTCTCTCAACTGTGTTATAGAGTGTAGTACTACATTTCAGTGAAGTGTAAGGCTTTCCAAAGCTGCCGAACGTGTTTCTTTCTCTATTTCAATGGTATTCTGCCTTGTATAACACACATTTACCACTCTAGTCTCCTTTAAGTAAACAACATAGGATTCATACAGTGTTTCATGTGATCTTAACTAGAATTAAGGATTTCCCTTATCTTAGCTACCTTTTCTACACTAAGAACTGACTTGGAGATTCTCTTTCAGCTGTTCTAAACAAGTTCTCATCTGTTTACAGTCATTTTCACTGAATTATTCATGTTTTCATGTAGTTTCCTATATTCTGCCTTCTGGCCCAAGTATAAGCTTTGCCCGCTTTATCAAACAACTTCCTACACACTGTTATGAACTGAGGCAGCTCGGGAACATTGTCTCTCAACTGTGTTATAGAGTGTAGTACTACATTTCAGTGAAGTGTAAGGCTTTCCAAAGCTGCCGAACGTGTTTCTTTCTCTACTTCAATGGTATTCTGCCTTGCATAACACACATTTAAAACTCTAGTCTCCTTTAAATAAACAATAAAGGATTCATACAGTGTTTCATGTGATCTTAACTCGAATTAAGGATTTCATGGATTTAGCTACCTTTTCTACACTAAGAACTGACTTGGAGAATCTGTTTCAGCTGTTCTAAAACAAGTTTTCATCTGTTCACAGACATTTTCACTGAATTATTCATGTGTTCATGTAGTTTCCTATATTCTGCCTTCTGGTCCAAGTATAAGCTTTGCCCACTTTATCAAACAACTTCCTACACACTGTTATGAACTGAGGCAGCTCGGGAACATTGTCTCTCAACTCTGTTATGGAGTGTAGTACTACATTTCAGTGAAGTGTAAGCCTTTTCAAATCTGCCGAACGTGTTTCTTTTTCTATTTCAATGGTATTCTGCCTTGTATAACACACATTTACCACTCTAGTCTCCTTTAAGTAAACGATATAGGATTCATTCAGTGTTTCATGTGATCTTAATTCGAATTAAGGATTTCCCTTATCTTAGCTACCTTTTCTACACTAAGAACTGACTTGGAGATTCTCTTTCACCTGTTCTAAACAAGTTCTCATCTGTTTACAGTCATTTTCACTGAATTATTCATGTTTTCATGTAGTTTCCTATATTCTGCCTTCTGGCCCAAGTATAAGCTTTGCCCGCTTTATCAAACAACTTCCTACACACTGTTATGAACTGAGGCAGCTCGGGAACATTGTCTCTCAACTGTGTTATAGAGTGTAGTACTACATTTCAGTGAAGTGTAAGGCTTTCCAAAGCTGCCGAACGTGTTTCTTTCTCTATTTCAATGGTATTCTGCCTTGTATAACGCACATTTAAAACTCTAGTCTCCTTTAAATAAACAATAAAGGATTCATACAGTGTTTCATGTGATCTTAACTCGAATTAAGGATTTCATGGATTTAGCTACCTTTTCTACACTAAGAACTGACTTGGAGAATCTGTTTCAGCTGTTCTAAAACAAGTTCTCATCTGTTCACAGACATTTTCACTGAATTATTCATGTGTTCATGTAGTTTCCTATATTCTGCCTTCTGGTCCAAGTATAAGTTTTGCCCACTTTATCAAACAACTTCCTACACACTGTTATGAACTGAGGCAGCTCGGGAACATTGTCTCTCAACTGTGTTATAGAGTGTAATACTAAATTTCAGTGAAGTGTAAGGCTTTCCAAAGCTGCAGAACGTGTTTCTTTCTCTATTTCAATGGTATTATGCCTTGTATAACACTCATTTACCACTCTAGTCTACTTTAAGTAGAGAATATAGGATTCCTACAGTGTTTCATGTGATCTTAACTCGAATTAAGGATTTTCCGGATTTCGCTACCTTTTCTACTCTAAGAACTGACGTGGAGGATCTCTTTCAGCTGTTCTCAAACAAGTTCTCATCTGTTTACAGTCATTTTCACTGAATTATTCATGTTTTCATGTAGTTTGCTATATTCTGCCTTCTGGTCCAAGTATAAGCTTTGCCCGCTTTATCAAACAACTTCCTACACACTGTTATGAACTGAGGCAGCTGGGGAACATTGTCTCTCAACTGTGTTATAGAGTGTAGTACTACATTTCAGTGAAGTGTAAGGCTTTCCAAAGCTGCCGAACGTGTTTCTTTCTCTATTTCAATGGTATTCTGCCTTGTATAACACACATTTACCACTCTAGTCTCCTTTAAGTAAACAACATAGGATTCATACAGTGTTTCATGTGATCTTAACTAGAATTAAGGATTTCCCTTATCTTAGCTACCTTTTCTACACTAAGAACTGACTTGGAGATTCTCTTTCAGCTGTTCTAAACAAGTTCTCATCTGTTTACAGTCATTTTCACTGAATTATTCATGTTTTCATGTAGTTTCCTATATTCTGCCTTCTGGCCCAAGTATAAGCTTTGCCCGCTTTATCAAACAACTTCCTACACACTGTTATGAACTGAGGCAGCTCGGGAACATTGTCTCTCAACTGTGTTATAGAGTGTAGTACTACATTTCAGTGAAGTGTAAGGCTTTCCAAAGCTGCCGAACGTGTTTCTTTCTCTATTTCAATGGTATTCTGCCTTGTATAACACACATTTAAAACTCTAGTCTCCTTTAAATAAACAATAAAGGATTCATACAGTGTTTCATGTGATCTTAACTCGAATTAAGGATTTCATGGATTTAGCTACCTTTTCTACACTAAGAACTGACTTGGAGAATCTGTTTCAGCTGTTCTAAAACAAGTTTTCATCTGTTCACAGACATTTTCACTGAATTATTCATGTGTTCATGTAGTTTCCTATATTCTGCCTTCTGGTCCAAGTATAAGCTTTGCCCACTTTATCAAACAACTTCCTACACACTGTTATGAACTGAGGCAGCTCGGGAACATTGTCTCTCAACTCTGTTATGGAGTGTAGTACTACATTTCAGTGAAGTGTAAGCCTTTTCAAATCTGCCGAACGTGTTTCTTTCTCTATTTCAATGGTATTCTGCCTTGTATAACACACATTTACCACTCTAGTCTCCTTTAAGTAAACGATATAGGATTCATTCAGTGTTTCATGTGATCTTAATTCGAATTAAGGATTTCCCTTATCTTAGCTACCTTTTCTACACTAAGAACTGACTTGGAGATTCTCTTTCACCTGTTCTAAACAAGTTCTCATCTGTTTACAGTCATTTTCACTGAATTATTCATGTTTTCATGTAGTTTCCTATATTCTGCCTTCTGGCCCAAGTATAAGCTTTGCCCGCTTTATCAAACAACTTCCTACGCACTGTTATGAACTGAGGCAGCTCGGGAACATTGTCTCTCAACTGTGTTATAGAGTGTAGTACTACATTTCAGTGAAGTGTAAGGCTTTCCAAAGCTGCCGAACGTGTTTCTTTCTCTATTTCAATGGTATTCTGCCTTGTATAACACACATTTAAAACTCTAGTCTCCTTTAAATAAACAATAAAGGATTCATACAGTGTTTCATGTGATCTTAACTCGAATTAAGGATTTCATGGATTTAGCTACCTTTTCTACACTAAGAACTGACTTGGAGAATCTGTTTCAGCTGTTCTAAAACAAGTTCTCATCTGTTCACAGACATTTTCACTGAATTATTCATGTGTTCATGTAGTTTCCTATATTCTGCCTGCTGGTCCAAGTATAAGCTTTGCCCACTTTATCAAACAACTTCCTACACACTGTTATGAACTGAGGCAGCTCGGGAACATTGTCTCTCAACTCTGTTATGGAGTGTAGTACTACATTTCAGTGAAGTGTAAGCCTTTTCAAATCTGCCGAACGTGTTTCTTTCTCTATTTCAATGGTATTCTGCCTTGTATAACACACATTTACCACTCTAGTCTCCTTTAAGTGAACGATATAGGATTCATTCAGTGTTTCATGTGATCTTAATTCGAATTAAGGATTTCCCTTATCTTAGCTACCTTTTATACAATAAGAACTGACTTGGAGAATCTCTTTCAGCTGTTCTAAACAAGTTCTGATCAGTTTACAGTCATTTTCACTGAATTATTCATATTTTCGTGTAGTTTCCTATATTCTGCCTTCTGGTCCAAGTATAAGCTTTGCCCACTTTATCAAACAACTTCCTACACACTGTTATGAACTGACGCAGCTCGGGAACATTGTCTCTCAACTCTGTTATAGAGTGTAGTACTACATTTCAGTGAAGTGTAAGGCTTTCCAAAGCTGCCGAACGTGTTTCTTTCTCTATTTCAATGGTATTCTGCCTTGTATAACACACATTTACCACTCTAGTATCCTTTAAGTAAAGAATATAGGATTCATACAGTGTTTCATGTGATCTTAACTCGAATTCAGGATTTTCCGGATTTCGCTACCTTTTCTACACTAAGAACTGACTTGGAGGATCTCTTTCAGCTGTTCTCAAACAAGTTCTCATCTGTTTACAGTCATTTTCACTGAATTATTCATGTTTTCATGTAGTTTCCTATATTCTGCCTTCTGGTCCAAGTATAAGCTTTGCCCGCTTTATCAAACAACTTCCTACACACTGTTATGAACTGAGGCAGCTCGGGAACATTGTCTCTCAACTGTGTTATAGAGTGTAGTACTACATTTCAGTGAAGTGTAAGGCTTTCCAAAGCTGCCGAACGTGTTTCTTTCTCAATTTCAATGGTATTCTGCCTTGTATAACACACATTTACCACTCTAGTCTCCTTTAAGTAATGAATATAGGATTCATACAGTGTTTGATGTTATCTTAACTCGAATTAAGGATTTCCCTTATCTTAGCTACATTTTCTACACTAAGAACTGACTTGGAGATTCGCTTTCAGCTGTTCTAAACAAGTTCTCATCTGTTTACAGTCATTTTCACTGAATTACTATGTTTTCATGTAGTTTCCTATATTCTGCCTTCTGGCCCAAGCATAAACTTTGCCCACGTTATCAAACAACTTCCTACACACTGTTATGAACTGAGGCAGCTAGGGAACATTGTCTCTCAACAGTGTTATAGAGTGTAGTACTACATTTCAGTGAAGTGTAAGGCTTTCCAAAGCTGCCGAACATGTTTCTTTCTCTATTTCAATGGTATTCTGCCTTGTATAACATACATTTACCACTCTAGTCTCCTTTAAGTAAACAATATAGGATTCATACAGTGTTTCATGTGATCTTAACTCGAATTAAGGATTTCCCGGATTTAGCTACCTTTTCTACACTAGGAACTGACTTGGAGAATCTCTTTCACCTGTTCTAAAACAAGTTCTCATCTGTTTACAGACATTTTCACTGAATTATTCATGTGTTCATGTAGTTTCCTATATTCTGCCTTCTGGTCCAAGTATAAGCTTTGCCCACTTTATCAAACAACTTCCTACACACTGTTATGAACTGACGCAGCTCGGGAACATTGTCTCTCAACTCTGTTATAGAGTGTAGTACTACATTTCAGTGAAGTGTAAGGCTTTCCAAAGCTGCCGAACGTGTTTCTTTCTCTATTTCAATGGTATTCTGCCTTGTATAACACACATTTACCACTCTAGTCTACTTTAAGTAGAGAATATAGGATTCCTACAGTGTTTCATGTGATCTTAACTCGAATTAAGGATTTTCCGGATTTCGCTACCTTTTCTACTCTAAGAACTGACGTGGAGGATCTCTTTCAGCTGTTCTCAAACAAGTTCTCATCTGTTTACAGTCATTTTCACTGAATTATTCATGTTTTCATGTAGTTTGCTATATTCTGCCTTCTGGTCCAAGTATAAGCTTTGCCCGCTTTATCAAACAACTTCCTACACACTGTTATGAACTGAGGCAGCTGGGGAACATTGTCTCTCAACTGTGTTATAGAGTGTAGTACTACATTTCAGTGAAGTGTAAGGCTTTCCAAAGCTGCCGAACGTGTTTCTTTCTCTATTTCAATGGTATTCTGCCTTGTATAACACACATTTACCACTCTAGTCTCCTTTAAGTAAACAACATAGGATTCATACAGTGTTTCATGTGATCTTAACTAGAATTAAGGATTTCCCTTATCTTAGCTACCTTTTCTACACTAAGAACTGACTTGGAGATTCTCTTTCAGCTGTTCTAAACAAGTTCTCATCTGTTTACAGTCATTTTCACTGAATTATTCATGTTTTCATGTAGTTTCCTATATTCTGCCTTCTGGCCCAAGTATAAGCTTTGCCCGCTTTATCAAACAACTTCCTACACACTGTTATGAACTGAGGCAGCTCGGGAACATTGTCTCTCAACTGTGTTATAGAGTGTAGTACTACATTTCAGTGAAGTGTAAGGCTTTCCAAAGCTGCCGAACGTGTTTCTTTCTCTATTTCAATGGTATTCTGCCTTGTATAACACACATTTAAAACTCTAGTCTCCTTTAAATAAACAATAAAGGATTCATACAGTGTTTCATGTGATCTTAACTCGAATTAAGGATTTCATGGATTTAGCTACCTTTTCTACACTAAGAACTGACTTGGAGAATCTGTTTCAGCTGTTCTAAAACAAGTTCTCATCTGTTCACAGACATTTTCACTGAATTATTCATGTGTTCATGTAGTTTCCTATATTCTGCCTTCTGGTCCAAGTATAAGCTTTGCCCACTTTATCAAACAACTTCCTACACACTGTTATGAACTGAGGCAGCTCGGGAACATTGTCTCTCAACTCTGTTATGGAGTGTAGTACTACATTTCAGTGAAGTGTAAGCCTTTTCAAATCTGCCGAACGTGTTTCTTTCTCTATTTCAATGGTATTCTGCCTTGTATAACACACATTTACCACTCTAGTCTCCTTTAAGTAAACGATGTAGGATTCATTCAGTGTTTCATGTGATCTTAATTCGAATTAAGGATTTCCCTTATCTTAGCTACCTTTTATATAATAAGAACTGACTTGGAGAATCTCTTTCAGCTGTTCTAAACAAGTTCTGATCAGTTTACAGTCATTTTCACTGAATTATTCATATTTTCGTGTAGTTTCCTATATTCTGCCTTCTGGCCCAAGCATAAGCTTTGCCCACTTTATCAAACAACTTCCTACACACTGTTATGAACTGAGGCAGCTTGGGAACATTGTCTCTCAACTGTGTTATAGAGTGTAGTACTAAATTTCAGTGAAGTGTAAGGCTTTCCAAAGCTGCAGAACGTGTTTCTTTCTCTATTTCAATGGTATTATGCCTTGTATAACACACATTTACCACTCTAGTCTACTTTAAGTAGAGAATATAGGATTCCTACAGTGTTTCATGTGATCTTAACTCGAATTAAGGATTTTCCGGATTTCGCTACCTTTTCTACTCTAAGAACTGACGTGGAGGATCTCTTTCAGCTGTTCTCAAACAAGTTCTCATCTGTTTACAGTCATTTTCACTGAATTATTCATGTTTTCATGTAGTTTGCTATATTCTGCCTTCTGGTCCAAGTATAAGCTTTGCCCGCTTTATCAAACAACTTCCTACACACTGTTATGAACTGAGGCAGCTGGGGAACATTGTCTCTCAACTGTGTTATAGAGTGTAGTACTACATTTCAGTGAAGTGTAAGGCTTTCCAAAGCTGCCGAACGTGTTTCTTTCTCTATTTCAATGGTATTCTGCCTTGTATAACACACATTTACCACTCTAGTCTCCTTTAAGTAAACAACATAGGATTCATACAGTGTTTCATGTGATCTTAACTAGAATTAAGGATTTCCCTTATCTTAGCTACCTTTTCTACACTAAGAACTGACTTGGAGATTCTCTTTCAGCTGTTCTAAACAAGTTCTCATCTGTTTACAGTCATTTTCACTGAATTATTCATGTTTTCATGTAGTTTCCTATATTCTGCCTTCTGGCCCAAGTATAAGCTTTGCCCGCTTTATCAAACAACTTCCTACACACTGTTATGAACTGAGGCAGCTCGGGAACATTGTCTCTCAACTGTGTTATAGAGTGTAGTACTACATTTCAGTGAAGTGTAAGGCTTTCCAAAGCTGCCGAACGTGTTTCTTTCTCTACTTCAATGGTATTCTGCCTTGCATAACACACATTTAAAACTCTAGTCTCCTTTAAATAAACAATAAAGGATTCATACAGTGTTTCATGTGATCTTAACTCGAATTAAGGATTTCATGGATTTAGCTACCTTTTCTACACTAAGAACTGACTTGGAGAATCTGTTTCAGCTGTTCTAAAACAAGTTTTCATCTGTTCACAGACATTTTCACTGAATTATTCATGTGTTCATGTAGTTTCCTATATTCTGCCTTCTGGTCCAAGTATAAGCTTTGCCCACTTTATCAAACAACTTCCTACACACTGTTATGAACTGAGGCAGCTCGGGAACATTGTCTCTCAACTCTGTTATGGAGTGTAGTACTACATTTCAGTGAAGTGTAAGCCTTTTCAAATCTGCCGAACGTGTTTCTTTTTCTATTTCAATGGTATTCTGCCTTGTATAACACACATTTACCACTCTAGTCTCCTTTAAGTAAACGATATAGGATTCATTCAGTGTTTCATGTGATCTTAATTCGAATTAAGGATTTCCCTTATCTTAGCTACCTTTTCTACACTAAGAACTGACTTGGAGATTCTCTTTCACCTGTTCTAAACAAGTTCTCATCTGTTTACAGTCATTTTCACTGAATTATTCATGTTTTCATGTAGTTTCCTATATTCTGCCTTCTGGCCCAAGTATAAGCTTTGCCCGCTTTATCAAACAACTTCCTACACACTGTTATGAACTGAGGCAGCTCGGGAACATTGTCTCTCAACTGTGTTATAGAGTGTAGTACTACATTTCAGTGAAGTGTAAGGCTTTCCAAAGCTGCCGAACGTGTTTCTTTCTCTATTTCAATGGTATTCTGCCTTGTATAACGCACATTTAAAACTCTAGTCTCCTTTAAATAAACAATAAAGGATTCATACAGTGTTTCATGTGATCTTAACTCGAATTAAGGATTACATGGATTTAGCTACCTTTTCTACACTAAGAACTGACTTGGAGAATCTGTTTCAGCTGTTCTAAAACAAGTTCTCATCTGTTCACAGACATTTTCACTGAATTATTCATGTGTTCATGTAGTTTCCTATATTCTGCCTTCTGGTCCAAGTATAAGCTTTGCCCACTTTATCAAACAACTTCCTACACACTGTTATGAACTGAGGCAGCTCGGGAACATTGTCTCTCAACTGTGTTATAGAGTGTAATACTAAATTTCAGTGAAGTGTAAGGCTTTCCAAAGCTGCAGAACGTGTTTCTTTCTCTATTTCAATGGTATTATGCCTTGTATAACACTCATTTACCACTCTAGTCTACTTTAAGTAGAGAATATAGGATTCCTACAGTGTTTCATGTGATCTTAACTCGAATTAAGGATTTTCCGGATTTCGCTACCTTTTCTACTCTAAGAACTGACGTGGAGGATCTCTTTCAGCTGTTCTCAAACAAGTTCTCATCTGTTTACAGTCATTTTCACTGAATTATTCATGTTTTCATGTAGTTTGCTATATTCTGCCTTCTGGTCCAAGTATAAGCTTTGCCCGCTTTATCAAACAACTTCCTACACACTGTTATGAACTGAGGCAGCTGGGGAACATTGTCTCTCAACTGTGTTATAGAGTGTAGTACTACATTTCAGTGAAGTGTAAGGCTTTCCAAAGCTGCCGAACGTGTTTCTTTCTCTATTTCAATGGTATTCTGCCTTGTATAACACACATTTACCACTCTAGTCTCCTTTAAGTAAACAACATAGGATTCATACAGTGTTTCATGTGATCTTAACTAGAATTAAGGATTTCCCTTATCTTAGCTACCTTTTCTACACTAAGAACTGACTTGGAGATTCTCTTTCAGCTGTTCTAAACAAGTTCTCATCTGTTTACAGTCATTTTCACTGAATTATTCATGTTTTCATGTAGTTTCCTATATTCTGCCTTCTGGCCCAAGTATAAGCTTTGCCCGCTTTATCAAACAACTTCCTACACACTGTTATGAACTGAGGCAGCTCGGGAACATTGTCTCTCAACTGTGTTATAGAGTGTAGTACTACATTTCAGTGAAGTGTAAGGCTTTCCAAAGCTGCCGAACGTGTTTCTTTCTCTATTTCAATGGTATTCTGCCTTGTATAACACACATTTAAAACTCTAGTCTCCTTTAAATAAACAATAAAGGATTCATACAGTGTTTCATGTGATCTTAACTCGAATTAAGGATTTCATGGATTTAGCTACCTTTTCTACACTAAGAACTGACTTGGAGAATCTGTTTCAGCTGTTCTAAAACAAGTTTTCATCTGTTCACAGACATTTTCACTGAATTATTCATGTGTTCATGTAGTTTCCTATATTCTGCCTTCTGGTCCAAGTATAAGCTTTGCCCACTTTATCAAACAACTTCCTACACACTGTTATGAACTGAGGCAGCTCGGGAACATTGTCTCTCAACTCTGTTATGGAGTGTAGTACTACATTTCAGTGAAGTGTAAGCCTTTTCAAATCTGCCGAACGTGTTTCTTTCTCTATTTCAATGGTATTCTGCCTTGTATAACACACATTTACCACTCTAGTCTCCTTTAAGTAAACGATATAGGATTCATTCAGTGTTTCATGTGATCTTAATTCGAATTAAGGATTTCCCTTATCTTAGCTACCTTTTATATAATAAGAACTGACTTGGAGAATCTCTTTCAGCTGTTCTAAACAAGTTCTGATCAGTTTACAGTCATTTTCACTGAATTATTCATATTTTCGTGTAGTTTCCTATATTCTGCCTTCTGGCCCAAGCATAAGCTTTGCCCACTTTATCAAACAACTTCCTACACACTGTTATGAACTGAGGCAGCTTGGGAACATTGTCTCTCAACTGTGTTATAGAGTGTAGTACTAAATTTCAGTGAAGTGTAAGGCTTTCCAAAGCTGCAGAACGTGTTTCTTTCTCTATTTCAATGGTATTATGCCTTGTATAACACACATTTACCACTCTAGTCTACTTTAAGTAGAGAATATAGGATTCCTACAGTGTTTCATGTGATCTTAACTCGAATTAAGGATTTTCCGGATTTCGCTACCTTTTCTACACTAAGAACTGACTTGGAGGATCTCTTTCAGCTGTTCTCAAACAAGTTCTCATTTGGTTACAGTCATTTTCACTGAATTATTCATGTTTTCATGTAGTTTCCTATATTCTGCCTTCTGGTCCAAGTATAAGCTTTGCCCGCTTTATCAAACAACTTCCTACACATTGTTATGAACTGAGGCAGCAGGGGAACATTGTCTCTCAACTGTGTTATAGAGTGTAGTACTACAATTCAGTGAAGTGTAAGGCTTTCCAAAGCTGCCGAACGTGTTTCTTTCTCTATTTCAATGGTATTCTGCCTTGTATAACACACATTTACCACTCTAGTCTCCTTTAAGTAAACAACATAGGATTCATACAGTGTTTCATGTGATCTTAACTAGAATTAAGGATTTCCCTTATCTTAGCTACCTTTTCTACACTAAGAACTGACTTGGAGATTCTCTTTCAGCTGTTCTAAACAAGTTCTCATCTGTTTACAGTCATTTTCACTGAATTATTCATGTTTTCATGTAGTTTCCTATATTCTGCCTTCTGGCCCAAGTATAACCTTTGCCCGCTTTATCAAACAACTTCCTACACACTGTTATGAACTGAGGCAGCTCGGGAACATTGTCTCTCAACTGTGTTATAGAGTGTAGTACTACATTTCAGTGAAGTGTAAGGCTTTCCAAAGCTGCCGAACGTGTTTCTTACTCTATTTCAATGGTATTCTGCCTTGTATAACACACATTTACCACTCTAGTCTCCTTTAAGTAAACAATATAGGATACATACAGTGTTTAATGTGATCTTAACTCGAATTAAGGATTTCCCGGATTTAGCTACCTTTTCTACACTAAGAACTGAGTTGGAGAATCTCTTTCACCTGTACTAAAACAAGTTCTCATCTGTTTACAGACATTTTCACTGAATTATTCATGTGTTCATGTAGTTTCCTATATTCTGCCTTCTGGTCCAAGTATAAGCTTTGCCCACTTTATCAAACAACTTCCTACACACTGTTATGAACTGACGCAGCTCGGGAACATTGTCTCTCAACTCTGTTATAGAGTGTAGTACTACATTTCAGTGAAGTGTAAGGCTTTCCAAAGCTGCCGAACGTGTTTCTTTCTCTATTTCAATGGTATTCTGCCTTGTATAACACACATTTACCACTCTAGTATCCTTTAAGTAAAGAATATAGGATTGATACAGTGTTTCATGTGATCTTAACTCGAATTCAGCATTTTCCGGATTTCGCTACCTTTTCTACACTAAGAACTGACTTGGAGAATCTCTTTCAGCTGTCCTAAAGGAGTTCTCATCTGTTTACAGTCATTGTCAATGAATTATTCATGTTTTCATGTAGTTTCCTATATTCTGCCTTCTGGTCCAAGTATAAGCTTTGCCCACTTTATCAAACAACTTCCTACAAACTGTTATGAATTCAGGCACCTCGGAAACATTGTCTCTCAACTGTGTTATAGAGTGTAGTACTACATTTCAGTGAAGTGTAAGGCTTTCCAAAGCTGCCGAACGTATTTCTTTCTCTATTTCAATGGTATACTGCCTTGTATAACACACATTTAGCACTCTAGTCTCCTTTAAGTAAAGAATATAGGATTCATACAGAGTTTCATGAGATCTTAACACGAATTAAGGATTTCCCGGATCTTAGCTACCTTTTCTACAATGAGAACTGACTTGGTGAATCTCTTTCAGCTATTCTAAACAACTTCTCATCTGTTTACAGTCATGTTCTCTGAATTATTCATGTTTTCATGTAGTTTCCTTTATTCTGCCTTCTCCTCCTAGTATAAGCTTTTCCCAATTAATCAAACAACTTCTTACACACTTTTATGAACTGCGGCAGCTCAGAACATTGTCTCTCAACTGTGTGATAGAGTGTAGTACTACATTTCAGTGAAGTGTAAGGCTTTCCAAAGCTGCCGAACGTGTTTCTTTCTCTATTTCAATGGTATTCTGCCTTGTATAACACATATTTACCACTCTAGTCTCCTTTAAGTAAAGAATATAGGATTCATACAGTGTTTCATGTGATCTTAACTCGAATTAAGAATTTCCCGGATGATAGCTACCTTTTCTACACTAAGAACTGACTTGGAGAATCACTTTCAGCTGTTCTGAATGAGTTCTCCTCTGTTTACAGTCATTTTCTTTGAATTATTCATGTTTTCATGTAGTTTCCTGTATTCTGCCTTCTGGTCCAAGTATAAGCTTTGCCAAATTCATCAAACAGCTTCCTACACACTGTTATTAACTCAAGTAGCTCGGGAACATTGTCTCTCAACTGTGTTATAGAGTGTAGTACTACATTTCAGTGAAGTGTAAGGCTTTCCAAAGCTGCCGAACGTGTTTCTACTCTATTTCAATGGTAATCTGCCTTGTATAACACACATTTACAACTGTAGTCTCCTTTAAGTAAAGAATATAGGATTCATACAGTGTTTCATGTGATCTTAACTCGAATTAAGGATTTCCCGGGTCTTAGCTACCTTTTCTGCGCTAAGAACTGACTTGGAAAATCTCTTTTAGCTGTTCTAAACAAGTAATGATCTTTTTCAGTCATTTTCTCTGAATTATTCATGTTTTCATGTAGTTTCCTAAATTCTGCCTTCTGGTCCAAGTATAAGCTTTGCCCACTTTATCAAACAACTTCCTACACACTGTTATGAACTGAGGCAGCTGGGGAACATTGTCTCTCAACTGTGTTATAGAGTGTAGTACTACATTTCAGTGAAGTGTAAGGCTTTCCAAAGCTGCCGAACGTGTTTCTTTCTCTATTTCAATGGTATTCTGCCTTGTATAACACACATTTACCACTCTAGTCTCCTTTAAGTAAACAACATAGGATTCATACAGTGTTTCATGTGATCTTAACTAGAATTAAGGATTTCCCTTATCTTAGCTACCTTTTCTACACTAAGAACTGACTTGGAGATTCTCTTTCAGCTGTTCTAAACAAGTTCTCATCTGTTTACAGTCATTTTCACTGAATTATTCATGTTTTCATGTAGTTTCCTATATTCTGCCTTCTGGCCCAAGTATAAGCTTTGCCCGCTTTATCAAACAACTTCCTACACACTGTTATGAACTGAGGCAGCTCGGGAACATTGTCTCTCAACTGTGTTATAGAGTGTAGTACTACATTTCAGTGAAGTGTAAGGCTTTCCAAAGCTGCCGAACGTGTTTCTTTCTCTATTTCAATGGTATTCTGCCTTGTATAACACACATTTAAAACTCTAGTCTCCTTTAAATAAACAATAAAGGATTCATACAGTGTTTCATGTGATCTTAACTCGAATTAAGGATTTCATGGATTTAGCTACCTTTTCTACACTAAGAACTGACTTGGAGAATCTGTTTCAGCTGTTCTAAAACAAGTTTTCATCTGTTCACAGACATTTTCACTGAATTATTCATGTGTTCATGTAGTTTCCTATATTCTGCCTTCTGGTCCAAGTATAAGCTTTGCCCACTTTATCAAACAACTTCCTACACACTGTTATGAACTGAGGCAGCTCGGGAACATTGTCTCTCAACTCTGTTATGGAGTGTAGTACTACATTTCAGTGAAGTGTAAGCCTTTTCAAATCTGCCGAACGTGTTTCTTTCTCTATTTCAATGGTATTCTGCCTTGTATAACACACATTTACCACTCTAGTCTCCTTTAAGTAAACGATATAGGATTCATTCAGTGTTTCATGTGATCTTAATTCGAATTAAGGATTTCCCTTATCTTAGCTACCTTTTCTACACTAAGAACTGACTTGGAGATTCTCTTTCACCTGTTCTAAACAAGTTCTCATCTGTTTACAGTCATTTTCACTGAATTATTCATGTTTTCATGTAGTTTCCTATATTCTGCCTTCTGGCCCAAGTATAAGCTTTGCCCGCTTTATCAAACAACTTCCTACGCACTGTTATGAACTGAGGCAGCTCGGGAACATTGTCTCTCAACTGTGTTATAGAGTGTAGTACTACATTTCAGTGAAGTGTAAGGCTTTCCAAAGCTGCCGAACGTGTTTCTTTCTCTATTTCAATGGTATTCTGCCTTGTATAACACACATTTAAAACTCTAGTCTCCTTTAAATAAACAATAAAGGATTCATACAGTGTTTCATGTGATCTTAACTCGAATTAAGGATTTCATGGATTTAGCTACCTTTTCTACACTAAGAACTGACTTGGAGAATCTGTTTCAGCTGTTCTAAAACAAGTTCTCATCTGTTCACAGACATTTTCACTGAATTATTCATGTGTTCATGTAGTTTCCTATATTCTGCCTGCTGGTCCAAGTATAAGCTTTGCCCACTTTATCAAACAACTTCCTACACACTGTTATGAACTGAGGCAGCTCGGGAACATTGTCTCTCAACTCTGTTATGGAGTGTAGTACTACATTTCAGTGAAGTGTAAGCCTTTTCAAATCTGCCGAACGTGTTTCTTTCTCTATTTCAATGGTATTCTGCCTTGTATAACACACATTTACCACTCTAGTCTCCTTTAAGTGAACGATATAGGATTCATTCAGTGTTTCATGTGATCTTAATTCGAATTAAGGATTTCCCTTATCTTAGCTACCTTTTATACAATAAGAACTGACTTGGAGAATCTCTTTCAGCTGTTCTAAACAAGTTCTGATCAGTTTACAGTCATTTTCACTGAATTATTCATATTTTCGTGTAGTTTCCTATATTCTGCCTTCTGGTCCAAGTATAAGCTTTGCCCACTTTATCAAACAACTTCCTACACACTGTTATGAACTGACGCAGCTCGGGAACATTGTCTCTCAACTCTGTTATAGAGTGTAGTACTACATTTCAGTGAAGTGTAAGGCTTTCCAAAGCTGCCGAACGTGTTTCTTTCTCTATTTCAATGGTATTCTGCCTTGTATAACACACATTTACCACTCTAGTATCCTTTAAGTAAAGAATATAGGATTCATACAGTGTTTCATGTGATCTTAACTCGAATTCAGGATTTTCCGGATTTCGCTACCTTTTCTACACTAAGAACTGACTTGGAGGATCTCTTTCAGCTGTTCTCAAACAAGTTCTCATCTGTTTACAGTCATTTTCACTGAATTATTCATGTTTTCATGTAGTTTCCTATATTCTGCCTTCTGGTCCAAGTATAAGCTTTGCCCGCTTTATCAAACAACTTCCTACACACTGTTATGAACTGAGGCAGCTCGGGAACATTGTCTCTCAACTGTGTTATAGAGTGTAGTACTACATTTCAGTGAAGTGTAAGGCTTTCCAAAGCTGCCGAACGTGTTTCTTTCTCAATTTCAATGGTATTCTGCCTTGTATAACACACATTTACCACTCTAGTCTCCTTTAAGTAATGAATATAGGATTCATACAGTGTTTGATGTTATCTTAACTCGAATTAAGGATTTCCCTTATCTTAGCTACATTTTCTACACTAAGAACTGACTTGGAGATTCGCTTTCAGCTGTTCTAAACAAGTTCTCATCTGTTTACAGTCATTTTCACTGAATTACTATGTTTTCATGTAGTTTCCTATATTCTGCCTTCTGGCCCAAGCATAAACTTTGCCCACGTTATCAAACAACTTCCTACACACTGTTATGAACTGAGGCAGCTAGGGAACATTGTCTCTCAACAGTGTTATAGAGTGTAGTACTACATTTCAGTGAAGTGTAAGGCTTTCCAAAGCTGCCGAACATGTTTCTTTCTCTATTTCAATGGTATTCTGCCTTGTATAACATACATTTACCACTCTAGTCTCCTTTAAGTAAACAATATAGGATTCATACAGTGTTTCATGTGATCTTAACTCGAATTAAGGATTTCCCGGATTTAGCTACCTTTTCTACACTAGGAACTGACTTGGAGAATCTCTTTCACCTGTTCTAAAACAAGTTCTCATCTGTTTACAGACATTTTCACTGAATTATTCATGTGTTCATGTAGTTTCCTATATTCTGCCTTCTGGTCCAAGTATAAGCTTTGCCCACTTTATCAAACAACTTCCTACACACTGTTATGAACTGACGCAGCTCGGGAACATTGTCTCTCAACTCTGTTATAGAGTGTAGTACTACATTTCAGTGAAGTGTAAGGCTTTCCAAAGCTGCCGAACGTGTTTCTTTCTCTATTTCAATGGTATTCTGCCTTGTATAACACACATTTACCACTCTAGTCTACTTTAAGTAGAGAATATAGGATTCCTACAGTGTTTCATGTGATCTTAACTCGAATTAAGGATTTTCCGGATTTCGCTACCTTTTCTACTCTAAGAACTGACGTGGAGGATCTCTTTCAGCTGTTCTCAAACAAGTTCTCATCTGTTTACAGTCATTTTCACTGAATTATTCATGTTTTCATGTAGTTTGCTATATTCTGCCTTCTGGTCCAAGTATAAGCTTTGCCCGCTTTATCAAACAACTTCCTACACACTGTTATGAACTGAGGCAGCTGGGGAACATTGTCTCTCAACTGTGTTATAGAGTGTAGTACTACATTTCAGTGAAGTGTAAGGCTTTCCAAAGCTGCCGAACGTGTTTCTTTCTCTATTTCAATGGTATTCTGCCTTGTATAACACACATTTACCACTCTAGTCTCCTTTAAGTAAACAACATAGGATTCATACAGTGTTTCATGTGATCTTAACTAGAATTAAGGATTTCCCTTATCTTAGCTACCTTTTCTACACTAAGAACTGACTTGGAGATTCTCTTTCAGCTGTTCTAAACAAGTTCTCATCTGTTTACAGTCATTTTCACTGAATTATTCATGTTTTCATGTAGTTTCCTATATTCTGCCTTCTGGCCCAAGTATAAGCTTTGCCCGCTTTATCAAACAACTTCCTACACACTGTTATGAACTGAGGCAGCTCGGGAACATTGTCTCTCAACTGTGTTATAGAGTGTAGTACTACATTTCAGTGAAGTGTAAGGCTTTCCAAAGCTGCCGAACGTGTTTCTTTCTCTATTTCAATGGTATTCTGCCTTGTATAACACACATTTAAAACTCTAGTCTCCTTTAAATAAACAATAAAGGATTCATACAGTGTTTCATGTGATCTTAACTCGAATTAAGGATTTCATGGATTTAGCTACCTTTTCTACACTAAGAACTGACTTGGAGAATCTGTTTCAGCTGTTCTAAAACAAGTTCTCATCTGTTCACAGACATTTTCACTGAATTATTCATGTGTTCATGTAGTTTCCTATATTCTGCCTTCTGGTCCAAGTATAAGCTTTGCCCACTTTATCAAACAACTTCCTACACACTGTTATGAACTGAGGCAGCTCGGGAACATTGTCTCTCAACTCTGTTATGGAGTGTAGTACTACATTTCAGTGAAGTGTAAGCCTTTTCAAATCTGCCGAACGTGTTTCTTTCTCTATTTCAATGGTATTCTGCCTTGTATAACACACATTTACCACTCTAGTCTCCTTTAAGTAAACGATGTAGGATTCATTCAGTGTTTCATGTGATCTTAATTCGAATTAAGGATTTCCCTTATCTTAGCTACCTTTTATATAATAAGAACTGACTTGGAGAATCTCTTTCAGCTGTTCTAAACAAGTTCTGATCAGTTTACAGTCATTTTCACTGAATTATTCATATTTTCGTGTAGTTTCCTATATTCTGCCTTCTGGCCCAAGCATAAGCTTTGCCCACTTTATCAAACAACTTCCTACACACTGTTATGAACTGAGGCAGCTTGGGAACATTGTCTCTCAACTGTGTTATAGAGTGTAGTACTAAATTTCAGTGAAGTGTAAGGCTTTCCAAAGCTGCAGAACGTGTTTCTTTCTCTATTTCAATGGTATTATGCCTTGTATAACACACATTTACCACTCTAGTCTACTTTAAGTAGAGAATATAGGATTCCTACAGTGTTTCATGTGATCTTAACTCGAATTAAGGATTTTCCGGATTTCGCTACCTTTTCTACTCTAAGAACTGACGTGGAGGATCTCTTTCAGCTGTTCTCAAACAAGTTCTCATCTGTTTACAGTCATTTTCACTGAATTATTCATGTTTTCATGTAGTTTGCTATATTCTGCCTTCTGGTCCAAGTATAAGCTTTGCCCGCTTTATCAAACAACTTCCTACACACTGTTATGAACTGAGGCAGCTGGGGAACATTGTCTCTCAACTGTGTTATAGAGTGTAGTACTACATTTCAGTGAAGTGTAAGGCTTTCCAAAGCTGCCGAACGTGTTTCTTTCTCTATTTCAATGGTATTCTGCCTTGTATAACACACATTTACCACTCTAGTCTCCTTTAAGTAAACAACATAGGATTCATACAGTGTTTCATGTGATCTTAACTAGAATTAAGGATTTCCCTTATCTTAGCTACCTTTTCTACACTAAGAACTGACTTGGAGATTCTCTTTCAGCTGTTCTAAACAAGTTCTCATCTGTTTACAGTCATTTTCACTGAATTATTCATGTTTTCATGTAGTTTCCTATATTCTGCCTTCTGGCCCAAGTATAAGCTTTGCCCGCTTTATCAAACAACTTCCTACACACTGTTATGAACTGAGGCAGCTCGGGAACATTGTCTCTCAACTGTGTTATAGAGTGTAGTACTACATTTCAGTGAAGTGTAAGGCTTTCCAAAGCTGCCGAACGTGTTTCTTTCTCTACTTCAATGGTATTCTGCCTTGCATAACACACATTTAAAACTCTAGTCTCCTTTAAATAAACAATAAAGGATTCATACAGTGTTTCATGTGATCTTAACTCGAATTAAGGATTTCATGGATTTAGCTACCTTTTCTACACTAAGAACTGACTTGGAGAATCTGTTTCAGCTGTTCTAAAACAAGTTTTCATCTGTTCACAGACATTTTCACTGAATTATTCATGTGTTCATGTAGTTTCCTATATTCTGCCTTCTGGTCCAAGTATAAGCTTTGCCCACTTTATCAAACAACTTCCTACACACTGTTATGAACTGAGGCAGCTCGGGAACATTGTCTCTCAACTCTGTTATGGAGTGTAGTACTACATTTCAGTGAAGTGTAAGCCTTTTCAAATCTGCCGAACGTGTTTCTTTTTCTATTTCAATGGTATTCTGCCTTGTATAACACACATTTACCACTCTAGTCTCCTTTAAGTAAACGATATAGGATTCATTCAGTGTTTCATGTGATCTTAATTCGAATTAAGGATTTCCCTTATCTTAGCTACCTTTTCTACACTAAGAACTGACTTGGAGATTCTCTTTCACCTGTTCTAAACAAGTTCTCATCTGTTTACAGTCATTTTCACTGAATTATTCATGTTTTCATGTAGTTTCCTATATTCTGCCTTCTGGCCCAAGTATAAGCTTTGCCCGCTTTATCAAACAACTTCCTACACACTGTTATGAACTGAGGCAGCTCGGGAACATTGTCTCTCAACTGTGTTATAGAGTGTAGTACTACATTTCAGTGAAGTGTAAGGCTTTCCAAAGCTGCCGAACGTGTTTCTTTCTCTATTTCAATGGTATTCTGCCTTGTATAACGCACATTTAAAACTCTAGTCTCCTTTAAATAAACAATAAAGGATTCATACAGTGTTTCATGTGATCTTAACTCGAATTAAGGATTACATGGATTTAGCTACCTTTTCTACACTAAGAACTGACTTGGAGAATCTGTTTCAGCTGTTCTAAAACAAGTTCTCATCTGTTCACAGACATTTTCACTGAATTATTCATGTGTTCATGTAGTTTCCTATATTCTGCCTTCTGGTCCAAGTATAAGCTTTGCCCACTTTATCAAACAACTTCCTACACACTGTTATGAACTGAGGCAGCTCGGGAACATTGTCTCTCAACTGTGTTATAGAGTGTAATACTAAATTTCAGTGAAGTGTAAGGCTTTCCAAAGCTGCAGAACGTGTTTCTTTCTCTATTTCAATGGTATTATGCCTTGTATAACACTCATTTACCACTCTAGTCTACTTTAAGTAGAGAATATAGGATTCCTACAGTGTTTCATGTGATCTTAACTCGAATTAAGGATTTTCCGGATTTCGCTACCTTTTCTACTCTAAGAACTGACGTGGAGGATCTCTTTCAGCTGTTCTCAAACAAGTTCTCATCTGTTTACAGTCATTTTCACTGAATTATTCATGTTTTCATGTAGTTTGCTATATTCTGCCTTCTGGTCCAAGTATAAGCTTTGCCCGCTTTATCAAACAACTTCCTACACACTGTTATGAACTGAGGCAGCTGGGGAACATTGTCTCTCAACTGTGTTATAGAGTGTAGTACTACATTTCAGTGAAGTGTAAGGCTTTCCAAAGCTGCCGAACGTGTTTCTTTCTCTATTTCAATGGTATTCTGCCTTGTATAACACACATTTACCACTCTAGTCTCCTTTAAGTAAACAACATAGGATTCATACAGTGTTTCATGTGATCTTAACTAGAATTAAGGATTTCCCTTATCTTAGCTACCTTTTCTACACTAAGAACTGACTTGGAGATTCTCTTTCAGCTGTTCTAAACAAGTTCTCATCTGTTTACAGTCATTTTCACTGAATTATTCATGTTTTCATGTAGTTTCCTATATTCTGCCTTCTGGCCCAAGTATAAGCTTTGCCCGCTTTATCAAACAACTTCCTACACACTGTTATGAACTGAGGCAGCTCGGGAACATTGTCTCTCAACTGTGTTATAGAGTGTAGTACTACATTTCAGTGAAGTGTAAGGCTTTCCAAAGCTGCCGAACGTGTTTCTTTCTCTATTTCAATGGTATTCTGCCTTGTATAACACACATTTAAAACTCTAGTCTCCTTTAAATAAACAATAAAGGATTCATACAGTGTTTCATGTGATCTTAACTCGAATTAAGGATTTCATGGATTTAGCTACCTTTTCTACACTAAGAACTGACTTGGAGAATCTGTTTCAGCTGTTCTAAAACAAGTTTTCATCTGTTCACAGACATTTTCACTGAATTATTCATGTGTTCATGTAGTTTCCTATATTCTGCCTTCTGGTCCAAGTATAAGCTTTGCCCACTTTATCAAACAACTTCCTACACACTGTTATGAACTGAGGCAGCTCGGGAACATTGTCTCTCAACTCTGTTATGGAGTGTAGTACTACATTTCAGTGAAGTGTAAGCCTTTTCAAATCTGCCGAACGTGTTTCTTTCTCTATTTCAATGGTATTCTGCCTTGTATAACACACATTTACCACTCTAGTCTCCTTTAAGTAAACGATATAGGATTCATTCAGTGTTTCATGTGATCTTAATTCGAATTAAGGATTTCCCTTATCTTAGCTACCTTTTATATAATAAGAACTGACTTGGAGAATCTCTTTCAGCTGTTCTAAACAAGTTCTGATCAGTTTACAGTCATTTTCACTGAATTATTCATATTTTCGTGTAGTTTCCTATATTCTGCCTTCTGGCCCAAGCATAAGCTTTGCCCACTTTATCAAACAACTTCCTACACACTGTTATGAACTGAGGCAGCTTGGGAACATTGTCTCTCAACTGTGTTATAGAGTGTAGTACTAAATTTCAGTGAAGTGTAAGGCTTTCCAAAGCTGCAGAACGTGTTTCTTTCTCTATTTCAATGGTATTATGCCTTGTATAACACACATTTACCACTCTAGTCTACTTTAAGTAGAGAATATAGGATTCCTACAGTGTTTCATGTGATCTTAACTCGAATTAAGGATTTTCCGGATTTCGCTACCTTTTCTACACTAAGAACTGACTTGGAGGATCTCTTTCAGCTGTTCTCAAACAAGTTCTCATTTGGTTACAGTCATTTTCACTGAATTATTCATGTTTTCATGTAGTTTCCTATATTCTGCCTTCTGGTCCAAGTATAAGCTTTGCCCGCTTTATCAAACAACTTCCTACACATTGTTATGAACTGAGGCAGCAGGGGAACATTGTCTCTCAACTGTGTTATAGAGTGTAGTACTACAATTCAGTGAAGTGTAAGGCTTTCCAAAGCTGCCGAACGTGTTTCTTTCTCTATTTCAATGGTATTCTGCCTTGTATAACACACATTTACCACTCTAGTCTCCTTTAAGTAAACAACATAGGATTCATACAGTGTTTCATGTGATCTTAACTAGAATTAAGGATTTCCCTTATCTTAGCTACCTTTTCTACACTAAGAACTGACTTGGAGATTCTCTTTCAGCTGTTCTAAACAAGTTCTCATCTGTTTACAGTCATTTTCACTGAATTATTCATGTTTTCATGTAGTTTCCTATATTCTGCCTTCTGGCCCAAGTATAACCTTTGCCCGCTTTATCAAACAACTTCCTACACACTGTTATGAACTGAGGCAGCTCGGGAACATTGTCTCTCAACTGTGTTATAGAGTGTAGTACTACATTTCAGTGAAGTGTAAGGCTTTCCAAAGCTGCCGAACGTGTTTCTTACTCTATTTCAATGGTATTCTGCCTTGTATAACACACATTTACCACTCTAGTCTCCTTTAAGTAAACAATATAGGATACATACAGTGTTTAATGTGATCTTAACTCGAATTAAGGATTTCCCGGATTTAGCTACCTTTTCTACACTAAGAACTGAGTTGGAGAATCTCTTTCACCTGTACTAAAACAAGTTCTCATCTGTTTACAGACATTTTCACTGAATTATTCATGTGTTCATGTAGTTTCCTATATTCTGCCTTCTGGTCCAAGTATAAGCTTTGCCCACTTTATCAAACAACTTCCTACACACTGTTATGAACTGACGCAGCTCGGGAACATTGTCTCTCAACTCTGTTATAGAGTGTAGTACTACATTTCAGTGAAGTGTAAGGCTTTCCAAAGCTGCCGAACGTGTTTCTTTCTCTATTTCAATGGTATTCTGCCTTGTATAACACACATTTACCACTCTAGTATCCTTTAAGTAAAGAATATAGGATTGATACAGTGTTTCATGTGATCTTAACTCGAATTCAGCATTTTCCGGATTTCGCTACCTTTTCTACACTAAGAACTGACTTGGAGAATCTCTTTCAGCTGTCCTAAAGGAGTTCTCATCTGTTTACAGTCATTGTCAATGAATTATTCATGTTTTCATGTAGTTTCCTATATTCTGCCTTCTGGTCCAAGTATAAGCTTTGCCCACTTTATCAAACAACTTCCTACAAACTGTTATGAATTCAGGCACCTCGGAAACATTGTCTCTCAACTGTGTTATAGAGTGTAGTACTACATTTCAGTGAAGTGTAAGGCTTTCCAAAGCTGCCGAACGTATTTCTTTCTCTATTTCAATGGTATACTGCCTTGTATAACACACATTTAGCACTCTAGTCTCCTTTAAGTAAAGAATATAGGATTCATACAGAGTTTCATGAGATCTTAACACGAATTAAGGATTTCCCGGATCTTAGCTACCTTTTCTACAATGAGAACTGACTTGGTGAATCTCTTTCAGCTATTCTAAACAACTTCTCATCTGTTTACAGTCATGTTCTCTGAATTATTCATGTTTTCATGTAGTTTCCTTTATTCTGCCTTCTCCTCCTAGTATAAGCTTTTCCCAATTAATCAAACAACTTCTTACACACTTTTATGAACTGCGGCAGCTCAGAACATTGTCTCTCAACTGTGTGATAGAGTGTAGTACTACATTTCAGTGAAGTGTAAGGCTTTCCAAAGCTGCCGAACGTGTTTCTTTCTCTATTTCAATGGTATTCTGCCTTGTATAACACATATTTACCACTCTAGTCTCCTTTAAGTAAAGAATATAGGATTCATACAGTGTTTCATGTGATCTTAACTCGAATTAAGAATTTCCCGGATGATAGCTACCTTTTCTACACTAAGAACTGACTTGGAGAATCACTTTCAGCTGTTCTGAATGAGTTCTCCTCTGTTTACAGTCATTTTCTTTGAATTATTCATGTTTTCATGTAGTTTCCTGTATTCTGCCTTCTGGTCCAAGTATAAGCTTTGCCAAATTCATCAAACAGCTTCCTACACACTGTTATTAACTCAAGTAGCTCGGGAACATTGTCTCTCAACTGTGTTATAGAGTGTAGTACTACATTTCAGTGAAGTGTAAGGCTTTCCAAAGCTGCCGAACGTGTTTCTACTCTATTTCAATGGTAATCTGCCTTGTATAACACACATTTACAACTGTAGTCTCCTTTAAGTAAAGAATATAGGATTCATACAGTGTTTCATGTGATCTTAACTCGAATTAAGGATTTCCCGGGTCTTAGCTACCTTTTCTGCGCTAAGAACTGACTTGGAAAATCTCTTTTAGCTGTTCTAAACAAGTAATGATCTTTTTCAGTCATTTTCTCTGAATTATTCATGTTTTCATGTAGTTTCCTAAATTCTGCCTTCTGGTCCAAGTATAAGCTTTGCCCACTTTATCAAACAACTTCCTGCACACAGTTATGAACTCAGGCACCTCGGAAACATTGTCTCTCAACTGTGTTATAGAGTGTAGTACTACATTTCAGTGAAGTGTAAGGTTTTCCAAAGCTGCCGAACGTATTTCTTTCTCTATTTCAATGTTAGTCTGCCTTGTATAACACACATTTAGCACTCTAGTCTCCTTTAAGTAAAGAATATAGGATTCATACAGAGTTTCATGATATTTTAACACGAATTAAGGATTTCCCGGATCTTAGCTACCTTTTCTGCACTAAGAACTGACTTGGAGAATCTCTTTTAGCTGTTCTAAACAAGTTGTCATCTTTTTCAGTCATTTTCTCTGAATTATTCATGTTTTCATGTAGTTTCCTATATTCTGCCTTCTGGTCCAAGTATAAGCTTTTCCCACTTAATCAAACAACTTCTTACACACTGTTATGAACTGAGGCAGCTCGGAACATTGTCTCTCAACTGTGTTATAGAGTGTAGTACTACATTTCAGTGAAGTGAAAGGCTTTCCAAAGCTGCCGAACGTGTTTCTTTCTCTATTTCAATGGTATTCTGCCTTGTATAACACACATTTACCACTCTAGTCTACTTTAAGTAAACAATATAGGATTCATACAGTGTTTCATGTGATCTTAACTCGAATTAAGAATTTCCCGGATCTTAGCAACCTTTTCTACACTAAGAACTGACGTGGAGAATCTCTTTCAGCTGTTCTGAATGAGTTCTCCTCTGTTTACAGTCATTTTCTTTGAATTATTCATGTTTTCATGTAGTTTCCTGTATTCTGCCTTCTGGTCCAAGTATAAGCTTTGCCTACTTCATCAAACAGCTTCCTACACACTGTTATGAACTCAAGTAGCTCGGGAACATTGTCTCTCAACTGTGTTATAGAGTGTAGTACTACATTTCAGTGAAGTGTAAGGATTTCCAAAGCTGCCGAACGTGTTTCTTTCTCTATTTCAATGGTATTCTGCCTTGTATAGCACACATTTAGCACTCTAGTCTCCTTTAAGTAAAGAATATAGGATTCATACAGTGTTTCATGTGATCTTAACTCGAATTAAAGATTTCCCTGATCTTAGCTACCTTTTCTACACTAAGAACTGACTTGGAGAATCTCTTTCAGCTGTCCTAAAGGAGTTCTCATCTGTTTACAGTCATTTTCAATGAATTATTCATGTTTTCATGTAGTTTCCTATATTCTGCCTTCTGGTCCAAGTATAAGCTTTGACCACTTTATCAAACAACTTCCTACACACTGTTATGAACTCAGGCACCTCGGAAACATTGTCTCTCAACTGTGTTATAGAGTGTAGTACTACATTTCAGTGAAGTGAAAGGCTTTCCAAAGCTGCCGAACGTGTTTCTTTCTCTATTTCAATGGTATTCTGCCTTGTATAACACACATTTACCACTCTAGTCTACTTTAAGTAAACAATATAGGATTCATACAGTGTTTCATGTGATCTTAACTCGAATTAAGAATTTCCCGGATCTTAGCAACCTTTTCTACACTAAGAACTGACGTGGAGAATCTCTTTCAGCTGTTCTGAATGAGTTCTCCTCTGTTTACAGTCATTTTCTTTGAATTATTCATGTTTTCATGTAGTTTCCTGTATTCTGCCTTCTGGTCCAAGTATAAGCTTTGCCTACTTCATCAAACAGCTTCCTACACACTGTTATGAACTCAAGTAGCTCGGGAACATTGTCTCTCAACTGTGTTATAGAGTGTAGTACTACATTTCAGTGAAGTGTAAGGATTTCCAAAGCTGCCGAACGTGTTTCTTTCTCTATTTCAATGGTATTCTGCCTTGTATAGCACACATTTAGCACTCTAGTCTCCTTTAAGTAAAGAATATAGGATTCATACAGTGTTTCATGTGATCTTAACTCGAATTAAAGATTTCCCTGATCTTAGCTACCTTTTCTACACTAAGAACTGACTTGGAGAATCTCTTTCGGCTGTCCTAAAGGAGTTCTCATCTGTTTACAGTCATTTTCAATGAATTATTCATGTTTTCATGTAGTTTCCTATATTCTGCCTTCTGGTCCAAGTATAAGCTTTGACCACTTTATCAAAAAACTTCCTACACACTGTTATGAACTCAGGCACCTCGGAAACATTGTCTCTCAACTGTGTTATAGAGTGTAGTACTACATTTCAGTGAAGTGTAATGCTTTCCAAAGCTGCCGAACGTATTTCTTTCTCTATTTCAATGGTATTCTGCCTTGTATAACACACATTTACCACTCTAGTCTCCTTTAAGTAAAGAATATAGGATTCATACAGTGTTTCATGTGATCTTAACTCGAATTAAGGATTTCCCGGGTCTTAGCTACCTTTTCTGCACTAAGAACTGACTTGGAGAATCTCTTTTAGCTGTTCTAAACAAGTTATGATCTTTTTCAGTCATTTTCTCTGAATTATTCATGTTTTCATGTAGTTTCCTAAATTCTGCCTTCTGGTCCAAGTATAAGCTTTGCCCACTTTATCAAACAACTTCCTGCACACTGTTATGAACTCAGGCACCTCGGAAACATTGTCTCTCAACTGTGTTATAGAGTGTAGTACTACATTTCAGTGAAGTGTAAGGCTTTCCAAAGCTGCCGAACGTGTTTCTTTCTCTATTTCAATGGTATTCTGCCTTGTATAACACACATTTACCACTCTAGTCTCCTTTAAGTAAACAATATAGGATTCATACAGTGTTTCATGTGATCTTCACTCGAATTAAGGATTTCCCTTATCTTAGCTACCTTTTCTACACTAAGAACTGACTTGGAGATTCTCTTTCAGCTGTTCTAAACAAGTTCTCATCTGTTTACAGTCATTTTCACTGAATTATTCATGTTTTCATGTAGTTTCCTATATTCTGCCTTCTGGCCCAAGTATAAGCTTTGCCTGCTTTATCAAACAACTTCCTACACACTGTTATGAACTGAGGCAGCTCGGGAACATTGTCTCTCAAGTGTGTTATAGAGTGTAGTACCACATTTCAGTGAAGTGTAAGGCTTTCCAAAGCTGCCGAACGTGTTTCTTTCTCTATTTCAATGGTATTCTGCCTTGTATAACACACATTTACCACTCTAGTCTACTTTAAGTAAACAATATAGGATTCATACAGTGTTTCATGTGATCTTAACTCGAATTAAGAATTTCCCGGATCTTAGCAACCTTTTCTACACTAAGAACTGACGTGGAGAATCTCTTTCAGCTGTTCTGAATGAATTCTCCTCTGTTTACAGTCATTTTCTTTGAATTATTCATGTTTTCATGTAGTTTCCTGTATTCTGCCTTCTGGTCCAAGTATAAGCTTTGCCTACTTCATCAAACAGCTTCCTACACACTGTTATGAACTCAAGTAGCTCGGGAACATTGTCTCTCAACTGTGTTATAGAGTGTAGTACTACATTTCAGTGAAGTGTAAGGATTTCCAAAGCTGCCGAACGTGTTTCTTTCTCTATTTCAATGGTATTCTGCCTTGTATAGCACACATTTAGCACTCTAGTCTCCTTTAAGTAAAGAATATAGGATTCATACAGTGTTTCATGTGATCTTAACTCGAATTAAAGATTTCCCTGATCTTAGCTACCTTTTCTACACTAAGAACTGACTTGGAGAATCTCTTTCAGCTGTCCTAAAGGAGTTCTCATCTGTTTACAGTCATTTTCAATGAATTATTCATGTTTTCATGTAGTTTCCTATATTCTGCCTTCTGGTCCAAGTATAAGCTTTGACCACTTTATCAAACAACTTCCTACACACTGTTATGAACTCAGGCACCTCGGAAACATTGTCTCTCAACTGTGTTATAGAGTGTAGTACTACATTTCAGTGAAGTGTAATGCTTTCCAAAGCTGCCGAACGTATTTCTTTCTCTATTTCAATGGTATTCTGCCTTGTATAACACACATTTACAACTCTAGTCTCCTTTAAGTAAAGAATATAGGATTCATACAGTGTTTCATGTGATCTTAACTCGAATTAAGGATTTCCTGGGTCTTAGCTACCTTTTCTGCACTAAGAACTGACTTGGAGAATCTCTTTTAGCTGTTCTAAACAAGTTATGATCTTTTTCAGTCATTTTCTCTGAATTATTCATGTTTTCATGTAGTTTCCTAAATTCTGCCTTCTGGTCCAAGTATAAGCTTTGCCCACTTTATCAAACAACTTCCTGCACACTGTTATGAACTCAGGCACCTCGGAAACATTGTCTCTCAACTGTGTTATAGAGTGTAGTACTACATTTCAGTGAAGTGTAAGGCTTTCCAAAGCTGCCGAACGTGTTTCTTTCTCTATTTCAATGGTATTCTGCCTTGTATAACACACATTTACCACTCTAGTCTCCTTTAAGTAAACAATATAGGATTCATACAGTGTTTCATGTGATCTTCACTCGAATTAAGGATTTCCCTTATCTTAGCTACCTTTTCTACACTAAGAACTGACTTGGAGATTCTCTTTCAGCTGTTCTAAACAAGTTCTCATCTGTTTACAGTCATTTTCACTGAATTATTCATGTTTTCATGTAGTTTCCTATATTCTGCCTTCTGGCCCAAGTATAAGCTTTGCCTGCTTTATCAAACAACTTCCTACACACTGTTATGAACTGAGGCAGCTCGGGAACATTGTCTCTCAAGTGTGTTATAGAGTGTAGTACCACATTTCAGTGAAGTGTAAGGCTTTCCAAAGCTGCCGAACGTGTTTCTTTCTCTATTTCAATGGTATTCTGCCTTGTATAACACACATTTACCACTCTAGTCTCCTTTAAGTAAAGAATATAGGATTCATACAGTGTTTCATGTGATCTTAACTGGAATTAAGGATTTCCCTTATCTTAGCTACCATTTCTACACTAAGAACTGACTTGGAGAATCTCTTTCAGCTGTTCTGAATGAGTTCTCCTCTGTTTACAGTCATTTTCTTTGAATTATTCATGTTTTCATGTAGTTTCCTGTATTCTGCCTTCTGGTCCAAGTATAAGCTTTGCCAAATTCATCAAACAGCTTCCTACACACTGTTATGAACTCAAGTAGCTCGGGAACATTGTCTCTCAACTGTGTTATAGAGTGTAGTACTACATTTCAGTGAAGTGTAAGGCTTTCCAAAGCTGCCGAACGTGTTTCTACTCTATTTCAATGGTAATCTGCCTTGTATAACACACATTTACAACTGTAGTCTCCTTTAAGTAAAGAATATAGGATTCATACAGTGTTTCATGTGATCTTAACTCGAATTAAGGATTTCCCGGGTCTTAGCTTCCTTTTCTGCGCTAAGAACTGACTTGGAGAATATCTTTTAGCTGTTCTAAACAAGTAATGATCTTTTTCAGTCATTTTCTCTGAATTATTCATGTTTTCATGTAGTTTCCTAAATTCTGCCTTCTGGTCCAAGTATAAGCTTTGCCCACTTTATCAAACAACTTCCTGCACACTGTTATGAACTCAGGCACCTCGGAAACATTGTCTCTCAACTGTGTTATAGAGTGTAGTACTACATTTCAGTGAAGTGTAAGGTTTTCCAAAGCTGCCGAACGTATTTCTTTCTCTATTTCAATGTTATTCTGCCTTGTATAACACACATTTAGCACTCTAGTCTCCTTTAAGTAAAGAATATAGGATTCATACAGAGTTTCATGATATCTTAACACGAATTAAGGATTTCCCGGATCTTAGCTAACTTTTCTGCACTAAGAACTGACTTGGAGAATCTCTTTTAGCTGTTCTAAACAAGTTGTCATCTTTTTCAGTCATTTTCTCTGAATTATTCATGTTTTCATGTAGTTTCCTATATTCTGCCTTCTGGTCCAAGTATAAGCTTTGCCCACTTTATCAAACAACTTTCTACGCACTGTTATGAACTCAGGAGCTCGGGAACATTGTCTCTCAACTGTGTTATAGAGTGTAGTAGTACTTTTCAGTGAACTGTAAGGCTTTCCAAAGCTGCCGAACGTGTTTCTTTCTCTATTTCAATGGTATTCTGCCTTGTATAACACACATTTACCACTCTAGTCTCCTTCAAGTAAAGAATATAGGATTCATACAGTGTTTCATGTGATCTTAACTCGAATTAAAGATTTCCCAGATCTTAGCTACCTTTTCTACACTAAGAACTGACTTGGAGAATCTCTTTCAGCTGTCCTAAAGGAGTTCTCATCTGTTTACAGTCATTGTCAATGAATTATTCATGTTTTCATGTAGTTTCCTATATTCTGCCTTCTGGTCCAAGTATAAGCTTTGCCCACTTTATCAAACAACTTCCTACACACTGTTATGAAATCAGGCACCTCGGAAACATTGTCTCTCAACTGTGTTATAGAGTGTAGTACTACATTTCAGTGAAGTTTAAGGCTTTCCAAAGCTGCCAAACGTGTTTCTTTCTCTATTTCAAAGGTATTCTGCCTTGTATAACACACATTTACCACTCTAGTCTCCTTTAAGTAAACAATATAGGATTCATACAGTGTTTCATGTGATCTTCACTCGAATTAAGGATTTCCCGGATCTTAGCTACCTTTTCTACACTAAGAACTGACTTGGAGAATCTCTTTTAGCTGTTCTGAATGAGTTCTCCTCTGTTTACAGTCATTTTCTTTGAATTATTCATGTTTTCATGTAGTTTCCTGTATTCTGCCTTCTAGTCCAAGTATAAGCTTTGCCAAATTCATCAAACAGCTTCCTTCACACTGTTATTAACTCAAGTAGCTCGGGAACATTGTATCTCAACTGTGTTATAGAGTGTAGTACTACATTTCAGTGAAGTGTAAGGGTTTCCAAAGCTGCCGAACGTGTTTCTACTCTATTTCAATGGTAATCTGCCTTGTATAACACACATTTACAACTGTAGTCTCCTTTAAGTAAAGAATATAGGATTCATACAGTGTTTCATGTGATCTTAACTCAAATTAAGGATTTCCCGGGTCTTAGCTACCTTTTCTGCGCTAAGAACTGACTTGGAAAATCTCTTTTAGCTGTTCTAAACAAGTAATGATCTTTTTCAGTCATTTTCTCTGAATTATTCATGTTTTCATGTAGTTTCCTAATTTCTGCCTTCTGGTCCAAGTATAAGCTTTGCCCACTTTATCAAACAACTTCCTGCACACAGTTATGAACTCAGGCACCTCAGAAACATTGTCTCTGAACTGTGTTATAGAGTGTAGTACTACATTTCAGTGAAGTGTAAGGTTTTCCAAAGCTGCCGAACGTATTTCTTTCTCTATTTCAATGTTATTCTGCCTTGTATAACACACATTTAGCACTCTAGTCTCCTTTAAGTAAAGAATATAGGATTCATACAGAGTTTCATGAGATCTTAACACGAATTAAGGATTTCCCGGATCTTAGCTACCTTTTCTGCACTAAGAACTGACTTGGAGAATCTCTTTTAGCTGTTCTAAACAAGTTATCATCTTTTTCAGTCATTTTCTCTGAATTATTCATGTTTTCATGTAGTTTCCTGTATTCTGCCTTCTGGTCCAAGTATAAGCTTTGCCCACTTCATCAAACAGCTTCCTGCACACTGTTAAAAACTCATGTAGCTCGGGAACATTGTCTCTCAACTGTGTTATAGAGTGTAGTACTACATTTCAGTGAAGTGTAAGGCTTTCCAAAGCTGCCGAACGTGTTTCTTTCTCTATTTCAATGGTATTCTGCCTTGTATAACACACATTTACCACTCTAGTATCCTTTAAGTAAACAATATAGGATTCATACAGTGTTTCATGTGATCTTCACTCGAATTAAGGATTTCCCTTATCTTAGCTACCTTTTCTACACTAAGAACTGACTTGGAGATTCTCTTTCAGCTGTTCTAAACAAGTTCTCATCTGTTTACAGTCATTTTCACTGAATTATTCATGTTTTCATGTAGTTTCCTATATTCTGCCTTCTGGCCCAAGTATAAGCTTTGCCTGCTTTATCAAACAACTTCCTACACACTGTTATGAACTGAGGCAGCTCGGGAACATTGTCTCTCAAGTGTGTTATAGAGTGTAGTACCACATTTCAGTGAAGTGTAAGGCTTTCCAAAGCTGCCGAACGTGTTTCTTTCTCTATTTCAATGGTATTCTGCCTTGTATAACACACATTTACCACTCTAGTCTCCTTTAAGTAAAGAATATAGGATTCATACAGTGTTTCATGTGATCTTAACTGGAATTAAGGATTTCCCTTATCTTAGCTACCATTTCTACACTAAGAACTGACTTGGAGAATCTCTTTCAGCTGTTCTGAATGAGTTCTCCTCTGTTTACAGTCATTTTCTTTGAATTATTCATGTTTTCATGTAGTTTCCTGTATTCTGCCTTCTGGTCCAAGTATAAGCTTTGCCAAATTCATCAAACAGCTTCCTACACACTGTTATGAACTCAAGTAGCTCGGGAACATTGTCTCTCAACTGTGTTATAGAGTGTAGTACTACATTTCAGTGAAGTGTAAGGCTTTCCAAAGCTGCCGAACGTGTTTCTACTCTATTTCAATGGTAATCTGCCTTGTATAACACACATTTACAACTGTAGTCTCCTTTAAGTAAAGAATATAGGATTCATACAGTGTTTCATGTGATCTTAACTCGAATTAAGGATTTCCCGGGTCTTAGCTACCTTTTCTGCGCTAAGAACTGACTTGGAGAATCTCTTTTAGCTGTTCTAAACAAGTAATGATCTTTTTCAGTCATTTTCTCTGAATTATTCATGTTTTCATGTAGTTTCCTAAATTCTGCCTTCTGGTCCAAGTATAAGCTTTGCCCACTTTATCAAACAACTTCCTGCACACTGTTATGAACTCAGGCACCTCGGAAACATTGTCTCTCAACTGTGTTATAGAGTGTAGTACTACATTTCAGTGAAGTGTAAGGTTTTCCAAAGCTGCCGAACGTATTTCTTTCTCTATTTCAATGTTATTCTGCCTTGTATAACACACATTTAGCACTCTAGTCTCCTTTAAGTAAAGAATATAGGATTCATACAGAGTTTCATGATATCTTAACACGAATTAAGGATTTCCCGGATCTTAGCTAACTTTTCTGCACTAAGAACTGACTTGGAGAATCTCTTTTAGCTGTTCTAAACAAGTTGTCATCTTTTTCAGTCATTTTCTCTGAATTATTCATGTTTTCATGTAGTTTCCTATATTCTGCCTTCTGGTCCAAGTATAAGCTTTGCCCACTTTATCAAACAACTTTCTACGCACTGTTATGAACTCAGGAGCTCGGGAACATTGTCTCTCAACTGTGTTATAGAGTGTAGTAGTACTTTTCAGTGAACTGTAAGGCTTTCCAAAGCTGCCGAACGTGTTTCTTTCTCTATTTCAATGGTATTCTGCCTTGTATAACACACATTTACCACTCTAGTCTCCTTCAAGTAAAGAATATAGGATTCATACAGTGTTTCATGTGATCTTAACTCGAATTAAAGATTTCCCAGATCTTAGCTACCTTTTCTACACTAAGAACTGACTTGGAGAATCTCTTTCAGCTGTCCTAAAGGAGTTCTCATCTGTTTACAGTCATTGTCAATGAATTATTCATGTTTTCATGTAGTTTCCTATATTCTGCCTTCTGGTCCAAGTATAAGCTTTGCCCACTTTATCAAACAACTTCCTACACACTGTTATGAAATCAGGCACCTCGGAAACATTGTCTCTCAACTGTGTTATAGAGTGTAGTACTACATTTCAGTGAAGTTTAAGGCTTTCCAAAGCTGCCAAACGTGTTTCTTTCTCTATTTCAAAGGTATTCTGCCTTGTATAACACACATTTACCACTCTAGTCTCCTTTAAGTAAACAATATAGGATTCATACAGTGTTTCATGTGATCTTCACTCGAATTAAGGATTTCCCGGATCATAGCTACCTTTTCTACACTAAGAACTGACTTGGAGAATCTCTTTTAGCTGTTCTGAATGAGTTCTCCTCTGTTTACAGTCATTTTCTTTGAATTATTCATGTTTTCATGTAGTTTCCTGTATTCTGCCTTCTGGTCCAAGTATAAGCTTTGCCAAATTCATCAAACAGCTTCCTTCACACTGTTATTAACTCAAGTAGCTCGGGAACATTGTATCTCAACTGTGTTATAGAGTGTAGTACTACATTTCAGTGAAGTGTAAGGGTTTCCAAAGCTGCCGAACGTGTTTCTACTCTATTTCAATGGTAATCTGCCTTGTATAACACACATTTACAACTGTAGTCTCCTTTAAGTAAAGAATATAGGATTCATACAGTGTTTCATGTGATCTTAACTCAAATTAAGGATTTCCCGGGTCTTAGCTACCTTTTCTGCGCTAAGAACTGACTTGGAAAATCTCTTTTAGCTGTTCTAAACAAGTAATGATCTTTTTCAGTCATTTTCTCTGAATTATTCATGTTTTCATGTAGTTTCCTAAATTCTGCCTTCTGGTCCAAGTATAAGCTTTGCCCACTTTATCAAACAACTTCCTGCACACAGTTATGAACTCAGGCACCTCAGAAACATTGTCTCTGAACTGTGTTATAGAGTGTAGTACTACATTTCAGTGAAGTGTAAGGTTTTCCAAAGCTGCCGAACGTATTTCTTTCTCTATTTCAATGTTATTCTGCCTTGTATAACACACATTTAGCACTCTAGTCTCCTTTAAGTAAAGAATATAGGATTCATACAGAGTTTCATGAGATCTTAACACGAATTAAGGATTTCCCGGATCTTAGCTACCTTTTCTGCACTAAGAACTGACTTGGAGAATCTCTTTTAGCTGTTCTAAACAAGTTATCATCTTTTTCAGTCATTTTCTCTGAATTATTCATGTTTTCATGTAGTTTCCTGTATTCTGCCTTCTGGTCCAAGTATAAGCTTTGCCCACTTCATCAAACAGCTTCCTGCACACTGTTAAAAACTCATGTAGCTCGGGAACATTGTCTCTCAACTGTGTTATAGAGTGTAGTACTACATTTCAGTGAAGTGTAAGGCTTTCCAAAGCTGCCGAACGTGTTTCTTTCTCTATTTCAATGGTATTCTGCCTTGTATAACACACATTTACCACTCTAGTATCCTTTAAGTAAACAATATAGGATTCATACAGTGTTTCATGTGATCTTCACTCGAATTAAGGATTTCCCTTATCTTAGCTACCTTTTCTACACTAAGAACTGACTTGGAGATTCTCTTTCAGCTGTTCTAAACAAGTTCTCATCTGTTTACAGTCATTTTCACTGAATTATTCATGTTTTCATGTAGTTTCCTATATTCTGCCTTCTGGCCCAAGTATAAGCTTTGCCTGCTTTATCAAACAACTTCCTACACACTGTTATGAACTGAGGCAGCTCGGGAACATTGTCTCTCAAGTGTGTTATAGAGTGTAGTACCACATTTCAGTGAAGTGTAAGGCTTTCCAAAGCTGCCGAACGTGTTTCTTTCTCTATTTCAATGGTATTCTGCCTTGTATAACACACATTTACCACTCTAGTCTCCTTTAAGTAAAGAATATAGGATTCATACAGTGTTTCATGTGATCTTAACTGGAATTAAGGATTTCCCTTATCTTAGCTACCATTTCTACACTAAGAACTGACTTGGAGAATCTCTTTCAGCTGTTCTGAATGAGTTCTCCTCTGTTTACAGTCATTTTCTTTGAATTATTCATGTTTTCATGTAGTTTCCTGTATTCTGCCTTCTGGTCCAAGTATAAGCTTTGCCAAATTCATCAAACAGCTTCCTACACACTGTTATGAACTCAAGTAGCTCGGGAACATTGTCTCTCAACTGTGTTATAGAGTGTAGTACTACATTTCAGTGAAGTGTAAGGCTTTCCAAAGCTGCCGAACGTGTTTCTACTCTATTTCAATGGTAATCTGCCTTGTATAACACACATTTACAACTGTAGTCTCCTTTAAGTAAAGAATATAGGATTCATACAGTGTTTCATGTGATCTTAACTCGAATTAAGGATTTCCCGGGTCTTAGCTACCTTTTCTGCGCTAAGAACTGACTTGGAGAATCTCTTTTAGCTGTTCTAAACAAGTAATGATCTTTTTCAGTCATTTTCTCTGAATTATTCATGTTTTCATGTAGTTTCCTAAATTCTGCCTTCTGGTCCAAGTATAAGCTTTGCCCACTTTATCAAACAACTTCCTGCACACTGTTATGAACTCAGGCACCTCGGAAACATTGTCTCTCAACTGTGTTATAGAGTGTAGTACTACATTTCAGTGAAGTGTAAGGTTTTCCAAAGCTGCCGAATGTATTTCTTTCTCTATTTCAATGTTATTCTGCCTTGTATAACACACATTTAGCACTCTAGTCTCCTTTAAGTAAAGAATATAGGATTCATACAGAGTTTCATGATATCTTAACACGAATTAAGGATTTCCCGGATCTTAGCTAACTTTTCTGCACTAAGAACTGACTTGGAGAATCTCTTTTAGCTGTTCTAAACAAGTTGTCATCTTTTTCAGTCATTTTCTCTGAATTATTCATGTTTTCATGTAGTTTCCTATATTCTGCCTTCTGGTCCAAGTATAAGCTTTGCCCACTTTATCAAACAACTTTCTACGCACTGTTATGAACTCAGGAGCTCGGGAACATTGTCTCTCAACTGTGTTATAGAGTGTAGTAGTACTTTTCAGTGAACTGTAAGGCTTTCCAAAGCTGCCGAACGTGTTTCTTTCTCTATTTCAATGGTATTCTGCCTTGTATAACACACATTTACCACTCTAGTCTCCTTCAAGTAAAGAATATAGGATTCATACAGTGTTTCATGTGATCTTAACTCGAATTAAAGATTTCCCAGATCTTAGCTACCTTTTCTACACTAAGAACTGACTTGGAGAATCTCTTTCAGCTGTCCTAAAGGAGTTCTCATCTGTTTACAGTCATTGTCAATGAATTATTCATGTTTTCATGTAGTTTCCTATATTCTGCCTTCTGGTCCAAGTATAAGCTTTGCCCACTTTATCAAACAACTTCCTACACACTGTTATGAAATCAGGCACCTCGGAAACATTGTCTCTCAACTGTGTTATAGAGTGTAGTACTACATTTCAGTGAAGTTTAAGGCTTTCCAAAGCTGCCAAACGTGTTTCTTTCTCTATTTCAAAGGTATTCTGCCTTGTATAACACACATTTACCACTCTAGTCTCCTTTAAGTAAACAATATAGGATTCATACAGTGTTTCATGTGATCTTCACTCGAATTAAGGATTTCCCGGATCATAGCTACCTTTTCTACACTAAGAACTGACTTGGAGAATCTCTTTTAGCTGTTCTGAATGAGTTCTCCTCTGTTTACAGTCATTTTCTTTGAATTATTCATGTTTTCATGTAGTTTCCTGTATTCTGCCTTCTGGTCCAAGTATAAGCTTTGCCAAATTCATCAAACAGCTTCCTTCACACTGTTATTAACTCAAGTAGCTCGGGAACATTGTATCTCAACTGTGTTATAGAGTGTAGTACTACATTTCAGTGAAGTGTAAGGGTTTCCAAAGCTGCCGAACGTGTTTCTACTCTATTTCAATGGTAATCTGCCTTGTATAACACACATTTACAACTGTAGTCTCCTTTAAGTAAAGAATATAGGATTCATACAGTGTTTCATGTGATCTTAACTCAAATTAAGGATTTCCCGGGTCTTAGCTACCTTTTCTGCGCTAAGAACTGACTTGGAAAATCTCTTTTAGCTGTTCTAAACAAGTAATGATCTTTTTCAGTCATTTTCTCTGAATTATTCATGTTTTCATGTAGTTTCCTAAATTCTGCCTTCTGGTCCAAGTATAAGCTTTGCCCACTTTATCAAACAACTTCCTGCACACAGTTATGAACTCAGGCACCTCAGAAACATTGTCTCTGAACTGTGTTATAGAGTGTAGTACTACATTTCAGTGAAGTGTAAGGTTTTCCAAAGCTGCCGAACGTATTTCTTTCTCTATTTCAATGTTATTCTGCCTTGTATAACACACATTTAGCACTCTAGTCTCCTTTAAGTAAAGAATATAGGATTCATACAGAGTTTCATGAGATCTTAACACGAATTAAGGATTTCCCGGATCTTAGCTACCTTTTCTGCACTAAGAACTGACTTGGAGAATCTCTTTTAGCTGTTCTAAACAAGTTATCATCTTTTTCAGTCATTTTCTCTGAATTATTCATGTTTTCATGTAGTTTCCTGTATTCTGCCTTCTGGTCCAAGTATAAGCTTTGCCCACTTCATCAAACAGCTTCCTGCACACTGTTAAAAACTCATGTAGCTCGGGAACATTGTCTCTCAACTGTGTTATAGAGTGTAGTACTACATTTCAGTGAAGTGTAAGGCTTTCCAAAGCTGCCGAACGTGTTTCTTTCTCTATTTCAATGGTATTCTGCCTTGTATAACACACATTTACCACTCTAGTATCCTTTAAGTAAACAATATAGGATTCATACAGTGTTTCATGTGATCTTCACTCGAATTAAGGATTTCCCTTATCTTAGCTACCTTTTCTACACTAAGAACTGACTTGGAGATTCTCTTTCAGCTGTTCTAAACAAGTTCTCATCTGTTTACAGTCATTTTCACTGAATTATTCATGTTTTCATGTAGTTTCCTATATTCTGCCTTCTGGCCCAAGTATAAGCTTTGCCTGCTTTATCAAACAACTTCCTACACACTGTTATGAACTGAGGCAGCTCGGGAACATTGTCTCTCAAGTGTGTTATAGAGTGTAGTACCACATTTCAGTGAAGTGTAAGGCTTTCCAAAGCTGCCGAACGTGTTTCTTTCTCTATTTCAATGGTATTCTGCCTTGTATAACACACATTTACCACTCTAGTCTCCTTTAAGTAAAGAATATAGGATTCATACAGTGTTTCATGTGATCTTAACTGGAATTAAGGATTTCCCTTATCTTAGCTACCATTTCTACACTAAGAACTGACTTGGAGAATCTCTTTCAGCTGTTCTGAATGAGTTCTCCTCTGTTTACAGTCATTTTCTTTGAATTATTCATGTTTTCATGTAGTTTCCTGTATTCTGCCTTCTGGTCCAAGTATAAGCTTTGCCAAATTCATCAAACAGCTTCCTACACACTGTTATGAACTCAAGTAGCTCGGGAACATTGTCTCTCAACTGTGTTATAGAGTGTAGTACTACATTTCAGTGAAGTGTAAGGCTTTCCAAAGCTGCCGAACGTGTTTCTACTCTATTTCAATGGTAATCTGCCTTGTATAACACACATTTACAACTGTAGTCTCCTTTAAGTAAAGAATATAGGATTCATACAGTGTTTCATGTGATCTTAACTCGAATTAAGGATTTCCCGGGTCTTAGCTACCTTTTCTGCGCTAAGAACTGACTTGGAGAATCTCTTTTAGCTGTTCTAAACAAGTAATGATCTTTTTCAGTCATTTTCTCTGAATTATTCATGTTTTCATGTAGTTTCCTAAATTCTGCCTTCTGGTCCAAGTATAAGCTTTGCCCACTTTATCAAACAACTTCCTGCACACTGTTATGAACTCAGGCACCTCGGAAACATTGTCTCTCAACTGTGTTATAGAGTGTAGTACTACATTTCAGTGAAGTGTAAGGTTTTCCAAAGCTGCCGAACGTATTTCTTTCTCTATTTCAATGTTATTCTGCCTTGTATAACACACATTTAGCACTCTAGTCTCCTTTAAGTAAAGAATATAGGATTCATACAGAGTTTCATGATATCTTAACACGAATTAAGGATTTCCCGGATCTTAGCTAACTTTTCTGCACTAAGAACTGACTTGGAGAATCTCTTTTAGCTGTTCTAAACAAGTTGTCATCTTTTTCAGTCATTTTCTCTGAATTATTCATGTTTTCATGTAGTTTCCTATATTCTGCCTTCTGGTCCAAGTATAAGCTTTGCCCACTTTATCAAACAACTTTCTACGCACTGTTATGAACTCAGGAGCTCGGGAACATTGTCTCTCAACTGTGTTATAGAGTGTAGTAGTACTTTTCAGTGAACTGTAAGGCTTTCCAAAGCTGCCGAACGTGTTTCTTTCTCTATTTCAATGGTATTCTGCCTTGTATAACACACATTTACCACTCTAGTCTCCTTCAAGTAAAGAATATAGGATTCATACAGTGTTTCATGTGATCTTAACTCGAATTAAAGATTTCCCAGATCTTAGCTACCTTTTCTACACTAAGAACTGACTTGGAGAATCTCTTTCAGCTGTCCTAAAGGAGTTCTCATCTGTTTACAGTCATTGTCAATGAATTATTCATGTTTTCATGTAGTTTCCTATATTCTGCCTTCTGGTCCAAGTATAAGCTTTGCCCACTTTATCAAACAACTTCCTACACACTGTTATGAAATCAGGCACCTCGGAAACATTGTCTCTCAACTGTGTTATAGAGTGTAGTACTACATTTCAGTGAAGTTTAAGGCTTTCCAAAGCTGCCAAACGTGTTTCTTTCTCTATTTCAAAGGTATTCTGCCTTGTATAACACACATTTACCACTCTAGTCTCCTTTAAGTAAACAATATAGGATTCATACAGTGTTTCATGTGATCTTCACTCGAATTAAGGATTTCCCGGATCTTAGCTACCTTTTCTACACTAAGAACTGACTTGGAGAATCTCTTTTAGCTGTTCTGAATGAGTTCTCCTCTGTTTACAGTCATTTTCTTTGAATTATTCATGTTTTCATGTAGTTTCCTGTATTCTGCCTTCTGGTCCAAGTATAAGCTTTGCCAAATTCATCAAACAGCTTCCTTCACACTGTTATTAACTCAAGTAGCTCGGGAACATTGTATCTCAACTGTGTTATAGAGTGTAGTACTACATTTCAGTGAAGTGTAAGGCTTTCCAAAGCTGCCGAACGTGTTTCTACTCTATTTCAATGGTAATCTGCCTTGTATAACACACATTTACAACTGTAGTCTCCTTTAAGTAAAGAATATAGGATTCATACAGTATTTCATGTGATCTTAACTCAAATTAAGGATTTCCCGGGTCTTAGCTACCTTTTCTGCGCTAAGAACTGACTTGGAAAATCTCTTTTAGCTGTTCTAAACAAGTAATGATCTTTTTCAGTCATTTTCTCTGAATTATTCATGTTTTCATGTAGTTTCCTAAATTCTGCCTTCTGGTCCAAGTATAAGCTTTGCCCACTTTATCAAACAACTTCCTGCACACAGTTATGAACTCAGGCACCTCAGAAACATTGTCTCTGAACTGTGTTATAGAGTGTAGTACTACATTTCAGTGAAGTGTAAGGTTTTCCAAAGCTGCCGAACGTATTTCTTTCTCTATTTCAATGTTATTCTGCCTTGTATAACACACATTTAGCACTCTAGTCTCCTTTAAGTAAAGAATATAGGATTCATACAGAGTTTCATGAGATCTTAACACGAATTAAGGATTTCCCGGATCTTAGCTACCTTTTCTGCACTAAGAACTGACTTGGAGAATCTCTTTTAGCTGTTCTAAACAAGTTATCATCTTTTTCAGTCATTTTCTCTGAATTATTCATGTTTTCATGTAGTTTCCTGTATTCTGCCTTCTGGTCCAAGTATAAGCTTTGCCCACTTCATCAAACAGCTTCCTGCACACTGTTAAAAACTCATGTAGCTCGGGAACATTGTCTCTCAACTGTGTTATAGAGTGTAGTACTACATTTCAGTGAAGTGTAAGGCTTTCCAAAGCTGCCGAACGTGTTTCTTTCTCTATTTCAATGGTATTCTGCCTTGTATAACACACATTTACCACTCTAGTATCCTTTAAGTAAACAATATAGGATTCATACAGTGTTTCATGTGATCTTCACTCGAATTAAGGATTTCCCTTATCTTAGCTACCTTTTCTACACTAAGAACTGACTTGGAGATTCTCTTTCAGCTGTTCTAAACAAGTTCTCATCTGTTTACAGTCATTTTCACTGAATTATTCATGTTTTCATGTAGTTTCCTATATTCTGCCTTCTGGCCCAAGTATAAGCTTTGCCTGCTTTATCAAACAACTTCCTACACACTGTTATGAACTGAGGCAGCTCGGGAACATTGTCTCTCAAGTGTGTTATAGAGTGTAGTACCACATTTCAGTGAAGTGTAAGGCTTTCCAAAGCTGCCGAACGTGTTTCTTTCTCTATTTCAATGGTATTCTGCCTTGTATAACACACATTTACCACTCTAGTCTCCTTTAAGTAAAGAATATAGGATTCATACAGTGTTTCATGTGATCTTAACTGGAATTAAGGATTTCCCTTATCTTAGCTACCATTTCTACACTAAGAACTGACTTGGAGAATCTCTTTCAGCTGTTCTGAATGAGTTCTCCTCTGTTTACAGTCATTTTCTTTGAATTATTCATGTTTTCATGTAGTTTCCTGTATTCTGCCTTCTGGTCCAAGTATAAGCTTTGCCAAATTCATCTAACAGCTTCCTACACACTGTTATGAACTCAAGTAGCTCGGGAACATTGTCTCTCAACTGTGTTATAGAGTGTAGTACTACATTTCAGTGAAGTGTAAGGCTTTCCAAAGCTGCCGAACGTGTTTCTACTCTATTTCAATGGTAATCTGCCTTGTATAACACACATTTACAACTGTAGTCTCCTTTAAGTAAAGAATATAGGATTCATACAGTGTTTCATGTGATCTTAACTCGAATTAAGGATTTCCCGGGTCTTAGCTACCTTTTCTGCGCTAAGAACTGACTTGGAGAATCTCTTTTAGCTGTTCTAAACAAGTAATGATCTTTTTCAGTCATTTTCTCTGAATTATTCATGTTTTCATGTAGTTTCCTAAATTCTGCCTTCTGGTCCAAGTATAAGCTTTGCCCACTTTATCAAACAACTTCCTGCACACTGTTATGAACTCAGGCACCTCGGAAACATTGTCTCTCAACTGTGTTATAGAGTGTAGTACTACATTTCAGTGAAGTGTAAGGTTTTCCAAAGCTGCCGAACGTATTTCTTTTTCTATTTCAATGTTATTCTGCCTTGTATAACACACATTTAGCACTCTAGTCTCCTTTAAGTAAAGAATATAGGATTCATACAGAGTTTCATGATATCTTAACACGAATTAAGGATTTCCCGGATCTTAGCTAACTTTTCTGCACTAAGAACTGACTTGGAGAATCTCTTTTAGCTGTTCTAAACAAGTTGTCATCTTTTTCAGTCATTTTCTCTGAATTATTCATGTTTTCATGTAGTTTCCTATATTCTGCCTTCTGGTCCAAGTATAAGCTTTGCCCACTTTATCAAACAACTTTCTACGCACTGTTATGAACTCAGGAGCTCGGGAACATTGTCTCTCAACTGTGTTATAGAGTGTAGTAGTACTTTTCAGTGAACTGTAAGGCTTTCCAAAGCTGCCGAACGTGTTTCTTTCTCTATTTCAATGGTATTCTGCCTTGTATAACACACATTTACCACTCTAGTCTCCTTCAAGTAAAGAATATAGGATTCATACAGTGTTTCATGTGATCTTAACTCGAATTAAAGATTTCCCAGATCTTAGCTACCTTTTCTACACTAAGAACTGACTTGGAGAATCTCTTTCAGCTGTCCTAAAGGAGTTCTCATCTGTTTACAGTCATTGTCAATGAATTATTCATGTTTTCATGTAGTTTCCTATATTCTGCCTTCTGGTCCAAGTATAAGCTTTGCCCACTTTATCAAACAACTTCCTACACACTGTTATGAAATCAGGCACCTCGGAAACATTGTCTCTCAACTGTGTTATAGAGTGTAGTACTACATTTCAGTGAAGTGTAAGGCTTTCCAAAGCTGCCAAACGTGTTTCTTTCTCTATTTCAAAGGTATTCTGCCTTGTATAACACACATTTACCACTCTAGTCTCCTTTAAGTAAACAATATAGGATTCATACAGTGTTTCATGTGATCTTCACTCGAATTAAGGATTTCCCAGATCTTAGCTACCTTTTCTACACTAAGAACTGACTTGGAGAATCTCTTTCAGCTGTTCTGAATGAGTTCTCCTCTGTTTACAGTCATTTTCTTTGAATTATTCATGTTTTCATGTAGTTTCCTGTATTCTGCCTTCTGGTCCAAGTATAAGCTTTGCCAAATTCATCAAACAGCTTCCTACACACTGTTATTAACTCAAGTAGCTCGGGAACATTGTCTCTCAACTGTGTTATAGAGTGTAGTACTACATTTCAGTGAAGTGTAAGGCTTTCCAAAGCTGCCGAACGTGTTTCTACTCTATTTCAATGGTTATCTGCCTTGTATAACACACATTTACAACTGTAGTCTCCTTTAAGTAAAGAATATAGGATTCATACAGTGTTTCATGTGATCTTAACTCGAATTAAGGATTTCCCGGGTCTTAGCTACCTTTTCTGCGCTAAGAACTGACTTGGAAAATCTCTTTTAGCTGTTCTAAACAAGTAATGATCTTTTTCAGTCATTTTCTCTGAATTATTCATGTTTTCATGTAGTTTCCTAAATTCTGCCTTCTGGTCCAAGTATAAGCTTTGCCCACTTTATCAAACAACTTCCTGCACACAGTTATGAACTCAGGCACCTCGGAAACATTGTCTCTCAACTGTGTTATAGAGTGTAGTACTACATTTCAGTGAAGTGTAAGGTTTTCCAAAGCTGCCGAACGTATTTCTTTCTCTATTTCAATGTTATTCTGCCTTGTATAACACACATTTAGCACTCTAGTCTCCTTTAAGTAAAGAATATAGGATTCATACAGAGTTTCATGATATCTTAACACGAATTAAGGATTTCCCGGATCTTAGCTACCTTTTCTGCACTAAGAACTGACTTGGAGAATCTCTTTTAGCTGTTCTAAACAAGTTATCATCTTTTTCAGTCATTTTCTCTGAATTATTCATGTTTTCATGTAGTTTCCTGTATTCTGCCTTCTGGTCCAAGTATAAGCTTTTCCCACTTAATCAAACAACTTCTTACACACTGTTATGAACTGAGGCAGCTCGGAACATTGTCTCTCAACTGTGTTATAGAGTGTAGTACTACATTTCAGTGAAGTGAAAGGCTTTCCAAAGCTGCCGAACGTGTTTCTTTCTCTATTTCAATGGTATTCTGCCTTGTATAACACACATTTACCACTCTAGTCTCCTTTAAGTAAACAATATAGGATTCATACAGTGTTTCATGTGATCTTAACTCGAATTAAGAATTTCCCGGATCTTAGCTACCTTTTCTACACTAAGAACTGACGTGGAGAATCTCTTTCAGCTGTTCTGAATGAGTTCTCCTCTGTTTACAGTCATTTTCTTTGAATTATTCATGTTTTCATGTAGTTTCCTGTATTCTGCCTTCTGGTCCAAGTATAAGCTTTGCCCACTTCATCAAACAGCTTCCTACACACTGTTATGAACTCAAGTAGCTCAGGAACATTGTCTCTCAACTGTGTTATAGAGTGTAGTACTACATTTCAGTGAAGTGTAAGGATTTCCAAAGCTGCCGAACGTGTTTCTTTCTCTATTTCAATGGTATTCTGCCTTGTATAGCACACAATTAGCACTCTAGTCTCCTTTAAGTAAAGAATATAGGATTCATACAGTGTTTCATGTGATCTTAACTCGAATTAAAGATTTCCCTGATCTTAGCTACCTTTTCTACACTAAGAACTGACTTGGAGAATCTCTTTCAGCTGTCCTAAAGGAGTTCTCATCTGTTTACAGTCATTTTCAATGAATTATTCATGTTTTCATGTAGTTTCCTATATTCTGCCTTCTGGTCCAAGTATAAGCTTTGACCACTTTATCAAACAACTTCCTACACACTGTTATGAACTCAGGCACCTCGGAAACATTGTCTCTCAACTGTGTTATAGAGTGTAGTACTACATTTCAGTGAAGTGTAATGCTTTCCAAAGCTGCCGAACGTATTTCTTTCTCTATTTCAATGGTATTCTGCCTTGTATAACACACATTTACCACTCTAGTCTCCTTTAAGTAATGAATATAGGATCCATACAGTGTTTCATGTGATCTTAACTCGAATTAAGGATTTCCCGGATCTTAGCTACCTTTTCTACAATGAAAACCGACTTGGTGAATCTCTTTCAGCTGTTCTAAAGAAGTTCTCATCTGTATACAGTCATGTTCTCTGAATTATTCATGTTTTCATGTAGTTTCCTATATTCTGCCTTCTGGTCCAAGTATAAGCTTTGCCCACTTTATCAAACAACTTCCTACAAACTGTTATGAACTCAGGCAGCTCGGGAACATTGTCTCTCAACTGTGTTATAGAGTGTAGTACTACATTTCAGTGAAGTCTAAGGCTTTCCAAAGCTGCCGAACGTGTTTCTTTCTGTATTTCAATGGTATTCTGCCTTGTATAACACACATTTACCACTCTAGTCTCCTTTAAGTAAAGAATATAGGATTCATACAGTGTTTCATGTAATCTTAACTCGAATTAAGGATTTCCCGGATCTTAGCTACCTTTTCTACACTAAGAACTGACTTGGAGAATCTCTTTCAGCTGTTCTAAACAAGTTCTCATCTGTTTACAGTCAACTTCTCTGAATTATTCATGTTTTCATGTAGTTTCCTATATTCTGCCTTCTGCTCCAAGTATAAGCTTTGCCCACTTTATGAAACAACTTCCTACACACTGTTATGAACTGAGGCAGCTCGGGAACATTGTCTCTCAACTGTGTTATAGAGTGTAGTACTACATTTTAGTGAAGTGTAAGGCTTTCCAAAGCTGCCGAACGTGTTTCTTTCTCTATTTCCGTGGTATTCTGCCTTGTATAACACACATTTACCTCTCTAGTCTCCTTTAAGTAAAGAATATAGGATTCATACAGAGTTTCATGAGATCTTAACACGAATTAAGGATTTCCCGGATCTTAGCTACCTTTTCGACCCTAAGCACTGACTTGGAGAATCTCTTTCAGCTTTTCTAAAGCAGTTCTTATCTGTTTACTGTCATTTTCTCTGAATTATTCATGTTTTTATGTAGTTTCCTATATTCTGCCTTCTGCTCTAAGTATAATCTTTGCTGAATTTATCAAACAACTTCCTACACACTGTTATGAACAGAGGCAGTTCGGGTACATTGTCTCTCAACTATTTTATAGAGTGTAGTACTACTTTTCAGAGAAGTGTAAGGCTTTCCAAAGCTGCCAAAGGTGTTTCTTTCTCTATTTCAATGGTATAATGCCTTGTATGACACACATTTACCACTCTAGTCTGCCGAACGTGTTTCTTTTTCTATTTCAATGGTATTCTTCCTTGTATAACACACATTTACCACTCTAGTGTCCTTTAAGTAAAGTATATTTGACTCATACAGTGCTTCAGGTGATCTTAACTTGAATTAAGGATTTCCCGGATCTTAGCTACCTTTTCTACACTAAGAACTGACTTGGAGGATCTCTTTCAGCTGTTCTAAACGAGTTCTCATCTCTTTACAGTCATTTTCTCTGAATTACCCATGTTTTCATGTAGTTTCTAATATTCTGCCTCCTGGTCCAAGTATAAGCTTTGCCCACTTTATCAAACAACTTCCTACACACTGTTATGAACTGAGGCAGCTCGGGAACATTGACACACATTTACCACTGTATTCTCCTTTAAGTAAACAATATCGGATTCATACTGTGTTTCATGGGATCTTAACTCGAATTAAGGATCTTTCTATACTAAGAACTGACTTGGAGAATCTCTTTAAGCTGTTCTAAACGAGTTCTCATCTCTTTACACTCATTTTCTCTGTATTATTCATGTTTTCATGTAGTTTCCTATATCTTGCCTTCTAGTCCATGTATAAGCTTTGCCCATATATACAAACAACTTCCTACACACTGTTATGAACAGAGGCAGCTCTGGAACATTGTCTCTCAACTATGTTATAGAGTGTAGTACTACATTTAAGTGTAGAATTAAGGATTTCCCAGATCATAACTACCTTTTCTACAATAAGAACTGACTTGGAGAATCTCTATCAGCAGTTCTAAAGCAGTTCTCATCTGTTTACAGTCATTTTCTCTGAATTATTCATGTTTTCATGTAGTTTCCTATATTCTGCCTTCTGGTACAAGTATAATCTTTGCCCACTTTATCAAACAACTTCCTACACACTGTTATGAACAGAGGCAGCACGGGAACATTGTCTCTCAACTGTGTTATAGTGTGTAGTACTATATTTCAGTGAAGTGTAAGGCTTTCCAAAGCTGTCGAACGTGTTTCTTTCTCTATTTCAATGGTATACTGCCTTGTATGACACACATTTACAACTCTAGTCTCCTTTAAGTAAAGAATATAGGATTCATACAGTGTTTCATGTGATCTTAACTCGAATTAAGGAATATAGGAAACTACATGAAACATGTATAATTCAGAGAAAATGACTATAAACAGATGAGAAATCATTTAGAACAGCTAAAAGAGATTCTCCAAGTCAGTTCTTAGTGTAGAAAAGGTAGCTAAGATCTGGGAAATCCTTAGTTCGAGTTAAGGTCACATGAAACACTGTATAAATCCTATATTGTTTACTTAAAGGAAATTGGAATGGTAAATGTGTGTCCTACAAGGCAAAATACCATAGATATAGAGAAAGAAACAAGTTAGGCAGCTTTGGAAAGCCTTACACTTCACTGCAATGTAGTATTACACTCTATAACATAGTTGAGAGACAATGTTTCTGAGCTTCTTGTGTTCATAACAGTGTTTAGGAAGTTGTTTGTATATGTGGGCAAAGCTTGTACATGAACAAGTTGGCATAATATAAGAAACTACAAGAAAAAATGAATAATTCATAGAAAATGTCAGTAAATAGATGAGAACTCATTTAGAACAGCTGAAACAGATTATCCAAGTCAGATCTTAGTGTAGAAAGGTATCTAAGATCCAAGATATCCATAATTAGAGTTTAGAGAACATTAATCATTATATGAATCCTATATTTTTTTCTTATTGAAGCCTAGAACTTTACACGTATGTCACACAATGCTTGAAAGAGAGAAATAAGCAAATTAAGCAGCTTTGGAAACCCCTAAAGTTCACTTAATGTAGCATTACACTCTATAACATAATTAAGAAACAATGTTCCCGAGGTTTTCAGGTTTATAACTATGTTTAGGTAGTTTTTTGTCCATGTTCCCAATGCTTATACCTGGACCAGAAGGCCTAATGTTAGAAACTATGAGAAAACATCAGTAATTTTGGGAATATAACAGTAAATAGATGAGAACTCGCATAAGAACATGTATAAAACACTTCTCCAAGTCTGTTGTTAGTTTAAAAAAGGTATCTACGATCCAAGAAATCCTTAGAGTTCAGATTACATGAAACAGTGTACAAATCCTATATTGTTTACTTAAAGGAGCCTGGAATGGTAAATGTGTGTCATACAAGGGAGAATACCATTGAAATAGAGAAAGGAACACGTTCTGCAACTTTGGAAAGCCTTACACTTCACTGCAATGTAGTACTACACTCTATAACATAGTTGAGAGACAATGTTCCTGAGGTTTTCAGGTTCATAACAGTGTTTATGAAGTTGTTTGTTCATGTTCCCAATGCTTATACCTGGACCTGAAGGCCTAATGTTAGAAACTATGAGAAAACATCAGTAATTCTAGGAAAATAACAGTAAATAGATGAGAACTGGCATAGAACAAGTATAAAACACTTCTCCAAGTCTGTTGTTAGTTTATAAAAGTTTTATGATCCAGGAAATTCTTAATTCAAGTTCAGATCACATGATACAATGTATAAATCCTATATTGTTTACTGAAAAGAGCCTTCAATGATAAATTTGAGTCATACCAGGCAGAATACCATTGAAATAGAGAAAGAAATATGTTAGGCAGTTTTGGAAAGCCTTACACTTGACTGCAATGTAGTATTACACTCTATTACATGGTTGAGAGACAATGTTCCCGAGGTTTTCAGGTTCAAAACAGTGTTTAGGTAGTTGTTTGTCCATGTTCCCAATGCTTATACCTGGATCAGAAGGCCTATTGTTAGTAACTATGACAAAAAATCAGTAATTCTGAGAAAATAAACGTAAATAGATGGGAACTCGCATAGAACATGTATAAAACACTTCTCCAAGTCTGATGTTAGTGTATAAAAGTATCTATGATCCAGGAAATCCTTAATTAGTGTTCAGATCACAAGAAACAGTATATAAATCCTATATTGTTTACTTAAAGGAGCCTGGAATTGTAAATTTGTCATACAAGGCAGAATACCATTGTAATAGAGAAAGAAACAAACACGTTAGGCAGCTTTGGAAAGCCTTTCACGTCACTTCAATGTAGTATTGCACTCTATAACACAGTTGAGAGACAATGTTCCTGAGCTTCTTGTGTTCATAACAGTGTGTAAGACGTTGTTTGCTTATGTGGGCAAAGCTTATATGTGGACAAGAAGGCATAATATAGGAAACTACATGAAAACATGAAAAATTCAGATCAAATGTCAGAAAATAGATGAGAACTCATTTAGAACAGCTCAAACAAATTCTCCAGGTCAGTTCTTAGTGTAGAAAGGTATCTAAGATCCAGGAAATCCTTAATTAGAGTTCAGATCACATGAAACAGTGTATGAATCCTACATTTTTTACTTATTGGAGCCTAGAACTGTAAATGCATGTCACACAAAGCTTGAAAGAGAGAAATAAGGAAATTTAGCAGCTTTGGAAAGCTTTACAGTTCACTGTAATGTAGCATTACACTCTATAAGATAGTTGAGAGACAATGTTCCCGAGGTTTTCAGGTTCATAACTATGTTTATGTTGTTGTTTGTCCATGTTCCCAATGCTTATACCTGGACCAGAAGGCCTAATGTTAGAAACTATGAGAAAACATCAGTAATTCTGGGAAAATAACAGTAAATAGATGAGAACCCGAATAGAACATGTATAAAACAATTCTCCAAGTCTGTTGTTAGTTTATCAAAGGTATCTACGATCCAGGAAATCCTTAATTAGAGTTCAGATCACATGAAACAGTGTATAAATCCTATATTGTTTACTTAAAGGAGCCTAGAATGGTACCTGTGTGTCATACAAGGCAGAATACCATTGTAATAGAGAATTAAACACATTAAGCAGTTTTGGAAATCCTTACACTTCATTGCAATGTAGTATTACACTCTATAACATAGTTGAGAGACAATGTTACCAGCTTCTTCTGTTCATAACAGTATGTTGGAAGTTCTTTTTATATGTGGGCAAAGCTTATACATGGACAAGAAGGCATAATTTAGGAAACTACATGAAAACATGAATAATTCAGAGAAAATGTCAGTAAATAGATCAGAACTCTTTCAGAAGAGCTGAAACAGATTCTCCAAGTCAGTTCTTTGTGTAGAAAGGTATCTAAGATCCAGGAAATTCTAAATTAGAGTTCAGATCACATCAAACAGTGTATGAATCCTATATTGTTTACTTAAAGGAGCCTGGAATGGTAAATGTTGTCATATAGGCAGAATTCCATTGAAATAGAGAAATAAACACATTATGCAGCTTGTGAAGCCTTACACTTCACTGCAATGTAGTATTACACTCTATGGCATAGTTGAGAGACAATGTTCCCGAGCTTCTTCTGTTCATAACAGTGTGTAGGACGTTGTTTGTATATGTGGGTAAAGCTTATACTTAGAAAAGAAGGCATAATATAGGAAACTATATGAAAACATGAATAATTCAGAATAAATGACAGTAAATAGATGAGAACTCGGTTAGAACAGCTGATACATATTCTCCAAGTCAGTTCTTAGTGTAAAACGTATCAAAGATCCAAGAAATTCTTAATTAGAGTTTAGAGCACATGAAACAGTGCATGAATCCTATATTTTTTACTTATTGGAGCCTAGAACTGTAAATGAATGTCACACAAAGCTCAAAAGAAAGAAATAAGCAAATTAAGCAGCTTTGGAAAGCCTTACACTTCACTGTAATATAGCATTAAACTCTATAACATAGTTGAGAGACAATGTTCCCGAGGTTTTCAAGTTCATAACAATGTTTCGGTATTTGTTGTCCACGTTCCCAATGCTTATACCTGGACGAGAAGGCCTAATGTTAGAAACTATGAGAAAACATCAGTAATTCTGGGAAATTAACAGTAAATAGATGAGAACTCCCATAGAACATGTATAAAACATTTCCCCAAGTCTGTAGTTAGTCTATAAAAGGTATCTACGATCCAGGAAATCCTTAATTAGAGTTCAGATCACATGAAACAGTGTTTGAATCCTATATTGTTTACTTAAAGGAGCCTAGAATGGTACCTGTGTGTCATACAAGGCAGAATACCATTGTAATAGAGAATTAAACACATTAAGCAGTTTTGGAAATCCTTACACTTCATTGCAATGTAGTATTACACTCTATAACATAGTTGAGAGACAATGTTACCAGCTTCTTCTGTTCATAACAGTATGTTGGAAGTTCTTTTTATATGTGGGCAAAGCTTATACATGGACAAGAAGGCATAATTTAGGAAACTACATGAAAACCTGAATAATTCAGAGAAAATGTCAGTAAATAGATGAGAACTCGTTTAGAACAGCTGAAACAGATTCTCCAAATTAGTTCTTAGTGTACAAAGGTATATAAGATCCAGAATATTCTAAAATAGAGTTAAGATCACATCAAACAGTATACGAATCCTATATTGTTTACTTAAAGGAACCTAGAAAGATAAATGTTGTCCTACAGGTAGAATACTATTGAAATAGAGAAATAAACATATTAAGCAGCTTATGGAAGCCTTACACTTCACTTCAATGTAGTATTATACTCTATAACATAGTTGATACAATGTTCCCGAGCTTCTTCTATTCATAACAGTGTGTAGGACATTGTTTGTATATGTGGGCAAAGCTTATACTTGGAAAAGAAAGCATAATATAGGAAACTACATGAAAACATGAATAATTCAGAGAAAATGTCAGTAAATAGATGAGAACTCATTTAGAACAGCTGAAACATATTCTCCAAGTCAGTTCTTAGTGTAAAAATGTATCTAAGATCCAGGAAATTCTTAATTAGAGTTAAGATCACATGAAACAGTGTATGAATCCTATATTGTTAACTTAAAGGAGCCTAGAAAGGTAAATGTGTGTCATACAGGCAGAATACCATTGAAATAGAGAACTAAACACATTTAGCATCTTTGGAAATCCTTAAATTTCACTGCAATGTAGTATTACACTCTATAACATAGTTGACAGACCATGTTCCTGAGCTTCTTCTGTTTGTAACTGTGTGTAGGAAGTTGTTTGTATGTGTTGGCTATGCTTATACTTAGACAAGAAGGCCTAATATAGGAAACTACATGAAAACATGAATAATTCAGAGTAAATGAGAGTAAATAGATGAGAACTCGTTTAGAACAGGTGAAACAGATTATCCAAGTCAGTTCATAGTGTAGTAAAGGGATCTAATATCCAGGAATTCCTTAATTCGAGTTGAGAGCACATGAAACAGTGTATGAATCCTATATTTTTACTAACTGAAGCCCAGAACCTTAAATGTATGTCACTCAAAGCTTGAAAGAGAGAAATAAGCAAATTAAGCAGCTTTGGAAAGCCTTACACTTCACTGCAATGTATCATTAAACTCTATAACAAAGTTGAGAGACAATGTTCCCCTAGGTTTTTAGGTTCATAACAATGTTCAGGTAGTGGTTTGTCCATGTTCCCAATGGTTATACCTGGTCCAGAAGGCCTAATGTTAGAAACTATGAGAAAACATCTGAAATTCTGGGAAAATAAAAGTATATAGATGAGAACTGGAATAGAACATGTATAAAACACTTCTCTAAGTCTGTTGTTAGTTTATAAAAGTTATCTAGGATCCAGGAAATCCTTAATTAGGGTTCAGATCACATGAAACAGTGAATGAATCCTACATTGTTTACTTAAAGGAGCCTAGAACGGTAAATGTGTGTCATACAGGCAGAATACCATTGAAATAGAGAAAGAAACACGTTAGGCAGCTTTGGAAAGCCTTACACTTCACTGCAATGTAGTATTACACTCTATAACATAGTTGAGAGACAATGTTCCCGACCTTCTTCTGTTCATAACAGTGTGTAGGACATTGTTTGCATATGGGGGCAAAGCTTATACGTAGACAAGAAGGCGTAATAAAGGAAACAAAATGAAAACATGAATAATTTGAGTAAATGACAGTAAATAGATGAGAACTAGTTTAGAACAGGTGAAACAGATTTTCCAATCAGTTCTTAGTGTAGAAAAGGGATCTAACATCAAGGAATTCCTTAATTCAAATTTAGAGCACATGAAACAGTGTATGAATCCTATATTTTTAACTTATTGGAGCCTAGAACGTTAAATGTATGTCACACAAAGCTTGAAAGACAGAAATAATCAAATTAAGCAGCTTTAGAAAGCCTTACAGTTCACTGTAATTTAGCATTACACTCTATAACATAGTTGAAAGACAATGTTCCCGAGCCTTTTCTGTTCATAACAGTGTGTGGGAAGTTGTTTGTATATGTGGGCAAAGCTTATATTGGACAAGAAGGCCTAATATAGGAAATTACATGAAAACATGAATAATTCATAGAAAATGTCAATAAATGATGAGAACTCTTTCAGAAGAGCTGAAACAGATTCTCCAAGTCAGTTCTTAGTGTAGAAAGTTATCTAAGATCCAGGAAATTCTAAATTAGAGTTCAGATCACATCAAACAGTGTATGAATCCTATATTGTGTACTTAAAGGAGCCTGGAATGGTAAATGTTGTCATACTGGCAGAATTCCATTGAAATAGAGAAATAAACACATTATGCTGCTTGTGAAGCCTTACACTTCACTGCAATGTACAATATTATTACACTCTATCACATAGTTGAGAGACAATGTTCCCGAGCTTCTTCTGTTCATAACAGTGTGTAGGAAGTTGTTTGTATATGTGGGTAAAGCTTATACTTAGAAAAGAAGGCATAATATAGGAAACTATATGAAAACATGAATAATTCAGAATAAATGACAGTAAATAGATGAGAACTCATTTAGAACAGCTGAAACAGATTCTCCAAGTCAGTTCTTAGTGTAAAAAGGTATCAAAGATCCAAGAAATTCTTAATTAGAGTTTAAAGCAATGAAACAGTGTATGAATCCTATATTGTTTACTTAAAGGAGCCTAGAAAGGTAAATGTTGTCATACAGGCAGAATTCCATTGAAATGGAGAAATAAACACATTATGCAGCTTGTGAAGCCTTACACTTCCCTGCAATGTAGTATTACACTCTACAACATAGTTGAGAAACAATGTTCCCGAGGTTTACAGGTTCATAACAGTGTGAACTCGTATTCAATGTGTATAAAACACTTCTCCAATTCTGTTGTTCATTTATAAAAGGTATCTACCATCTAGGAAATGATTAATTAGAGTCAAGATCACATGAAACATTGTAAGAAACCTATATTGTTTATTTAAAGGAGCCTAGAACAATAAATGTGTGTCATACAAGGTAGAGTGCCATTGAAATAGAGAAAGAAACACGTTCGGCAGCTTTGGAAAGCCTTATACTTCACTGTAATGTAGGATTACACTGTATAACATAGTTGATAGACAATGTTCCCTAGCTTCTTCTGTTCATAACAGTGTGTAGGAAGTTGTTTGTATATGTGGGCTATACTTTTACTTGGACAAGAAGGCCTACTATAGGAAACTACATGAAAACATGAATAATTCAGATAAAATGTCAGTAAATAGATGAGAACTCATTTAGAATAGCTAAAACAGATTCTCCAAGTCAGATTTTAGTGTAGAAAAGTTATCTAAGACCCAGGAAATGCTTAATTAGAGTTAAGAGCACATTAAGCAGTGTATGAAACCTCTTTTGTTTACTTAAAATAACCTAGAACTTTACATGTGTGTCATACAAGGCTTGAAAGAGAGAAATAAGCAAATTGAGCAGCTTTGGAAAGCCTTACAGATCACTGTAATGTAGCATTACAATCTATAACATAGTTGATAGACAATGTTCCCTAGCTTCTTCTGTTCATAACAGTGTGTAGGAAGTTGTTTGTATATGTGGGCTATGCTTATACTTGGACAGGTATGCCAAATATAGGAAACTACTTGAAAACATGAATAATTCAAAGAAAATGTCAGTAAATACATGAGAACTCGTTTAGAACAGGTGAAACAGATTCTCCAAGACAGTTGTTAGTGTAGAAAAGTTATCTAACATCCAGGAATTCCTTAATTCGAGTTGAGAGTTCATTAAACAGTGTATGAGTCCTTTATTTCTTACTTAAAGGAGCCTAGAACTTTAAATGTATGTCACACAAAGCTTGAAATAGAGAAATAAGCAAATTAAGTAGCTACGGAAAGCCTTACACTTTACTGAAATGTATCATTAAACTTTATAACATATTGATAGCTGAGAGACAATGTTCTCGAGCTTTTCAGGTTCATAACAGTGTTTAGGTAGCTGTTTGTCCATGTTCCCGATGCTTATACCTAGACAAGAAGGACTAATGTTAGAAACTACAAGAAAACATCAGTAATTCTGGGAAAATAACAGAAAATAGATGTGAACTCACATAGAACATGTATAAAACACTTCTGCAACTCTGCTGTTAGTTTATAAAAGGTATCTACGATCCAGGAAATCCTTCATTGAGCAGCTGGAAAAATCCTTACAGTTCACTGCATTGTAGCATTGAACGCTATAACATAGTTGAGAGAAAATGTTCCAGAACTTCTCAGGTTCATAACCGTGTGTAGGAAGTTGTTTGTCCTTATCCCCAATGCTTATACTTTGACAACAAGGCCTAATATTGGTTACTACAAGAAAATATCAGTAATTCAGGGAAAATAACATTAAATAGATGAGTACTCACATAGAACATGTAGAAAACACTTCTCCAAGTCTGTTGTTTGTGTATAAAAAGAATCTAAGATCCAGGAAATCCTTATTACAGTAAAGAGCTCATTAAACAGTGTATGAAACCTCTATTATTTCTTAATGGAGCCTAGAAGTGTAAATATCTGTCATACAAGGCAAAATAGTCTTAAAATAGACAAATAAGCACATTTCAGCATCTTTGGAAAGCCTTACACTTCACCGCAATGTAGTATTAAACTCTATAATATAGGTGAGATACAATGTTCCTGAGCTTCTCAGGTTGATAACAGTGTGAGAACTTGCATGTAATATGTAGAAAACACTTCTCCAAGTCCGTTCTTAGTGTATAAAAGATATTTATGAGCCAGGAAATCCTTAATTAGAGTTACAATCACAATAAGCAGTGTGTGAATCTTATATTATTTACTTAAAGGAACCTAGAAGTTTATTTTTTTGCATCCAATATCTTTATTTTTTTAAATAAATTTTTATTGTTCATATTATTACAAATGTTCCTTTCCCCACCACCACCATTGCTCTCCTCCACCAGGTTCCCACCCCACCCTCTGCCCTTTCCCCTCTCCCCATTGTCCTCGTCCATAGGTGCACAGTTAATGTTCAGTCTCTTCCCACATCCCCCTGTGCCCTTTTCCCCAAGAATCATCAGTTCACTCCCCTTCCATACCTCTGATTCTATTACATTCAACAGTTAATATTGTTCATCAGATTTTTTTTTAATTTCCTTGGTTTTTAGATTCACTTGTTGATAGTTACGTATTTGTTGTTCATAATTTTTATCTTTATTTACTTTCTCTTCTGAAAGAACCCCCTTCAGCAATTCATATAATTCTGGTTTGTTTTTTGATGAACTCCTTTAGCTTTTTTTTTTTTTTTTATTAGTGAAGCTCTTTATCTGACCTTCGATTCTGAGTAATACCTTTGCTGGATAGATTATCTTTGGCTGTAGGTTCTTACTATTCATCACCTCGAATATTTCTTGCCATTCCTGTCTGGCCTGCATGGTTTCTGTTGAGAAATCAGCTGACAATCGTATAGGTGCTCCTTTATAGGTAACTACCTTCTTTGCTCTTGCTGCTTTTAATATTCTATCTTTGCCTTTTGCTCTTGGAATTTTAATTATGATTTGTCTTGGTTTGGTCCTCTTTGGATTCCTTTTGTTTGAAGTTCTGTGCACTTCCTGGACTTGTAAGTGTAATTCTTTCACCAGGTGGGGGAAGTTTTCTGTCACTATTTCTTTCAGTATGTTTTCGATATCTTGCTCTCTCTCATCTTCCGAGACCCCCATAATTCTGATGTTGGTTCACTTGAAGTTGTCCCAGAGGTTTCTTACATTATGTTCAATTTTCTGGATTCTCTTGCCTTCTAGGTTCTGTGGAGGAGTGTCTTCTGGCTCTTTATGTTCCAAATCTTTGACTTGTTTCTTGCGATCTTCCATTCTGTTTTTAGGACTCTCTATAATATTTTTTTTTTATTTCAGACAATGTATTCTTTATTTCTTGTTGATCCCTTATCATTTCTTATTGATCCCTTATCATTTCTTGTTGATTCCTTATTAATTCTAGTTGATCTCTTTTCATATCCTCATAGGCCTTATCGATCTTTTCTAGGAAATTCTTGAAAAACTTTATAAGCGTAGATTTGAACTCTATGTCCAGTCACTTTTTGTCCTTCATTTCTTTCATTTGTGATCTATTTCATTGTCGCATTTCCCAGCTACAGATGGGATGGCATTTCAGGGTGGAGCCTACAGCCTTGGCTTCCGTCAGCCCCGTGGCTCCTGGGTCTCAGGGTCCTTCAGTCCATGCTGCAAGTGCCTCTGAGATAAAGGTGCCCTTGATTTTCGCCTGCTACCAAAGAGTCTAGGCTTTCGCCAAATGAGCCCGGTATTGGGGTTCAGTTCAGTTGAAAGTGGAGCTGGAGGTGGCGTTCAGAGCAGTCTGGAGCCCCAGTCTCCTTTCCGCCAGGGCAATCCCGCGGCACAGCCAACCGTCCCTTCTCTGTGCACAATGTACAAGCCACCAGGACCTCCTTTCGCCGTTCCCCCAAGGATCCGCCTCGCAGCCCAGCTTCCTATGGATGAGCCTGGGTCCCCGAAGTCTGGCCTAGAACTGGGGTTCAGAGCAGTAGGAACTGGGGCCCAGCACAGTTGGAGCTTTTATCTCCTTCCTGCAAGGGAATGCCAGCCAGGCACTCAGCCTCCCTCCTCTCTAGCTCCATCCTCTCCGGCTCCGTCCTCTCTGCAAGTGCGGCATGTCTCCGTACCTTAGGCTTTTACAACTCCTCTGCGCTTCCTTCTGGTTTTCTGCTTACTTCTCGCTGTAGAATTTCCAGTCAGTCGACTTTCCTGTAGTTCTGGGTAATGTCCATTTTATATTTTAGTTGTATTTTATTAAAATTGTTGGGTGCGGCTGCAGCTAGGTGTCTACCTGAGCAGCCATCTTGGATTCTACAGGAACCTAGAAGTTTAAATGTGTGTCACACAAGGCTCGAAAGAGAGAAATAAGCACAATTAAGCAGCTGGAGAAAGCCTTACACTTCATTGCAATATTGCATTGAACTCTATAACATAGTTGAGAGACAATATTCCAGAGCTTCTCAGGTTCATAACCGTGTGTAGGAAGTTGTTTGTCCATATCCCCAATGCTTATACTTTGACAACAAGGCCAAATGTTGGAAACTACAAGAAAATATCATTAATTCAGGGAAAATAACATTAAATAGATGAGAACTCACATAGAACATGCAGAAAACACTTCTCCAAGTCTGTTGTTTGTGTATAAAAGGAATCGAAGATCCAGGAAATCCTTATTACAGTAAAGAGCTCATTAAACTGTGTATGAAATCTCTATTATTTCTTAATGGAGCCTAGAAGTGTAAATGTGTGTCATACAAAGCAAAATATCCTTGAAATAGACAAATAAGCACATTTCAGCATCTTTGGAAAGCCTTACACATCACTGCAATGTAGTATTAAACTCTATAATATAGGTGAGATACAATGTTCCTGAGCTTCTCAGGTTGTTAACAGCATGAGAACTCGCGTGTAATATGTAGGAAACACTTCTCCAAGTAAGTTGTTTGTGTAGAAAGGTATTTAACATCCAGGAAATCCTTAATTAGAGTTAAGAGCACATGAAACAGTGTATTAAGACTTTTTATTTAATTAAAGTAGCATGGAACTGTAAATGTGTGCCATGCAAGACAGAATATCCTTTAAATAGAGAAATAAGCATATTTAAGCAGCTTTGGAAAGCTTTTGACTTCACTGTAATGTAGCATTAAATTCTAAAACATAGTTGAGAGACAATGTTCCAGAGCTTCTCAGGTTCAAAACAGTGTTTAGGTATTTGTTTGTCCATGTTCCCAATGCTTATACTTGAACAAGAAGGCATAATATTGGAAACTAGAAGAAAACAGTAATTCAGAGAAAATAACAGTAAATAGATGAGAACTCGCATAGAACATGTAGAAAACAATTCTCCAAGTCAGTTGTTAGGGTAGAAAAGGTTTCTAAGATCCAGGAAAACCTTAATTACACTAAAGAGATCATTAAATAGTGTATGAAACCAATAAACCAAAAAAACCACATAATTATAAAGGTATGTCATACAAGACAGAAATCCTTGAAATAGAGAAATAAACATATTTAAGTAACTTTGGAAACCCTTACACTTCACTGAAATGTAGCATTAAATTCTATAACAGAGTTGAAAGACAATATTCCCTCACCCTAACCATAACCCTATCCCTAACCCTAACCCTAGTCCTAACCCTAAGCCTAACCCTAACCCTAACCCTAGCCCTAACCCTAACCCTAGTTCTAACCCTAAACCTAACCCTAATCCTAACCCTAGCCCTAACCCTAACCCTACCCCTAACCCTAACCCTAGCTTCCCAGCTTCATAACAGTGTGTAGCAAGTTGTTTGTCCTTGTGAGCAATGCTTATATTTGGATAAGAAGGCCTAATATATGAAACCACGAGAAAAAATGAGTAATACAGAGAAATCAACAGTAAATAGATGAGACCTCATATAAAACAGCTGAAACAGATTTCTACAAGTCAGTTATTAGTGGAGAAAAGGAATCTAAGACCCAGGCAATCTTTAATTAAATGGAACAGCACATTAAACAGTGTATGAAAACTCTATTATTTTCTTAAGGTAGCCTAGAACTTTAAATGTGTGTCACACGAGGCTTGAAAGAGAGAAATAAGCACTATTAAGCAGCTTTGGAAATCCTTAGACTTTACTGCATTGTAGCATTAAACTCTAAAACATAGTTGAGAGACAATGTTTCCAAGCTTCTCGGGTTCATAACAGTGTTCAGGAAGTTGTTTGTACATGTGGGCAATGCTTATACTTGGACAAGAAGGCCTAATATAGGAAACTACATGAAAACATGAATAATTCAGAGAAAATGACAGTAAATAGATGAGAACTCGTTTAGAACAGGTGAAACAGATTCTCCACGTCAGTTGTTAGTATAGAAAAGGTATCTAATATCCAGGAATTCCTTAATTAGAGTTAAGAGCACATTAAACAGTGTATGAATCCCATATTATTTACGTAAAGGAGCCCAGATCTTTAAACACGTGTCACACAAGCCTTGAAATAGAGAAATAAGCACAATTAAGCAACTGGAGAAAGCCTTAGACTTCACTGCAATGTAGCATTGAACTCTATAACATAGTTGAGGGACAATGTTCCAGAGCTTGTCAGGTTCATAACCGTGTGTAGGAAGTTGTTTGTCCATATCTCCAATGCTTATACTTTGACAAGAAGTCCTAATATTGGAAACTATAAGAAAATATCAGTAATTCAGGGAAAATAACAGTAAATAGATGAATACTGGCATAGAACATGTAGAAAACACTTCTCCAAGTCTGTTGTTTGTGTATAAAAGGAATCTAAGATCCAGGAAATCCTTAATTACAGTAAAAAGCTCATTAAACCGTGTAGGAACCCTCTATTATTTACTTAAAGGAGCCTAGAACTGTAAATGTGTGACATGCAAGGCAAAATATCCTTGATATAGAGAAATACGCACATTTCAGCATCTTTGGAAAGTCTTAGACTTCACAGCAATGTAGTATTCAACTCTATAATATAGGTGAGAATCAATGTTCCTGAGTTTCTCAGGTTGTTAACAGTGTGAGAACTCGCATGTAATATGTAGGAAACACTTCTCCAAGTAAGTTGTTTTTGTAGAAAGGTATCTAACATCCAGGAAATACTTAATTAGAGTTAAGAGCACATAAAACAGTGTATGAAACCTCTATTATTTACTTAAAGTAGCCTAGCACTGTAAATGTGTGTCATGCAAGACAGAATATCCTTGAAATAGAGAAATAAGCATATTTAAGCAGCTTTGGAAAGCTTTTGACTTCACTGTAATGTAGCATTAAACTCTATAACATAGTTGAGAGACAATGTTCCAGAGCTTCTCAGATTCAAAACAGTGTTTAGGTAGTTGTTTGTCCATGTTCCCAATGCTTATACTTGGACAAGAAAGCCTAATATTGGAAACTAGAAGAAAACAGTAATTCAGAGAAAATAACAGTAAATAAATGAGAACTCGCATAGAACATGTAGAAAACACTTCTACAAGTCAGTTTTTAGTGTAGAAAAGGTATGTAAGATCCAGGAAAACCTTATTTATACTAAAGAGATCATTAAAACCTATATTATGTACTTAAAGGAGCACATAACTATAAATGTATGTCATAAAAGACAGAAATCCTTGAAATAGAGAAATAAACATATTTAAGTAGCTTTGGAAACCCTTACACTTCACTGAAATGTAGCATTAAACTCTATAACAGAGTTGAAAGACAATACTCCCTCACCCTAACCATAACCGTAGCCCTAACCCTATCACTAACTCTAACCCTAACCCTAACACTAGCCCTAATCCTAACCCTAGCCCTAACTTTAACCCTAGCTTCCCAGCTTCATAACAGTGTGTAGCAAGTTGTTTGTCCTTGTGGGCAATGCTTATAATTGGATAAGAAGTCCTAATATATAAAACAATTAAGCAACTTTGGAAATCCTTAGACTTCACTGCATTGTAGCATTAAACTCTAAAACACAGTTGAGAGACAATGTTCACGAGCTTCTCGGGTTCATAACAGTGTGCAGGAAGTTGTTTGTACATGTGGGCAATGCTTATACTTGGACAAGAAGGCCTAATATTGGAAACTACAAGAAAACATCAGTAATTCATGGAAAATAACAGTAAATAGATGAAAACTCCCATAGGACATCTAGAAAACATTTCTCCAAGTCTGTTGTTAGTTTATAAAATGTATCTACGATCCAGGAAATCCTTAATTAGAGTTAAGGTCACATTAAACAGTGTATGAATTATTTACTTACAGGAGCCTAGAATGGTAAATGGGTGTCATACAAGGAAAAATATCCTTGAAATAGACAAATAAACAATTTAAGCAACTTTGGAAAGACTCCTGCTTCATGATAATGTAGCATTTAACTCTATAATATAGTTGAGAGACAATGTTCCAGAGCTTCTCAGGTTCATAACCTTGTGTAGAAAGTTGTTTGTCCATATTCCAATGCTTATTCTTTGACAAAGAGGCCTAATATTGGGAACTACAAGAAAACATCAGTAATACAGAGAAAACTACATTAAATAGATGATAACTTGTATCGAACTGGTGAAACAGATTCTCCAAGTCAGTTGATAAAGTTGAAAAGGTATCTAAGATCCAGGAAATCCTTAATTAGAGTTATGATCACATTAAACAGTGTATGAACCCTACATTATTTACTTAAAGGTGCTTAGAACTTTAAATAAGTCTCAAACAAGGCTTGAATGAGAGAAATAAGCATAATTAAGCAGCTTTGGAAAGCCTTACCCTTCACTATAATGTACTATTAAACTCTATAACATCACTAATTCCGGGAAAATAACAGTAAACAGATGAGAATTAGCATAGAACAGGTGAAACAGATTTCTCTAAGTCAGTTGTTAGTGTAGAGAAGGTATCTAAGATCCAGAAAATCCTTAATTAAACTTAAGAGCACATTAAACTCAATATGAAACCTCATACAAGTCTTGAAAGAGTGAAATAAGCACAATTCAGCAGCTTTGAAAAGCCTTAGACTTCACTACAATTTTGCTTTAAACTCTATAACGTAGTTGAGAGACAATGGTACCCTGCTCTTAGGTTCATAACAGTGTGTTTGTTTAAGTAGGCAATGCTTATACTTAAACAAGAAGGCCTAATATAGGCAACTACATGAAAACATGAGTAATTCAGCGAAAATAACAGTAAATAGATGAGAACTCATTTAGAACAGGTTAAACAGGTTCCTTTTCTACACTAACAACTTACTTGGAGAAGTGTTTTCTACATGTACTATGAGAGTTCTCCTCTATTTTCTGTTATTTTTTCTGAATTACTCAGGTTTTCTTGTAGTTTCCTATATTAGGATTTCTTGTCCAATTATAAGCATTGCCCATATGTACAAACAATTTCCTACACAATGTTATGAAGCTGAGAACTTGGGAACATTGTCTCTCAACCATGTTTTAGAGTTTAATGCTACATTGCAGTGAAGTCTAAGGCTTTCCAAAGCTGCTTAATTGTGTTTATTTCTCTCTTTCAATCCCTGTATGTCACACATTTAAAGTTCTAGGCCCCTTTAAGTAAATAATAGAGGTTTCATACACTGATTCATGTGCTCTTAACTCTAATTAAGAATTTCCTGGATCTTCAATACATTTCTACAATAACAACTAACGTGGAGAAGAGTGTTCTACCTCTTCTATTCGAGTTCTAATCCTTTTACTGTTATTTTCTCTGAATTACTCAAGTTTTCTTGTAGTTTACTACAGTAGGCCTTCTAGTCCAAGTATAAGCATTGCCCACAGGTACAAACAACTTCCTACACACTGCTTAAATGTGCTTACGTCTTTCTTTCAAGCTTCTATGACACACATTTACAGTTCTCTTAACTCTAATTTAGGATTTCCTGTATCTTATATAACTTTCTACACTAACAACTTACTTGAAGAAGTGTTTTCAACATGTTCTATTAGAGTTCTCATTTATTTATTGTTATTTGTTCTGAATTACTCATGTTTTCTTGTAGTTTCGTATATTCCGCATTCTTGCCTTATTATAAGCATTGTTAAAGGGTTTAAGGCTACATTGCAGTGAACTCTAAGGCTTTCCAAAGCTGCTTAGATGTGCTTATTTCTCTATTTCAAAGATATTCTGCCTTGTATGACACACAATTACAGTTCTAGGCACCTTTAAGTAAATAATAGAGGTTTCATACAATGTTTAATCTGCTCTAATCTCTAATTAATGATTTCCTGGATCTTAGATAACTTTCTACACTAACAACTTACTTGGAGACCTGTTTTCTACATGTTCTATGAGAGTTCTCATCTTTTTACTGTTATTACTTCTGAATTACTCATGTTTTCTTGTAGTTTCCTATATTAGACATTCTTGTCCAATCATAAACATTGCTCACATGTACAATCAACTTACTACACACTGTTATGAAGCTGAGAAGCTCGGGAACATTGTCTCTCAACTATGTTTCAGAGTTTAATGCTACATTGCAGTGAAGTCTAAGGCTTTCTCCAGCTGCTTAATTGTGCTTATTTCTCTCAAGTCTTGTATGACACACATTTACAGTTCTAGGCTCCTTTAAGTAAATAATATAGGTTTCATACAATGTTTAATCTGCTCTTAACTCTAAGGATTTTCTGGATCTTCGATACTTTTTCTATACTAACAACTGACTTGGAGAAGTGTCTTCCACATTTTTTATGCAATTTTTCATCTATATATTGTTATTTTCTCTGAATTATTCATGTTTTCTTGTAGTTTCCTATATTAGGCCTTCTTGTCCAAGTATAAGTATTGCTCACATATACAAACAACTTCCTACACACTGTAATGAACCTGAGAAGCTAGGGAACATTTTCTCTCAACTACGGTTTAGAGTTTAATGCTACATTGATGTGAAGTCTAAGGCTTTCCAAAGCTGCTTACTTGTGCATATTTCCCTCTTTCAAGCCTTGTATTACACACATGTAAAGTTCTAGGCTCCTTTCAGTAAATAATAGAGGTTTCATACAATCTTAAATGTGATATTTACTCTAATTAAGGATTTCTGGATCTTAGGTACCTTTTCTACACTAACGACTGACTAGCAGAATGTGTTTTACCTGTTCTATGGGAGTTCTCATCTATTTACTGTTATTTTCCATAAATTACTCATGTTTTCTGTAGTTTCCTATAATTAGGCCTTCTTTTCCAAGTATAAGCATTGCACACATGAACAAACAACTTCTTACACACTGTCATGAACCTGAGAAGCTCGGGAACATTTTTCTTGCAACTATGGTTTAGAGTTTAATGCTACCTTGCAGTGAAGTCTAAGGCTTTCTAAAGCTGCTTAATTGTGCATATTTCTCTCTTTCAAGCCTTGTATGACACACATTTACAGTTTAGGCTTTTTTAAGTAAATAATAGAGGTTTCATACACTGTTTAATGTGCTCTTTACTGTAATTAAAAATTTCCTGGATCATAGATACCTTTCTACGCTAACAACTTACTTGGAGAAGTGTGTTCTACATGTACTATGGGAATTCTCATCTATTTACTGTTATTATCTCTGAATTACTCATGTTTTCTTGAGTTTTCTATATTTGGCTTTCTTGTCCAAGTATAAGCATTGCTCACATGTACAAACAACTTCCCACACACTGTTATGAACCTGAGAAGTTTGAGAACATTGTCTCTCCACTAAGTTATAGGGTTTAATGCTACACTGCAGTTAAGTCAAAGGCTTTCCAAAGCTGCTTAATTGTGCATATTTCTCTCTTTCAAGCCTTGTATGACACATATTTACAGTTCTAGGCTACTGTAAGTAAATAATAGAGGTTTCATACACTGTTTAATGTGCTCTTTATTGTAATTAAAAATTTCCTGGATCTTAGATAACTTTCTGCACTAACAACTTACATGGATTAGTGTTTTCTACATGTTCTATGAGAGTTCTCATCTATTTACTATTATTTCTTCTGAATTATTCATGCTTTCTTGTAGTTTTCTATATTAGGCCTGCTTATCCAAGTATAAGCATTGCACACATGTACAAACAACTACCTAAACACTATAATCAACCTGAGAAACTAGGGAACATTGTCTCTCAACCATGTTTTACAGTTTATTGCTACATTGCAGTGAAGTCTAAGCCTTTCCAAAGCTGCTTAACTGTGCTTATTTCTCTCTTTCAAGTCTTCTATGACACACATTTAAAGTTCTTGGATCCGTTAAGTAAATAATAGACGTTTCATACAATGGTAAATGTGCTATTTATTCTAAGGATTCCCAAGATCTTCGATACCTTTTCTACACTAACAACTGAATTGGGGAATCAGTTTCACCTGTTCTATACCAGTTTTAATCTATTTACTTTTATTTTCTCTGAATTACTCATGTTTTCAGGTAGTTTCCCATATTAGGCCTTCTTGTCCAAGTATAAACATTGCCCACATATACAAACAACTTTTTACACAGTGTTAATGACATGAGAAGCGTGGGAACATTGTCTCTCAATTATGTTTTAGAGTTTAATGCTACATTTCAGTGAAGTGTAAGGCTTTCCAAAGCTACTAAAATGTGCTTATTTCTCCAATTCAAGGATATTCTGCCTTGTATGAAACACATAACAGTTCTAGGCTTTTATAGTAAATAATAGAGGTTTCATACATGGTTTCATGTGCTCTAATCTCTAAGGATTTCCTGTATCTTAGATACGTTTTCTACACTAACAACTGACTTGGAAAAGTGTGTTCTACATGTTTTACCCATGTTCTCATCTAGTTAATGTTATTTTTATGAATGACTCATGTTTTCCTGTAGTTTCCTATATGAGGCATTGTTGTCCAAGTATAACCATTGCCTACATGTACAAACAACTTCCTACCAACTGTTATGAACCTGAGAATGTCGGGAACATTGTATCTCAACTATGTTATAGGGTTTAAAGCTACATTGCAGTGAAGTCTAAGGCTTTCCAAAGTTGCTTAAATGTGCTTATTTCTCTATTTCAAGGATATTATTCCTTGTATGACACACTTTTATAGTTCTAGGATCCTTTAAGTAAATAAAAGAGGTTTCATACACTGTTTAATGTGCTCTTAACTCTAATTAAAGATTTCCTGGATCTTCGATACTTTTTCTATACTAACAACTGACTTGGAGAAGTGTCTTCTACATGTTCTATTAGAGTTCTCATCTATTTATGGTTATTACTTCTGAATTATTCATGTTTTCTTGTAGTTTCCTGTATAAGGCCTTCTTGTCCAAGTAAAAACATTGCCCACAAGAACAAAATACTTCATAAATACTGTAATGAACCTGAGAATCTAGGAAACATTTTCCCTCAACTAAGGTTTAGAGTTCAATGCTACATTGCTATGAAGTCTAAAGCATTCAATAACAGATTAATTGTGCATATTTCACTCTTTCAAGCCTTGTATGACACACATTTACAGCTCTAGACTACTGTAAGTAAATAATAGAGGTTTCATACACTGTTCAATGTGATCTTTACTGTAATTAAAAATTTCCTGGATCATAGATAACTTTCCGCATTAACAACTTATTAGGAATAGTGTTTTCTACATATTCTATGAGAGTTCTCATTTCTTTACGATTATTACAATGAATTATTCATTGTCTTCTACATTCCAATATTAGGCCTTCTTGTCCATGCATAATCATTGCCCACATGTACAAACAACTTCCTAAACACTGTAATCAACCTGAGAAAGTAGGGAATATTATCTTTCAACCGTATTTTACAGGAGGAGGTGCCCCCATAGTGGAAAGTGATTTTCTCGAACTTGACACAGCTCTCTCCCCGTTGTCAAAGGCTAACCCTAACCCTAAAACTAAACCTATCCCTCAACCTAACCCTCACCAGTGGCTAATGCCCTGGGGCCCTGTGAAACCTGGACGAGGGACTCAAGTGGCCACAAAGCCTCACCTGCCTGAGCTTCAGACTGGATGCCAGCAAGAAGGACCCTTGTCCTCAGGGCAGGGCGTTCTCGGCGAATGGGGCAGAAAGCAGGCCCCCGGGGCCCGGCCACCAGACCAGGACCAGGGAGCAGGGCAGACTGGCTGGTGCTACTCGATCATTAGTCGAATGGACCAGGGGCGTGGTTTCCGGAACAAGGAGGCGGGCCCAGGCCCACAGCTGAGCCAGTATGAATCTAGTATGTGTGTGTGCTAGATTTCATATATATATGAAATACTTTGATTGGTTTTGGAGAGTGAGAAAGATTAATGAAATAACCTCTGGAGGGGCCAGAGAGGTGCCCCCAGAGCAGAAAGTGATTTTTCTCAGACTTGACACAGCTATCTCCCAGTTGTCAAAACAGCCCATAGGCAGGGCTGTGGGTGTCCCAGGACACTCTTCTGTGAGCTGCTCCCTGGTAGGAGCAATGGGGGCGGGGGAGGGGAGGGGACCGGCCCCGAGGCTCATGGAGGCCTGTGGGTGTCCTGAAGGGAGGGCTGGCTGGTCTTCCCACGCTTGGGGACCTGGTAGGCACCCTGTGAGCAGAGGGCTATGGGCTTTTACATCTCAGTGGTGGGGGATATTCCTCTGTGTTTGGGAGCAGGGCAGACTGAACGGTTCTGCTCGCTCATTGGTCGAATGGACCAGGGGCGGGGCTTCCCGAACAAGGAGACAGGCCCAGGCCTAAAGCTGAGCCCTGTCAAGTCAAGGAGGGGGCGGGGCAAGGTGAGCAGCTGGAGGAGGTCACGGGATCAAGGGGGCGGGCCAGGTGAACAGCCTGAAGTGGTGAGGTAATCAAGAGAAAGGGTCCCGGGCAGGGACACCGGTGACCGGCAGGCCGGTCTGCCCGCCGCAGGGACCTAAAGAGGGGGCCTGGCGGCTCGGCCGGGCGCTTAGCTGACCGGCAGGAAGCGGTCAAGGGAAGAGTGGGTTGGGGCCGGTGTCAAAAGCTGGAGGTGGTCCAGTGGGGAAGGCCCTGGGGCCCGGTGAATGTGGACCAGGGTCGCCAGTGGCCACAAAGCCCCAAATGCCTGAGCTCCAGGCTGGACCCCAGCAAGAGGTTCCCTTGTCCTCAGGGTAGGGCGTTCCCGGCGATTGGGGCAGAAAGCTGGGCGCAGGGGCCCGGGCAGCGGGCCAGTTAGAACCTCCGGAGGGGCCGGGGAGGTGCCCCCGAAGCGCAAAGTGATTTTCTCGAACTTGACACAGCTCTCTCCCCGTTGTCAAAGGCTAACCCTAACCCTAAAACTAAGCCATTCCCTCAACCAAACCCTCACCAGTGGCTAAAGCCCTGGGGCCCTGTGAAAACTGGACGAGGGTCTCAAGTGGCCACAAATGCCTCTCCTGCCTGAGCTTCAGACTGGATGCCAGCAAGAGGGACCCTTGTCCTCAGGGTAGGGCGTTCCCGGCGAATGGGGCAGAAAGCAGGCCCCCGGGGCCTGGCTACCAGACCAGAAAGAACCTCCGGAGGGGCCGGGGAGGTGCCCCCAGAGTGGAAAGTGATTTTTGTCGGACTTGGCACAGCTCTCTCCTGGTTGTCAAAGCCCATAGGCAGGGCTGTTGGCGTCCCAGGACACTGTGCTGTGAGCTGCCCTTTGGTGTGAGCGATGGGGACTGGGGTGGGGGTGGGGGAGGAGGGCCGGCCCCGAGGCTCACGGAGGCCCGTGGGTGTCCTGAAGGGAGGGCTGGCTGGTCTTCCCACGCTTGGGGACCTGGGAGGCACCCTGTGAGAAGAGGGCTATGTGCCTTTACATCCCAGTGGTGGGGCTATTCCTCTGTGTTTGGGAGCAGGGCAGACTGGCTGGTGCTACTCGATCATTAGTCGAATGGACCAGGGGCGTGGTTTCCGGAACAAGGAGGCGGGCCCAGGCCCACAGCTGAGCCAGGCAAGTCAAGGAGGGGGCGGGGCCAGATGAGCAGCTGGAGGCGGTCACGGGATCAAGGGGGCGGGGCCAGGTGAACAGCCTGAAGTGGTGAGGTAAGCAGGAGAGAGGGTCGCGGGCAGGGACTCGGGTGACCAGCAGGCCGGTCTGCCGGCAGCAGGGACCTAAAGAGGGGGCCCGGCGGCTCGGCCAGGCGCTTAGCTGACGGGCGGGAAGCGGTCAAGGGAAGAGTGGGTTGGGGCCGGTATCAAAAGCTGGAGGTGGTCCAGTGGGGAAGGCCCTGGGGCCCGGTGAATGTGGACCAGGGTCGCCAGTGGCCACAAAGCCCCAAATGCCTGAGCTCCAGGCTGGACGCCAGCAAGAGGTTCCCTTGTCCTCAGGGTAGGGCGTTCCCGGCGAATGGGGCAGAAAGCTGGCCACAGGGGCCTGGCCAACGGGCCAGTTAGAACCTCCGGAGGGGCCGGGGAGGTGCCCCCGAAGCGCAAAGTGATTTTCTCGAACTTGACACAGCTCTCTCCCCGTTGTCAAAGGCTAACCCTAACCCTAAAACTAAGCCTATCCCTCAACCAAACCCTCACCAGTGGCTAACGCCCTGGGACCCTGTGAAAACTGGACGAGGGTCTCAAGTGGCCACAAAAGCCTCTCCTGCCTGAGCTTCAGACTGGATGCCAGCAAGAGGGACCCTTGTCCTCAGGGCAGGGCGTTCCCGGCGAATGCGGCCGAAAGCAGGCCCCCGGGGCCTGGCCACCAGACCAGAAAGAACCTCCGGAGGGGCCGGGGAGGTGCCCCCAGAGTGCAAAGTGATTTTTGTCGGACTTGGCACAGCTCTCTCCCGGTTGTCAAAGCCCATAGGCAGGGCTTTCGGCTTCCCAGGACACTCTGCTCTGAGCTGCCCTTTTGTGGGAGCTATGGGGGCCGGGGGGGGGGGTTAAAGGGCCGGCCCAGAGGCTCATGGAGGCCCCTGGGTGTCCTGAAGGGAGGGCTGGCTGGTCTGCCCACGCTTGGGGACCTGGGAGGCACCCTGTGAGTAGAGGGCTATGCGCCTTTACATCCCAGTGGTGGGGGCTATTCCTCCGTGTTTGGGAGCAGGGCAGACTGGCTGGTGCTGCTCGCTCATTGGTCGAATGGACAAGGGGCGTGGTTTCCGGAACCAGGAGGCGGGCCCAGGCCCACAGCTGAGCAGGTCAAGTCAAGGAGGGGGTGGGGCCACGTAAGCAGCTGGAGGCGGTCACGGGATCGCGGGGGCGGGGCCAGGTGAACAGCCTGAAGTGGTGAGGTAAGCAGGAGAGAGGGTCGCGGGCAGGGACTCGGGTGACCAGCAGGCCGGTCTGCCGGCGGCAGGGACCTAAAGAGGGGGCCTGGCGGCTCGGCCGGGCGCTCAGCTGACTGGCGGGAAGCGGTCAAGGGAAGAGTGGGTTGGGGCCCGTATCAAAAGCTGGAGGTGGTCCAGTGGGGAAGGCCCTGGGGCCCGGTGAATGTGGACCAGGGTCGCCAGTGGCCACAAAGCCCCAAATGCCTGAGCTCCAGGCTGGACGCCAGCAAGAGGTTCCCTTGTCCTCAGGGTAGGGCGTTCCTGGCGAATGGGGCAGAAAGCTGGCCGCAGGGACCCGGCCAGCGGGCCAATTAGAACCTCCGGAGGGGCCGGGGAGGTGCCCCCGAAGCGCAAAGTGATTTTCTCGAACTTGACACAGCTCTCTCCCCGTTGTCAAAGGCTAACCCTAACCCTAAAACTAAGCCATTCCCTCAACCAAACCCTCACCAGTGGCTAAAGCCCTGGGGCACTGTGAAAACTGGACGAGGGTCTCAAGTGGCCACAAAAGCCTCTCCTGCCTGAGCTTCAGACTGGATGCCAGCAAGAGGGACCCTTGTCCTCAGGGCAGGGCGTTCCCGGCGAATGGGGCAGAAAGCAGGCCCCCGGGGCCTGGCCACCAGACCAGAAAGAACCTCCGGAGGGGCCTGGGAGGTGCCCCCAGAGTGCAAAGTGATTTTTGTCGGACTTGGCACAGCTCTCTCCCGGTTGTCAAAGCCCATAGGCAGGGCTGTGGGAGTCCCAGGACACTCTGCTGTGAGCTGCCCTTTGGTGTGAGGGATGGGGACCGGGGTGGGGGTGGGGGAGGAGGGCCGGCCCCGAGGCTCACGGAGGCCCGTGGGTGTCCTGAAGGGAGGGCTGGCTGGTCTTCCCACGCTTTGGGACCTGGGAGTCACCCTGTGAGTAGAGGGCTATGTGCCTTTACATCCCAGTGGTGGGGCTATTCCTCTGTGTTTGGGAGCAGGGCAGACTGGCTGGTGCTGCTCGCTCATTGGTCGGATGGACCAGGGGCGTGGTTTCCGGAACAAGGAAGCGGGCCCAGGCCCACAGCTGAGCCTGGTCAAGTCAAGGAGGGGGCGGGGCCAGGTGAGCAGCTGGAGGCGGTCATGGGATCACGGGGGCAGGGCCAGGTGAACAGCCTGAAGTGGTGAGGTAAGCAGGAGAGAGGGTCGCGGGCAGGGCCTCGGATGACCGGCAGGCCTGTCTGCAGGCGGCAGGGACCTGAAGAGGGGGCCCGGCGGCTCCGCCAGGAGCATAGCTGACCGGCGGGAAGCGGTCAAGGGAAGAGTGGGTTGGGGCCGGTGTCAAAAGCTGGAGGTGGTCCAGTGGGGAAGGCCCTGGGGCCCGGTGAATGTGGACCAGGGTCGCCAGTGGCCACAAAGCCCCAAATGCCTGAGCTCCAGGCTGGACGCCAGCAAGAGGTTCCCTTGTCCTCAGGGTAGGGCTTTCTGGGCGATTGGGGCAGAAAGCTGGCCGCAGGGGCCCGGGCAGCGGGCCAGTTAGAACCTCCGGAGGGGCCGGGGAGGTGCCCCCGAAGCGCAAAGTGATTTTCTCGAACTTGACACAGCTCTCTCCCCGTTGTCAAAGGCTAACCCGAACCCTAAAACTAAGCCTATCCCTCAACCAAACCCTCACCAGTGGCTAAAGCCCTGGGGCCCTGTGAAAACTGGACGAGTGTCTCAAGTGGCCACAAAAGCCTCTCCTGCCTGAGCTTCAGACTGGATGCCAGCAAGAGGGACCCTTGTCCTCAGGGCAGGGCGTTCCCGGCGAATGGGGCAGAAAGCAGGACCCCGGGGCCTGGCCACCAGACCAGAAAGAACCTCCGGAGGGGCCGGGGAGGTGCCCCCAGAGTGCAAAGTGATTTTTGTCGGACTTGGCACAGCTCTCTCCTGGTTGTCAAAGCCCATAGGCAGGGCTGTTGGCGTCCCAGGACACTGTGCTGTGAGCTGCCCTTTGGTGTGAGCGATGGGGACCGGGGTGGGGGTGGGGGAGGAGGGCCGGCCCCGAGGCTCACGGAGGCCCGTGGGTGTCCTGAAGGGAGGGCTGGCTGGTCTTCCCACGCTTGGGGACCTGGGAGGCACCCTGTGAGCAGAGGGCTATGTGCCTTTACATCCCAGTGGTGGGGCTATTCCTCTGTGTTTGGGAGCAGGGCAGACTGGCTGGTGCTGCTCGCTCATTGGTCGGATGGACCAGGGGCGTGGTTTCCGGAACAAAGAGGCGGGCCCAGGCCCACAGCTGAGCCTGGTCAAGTCAAGGAGGGGGCGGGGCCAGGTGAGCAGCTGGAGGCGGTCATGGGATCACGGGGGCGGGGCCAGGTGAACAGCCTGAAGTGGTGAGGTAAGCAGGAGAGAGGGTCGCGGGCAGGGACTCGGATGACCGGCAGGCCTGTCTGCCGGCCGCAGGGACCTGAAGAGGGGGCCCGGCGGCTCCGCCAGGCGCATAGCTGACCGGCGGGAAGCGGTCAAGGGAAGAGTGGGTTGGGGCCGGTGTCAAAAGCTGGAGGTGGTCCAGTGGGGAAGGCCCTGGGGCCCGGTGAATGTGGACCAGGGTCGCCAGTGGCCACAAAGCCCCAAATGCCTGAGCTCCAGGCTGGACGCCAGCAAGAGGTTCCCTTGTCCTCAGGGTAGGGCGTTCCGGGCGATTGGGGCAGAAAGCTGGCCGCAGGGGCCCGGGCAGCGGGCCAGTTAGAACCTCCGGAGGGGCCGGGGAGGTGCCCCCGAAGCGCAAAGTGATTTTCTCGAACTTGACACAGCTCTCTCCCCGTTGTCAAAGGCTAACCCTAACCCTAAAACTAAGCCATTCCCTCAACCAAACCCTCACCAGTGGCTAAAGCCCTGGGGCCCTGTGAAAACTGGACGAGGGTCTCAAGTGGCCACAAAAGCCTCTCCTGCCTGAGCTTCAGACTGGATGCCAGCAAGAGGGACCCTTGTCCTCAGGGCAGGGCGTTCCCGGCGAATGGGGCAGAAAGCAGGCCCCCGGGGCCCGGCCACCAGACCAGTAAGAACCTCCAGAGGTGCCGGGGAGGTGCCCCCAGAGTGGAAAGTGATTTTTGTTGGACTTGGCACAGCTCTCTCCCGGTTGTCAAAGCCCATAGGTAGGGCTGTGGGCGGCCCAGGACACTATGCTGTGATCTGCCCTTTGGTGTGAGCGATGGGGACCGAGGTGGGGGTGGGGGAGGAGGGCCGGCCCCGAGGCTCACGGAGGCCCGTGGGTGTCCTGAAGGGAGGGCTGGCTGGTCTTTCCACGCTTGGGGACCTGGGAGGCACCCTGTGAGCAGAGGGCTATGTGCCTTTACATCCCAGTGGTGGGGCTATTCCTCTGTGTTTGGGAGCAGGGCAGACTGGCTGGTGCTGCTCGCTCATTGGTCGGATGGACCAGTGGCGTGGTTTCCGGAACAAGGAGGCGGGCCCAGGCCCACAGCTGAGCATGGTCAAGTCAAGGAGGGGGCGGGGCCAGGTGAGCAGCTGGAGGCGGTCATGGGATCACGGGGGCGGGGCCAGGTGAACAGCCTGAATTGGTCAGGTAAGCAGGAGAGAGGGTCACGGGCAGGGACACGGGTGACCGGCAGGCGGGTCTGCCGACGGCAGGGACCTAAAGAGGGGCCCGGCGGCTTGGCCGGGCGCTTAGCTCACCGGCGGGAAGCGGTCAAGGGAAGAGTGGGTTGGGGCCGGTGTCAAAAGCTGGAGGTGGTCCAGTGGGGAAGGCCCTGGGGCCCGGTGAATGTGGACCAGGGTCGCCAGTGGCCACAAAGCCCCAAATGCCTGAGCTCCAGGCTGGACGCCAGCAAGAGGTTCCCTTGTCCTCAGAGTAGGGCGTTCCCGGCTAATGGGGCAGAAAGCTGGCCGCAGGGGCCCGGCCAGCGGGCCAGTTAGAACCTCCGGAGGGGCCAGGGAGGTGCCCCTGAAGCGCAAAGTGATTTTCTCGAACTTGACACAGCTCTCTCCCCGTTGTCAAAGGCTAACCCTAACCCTAAAATTAAGCCATTCCCTCAACCAAACCCTCACCAGTGGCTAACGCCCTGGGGCCCTGTGAAAACTGGACGAGGGTCTCAAGTGGCCACAAAAGCCTCTCCTGCCTGAGCTTCAGACTGGATGCCAGCAAGAGGGACCCTTGTTTTTCATGTGATCTTAACTCAAATTTAGTATTTCCAGGTCCTAGCTACATTTTCTACACTAAGAACTGACTTGGAGAATCTCCTTCAGCTGTTCTAAGCCAGTTCTCATCTGTTTTCAGTCATTTTCTCTGAATTATTCTTGTTTTCATGTAGTTTCCTATATTCTCCCTTCTTGTCTAAGTTTAAGCTTTGCCCACATATACAAACAACTTCCTACACACTGTTATAAACAGAAGCAGCTCGGGAACATTGTCTCTCAACTATGTTATAGAGCACATGTGTCAAACACAGGGCCCCCGGGCCAAATCCAGACCGACAGGCCTTGCAATGTGGCCCGCACCGCGCTTTCATCACTGCACACTGCTCTCAGTTTATGACATGGTCAGTTTATGACTGTTCAGTAAACCATTCGGCCCGCGATTTAGGCTGGATTTTAGATTTTGCCCCCTTCTCTGATTGAGTTCGACACCCCTATTATAGACTGTAGTACTACTTTGCACTGAAGTGTAAGGATTTCCAAAGCTGTGGAATGTGTTTCTTTCTCTACTTCAATGATACTCTGCCTTGTATGACACTCATTTATCACTTTAGGCTTCTTTAAGTAAACAATATAGGATTCATACAGTGTTTCATGTGATCTTATCTCGAATTAAGGATTTCCTGGATATTAGCTACCCTTTCTACACTAAGAAGTGACATGGAAAATCTCTTTCAGCTGTTCTCAGCCAGTTCTGATCTGTTTACATTCATTTTCTCTGAATTATTCATGTTTTCATGTAGTTTCCTATATTCTGCCTTCTTGTCGAGGTATAAGCTTTGCCCACAAATACAAACAACTTCCACACACTGTTATGAACAGAAACAGCTCCTGAACATTGTCTCTCTACTACTTTATAGAGTGTAGTACTATATTGCAGTGAAGAGTAAGGGTTTCCAAAGCTACCGAACTGGTTTATTTCTCTATTTCAATGGTATTCTGCCTTGTATGACACACATTTTCCACTCTAGGCTACTTAAAGTAAACAATATAGGATTCATACAGTGTTTCATGTGATCTTAACTCGAATTAAGGATTTCCCAGATCTTAGCTACCTTTTCTACACTAAGAACTGACTTGGAGAATCTCTTTCAGCTGTTCTAAGCCCGTTCTCATCGGTTTACAGTCATTTTCTCTGAATTATTAATGTTTTCATGCAGTTTCGTATATTCTGCTTTCTTATCCAAGTTTAAGCTTTGCCCACTATACAAACAACTTC